>NC_141687.1:642536122-643922372 GCF_964263255.1 Lissotriton vulgaris | reverse complement strand
TCTGCTGGGCAGCAATTGTGCCTTTCCTGCCTACTTTTAAGCCCACCTCCATTTCGCTCAGTTGAGGATTTGTTCAGCATAGTGCGACATTTTAAGTCACTGTGGTTTCCAGAATTCCTACTAATTGCAGAGCAGATCTTGTGTCCTTTGTCACTGGAAATCTAATTATCTGTGAGGCCATAATTGGCTGTCACCTGAAATTCATGGGCATCATTCAGTAAAATATACTGAACCCTACACATGTGGAAATAAAGGGGCAGATTTACGAGCTCCTTGCGCCACTTTTGTGTCACTTTTCCCATTTTAAAAGTGACGCAAAAGGGGCGCAAGGGGCTTGTAAATATGCCCTAAGGAATTTACAGGATGCAGTAAACAGTGGAATACGATATTTACCTGATGCCACCTATTCCGAATCTTGGCCATGGGATTGGTTCAAAACAGACACATTCTATATATATTGCACCAAAATCTGAATGTTGCCTGTTTCCGAACTTTTTATCCAGTAAATCTCATCAGGTATTATCTAACGAAATCGGGCAGGTGCACATAGCGGGTTTGATAATGATTGCAACCCTGCAATAATTGGAATTCTGATCCCTTCCAAAAGTCATGTTTGCAGGGATTGGAGTATAACCTGGTAGTAATAATTATGGCGTAAATGTAGGAGAATATAACTGTCAGTATTGCCTTGTTCCACTGATAACTTGCATTGGTCCTCCTTTAGTTGACAGCGCACCTGTCTATCAGAGCGTGTGTCTGTGCTAGTATAGTAACACAAACCCACACGCACACACACACACACACACACACACACTCTCTCTGTCTCTTGCTCTCTGTCTCTTCTTCTCTCTAATAGTGCCAACAATAGGGCATGTTTACTAAGTACGGGCAATGGGTACAGTACATGCAGCAGTATAAACAATCTTATGCATATAAAACAGCTGGAGCACAGCAGCTGCAGTGGAACTTTTCATCACTCATATGTACAAAAGCAAACACACACACACACACACATGCGCGCACATGCATACGCACACATACAATACAAACCTGGTACGGCCTCAACTTCAGCTGTGAAAGCATTCCCCTCATAAACAACACAAACACAACACTCACACACATGCACTAGCAGCATCAACACAAGCTTTCATTGCACACAAATCACAGGCACAGGAGAAGTCATGCAATGATCAGATGAGGATACCACTGGTAAACATCGAGGAGCTGCCACTGGTGAGTGGTTTGTGGAGTTGACACTTGTGGGCAGGGAGAGGCACAGACTGGGAGAGACCAAAGGGCATTTGCTGAAATGGATACTAATTAATTTCTTTCTCACACAACACACAAACATGTTTTGCAGAAGACGCAGAAGGCATATGTCATTGTTTACGGTTTTATAGTATTTGACTTTTTGAGTTGGTCAGTGACAAATTTATTCTACCCCGTGTATTTAGTCATTTTAGGTTCAGTGACTGCCCTGGCAAAATGTAGGACTGCCGGCTCGCTTCGCTTTGTTTGCATTATTTCTTATGTTATAGCATACATGAGAATCAGTGATAAAGGCAATCGTTAGTAGCAAGGACATGTGAAGTACTTTCTAACATTCTGCCTTATGGACCATTGTACACAGAAATAAAATAGATTCTCGTGGTGTCTAAATGTCACTACACTAAACCGTAAAAAAAGAAAAACATATATAGGACAGCACAAATCTTACAGCCTTAAGTTACAGGAGACAATTGAGATGACTGAATAAAAAACTGAAGACAAAAGAAAGGAACAATATGAAGTGTCACTGAAATACATTCCTATATTTTATAACATAAGTGTTGGATTTGGCCCTTTTTGCAGGGTCATCCCTAACCTTTTTGTCTTTCTCCTAACCTTTTCTCTGACATGGTGGTCGTGGTTTTAGGACTCTGGGCACTTTAGCACTGCTGTCCAATGTAGAGTGTATGTGCTCTTTGTGTTACATATGGTAAGATTGGTAGACACATATTTGGTCTATTTCATTTACCTGTCAGTCCCTTGTAAAGTGGTATCTCACATACCCAGGGCTGGAAAATTAAATGCTACTGGTGGGCTTGCTGCGTTGATTGCGCCACCCACCAAAGTAGCCTTTCAAACCTATCTCAGGCCTCTGCCATTGCAGGGCCTGTGCGTGCAGAGTTACTACCGCTGTGACGTGGCACCTAAAGTGCGTGTCATGTCTGTGACCCCCCTTATACTACATGTCAGTCACCCCTAAGGTAGGCCCTAGCTAGACCTATGGGCAGGGTGTATTGTAGATAAAAGATAGGACATGTACCTTAAGTGCGTGACATGTCCTGGTAGTGACAAACAGCGATTTTGGTTTCTCACTACTGTGGGGCTGCCTTCCCATAGGAATGCATTGGGGATTCCCTGATAAGTGTTTCAGTGGTAATTCCTGATATGAGAGGAGCAGCTTGGTCAAGTTTAGTATATTTGGAATGTTAATAATAAATGCTGCGTAATGGTGTGCTGCAGATTTATTATAACTATTTTAGAAATCCCACTTTTAGAAGTTGGCATTTCTGTGTGCTATGTGCCTGATGTGAATTGCATGTCTGGCTTTAGAGTGACAAGAGCTGGTGAGGTGTGTGTGGCTCCAGGAAGGGCAGGGTGAGTCAGCACTAGACTGAATGGAACATCTGCATTTGGAGTAGTGGGAGGAATAGTCCCCTGACCCTGAATAGGATTGTGCCTCCCCTGCACAATGCTGGCTCCGCCCCCTGTGGTATGTCAGATGACGAGCCCCCACCCGACAAAGGGGAGGAAGAGCCTGGTAAACAGAGTGCTCCAATTCTCCCCTGAACCAGTTTTTCCTGTGTCAGGGCAGACAAAGCAAATGTGACATGTAAATATAGGGACTGGGACCCCATGAAAAGTGTGCTGTTCCTGCACTTACTGGGGCTTGCTGCTGCTGAGGACCCAGGAGGAACCGCTGCAAGGGCTTGCCTTCCTGCGGGAGGGCCCTGTGTGCAGGCTTCCTTGGGCCCAGCTGTGCCCCTTGGACCCTTGGACATTTGGGACTTAGCGCCACATGAGCACTTTATCTTATCTCAAAGAAGAAGAGCATATTTGGGCTTAACTTTGAAGCGCTGGGCTGCGACGGCGTTGGGAGGGAATCCCGACGCGGGGATTCCCCCGGCACTTTTGTTGATCCGAGCGGGAGACGACCCGCATTTTTGCATATTTCGAGTGGGCGCCCACCCTGCTTTATGCTTTTAATTAAAGGCGGGTGCCCACCCCTCCTTGTGGTGCCTTTGGAGCGGGTGTCCGCCCCGCATACCAGCTTGAAAACCGAGCGGGAGCCCACCCCGCATGGGTACCATTAAGGCTGGTGCCCACCCCGCATTCACCTTTAGTTTTGCGGGTGCCCACCCCACATTGATGATTTATTTGGCAAGCGGGTGCCCACCCCGTGTTTGAGGTTTGTTGCGGGTGCACACCCCACCTTGCCACGAAGAATAGAAGCGGCCACTACAATCGTATGGCAACCAGGAAGCCAGGCAGCCTTGCCTGACTCTGGGCGGAGTCCAAAATAGGAAGAGGCTGCCGAAGCTGCCAATGGCAGCGCGGCTGGCCGGCAGAGTGGCCGAGTGGGAGCCTGTGGTTGGGCGGGGCTCCCGTGAGCTGAGGGAAGCCCTGAGTGTGCCGCCAGAGGAGGAGAGTCCCCAAGGAGTGGGGGCTCTCCTGACGCATGCCACCCAAGACCGAGGGAGCCGGCCGAAAGGGAGTAGAGGTGCTGCAGCTGGTCAGCGGGGCTCCCATGGTGAAGAGAGAGCCCTGCGTGTTGCTGTGCCGGCCAGAATGGCCCAGAGGTGTGAAGAGAGGCGAGCTTCCCCAGCAGAGCCTGGTGAGTGAGGGCTGTGCTTGGCACACTATCAGTGCCTATGTTCTGAGCGGACCCGCAGGAGAGCAGGCTGCTCCAACATTGGGGGCACTTTGTCTTTAATCAAAAGTAAGTGGGTGTGTAGGGCACATTGTCGGTGCCCTCCCCCTGCAATTGCTCCTAAGGCACAGAAGGGCATGTGCCTCTGTCTTCTACCCCAGCTGCACCACACCAGTGCGGACAGCTGCAACATGGGGCACATTTGTTTTAGTTAGTCCCAGTGGGGCTTGAGAGGCACCGCGGTGCCCGTGTTTTCACTGCTGATCCCAGCTGCCCTGCGAGAGCGCAGGCAGATGCACAACGGTGGCACTTTTCATTTTTGGAGAGTCCCAGAGAGGGGCTCAGGCGCACAGTGAAGCCAGTGCTGACTTACTCTCACAGCTGCACCACAATTAGCGGCAGATGCAACATTTAGGCCAGCACTGTTGCTCACTTTTGGGACACAGGGCATTTGAGCCATCTGAGAAGGCCAGTTGGCCAGGGGGTCAGTTGGTTTGGAAGGGCACCAGGCCCTAATGTGATTTATGTGGTGCCTATGATAAATGTGATTTCTGCACCATGATTTATGCCTCTGATGTTTATGTTTAGGAGGTTATTCCCTAATCTGAGATTTCTGCTTATGAGGTACTGCATAATGTGGTTTATGTTGATGAGGTTATTCCCTAAGCTGATTGTTTATGTTTATGAGGTTGGTGCATAATGTGTTTTACACCTAATGTGATACTGATTGCATAATATGATTTACGATGCAGGATCTAATGCTGGGTACAGTCTTTTGCCAGTAGGTACTGGTTGTGTTCTACGTTTACTATTTGTGCTTAGTTATGGTTCCGACAGTGGCCCAATTGGCCCTGTCATGTATTTATAATCCCCTGTAAATATTGCCTAGTGCCAGTTGGCATGGTGTTTATTGTGTGATTACTAATCTAATGTGTTTGGATAATACAAAGGCTATTTATATATATAACCTTGTGTGGAATTTGTTTTGTGGTGTGCCTAGTGTGTTGCTGCTTTGTGTGTGTTGAGCAAACGCTTTACAAATTGCCTCTGGGATAAGGCTGACTCTTTGTGCCAAGCTACCAAGGGGGTGAGCAGGGGTTATCTTCAGTGTGTAACTCCCTTGCCCTGACAAGAGTGGTGGTTTCTGCCTGGCTTAAGCGCAAGCCTTAGCCAACCAGAAATCACATTTCTAACAATAAGGTGCACTCTTATATACCGACAGCCACCTCACGAATCAGAAGGACCCAGATTTGCCCAGACAAATATTAGAAAAATAAAATTTTAACATATGGATCTATGGGAAATAGAAAAAGTTGACAACATTTGATCAATTCAAAATAAAACGATTTACACTTAATGGGGTGATAAATTAACACAGGTAAAGTTAATAATGATTTGTAACTCATAGTGCTTCTAAGCAAGTCAGTCCGCAGAGACAACAAGAGGTTCAATGCAGACACTGACCGAATGTTTTGGTCCACTACTCTGCCGGACTACTCCATAGGGCTATTTTGGCAACAAGCCAACTAATGCTCTAAGAGGGAATCCCCCTCACACATCTAAAGCACCTTAGCAAGTGCTACACATTTTCAAATACTACACAATCACTTGCAATTAAGTAATCTGCACCTACACACTTTGGTCCTGAGGAAAGCCAGTTTTAATCATAAAGGCCTGACTGAAACATGTAGACCACACCTGGATGTAGGAGACCCTAATTAACACTCCTATAATATCCAACAGCTTGTTTTAATGCTAACAGTGACCCACTCCTATAACATCCAACAGCCTTTTTTTAATGCTAACAGTGACCCAGTTATTAAAATATAATTTACCCTCAGGTACTGGGATCCCGGTATAGCTTTTAAACTTTCACCTTCACGTCACTACACTGCACACTTAGAAACATACCTGCTCCGCTGTATTTAGGCATCAAAGCACACCCAGGACATACTCAGTGTCACTGGGTGGGCCCGATGATAAAGCATGCCACCATGTGACACTGTGTGTGAGGGGCTTTGTGAACAAACAAAAGGGTTTGTACTCTGTCTTACAGTCTTGAGTCTATGCAAATTCACAAATAGGCTAGCCCTTATTGATTTCACATATAAAACCCTGGGGATATGGACTAGCTACCTACTCCTCTCTCTCTCCTTTGATAGTGAGATATAACCATAATGGCTGCCATCTTTAAAGGGCAAATATCGCCTCTCAATGGAGAGAATTGCTTGATGCAGTTAAATATCCATAGAGCTGATAAATCATCCATATTATATTTTTAAGAGCCCGTTCGATGCGAACCATGCCCGTATGCCACCTATTCCGTACGTGTGGTAGCAATGTGAACTTACGGTCATGCTCATAGTGACACCACCACTGTGAACTTGTTTGTTTTGTTACAGAAGCTCTCTACTTTAGCAGTAATAATATTTAATGTGTTACTATACAAAATGTGTCTTACAAAAAACAACTCATGTCTAACCGATCATTCAACCCGGATGTAATCACACTGTCTAGAAATGTAATCCACTAAATTTCTCTTTGCAGAAGTTTCTTGGTAATATCAAACCTTCGGCGTGCCGTCATTATCTCAATGATTTGAAACCTCAACTGTGGGATTGTGTATTTAGCCTCCTCCTAATGTGTTGCAAGGGTAGACGTTGTGCTTCTTGTTCTGATTTTACTTTTATGTTTCGTTATCCTGACTTTCAGTTTGCGCTCAGTCTTCCCTACATAAGCTTTGCCACATGGGCATTTAATGCATTATATCGCATTCTTTGAGTTGCAATCACTGGTGTGCTGAAGTTTGATTTTCTTTCCTGATGATGGGTGGGTCAAAACATTTCCTGTTATTACGGTATTGCAGTGTATGCAATTATTACATTTGATTGTTCCTTGGAAATCAGCTGAATCCCTGCTAGGTTCAGGAGTTGATAACAGTAAACGAAGATTTTTGCCCCTTGTATAGGCATAGAGTTTTTTTTAGAATATTTCATTGAAGTCTGTCTCATTTTCTAACAGCTCCCATCTGGAGTTTATGATTCTTTTGACTGTATGCGAGACAGTGGAGAATTTAGGCACAAATACCAATCTCTTGTCTGGTTGTCTGTTCTGTGGAAGTAACAATTCTTTGCGCTCTTTCATCTGTGCTCGATGTAAACAATCATGTAGAATATTTTCTGAATAGCCTCCTGCTGAGTATCGGTGTTTATACTCAAGTACCTTCTGCGCGCTTGTGGTAGGGTCCGAACAAATTCTTCTAATGCAAATGAATTGTGAATATGGTAAATTTGATATCAGACCTTTAGGGTGGAAAGTGGTGTACGCAGGTGCATTATCACAGTCGGTCGGTTTACTGTAAACTTCTGTTTCAAATTTATTCTGATCTGAAGATTTACTGACAAGTATATCTAGAAAATGAATGCTTTGGTCCTTTATGTGATAAGTAAATTACATTCTGGGGTTGATAGTGTTTAACATCTCAATCATGGTTATTAATGTGGCTTTGCAATGAGACCTTACAAACGTAATGCGGTTGAAGAGAAAAAACACCAATACAGGAAAAACAAAATGGTGGCCGAATATGAGGAGAAATGTTATTTTAGAATATCTCCAGGCAGGAGAAGAAAAAAGCCATGCCTGGGGGTGAGTGTTTGATTGATTCAGATGCTCCGTCCATCACCACCCCCTTTTGTACCGCTTTAGGCTGCCATAAGTGTGGCAGGGTATGCTCAGACGTGAGTCCCTTGCTCACTTTTCCACTGGATTCAAGCAAGCCGGGCTGAAGACGGCTGGAATGCCAGAAACCGGTCCTCGGAAGCTTATTTCTGGTCCAGGGAAGTCATGGCTTGGCAGTTCGGGCTGGACTGTTCCCATGAGGCACAGGGTCAGAATGATTTGCATATAGCCATGTCTGAACTGGGGTGGCAGAGTGGGCTAAAGAACGGTGATGGATTAAACCCAGATCTTTTGACTGGGGGTGAGTGTTCGATTGATTCAGATGCTCCGTCCATCACCACCCCCTTTTGTACCTCTTTAGGCCGCCATAAGTGTGGCAGGGTATGCTCAGACGTAAGTCCCTTGCTCACTTTGCCACCGGATTCAAGCAAGCTGGGCTGAAGACGGCTGGAATGCCAGAAACCGGTCCTCGGAAGCTTGTTTCAAGTCCAGGGAAGTCATGGCTTGGCAGTTCGGGCTGGACTGATCCCGTGAGGCACAGGGTCAGACTGATTTGCATATAGCCATGTCTGAACTGGGGTGGCAGAGTGGGCTAAAGAACGGTGATGGATTAAACCCTGATCTTTTGACTGGGGGTGAGTGTTTGATTGATTCAGATACTCCGTCCATCACCACCCCCTTTTGTACCGCTTTAGGCCGCCATAAGTGTGGCAGGGTATGCTCAGAGTGAGTCCCTTGCTCACTTTGTCACTGGATTCAAGCAAGCCGGGCTGAAGACGGCTGGAATGCCAGAAACCGGTCCTCGGAAGCTTGTTTCCGGTCCAGGGAAGTCATGGCTTGGCAGTTCGGGCTGGACTGTGCCTATGGGGCACAGGGTCAGACTGATTTGCATATAGCCATGTCTGAACTGGGGTGGCAGAGTGGGCTAAAGAACGGTGATGAATTAAACCCAGATCTTTTGACTGGGGGTGAGTGTTTGATTGATTCAGATGCTCCGTCCATCACCACCCCCTTTTGTACCGCTTTACTGCCTCCTGGCCCATAGGAATGCATTGGGAATTATTCTTAATTTGCGAATTCGCAAAATGAGAATTCGCAAATAAAGAATAATAAGGAATCGCAAAAAATTTGCGATTTTGTACATACATACCGTTTTGCGAATTCTAAATAGCGATTCACAAAAAATAGCTATTTAGGATTCGCAAAATGGTATCTTGATACATCTGCTGGCCCCTAGTGATTTGCATAGAATCACAGGATATTTTGCTGCGTCGCCAAGACTCAAACCGGGATCCTTAGCTCTCGAGTCAGCAGCTCTGACCGCTGCACAACATCCTCTCCAATCCTGTGTTATCTGTCAAGGAGCTCTTTCCTTCTCCAGGACGATGATTGATGAAATCAGCTCCTTATTCATTACGTAGGCGAAACCGATGCATTACCAATACTTGTTCCTTAGTGTAATATGAATGTATGATGTTACAACGCATACAATCACAACGCATACCATCACAACGCAACTTTTACAACGTAACATCCATTACAACGCATGCTTTTACAACAAATGCCATTACATTCCAGATGCTATTACAACGCATACCATTACAATGTAAGTATAGGTAAGTATTTAATTTTATTAATATTTAATTTATTTTTAATATAATTTTTTTTTAATTAATTTAAATCCATTATTAATTTTATTTTATATACTTTTATTTTCTATTCTAACTCCTGGGGTGTATAATATTAGGATAAGTGTTGGATAGTGTAGGGTTTTAAATGATTATTCTAACTCCAGGGGGGTGTAATAGTAGGGTAAGTGTTGGATAGTGTAGGGGTTAAAATTACTATTCTAACTCCAGGGGGTGTAATAGTAGGGTAAGTGTTGGATAGTGTAGGGGTTAAAATTACTGAATTAAAAGAATTTATATTAAAAGTATTTTTTTTTAAATTATAAAGAATTAAAATAATTAATGTATTTATTTAAAATTAAATTACATTAATATAAATAATTAAAATACTTACCCATACTTACGTTGTAATGGCATGAGTTGTAATAGGATCTGGGATGTAATAGCATGCGTTGTAATAGCATGCGTTGTAATGGATGTTGCGTTGTAAAATTTTAGTTGTAGTGGTAGTGCGTTGTTAAAGTTGCGTTGTGATGGCTGTTTCCCGTGTAGTATCGCTGTGTACGGAGAAGTATCAAATTGCAGCATTCACCAGCCTACAAGGCAATAGCTTTTTCGTTACAACAAAAAAGGCATTCGGAATACAAAAAGACCAACTGACTGTAAACGAACCTGAAGGGATATGCTTTGGTAATAAACACAAGGCTTGAGACTAGAAAAACGCAACAAAACCCAACAATCAGCAGCAACAAAAATCGAAGAAGCATTTACTTCTAAAGTACATTTCTTACAAAAGCAACAAACATTTATACAAATATTTAGCCTAATATTTCGATGGTATACTCCAGTATCCAACCTTGCTTATTGGTTTCACTGCTGCCCAGAAGTGGCCTGCAAAGACTAATTTTGGCACAGGTGCCTCTCAAAGCACTCCAATCTGCTCTACCCAAGTGGACTTTTGTGCCAACCCAAATTTCCAAGCAGCAATGAGGAAGTGGGTGGGTAGTGGGTCAAGCAGCGAAGCTCGAGGGGCTTGGGGCACAGGCAAGCAACACCAGGACAATAACAAAAAAAAACCTCTTGCTTGGAAGTCAGAGAAGGACAAGTAAACAGGTGCCCTCATAAAACAGCATCTGCAAGATAAGAACAAGGCTTACAGGCCTGTTTATAGAAACTGAGGGGCATATTATCAAGCCTGTGCGCTAAAATTATTGCCGCTTTATCGGCCGAAAACGGCCGATAAAGCGGCGATAATGGGCTTGATAATATGCTCTATGGAATTCCAATCGAAGCACATGTTAGATGTGAAGACATCTAACATGGGCTTCGATTGGAATTCCACAGAGCATATTATCAAGCCCATTATCGCCGCTTTATCGGCCGTTTTCGGCCGATAAAGCGGCGATAATTTTAGCGCACAGGCTTGATAATATGCCCCTGAGTTCTCTGAAGAATACTGAAAGAGGCAACAGCAAATGGAGAACGGAGCCAGTGAAAACACTAGCACTCGTGTGAAATGCTCAAAAGCAAAGAACAAAGTCGATCCTAAAACAGTTATAAAATGGGAGCAGTGGATGATACTAGTACTTGGTTCATGCTCCTGGGGAGGGCTGAACACAAGAAGAGGCATGACGCATGCATGCCATGGTCAAAAGGGGAGAAAGAATATGAGTGCGACAATGGAGCCAGCAAATGGGAGGTCTACGGGTGGGCTGAAGCCCACATATTGAATACAACAGTCACTTCAAGACAGCGCATGCGCTGTCTGCCTGAGACCTAAAAAGGAATACAATGAAAGGCTTTCATGGCAGATTCAGCCGTGCTGAACTCTAAAGACGACGGATACCAAAGGAAGAAGAACAGAGCTCAAAAAGAAGATCTAGTCAGTGGATTACTATGCAAACACTGAGAACAATGAACCAGGACTGACAATTAAAGGCATTGTGTGAAAGTGCATCATGTTATTACTTGTGTGGCAACGTGCCACCGCACTTTAGGTTCAGTGTGAGAAGTTATCAGCTGTGCTGAAATTAGCTTCAGCTTCATCATCCCATAGATATCAGGAACTTTTTTTGTATGCTAGTATTACAAAATACATGTATGGATCGAGCATGCACCGTAACCTCAAGTGAAGTTTTTTTAAAAAACACTCTTTGATTGCACTCTGTTGGAGTGCTCTGTCAAACAAATATACATAGAAAAATTATTTGTGTAAAAAAAGAATTGTTATACTTTTTGTTTATTTTTAAAAGCAATTAAAGAATGGCAACCCAATCAAGAAACAATGTGAGGCTTTATATCAAAGCAGTGTGATTGAATATTAATTGAAAAAAGGCTACAGTGTGAACAGGTTTAGGTCTTCACTTTCTTGCACAATAACCTGAGCAATGCAGCAAGGAGAAGCTCTTGGGGACTAAAAGAGACAGATTTGATGACATGTTTTGTGTTGTTGTGTGGGTTCCCTAAGCAATTATGGGGTTCTCCTGTGAGTAGAATGGCTTTTGAAATTGGAAAACGTTATAGGTAATGCATACGATTTTGGAAATTAATATGGCTTCCAGTGGTATCCACTGGATAGCCCTGTACATATGTTCATTGTGGCCTGATTTCTTGACTACCACTTCTAGTCATGTGTGGCATGAATTACTTCTTTGACAGGTGTGTGGACTCTTTAGTAAATCCAAATCGTAAGGCAGTGTTGTCATTGATGTGGGATCACAACTGCCTTTTAGGTAAGTCTGATATAATTTTCTACAGGTGGCTGATTTGGTACATGGCGGAGTCCTCCTATATACCATAATGGTTCATTATCCCTCCTCAATTATCAGATGCCCCAGGTGAAAGCGGCACTATATGGGCTGATAGGATTGCCCTACCTGCCCCGTCAGTGGGTATCCGTGACACAGAATAGGTTTCTAGACAGCAGACCTTATGAAAGTGTTTAGATTGTGATACTGGAAAGACTGGGATCAAATAAAATACCAACACATCCCACCTTCAATATACCTCCTAACTCAATAACACAAATGGCATCATTAGGATGGCAGGCGGACTTTGTCCGCCCGCCATCCTCAAGGTAAAAGGGACCACCCGTCATATGGGGGGGAGGGGTCCCGTGAGTGACATTAGGATGCGCCCGCCATGCTGGCAGGCGCATCCTGCATTTTTAACATTGCGGCGGGCAGTGCTTTTAGCACCGCCCGCCGCAATGTCAAAAATGCATGTTGTGCATGTGCATACACAATGTGGCACCACGGAAAGGCTCCCTCCCGCCTGCATCCTGATATGGATGGCCGTGTCTAGCAGACACCGACACCATAAGAAACCCTTTTCTGCCCGGTCGACTTGTCGACCGGGCAGAAAAGTGGCAGACGGTCTTCCCGACTGCTGCGGTCCCCCTCGCCATACTAATATGGCGGGGGGGGAAATGGGTGGCGGGCAGGCTAGGATGTAGGGCGGATCACCACCGCACGCATGGCGGTGCAATCCGCCCTACACACTAATGTGCCCCAAACTGTCATGTTTTTATTCACTACATAGATAATGTGCTGCTACACTGCACTTGTAGAAGATGAACAGTAGAACGAATATAAAAGAATAAGCAATTACATTAATTTTATCTGGTCATCATTGAAACAAACATAATTTCATGGAAAGAAATCTCTATCGAACACCTAAGCAATTGTGAACGTTGCAAATTGTCAGAGCTCTGTTCTCTTTCTAGTTATGACCTTCTCTGAACTTCCTTACCATCTGACACAGTATGCAAACCAGCCCCAGTCCCCTCTTCCTTCCCAAACAGATTCTGCCAAGTACTTCCTGGTAATGGCCCACTTCCTTTCCAGCTGGAGGATGCATGAGGCCATCTCCACAGTTCATGATTTCTTCATTTGATCTTTTCTATCGTCATATGCTCTCCTGTTCCCCTCCCCTGCTTCTCGCCTGCTCCTCTGTCCACAACGCACCTCACTTTCACTTGAAATGATTAGATGGACTAATAAGGGTTGATAAACTGTAACCTGATTAGTCAAAGGGCAATGTGAGGCCTCTCATTGAATCAAGCATGGTTTGAAAACGGGCTATAGCAGGAAACACAAAGACAATGGTTGTTTATATTTCCCTGATTGGTATAAAAGAAGTATGGATGTGATACGGCGGGATTTTTGATCTCTTATCTGATTACTATAGATCTAGATCCCCACTCAGGTCGACTGAACCTTTGTTGCCTGTCATAGAGTAAAAAGCAATCCACTACCAGGTTAGTCAGCCCAAGAATTTACACAACTCCGAAGAACCACTTACCACGAATAAGTTTTAAAGTTTTATTATAAAGCCAAAGATAACTGTAGATACAAACATCTCAATATCAGGTTCAAAAGATATACTGGCACCAATACAAACATGAATTCTCTAAATGTTCTTAGGCGACAGAAGAATATCACCAAGACTAATTCAAATATCAGCAAATTTGCAAGAATAGACACAAGTTGTAACTTGAGCGTCATTTACAAAAGGGAGAAAAATCCAGATTAGACTGTCCCTACACTAGACTAAGTGACATCCCTACTCAGTAGAATCTTAAACTAAAAAGGTGTCAGCCGTGGTGACTTCCAAAGAAGTGCACTCACTTTCCCTTAGTCTCTGTTGTAAATCTGTGCATCGCAGTCATACCCTCTCTGCCTACCCATCCGCTCTCTAAGGTTCCTCAGGCCATCTGCTCTAACTCCACCCAAGGGTGCTGTCCCTAATACAAAATCACAATTACAGTTGAAACGCCCCTCAGAGACGCCCCTCACGTACACCTCTCACGTGGTGTCGGTTCTGGCTTTTTCCATACTGATACTCCTCTGGGCTTCTTGTTAGCGTTGACCTTGCTTCTCAGGCTCTTCTCGGCACTCCGGTACCCCCCAGGAAATTCCTGAAGCCTCCTCCAGGACTGTGCCTGTCTCCCAGAACAGAGCTCTATTCATCACTCTCTTGATTGGAACCCCCTCACACCTGTAAACAGACACCCATGAAGTGGGCCCCAAATTCCGGCCTCCAGCTTATCTCTCAAGTCGTAAAACTTCGAACATGGTCTGCAATTTATGCTTAACAAGACTCGATTTTAACTAGCACATGCAGATCAAAGAAACGACTTTATCTTTCCAGGCCTACTAAATTACATGAAAATGGCCTGTGCACTCTATGAACCTTTATTTCTCAGCCTAAAACAGTATTCTAGCTTATTACACTCTGATTATATGAAACACCTCTATAAAACATAATTTCAATCTATGATCAATAATACTTTGAATAATAGTATTAATCCATTTTATGTGGAAAGGTAAAGGCACGTCTTCTTCCTCAGTAAAATGCCATGAGGCCTACACATTTCTGCATTTAGCAGCATTACATTCTTTCCTGCAGCATCCACATAACATGGAAATTAATAGCATTCTAACATTTCTAAACATACTACATTAGTTTTTCACACCAAGATATACATTCTATATTAATTAAACACTCGTGAGTATATGCATTCTATATTTTTGACACTCTTATGTGTTTCTTAACTAAACGCGTGCAACGTGCTTGTAAATATGGTGCACTTCTACATTTTACTCAAATTGCGCTCTCTCAGTTCCCCCCTTTGATGACCTTTAGAGGTCATCACCATCACAACACCATCCCTGAAGGAATGAATTGAATCAAACCGAACTCGTTGCCACACTCCCCCGTTTTATCATTTCTAGAGCCCTCAGACTCCTGTACTGGTTATCCTGCATCGCAGCCAACCTCTGCTTCTGCTCTCTCATGGATCTTTGCAACCTATTTGACCTATACCATTGGTACAGCCTTACTAATCCCCACAGTGTGATCATACAAATCACTATTATGATGATAGGTTTCAGTATGTACCAAATGAAGCTTTTCCCTAGATTGGCGAACCAACCTCCAACTTTACCCATTCCATGACCCACTTTTTCCCACACATTCACTTTTGACAAATTGTCAATTTCTTGATGTATTTCAGTAATGTTCTGTATATATTTCTCAAGAGGTTTTGAATTGTCTGGAATGTAAGTGCAACATTCCTGGACCTTCAAAGCCTTACAGACTCCGCCCTCTTTGGCTAACAGAACGTCTAAGGCAAGTCGGTTCTGGAGAACCATTGCCCTTATCGATTTCATCTCTCCTTCTACCAGCATTAATGATCTAGCAGTACTGGCAGATAATCTATCTACAACTGTTGCCAATCTCCTGATCTTGACATCATTCAATGTTAATCCTAAAAGAGGGAACATAGCACCAAATACATCTCCAACTACCTCAGCATCGCCTACATCCCTTCTCCCTCTGGCTTGAGTTCTTCCCTCTATGATTTCTAAATCCTTAGCATGATATATTTTGGGGAAGACAATTGCTAAATAACATGATCCATACCAATTATCTGGTAGTTTCACGTATGCATTTCTTCCACAGACAAAATATACATTCGGGATCACCTGCATTCCTTTCAAGAAATCCTTTGTGTAGTATTCTAATTGAAAAGCATGTTCACAACTTACTTCTCCCACAAACACATTCTCATAGTAGGTTTTACCCCTATATATACATAGTTTCCCTCTTTGCTCTCGATCTAAAGCTATTGGACCGTTACTACCCTTCCTCTTGTGTGACTTTTCCTCCTCGGTCCAATCTGTTTTCCATTGGCCTGACGCTTTCAGAATCTTCTGCCTCCTGTATCGACCATCCACCTGCCCTATAAACTTTTTCTCAATTTCTGACACTTTGCAAGTCAAATTATTTCTTCTGGCATATGAAGTATCTAACGTTTTCCAAGGAATGAAAAATTTCCTTAATCGATCCTCACTCTTGTAGTAGTCCCATTTATTCATGTGCTTGTAGGCCGGGACTTCTGGTAAAATGGCGTCAAAGTTTGAAAAATAATACTCAAAGCTATCTCGTTCATAAAATATACTAAGCAATAAACTACATGTAATTCCATAAGTCAATGGAAGATGATGATACCTAATACCTTCGTCTACAGAGGCTGGCAATTGCATACAGACGTAGCAATCCTTTGCCTCCATGACATCAATGTATTCGTACAGTAACTTGGCATAGGCATTTGACTTAAAGTTTCCCTGTGATTCATCTACGTGCAACCTACGAGCTTCTGCTGCTAGTAAAGCTTTATCCCTCACTTCATTGTCCCCCTTTTTACCAGCAGTAGTAGGTTTCGAGGTTACCACAACCTTTGCTTCTGTTGCTTTCACTTCATTTTCATGTCCCACTATGTATGATACAGTTACTACTAAAGCTATAAGAAAAATTACTCCCGCTAAAAGTGTGCCTATTATGCATTTTGCTTTGCGGTTCGGGTTGCCGGCCTCCATGGTCTCAAGTCAGTGTAGTTCTAGTTTCTCTGCCACAACACAAGGTCTTTTCTCTTTGTACCTTCAACAGTCTTCTTTGCTTATTTAGTCTTTTCGAACTACCTGGAAGCTGACAATTCTTTTTGCAAAATCAGTCCTTTGAACTATAGCAACAGACAACCCTAGCCCTTCTCCGTCAACTAAATGGAAGAGTCCCTACATTTCTTCTTCTTCCACTTGGCGCTAGGTTATCTTCTCAATCTTGTTTATTTACAAAGTCTCTAGGTATCTACAATCATGCGGGTTCCAGCAGCTCTAATCACGTATTCTAAAAGTTCTAAGCGAAGGATGGTTACTTCGAGTGCTGATACCGTTGTACCAAAAGTCGAAAATTCTACTCTATTTAGAACCAGTTCTCTTATTCTGCTCAGGTAAGGAGGATTGGGGACAGTGAGTGTCAGCAACCCTTCAGCTTCTACTCCGGGTACCAACAACGCCACCTCCAACGTTATGATTGGGTCAGCACTGGTCACTGTCACTTCCCTCACCCTCCCGGATCTCCGTGCACAAGACATCTGCTGCCAGGTAGGTCCACTCAGGAGTGGCGTATCTTCTGCAGGGCACGCGCACCCTCCTTGATCTCCTAGGACTCTCCTGTTCTCGATTCGGTGCACTTTCGTCCAGATCTGAGTCTTCGGATATAGGAGCAAGGGTTCTTCCTGGAGTTGGCTTCAAGCTCGGCCTCTTCTTTCTTTCAGGCCAACTAGCTTCTCCACGCCTTGTTCTCCTATTTCTTGTCCTCACACTCGATTCTTGGTCACTTGTGGCTTGATCAGTGTCTGAGCCGTACTCACAGCAACTTTCTCCTTCTGTGGCAACGTCAGTTTCACTGTCGTCCTGTCCTTCTTCCACTTGATCTGACACACTCCCAGCTTTCTCCGACACCCCCACAGCTTGGCTGGTCCCCTCTATTGATTCTCCGTCCACAGCTAGATTTTCATCCGTGAGAGGAGCTGTTTCTTCCAGGGGTGCTGGAACTCTTCGTGTATGGGAGGCATGTATCCAGTTTGGCAGCCCTCCGCACTTAACAGCAGTATTCGTTGTCAAGATTATCTGGTAGGGTCCTCTCCAGCGCACATCCAGGCAATTCTTCCGGACGTGCTTCTTCACCACGACCCAGTCACCAGGGCACAGGTCGTGGCACAGGTCTTTGGACGATGGAATTTCAGCAGCCCGCACCTGAAGAGACACAGAATGAATGACATCAGAAAGTCCCTTGCAATAATCCAGGATCAGATCATCTGTGATATTCAACAAAGCTGCAGTGGGAACTGATGGCAGTCTTATTGCCCTCCCCATTAGAACCTCATGTGGAGAGAGACCTGTTCTCCTGTCTGGTGTGCTACGTATACTCATGAGTACCAATGGCAGGGCATCAGGCCAGCTTAAGGATGTCGATGAACACACTTTGGCAATTCGGGACTTTATCGTCCCATTGATCTGCTCCACAATTCCCGAAGCCTCTGGTCGATAGCTACAGTGCAACTTCTGATCAATATTTAATGCAGAGCAGAGCATCTTCACAGCTTCACTGTTGAAATGTGTTTCTCTATCTGATTCCAAAGAGGCCGGTACCCCGAAGCGTGGTATTAACTCTCTAAGCAACAGCTTTGCTACTGTGAGTGTGTCACACCTGCGTGTAGGGTATGCCTCGACCCATCTGGAAAATATACAGACAACCACCAGAACGTACCTGAGGCGGTTGCATTTTGGCATCTCAATAAAGTCTAATTGCATCCGGTTGAAAGGACCACCAGACCTCCCAATGTGACTCAATGTAACTGGTGTCCTTTTCCCTACATTCAATTGCTGACATGTTACACACCTCTGACACACTGCTTCTGCGGCTACTCTAAACTTGGGATTATACCAAGTCTGCCTAAATACCCGCAACATAGCATCTCTTCCTAGATGTACTGGACCGTGTATCTGACGTGCCATTGGACTCACTAATTCATTTGGTAACACTGCCCTTCCATCTGCTGAAATCCACAAATCCATTTCACTTTTTACACAACCTGCAGTTTCCCATGTCTTTTTCTCAAAATCTGATGCGTTCTCTTGCATACCTTTTAAATCATCCCATGTATCAACTGTTTCTAGCATCATGTTCAATTCTGTCTTTTCCTGTGTCCCACCCACTTCCACTTCCGTGAAAGAGTATCCTTGCTCTGCATAGTAGCGTGCGACCTCATCTGCGTATCTGTTTCCTTGGGACACAAAATCTGTGTTTTTGGTATGGGCTACACATTTGACAACGGCAATAGCTGCCGGACCTTGTAACGCTTCTAACAATAGTCGCACAAATTCCCCATTTCGAATAGGTGAACCTGAGGAGGTCATGTAACCCCTCTGAGACCACAATTGCCCGAAATCATGAACTACACCGAAACCATATTGGCTATCAGTGTAAATGGTGACTCGAATTTTGCTACCTGCTAAACAGGCACGTGTTAATGCAATGATTTCAGCTACCTGAGCGGAGTGTTCTCCTTCCAGGCAGGCGGCTTCCACAACTCCAGTAATGGTGCAAACAGCATAAGCTGCTCTCAACTGACCAATATTGTCTCTTACACATGAGCCATCAACAAAGAAAATTTCATCAGGGTCAGTCAACGGCTCATCCACAATATCTGGTCTCGGCTTGGTGCATAGTTCAGTCACATCAAGGCAATCGTGATCTTCACATTCCTCGTCTTCTATATCATTAGGGAGTGGCATCAAAGTAGCAGGATTCAAAACAGAGCACCCCTTAGGGGTCACATTCTCCGCAGCAAGAATAACTTGCTCGTAGCGCGTGAGCCTATTATTGGTCAAGTGCTGTGTCTTGGTCCTGGTCATTAACAATTCCACAGAAGGAGGTACATACACCACTAATTGGTGTCCCATCACTATACTCTCACACCTCTCAATGCTGACACCCGTTGCGGCAACGGATTTGAGACATCCGGGCAACGCTGCGGCTACTGGGTCTAAAGTAGCCGAGAAGTATGCAACTGGTCTACGGGCATTTCCATGAATTTGTGCTAGGACTGACAAAGCACAACCTTCTCTCTCACAACAGTAAAGTAAAAATGGTTTTTCGTAGTCTGGCATCCCCAAAGCAGGAGCACGACACAAGTCCTCTCTCAGCTGTAGGAATGACATCAGACAATCCTTGTCCCATGGTACCGAATCACTCACTTCCTTGTGCGTCAGTTTTTGTAAGGGTTTTGCTTTCAGGGAAAAGTTAGCTATCCACTGTCGGCAATAACCTACCATTCCTAGGAACATCCTGACCTCTCTTTGTGTTGTGGGCGAATTCATTTTCATGATCGCCTCTATCCTGTCTGGTGACACCTTCCGTTTCCCTTTTTCGATTCTATGACCCAAATACTGTACTTCTGTCAGACAGTACTGTAATTTGCTCGGAGACACCTTGTGTCCATTTTCAGCTAAATGGTTCAGCAAGGTGATGGTGTCTATCTTCCAAGCTTCCTCCGTTTCTGACGCAACAAGTAGGTCGTCTATGTACTGAAATAGAACTGAGTTCTGTGGCAGTACTAGACTTTCGAGATTTTTCTTCAGCAGCTGGTTAAAAATCGATGGGCTTTCTGTATACCCCTGTGGGATACGACACCATGTTAATACGCGATTTTCCAGCTTAAATGCGAAAAGAAATTGGCCCGCCTCATCTAATGGAATTGAAAAGAAAGCCTGGCAAATGTCTATCACTGTGAACCACTCAGCTTGGAATGGTATCTGAAACAATATCACTGATGGATTCGGTACCACTGGACAACATGAAACAACTATGTTATTAATATTTCGGAGATCCTGAACTATTCTGAATTTCCCACTAGGTTTCTGCAAACCCATAATCGGGGAGTTACATGGACTACCCACGATTTCCTTCAGTATTCCCTGCTTAATCATGGAGTCGATCACTGGCTTTATTCCTGCAATCGTCTCCGGGGTCAATTTATATTGAGGCGTTCTTGGATATTCAACATTTGGTTTTATCATGATTTTCACTGGTTCTACTCCTTTAATCAATCCTATCTCTTCTCCAGTGAAATCCCAAACTTCAGATGACACCGTATCCCTTAAGTCCCAAGGGAGCTCTTCCACCGTCAGGGTAGGATACAGCTCTACGCATACTTTTGAATTTGCAACCTTAAAGGTGGCATCATCGTCATTGGTCTGTACCTCTACTCCCTGAGGCGTGCAATATATCGTGCAATTTAGTTTGCACAATAAGTCTCTTCCTAACAGACACACAGGGCTAGAATCGCATACTACAAACTGATGTTCATCACTGTATTTTCCTATTCTTACTAGCACTGGTTCCGTCAAAGGGTTAGTCATTCTCCTATTTGCGACTCCTACCACTTGAATGGAACCACTGCTGATCTCAAAGTTGATCGAGTAGCCCCAGTATCTACCAGAAATGTCGTAGGACACCCTGCCACTTCAGCCTCAACAAACGGTCCCCTTTGATCCACTTCTAGAACTGCCCCGAGGGTACAGTCCTCCTCTCTACTCACTCGCCGTCCAGTTAGTGGATCAACGTAGTAACACTCTTCTCCTCCTACCAAAAGAGGCATTTGTCTATAGATCTTTCCTCCTGTCGCAATTTTTGGTGGTTGAGGGAACTGGGCTCGAGGAGCCAATGTCCCCCATTTGACCACCTTACCCTTAGGTACTGTCACCCCTTTTACTGGAATGGTCTGAACTTCTTCCTCCTCTACTCCCAGTTCTCCGTTCTCAGGATTATAGGGACACTCGCGTTTCCAATGTCCCACCTGGTAACACTGGTGACACTTTGTCGTCTTTTTCAAGGTGGCAAGGTCTACTCTAGGTCTCGGATTTTCCTCGTTGTCCCTATTCTGATTATTTGATCTCCTTCCCATCGTCCTTGTTCCCTGTTGCTGCTGTCCACCCTTTCCAGCCGACTGCATCTGAACCATCATCAACTTCTCCTTAACTTTCTTTGCTTTTGAATCTATTTCATCACTACAGTACCTTGCGTATCTCAAAATTTCATCCAATGGCTTGTTTTGCCAGCAAATTAAATGTTGCTGAATCATCAAACAAATATCAGGTCTCAATCCCCAAACGAATTTCGATACAAACTGCCCTATGTCTTTGGGATCCATTACATCTAATCCACTGTATTGTTTGAACGTTTTCAGCAATCGCTCATAATATTCATGGACTGTCTCCTTGGGTTCCTGCCTAGTTCGATCTATTTTCACCTAATCTATATCCTGCGGTGGCACCTTCTCTTTCAGCCATGTCATCACCCTTTCATATTTTTCCATTACTCTATCTGATGGTCCATTAGTATGAGCATCTCTTTCTGGTTCTGCTATGGGCCATTCGACACTAACCTTGCATGCTGTCCACAAGTCTCCTGGGACCACAATATCAAATAAGGTGTTCAAATCAATCCACAGTACCTTAGAGATTTTCACAAATCTCTCTACCTGCTTATACCACTCTACGGGATTCTCTCTCAGCTTAGGAAATGAATTGGTAAATGCAGCTAAATCTCCCCTACTCCAGGGCACATGCACATAGCTCCCATTCGCTATTTCTCGCAAAGGGTATGCTTCCATCCTCTGGAGCCCTCCCTCCGGGGACATCACAATTGTGCTCCGCCTGACAGTCCCTTTCTTGGACCACCTTTCTTCCCATTTATCCAGATCTCTCCATGTCCTTATTCCTGTGATCAGTTCCCTAATGTGTGTTTTTAATCCAATTGTCCTCCTCTCATCAAGGTCCTGATCTGAATAATGCAACCTATGGTTACCCTGTAATGCCTTTGTTCTCGACAAGTCTACCATATACTTGTCTGCCAGTTCAGATAATTTCTCGTGTATTGCTCTCGCCTTCCGAGTAATATCCTTTGCTATAAACAGCACCTCATCTTGCTCGTACATGTCAATCCTTTCCAAAGGCAACGTACCATCTATTATCTCGTCCAGATCAGATTTTAAACTGGTTACATCGAGCCTTTTTGCCTTTATCTCAGCTTTCAGTGTGTTATCTCTAGAGAGCCCATTGACATTTCTCCCATCCCAGCTCCAAGCCCTACGCCTGGGCTCAGGCGAGTTATGGGGAGTCCTCCCATGTTCCCATCTCTCCAGGTCCCACGCAGTTCCGTCCCCTCTTGGTGTGTGGTGAAACAATGCTCTATTCCCCACAGTCCCACATTGCCCATTCTGCTTGGTTTCTCTAGATGCATGATAAGACTCTCCATTATCCCCCATGCTTTCGCAATTCTAATGTTGTCTACTATCGCCTGGTGCATGGTGAGTGCACTTAAAGCTGTCCCTGTACTCTTGCGTCCTTCGGTCTCCCTCACTGTGAATGAGACGAGACGCCCTTCCACATTCTGTACTTCCATCTTCTTGCTCCTGCCTGTTTCCACTATGGAAACGACGTGTAGCTCCTCTACTCTCCTGACTTTTGCCATCACACTCCTGACCGCTTTCACTAGCCCCACAGTGAGACAATGTTCCATCGCCTCGACTTCCCCATTCAGCTTCCTCTCCTGACCTCTTATTCTGGGTTCCTGTGTTGGCATCCCACTCTCTCAAGTCAGCCCTCAACTCCTTAAAGGACTTCGGCCGTGGTCCTCTCAGATCCATCGGTCCTCTCTGACCCCCCTGATCTATTATGGGATCCACTGCTGAATTTAATGGGGTGCTCCGATCTCTTGGTCCTGGCAACTGCCTTCGGGCATTGGTCATATTGTTCCTTCTTTCCATTTCTGCTCTTTCTCTATCTAGTCGTACCTGTTCCTCCTCTCGTGCTTTCTCTGGGTCATAAATCAATACTATAGGGCCTATGGTAACGGGTACTTGAAGAGCATCTGGCAATTGATAGGACTTAGCACGCTCCGTTTCTGGCACCTTTTGTACCACGAACCTTCCGACTACTCTCTGTACTGGACTAAGTTGAGGTGTTTCCTCACTTTTGGTGGGTTCCCAATCCGTTATAGGGAGTGGTCTATACTCCCCTATGCCAACCCTATCTTCCCTTGGGAGCTCGGTACTTTCCATCTCTCTATTGTACGGAGGCGGTCTATCTATCAACAACCTATTTATTAGGCTATCCTCTGTCTCGCTCTCATCATACTCCTCTGGTGTTCTCTTGTCTCCTGTATCCTCTATCACTGGGTATAACTTATCCACTTCAATAGCCTGTACTCTCCATTTCTTGGCTTCCTCATCCCATTTGGCGTCTTGCACTGCCCTTACCGATCGTCTCACTTTTTCTTGACGCCTGTTCTGGTTCCTGTCATGCGCCGCCCTAATTCACGCATTAAGGGCTTCAAACTGTGTTGGTCTAGGCAAAGGTCTCAATGAAGACATAACTGCTTTTAGCTGATGCAACACTTCTAGTCTAAACGTTCCATATTTCGGAAACGTCAGTTCCTCGTTCCCTTCTGTAATCTTACTCCACGTGCTAAGCCACAGTATAGTATGCAACCCAACATTTGTAGCCATATAATGAGCTGGTGTACCCTCTGACGGGGCCTCTTCCCCGTAATACGATTCTCTCCTTTTTCTTTTAAAGATCGCTCTAAAACATTTAAAACACTTCATGTTCAGAATCTACAAGATTTTCCTATTTCCTGCGTTCGTTTACTTCCTGATGGCAATCCACCAATCCCAGCGCGGATCTTGCTAACCGGCCTATCCCAGCGCGGTTTCACACCAACCGGCCTATCACAGCGCGGCTTCACACCAACCGGCCTATCACAGCGCGGCTTCACACCAACCGGCCTATCACAGCGCGGCTCTCTCTGACGTCACTCGTCTCCCTTCGCAGCAGTTCCCCTCCTTTCTCAGCTCGTCTCCCGGTCATGCATGCGTCCCATTCATACCCTGAAAAATGATTACTTCGGACCAAGCGATCACTTTCGTTGACTGTACGCCCACAGTCTAACTGTAATTGTCAGCTTAACTGACGAAATGTCTTTCCGTGAACGCCCAGACAATCGCCTTGACTGATAGGTTACTTACACACAGTAACTTCCGACCAGCGTCCGTTACCCATACACTCACTCTTTCGTTCCCCCTATCTTGGTCCTGCGGGCGATCAATGGTACCTCATGACCCCCTTTACAATGGTCGACAATTACTCTGGATGTCCGATACACCCGAACCACTTAAGCTCTTCTCTGAACTTAAGATTTTTACCAGGTTGCGCGCGCTCACAACCCTGCCTCAATCACACTACAGGCATTCAACTCCGCATGACATTACAACACAAATACAACACAAAACACCGCAATCTGACAACGCATGACCCTTATTATACTCACTCTTATCACCATCCTACACTGCTACCAACTGATACGGCTGGATTTTTGATCTCTTATCTGATTACTATAGATCTAGATCCCCACTCAGGTCGACTGAACCTTTGTTGCCTGTCATAGAGTAAAAAGCAATCCACTACCAGGTTAGTCAGCCCAAGAATTTACACAACTCCGAAGAACCACTTACCACTAATAAGTTTTAAAGTTTTATTATAAAGCCAAAGATAACTGGAGATACAAACATCTCAATATCAGGTTCAAAAGATATACTGGCACCAATACAAACATGAATTCTCTAAATGTTCTTAGGCGACAGAAGAATATCACCAAGACTAATTCAAATATCAGCAAATTTGCAAGAATAAGTTGTAACTTGAGCGTCATTTATAAAAGGGAGAAAAATCCAGATTAGACTGTCCCTACACTAGACTAAGTGACATCCCTACTCAGTAGAATCTTAACCTAAAAAGGTGTCAGCCGTGGTGACTTCCAAAGAAGTGCACTCACTTTCCCTTAGTCTCTGTTGTAAATCTGTGCATCGCAGTCATACCCTCTCTGCCTACCCATCCGCTCTCTAAGGTTCCTCAGGCCATCTGCTCTAACTCCACCCAAGGGTGCTGTCCCTAATACAAAATCACAATTACAGTTTAAACGCCCCTCAGAGACGCCCCTCACGTACACCTCTCACTGGTGTCGGTTCTGGCTTTTTCCATACTGATACTCCTCTGGGCTTCTTGTTAGCGTTGACCTTGCTTCTCAGGCTCTTCTCGGCACGCCGGTACCCCCCAGGAAATTCCTGAAGCCTCCTCCAGGCCTGTGCCTGTCTCCCAGAACAGAGCTCTATTCATCACTCTCTTGATTGGAACCCCCTCACACCTGCAAACAGACACCCATGAAGTGGGCCCCAAATTCCGGCCTCCAGCTTATCTCTCAAGTCGTAAAACTTCGAACATGGTCTGCAATTTATGCTTAACAAGACTCGATTTTAACTAGCACATGCAGATCAAAGAAACGACTTTATCTTTCCAGGCCTACTAAATTACATGAAAACGGCCTGTGCACTCTATGAACCTTTATTTCTCAGCCTAAAACAGTATTCTAGCTTATTACACTCTGATTATATGAAACACCTCTATAAAACATAATTTCAATCTATGATCAATAATACTTTGAATAATAGTATTAATCCATTTTATGTGGAAAGGTAAAGGCACGTCTTCTTCATCAGTAAAATGCCATGAGGCCTACACATTTCTGCGTTTAGCAGCATTACATTCTTTCCTGCAACATCCACATAACATGGAAATTAATAGCATTCTAACATTTCTAAACATACTACATTCGTTTTTCACACCAAGATATACATTCTATATTAATTAAACACTCGTGAGTATATGCATTCTATATTTTTGACACTCTTATGTGTTTCTTAACTAAACGTGTGCAACGTGCTTGTAAATATGGTGCACTTCTACATTTTACTCAAATTGCGCTCTCTCAGATGCAAACGAATTAAGCGATGCTTTCATAAAACAGTGCTATGATTTTAGCAAAATATGTGCAGTGTGCAATTCCTGCAGCATATCATATGCATAGTATCATAACTAATCATCTGCATATAACACCTAGGAGTTTGAGTGTGAAGGATCAAAACACTTCAAATAATGCTGTGGCCACTGGTGTAGGAAGGGTATGGGGCAAAGCCCATTAAATCAGTTTTATAATTCTAGATTTGTGATCTTGCATACTGGGATTAGCATTAATACTGAACACTAGAGTTGTAGATGACTGCATGATACCTAGGGATTTGCAGTGCCCAAAAATCTTTCCATTTCTTATTATGTCTTGCCGTTGATGAGGAAAGTTTGTTATGTTTGGTTTTCATTTCAGTGAGAAAGTAGACATCCAACTTTTAGGCTTGGACAGGAAGACATTTTGAACTCTAATAGTTTTTCATTTGAATTTAAAATACAACCACACCATCTTCTCTCAATAACACTGATACTAGATGTATAATGTAGTAGCTGGAAATGGCTAGGGAGAGTGTAGAGCCTTGACAGACTCCACATTTCAGAAAAAATGTTGGGGAGAGTTAATGTTTCAAATTGCATTCACTGGGTTCTTCCTTTCAACAGAGGACCAGCTTTGTGAGTATCCCTTTTGCCCCATGTGAATGGCCATGATAGAAAGAAGAGTTTTGTGTTAAAGGCGGGCTTATTTTCGGAAGTGGGCAGATTTATCTTACTTTAAAACTGGCCCGATAAAGGTATAAGAGAAGGATCAGTTGATGTATTTTTGTTAGAGAATCCAGGCTTTAAGATAGCAACCTGTTTATTAGGTTAGCAGGAAAGGCATCATCTGTAAATTCTGACTGAAGGAAGGGATGATGTTTAGGTGAGTGTCTTTGCCAATTTTGTAAAGGAAGGTCATGCAGGAATTTGTATTGGTTGGACCAGGATGCTTATGGATGGGGTTTACAGCTCAGGACTCTGCATGATGTTGATTCTCAACACTGCTGCTCTTCAGATAGTGGTTGGTGCTACCAGGTGACAGGCTGGTCCTGCTGCTCTCTCAGACCTTAGTAGCGAGCAAAAAAAGCTATTACTGAGCCTCGTGCTCATTGGTGTGTGGGTGGGTGTTTTATTAGCACATTTTGCCAGCCATGCTCTTCAGCAGAAGATACCGGGTGCTTGCTGTCCCCACACATAAGTGCGCATGTATCAGAACATATCAACATTGTAGAAAGCAGACAGGGATGTTTACATTTCTCATAGTTTTTTCTTCTTTCTAGGGGTGCTGCATTCATTATGCAGCACACATAGGAAAAGGAAATCGCCTCTTTTTATTATTTTTTGTTATTTTTTTGTGCAGGTACCCCTTCCTGCACAGAAAAATCTCCCCACAATGCAAGCACCCTTGCACCATGGTGCAAAGGGTGCCCGCGTGGTGCCTGAGCCAGTGCAGGGGAATGCACAGGGATGCTTCATATTGTTGTAAATATGAAATATCCCTGTGTTTTGAAAGTGCTGCTGCGTGGCGCAGCGAAAGGGCTTGCGGTGTCGCGCTGCGGCAGTTTCTTGTAAATAAGCCCCTTAGTGTTATCATTTTTTTGAACTAGCACTTATAAATCAAGTTGCATCCAAAGGGCAGACGTATCTAGCTCAGCTGTATCCTGGAGCTAGTTTCTGCAGGTATTTGGGAAATATTTCCCAGAACCTGGATTCTGATCTTGGTTGAGACTGGAAGCTAGCAAAGACATTTCAGAGCAGGCTTGATGAGGTGCCATTTATGAAGGCTGAGGCACTGTCTGCCTGTCTGGTTTTATAGTTTTTGTAACGAGTTATTTAGGAAGGCCACTATATTTGATGTTTAGTAGTCCAATCAGAACTATCCTCCACTTGATGATTTACTTCGAGAAGTGGGCGTCAAGACCTGGTGGCAGTCAAAGGGCAGTGAGACAGGTTTAGTTTCTCTCATGGCGAGGATCTCATTTTTGGTTCCGTTCATACAGGAAGCTCTTTTTCATCCCATGGAGAACGTGGTTTTGGCATGTGGTGATATTGGTGGAGTTGTTTGGGTATTAGTCTAACTGGAAATGACTTTGCTTGTCATCTGCATTCATTTGGAAGTTTACTTCATGATGCTCCAGAAGCTGTGCCAGGGGGCAAACATAGATGTAGAGGCAGGATAGGTATGATACACCATGCTCAATGATCAAGCATACAAACACTAGTAGTATTTATGGCATTATGCATCCTCCTGGACAGCAAGCTATCTATGAAGAGACAGGTAAACACAGTCTTATCTTCCTGCTTCCACACTCTACTCATGCTCTGCAAGATCTTCAGATGGCTTCCAGGCAATACCAGAAGCACCGTCACGCAGGCTAGACTATGGGAACACACTCAATGTAGGAATCACTGCATGCCTTCTGAAGAGACTACAGACAACACAAAACTCAGTGGAAATACTCATCCTCGACCGCCCCAGAAGGACCCACAGGGCCTGGTGGGTTAGCGCACTAATTCATCCACTGTGGGGGCCTCTGTTCAACCTCATGGTCACAGGTTCAAATGCCGAGTGTTCACTTACATTTCATCCTTCTAGGTCGATAAAGTGAGTACCATTGAATTGGGTAACAATAAACATCTGTTATTCAGCACCAAGATACCCCTTGGGGGTTGAACGTGTGCTTTGCAAATACACATGTTATCACACCCCACCTCAAGAAGCTACACTGGCTCCCCATCCAGAAGAGATGCCAGTTCAAGATGCTGACCCATGCATAAAAAACCTGCACCATGAAGGACCAGCATACATGAACAAATGCATGATCTTCCGCCAATTGACCAGGCACCTTTGATTTGCCTCCCTCTTCTTCACAGACTCCCTGTGGATCCACCTAACCAACAGAGGAGGATGCTCTTTTTTGCACCTGGAGCCAAAGCCTGGAACAAACTTTCCCTGTACCTCAGGACCACCCCTTCGGTCCAGCAATTCAGGAAAGGACTCAAGACCTGGCTGCTCGAATAAACAAACCACCTTGCAGCAGTTAGAAGCCATCAACTCTACTCCTTGATTTGCAGCGCTTTATAAATGATGGATTGATTGATGCACATAAATGGAAGGACTTTTATCAAAGGCCTTGTTATGTGATGCACATTGTCTCTTTATACAGTAAGCCCCTTCCTTCCTTTATGCACTATTTTCCACCAAGCACTGTAAATCTCAAATATCAAAACTAATTAAGGAGCCATAACCTTCCTTTGGGCTAACTTGAATTCCCATCTCTGGGGCAAAACCTAGCCAGTCACTGAAGCGCTTTCTCTGGCTTCAAACTCTCAGCATGGGAGTGGAATTAAACCTCAATTAAATCACAACCGTATTGCCCCTCTTTACTGCAGGTATATATACGGAATTGGGTTAGGCAAATTGAGTCCTCATGGGACGCCCCAGTCTCAGAGGTTCAGGATAGTTATTCTTTGAGCTTGACCCTTTCATGGAAAAGTCCTCACTTGCTGACAAATGATGCGAGAAGGTGAGTTAGGAGTGAAGGGTAGGACATATTTATACATGTGTATGTGTTTATGGCTGTTGATGTTGGTGTGTGTCTGTGCTTCTAGGTGTCTGCCATTTTGCATGAGCCTCTTTGCCTGGATGGGTATCCATTTATGATTGGGTACATGTTTGTGTTACTAAGAGTCTACCCTCTTGTGGGTCTGTGCTCTATGTACAATAACCTATTTGCCTGGATATGTATGTGTGGGGTTAGTGTCTTGGTAAGTTTTTTTATTCCTCTGGGGTGTGTGTTCCCCAGTGTAGGAGATTCTGTTTGCACCACTGAGAGGGTACGTGTGTCTCCGTGGTTGGGTGCTTGTGTGCAGGTGAGTGTGTTTATCCATGTGCATGGGGGCTTTGTGCAGTCGCATTCCTGTGTGTTTGTGTGCTTGGCTTAGCGTATCATCTAAAGAGGTCAAGATTAGATCAGAGTTGATCTTAATTTCGCTGGTGTGGGGGCTTTTTACTACACGGTAGCATAGTGTAAACCACTATTGACGCAATAAGGAAACTATCACGGCAATGTGGATTGATTTGGGAATAGTAGAAACTGTCTTTTAGACAATATTTGCTTTATTTGGAAAGTGTGGAAACTGACAGCCGGACTATTCGTTCTTTAGTGGGGCAAAGTGAAACTTAACTCTAAGGCAAGTCTGTGTTTACTATGGGCTTAATTGAAACTGGCCTCCTGGTTATTTGTGTTTTTGATCTTAACAAGGGGGAATCATGTGTCATTGCAACATTTGCTTTTCTGACAAAAAGTGAAAACTTGAGATCTGAAAACGTGGCCCTGGATTAACAAGAAGGTGGGGATCCACAAAATGTATGACCGGCTGCACCCACAGCAGAGACATTCCAGAATGGTCTCCAGAAAAAACGCAAGCTCTCCAAGTTAAAAAATGTCCTGGAGAGGTACACCACAGACATAGAGACGCTGTTGGCCTGCATTTTACTTCTGTGTATTTCTTTGCAAATGTCTCAGACGTGGTGGAGGGCCATGAAGGCCCTGATCCTGTGGAATCATGTTGTCTCTTCTTCACTAACTGCACTGGACCCTTAAACGATTTGACAATTTTCGTCACTACACTTTACCACAGAGGCGATGGCTCTCTGATGGATCTTTCTTCGTAGTAGTGAGGGGTAGGATATCAGGATGTCCCATCTCGTTGGCCACCCAATAAGGACCATTAATTGGTGACCAACCCACAAGTTAGAGATGAGGTTAAAATCCACTACCCTCATAACCATACTTTAAAAATAAAGTATCACAATTGGAAGAGAAGAAAAGTTCTGCAGTTGTTTCACAGAAAAAAAGAAGCTGAACCTGACTTTATGAAAATAAACTATGACTCTCCCTGTCACGCATTTAGAAATCAATATCTCATTAGTGCTAGTTCAATGGAAAGAAGATTAAGACTCAATGACATGAAATTTGGTTCTTGTAGTAATGGTTCAAAATCAATGCATATAAGTAACATTTTAAGCAGTTCAGTCATAAGCCTTAGAGCATGCTGTATATAACCACACATTTAGTCAAAGGGATTCTAATCATAAAGAGGATGGTTAAGGTATCACCAACAAAGGCAGGAGGATGGTTCAAAAGAGTTCTCTCAGAAGGCAAAGGGATCAAGAAAAGTTCACTAAGAAAAAGCCTATGGACATGGGCACAGGGTAATTGAGCTAAAATCAGAAACGGTCAGGTCTAGTCTCTCACTGGACTGCTCCAAATCATCCCACAGGCAAGTTCATTAGTAAAGGAAAAATGCCATGGGGCATAGATAGGTAACTGAATAGGCTGTCAGCAAAGAAGGATTCAAGTCAATGTAAGAGCCAGCAGCATCAGCAGAAGTGGTAGAAGAAGACACCAAAAGTAAAAGCAAGGGGTGGCCACCCTCCTCCTTTGGAGAGTCACCTTTTATACTTGAAATCGGTCATCTGTGACAGTAGTTGTCGCCTTGCAATGGTCTGATCATAATGTGACCATTCTTCCGTTCACCAGGTACAAATGTGATGTTCCAGCATAGTTTCCAATGCTGCTCTTGAGAAATGGCTGTCCATTTGCTTCTCACAGGTTAGTTGACAAAGAGCCATGGGCCCTATTTACGAGAAACTAACGCAGCATGGTGCCACAAGTCATTTTGCTGCGCCGAGTTGTGTTTGTTTCGAAGCACAGGGATGCAACATATTTACAACAATATGTTGCATCTCTGTGCTTTTCCTTGCACTGGCGCAGAAACTGCTACAATGCGCTGGTGCAGGCACATTTGCACCATGGTGCAAGGATGCCTGCGTCGTGGGGAGATTCTTTTTGTGCAGGATGGGACACCATCCTGCACAAAAACTATCTATTGAGGTTATTTCCTCTTCCAATACGTGCTGTAGAATGCAGCCTGCATTTAAAGAGGAAAAAAATGAGGCGAAATGCAAAACATTTCTCCTCGTTGTTCCTCGGTACGCCTCCCCTGGGGTGGCATAACATTCTGACGCTTTTCAGGTCTACGATTGGTCGTAAATCTGGAAATGCATATGTGGACATTGGTGTTGCGTAGGAACGCGCACAGTAACACCCATGTCACGCACCTAACACTCAAAGTGTTGCGTGAAAAAGAGCGATATTTACAAGCACACGTAAAGCCTACTAGGTTATGCTGTGGGGCAGGACTCTTGATGCAGTAAGTAAAAAGACACGCTTTTACCACCAAAAACAGGTACATGCTGTAACCACTGGTTCCACTACTATTTCGGCTTTACCCTGATGCTGGTTTATTTTTCTTCCCTCCCGCTGGGCATGCTGCCCACATCTTTTGGCATCTGTTCTACAAAACAGAGTGTGACTAAAGGACTACACCATTACCTCTGGAGGTCCCCAGTGACTTAATTCTCCTACCAACTAGGGGTAAGATGTATTACTACGGATGAATGGTGGGATTGTATGTTTAACCACAACGTCTGATAGCAGCTTGTGCTGTTTGATGTGAGTCTGAGACTGAGCACACACATGTACATGGATAGCGACAGAATGCGAGGTATGTCACCACGCGATATTTTGCTACCTACCAGGGTGGGGTAAAGATATGGAATAATATTGTCACATATCAAATGATGTGTTTATTGTTGTGTATTGCACGCTCACCTGGCTCATTTACACAGGCGCATTGGCAAGCACATACACAATTGGGAAGCTACGTGTCAGTTATACAATGATGCACTATGATTATTTTGCTGTGTCTTCTCTTTTCTCTTCTCTTTTGTCTCCACAGATGGAAAAAAATAACCCATTCATCTGCTTCTTCCAGGGAGGATTTGCTTCTCTGCCCTGAAGAAAGTCCGGGACCTACACGGCCTTCACTGGACTGAAACATGTTGGTACTAGGGTCATAGGACCATAAGACTTCCATTGACCCTGTTCATTCATTTTAATAAACCTGACAGAACCACCAATAAAGGGATACCAGGATCTGTCTGAGGATTTTTAATCTTTATCCCCCTGGCCAATAATCTCACTTAGAGCTCTCTTTCCCTGCTGCTATAGTTTTATCGTATCATTGTAAATATCACACAGCAGCTTGCGCTGCCAGTGAATCAAGCAACGTGATGCATCTTTGGTGCATGGGACTTATAAATAAGCCCCTAAATACTTAGTGACTCTTCATGGGTTTAGGCAATAGGTTGAGTTCTCACCAATTCACTCACAATGAATACTGGCATGTTGATTAAAGAATGTTGCATAAACAGAGCAAATAAAGCAACATTTGAGGAAATGTAGCTAAGTTCATTACACCAGGCTATGAAATCATGCAGCTTGGGGGGAAAGGAAATTCAATGGATTTAAAGTTAACACGTATTATTTAGGAAAATTAACTCACAGTTAGATTCAAACCTAATAATATAAATCAAGCATCTCGTATAGAGAAATAATTGTAACATTGTCAGTAATTATTGTCTAGAAATGTCTAAACCAAAATGTGGCCTACTACCTCAATTTTCAAAGTACATACATGTAAATTATTCATAAAACTCATTTTAGTAAAATAGTTTTTTATAGATTAATGATTCTAATGATGTCAATTATTAATATTGAAAATATAATTCATGTAAGTCATTGCATATTAATTTTGCACCACTTTCTATTCACATGTAGCAATAGAGATGATAAAGCTCATCATTAAGAAATGCACTATTTTGTCAGTGAAACCATTTTCATTATTAATTTTCATAACTGTTTTGTTGTAATACTCAATTGATATGCACGTTAAACTTATTGCATTTAAATTCTTCTTCAAGAAGTGCAAGAGGCATGTTAGGGTGTGTGTGTCGTAATCAGTTGTCATGTCCTGGAGAGAGTACAGCACAGACATACGAAGGCCAAGGGCCTGCTGTTTATTTCTGTGCATTTCTTTGCAAATGTCTCAGACCTCGAGGAGGGCCATGAAGGCCCATTCAAGCTTACTGCAGTTATACACTGCACAAGCCAATAATACTGCCTGCAGAATCTGCGTCAGGGCTTGGTGTGAAGGGTTCCCCTCCGCCAAGAATGACATAAAAATCCCAACAGATTGCAGACTGTGGATGCACCCTCATGAAATGGATGCTTGGGGGTCTCTTAGCCCTCTATTATTTCAACAAATTCATCAATTCAGCATGTATTGAATAGACTCGCCCACGTGCCTACTCCAGTAACATGGAATGTATGTATGCATGGAAGAATCCCCTCACCTACGTGGCAGGAATGTCCCTCATCTTGCATGGGCGCTGTTTGCTCTCACTCTTCAAGGTTACAGGAGGGGTAGAGCACATAGCTGCAGGACCCTATTTAATGCCCAAATGAATGCACCAGGAGCACAGCAAAGGATGCAAACATTCGCTTGTGTGTTTTATGGGGAAATGTGGAAAGTAGGATCATGGTCTTCAGTGCTTTAGTTACCGGGGCAAATCATGAATGAGTTTGCAAAGCTGCAGGGATAATTGAAAAAAAGGGAGACAGGAGCAATTATCTCCTATTTTCCACGTGCAGTCTTTCTACCTGAGAGGCCTGGCAGACTGGGGTGACTGTGTAATAAATGGATGGGCAAATAACAGTTGTTCCACTTCCCGCCTCGGTTGGAAAATCTTTTGCCGTATGTATGTTTTACTCGTACCTGGAGATCGACTCCACAAGCAGCAGAGGTCAATTCCATCTTCTGGAGCGGTATTGTTTCTTTCTTGGATGGAAGCTTGCTCTCTGCCACCACAAAAAGCAAATGTGAATTCAACATTTCAGGGTTTTGCTTACTTGGGGGCAACTTAACAAGGGCCTTATCTCTGCTTTTTTGGGTCTAAAAGCCAAAAAAGCGAAGATAATCTTATCGCCCTATTTGCAAGCCGGTTCTAACATGCATTAGCGCATGTTAGCAGCCGTTTTGCAGACGCCTCGCTTAACATCTTCAATCAGATGCAAAATGGGCGTCACAGAACGTCCCCCTGATGGACTACCTTGTAAAATATCACGAAATGCACATCGCAATATTTACGAGGTGGCCCTCAGGATTTTAGCAGACGTTAGTTTTTGGCGAAAACTGCGGTTTTCGCCAAAAACTAACGTCTGCTATAATCCTGACTTATCTATTCACAACATAGGGGATGGATTATGATGATACAACCACAGGGTCATATCAGCAAGGTTATCCCTGTTTTCCATGAAACATTGCTCTAAAACCAGCGATGTTCCATGGAAAACACCGCTATCGCATGAATAATTATCGCCTTTGCGCTATGCGTTGTTGATACAGCGCTAGCATGGCGACTATTTTCCTGCAATAGCCTGCTATAAATAATCTATCGCTAAGCGCAGCCAGCGATAATTATCGCTGGCCGTTGAAAATATGCCCCATGGTTCGTGATACTTGCTTTCCATGCTGATCTCATCTTTTCTCTCTTTTCACAAAGCTACCTAGATTGTCCTAAATTTGTGTGCAACAATGAGAAGGACAGTGTATCGGATGTGCAAAGAACATAGGGGCATATTATCAAGATGTGTGTTAAAAAGCGCACATCGCACATTTCCCTATCGCCGGCTATCGCCCAATTTTATCGCCGTGATAGCGCGTTATTATCAATGCGCAACACGTAGGCGCTATTAAATCCGGCGATAGTCGACAATAGGGAACGTTAGCACGTGAAAACAAGTGTTGTTGTCACGCGCTAATGTGTGCCTTGATAATATGGGGGGGTGGATTCAGCTTTATGATCCACACCCTTATGTTAACAATGCCTAACACCTGATCAAAGCAGGCGTTGGTAGACCTGCGATAAACAAGTTTATCGCAGGTCTCCTTCTCCCAACGCCTGCCTTGATAATAGGGTGTTACCACCTCCAACCACATTCTACATGTGGTTGGACGTGGGAACGCCCACCTTGCATCCCATTAGCGTTATCTATCGCCCCCAGCGTGAGGGCGATAGATGAAGTCAAGAATACGTCTCTAACTCCGGTTAGAGACGTATTGAGAATAGTGCGATAATAAAAAAATCCGCTAGCGACTTTAAAAAGCCGCTAACGCTTTTATCGCGGGCTTGATAATATGCCCCATAGTCACAAAAATCTGCTCGTGATTTAGTTTTGCAACCAGTAAAGAATTTTACCACTGACCTATCTACTGACAAGTCGGTTTGTAAAATTCCAATTCACATTGGATTGCAATCTCCCCTGGATAATGAATATTAAACGATTAGGTTGCAAATTGCAACTCACTCCGATTGGAGGCGGTCACAGGCATGACTGCATGCTCGTCTCAGCAGAACACCATGTCTGTGATTCCCTTTCAATAAAGATAGTGTTCTCTTTAAATGCAGCCTATTTTATGTGAAGGACATGGGAAGTGCTTAATTTGTAAAATAAAAAGTGCCAGGTCTCGGACCGGAGGCCACTGCAGCTTCCCCTGACATCGCTGCCAATGACGGTACCAAAACAACTACTAACCATCTCTCTGGCCTGCAAGTGCGACAGTTCAGATGATTCCAGGTACCCGAAGCCAAAGGAATGGCCGAGGAGGCAGGTATTTGTATTGTTAATGTATATTGTATTCCTAAACAACAGTCAATCTGCTCATCTCTAAATTAGATGAGCAGTGCCACCATGTGGCAGAGTGTCATAAGAGTGGGGATGACAGTGAAGTGCCCCTGCAGTGCACCAGAAACCAATTAAGTGCCAGTGCCAAGCACTGGAAACGGGGCTGCGCTTACAACAAAAATGTTCCCAAACAAACTTTTTGTATTATTCTTAAAGGAAAGAGGTCCCTAAGGAATCGCGTCCATTTTGAGAATTCATTACCACCCCAACTCGGGAGTCGGTCATTTTTCAAAGTTTTGTGACTGCATTACGCTAGTAAAGCACGTATACATTCTTATAAATTTAGGGGGAGATTTACATGCCCCTTGCGCCACTTTTGAGTCACTTTTCCCATGTTGAAAATGACGCAAAAGTGACACAAGGGCCTTGTAAATAGGCCCCTTAGTATTTGAGAGGCCCTTTCCAAATACCAAACACCAAATAAGTTGAAGTCCCAATCAGGAGAAGGTGAAAGTTGACAAACTCCTAAAATAGGATCAGAGCATTCAAAAAAGCATTTAAACACCGAATCAGAGGAAACTGCATTATTACTGAAAGGCTGCTTTGTTATGGGCTGTTTATGACGGATACAGTTGTCTTGCGATCACCATCTTTTGAATAAGCAGCGAGTTAGTCCTGTGTGGATGCAGGATATGAGCACGTGTTATTTGACCAAGAAACAATGTTCAACGATGGCATCGGGCTCTCTCCATGGCCCCTGCACGATGCAAAATTCGAGAGTTATGGGTGAAAGTGATGTGTAGGAATGTGTAGGAACTTTGTTGATATTAATGCACTTCACTGTTGAGGTAACTTAACAGGATGCTGGGGCCTGGATCTCACAACAAACAACTACCAGAAGACTAGCTAATTTTAATTTGTGCATGGATTGTGCATGGATTGGTCATGTATGTACAAAAGCAGCTGGTGCGGACCTTTGATTTTTGTAGGTGTACAAAGGGAGGAAAAGCATGGGCAATACAAGCTTCGTGCCAGTGTTGCTGAGGGTTGGTAATAGCCACACATTTAGCTGGATGATGAGACCATTTTATGTTGCAAACCCTACAATGCACAAACCACAGGTTTTGCAAACACAAAGTGGTGCTCGGAAAGCACATTTTGCAATTTCAAGAGTTTTTGACTCGCACTGGTGTTTGAGACTCATTCTGATTAAGGAGGGGTGCATACATGGTGTGGCCTCTTCTATTTGCGACTTGTAACTGAGGGGCATATTACCAACAAGTAGCGATATTTATCGCTAAACAGGCTTAGCGGCAATTGTTTTATCGCTGCCTATCGCTGGATATGTTAGCGGAGAAAACATGCTATTAGCAACGTTTTTCTCCATTGTGCTAAAATAGTCAGCGATAGCGGCGAAATGCGTGAATATGGCTGAGAAAACAGCAATATTCACGCATTAGCGACGAAATGCTCTTAGCCATGTTATCCACCTCCCATTGGATAACATGGCTAAGAACTGGTCTGAGCAGGCGTTAGTTTTTGGCGATAGCAGGAATATTTCCATTGCTACGCCTGCCTTGCTAATAGGCGATAGCGACGTTATCGACTGCTTTCAGTCGCTAACAGGTTGGGTACGCCCACTTTGCATGTCATTAGTGAAAAATATCGCTGACATGCAGTTCAGTTTCAGTTTATAAACTTTATTCGATTGTTTAAAAAACATCATAAAAGTATACAGCTTAAAACATTGCATATGCGTGAATATGTTCAAAAAATACAACCCCTGGGTGAGGGGAACTACAAATAAAATTGATGAGCAGGGAAAATTTGGCATATGATGTGGGGATTACTGTACATGAAATTATGGGAAAACCATACTAAGTCTTGCTCTAATAGATTTCAAAATGAAAGTAGCAGTAAAAAAACATATATCTGGGCTCGCGAGGGAGAATAAAAGCCTCATGGCATTTCCTGTTGTATACATGGAATATTTCAAGAACATAGGCTTAAGATAACAAATACGCTGAGCTTTGTACAAAGGACAGAGTAGTAAAAAGTGCGGTGTGCTTTGTTTAGTAAAACCGTCACATGGACAAGGGGTAGCCGGATGACATTTCATTGTGGGGAAGGCAACCAGGTTATGTGCTATACCTAGTCTCAGTCTTGAGAGTACAAATTGATGAGACTGTCTATGGATAACATTAAGGTACATGGGTATACCACGTCTATCTTCTTTCAATGAATAATGAAAAATATGGGTAGAGTATTCTCTGGTTGCATTTTTTCGTAAATCAGATTTGGCCCTCAGATAATCGTTTTTTAGTTCCTGTTTGCTCAGAGAATTCAGACAAGTGGGGTCATTGCATATATCCGTATCAAACAGATCCTTAACAGTTTAAATCACATATTTTAACCAAGGAATATTTGAAGCTTTTTCCAAAAGTAGACAGTCCTTAATAATGTCTTTGGTAAAGGCAGTTCCCGTCTTGGTAAAAATGGATTTCCATACCAGCAATGGCCTTAGTCCTGTTAGATCGGATAGGTAATCCAAGTCTAGTTCCAAGTGTGTTAAAACAGTGGATGCCGAAGATGGAAGGCAGAGCAACCGTTTGAGGAACTTGTTTTCCATAATTTGCAGGGCCCTTGCGTTGCAGTGTCCCCACACCCCAGAACCATACAATGCTATTGATGTACATCTGTGCTTGTATATGGTCAGCATGTCTACAATACGGCGGCTTCCTACTTTAGAGGCAAAGCGGAAGACGCCTAGGGATGCTTTCCCCATTCTAGCTTTAACATTTATCTCCTCTGGGGCCCACGAGCCTCTGTTATTAAAAGTAACACCCAGATAACAGAAATTGGTAACAGTCTCGATATGGTTTTCCTTAAAACAAAAGGGTTTAAAAAGTTTCAGCTTTTTACCACACACCATAACAAAGGTTTTGGAATTATTGATTTTAAGTTTCCTTCTCTGTATAAAATCATAAAACCCATCCATCAATTTTTGGAAGCCTATAGGAGTCCTGGAAAGTAAAACAGTATCATCGGCATAAAGTAATACCGGTATGGGAGTGCCTCCTACTTGGGGGGCATCAGCATGGATTTGCTTTAGATCTTGCTCAACCGAATTAATGAAGAGCGAGAAAAGCAACGGGGCCAAAACACATCCCTGTCGGATACCAGATCTTACCTTGATCTTTCGTGTACACTCCCCCGCTGGACCATAACGGATTTGGGCCGATAAATTAGAATAAAGTGTGGCTAAAAAATGAATAATATCAGGGGGGGCTCCCATACCCAATAAAGTTGACCATAACAAGGCATGGTCAACCAGATCAAATGCGCTAGAAAGATCCGCAAAACACAAAAATAGTGATCCCGGTTTGGCCTTGGTATATTTCCCAATTAAAAGGTTCAGATTGATACATTGTTCAATAGTACCAAGGCCCTTTCTAAAGCCGTATTGGGATGGGGCAAGAATATGATTATCTATGGCCCAGTCTTCCAAACGAGCTAACAAGACCCTGCTCAAAATTTTTAATGAGGAATCCAGAAGGGAGATAGGGCGGTAGTTCTTAGCCTCTCCTCTATCCCCCTTCTTGTAGATTGGAATTATAATGGATTCACCCCAGGTAGAGGGAGCCCTATTATCCATAGCAGCATTAAATGCTATGGTCAATAATGGACTCCAGAGGGCCGGATTGTGTTTATATAGATCGATTGGCACCCCATCTGGGCCCGGTGCCTTTCCCCCTTTACTATTCATTATTGCCATATCCACCTCGTGGATCGTGATTCTCGGGGTTTCAACTGGGGTGGTAAGATTATTATAAGAATTATCATTAGGTTCTCCAGTTGGATCGAAAATCCCTGTGAAGTGTAACACCCAGCCATCTTCGCTTACTTGGGCGGTAAGAACTGGAAATTCCTCCTTTTGGAGGAATGGGCTGTTGATGGTACTCCAAAACAGCTTGCTGTCCCGGAGGGCTGCAGCTTTATTCAGATCTTCCCAGGCTATTTCTCTTAGTTCTTGTTTCCTGAGTTTCAGCTCATTTTTGTAATTAGCCCTCAGGGATATAACTGCTTCCCTATCTCTGGGGGTAGTGGAGAGGGCAAGTTTAAAGCTTGGTTGAACCAACCCTGTGTATCCCGTTTATTTTGTACCTTCTTGGTGGTAAGGGTTTGCTTGATTATGGCACCCAATTTCTCAAAGTTATTTACGGAATGTTCTGGTGGGGCTTCAGTATCAAGGCAGCAAAGTATCGTATTTAGGCCAGCTTTCACAACACTACGGTGTAGATTCTCAGATTTTTCCCCGCACCACTTGATGCGTATCCCATTTGGCCTGCATGGGGTAATGTCATCAACAACCCTACCGGAAAATACCTTCCTAGAGATCTCGCAGAATATGGTCATAGTTAGTGCATTGTGGTCGCTCAGACCGAGGTCCAAGATCTGTGGGACTGAACAATGCGGGACTAACCGGTTGGAGATGAGCAAAAAATCAATAATAGAGGTAGTATTTCTCCCCGTAAAGGTGGGGGCCAAGTTACCCTCGCTGACATGCAAAGCGGGCCCCAAACCGCTCGCTATCGCCGAAAAGCTGTCGCTAACATCAGTTAGCGACAGCTTGCTAATAGAGCAATAGAATTTTTGCTGCTTAGCGGCCGAAAACGGCCGCTAAACCGGCGATAATTGCCTATCGCCCCCCTTAGTAATATGCCCCTAAGTGTATCAGTGGTTTGTGCGGGACAGGTTCTCCTTTAGGAATTGTGTACGATGGCCTCCATAAGAGTAGTTAGAAAATCCCGGTGTTGTAGGCCATCACAGGGTGTCTCAAATAGTAACCTGCCTAATTAATATTTGATTGGCAGGTCATTCTGCAACCCTCTGCCAATGGTCATATTATGATGCGACCTATTAGTACATTGGTTGCGTCACAACAGGAGAGGCAGGTCACAAAACATCAGTGTGCAATTTGCACCCAATTTTTGCCTTCCTGCCTGTCCGTTTTTACATTTGTCCCCATTGCTTACAACAATATGCTTTTCTTGCCATTGTCAGAACGTCACGACCATGGATTTAAATTTTAATTATTAACATTGTAGAATCACACTAGCCGCTTTTGCAGATTTGGAAACACTGCTTGGAGAATTAATGTTAGTAAAAATGCAGTACAACAGGGACTTTAAAGGAGGCTGAGGCGATGAAGGAACGTGTATCACAACAGTGTCATAACTCAATGGAATATTGTAATGTTATGGTATCAGTGTTTTTATAGTCCTCTTGCCACCTGTGAGAGTATCTAGGTGTGAAGTAGCTGGTGCATGATGCCACCCCTAGAGGGTTTACTTGAAGAGCCAGATCTTCAGCTCTGTGCACCAAGCCAAGAAGAGAAGAGGAGGCTCTGATGTGTAATGGGAGGTTGTTCCAGGCTACATGGAGCCAGGTATGAAAAGGTGTGAGGCCTTGCTCTGCTTTTGTGTATGCATGGGGTGTGTGCTAGAGAAAGATTGACAGAACAGAGGTGTCTAGAAGTCTGGCTGCTGCGTTTTGGACAATCTGCAGACTCCTTTTACCTGGTTGGTTTCCCTGTGTACAGGGAGTTTTTTCCTATAGTCTAGTCTGCTGGTGATGAGGCTTGGGCGATCGTTTGTCTGGTGTCTGGTAGTTAGCAGAAGAGATGCAACAGAATGCGTAGGATGTTTACAAACGATGAGGCTACTGCAATGGCTTTGGGGTCCAAGTCCAGTTTGTAGTCTATGATGATTTCGAAGTTTCCTGCTTGTGAGAAAGGTTTGAACATTGGCACAAGGTCTATGGGCTACCAGATAGAGTCCCATGGTGAGGCGTCCTTCACGATGACCAGCTCTTCAGTCTTGCCCAAATCCAGTTTGAGGCAGTTGGATTTCATCCAGGTGGCCCATTTGATCATGTAAGTGACTAAATTGGTCCCAGTGTTGGGTGTTTTTTCCAAAAGTGACAGCATTCATTGTATGTTGTCAGTGAGGATATTTATGTTGTGAGTCCAGATGATGTAAGCCTGTGAAGTCATGTAGATGTTGAAGAGCTTCTGGCAGAGCGAGGAGCCCTGAGGGACTTCGCAGATGAGTTCCCGTGCTTCAGAGGAGTTGATGGTTTTAGTTCTTCTTGTGAGCAAGGAGCAAATCCACTCTAGGGTGTGTTCCTGGAGGCCTGCTTTGTGAAATCATTGGATCAGAATGGTATGGGAGACTGCATCAAAGGCTGGTGATAGGTCTAGGAGAATAAGGGATGTGAGGATTATTTATGTTATGATGATAGTTTCAGTGCAGTGGTTGGATCTAAATCCTGATTGTGTGGCATTGAGAAGCTAGTAATTGGCGAATGGGTCCAGTACCTTGGCTGGGTATGGAAGGAAGGATATCAGTCAGTAGTTAGTGAGTTTTATGTTCTTCTTTCTGAAGCCTGGGCTTGTAAGTCTTGTAACTTTTGATGCACTATAATTTATATCAGCTTTTGAACTTTGAGTAGGCTCAGCACCAGTAGTCTACCTATGCAGAACCCTTTTCTTTTTAAGTCCCACCCTTGGCAGGCAGGTTCTTTAATCATCTGTGGAGCATTGCTAAAATATCTGTGCAACTTCTTCCGGTTGTTAACTGCATATCCAAAAGATTTGAACAACACTCATATGATAGATAGCAGCAGCCATGCAGCTATCAGTAGCAATTCTGAAATCATTTGACTTTCTGAATTTGAATTCTGAGAGACTATTACCTGGCACAAGATAAATGATCATTTAATCTTTTGCCTGAATATTTCAAACTGGTTATATTTTTGTGAAATAAAGTATATTACGTGCATTTTCCCAAAAGCGAATACTACATCAGCATTGTTTTCGCATTTGACCAAAAAAACACAAAGGTTTCAGGGGTGTTGTAGTTGTGTTCAGAATTTACACACACAAAACCATAGATATTCAGCTGTTATAGTTAATGTTATCTCAAGTAATTATAACTCTAACACTCTCCTGGGATATCTTCTGGCCCTGAACCTCTCAAACATCCTGTCTCTCTCGATGTAATGGTTTCCAACTAAGGAGATCAAGTGGGTTATAATTTCAATTGTATGGTGAGTGATGTTAACACCCAAGAATTAGACTATAGGAACAAGTATCAGCAGTGAAATCAGCCACTTGACTAGAATCACCAACAGTTAAAAAATGCCTCAGTTGGTTGTAATCACATGGGGATGCATTGCTTTGAATGAGCCACATGGTCATTAATTGACTTGCCACTTTAGACACTTTACAAAAACCTGCTACATATGTTACATTTCTTTGAAATGCAGTGCCGGATTGCAAAGATTATATTTTCCAAATCTATGCAGTACACCAGCATACAGGGTTAATTTGTTTTCATGTAACTCCATGATTATTATTCTGCAGTATAATTTGCCTATTATGATGTTATTGTACTCTTTTTGGAATTGAGAAACCTTGACAAACAGAGTCAGTGCATAGTATGCATTCTCTCCTGCCTTCAATGTATAGTATTTTCTTTATGTTTATCACAGTCTGCTTTTAATGGGAAATTGAGCACTATGTTTTGTAACTAGGCCGTGACGAAGATCTGGTTGGGTTGAAACACCTTGCCATTAAATATTACTGAAACAAACATGCTGTGTGCAGGCTTTGAATCTTGTTTTTTTTTTTTTTTTAAATATCTTTTATTAAAGTATTTTGTATTTATATACAAGGCACGGCATCATTAATACAAACCAAAGATTGAAGGAGAAGACATGTATACCAATAGTTCATAAATCAAAGTAAGAAACAATCACTAAATCATCCGCAGGCGAGGGTGATATTACCAGAAACATATTAGAACACAAGTTAGATAACAAAAATAGCATAAATAGAAGCAAAATATACTTTCATATTGTACAACATCGATATTATAATTGCACCGAGTTGGTATTTCTTATCTGTAGGCAATCCAACATTTCACACTATTATTCCTCCTTCCATCGTGTTATAGGATCCCATATTATATCACCTAGCTTCCTTCCCCTTTTCCCTTCCTTGCATATATCTCTTTCTCCATTTTATACGTTATTAATAACTTAGCCAGCCATTTATGGAAGGTAGGTGGTACAGGATCTATCCATGCAGAGGCTATACATAATCTCATGATAGACATAGCAACAAACAAAAGTTCCCTCCCACAGAAAGAACGTACATCCTCGACGTTAACTCCTAATAGAATGGTTCCTGGGGTTAGGACAATTTCGCTTTCCAGAATTTTACTTATAAAACATTCGATTTCTTTTTTAAATAAATCTAAACGGGGGCATAAAGCAAATACATGTTCCAAATCAGCATCCGAGCTTCCACACCTATAGCATGTAATACCCACTAAACCTCCCCATTGTGCTATTTTAGCCGGTGTATAATACAGGTGATAAAGTGTTTTGTAGTGTTGAGCCTGTAATGGTGCTGCACATAGTAATGAGTTCCCCATTTCTAGGGAGATACCAAAACTTTCAGAGCTGATTGTAAGATTATCCTTCCATTTTTCGCTCCACTTTTGGTGATCATCTTGTTTTACTTTAATGAATTCAGCATACAATCTTTTAATTGTGCAATCCTGCCCCTTTTGAATAATTTCCATAATAGCATTACGCCTAAATCCGAGAACACCACCTTTTTTTCCCAGGAGGAAGCTCCTAATCTGGAGGAATTTGAAAAATTGCCTAGCATCTAGGTTATACCTGTCTTGCAGATCTTTAAATTGGAGAAAGCACTGTTCCCCCCTAATATCTCCAATGGTTCTAATTCCCCTATTTTCCCACTCTGCCATTATAGGTCCCGAGAAGATATCTTGTGGGAGGGTTGGATTATGTAATAATCTCGTATAAGAATTACATTTTCCTAAGCCAATTTTTTTAGCAAAGCTTTTCCAAATTTCGAATGCTGCTATTACTGTCTTGAACTTTGTCCTCTTGTAATAACTAGCCTCTGTAAATTTCAGGAGAACATCCTTCGCTTCCATTCCCAGAGTTAGGCCATAGATTGCTAATGATCCAAATTTACTCCACTCCTCTGCTCCGCTACCCTGTTCACCTCCCATTAAGCCAGCCATGTTCTGTAGAGCTGCCGCCCAGTAATAAGATTTTAAATCTGGGACTCCCCAGCCTCCCCTTTCTCTTGGCAATGTCATGTATCTAAGAGCCCTTCTCGTTTTCCCTTTTGCCCAAAGAAATCTATTTAGCATACTCTCCAATTTTTTAAATATTTTATTATCAAAGAATAGCGGTATTGCCCTAAACAGATATAGAAATTTTGGAAGGATAATCATTTTTACTATATTAGACCTTCCCACTATTGACAAGTGTAAATTATCCCATCTATCCAGGTCTTTCTCCACTTTCTTGATTAAAGGAGAAATATTTCTTTCAACCAAGTTATCCAAGTCTGACATTATGATAACCCCTAGATATGTACCTTCTTGTGTTACTCGGTTGTCTAAGCATGGAGTATACGAGTTTTTTATTATCTGTGTTTTTGATGTATTTAATTTGTATCCCGAGATTCTTCCAAATTTCAACGCCTCGAGCTCAAGGTGTTCTATAGCTTCAGATGGGTTTGGAGAGATAACAGCAATGTCATCTGCGTAGGCTAAGATTTTACATTGCCCAATAAGCGTTATAACCGGTGTTATCATCACTGATGCCTCTATTCTGCGTATAAGCGGGTCCATATATATAGCGAACAATAAAGGTGAGCAAGGGCACCCTTGTCTGGTGCCTCTTTTTATATGAAATTGTCCTGTGTTTCCACTGTTGACTCGTAGTGTCGCTGCTGGATCTAAGTAGAGAGTTTGTAAAGCTTTGATAAAACCTTGTTTAATTCCTGTTCTAGCTAGAGCATACCAAAGGTAGCTCCAGGAGACCCGATCGAATGCTTTTTCTGCATCGAGTAACATCACTGCGATCGGGTCCCCTGTAACTGCCGAGACATCAAATAAAGTTATTGCTTTTCGTATATGGTGGGTGGTTCCTCTCCCTGGTATAAAACCGTGTTGGCAGCTGCTGACGATTTTGTCTATAACTTTTGCCAGCCTTGATGCCAAGGCTTTAGAGAAGACTTTTGCGTCTGCATTAAGTAGGGTTATAGGCCTGTACGAGCCTGGTTCCTCCGGTTTTTTACCTTTTTTTAATATTACGACCACCTCTGCGCCCCCCCATGATTTAGGCGATGTTGTGCCCAGTTGTGCCCCTTGCATCACCTTCACCATTTCTTCTCTCAAACAATCCCAAAATACTTTATAAAATTCAATGGGTATCTGATCAGGACCTGCTGCTTTACCAGAAGGTAGGTTCCATATTGCCTGCTTTATTTCTTCTACCTGCAACTCTTCCTCTAACCCATCTGCTTCCTCTTCCTCTATTGGGTCAACAGGGATCTCCTGGAGATACTCCCTCATTTCTTCCTTGTCTTTTAGAGGGTCACGACCCTGTAGCTCGTCGTCATATAACTTCTCATAAAATATCCTAAAGACTTCTCTTATTTTAATCGAGTCTGTATGTACCATACCCGCGGTATCCCTAATCTCCCTCACTGTGCCTACAGATTCTTGTTGTCTTGCTCTAGTAGCCAGTATCCTACCCACTGACTCACTCAGCTCATAGCACTTCTCCCTTTTAGTGTTATAAATTTTCGCCGCTTTGCTGGCAATTTCACCCTCTGCCTCCCCTTTGGCTTTTACTAGCTCTACCCAAGCTTTTTCGATATCCCGCCCCGACACCACACTATTTTCTAGATTTTCTTCTGCCATCAAGACATTCGAAGCTAATTCTAAATTCCTCAGCTGAACTTGTTTCCTTTTATAAGAGTTATAACTCCTTGTTTCACCTCGTATTCCAGCTTTAAAAGTGTCCCAAACAACTCCCATTTCTGCTGTATCTTTATTAAACGAAAAAAAGTCAGTAATCCATTTATTCATGTATTCTATATAGTTCTCATCTTTCAGTAGCTCTCTTTCAAAAGTCCAGTTCGTGTACTGTCTAGTACTTGTTTTTGTTGTTATAGTAAGTACTAGAGGGTTATGGTCGCTTAGGACCCGTGGCAGCCTTTCAATCTTCGAGTCAGAGATACTAGTACTTGAAATAAAAAAATAATCTAATCTTGCACATGTTTGGTGCGGTGCCGAGTAATATGTGTACCCTTTGTTATCCAATATCTTTTTCCCCCATACATCTGAGAGTGCATTGTTTAACACCAGGCTGTGTAGTGCCTGAAATACTTTTTTTTTCCTACCGCTATACTTTCCAAAAGAACCCAGTCCTAATCCGTCTGCTCCATTAATATTAAGATCGCCTCCCAATATAATTTTTGGTGCCCAGGTTGCTAATTCAACATCTAAGTATTGAAATATATCGGGATCGTCCTCTGTTGATCCATATACATTTACCAATGTTTTCCACTCTCCATCAATAAAACACTCAACCATCCATAGCCCATCTTCCCCATTTGTCTTGTGCTTTCTTTCTGGTTAGAACATTATTATTCCTAGCTAGGATAGCTACTCCACTTGACTAGAATCACCAACAGTTAAAAAATGCCTCAGTTGGTTGTAATCACATGGGGATGCATTGCTTTGAATGAGCCACATGGTCATTAATTGACTTGCCACTTTAGACACTTTACAAAAACCTGCTACATATGTTACATTTCTTTGAAATGCAGTGCCGGATTGCAAAGATTATATTTTCCAAATCTATGCAGTACACCAGCATACAGGGTTAATTTGTTTTCATGTAACTCCATGATTATTATTCTGCAGTATAATTTGCCTATTATGATGTTATTGTACTCTTTTTGGAATTGAGAAACCTTGACAAACAGAGTCAGTGCATAGTATGCATTCTCTCCTGCCTTCAATGTATAGTATTTTCTTTATGTTTATCACAGTCTGCTTTTAATGGGAAATTGAGCACTATGTTTTGTAACTAGGCCGTGACGAAGATCTGGTTGGGTTGAAACACCTTGCCATTAAATATTACTGAAACAAACATGCTGTGTGCAGGCTTTGAATCTTGTAATCTTAACACAGTTTGCCTTTTCGTATTGTGAGCGGGGCTCACACCTGCTGACCTGCACTCTCCCCAACAGGTGGACGTGGCCTGTACTCGTGTGAGAACCTTGTTTGCAATATATATATCTATACAAATATATATATATATATTCACTGAAAAAACCATCGGTTTCACACCAGTTATAGTTAGCTGGAAATTTTACTGACATAAAACCATTGAAATTCCCACGTTATAGTTAGTTGGACTCACTATAACTTGCGCGCATGCACTCATGACATGGTCAGTGACATCACTCATGACATCACTGATGACACCATCCAGTGAATGTGTGTCTTTCTGAAAAATGAATATGTTTTATATATGTATTTGTGAAGGTCGATGGAAGAATAAATGGTTAAATAAGTGTGTAAATGGATGTTTTAAAAAAAAATTGATTGGTTAACTGACTTATTAGGTGTATCTAAGTGAATACATATATTAGCGAGTAATTTTTTAATATTTAAATATATGTATCAGTGTTTCACTTTGTGTATAAGTGGCTGCATGGGTTGGTGACTGACTCACTGTTTGTATGTGATTTGAAGACAGCATATGTGCAGGACTTTATGGGTGGATGAGTGTGTATATGTGTGTGTTAGTGAGTGAATGACTGTCTCACTAGTGTCTTTATTAGTAACAACATATGTTTTAATCTAGTATATGTGAGTATTGATGTATATAAGTGAGTACATGTGAGAGTGAGAGATTGTAAGAGTTCCTGTTTAAATAAGTATGTGTTTCTATAAGTGATTGTTTAAGAAGAGTAAGTATGTGTACGTTTCCTTAGAAGTAAGGTGGTAGTGTGTGTATAGTTGTATATGCAAATAAATGGATGTTCAATAGTTTATTTGCATGTGTGAGTATGTGTGTGAGTAACTTTTGGATGACTGTCGGTGTGTAACTGGATGTATAGGTGTATCACTACATATGATGAGTGATTATATGTATGAGTGACTATATAGAACTGTTGGTGAATGAGTGGATGTGTATATAGATGGTGGAATTACTGAATTGGTTGTTGTAACTGGTATGGGTATCTCCATTTTTTTGAAAATGTTAGTTTCTATTTTTGAATATGTGTTTCAAGGGTTACATTACACTGAAATTAGGTCTGTCACTCTGTCACAAGGATGGTGTCATCAGTGATGTCATGAGTGATGACAAAAGGTTTTCATTCTACACTCCCAACCGTGCCCTTCGATCGGCCAATCTATGTCTATTAACCACCCCTAAATTCAAATATGCACGTATGGGAGGTCAATCCATTTCAGTTAAAGCAGCCTCTGCCTGGAATGCTCTCCCCCTTTCCCTCAGAGCCTCGCCAACCATTTCTGTGTTTAAGAAAGATCTCAAGACCCACTTGTTCAACGCCCCTCTCTTGTAGTTCATCCTGGCTTTGATCCAGCAATTATGTTCTCAATTCACTCACCGCGCCAGGATACCTCGTTGTAACAGAGCGCGCTATAAAAGTTTTAATAAACATAATAAACATAAAACAGTGATGTCACTGACCATGTCATGAGTGATGTAATATGTGACGTCATCAGCAGTGCATTGCAGGCGCGCAAGTTATAGTGAGTCCAACTAACTATAACGTGGGAATTTCAATGGTTTTATGTCAGTAAAATTTCCAGCTCACTATAACTGGTGTGAAACCTATGGTTTTTTCAGTGAATTTAATAGGTTTTTTAAATGCTAATTCCTAACTATAACTGGTGTGAAACCTATGGTTTTTTCAGTGAATTTCAAAGGTTTTTTAAATGCTAATACCTAACTATAACAGGTGTGAAACCTACGGTTTTTTCAGTGAATTTCATAGGTTTTTTAAATGCTAATTCCTAACTATATATAGGGCCTCAAACCTATGTTTTTTTCAGTGAATTGCAAAGGTTTTTTAATAGCAAATTTCTATAGCTATGAAATGTAATATTTTTTAAAATGAATCCTATATTGTATATTTATGTAATACTATTTTCTTTATGTATATTGTTCATGTTTTTATTTTTTAATTTTTTTGCCCTGGAGCGCTCCAGGTGCGCGTACCGGTGAGCGAACCGGTAAGCGTTGTCTTGCGGCGCGCCCCGGTGCGCGTACCGGTGAGCGTCCCGTTAGCGCTAATGCCGTGAACGAAAACATCATCGTGACGTATCGCGTAGCCGCATCCGCGTGATACGCACGGCGTAAGCGCACCCGGAAGCACTCGAGCGCATACGATCGCGCTACGTAAGCGCCCCCGGGCGCACACCAGGGCGCGTAGCGTAAGCGCGTCGGTTCATGTGACCTGAAAATAACACTTTTCATTGGTTCAGGACAGTTTTGGTTTCCAAATGATAAAGCCAGTGCCATGTGACCTGAAAATAACACTTTTCATTGGTACAGGACAGTTTTGTTTTTCAAAAGATGAAAGCCACCACTTTTTTTCCTCATTCTCACTTTTTACTTTTACTGAGGAAGACCTGTTTGCAGACCTATTTGTACCTATTTGTACTGAGAAATGGCTACAGTAGCAGCAGCAGCAGGAGCATCTCAACCACCACCACCACCACCACAAGGACCACCACAACACCACAGTGGTGGAGAAGAAGAGGAGGAGGAGGAGGAGAGGCAGTACCTGCCTGAGGATACTACCACCTATAAGCCAAAGGAGCACATAGTCTGGGAGTTTTTTAAAATCCCGAGGGGCCTCAAAAAAGGTAATGCGGCAAAGGTGACTTGTATGATCTGTGGCACTGTACTTTCCAGGGGGAACCCTGCCAAAATGTACACTTTTGGCAAGAAAACCATTATTCGCCACATGCAACGCCGGCACCCGAACAACTATGCTGCGGCAGAGGTCAGAGAACTGGCCAAAAACCCTCCCCAATCTTCTCCCAGCACCTTCCAAAGTAAGCAACCCACTCCATCGGGTCCAGAGACAAGGGAGATGGTCCCAAACATCCAAACCCAGTTTGGACAATTCAAAGTACTTTGCATATTTTGCGGAAGGACAATTAGCTATGGTGAGCAAAGCATTAAACTCATCAACCGTGCTGGTGACAACCACAAGTGCCCAATGAAACCTTAATATTTTCCTGATTTTTTTTGCTCCAGTTGAGCCGTTTACAATTCCCTGTTTTTTGTTTGTCCCCATAAAAAAAAAATATATAAAATTGTTCATAAAAGCCAAAAAAAGTAAAAAAGTTCAAAAAAACAATAAAAAAAATATAAAACTACAAAAAGAATAAAAAAACAGTTCTTTTTAGAACTACCTCCAATTTATAAAAAAAAATGCTACTATTTAAAAAAAATCTGTCATTCTTTTTTCCCCATGGTACGCTCCCCGGTACGCTCCCCGGTGCACATACCGGGCGCTCCCCCCGCGGGGCCCTTTTATGGGCCCCACATCAAACCTAGGGGGTCAGGGAGGTCTATCCTGCCCCCTTTTTGTCATTTCCCCCTAGTTTTTGCGACCTCTTGTGTCTCGATCCTACTGAGACACAAGATGGCGGCCGCTCCAGACTGTTTGGAATGTTAACAGACACCCGAGAGCCAATCAGCTTTCCGCTCGCGAACTCACGTAGCGCGCTGGTGCGCGCCCCGGTGCGCGCACCGGGGCGCGCTAATAGATATATATATATTTTTGAACCTAAATTACTCAAAATCCACTGGAGCATATATCTTGAGACATAGCAAAGGCAAATCGGGCTACCAGTCCCTACAATTTTGCCAAGTTTGGTGGAAATCCATTCAGCCGTTCGGGCTAAAAGTGAGTCCAACCGCCCTATGGAAATTAACATGGGGAAAACACGTTTTGGGACCCCCTTTTATCTCGGCCCCTGCTTGACGAATCCCCCCCAAACTTTCAGGGAAGGAGCGAAGCAAATTTCAGGAAAATTTCAGGCAGATTCCTTAACTGGCGCCAAAGTTATTCCCAATAGAATGTTGCGGATTCCCTATGGAAAACAATCCTAACCATAACTACCTACTGGTGACCGCCAGTAGGTAATATATATATTCATATATTTGTATAGATATATATATTGCAAACATATATATGAATATATTTATATATATATTCAAACCAGTCTCTCTCTCCTACCCGCAAGAAGAAGAGAGTGTGAAACAGCTCCGGGGAACAAAGGTAACTTTTATTGTTGTTGAAGCGCTGACAGAAATAAAGTGTCCCTGAAACGCTAGGCAGACGCGTTTCATCCTTAAATTCGGAATCTTCAGTGCCCGTTTCAGTTGTCGCCATTTGCAGGGTCTCTTACTTCGATGTTTTTGAGGCTGCGGCCACTCCCCTTGCTGTAGCCACACCCTGCTCCTGCCTCACAGGTGTGAAGCTCTCCCCGCTGTACCTGCTCCACTGCTGCATTCTGCATATTTGCGGGCGATACAACTGAATTAACGCTTGGGTCCTCAACAATTCGATTACTAGTCCAGTCAAAAACCGAACAATTCAAAAATTGGGGCATAACAATGTTGACATTTAGCGCCCATCTTTATCCATCAATTTTGGAAAATAACCAGACCCAGACCCCAAGTGGCAGCTCAGTCCCTTTTTCAGTATTAAAGTCAGCAAGAAGTCGCTCTCCTACAGCAACCCAGGAGTACCCAATAAACCAGCAAAACCCGAAAATGTTGATTGGTCATGGCTCCCTGGAGCCCTAGTAAGAAGCCAGAATGACTGAAAAACCCCCAACCTCGGTCTGTCAATATGTTCCTGGAACATAAAAGGCCCTGGTTACAAAATTCAATCAGCAGCCACCCTTGGTTTTCTAAAGGAACATGATATTATTGTACTGCAGGAAACCTGGGCAACAGACAGCATTCCTATCGATGGCTACCTTGAATTTGCATCTCTCGCAACAAGACAATTCAAATTTGGCAGGCCGAGTGGCTGCCTGGCGATTTACCTGTCAACTAAACTTTCTCAGTCCATTAAGCAGCTAAAATTTGAGGAAAACTGGCTCTCCGGAATCCTTTTGGGCAATCATGAGATCGACAGCCAGCTCCTCCTTCTGAACGTTTACATATCCCCAGGTAGCATGGAGAAAAAATTAAAACTGGATTGCCTGGCCAATACCGCCTGAAACGTGCTCAGTGAATATGGCAGTATACCAAGCATAATTACAGGAGATTTTAACACCAACCTTCACTGTAACTTCCTCGATGAACCTGAATCAGCCCTCTCTATGGCTCCATTATACCTTGCCACAAAGTCAACTCCCATTGGAAACAGACCATCAAAACTGGGAGAGTATGCAGTTACCCAGTTAGACAGCGTAGGCTACATCCTACTGAATGGTCGCTTCCCTACAGATGCTCCTCCAGCTTGGACCCGAACGGATGGCCGAACCTTTTTCTTTCTGGATTTTTCCCTAGGTAGCATTGAACTTATCCCTTTTATTGAGCGCTATCGTATTGCACCACAAGGTAAGAGCGATCACCGGCCGCAAATTACAACAATTCATGCCAACATCCCGCGCCACCAGGAGCTTGTTCATACACATGCAGCCTCCGCACAGACAATTTAAAAAGGATGAGATGGTCAGACAACGCGGCACCCTTTTCAATTGAAAAATGTAGAACATTGTTAACCCAACCATTCGCCACTGATTCCTCGCCTGTCTGCACCTGGGCTAGCTTTATTAACCAACTATTAGAAGCAGTCCCACTTAAGAGGGGTACTGACCACTTCGAACTTCAACCACACACTTCAACAGCTACAAAAAAGCTAAAGCTATGCAGAAATCGTGCCCTTCAAAAATGCAGGAAGAGCCCAGGTATCAAAACCGCTTTTAAAGACTACAAGCAAGCTCAAGCAGCTTTCAAGTTCGCAGCACGTAGGGAAAAACAAGCATCCACGGATCAATTCTGGGTGAAGCTCCTCTATAAAAGCAAAAACCCAAACTCAAAGAAATTTTTGAGTCTTGTACATAGGGGTCTGCTTGGTGGAAGCGGCCATGGTAGTGCAAACATCAGTGCGGATGAATGATCCCTCTATTTGTCATCTCATTTCATGAGTAAGGATATGGAAGCCGACTGCTCCAACCCTTCTAGTACGCCTAACGCAAAGGTACCAGCCTTAGAGGCTACGAAACCAACAAGGACGGGCCCCAGCTCTTCATTCATAAGTACATCACCAGCACCCATAAATGCGGTTCGTGTGAATAATATCGTTTCCCTCTCAGAGACGACAGAGACCCCGGGAGAACTAAAACATAAGATTCTGTTTTATTAAGAAAGCTAGAGCCGAAGGTGCACCCGGGCCAAATGGTGTCCCCAGGCCCTGTTTAAATCAGAAGCTGAATTCTGGTCAGTTCACCTGACCCCCCTGTTTTCTTATTGCAGGTTAAACAACACTGTCCCTGAGTCCTGGAGAGGGGCCATCATTCATCCCATATATAAGGGTGGGAAGAGAAACGACCCCAGCAACTACCGAATGATACCACTTTTAGACGTTGAGTCTAAATACTACGCCAGCATTCTGTTGGACGAGCTACTGGTCTGGACCAAGGAAACTAGGTGCCTCCCTTTCAATCAGACTGGGTTTAAGGCCAACTTTGGTACAACAACTAATCTACTAACCCTTTCCATTTTGATAGAGAAAGCGTTAGTCCAACAAATCCAACTGCACTGCTGCTTAGTAGATTTTAAAGCGGCTTTCGATCAAGTGCCCCGGGACCTACTGTGGCAAAAAAGCAACTTGCTAGAGTTGAATCTGTCAAAAACAAAAACAATCTCCTTTAGGAAGCAAAAGAAAAGGTGCGGTGGATGGTATTTCAACAAGGTAAAAATAGATTCAACTACTCACTATAAATATCTGGGAATATTTCTTGACTCCAGAAGTTCCTTTGTCAAACAGAAAGAAGCACTGAGGACCAAAGCTCTGGCTTGAGAGGTTGTCGCCACAAAACTTTCCAAAAAACGACTTGGCCCCAGCTTAATCCGACTGTTAAAGGTGATGAACGCCAAGATAACCAATTCATTAACATATGGTCAAGAGATCATGAAGGGCACCACAAATACCTTCTTAAATAAATTAATAACAACATTTTTAAACGTGCATTTCATCTGCCAAAGTCAGCATCGCCTGCACAAGTTCGCCTTGAATGAGGTCTACTCGACCTATACTTCACAGAGGCTGGTGCATTTATAAAGTTTTGTAATCGACTGCGTCATGCCCGGGAGGGCTCTTTGGAGGCCAGACTCTGGCAAAAAATCCAGAAAAGTCAAGCCAGTAATAAATATCGGCTCCACTTGGACCATAGTTTACAACAACTCGGTGTTGAGGAATTCTGGGGAACAAATCCCTCCCAGTCGGCATTAAAAGTAGCCAATAGGAAGAGCGTCAGGCTGTGGTCCTTCCATTCAGACAGGGCAATACTGTCAAAAAGGAAACACGCCTGAGCAGTGATCACAAATTTTAAACCCGGGGTTGCACCCCCCATGTATCAACTACATTTGCACTTTTTTTTAAAAGAACGTTTTTGGCCCTAAGGATGGGTCTATGGCCTTTTTTAACAAATCTGCCAGAAAGGCGCCAACTAGATAACTACACTCATTGTAGGCTGTGTGGCTACCACAGCGAAGAACTGGAACACATAGTTTGTCTATGTCCCACATTGCTCGACGTTAAATGTTTTTTACTGCGTGAAGAATGGAACAGGCTTGGAATTCGGTCATGCCGCCAAGCCATAATAGCAGCTTTAAACCCGAGCAATTTGAAGCGGAACATTGGATTAACAAAACTTGTAACGAAGGCGCTAAAAGAGTTGGAAGCCATTAATGTTTCCAACCACTCCCCATTACGGCAGCTTGGCACTCCATCTCTGGGTTCTGTTCTTTGACTACCAAAAACCTGCCGACCCTAAGATGGCCCTCGGCTGGAACATTACCCACCAAGAAGGTCTCCAAGGTTCCATAGTACAATGCAAATTTTAGACTTCTGTGTAATTTTCTATACTGTTTTTACTTTTAAAGAATATGCTGCAACTGTTTTTACATTGTAAGGGCCTTTAACCACATAACAATAAAGCCTTTCTACTCCTGCTATAGATATATATATTGCAAACAAGTTTCTCACACAAATTTTGACTATCCTGCCACTAGACTTGATGTGTACAAAGAAGTAAGAAAATTAAAGTTAAAAAAACACCATATGGTAACCAAAGCACAAACTGAACAGAATTAAAGTCAACAAATACCATTCAAGGGATTCTTACACTCAAATTTATCCCAATCTGATACACCACTTCTACACAGGATGCAAGAACTATGTGACGAAAATGTGGGTCAACAAAGAAGTGATAATACAGCATCCAACTTAATAAAGTGACTATCCAGTGTAAAAGGTTTACTAACTCTAATAGCAGTGATGTAATTTACCTGATTCACTGTCCTTGCAAACTGATATATGTGGGACAAACGAGACAAAAAATCAAGACGAGGATTTGTCAACACCGCAGTCGAATTCGCTGCAAAACCCCCAACGCTCCATTGGTGGATCACTTCACCGACAAAGGACACACAGACAATGATTTGAGATGGAGTGTCCTTAAATCCGTGAAGCTGCCACCACGTGAAGGAGATATTGGACTCTTACTTAACAGAGAAGAACTTAAAATGATCCTACTTCTGGACAGTATACGTAGTGGTCTGAATCGCAATGAGGACTGGACCTCACTTTTGTGAATATCTGTTTTTAGTCCTTAAATTAAGGACCGGACCTTACTTCTGTGATAATGTAATTCCACCCTTTGAACTATGAATGCGTGCCTAATTTGAACCCTTTCAATTTACTGGTTTTACAATGTCAGTTTAAGTCACCTGCATGTTTTTTAAAAACTCACCAATTCACTTATATAATCCTCTCACTCTTGTATAACACTGCCTGTAACTATCTATATGACCGTTCCAATATGTCTGCCACTAATAATTGGCTGCCCCCACAATCATGGCTGCCAATTCGCGCCACTTCCCCCTTCCAATATGGCCGGCGCCTTGACTTCCCTCGAGCACGCCCACACTCAGGCGCTCTACGGCGCGACTGTGCACCGAGACGTCCTAGGAAGTTCCACTGTGAACTTCAGGTAAGCGCTGCCCCCTTCTTCCCTTAGGTTAGAGTACTAAATGTGGCTTTATGTGGCTTTATGTGGGTTTTACATGGTTTCCTAATTCCTTCACAGGAGCCTCGTTATAGGCTACTGTGCTCCATAGCCTGGGATGGAATCAGTGATTCCGTAGGTAAGCAGCCGTCCTTGGTTAGGTGAAACACATAGCCCTATCATCGTACCTAGTATACGCATGGTAATTTTAATACTTAATCTCGGCTGTAGGTTCTTTTACCGGGGTCTGCATCTTTGACTGTTTTCAACCACCGGCCAATTGTTCACCGGCTGCGCGCTTTCAACCCCTGCGCCTTCCGGGGACCTAAATCGTAAGGTAAGCCTCCCAACCGAGCAGCCATTATAGATCCTCCTTATGCCTGGCAGCTTTGCTTAATTTCGGTCTCAATTCCTTTAGGCTCCCCGCAGGAATCACACGCCTAAATCCACAACCAGCCCCTCGTGCGTTGTTGTTCAATGCTTCAAGGTTATTTGTTGATTGATAATTGCGAGGTAAGCACCCTCCATCCGTTGTTCCTTCACTTCATTGCCAGGCACCTTAGCTAGCCCAGGCTTATTATGGTCTCATTCCCCGTAGGCACAATACGCCTAACCCTACTACCAGCCCATCTGGACTCATCACCCCCAGCCCTCCCAGGCTCCACATCTGGAAGCCCGTCCACTCTTGATTCTGGAATTGGTCTAGTCCACTGTGCCTAGGTAATTATGCCACCCCCGGTCTTAGAGACTTGCCGTTCTACCTTTGCACGAATATCTCATGATTGCAATATGAGTTGTTATACTCACACTTTCCACCGTATCCTCTTGCACGCAGTATATCTATGCACGTTAGCCGTGTTCGCCTGGCACTGGTTGCCTGTCACTTTTTGATATGTACCATCCTGGCATGCTCTTGGGCACCGATAAGAAATGCGGCTTGGTTGCGACACGTTTTGATATTTACCATCGTGGCATGTTTTGACCTCCAATAAGAAATGCGCCGTGGTTGCCTGGCACTGGTTGCCTGACACTTTTTCACATGTATGACCAACAGCACCTCTAAGCATGGTATGTTAGCGTGTTGAAACTGTTCTTTGAGTAATACAGCTGGTTAATCATCTGTTATATGTTTCCTTGTTCCCTCCTGTCAATACAGGCCTTCAATTTCAGGCAAACACTGATTGTCCTGATGATGATCCACTATTTTTAACTGGATCGAAACGTCGTCGACATAATATGTGGTCCAAACACTAGTTCACTATCATGTGCCTAAAATCATGTGTTTTCCACATATGTGAAGCAAATAGATTGTAATATTACCTTTTTGCTCCTGTTCCTTCTAATGCCTGAAAATCCAGAGTTATTTGTACTGTGTATTGTATGTTTAGTCAGTTTGATTTGTCCTATTTAGTTATCAAATAAATGTCGAAGTCCGGCTGGACTTCTTGTTCATTATAGTGCATATCGTGGCCTATAATTATTGATATCTTTATTTCTCCTTGTCAAGGACCGTTGTTTTTTACTTAATACAGCATCCAACAGCAGAGAAATTGACAACATAATTACACCAAGGCAACAAACCCCATTCAAACCCATGTCCTCCTTTAACCCTATTGCTATAAGTGATTCAATTGATATTTTTCATGAAACTGTCATCTCTCAAATAAAAACACTAAATAAAACTGTAAATCAAAAGAAAAAAACAATAAAAAGATAAATCAACAGTACAGAAATGTAATCACCAAATTACAAAATGACAATAGCATTGCCATTCGTAACAGCGACAGAGGAGGTAACATAGTGATTTGGCCACAGGAAAGTTACAAGAAAGAAGCCTTTAACCAGCAAAATGATTATACATGTTATAGCCGTACCAGTGCATCCATTCTTAAAGCCACTTATACGGATTTTTACATCAAACTCTCAATGTGGAAAAGTGCAATTCTAATCAGCATGGATGAATGTAAATATCTGAAAAAGGAAAATTCGACAACTCCCTCGATGTATTTTATCCAAAAAATCCATAAGGACGCTAAGAACCCTCCAGGGTGGCCTATCATCTCAGTCCGAGAGGGGTTATTGGAACATACCACAAAATATGTGGACTACTTTTTAGAAAACTTTGTTAAGGACCTAACATAATATGTCAAGGACACCAGTGACGTTTTAAGGAAAATCTCAAATTTTGTCTGGCAAGAGAACTTTTTACTCATTGCTCTAGATGTGACTTTGTTATATATAAGTATTGAACATTCCAATGGCATCAGAGCAGTGGAAGAAGTGTGGCTCAATGATTAGAGCGGCAGACCCTGATGCAGCGGTCTAGCCTGGTACCAGGGTTCAATTCCCCGCCTTGGTGGGTCTTGGGCTCAAAAAATCCACTGACCTGATAATTCTCGCCTCGGTGCCTATTCCAATCATTGAGTCCCACTCTGCAACTCTGGGCAATAGCTTGCTTAATCTCCATAACTGCCCCCACAATGCTAAGGATGCCTGGCCTCCACCTTGGGGGTGCCCAGGAGTGGATGCCTCACAGGATGGGTTCAACAGTGGTATCCCTACAAGCGCCTTGAGACCCTTGTGGGTAAGTAGTGCGCTATACAAGTATCAATTTACAACATTATTTGGTTCATAGACCTTGTCAGTAGAGGGAACATAACAAGATGTTAAATGAAATGATCACATTTTGTTTACTGGGTTTGCTGTCTTCCTCTTGGTGACACATGCACATAAGGTCAACTTTTGCACTGTATCTCCCCCGTTCACAAATGGCGGTGCCATATGTTGTTGTTCATTCAATAGAATTGTATTTAGTTTCGCTCAGTTCTGTTTATCTCTTATTCCCTACAGTGGCCCCGAAGAAGAGACTTTATCCCGAAATGCATTGGGCATGAGGGCAAAGACCAATCTATAAGTTGTCCCTAATCAACAAGAAGTTCAGTATTATGATTATCATCATTTTACACATTGTATTGTGAATTAATTATATGATCTTCAGTATTTACAATGAACACAATGTATTCATGTTTAATTTTGAGGATTCTTAACATAATGAACAAGTAAATCAATATTTGGGTTTCAATCTACTGGTTGTTGAACAGTGTTGAATTTTTTCTTAAAGGTGTGAAATGTATATATATTAATCTTTGCTGTGCACCTGGTATACTGGTGGTTTTCCACCAGCATTTGTTTCCAACTTTTGTTTACACAATAATATCTAAGAACTTCTAACTTTACTACTCCTAAACTGAGAAAATTCCTAATTTTAAGACTTTTGGTGTTCACAGAAGGCATTTAGGAATCCTAAAGTTAGGAGTACTAACTGTACTACTCCTAAACTGAGAAAAATCCTAATTTTAAGACTTTCGGTATTCACAGAAGGCATTTAGGAGTCCTAAAATAATGGAGTCCTAACTTCTGTGAATAACGAAATTAGTAAGTGCCTTCTGTGAATACCAAAATTAGCGAGTGCCTTCTGTGAATAATAAAATGGTAGTAAGTTTAGTATTTTGTCTTAAGTTAGTTCTGTGAATCAGGCCCACTCAGTCCAACTTACCATAGTTATTCCACAACAAACCTCTCACCAGGGGAATACACAAAAAATTACACCATAGTCTTTACCCGCAGTCATGGGAAAATTACCTACAAAACATGAACAAATTCCATTTTGGATAGTTCAAAAAATCACTCAGATCGAAGCAGTATTTCCTAATACTAGCTCTTATGAAAAACACATAATTTTAACAACCTGTCTACCAATGGGGATCACACCACATCTGGAGGACTGCACCACTTGGGGTACAGTCTTCTCTGCAATCTACACAAAAACACATGGTGTTCCATCTATGGCGGTAATACCTGATGTCCTGAAACAGATTTAAAACGAATATTGGCCAGAGCCTGCTCTAAATTTAGGTATGAAACTATTGAAAGATTTCAAACAGGTCTCTACAATAATATTACCTAATATTAAAGGAGAAGCAGCATCGGTCGCGATCCGCCAAAAATTAAGGGAATTTGATGTAATAGAACAACCAGAAGAACTAGCCAGAATAATTGAAGAAATCCTATGAAGAATTAGGCAGAGACAGTCTGGGTGGGAAACTAGTGAAACCCCAACTGTCTGAAAGTTCTGAAAGGTCTTTACTAAAAACACTCCTAGTCCTTCTCAAAAGAAGTGGGAAAATAGCAAATAAACTTCTATAGAGAAGCGTTGTCAATCCCAAGTTAGGTCTCCTCAAAAGGAGCCCTCTGAAAGGAGGTATAACCTTAGGAATAGGGATAATTTGAAAAAAACAGATAGATATCAAGACACTGAGACATGTTCCTCTCATACCTTTCAGACTTCATCACAGAAATCCGAAAGAAGAGGACGATCAGACAACAAGGAAGAACACGTGAAGTCCAAAGATGATCAACACGTTCAGAAGAATAAAAAAAACTAAATTCACCAAAAAGAAGGTAGCAGGTCTAAAAATCAAACATGCAGAGGATCTTGAGGACACAACATAAGAACGGAGAATGGGCTCAGACAATGTTGGACAGCGCAGCAGAAGTCACAATAGCTCGCCAGAAACTGAAGCGTCTTCTGGGGACTATGGACTTGAATGAAGACGTTCCAGTTGAAACTGCAGATACCAGGGTTAGTTCTCCACATAGGTTATATGAAATAACACTCCGGATGGAGGGAGACATGCCAAGAAAAGTGAAAGTGTAGTGTTGTTCCTGTGTTCCCAATAGGCTCTGCGCATTGGAATAATATACACTATAGATTTGACATAGGACTGAGGTCAGTATGTCTCTATCGAGTATATTAAACTTAATTGTGTGTGTGCCAGAAAACTCAGAGGTCACTAGAAACTTTCTTGAATAAACAAGAAGGGATTGGTTTCTGACAACCGCATAAACATGACAACTTTGTTTCCCCTAGAACCGTAATAATATCTTCAGAGTCATGGAACCAATAGATAACTATTTCACCCAGTCAATCGTGTATGCTTTGTTTCTACTGAGTTGCATAGAAAAAGAGAGACGGGTGTTTCAATAAAAGGCTTTATTGAACAGTCTTATTTCTCATGCAAGAGATATGAACTGCTACAATTGTTAGATAGAATGTGAAGTATAATGCGTACATCGCAAACAGTAATATAAAATAATACTGTAATGGGATTGTCTGTTCCTATGACATATATAAAAATTCATACATAAATAACACAGGCTAAAACACTCAACTGGTGATTTTACAATACGCCTACCCCAGTGTACCTAACCTAGGTCTAGTATGAGGAAAGAAGTAGGTGCTGTTTAGCTTAAGTTTAGTTTTGCCAAGAATCTGCCAAAGGTTTCTCTAGGTTCTAATCAGCTCCATACCTTAGAATGAGAGAGATTGGTATCTCTTTCTTGAGACTCGATTTCCCAACACCCCGCAAGGGGAGTCAGAAACACTGGAGCTGGATTTCTCGGCAGAAGGAGGATTCAATTTTCAATTTTATTGAGTATATGATTTGGAACTCCTTAGAGATCCACATATAACAAAGTAACAAAGGAGCAGTATAAGAATAAAACAACTTATTAAACCAGCTTGTTATTGACATGGTATTACAAATTTTCATGCAAATCATTTAATACAATTCTAAAAAGCATTTAAAAAAATTAAAAATTCTATTGCAAAAAATTTCATTGGGAGGACAGAAAATAGCATCAATGAGAGACCTTGCTGATAAAATGCCCAATTGTATGCATACTGGTCTCACCCACGAACGACGATAAGCCATTAAGGCAGGACAAACTAACAAAACATGTGCAGTATCTTGGACCGAAATATTACAGAAACTGCATATGTTGGTTATACCGTACCATTTGGCCAACAACTTATTCAAAGGAAGGAGATCCTGCCTTAAAAGTAGCCAAAAATGGCGCAAACCATGGGGCATGTTCCAAGAAGCATAAGGTTGTAATTGTCTAAATAGATATGAATTAACAACTTGAGTGACCCCCTTCTTTAAAATAGTAGAGTTGCTATCCCTTTCGAAGCTTAACTTCCATGTTGCCTGTTTTAATGTAGTTTTTAGCTGTTGCACCGAAAGGTCAAAAAGGGTTGCTTCCTCCAGATCCAAGAGTGTAATAGCCTTCCTAAAGTTCTTTATGAGTAACGAATACTCTTTTAGGGGGCCCATTAACTCTTTTTTAATGAGAGATCTTAATGTGGCTGGATTTCCTTTAATCAAACAGGCGACCCAGCGAATAACTCCTGCCAAACCCTGTGCCCAGCTACTTCTTAAGCCGAATTCTAATCAAAGGGATGCTGCAGTGCAACTGTTATTGACAGAAGTTAGATTTCTCAAGAGGGAACCCTCAATAGTGTCCAAAAAACCCCATTCACCTAAATCGATGAGTTCTATACCGTAGAGCAAAGTTGCAGGGATTTTTGCCCGGAATGCCTCTAAAAGATGCACAAAGTGTCTTTTACCGGTTGATTTATATAAGGCTCTCAGCCCATTTCCCTGCGACTTTGCTTTGCGGGAACTGTTATCTATATGGGGTTTATTACTTAAGTTGCTACTAACTATTTTACCTAAAAATACATATGATTGTACACTTTCCAATTTTTGACCTCCCAGCTCCCAACTAATGTGACCCAATTTCTGTTTTTTTCTCCCCTCCATACACATTACCTTGCTCTTAGAAATATTTATTTTCAAATAGTGAGCTTCGGAGAATACATGTAGGGCATGCAGACGGTTATTAAGGCCTTTCGGGGCAAGGTCTAAAACTAGTATGTCATCTGCATACATTAAACAAGAAATGTATGTGTCTCCCAAGCGCGGAGCAATTCCTTCACAGAGGGATATAGTGCGGGGAAGGTCACTAACATAAAGGGAAAACAAAAGGGGAGCTAATAGACAGCCCTGTTTGAGACCATTGGCAGAGGGGATGGGCTGGGATAGACCCCTTTCTCCCCCCAATAGTACTCTACACCAAGTATTGTCATGCAAGTTCTGTACCAAGTCTAGAAGCCTGGGTGGCATTCCGAGAGCAGATAGTTTTTTCCACAGCAGTTGTTGGTCGACCTTATCGAAGGCTGTGGAAAAATTTATAAATGCCACATAGACTCTCCCTTTTCTGGCTCTAATATATTTATCGGTTATTACCTGGAGGGCTGTTAAATTATCCATAGTACCATGGTTCTTCCTAAAACCGGTCTGCTCGAGTGGGAGTATATTTGAATGATCCACCCAGTCATTTATTCGCTTCAGCAAACATCTTGTAAAGACCTTGCCGATTGCATCCAACAATGCAATCTGGCGATAGTTTTGAGGGGACAAGCGATCACCCTTTTTAAAAAATGGAACCAGGATGCTTCCCTTCCAGGAAGGTAGAACCTTGCCTCTCAATAGGCAAATATTAAATACAGGACAGAGTAATTTACTCCATTTGGCCCCACTTTGCTTTAGTATAGAAATGGGCAATTCATCGGGCCCATTGCCCCAGAGCGCCGCATTTCTCTGATGACTAGATCTATGTCTTTTTCTGAGAATGGTACCACGGGCAGACAAATCTCCTTCGGCCATGCTTGTGGGGCCGCAGAGCTATTACTTGCATAAAGGTTAGAAACAAAGTCCACCCATATTTGTTCCTCAATTGGGATGGGTAAAGGTCTTGTTCTCAATCCACACCCCTCGCCTATAAGGGACGAAAACTGCCTCATTTCCCCGTTAATAGAGGCTTCTCTTATTTTTATCCAGATGGCATCCTCTTTTTCTTTACGTATTGTGGACGATAACCTTCTCCTTTTCATTTTTAGCAATGATATTTTTTGTGCTGTATCAACAGACCTAACTAAATATTGAGCCCTTACTAATTTTTTGATTTCTATATTAAGCAATCTCAGGGGGCTTGGGAGTATTTTAGCAGACTTTTTCTTATTGGAGTTTTTAGCCACCGCTATTACTGCCTTCATAAGCAAAGAAAAGTTTTCAATTTCCAAACCGTACCAGGAAGGGAGATCATTTATTGCTACATCGAGCATTCCCTCCAAATTTCGTTGAGCTCTTGCATTCCAATGACACCTTCCTGATTTAATGCCAAAGTTTACCCATTCACTATTTAAAGACCACTGATCACATTTAGGGGGCTTTACATTCACAAAGATAAAAAGTATTTTGTGGTCACTGAACAGCGTATTAATAATACTGAGATCCTTCAGTAGCTCAAATGAGTGAGTCCCCACTATTACATAGTCCAAAATCGATTCACCCTGATAGGATTTATGTGTGAAGTTGGCAGGGGATTCCGAGGGGAGTCTCCCATTTGCAATAATCCCATCCATATCTGCCAGCTCATTTAGAAGTAACTTCCCTCGTTTATTTGTTTTAATATTTTCAGGGAATAATGCTGGAGGAATATGGAGAGTTTCTTCTTTGAATTTATCGCGAAATAAATTCATGCTTAGATTGGAAATTTTGCAATTTAATTCCCCTAACAGGATTATGGCAATCGTGGGGTCTTTCTCCCTGATATTCTGAACGTAAGAAAAAACCTTTTTCAAAGTTACATTAAAGCCAGCTTCCGGTGGAATGTAAGCATTGATCAAAACTAAGGGTTTAGAAACTTCAGTGTTGCCACACCTGAATAGAGTTACTGCTTGAAAAAGATTGCAGGGGTCCATATAGTGGGCATAATTCCAATTTAGTTGATTCGATAAAAGACAAGCTATCCCCCCACTGGCATGTCCTCTCTTGTTAATGGTGGCGCTGCCTTCCAATACAAAATAATCTTTCCCTACCTGAATTTTATCTGGGCACCATGTCTCCTGGAGGCATATTATATTTGCCTCCAGAGACAAGAGGAATTGCATTTTTTCCGGGCTATTTTTTAAACCAGCTGCGTTCCAAGATATTATAGACATCTTGTCGCTAAAGATGCGGATTAGACGTTTGGTTGTTTAGGGGTTTTCCTGCAAGAACTCCAGGTAGCCAGTTCCATTGATGGCTTTCATCTCCGGAATCGGGTTGGCGAGATAGCAAAGGCGGATTAACATAGGACACTAAACGGAGGTCCTTAGACTTGCATATTTTTAAATCCGCAAGATCACCTGCCTGTTTTGTGCTACCTGTTGCTGCTTGCAACAATGAAAAGGGGGACCTTGAAGGGATTAAAGGTTTAGAGACTCTATTTTGTCCAGTGTACCCTTGCAAGGGGATTACGTCTATCCCTCTGCTCTGAAGATCTTCAGAACGTTGCAGGATTAAATTTGCTACTAGCTTAGACTGGAACTTCACCCTAGTTATCATCCCTATCTCGGACTTTAATATTAATACCCTGTCTAAATCAGCAGATTGTATTAGTGTCAAATTAGCCGATTCTTGAAAGTATTTAAGTAAAAGAAATCTATTCAAAATGCATTCAGCATCAAAAAGGGGGGAGAATTCTAACCACATGGTGTCAATGCTTTTCTCCTTAATTTCTTTTAACAAAATGCCTCGTGAGACTGCTCCTGCAAAGGATGTTGCTAATGGATTGAGAATTGGAATTACATGTCCGGGGGGTTGTGCTCCTGTCCCAGAGGTATCGAGTTAATAGTTCCAATTGTATCCCTATTAACATCAACTGGTTGGAAAAGGCTATTTGTGACAGTTGTTATAGGAAGGAAGGGAAAGGGAGTAACTGTTGAAGGTGCAGCCAAGGGCGGGGAAATTATATTTTCCATTATGTTCTTATTTTCAGAATTGTTATCATTTTCAACTGCCGCCTGAGATGTTTGGCGTACCTCTTTGTTCGTAGAGGAGTTAAGGTGTTTTCCAAAAAGGATTTTCCTCCACCTATTTTTCTCTATCCGTCTTATTAATTTCCTCTTATTCCTCCCATTCTTTTTAGGTTTCTCTAGATTCCCTTTGTTACTATTCTCCTCTAAAACAGCTGTCTCCCTGTCTCCCTCTCCTTGTTGCCTCTTAAAGATCGGAAAGAGATCATTCCCAGTTTTTGGGCGGGACTCGCCCAAGAACTTTATTTCAGAATCAATATCTATTGAGCAGTTTAAGGTAGGAGTTGGATGAATAGAACTTGAGTTAGCTTCCTCTTTTACCATTTTTGGGTCATCTTTGGCTATAGGAAACAGATCCTTTATTACTACCTCATCTCGTGCCGTAGGGGCGTGCCCCTTTAGGACTACGTCCTGGACAATGTCCTTCTCATGTCAATTGCCCAACAAAACTTTCAGGATTTGAGTCACTGTATCTAATACACAATCGGAGCCCCCCACAAATTTTCCTAGTAATTGCAAACTAGACGACAATAGGTGTTCTAATGCGGAGAGAGAATCAGAAATAGGTTTGTCCATCCCATGGGGTTGAGGTGCGTTTATCCCAGTTAGATTTAGGTTGGGACTCATTGAAAAATTTGAGTGTGAGGTCTTAGAGGGGGTACTACTATAAAGATGGAGGCCTGCATGGGTTGATGTTATCGGTGTTTTTAGGTCAATCTGAACCTTTTCTAGATCAGTATCTATGTATCTTCGACATAATTCCTTATCCAGGACCATAGGAGACAGGCCATTATTGAAAGAGCCTCTTAATGGTGAGGCATTCAATGAGGGGTGGTTATCATCATGGGGGATTTTCACATTGTGCAAAAGATCTTGTTCTATCTCTTTCCTTGTTTTTATAATAACTTCTGGAACTAGATCAATATTTTTTTTCTTTGTGGAGAACAGAGGAGGCGAAAAACTATGCTCAGGGGGTGTAGGTTATGCTCTTACTGCGACAGAACAATTATCCACGTTTACCTTTCTGTTTATAGACACCGCTCCCTTTGTATTAGATAGCATATCTGAATGATTAGCTTCAGAAACCTTGATATCCTCAGATATGGTATCCACCATTATGGCTTTATTCTTACCCCTTTCCCAAAGGTTGAAAAGCTGACAGGTGCCTTTCAACTGGGCAGCCGGGCTAGTCTTATTTCGAAGGGGGTTAGATTTGGTTTTTGAGCATGATCTTCCTACTAATATTCTCCCAGACCTTAATTTTTTTGCCCTCATCTCACTCAATGGAAACAATTAAAAAATAATTAAGAAAACGTACTGTTCAACATACATAAAATACAATACTACCCCTTTGATCGTATAGACTAAAATGAAAACAGAAGAAAGAAAACAATCAAACTATATCAACACAACACATATAGGGATCGTGATCCCCCTTATTCTTTGCCCATAGAGGGCATAGGAGTCGAAAAAAGAGGGCCCCTTCCCAACGTCCATAAAAACCAAAGTCAGGAACGACCCTAATTCCCCTCCAAAAGCTTCGTTGGGTGATACAACAATGTTTAAAACCCCCTCAGAGTCACTACTCCCTTCCCAGGGACCTGGGCGATTCAGCGGCGGCTCGTGTACCACCACCAGCTGACCCCCGTCTGGATACCGGGAAAGGGGAGGGGCAGGGGGGCTGTGGACAAAATAATTTATAAATACCGTATGACCCACTATGCGAGATGTATATGTTGTGTTGGGATGTTAGGGGACTGGCCTAGCCTGGCCTTCTCGTGCCTCTGAGGGCCTCAGAGGGCCCGCCCTTGTCCCAGGCTTCTCCCGGGCTTCTCCCGCGCGCTCCCGCGCAGCATAGGGACGTACTACGTTTATACAGGAGTAGAGGGAGGTGGGCGTGGCGACCAGGGAGAGCGTCCCAGGTGACTCGGGTGAGCAGCAGGGACTCCTGGGAACCGGAGTCCGTGCACCGCCTTGCTCGCAGCTCTGCTTCAGCCAACGCCCGCAGCAACAGTGTCCAAAGCACTACACTCCTCAAACCCACAGGGAGCAAGCGCCGCGAAGCGGGAACCGCGAAGCGGGTCCGGCGAGATGTAGCGCTGTGCAAGAGAGAAGGCGCTCAAAGTTCCAAATTAGCCACACCAGCAGCGAAGGTCCAGGTTCGGCAGGTAGGCGCTGAGAAGAAGAGAATACGGCGAGAGATTACAAACCGGTGATTTTAGCTGTCGGTAGGAGGGCGTGGCGACCAGGGAGAGCGTCCCAGGTGACTCGGGTGAGCAGCAGGGACTCCTGGGAACCGGAGTCCGTGCAAGGCCTTGCTCGCAGCCCTGCTTCATCCAACGCCCGCAGCAACAGTGTCCAAAGCACTACACTCCTCAAACCCACAGGGAGCAAGCGCCGCGAAGCGGGATCCGCGAAGCGGGTCCGGCGAGATGTAGCGCTGTGCAAGAGAGAAGGCGCTCAAAGTTCCAAATTAGCCACACCAGCAGCGAAGGTCCAGGTCCGGCAGGTAGGCACTGAGAAGAAGAGAAGGAGGACAGCTTCTGGTCAGTGCGTTAGCTGGAGAGTTTGCTTCATTGGGGACTTGCTGTGGCGAGCTGAGTCGTGCAAGTAGGTAGTCGAACTGCACCAAACCACACTGTGCTTTGCCATAGTAAGTGAAGGTATATTTATACCTTGAAGGTGTTTAGGAATGCCAGCATTGACATAAAGTCAGGCATATGAACGTCACAAATGAACCCCTAAGGAATAGATGTTCATGCATAATATACGAGTTCTTGGAGAAATCAATATCCAAGCAAGGGGAAGTCCCTAACAGCTTAAGAGTTTGGATTTCCTAGAACTCGTTGTGACATAGATGAATGGATGGAAGTAGCCATGCCTTTATTTGGGTAGCATGGATCATGCCTAAATAAAGACTGGATATCTATGCCTATATAAGGGCAATGTGAAATGTACCTATATGAGGGCATGAATCAGGAAATGCATACAGAATCTAAATCGACATACAGCAAAAGCACTCTTTTGGGAGCAACTTTCTAAGGGTTATGACATTCTTCTAGCTGAACAAGACTGGTCACCAGAATATGTCAGGGAGTGCCCACATGGCGAAGACATCATTATACCAGCCTTCTCTAATCATATTGCAATACATTTAAAATATACCTATGCCAGGAAATGGCAGTCGTGCAAACTCCTGCATTATACAAAAATCATGTAGGATGGGATGAGGATTCTCCTCACCATAAAATCCAATTAAAAAATCAACCAACTTCACAAAGGCAGTACCCAGTTAAGCAAGAAGCTAAAATACAGATCAGGGAGATCTTAGATCAACTTGAATACCAGGGGGTGATTGAAACATGCACCTCATCAATGAGCAATCCTTTGTTTCCTGTCTCCAAACCAGACAATACATATCGTCTAGTATTGGATTACAGACATCTAAACTCTTGTTGCAAAACATTTGCAGTGCAAAATGCACACAGTACGGCATTAATGAATAACATTGTGCGTAAAAAATATAAAACCACATTAGATATTTCAAGCGGTTTCTTTTGTCAAAACATTGCACCAGAAAGTAGGTATTTGACGGCATGCTCAATAATGGGGACACAGCATCACTTCTGTCATCTCCCTCAAGGATTCAAGCATAGTCCTGGGTTATTTTCAGCAAGGGTAACAGAGTTACTAAAAAATTATGATGACGAGGCATTGTCATATGTCGATGACATCTATCTGACAGATGATGACTTGGACAGGCACTTGAATAGGGTGAACACCATTATGCTGGGCTTCGCCTCTGAGGGGTATAAATTCAAACTTAAGAAATCAAGAATTGCCCATCTCAACGACCTTTTTCTAGGACATGAATTATCAAGTGAACGCAAAAGCCTGGCAGCCAACTTTTTAGAAAAGTGTGCGCTGCTCCAACCGCCAAAAAATGCTGAAAAGCTTACAGTCGATTCTAGGTTTCCTGAATTTCGGAAGAACTGACATTCTAAATTACACAGAAAGGGTTAAACCTCTCTACAAATTAATCAAACCTGTTTTTAAAACAGTAATTTGGAAAAAGAGAACACACAGAAACTTTGCGTTCACACCAAACTGACATGTTAGCAACAAAACATTTGCAAACATGCGTAAACTTACGCAGCTTAGTGATCCGAATCATTCCGGGTCAATGCGGATTCACCTACTTAACCTTTAACGATTGTGAAAAAGTACCAATTGTATACAAATCACATTTGTACACAGAAGCAGAAATGAAACTCACTTCTACAGAAACAATTCTGACAGCTATTCAAACCGCTGTAGCAAAAGAGAGATCCCTAGCACAGGAAAAATGCAATATGGTCGTAACTCCTGTACCTGCCTTAGAGGCAGTGACAAAAGCGAGCATTCCCAATGCTAAAGCTTTACATCCGAGATGGATACAATGGGTTAATTCTCTCGCTGCAACTGATGTTGAATACGTTTTGATCCTTATTTGAAAACACAAGCATTCCTGCAATACGAACAAGAATGTCCTCTGCGTACTGAAATTCTGCCTCTAGAACAGTATGAATATATAATTTATACTGACGGATCAGCACAACCTACTACGGGGAGTAAACAAGCTTACAGTGCTCCATGCGTGATCGTTAAAGGTCGTATGTGCGATGGTAAATTTAGACCTATGGTCACAAAAACACAATTTCTAGGAGACTATAAAGCATTCAAAATGGCACTTGAAAATACGGTTCGCAAATTCCCCACACTTATAGTGTGCGATTCTTTCTATTGTGTGCAATCTTACAATGAATATTTACAGAATTGGCTTCAAAACGGTTTCAAAGATGCAAAAGGTGGCACAATTAAGCATAGAACGCTTTGGGAACAAGTAGTTCAGTTACGAGAAGGACTACAAAACACTCACTTGATACACATGCTGAGTCATCGGCGTGATGGCGTTCACGTTGAAGGGACTTCATTGGCTGCTGAAGGCGCGAAGGCAGCTGTGAAAACGGCTTCCATAGCTGCAATCACTCTTTCAAAAACGAAAATAGATATAATGCTGGCTGTTAATGCTACATGCAAAGGCAGCGGTGCAGTGTTACCTAAAAAGTTTCCACTCAAATACTCATATATAATTGATGCAAATTCCCTTCCATTTGCTCGAATCCCTGGAGTGGGGGATAGAGTAATTCCAAACAGGGAACGTAGAGTAGCTTTGATATGTGAAGCACACTTGGGAGAGGGTCTGATACATCGAGGGATCCCTAAAACTATATTAACTGTAAAAGAGATGTACTAGTGGTCAGGAATGAATGCTCTCGTTCATATCTTTGTCATTGTCTGCATAGACTGCAATAGAGATCAAAGCACAGAACGCCGCCAGATACCTGATTATAGCATAGCCAGCCCAGTACAGACACCATTATTAGACAGCATTCGACTTTCTACACGCAGACGTCCCTGTGGACCCAATATGTGGTCCCACAAATATTAAGACAAGGTTCCCTTGGATGTGGCCTCAGCACTCGACTGACACTCGCACTGTTATAAAAGATTTGCGAGTCTTTATCGGCACATATGCAATTGGCACGGTACATTCTGACCAGGGTCCTGCATTTAGCTCTCGAGCTTACAAAGAAGCCATGGCCAGTTTGGGCGTCGAATTGCGGTATTCTAATCCATTCCATCCTGAGGGAAATTTGGTGTGGAGAGAAAAAACCGGGACATAAAGCAAGCTACAACAGCTAGGGTATTAGGTTCAGGTGACGGGTGGGTCAAACATCTAATAAGTGTCCAACGTAGTCTTAATAACTTGCCAAGAAGTTCTCTATGGGGTATCACTCCATATGAGGTCCTTTTTGGGACACGAATGTTGATTCCGGATCTTGATTGTCAGACATCATTGGTGGAACAAAAGACATTTGATATCAAAGATTGTTTGGCTGTTTTACAGGACTTAAATGAAATAAGAACGAAACAAAGGAACTTGTTTCTGAAGTCAACCACCACTGTGGAAGAACCAACCATCCCAGCAAGGCCTGTCTGGGTCCCAAAGCATGGTGATCTAGTCAGAGAAAAGATAGCGGACATGAAGGAATTTGGGCCTTCTTACAGACAACCAGTACTGTCCTAGCAATCCCCGGATCAAGAAAAGTATTACTGCCGCACCTTGCTGGTAAAAAGGAGAACAGGTTTGTGCCCATCGACCTGATAAAACCACACTATGTGGCCAATACTAAGCAGTAGGCCAAGTGGACTCTGCAAATGTAGCACACGTACTCCTCTAGCTACAATCCAAGAGGTTCAAACTGATAGACTCATCACCATTGAAGATTCTGCAGTGAGAAAAGAATGAGTAAGCAACAAGGCTATGGAACTCATTCCCCTGGAGACCCAAATAGCAGTATGTTATGAAACCCCTGTCTACAACAAAGTAGCACATGTCTACAATGAAGTAACAAGGGATCATGTGGTTCCAGCGATTTCAACAAATCCGGATGCAATCCCAACCATTAACAGAACTGCCTCTGGCAATTTCAATAACTTTGATACGTTTTCTGAGGATCACAGCAAGCCTGAAACAACGCCAGCGAAAAGAACTTTCAAAGAACTAGCAACTGACTTTTTTCATCACCTGGAAAAGAAATATCTGGTTTCACCATGGATTAAACTTTGGATTGTGTTGGGAATATTTGTTCTTCCACTTTGGTTGACCCTAGTAATAACTCTGGGACGGCTGAAAAATGGAAGATATGCCAAAATGGACCCTGCAAGTAAGAAAGTCAACTTACTCCTGAAACCACATAAATCATCCCATCGTGAACAAAGAGACATGTCATCAGTGAACATCACAGCCGTTCCTATACCTGATGGTATAGCTTGGGACAAAACAGAATATGACATTTTTGGCCCGTCTGAGCTGTTGAAGATTCCACACTTATTCAAGATATCATTAAGTGACTTTGGTTCATCTAGTACCTTTTCTGATGATTGGGACTTCGAGACTGTTAATAATATGATGTCAGATTTAGAAATGTCTGCAGTATTCGCAAATCATGAATATTTAGAAGGTTCATCCGACTATGAACAAATGTATTGTTATAACCATTATGGTCATCAATTCTTGCACAGATCTGCAAATCCTAGAAATTTATTAAAGTATAACCAATAGGAACATTGTCCTACGCCACCAAAGAGTAGCTCCAAAACATTTGCTATGAAATTTCCATGCTTCTCAGGGTTCAATGTATCCAAAGCTGAATCATTTTACTTTAAAAATGTTAACAGAATAGGAATGGAAAGTATGTTAATAAACTCCAAACAGATTTATTCTGCAGCCTTTTATGCCCAACTGTCTAAACTAGGTTTCGACTTTTGGAAAGACAACATTGAGACAAAAACTGTCTGGGGTACAAAAGATTGGCAGGTGCAGGGGGTAGAAGCTATGTTTAGAGCCTTTATCATCCCTTTGGGTTAGCCAAGATTAAAGACATGAACAATCCATCAATATCTACACCTGAGAGTATAACACTTCAGAGGGGGAGGTTGACGTACATACTATTTTGCATCACAACAGAACAGATCCAGATTGGAATAAATGGTTGATCTGGCCCATAGACAGAAACGACTGTCAAGATAGATTCCTGAACAAAACACAGGATTTCACATTCAATGGGCCAGACCCAAGATATGTTCAAAGACAGCATCCTGGAATAGTAACAACATACAGTGCAGGGAAACTTTGCTTTGATGGGCTACAGAAATCTACACTTAAGGATGTAAAACAACACTTATCTTTACTTAAAGATGGTGCAGACCTTAGGGAATTCTTCGTAGGACCAAGAAGACCGCGTCAAAAACGTTTTATATATGCCGGTATATATGTTGCATATAACAAAATATGGAAGATTACGCAAGCAGAGACTGCAGAACGAATACGAGAAATTGATCGTATTAATTTAGCGAAATCTCTCTCTGTAGTTGACAATGGCTTAATGACTGTATCGTCCGGTATATATTCATTGGACAGCATAGTGTCTTCTGCCATAAATATCATGGAACAGGACTTGTTCATGTTGCAACCTTCCATCATGCTACTAGGCTGGGCGTTATAAAACCTTCATTAAGGCTATCTGCCTTCGCGTCTAATCAATAGTACGTCACTGTTTTCAGAATTCAATCTCACTGATAAACAGATCATATTGGCACAAAGGGGAGCAGACTATACGGTGCTGAGCATTGAAAAACTGGAAAGATTGCCATTTACGGTAGCAGAGAAACCAGCTACTGAATGGATAATACATGGAACAGTCACTCTAACGGATACAATTTTCCATTTTCAGTATTACCTAAAACACATACCAGCAGGCACATATGAAAGGTTGGGTAAAGAATACATCAAGATATCCTGGGAATTACCATACACACACAGATTTTGTAGTGAGGACGTGAAGTGTTTATTAGCGGTTCAAACTGTGAAAACACACTAAGCGGTTATCTCCTTTGTCGGGGTATTAATTTACATGGAGCCTGCGATGGTTTCTCTAACAACTTATCCTGTCACCTGCAAGGTTCCCCAGCTGCAGTGATTGATCCAATTTTTTGACAACTTTCAAATGAGAGTTACCTCATGTTGAACAATAACAGCTGCTGTGCCAGTTATACCATATCTAGTAACTGTGTCATCCAGGGTCACTTGCTGTATTCAAGTATTGTTTCCAAAAACCAAGTCAGTCGGGGAGTTGCCACTTTGGCCTTCACTGACCATCTCTTCTATACGAATTGATACTCTAAGCAGAATGAAAGCCATTTTGTTTTACAAAAAACTGTGCCACTGACCTCGGCCAAAGAGACCTATGATCTACAAGTCGCAAGGACTTCTGCTGAGATACAGGCCTTTTTGAATACAAACTGCCCTATACAAATGTTAAGTTTTATCTTAAACATGTCTGATACGAGCGGTATTGTAAAATTTGGGACTACCTTGTCTACGAGAATTAAATACCACATGGTTTCTGTCATGCGGAGAAGAATGCGTGCTAGACACCTGTCTGACACTCCCATCAGTCATGCCAACGGATGTTGATACTTTTCTGGACCCAGCAACAGCCCATGCTCTGTGTAGTCCCCAGCGGCTACCAATTCTGATAACGGCATTCTTTGAGATCTCACAGACACAAATTGCAACTGCTGAGTTAAGAGAGGAAACAACAGGCGCACAGGTACCATCCAATACGAACATTGCTAATGCGACCAATGCTGACAGCGATGCTTCACATCTGTGTGCAGTTAATCTTCTAAGCGAGGTAATCCAACTTTCACCAACAATGGTAGATGACTTTTTGTCAACAGACATAGATGAATTCATGTTTTCTCCAAGCACTATGTACATTAGAACATTCAGTGTGATGCAATTCCACTGCATCATGACTGCATCATATAATTCTAAACATTACCACACACTAACACTGACTTTTGAATTTGGCACACGGTGTTCTGAGAGACTTTGAATTTGCCCTTCATTTTTCAAAAACACGGTACTAACTTTTGGAACTTTTTCCTATGATTAATTTTTTTTCTCCAAATTTGTATTTTTCATTTTTTGGCACAAGTAATCAGCTTATAGTAGAACTATTCATAGAGAACAAGAAATATATGACCTTGTCCACATACAAACAGTTTTATGTAATCTGACATGAAATGGTTTCAGCCTTTTTCTTCTGTATTTACGAGCCATTTCATAACTGTATATTTTCATGATTCATTCATTTAGCATTCAAATGTCAATATATGCTTAGAATGAAACCTTGCTTTAATGTGTACAGCACCAATGCAATAGTTTGAATACATTATTTACAATGCAGTTTGAAACATGCTTTTAGCACTTCATGTGTAGATATGATTTAGATATGTTTAACATGTTTAGAACTTAGTAACGTTGTACATAAGTAAGTGGCGTGGGTGTTGTGTATCAATTTAGATTCCGTATGCATTTCCAGATTCAAGCCCTTATATAGGTACATTTCACATTTCCCTTATATAGGCATAGATATCCAGTCCTTATTTAGGCATAGCCCATGCTACCCATGTACAGGCATGGCTACTTCCATCAGTTCATCTACGTCGCAAAGAGTTCTTGGAAAACCAGACTCTTAAGCCGTCAGGGACTTCCCCTTGCATGGATATTGATTTCCCCAAGAACTCATTTATTATGCATGAACATCTATTCCTTAGGGGTTCATTCATGATGTTCATATGCCCGACTTTACGTCAATACTGGCATTCCTAAATACATTCAAGGTATAAATATACCTTCACTTGCTATGGCAAAGAACGGTGTGGTTTGGTGCAGTTCGACTACCTACTTGCATGACGCAGCTCGCCACAGCAAGTCCCGAAGGAAGCCAACTCTCCAGCTGATGCACTGACTAGATGCTGTTATCCTCCTGCCGAGAATCCAGCTCCAGTGTTTCTGACTCCTCTTGCTGGGTGTTGGGAAATTGAGTCCCGGGAAAGAGATACCAACCTCTCTCATTCTAAGGTATGGAGCTGATTAGAACCTAGAGAAACCATTCGGCAATTCTTGGCAAAACTAAACTTAGCTAAAACAGCATCTACTTCTTCCCTCATACTAGACTTAGGTTAGGTACATCGGGGTAGGCGTATTTTAGTAGCACCAGTTGAGTATTTTAGCCTGTGTTATTTATGTATGTATTTTTATATATGTCATAGCAACAGACAATGCTATTTTGGTAGTATTTTATATTACTGTTTACGCTGTACGCATTATACTTTGCATTCTGTATTACGATTGTAGCAGTTCATATCTCTTGCATCAGAAATAAGACTGTTCAATAAACCCCTTTTATTGAAACTCCTGTCTCCCTTTCGATGCAACTCTGCAGAAACAAAGCATGCACGATTGACTGAGTGAAATAGTTCTCTATTGTTTCCACAACTCTGAAGATATTGTTCTGATTCTAGGGGAAACAAAGTTGTCATGTCTATGTGGTTGTCAGAGACTAATCCCTTCTTGTTTATTCTAGAAACTTTCTCGTGACCTCTGAGTTAGCTGGCACACACACAATTAAGTTTAATATACTCGATGGAGACATACTGACCTCAGTCCTATGTCAAATCTATAGTGTATGTTATTCCAATGCGTAGAGCCTATTAGGGATATAGGAACTACACTACACTACGGGGAAATGCTGCATCTAAGACGCATATGTAGCAATAGTGAGAATCTTAAAATAGAGCAGGGGGAGAGTAAAATCATATTTGAACAAAGAGGTTATTCTACAAATGTTATCCAAACAGCAATAAACAAATCAATGTTGTTAACAAGGGAAGAAGCACTGCGGGAAAAAGAAAATATAAATGATAGCAACAATGAGAAAGAGCAAGGCAGCAAAGAATTTAGATTGATAATGAAATAAAATAGACAAAAGAAGTCCCTACACAAACTCATCCAACAAAGTTGGCCTCTTGTGTTAAGTGATCCAGTGATTGCACCCCTGCTACCGCAGAGGGTGTCCATCACCTACAGTAAAGAACCATCAATGAGAGACATATTGGTCAAGACAAGTCCAGAAGTCATTGATAATAGCAGCTGGCTCCAAACGAACAAAGGGTTCTACAAATGTAAAACTTGTAAGGCATGTTCCCATGGAGGCAATAAAAGAACTTACACTACACTTTTTAGCGACAAGGTATTTAAGATCTCTAAACTGTTAACCTGCAATACAGGGTTTGATGTCTATGTGCTGTTGTGTCCTTGGGGCCTACAGTGCATAGGCAGCACTAAATTGCAGGTACATAAGCATGTGTTGCAACACTTACGCGCCATCACAAACCAGCTTAACATAACAATGTTTGGCAGAACAGCAATAATAGTTTTAACAGATTGTTAGGGAAGGTCAGATAGATGTTTTCATGTTTTTATGTTTTTATCTCTTGAGTAGTGATTTTATGAATCTATTTGTCCTATGGTAATTTTATAGCATCTTTAATTGTGCAAGGTATAATAGGTGTATGTATTTATGTATTTATTGTCAGATATTTATTGGTTTTACTGATATTTTTATTTATTTATGCATACAAGCATTATTTTTCACAAAAGTCCTGTTACCGAATTAATTTATCAAATCATTATGATGTTAGATTCTTCAATTACACGCATGACACAATACTCTGAGGTCGGAGATATGCATAATCTCCTTTGAGAATACAATCAACGTTATTCCTTATTATGATATCTAAGTTAAATTACTTCAAAGAATGGCACAACAGAATTGGTAAAAATTAGATATTGTCATTAGCATAAAAGTGTTTTTATGAATTCATTTTTTATCACTATTTCACTTTCATTACACTTAGCACTTTTTTCTGCTTAACGTATGGACAATAAATTCGGACATGCATCTACAATGAGATTATGTTTACCAATAGAGATTGATCCCGATATTTCGCCGAATGTTTTGCGCATAGGCTAGAATTACATGGTATTTTACCTGTATTGCCAATAGATTTCAAACTCAAATGAACATAAAACTAAAGGATGTTGCACTTTAATTAATGGTAAACAAATATATCTTATAATGTCTCGTCAATTGACAAAAGTAATGTGGTTAACAAACTGAAAAGGAAAACATATTGAGGTTTTTATGACAACATTTTGCAAATTACATATTGTGAATTTTCTATGTTCACGCCTGATTGTCACATGATGCAGTTAACCATGCACAGGTCACTTTACATTTTGCACATTTCGATCTTGCCACTGTCATGTGATCGAGGCTTGGACGAGCCGAAACGCGTAATGGCGACAAAAAAGGAATAAAATAATTGAATAGCACCAACCTGGGTCTGTGTCCGTTCTTGGACAAATTCTGTTGCAGCGAAGAAGCAAGTAATATATATATACTAGCTGTACCCTGCGACACGTTGCTGTGGCTCAGTATGGTTAAATGGAAGAGAAAGAGAAGAGTAAGCGCACGTTTCTAATATGTTTAATTTCACAATGCTTGTGGGCAGACAATATGTTTTTGTGACTTTTGTCACGTTGTGTATATATAAACATGTGCTAATGTTGCAAAGTGAACAAACTCCTCCCCGCTCCCTCCACTCACTTCCCGGTCTGCCATCCTGACACCAACTGTTCATCCTCATATATATAGACTATTGTCTCTATGTGTCCTTTCTTAATGTTACAAAGTGAACCAACTCCTCCCCCGTACCTCCACCCACTTCCTGGTCTGCCATCTTGACACCAACTGCCCATCCTAATATATAGAGACTATTGTCTCTATGCGTCTCTTGAAGTTGTTGCGCAGCAACAAAATCGATAGGGTCTGCTTGGCCTTTCTATTAAAAACATGCGCGTATTGGACACACTCGTATTCGAATCCAACCTTGTGTAAATATAAACATGCGCTAATGTTGCAGAGTGAACCAACTCCTTCCTTCTCCCTCCACCCACTTCCCAGTCTGCCATCCTGATGCCAACTGTCCATCCTAATATATTTAGACTATTGTCTCTATGCGTCCTTTCTTAATGTTGCAAAGTGTACCAACTCATCCCCTCACGCTCGTATTGGACATGCGCGCAGTCTAATCCCACGTTGTGTATATATAAAAACGCGCTTAATCAAATCCGACGTTGTGTCAAAATTTCAAATCAATTGGTGAAGAATTTTCGGAGATTTAAGATTTTGAACAAACGAACATTGACATTTTTATGTGTCTGTTCGGGCTTTTGATTAAAAACACATGCATATTCGACACATGCGTATTGGAATCCAACGATGTGTATATAAAAATACGCCCCTCTTCGAATCCAACGCTGTGTCAAAATTTCAAAGCAATCGGTGAAGAACTTTCGTAGATTTGCGATTTTGAACAAAAGCACATTTACATTTTTATATATATATATATATATATATATATATATATAAAAGTCAAAAGTCAAAAATACTTTATTCGATTATTTAAAATCATAAAAGTATACTACACACACATTTATAATAGAATATACATACATACACAAATCTATAAGACAATACTATACAATACGTTACAAGCAATTGTTAAAAACAATTAAAAACGGTTTAGAACAATTGTGTGGGGAAAAGTCAGAAACAATTATAGCTTTTTTAAAAAATAGGTCATGTACCTTAATAAATCCATCACATTAGTTCTATAGATAGTTTCATTACCATATTACTTCAACCTGAGAGCCTAGACACAACAGGGAGCAAAAATGAACAACACGTGAAGGAAAAAAGTTAATCTAAACATTGGCTATTACACAATACATTCCGTCATAGAAATATTCAAAGATCTATGCCGTTTGGCGCGCATCGCTGCTACCAAAAAGTTGGCAACCCCAAACATCACAATAGGGGTCTCCATGAGTTGTAGGAACAACAAAGCGGGTTTCACTTGCTTAAATCCCTTGTCCCTCAGAAGTGGTAAAATATATTTTTTCCTCCCCTCAACAAAAAAGGGACAGAAAAATACAAAATGAGTCAAGTCTTGGTCAGTGAAAGCATCACATTTACAAGGAACATTATCCCTAGGCTTATTCCATTTCAGATATTCACCCAAAAGAAGATGCATCTGGTTAAAACGGAATTTAGTCAGTAGCCACCGGTGATATGGCCTATTCACTACCATCAAATAAGGCTGAATGGACATGGTTGAAATTACTGTGTAGTGTGCCCTTACTGTAGTTTTCTCAATTTCCTGGGCTTCACGATGCGTGTTTCTATAGTTCAAAAATTGGACTTTAATCCATGTAACATCGTCTTTACACAGCCTTTCCGGGTTACAATACAATTCCGGGCGGCCCAATTAAGTAGCTACGGATTTAGTATATTTCAGCCATTTTATGTCTTTGACTCTATCTTTCCCCATACAGTCGCTGATAATTTTACGATTTAGAGTCAGACTAGGATTCAGCCATAATTTCACCCAGAGAAGTAGTGGGGCCAGGTTAAGGGCATCCTCGATATGTCCTTGCCCTAATTCCGAAAGGACAGAAAAAGAGGGTGTGGACTGTGGTAGACCCAATAGAGAACGCATGGACTTGTTCTCTTCTTTCTGTATTGGGGCTAGATCCTTATATCCCCAAATCCCAGCCCCATATCTAGCCAGAGCCAGGGTTTTGGCTCTATACAGGGAAAGTATGGCTTCAGTTGGTTTCCCTCCCAGTCTCTTAGCGAAGCTCAATATGGCTGCAAATGACCTTCGTACAGCCATCGCTTTATTAACAATTTGTGGGGTCCAGGAGCACAAGTCATCAAAAATATCACCAAGGTATGTAAATGTTTTAACTTTAGACAATATCACACCATTACATCGCAGGGTTTTTGTAGTTTTCTTTCCTTTCCCAATTGACATAACGTGAGACTTTTCCATATTTACAACCAGATCTAATTTCTGCATAAAGGCCCCAAAGGAGTCAAGGAGCAACTGTAATCCAATTGGTGTTCTGGAAATGAGGACCGTGTCATCGGCATACATCAGTACGGGCAGAGGGGACCCACCCATGCTAGGTATATCTGGTGTTGCTGTTGATATATATATATATATATATATATATATATATATTAAATCATCAAGTTCTGCAGACTCTAAACGGCGCCTTGACTCCTCCTCTGTGCGACAGAGGCTCGGGTGGCGTGCCCTTTAATCAATTCGAAAATCCACACTCGATTCCTTGTAACCAAGTCAATGTGAAAAAGCATGAACACGAGTTGCATCAAAAGAGTTTTATTCTGCGAACGGCAACAAAAAAAATGTCATGTATGGAGTAATATGTCACATCATCGGCAGTGGATTGCGGGCGCGCGAGTTATAGTGAGTACAACTACCTATAACGGGGGAATTTCAATGGTTTTGTATGAGTAAAATGTCCAGCTAACTAAAACTGGTGTGAAACCTGTGGTTTTTTCAGTGAATTTCAAAGGTTTTTTAAATGCTAATTCCTAACTATAAAGAGTGTGAAACCTATGGGGCCTTATTTATGAGCCCCTTGCGCCTCCGGAACGTCACTTTATGTGACGTTCCGGTGACGCAGAAGACTGAGTGATGTTTATCAGGCAGGACTAAGCCACTTTTTGTGGTGTAATCCTGCCTGATAAATATCAGTCCCTTTAACGCAGTGTCCTGCGTTAAAGGGGCGTGCAATGGGTGTTTCTGGGGGCGTTCCCAGCAGTATCCATGGACTTGAGTAATTTATAGCATCCTCAAAGTCATAAACCGTGTCCGTGGGTCATATCTGCCCAAACGCCGATATTCCGAACAATTGAAAATTACTTTTCTTGAGAAACATTTGGATTTGGATTATCATGTCCTATACTTTGGAATTTTTGAAAGACTGACTTTGAGGATGCTATAAATTACTGAAGTCTGCCCGAATTGTGTGGGTAAAATTGATACCTAGTCACTTTGAATAAGAATGTACTTACGACTCGTCTAACATTTGTAAGAAATATCTAGTTATATGACAACAGGACACCGACATAACTTGAAGGTAATAAGAAAGCCCTGAAGAAGTTCTGTTGTACAGAATGAAACGCGTCGATTGGCTGTGGTACATAAACTTAAGGAAAATAAAAGCATTTGAATATACACCAAGAATCAGCACTTCAATAAGGACTCTAAGTGATATGATTTGATTGGACTTGTTGTGCAAGTGGTGCTGTGCCAAACTTTGGAATACTTTCCACTACTCTCTACTACTCACTCTCTACTACTCTACTACTCTCTAATACTCACTCTCTACTATTCTCTACTACTCTACTACTCTCTACTACTCTCTCTCTACTACTCACTCCCTACTACTCACTATCTACTACTCTCTACTACTCGCTACTCGCTACTCTCTACTACTCACTCTCTACTACTCTCTCTCTACTACTCACTCTTTACTACTCACTCTCTACTACTCACTCTCTACTACTCTCCACTACTCACTCTCTGCTACTCTCTCTCTACTACTCTCTAGTACTCACTCTCTACTACTCACTCTACTACTCACTCCACTACTCAGTCTCTACTACTCACTCTCTACTACTCTCTACTACTCACTCTTTACTGCTATCTCTCTACTACTCTCTACTACTCACTCTCTACTGCTCTCTACTATTCTCTCTCTCTGCTAATCACTCTCTACTACTCACTCTCTACTACTCACTCTCTACTACTCACTCTTTACTACTCTCTACTGCTCTCTACTTCACACTCTCTACTACTCACTCTCTACTACTCACTCTTTACTACTCTCTACTACTCACTCTCTACTACTCTCTACTACTCACTCTACTATTCACTCTAATACTCCCTACTACTCACTCTCTGCTACTCTCTCTACTGCTCTCTACTACTCTCTACTGCTCACTCTCTACTCTGTATTACTCACTCTCTACCCTCTACCTCTCTCTACTTCTCTCTACTAGTCTCTACCTCCCTACCTCTACCACTCTACCTCTACCTCTCTACCTCTACACCTCTACTGCTCTACCTCTCTCTACACGCACACATATATATGTATGCATATATATGCATATGCATTTATATATATGTATGTGTATATATATATATTTTTTTTTTTGCACAGCGTGCCGGTAATCCAGGGCTCAAACTGCACAGCGGTCCCTCCCTCAAAATCGGCGTTTTTGAAGAAATGAATCCAAAATTTCTGTCCACCCTCCAGGGTACAGAAAAAGGTCAGGACACTCCGGGATATTCAAAAGTGTTTTATTTACCAACAAAGGTTAGCAAAGCCGACGCGTTTCGCCGTTAGGCTTGGTCACGGAATATCCCGGAGTGTCCTGACCTTTTTCTGTACCCTGGAGGGTGGACAGAAATTTTGGATTCATATATATATATATATATATATATATATATATATATATATATACATACATATATAAACAAATATAATCTGCATAGCTATATAAATACAAATATAAATGCATGCATACATATACATATATCCATACATATGCATGTTATTTACATGAAAGTTTGAAAAACACTAATAAAAGCAAAGCTAAAAAGCCACCTCATTACAAATAGAATGGCTTTAACTTAAACGAGGGCGAGATCTATTGCATTTTCAATGCTTGTTTACTTTGATTCCATCAAGAAGACATTCAGATGTGTCACACATTTTCCATAAATTCTGAATGTTAGCACTCTAGTTGCTCATTAGATCACTGTAGTAAAGCTACTGCTCACCAGGCAAGTCTGCCGCTGGTATTCAAAGTGCATGTTCCAGTCTGCATGTCAGCATATTTTTAATGAAATAGAAGAGGATTTGCGAAGTCAAAATGTGCCCTAATTTTTCTTTCTTCATAATTTCTATGGCAAAATACACCCCCTCATTTGGTTCCTTTGCAAATTAAATGTGATAAGTGTTACCACTTTATTCCAATCAAGATGACTTCGTGTGTGTCATACTTTTGTCTGCGCTCTAGTTGTTCTTTAGAACACTCTGGGACATTCTGTCATTGGGCTATACTTGGGCTACATCTGGGGGATATTTGTGCTACATTTGGGCTCTTTTGTCTCTGGTGGCCATCTTGGGAGACTTATTTGTTATGAACATTCCTAATTTCCTCATTTACTACAGTCTCCTCAGTAGGAAATACTTTCAGTTTTCTACCTTGATTCCATCAAGAAGGCATTCAGATGTGACAGGCATTTGCCATAAATTCAGAATGTTAACACGCAGGTTGCTTATTAGATCACTGTAGTAAAGCTAGTGCTCACCAGGGAAGTCTGCTGCTGGTATTGACAGTGCATGTTTCAGTCTGCATGTCAGAATGTTTTAATGAAATAGAAGAGGATTTGAGAAGTCACTCAAAATGTGCCCTAATTTTTCTTTCTGAAGCACTAATCATACTTAAAATGAACCCCCTCATTTTGTTCCTTTTTAAATTAAATGTTTTCAGACTTACCACTTCATTCCAATCAAGATGGCTTCTGGTGTGCCATACTTTTGTCATAAGTAGGACTGTTAGCGCTCTAGTTGTTCTTTAGAACACTCTGGGACATTCTGTCATTGGGCTATACTTGGGCTACATTTGGGTGATATTTGGGCAACATTTGGGCTCTTTTGTCTCTGGTGGCCATCTTGGGAGACTGCATGTCGGAATTTTTTAATGAAATAGAAGAGGATTTGAGACGTCACTCAAAATGTGCCCTAATTTTTCTTTCTGCAGCACTAATCATACTTTCTATGGCAAAATATGCCCCCTCATTTTGTTCCTTTTTAAATTAAATGTTTTAATAGTTACCACTTTATTCCAATCAAGATGGCTTCAGGTGTGCCATACCTTTGTAATAAGTAGGACTGTTAGCCCTCTAGTTGTTCTTTAGAACACTCTGGGAAGCTGCAGTAGAACACAAAGGAATCAACTGACAGTCTCTGTCCTTGTTGGATGTACATGTTTTACTGAGAATGTCAGACTTCATTCTCACATGACTGAGAATGGAAAGGGAAGACCACTCGGTCCCCCCGAACGTATGGATGGGTGCCCCGATCCCCCGGGAACGATTGTGGGCGGGGGGCGTGTCTCGGCTGGTATGCCCGAAGCAGCGTAGCCGGGGCCCGCCCCTCCCGCCCAGAAGAGGTTGTCCCAAACACCTGCCCGGAAGTCCGTTTACGGATGGGCGTGCTTGAGGCGGGCCCCCGCCCTCCCGCAGATGGATAAATAGAGCGGGAATCCAACGAAGCTTCCTCTTGTTCCAGTGCTATGAAGGCTGCACCCCTCGTCGCTCGTGAGCCCTCTAGGGAACAAGCTGCAATTTTGAGAACTTGTAATCTTTGTTATTTCTCTTTCAGTGTCAGGCGTGTGGAAGGTCGAGTCACCCTTGTGGATCAAGTCGGACGGAGTTAACCGAAGTCATGTCTGGCAAGAAGGCGGGAAAGAGCTCCGAGATGGAGAGGATGCTACGCACCTTGGTGAACCGAGTAGCGGTGATGGACCGGAAGATGGGTAAAGTGGATGAGCTCGGTCGGGGCTTAGCGGCCATCAAGAAGCAGATGGCGGCCCAGAACACCCCCTTGGGCGGCCTAAAAAAGTCATAGGACCGGCCTTGCCGAATGTCGCCCCAGGGGGTAAGGGTAGGAGGAATAAGGGGAGGGCAGGTTCCAGTGAGGTCCCAGACCCAGAAGTGCCTCCATCGAGCCCGGGCGCAGACAAACCAGTCGCGCCGGTAGATAGCCCGGTACCAGGTCCGGATGGGGGTTTGCCAATCCCCGTAGTGATAACGCCAATTGGGGATGACCAAATGCCTCCTGAACTGGCTCTTCAGTTAGCAGCAGTATTACCTTGGCTAAAGAAAGGAGCAGGGGGGTCAGTGGCTGTGGGCGAGTCGGCTGAAGAAGCCAGATTAATTATTGAGCAGTTGCGGCAGTCAAGGGATGCCGGGACGGCGAATGTATCTTCTATTCCCCCGCAGGTAGCGACGGGGATCCCCACGGACGGTCGAGCGAAGACAACGGACACGGCTGGGAAGACGGCTGAACTCGGTAAGAGACCATTGCCATTAGTGGGGGAGAGTTCAGTACCTTCAAGGAGGGAAAGTTTATCGCAGCACATTCCTATGGCTACGAAAGAAATGATATGGGGAGATAAATACATCAACATGTTTTCACTTTTGACTGACCATCGTGAGGTAGAATACGCAAAGACCCAGAAAGATTTGTGGCACCCCAGCGTATGGCGAGCCAAGATGGCGGAATTCAGGGTCGATGAGACCATGGTGAACTGGGTCAGGGCCTTTTCTATTTTTTCGGCAGTTATGGGGGAGCGTAAACCAGAAGTGTTGCCTGACTTATCATGTTATCAGAACAGGATCATGAATTTCTATGCAATGTACGGGGGAAATGAATGGAAGGGTTATGACGTTACCTTTAGAAAAGCAAAGGAGTTTAACGAGGCTTTAACATGGCATTATCTGGACACGGTGTCGTGGCATGCCCAGCTTTTGCCGGGACCGGCAGGTACGTTGGTACCAAGCACGAGTGTTTCTGGGACATTCCAACAGAAGCCGGCACAGCCCTTTCGGGCGAACGCCGGAGGGGATCCACATCCCGGGTCCGGCGGGAATGGAGGCAAGCGGGGGGTTTGTTGGGGATTCAACAAAGGAACCTGTAACAGGCCACAAGGAACGTAAAGGTTCCGGCATGCTTGTTCGGGCTGTGGGAATTCCTCACACCCAAACGCTAGCTGTCGATCCAAGTCCAATGGCGCGGGAGGAAAGGGGGGATCCAAGCAAGATTGAGGTGGTGCCTTGGAAGCAAACATCTTCGCCCATTGATATCTTGGCTTTGACCCCCTGGCTGAACCGTTACCCAGATCATGTGTCCGCCGGGACTTTGAGGAATGGCTTTCTGTATGGCTTCAAGATCCCGGCGGGGAATTTTCGGGGGAGCCCCTCTTGAAAAAACCAACTGTTGATTCAGCGCAACCCGGCGGTGGCCGCCAGAAAGATAGCAAAAGAAGTCAGTCTGGGGCGAGTAGCAGGGCCATTTGTCTGCCCGCCAGTTGCGGATTTTATGTGTTCTCCTTTAGGAATGGTTCCGGAGAATGACCCGGGGGAGTATTGAGTCATCCACAATCTATCGGCCCCTAAAGGGGCCTCGGTAAATGAGGCTATTGACCCCGAGGTATGCTCAGTGAGTTATGCATCGTTCGATGGCGCAGTCGTTCTGTTGAATCGCCTGGGCCCCGGGGCATTGTTAGCAAAATCAGACATTGAATCTGCATTCAGGCTACTCCCGGTCCACCCTCAGGACCAGCGCCTGCTGGGATTCACGTTTCAAGGGAAATATTACATGGATGATGTATGCCCATGGGTTGTTCAATTTCATGTGCCTATTTTGAAATGTTTAGCTCCTTGTTGGAATGGGCGTTCACCTAGGCCACAGGGCATAGACAGGTGATGCACTGTTTGGATGATTTCCTTTTCCTAGGTCCGGCGGGCACTCGGGACTGTGCACAAGCGCTGCAGAACTTCTGCATACTCATGCAGGAGTTTGGGGTCCCATTGGCGCCAGGTAAGACGGTGGGGCCATCTACTTCACTGGAGTTTCTGGGGATTGAGCTAGATTCAGTGGAGGGGTGTTTCCGTCTGCCAGTTGAGAAGGTGGCCAAGTTCAGGGCTTCCTTGGTACAATGTCTCCAGAAAGATAAGGTGACCCTACACCAGTTGCAACAGACAGTGGGTCAGCTTAATTTTGCCTTAAGAGTGATGCCGATGGCTCGCCCTTTCTCACGTTCCATAGCACAGGCTATGGTGGGCCTGAGGGAAGGACACCACCGCACTAGACTGTCGGCAGAGGTTCGCCAGGACATGCGCATTTGGTTGGCATTCCTGGCGGATTTCAACGGTCGAGTTGTGTGGAACAAACCCCCAGCCTCATCGGAAGAACTGGGGTTGTGGACCGACTCGGCAGGGAGCGTGGGATTTGGCGCAATCGTTGGAAACCGATGGTCGGCGCAAACATGGCCGGCGTGGTGGCACTCATGTGGCCGAACAGGTAACATTGGATTCTTGGAGCTATTCTCCATTTGGGTGGCTCTGATGGCATGGCCGGAAGAATTTAGGGACCGCTCAGTGGTGTTTTAGTCAGACAACATGACAGTGGTCGAGTGCATTAATCACCAGGCTGCACGCTGCAAGTGGATTTTAAGACTGTTGAAAGAAATTGTATTGCGATGCATGAGATTGAATGTACAATTCAGAGCAAGGCATGTGCCGGGTGTACCGAATAATGCAGTGATGCCCTCTCTCGTTCACACATGCAGGCTTTCAGGGGTTATCTCCCCCCAGCAGAACTAGAGGGGGCACCTTTCCCCGAAGTCCATGGGGTACGGGACCCAACGGGGTCGTTCTTGGTCAGGAAGGCACTCCGGGGCTGGCAGCGCCTGGAGGGTCACAGGCAGGATAAAAGGCACCCGATTGGGTTAGACAGATTGTCCCTGCTACTAGCGAAACTGGATGAGACATGCTCCTCGCCCAGTGAGGTAATTCTGTTCCGAGCGGCTTTCGCACTGGCATTTCATGGGGCTATGCGGGTAAGTGAACTCGTGGCAAGGAATAAGAAGGACATGGGGGGAGGTCTATGCAGGGATCACGTCCAAATAAGGGGTGATTCTCTTCTGATCTCGATAGCCAGGTCTAAGACAGACCAGGAGGCTTTGGGGAGTAGTGTGGTGCTCCAGCGCGCCCGGGGGAACCCCGGTTGTCCGGTAAGATATTTGGAAGCCTACATGGCGCAGAGGTTGACAACTTGGGGGGGACCCTGTTTAGACACAAGGACGGCACCCCGCCGACAAGATTTCAATTTCGGAGGGTGCTGGCAATTACGATTGCAGCGGCGGGCTTGAACCCGTGTGATTTTGGGACCCACTCATTCAGAATAGGGGCCGCTACGGAGGCTACGGCTCGGGGTCTGTGTCCAGAGGAAGTGAAACAATTAGGCCGTTGGTCCTCGAACTGTTTCAAGAGGTATGTGTGACTGCACATGTTATAAAAGACTGATGGAATGCACTCACGCTTGTTGTCTTTTGTTTGGATTACAGTTTCGCAAGCCTGTGACGCGGGGCGAAAATTGGGATCGGCCCAACAACAGAGGACCAGCGGGAAAGGATCACCGACTGGAGGTCAAGTGGTATGGGTCGTGGGCCACTCATACGTGAGGTGTGCTGGGGACATATTCAAGGCTGGTGACGCGACTCGCGCATCTGGGGAATATGGGTTTAGAGTGACCTTCCATGGGCAAGGAGGCCTCTGTTTTGACCAATTTCAGAGCTTTGTGGAGGAACTGTTAGGGCGGCATAGGTCACCGCCATCTGTAATCATAGTGCATCTGGGAGGCAATGACTTGGTAAGACAGGGGAGACGGGTGTTCGTAGAGCACATATTGTCAGTAGTCAGCTGGTTGGCCAAAAGGCTCCCGGGGTGTACGATTGCCTGGTCCCACATGATCCCCAGAAGAATCTGGCGGGGGGGTATCTCTGTGTCGGCGTTGAACCACTCGGTAAAGAGGGTCAACAACAAGATTGAGAAACTGTTTCGCTCCAATCATTTGCAAAGCATTTCCCATGGGTGTATTCGGGGTGATCAATATTATTTGGATGATGGGGTACACCTGGCCAGGGCTGGGAATGACTTACTCATAGGAGACTTCATAGCATGGCTAGTGGCATTGAGGAGACATGACCTTTAGGAGGTGTGGGGGGGCCGGATAGTCGGTCATGATCGGTGAGCAGTGATTTCAAGGTCCCTAGGGGGGGCGCCACCCAGTATGGATGGGAGCGCCCGGGGGGGGAGGCGGCCATTGGCCCCTCCCATGGGGTGGCGGCACCCACTACGGATGGGTCGCCCAGGGGGAGACGGCCATAGGCCCCTCCCAGGGGGAGACGGCTATATGCCCCTCCTACGAATTTCCCGGGGGCCAGATATCCGCTCCGGCGGAAGAGAGTGTGGGGAAGGGGGGGAGTCCACGCTGTCCTTCTTACGGATACCTCGCACGAGATCTCGGACGACCTTAAGATGGCGTCGAGTGAAAGGGGGCCCCCACAATAAGGGAAGTTACAGTTGGCTGCGAGGGTAAAGTCCTCTGCGCATGCGCCACTCACACCGGGAGGGCGGGAATTTGGTAGTAGGGATCTGACACCGGTTAAGACCTTGCCGTTGGCCCTTAATGCTAGGTTGTACAATTTTATTTTAGAATGTTATGCATTTTCAGGATGCTAGACTCGGCTAGGAAACCTTTGTATTAGAGATTTGTTAAGGTTAGCCAAGAACATGTCTTCATCAAAATGTAATGGAAGATAAAATTGTACATGATTCATGAAACGTTTTAATTTAAAGTTTTAAATTTTGTTTCATATTTTAATAAATACGGCCGGGGGGGTAACTCCCCCCCCCCGCCTTCCAAAAGCTCAAACATGTGTCTGTCTCCTCCCATGGGGATTTGGTGTTGGGAGGGGTGGCGGGCATCCCTGGCCATAAGATAATGTGAATTTACAGAAAATATGCTTTCAGTTTAGCTTATAGATCCCCTTCCAAACCACTGTGGGAAAAGCATGAGATAATAGTTTTCTTTCAAACATGATTCATGATATCCCAGCAGAAGGCTTTTTCACATGGTAAAATCACCTTAGAACATACCACAATTCCTAAAATGAGCATGGTACCATAAACAAATGATTTATAATGTAACTAAAGTCCTAAAACCTTCCATAACTGCAATGCTTTTTAATGAGGTGCTATCATGTATATTGGTCCCAAGATGGCTGCCAACACATGAAGTGCTGACAGCCAATCAGATCTCACGATGAGATGTGTGGTTAGGCTCCGCCCAGATATATATATTTTTTTCTTTTGATTTTCTCAGGAACTACTGGAGGGATGTTGTAGTGATAAGCCGACACAGGAGGAAGTTGAAAAGGATTAAATTAAAGAAAGTGAAGGCTCACAGGGAAAAACAGGAAGCAAGCGTAACACAGCTGGAGGAACAGCTGAAATGCGATTGTGTATGTGACATCACATAAATACCATCTGAGCATTCTGAGATGGAACCTTTTGACGTATAGCAGTGAACATAGAAAACATATGGTGTATACACAGTAAATAAAGGAAATACGATCTCAATATCTCCCTTCCTCAATAATTAAAACAAGAATGTCATTCTAGTACATAATTGTTGAAACGCTTTGGAATACATATTTCTCTCCCAGATCTCGTTTGTGTACGCCTGGCAAATTGTCTATTGTCAATTACATTTTCCTTACTTTTGCACACTTCTTCACCACTAAGCTCATAATGGTTTTGTAACATGACCTTCCTTCTAGACTGTTGTGTTCAACTTCCTTACTCTTATCTCTCTCTTCCGCATGAGTAGATATAAGAACACTGTCATCACCTCTTTGGTCAATTTGATTTACTAGAGTATCATCCCATTGAAGAATACTGTCATCAAGGCCGCTTTCATTTCCATCTTTTCCTCTCATTATGATCATTTCTTGCCCTTTTTTCAATTTTCCCACATCATCTTTGCTGCGCCATCCTTTGCTATCTACATACACAGCACCTTTAGATATACTGCTTACTTGTTCTGGTTTTCCACATATTGACTCTCCTTTATTAACCTTGTATGGTTTCTTTACTAGAATCCAGTCTCCTCTTGATACCTCTTTACTCTTGACTTTGTTTGTCTCGTCTGAATACTTTTTAGTCTTCATTTGTTTCAACACAATGTTTTCACTTTGAGTGCTTTGTCTTCTATTGGCTCAGTATCCACTTCATTCTTGTTCCATTTTTTAAACTTGGGAATCAGTTCGTTGTTGCATCTTCTTCCTCTCATCAAGTAAAATGGAGTGAATTTGGTGGTTTCGTTGGGTGTGACATTATAAGTGTTTATTTTATCTCTTATGAATACTTTTACATCCAATTTGGAGGCAACTGCCAGTTGAATGCCTTCCTTTATGAACTTGTTCATCCGCTCAACCTGACCATTGCTTTTTGGGCTGTATAGAGGTGTTTTCTCTTGCATGATTCCTACACTACCTAAAAATTCGGTCCTTTGTTTAGATACCAGTTGGGTTCCATTATCAGACACCATGACGTTCGGTTGCCCCTCTACATCAAAAATTTTCTTGAGAAATGTTATCACTATTTCAGTTGTCACACTTCTTACAAACTTATAGTGCACCCATTTTGAGTAATAGTCTGTCAGTACTATCATGTATCTGCAATCCTCTTTTAAAATGTTGAATGGTCCAGCAAAGTCTATAGCGATTTTCACCCATGGTCTATTAGGTTTTTCTACCATCTGCAATTCCCCCTTGCTTATCTTCCAATGCTTGTCTGCTTTTAGACACTGCTCAAACTTGTCAACAAAATTGCATATGTCACTGTCCATTCCTGGCCACCAGTTGTGCATTCTCAAGATGCTTTTTGTAGCACTACTGCCGGGATGGCCCTTGTGAGCTAATGTTATTAATTTGGGTCTCATTTCCGCTGGTAGTACAAACAGGTCACATCTTTTTAAAAATCCACTTTCTATGGTTAGCTCATCTCCAACTTGTTGGAAATTTCTTAACTCTTTGTGTAGATTTCTGATGGGTGGCCAACTTGTTCTTATATGACTCATTACTTTTTCCATAATTTTATCATCATTCAGATTTTTCATCCATTCCTCCTCCATTATAGATCCACTACACATTTCTGTGGCATCTATCCAAGCTACAACACACTCTGTTTCATCCAGTGTATTTTCAGGTCGTTTTATAGCCTCTTGATACTCATTCATTGGTATAAAAACTCCTGGTGGGTACTCAAATTCTGGCAGGCTGTCGAATACTTCCTGACCAACTTTACCTAATAGTCCAAATAATAGTGATTTTTTCCTTTCAGCATCATAACTCTTGCCATCTATAGATACTATGTAGTTTTCAAATGCTCTTAACCAACTCTTCCACTTCATGGCTGGCTTTCCTGGTTCCTCAAGGAAAAGAGGTGGGACAAATATATTATTACTTTGTGCTATTTCACTTGATGTTTATTTTAATATTCTTACTTTGCTTATTGTTAAATGTCAAGTAATAACTTATTCACACTCTATTTTACTTGTTATGTTTTTCAGTCTAGTTGTCCACAATATACACTGCAGAATTTAGTCTTCCTTACTTTTATTTTTATCGAATCAGTAGTTCTGCTTATTAATTTGTTCTGGTTACACTCCCATACTGAATGTGCTTTTATTAGCATTAGCGTGTCATGTATATATGTTCCTCCTTCTTAAAATTTCACTATTAGTGTTCAGCTGCACTTTACACTGATCGCCGCTTCTGACTAGAATGACTGAAATTGACTTCGCAATATGGCCGCATGCACGCTTGGGTAATGATGTGTTGAGCTGTTTAACCAATGGCAACAGCTTACACGTTCACGTCATACCCAGAATGCCTCACGCGTGCTCCGTGACTGAAAGTCTTTGCGCATCTATTTCAATGAGCCCAGCTTGCGCGCCTTCAATCTGACACTTACTTCTATCAGTTTCACAGCTTTTCTCATTACCGGTAAGATGTTTTCCGGTTAATCGTTGGGGGTGAATTCCATTTACCCGGTCTTTAAGTTTTCTCCGTGAGCCTTTTTATCCATAAGCGCTAGTCCGTTTCCCTCGTCGCCAATTGTTGTAGTGATAAGCCGAAACAGGAGGAAGTTGAAAAGGATTTAATTAAATAAAGTAAAGGCTCAGAGGGAACCAACAGGAAGCAAGTGTAACACAGCTGGAGGGACAGCTGAAATGCCGATCGTGTATGTGACGTCACATAAATACCATCTGAGCATTCTGAGAGGGAACCTTGTGACGTATAACAGTGAACATAGAAAACATATGGTGTATTCACAGTAAATAAAGGAAATACGATCTCAACAAGGGATTTACACCATTTAACCAAAAGCGTGATCTGCATACCAGACCCTACCATTTTCCCAAATTTGGTGTAATTCCGTTCAGCGGTTCGGGCTGTAGCCGTTTCTAATCGTCCTATGTAAATTAACATGGGGACAACACGCTTTGGGACCCCCCCTTGGTTCTCCGCCCCCGCATGACGAATCTTCCCGAGACTTTCAGGGAAGGAGCGGAGCGGGCCATCTTCTTTGAGAAATTCGCGAAGATTCAACAACCGGCGCCAAAGTTATTCCCAATAGAATGTTGTGGATTTCCTATGAAAACTAGGTCCTAACTATAACTACCTACTGGCGACCGCCAGTACGTAATATATATATATATATATATATATATATATATATATATATATATATATATATATATATATATATATATATATATGGGTGGATCAATCTATGAAACTTCAGGCTTGGACAAGTGGTGGTGTGATCACTGAAGATGAATTTCGATTTTTAAAAAAAGAACGCCCAGTGATCCCCACTTTTTATTTGATCCCCAAAATACACAAAAATTGTAATAATCCTCCAGGGCGCCCCTTTTATATCGATTCAGAAAAGGGGGTGATGATGAACAGAGTTCTGAATTAAGCAGACCACTCTTACCCAGTCCAAAGATCAGGGCTTGATCCATCTCCATTATTTAGCTCACTGCACCATCCCAGCTCAGAACCTGGCTATATGCAAATCAGTCTGTCCCTGGCCCAGTGCATCATGGGAACAGGGCAGACTAAACTACCAAGCCAATTCTTCATCAGAAAGGAGACAAGCTACCGGGGACCGGTTTCTGGCATTTCAGCCGTCGTCGGCCCGGCTTGCTTGAATCCTGATGGTGCAGTGAGCAAGGGACTCATGTCTGAGTATACCCTGCCACACCTATAGTGGCCAAAAACGATTCAGAAAAGGGGGTGGTGATGAACAGAGTGTCTGAATTAAGCAGACCATTGCACCATCAGGATTCAAGCAAGCCGGGCTGAAGACGGCTGTAATGCCAGAAACCGGTCCCCGGAAGCTTGTTTCCTTCCCAGTATAAGAATTGGCTTGGTAGTTTGGTCTGCCCTGTTCCCATGATGCTCTGGGCCAGGGACAGACTAATTTGCATATAGCCAGGTTCTGAGCTGGGATGGTGCAGTGAGCTAAAAAACGGTGATGGATCAAGCCCTGATCTGTTGACTGGGTATGAGTGTTCTGTTTAACTCAGATACTCTGTCCATCACCACCCCCTTTGTAGTGTAGTTCCTAGTTTCCCACTAGGCCCTGCGCATTGGAATAACATAAACAGTAGTATCGACGTGGAACTGCGGATATTCCAGGCCTCCACTGACTGTGCTAAACTTAATTGGGTTGTGCTACCAACTAGCTCAGAGGTCACTGGAAACTTTCTTCTCTGCATAGGAAGTGATCAGCTTCCCTGGCACAGACAAGAAGGGATTCAGTTTTCCAACAACCGTGCAACATGACAACTTTGCTCCTCAGATCAAGAGTCGATCTCTAGGGTCGTGTGAAACAATAGACATAGATTTCACTCAGTCAGTCTAGTGCAGTTTACTTTCACAGATGTAGAGAATAGAGAGACGGGCGTTTATCAATAAAGGGTTAACATTTATTGAACAGTCTTTCTTCTCGTACAAGAGAAATGTATTGCCACAATTGCGATAACTGTTATTATAAAAAGTACGTACAGTAAGATAAGTATTGCGAAATAGAACTGTAAAAGCATTGATATGGTTTCTTAGCCTTACAATGGTTTAAAAGTAATAAAACATATATACAGTCATATATACATTAGGCTAACATACTCAACTGGTGCTTCTAACTAAGCCTACCCCAGTGTGCCTGACCTAAGCCTAACACGTGAAAGGGGGAGTAAGTAAGTAGCTTAAGTTAAGTTGGTTTTGCCAAGGTTTGTTTCAAGAATTCTCGTCTAAGGGTTTAGTCAACACCATACCTCTGAATAGAATGATGGAGGATTGGTATCTCCTTCAGGGGTCTCTCTCGATATCCCAGTCACCCGCGAGGGTAAACCGGAAGCGCCGGGACTGGATTTCTCTGCACGAGAAATGCAGCGGCTTCTCTCAGCGCGTCGAGGAAGGAGGGGTGACAGCGTCCGCGGGCAGCTGGAATCGGCTGGATGTCTTCGCAGAGGACGGCTGCTCGGCTCCTCAAGCGTACTGCACCATAGTTCGCGCTGTAGCGGCGATAATGGTAATCAGCAGCTTCACCACCACAGGATAGCAGGCTGCAGCGACAGAGTGCTAGATTTACCAACACAGGGTCATGCAGGCAGCTGGCATCAGCAACAGGCAACGAACTCACAGCTCGTATCTCTCCCCTTGCTTAAGGCAACATTGGTAATATTTATACCTGACAGGTGCCGGGTTTGACGCAAGTTTGCTGGACATAAGACGTCAATTAAAGATGTCACTAGGAAGTGACAGTTATCAGTTGCTCATTAGAGTTCCATTACTAATCAAAACATAGCAAGCGGGGATTTCCAGGTTTGCTAAGTTTTTATCTTGTTGAAGAACTCGGAGTGTTATCTAGGAATATCAGATAGTGACTGCTGCTCTGTCATTGCACTAATTGGTCGCAAAGGAAGTAGCAGAGAGTCATGCTGGAATGTGGCTCTGTTCGTGTGAGGCCAGAGATGACTTTTCAGAAAATCGCACTTGAACGGTTATGCCAATATAGGGAATAAATGGATTTATAGCCGAATAGGGGCATAAGGTCACAGTATCGATCAGGAACCTAGATAAGCACGCAACACCCACTCCACGTTTTCATGTCCATCAAAATTACTAAAACTAAGCAATAAGATGCATGTGTAACATTGCCCACCCCAAAATACATAAATGCATTCGAAATAGGCGTACTTGTAATACATGGAATTTTAGGTACTGTACGTTTTTTAAAGCATAGTAATCATTCAAAAAATTATTGCATATGAAATCAATGAACGATTATGCATAAAGAATTACACATGAAGTATCTCTGACAGAAGAAATGCGAGATAAATCATCACATAAAAATGCATTGTAATAACATGTGTGCTAGAGGCTGGTGTTATGTTGTTATGTTTCTAGATGTGTTTAGGAATAGAAGTGTGAAGCTTCTGTTCTCTAAGAATAGTTTTTACGTTAAGCAAAGAATTGTTCGTGCCAAAAAAGGTCAATATTTAAAAAAATTGTCCAATTCAAAGAAAATAGATTTCCAAAGCTCCTGGCAGTTTTTGTTGATCAAAACTGAAGGTCGAATTCAGAGTTCATGGGAACACTGTGTGTCGGAAAGCTTCTAAAAAGTTATTGTTTCTGTACGGGTGAGAACATCGTATCAGACAGGCTCTCAAAGAATTGGTCTACAAAATCAGGTGATAGTTCAACCAAATTAGATAGCGCTGTAACTTGGCAGGTGTGAGAATGATTGCTGTCATCGAAGTCAGGACCAGCAATGCTCACAGAACGTTGTACCTGGATGATGTTGCTTTTGTCACTCGCTCCACTGTTACCACTTGGCTGTAGTACAGGAGTCTCCACAAATGCAGTCATCAGGATTGGTAGCCGCTGGGGACAACACAATGCGTGAGCCGTTATTGGACTGAGCAAAGTATCGACGTCCATTGGTACTGCTGATGGAAGTGAAAGACAGATGTCCAACACGCATTCATCGCCGCAAAGCATACACCATAGCACAGGTAAAATGCAATTTTGCCATATCGGTCTGAATGAAAGGAACCAGGTCATGTTTAGATCTCTCAGCCTGGTCAATCCAAGGACGTTAGTTATCCTGTCTCTGTAGCGCATTGCTAGGATTGTCTCTTCCATTCCCATGGGAGCTATGTCTGAGCCGAGGCTTGCCATAACGTAGCAGGAGGGTCAAAAATAGAATCCCTGCAATGAGTCCCAAAAATAGTGGTATGCCGCCAAAAATGGAGTGTACAAAATTAGGAAAGATTCCCAAAATTGCCTGGAAGGGTGTTAGCAGTCCCGTAAAGACTGTCTTAAATATGCCTGGGATGCTTGTTGCACTAGACATGTTAAGGAGTTGGCTGAACATTTCTACGAAATGCACGGGGCAATTTGTTGATAAAAGGTCATGGACTTCAGTAGCCGTCCTTGCGACTAGAAGATCATACGTCTCTTTAGATGACGTTATAGGCACTGTTGTCTGTAAAAGCACAGATTTCATTTTGCTTAATGTATCAATTCGTATAGAATAGAGATTCAGACGAGGCCAGAGGGGAGTCACTATGTCTGGAGGCCCGCTCGGGAACAATGCTTGCATACAACATTTGACCATGGACGTTACTTGTACTAGATAACTTTTCCCTGGCGCGAGGCCACAACACCTGTGATCCGTTCTAAGAATGTAACTCCCGTTTGCGAGTTGCATAAAGAAGGGCTCTATCTGAGTTGCAGGTGTGACTAGCTGGTGGCATGAAAGGTTGTTTGAATTTCCATCACATGCTCCGTGTAAATTAATACCCTGACACAAAAGTATACCGCTTAGTGAATGTTTACAGTTGTTACCACTAAGAAATACATTTTTGTTGCTGTCACTATAGCAAGTATGAGTGTATGGTAATTTCCATATAGATTTAACATATCCTTTACCCAATTGTTCATATTGGCCAGCAGGTATGTACTCAAGGCATTTATGAAATCGGAAAGTTGTTATCGGAATTGTGATAATTCCGTGTATTATCCATTCAATGACAGGACTCTCTGACATTGTCAATGATAATCTCTCGAGTTTTTTGATGCTCAGGATTGTATAGTCTGCTCCTTTCTGTGCCAAACTGATCTGTTTATCAGTAAGGTTAAAACTGGAAAATAATGACGTCGTGTTGATTAAACGCCAAGGCACATAGCCTGAACGAAGATTTTGCAGCGTCCAGCCTAATTCTATAATAGAGCGTAATTGAGACTGGCCATGTTGTAACATTAGCAAATCTCTGTCTATCACATCAAAGGCAGAGGATACAATATTGTCCAAAGAATATATTCTGGAAGACAGAGTCATTAACCCATTGTCTACCACAGAAAGTGATTTCTCCAAATTAATACGATCAATTTCTCGTATTTTTTCAGCAGTTTCAATTTGCTTTACTTTCCAAGCCTCGTTGTAAGCAGCATAGATACTGGTCGCTATGAAACGCTTTTGACGCTGTTTGCGTGGTCCAAGAATGAAATCGCGCAAATCAGCACCATCTTTTAATAAAGACAAGTGTTGCTTAATTTCAGCCAGTGTGGACGAAGTTAGCCATTCTAGGCAGAGCTTCCCTACACTGTATGTTGTTATAATCCCTGGATGTTGTCTCTGGGAGTATCTAGGGTCTAATCTGGTCATTTTTAACCCCTGTGTTTTATTCAGGAACCTATCTTGACAGCTATTTGTGTCTGTAGGCCAGATTAACCACTTTTTCCAATCAGGATGTGTTCTGTTGAAATGTAAAATTTGTGACACGTCTAACTCAATATCAGCTGTTGTATTTTCAGGTATTGGCTTTGGTATAGACGGTGGTTTAAGGTCTTTGTTCTTAGCTAGGCCAAGACAAGATGTTTGGTGTACTGTGTCATTTAAAAATAACATTTGTTCAGGTATCATGCAGGTTCTAAATAGTGCTTCTATTCCTTGCACCTGCCAATCTTTTGTACCCCAAATCGTTTTCGTTTCAATATTATTTTTCCAATAATCAAAACCAAATGTCATCATTTTGTCATAAAATGCTTCTGAATATATCAATTTAGAATTTGTCAGCATTGTTTTCATTCCTGTTTTATCTAACAGTTTATAATAAAACGTTTCTGCATCACTGGTGTTAAACCCTGAAAAGTATTTGAATTTCTCAAAAAATGCTTTAGAACTGCTTTTAGGTGGTGTAGAACAATGTTCCCATTGATTATACATAAAAACATTTCTAGGCTGTGCAGATTTATGCAAGTAATGATCCCCATAGTGGGTGTAACAGAATAACTGCTCATAACTAGATGAACCTTGTAAATAATCATGATCCTTGAATCTAGCTGACATTACTAAATCAGACATCATGTCATTAATACTGTTAAAGTCCCAATCATCAGAGAATGTACTTGGTGTCACAAAGTCACTTAAGGAAACCTTTAGTTGATGAGGATACTTCAGGATTTCGACCGGACCATAGATCTCGTAGTCTGTTTTCTCCCATACTACCCCACCAGGTATTGGAATTGCTGTGACATTTACTGTTGACAGTTCTCTTTTCTTCACGTGGGATGATCTGTGTGGTTTCAGGACTAGGTTGATGTTCTGACTTGCTGTGTCCATTCAATTGTAATGAACTTTCCTAAAATTAAAACTAAAATTAGGCAGAGTAGGAGTATGAATACCCCTGAAATAATCCAATGCTCAATCAACGGTGAATCCAGATATAGTTCTTTGATTTGTTGAAGGAGTCCTGCTGTATTTTCTTTAGAATACTTTTTTGTTTCTGGCATCACTTCGGGGTCATTGAAATCTTCAGAGAAGTTGTCGAAGTTGATGAAATAACCAGAGGCAGTTCTGTCAATTGATGGGATTGTTCTTTCAATCTGTCTCTCGGTAGCACTTTCTGATGCCACATTAGTGTAGACTGGTGTTGTTTCTTGACGAACTGTTTCAATCTGTGTTTCAAGAGGCACGAGTTCCATGGCATTATTGCATAGTCCTTCATTGTGCACTGCAGGCTGATCGAATGTGATTAGTCTTTCAGTTTGAACCTCTTGGATTGTTGCAAGTTTGGGTATTCTGTTGTTTCTTGGGAGTCCACTGGGCCTACTGTTGATTATAGGCCTCATGCTTGTGGTTTTACCAGATCGATAGACACGACTCTGTTCTCCTTTTTACCAGCAAGGGGCGGTAGCACAACTGATCTTGTTCCGGTGACTGCTAAGACAGGTACTGCTTTTCTGTAAGAAGGCCCAAATTCCTTCTTAACCGCGATCTTTTCTCTGACTAGATCCCCAATCTTTGGAATCCAGACAGGCCTTGCTGGGGCTGTTGCGGGTGGTGCTTCGTCAGTGGTACTTGGCTGTTGCTTTAACTTTATGTTGCTTAATGATTTTCTTGTTTCATTCAGTTCCTGTAAAACAGCCAAACGGTCTTTTACATCAAAGTGCGTTTTTTCTTCTTGTACCACTGACATCTGACTATCGAGGTCCTGAACGTTCATTCTAATTCCGAACAATAGTTCGTATGGGCTGAAACCTTTTAGAGAATTTCTTGGCATGTTGTTAAGACTAGTCTGGACACTTATTAAATGTTTGACCCACCCAGCGCCTGAACCTAATACCTTTGCTGGTATAGATTGCTTTATGTCCCGGTTTTTTCTTTCTACCACACTATTCCCTTCGGGGTGCGACGGACAAGAATACCGCAACCCAATTCCCATGCTGGCCATGGCCTCCTTATAGGCTCGAGAGCTGAAAGCAGGACCCTGGTCAGAATGGAACGTGGTAATTGCGTATGTGCCGATAAAGACTCGCAAATCTTTTATAACCGTTCTAGCGTCAGCCGAGCGCTGGGGCCACATTTTTTAAGTGCTTTTCGTCTTAACTGTTAATAGGACGCAGGGTGGGGTGTAGGCAGCGTTACGCTCTTTCTGACTGGTAGCCGGTAGCAAGGTTAGTTACTGCGATCCCTATTACAGTTTTCACAGTTGTTTGCATATATTTGGTGTTCTACACTCATTCCCGGCCACCAGAATACTGATTGTAATTCAGTCAGTGATTCCTTGATCTCTCTGTGCCTTAGACCCAAACCCATGTGTGCGTCTGCTATTAAAAATATTCTCCTGTTCATGTTTGGAATTACTCTGTCCCCCACTCCAGGGATTCGAGCAAAAGGAACGGAGTTTGCATCGATTATGTATGCATAATTGAGTGGATAGTTTACGGGTAGTGCTGCACAGTCGCCTTTTACGGTCGTTTTTACTGCCAGCATGGTTTCCCCGTATATGTATTTATCTGTACGCTTTTTTGTGGCTACGGAAGCCGGTTTAGTTGCTTCCGCGGTGGCTGTATTAGCCAATGAATTCCCTGCAACGTGAACGCCATCACGTTGAAGACTCTGTGCGTGAATCACGTGAGTCTTTTGTAGTCCTTTGTGTAAAAGAGCTACCTCGTTCCAGAGCTTTTTATGCTTTATTGTGGCACCTGTGTCATTTTTGTAGTCGTTTTCGATCCAACTCTGCATTTTATTGTTGTAAGAATTGACGCAAAAATGAGAATCGCACACGATAAGTGTGGGGAATTCGCGTTCTGCATTTTCGAGCGCCATCTTTAAAGATCTGATTTCAGTTCTTTGAGCCGAACAGTACTTTACTGATTCGGTTTTTGTTATTTTCGGTCTGAATTTACCGCACAGCCAACGACCTTTAATGATCGCACATGCTGCATCGTAGGATTTTCTCTCTACGTTGAAATGCTGTACAAAGCTATCTGTATAGATTATACAGGCGTATTGTGGGAGAGGCAGAATTTCGATTGGCAGAGGATATTCTTCTTCATATTCTAAATCATTCAGTTCATCAAATTGCGGGGCGAAATAGTATTTCACGTCTTCTGCTCCTAGAGAATCTATACACTGTATCCAGTTTGGATCCAGAGACACTGTAGGCAGGTTTACTGGGCTGAATAGCGCCTCGAAGGCGGATTCCGCTGTAAGGATATTAATCCGTTTGCCGTGTGCTAGTTCTCGTTCATTTGCTAATGCGATTTGCACTGCGTTCACAGTTCTTTCTGTGCGACTGAATGTTTTTTCTGCTTGTGTGTACAAGTGAGATTTAATTGAAATGGGTACCTTTTCTCCCTCAGAGGTTAGGTACGTGAATCCGCATCTTCCTGGGATGACTCGGATTACAAGATCGATCGTGTTGTCACGTGTATCTAATTTTGTTTTTGCTAACATGTCTGTTTGCAGTGATCTCAAAATTTCTGTGTGTTTTTGAGTCCAATTGATTTGTTTTAAATCAGGTTTTATTAGTTCGTAGAGAGGTTTAACCCTCTCTGCGTAATTTAGTATGTAAGTTCTTCCGAAATTCAGGAAATCTAGTATGGATTGTAAATTCTTCAGCGTTTTTGGAGCTTGGAGTACAGCGCACTTCTCTAAGAAGTTGTCCGCTAGGCTTTTCCCTTCACTTGATAATTCGTACCCTAAAAATAGTACTGTCAGATGGGCAATTCGGGACTTTTTAAAGTTGAATTTGTAACCCTCTGCTGCGAACCCAAGTATAATGGTGTTCACTCTTTTCAAATGAGTATCCAAGTCGTCGTCTGTGAGATAAATATCATCTACGTAAGATAATGCTTCATCATCATAGATTTGTAGTAACTCTGTTACCCTAGCTGAGAATAGTCCTGGGCTGTTCTTGAACCCCTGTGGGAGTCTACAGAATTTTTTCTGTGACCCAAATGCGGAGAAAGCGGTCAGATATCTGCTTTCTGGTGCAATGTTTTGACAAAAGAAACCATTAGAAATGTCCAATGTCTTTTTATATTTTTTCCTAACTATGTTATTCATTAGGGCTGCACTATGCGAGTTTTGTACTGCAAAGGTTTTGCAACATGTATTAAGGTGTCTGTAGTCCAAAACTAGACGATATGAATTGTCTGGCTTGGAGACAGGAAACAAAGGATTGTTCATTTGAGAGGTGCATGTTTCAATCACCCCCTGGTACTCAAGTTGATCTAAGATCTCCCTGACCTGTTTTTTAGCTTCTTGCTTTATGGGATACTGCCGTTGGGCAGTTGGTTCACTTTTTAGTTGGATTTTGTGAGGCGGTGAATCCTCATCCCATCCTACATGATTTTTATACAATGCAGGTGCCTGGGCTACTGCCCATTTCCTTGCATATGTGTATTTTTTGTGAATCGGAATGTGATTCGAGAAGGCAGGCATAATCACTTCTTCGCCACGAGGGCACTCCCTGACAAACTCCGGGGGCCAATCTTTTTCAGCTAACAGAATATCATAGCCTTTTGAGAGCTTATCCCAAAATAGACCCTTAATTTTCCTAGTCTTATCACCCTCCATACGCAATGTTATTTCGTATATTTTATGGGGCTCGCTAAGTCTGGTGTCGGCAGTTTTAACCTGAATGTATTCATTTGTGTCCACTGTCTCCAGATGACTCATCAAGATCTTGCGCGCTATACTGATTTCTGCTGCACTGTCCAACATTGTCAATGCCCACTCCCCGTTTTTCAACTGTGTCCTCAGTATTCTCGGCATGGTTGATTACTCTAATACTGGCTACCTTCTTTTTCTGAAATTGAGATTTCTTATTTTGAGCAGGTTCCTTGTCTTTGGACTTGGTGTGCTCTCCTGGGTCTGACCGTCCTCTTCTTTCCGAATTCTGTGGAAGAGATCGAGAGGGACGTGTATCAATACTTTGATATCTATCAGGTTTTTTCAGATTATCCCTATTTCTAAGGTTATATCTTTTCTCAGAGGGCTCCCGCTGGGGAGACTGGCGTTCTCGAGTCGGAGTTATTTCCCTCCGTCGAGGAGACCTTCCTCTGGACTGGAAAACTTTTTCCTTGGGAGTGGATTGTTTATTTCCATCCCAGCTCTTTTTAGGAGTGTTTGAATTATTTTTAATAAATAATTTTTCAGGATTTTCGAGCAGTTGGGGTTTTACCGGTTTCCCACCCAAGCTGTCTCTACCTAATTCTTCATAGCATTTTTCTATGATTTTAGCAAGCTCAACAGGATCTTTTATATCTGTTTCCCTCAACTTCTGGCGGATCGCCACAGATGCTGCTTCTCCTTTTATGTTGGCTAATAATATAGCCGTGACCTGCTTGAAGTCTTTCAGTAATTTCATACCTAGATTTAAAGCGGGCTCTGGACCGAATTCATTTTGAATCTGTTTTAGCACTTCTGGTATTACCGCCATAGACGGAACACCGTGTGTTTTTGTGTAAATGGAAGCAAAGACTGTACCCCAAGTGTCGCAGTCCTCCACGTGTGGTGCGATTCCCATAGGAAGGCAGATGGTCAAGATTCTGTGTTTCTCAATAGGGGTAGTATCAGGAAATACTGCCTCTATTTGAGTGATTTTCTGGGCTAACCAGAAAGGAATTTGTTCCCGTTTTACGGGTGTTTTACCAAGACATGACTGTATGTTCTGTGGTGTAATTTTATTTGTGTTCCCCTGATGAGGGGTCAGCTGTGGTGTATTAACAGCTGGCTGGACTGTTGCAGTCCGCATTACATATTGGACTAATTGCCTATGTATTTTTATTAATGTGTTTAGCTGTGCTAACAGCTCTTCCTTAGACATTTTTGCAATGTCAGGATGTGGTGTGTAGCTGGCTAGAACCGGCCACGTGGCTCCTGGTCTACCTAGAGGACCGAGCCTGGTTATGTGATCATTATGTTTTAGGGCGCCATTAAACCAGAGCAGGTGCTCTTGAAATTTAAGTGGAATTTCAATCTCCTCGAAAGGAGCGTACTCTTCCGGAGGTTTCTCTATTTTGTAATAGTGAAACTCTTTTGTTGTAGCGTTTACCGCTGGAAAGTTTATCCATGAATAGAATACCTCTGTCTGCCGATATTCGTGAGCCTCTATCACGAAAATTACTGTACCACCTTGAGGTGTGAGTCCGTGTTCTATAAGTTTTAAAGTTATAGATCTTCTTAACTGGACCGGGATGATTATAGCACCCGGGTCTGTGTATTCGGGACCTTGCTGAGTCGCATCTGCTGCGGCCCCAGTGGTGCCGTTGTTTTCTACTGACATTGTATAAATGCAGTTTTTGCAGAGTAGGTCTCCAAGGAGACAAAGATTAGGTGCACAATATTTTGGAACACTGTATCCTTCAACGTTGAATAAACCAGAGCTTTACATAGGAATCTCTTCCTACTAAGGTCGGGCGGATTTTAACCTTTCACCCACTCCAGACGTCTATTGGAGTATTTACGGGAGAAAGGGGTGTGAAATATGCACGACTGAGTTACTCTACAAGTCTTGCGTTAGTTTATCGCCTTACCAAAACGTTGGGCGCCATGTAGTGTAGTTCCTAGTTTCCCACTAGGCCCTGCGCATTGGAATAGCATAAACAGTAGTATCGACGTGGAACTGCGGATATTCCAGGCCTCCACTGACTATGCTAAACTTAATTGGGTTGTGTTACCAACTAGCTCAGAGGTCACTGGAAACTTTCTTCTCTGCATAGGAAGTGATCAGCTTCCCTGGCACAGACAAGAAGGGATTCAGTTTTCCAACAACCGTGCAACATGACAACTTTGCTCCTCAGATCAAGAGTCGATCTCTAGGGTCGTGTGAAACAATAGACATAGATTTCACTCAGTCAGTCTAGTGCAGTTTACTTTCACAGATGTGGAGAATAGAGAGACGGGCGTTTATCAATAAAGGGTTAACATTTATTGAACAGTCTTTCTTCTCGTACAAGAGAAATGTATTGCCACAATTGCGATAACTGTTATTATAAAAAGTACGTACAGTAAGATAAGTATTGCGAAATAGAACTGTAAAAGCATTGATATGGTTTCTTAGCCATACAATGGTTTAAAAGTAATAAAACATATATACAGTCATATATACATTAGGCTAACATACTCAACTGGTGCTTCTAACTAAGCCTACCCCAGTGTGCCTGACCTAAGCCTAACTTGTGAAAGGGGGAGTAAGTAAGTAGCTTAAGTTAAGTTGGTTTTGCCAAGGTTTGTTTCAAGAATTCTCGTCTAAGGGTTTAGTCAACACCATACCTCTGAATAGAATGATGGAGGATTGGTATCTGCTTCAGGGGTCTCTCTCGATATCCCAGTCACCCGCGAGGGTAAACCGGAAGCGCCGGGACTGGATTTCTCTGCACGAGAAATGCAGCGGCTTCTCTCAGCGCGTCGAGGAAGGAGGGGTGACAGCGTCCGCGGGCAGCTGGAATCGGCTGGATGTCTTCGCAGAGGACGGCTGCTCGGCTCCTCAAGCGTACTGCACCATAGTTGGCGCTGTAGCGGCGATAATGGTAATTAGCAGCTTCACCACCACAGGATAGCAGGCTGCAGCGACAGAGTGCTAGATTTACCAACACAGGGTCATGCAGGCAGCTGGCATCAGCAACAGGCAACGAACTCACAGCTCGTATCTCTCCCCTTGCTTAAGGCAACGTTGGTAATATTTATACCTGACAGGTGCCGGGTTTGACGCAAGTTTGCTGGACATAAGACGTCAATTAAAGATGTCACTAGGAAGTGACAGTTATCAGTTGCTCATTAGAGTTCCATTACTAATCAAAACATAGCAAGCGGGGATTTCCAGGTTTGCTAAGTTTTTATCTTGTTGAAGAACTCGGAGTGTTATCTAGGAATATCAGATAGTGACTGCTGCTCTGTCATTGCACTAATTGGTCGCAAAGGAAGTAGCAGAGAGTCATGCTGGAATGTGGCTCTGTTCGTGTGAGGCCAGAGATGACTTTTCAGAAAATCGCACTTGAACGGTTATGCCAATATAGGGAATAAATGGATTTATAGCCGAATAGGGGCATAAGGTCACAGTATCGATCAGGAACCTAGATAAGCACGCAACACCTTTTCTGGCCCCTTTTATATCAGCAATAAATAGCTCCCTGGAAAATGTATCTAAATATATTGATTTCTTTTTACAAGATTGGGTTAAGGGACTTAGGTCCTAAGTTCAGGATTCTTCTGATTTTATCTGCAAAATTGAAGGTGTACAGTGGTGCGCAGATATGTTTTTAATGACTTTAGATGTGTCTTCCCTTTATACCTTTATTGGACATTTGGATGGGTTGAAGGCGGTGGAACATTTTCTTAACAAATGCCCGATCCATTGTGCAGTTCACAACAGAATGTTGCTATCCATGATAAAAATGTGTTTGGAACAAAATTATTTTGTTTTCAATAACCAAATTTATCAACAGACCATGGGTGTCGCGATGGGGGCCTGTTTCTCCCCCAATTACGCATGTTTGCACATGGGACTGTGGGAGGAACAGGTCCTGTCGAGGCAGCTCCGGGGTATCATGGAGCAAAATATTGTTTTGTATGCTACATTGACGATTTGTTCTTTATTTGGCGGGCAACGGAGAGAGCAGCAAGTGAATTTGTCAATGAGTTAAAAACCAATGGGTTAAACCTTAGATTTACATCTCACATTCATGCGAATTCCATCTGCTTTCTGGACATGCAAGTTTATGTGCATAAAAATACTTTAGCCACAAAACTGTACAGAAAGCCAACAGCTGGCAACACCATTCTACACGCGGCGAGTCACCATCCACGCAACCTGATCCTCAGCATTCCTTATGGGGAAATGCTGCGGATCAGACAAATATGTAGTGTTGAGAATGAATGTGTGGTTGCACAAGACGTGAGCAAACAAAGATTCTTAGAGCGGGGATATTCTAAGAACATTGTTGAGTCAGCCATAAGAAGGACTCAAGAGATGTCCCGGGATGTGGCATTAATTTCTCCTCTGGTTGTATCTACTGCCTCACAAGATGATAAAATTCAATTACGCATGATTGTGACATACAGTAGGCAACACTCTGACATAAGGAAAATCATGTATCGAAATTGGAACCTCCTTAAAGGGGATCCAGTGATTGGTCAGAGGGTTCCAGATACACCTATGCTCACATTTAGAAGATGTACCTCTGTGGCTAGATCTCTGGTTAAGAACACTCTGGAACCACAGATGTCTAATACTTGGTGGACTCTAAGTAAAGGTTTAAAAAATTCACTCAATGCAAGGCTTGCCGGTACAGATGTAATAAGAGCAATTACACCAGCCCATTTACATAACATCTGCGTGAGATTACAAAACGATTAACGTGTAAAACAGACTTCACGTTTTATGTGCTGGAGTGTTCATGTGAGCTTAGGTACGTGGGGAGTACCAGATTACTGGCCCACAAGCGAATACTCCAGCACATAATGGCTATCAATGGTAAAGATCAGGCCTATCCGGTAGCCAGACACTTCGAGGGTGACAGAGAAGCGAGGCTTCGACTTCTCGAAACGAGATATATTCTGGAATTAGATAGTACAATCTAACTGTATGTTTTTCTTTAAATAGAATATTGTCCTGATGAAGGTGTTAATATACAAACCGAAACGCTGCGTCGACAACTTGTACTCTACTGCTTTCTAATTGATTGGTTATATTTTTAATCTTGTATTTTTAATTGTATTGTCATAATTTAAATTGACATATTTTATTCTTGTGTAAGGCACTGTAATTTTGTATTTATTTATGTATTACATGCAATAAATTGTACAATTTTCTATACTGATTTATGTAATTGTTTACTTATTTGCTCATATTAATATGTGGTTGCTAATTTTTGTGGTACTTTGAGTTATGAGGGATTATAGAAACTAAGTTTTTTCCCCTTTGGGATTCACTGGGATCTCTCTCTTTCTGGTCTTTGATACTTTACCAGCAGCTGCACTTCCCCCATAGTGCGACTGATGTAACATGTTGAGAGTCACACATGGAAGTAAATGTTTCTGGTGAAAACACCGGAAACATTCTCTTCCCATAAATCAGAATTCTCTCAACTCACGTCCTGGGTTATATTTTTTGTTTTGCTGTGACATATAGTGCCCCCTCAACACTGACATCACAGCAAAACATTTGTGAATGCAGATCATGCCATTATCATGGCCTGCTTCCATCTTTTGTCTGGTGCCAGAGGACATAATTCTGCCCATCACTCACCAATATATGCATGAAAGGCAGCAGTGAAAAGGGGATAATCTCCACTTTCCAGCACTTTCTCTCCCTAACACTTCCTGCTTGGGGATGGCAATCCCCGAGCAAAAATCTAACTCACCGACCATCAAGAAAAATGTAGTGGTGGCATGCCCCTGCGCATGGGCCTGTGCCCCTCTACTCCCAGGGACAACTATCTTTCTGCCTACCCTGGAGTATGAATAAGAGGCATTTACCCCCAACCAGGCCCCCAGTGAGCTCATTGGACACAAGGGAAAAAGACTAAAAAAGAAGGTGTGAGCTACCTAGTCACTAGGCTGCGCCTTCCAGGACCAGGTGCAACAATCTTTATGCTACCCATGAAGGCAGATTGGGGGGTTTACCATCAATCTGCCCTCACGGGTGGCCGAAAGCCCTCTAGACATCAAAGATATAATTTTTCTTTTAATAAACAAATATGGGGTCGAATAGGCAGCCCTGGCAATGGACCTATCTACACACAACTCTGTGACCACCTAGAATGCTGCAAACTCCTGGACGACTTGCAATCAGGATTTCAAGTCAACCAAAGCACTGAAACAGCACTAAGGCTTCCACAGATGGCTTATGAATCATCGTTGACCAAGGACAGACATCCGCCTTCATCCTCCTTGACCTCTCTTCTGCTTTCGCCACTGTCTTCCACAACACACTCTAATGAATAGTAGCTTCATTCCCCTTCGGAGAAACACAACGAGTCAGGCTCAAGACGTTCACATCAGAACCCAAGGACTTAATCTGCGGAGTCCCACATAGATCTTCACTCACACTTTTCAACATAAACATGATTCCTCTGGCTAAAATCAGCAGATCCGAGAGAATCAACAACATCTCATATGCTAACTGCACCCAGCTCATTGTTTCCAATTCAGACGGCATCGCCACTACCAAGACAAACTCCAAACTACACATGTCCAGCATGGTCAATTGGATGAATGAAAACTGCCTCAAGCTTAACACTAACAAAACTTAAGTACTAATCTTCTGGAATAAAAACTCACCTTGGGACTCCACCTGGTGGCCCAACGAACTTGGACCAACACCCACCACAACTGACCACGCTGGGAACTTAGGCCTCATCCTGGACACAAATCTCACCATGAAGTCCCAGCCCAATGTGTTCATTTCCTCATGCTTCCACATCCTCTGCATGTTACGTAAAATCTTCAAGTGGCTCCCACTGGACACCAAACTAATCACAAGCAGATTGGACTCTATGCTGGCATCCCAACCCATTCTCTTCACAGACTTGAAACCATTCAAAATGTACTTGCCATACTCATCCTTGAACTCCAGCGCCAAACCCACACCACACCACTCCTCAGAGAACTCCCCATCGAGAAGCACTGTCAATTTAAACTTGTCACACACGCATTCAAGCTACTAAACAAAATGGGCCCACATACCTCAATCACCTGCTTCGCTTCCACCAGCCAAACAGACCCCTTCACTCAGCATCACTCTCAATTGGACACACACCTCACATCCACAGAAGCAGAATGAGAGGCTGATCATTCTCCCCACCAATTCCTGAAAAGATCTCCCCAACACATTAGTGCCTCCTCCTCACTTCTTGAATACCACAGGAAGCTTTTCAATTTGTATTCTTGCGAGACCATCGAGATTGCCTGTACTCAGGCCCAGCCACACCATATGCCTACTCTCACCTACGCAGAGCCTGGATAAACTCACAGATGATATTCAGCGCTCTAGTAATCCACCTTACATTACCATTCCCTACCCCTAAAGCCCCAATAGTCTTTCTGACTGCCTAGGGTCTGGAGCATTCCCATTGCAAGCAAGAGTAAATGTGATTCTTTGGACACAGTTTTGACGTATGGGCTGGCTGAGTTGGGTAAATCCCAATTCACTCTTTCTTGTCATGCTGAATTGCTGAACTGTTCAGACTCAGGGTCAGCTGGCAACTAGAGAACTCTTCTAATGCCAGACATTTCAGAAATCTATGCAGTCCCGGTTTTGGTCTGTTCCTGGCGTGGGCACTAGACCTGCCACACAAGTGGGGGACCGTTTTATCCTGAGCAGTGTGAGACGACCCTGGGTTATGGAATTTTTATGATACACACAGATTCCTGAACTTTCCTTCAAAGGAATATTAGAAAAATACCTTATTTAACCAAAGTTTGAGGTTATTGGGAAATATGCGTAACAAAGTGTTAATAGGTTTTTCTCAGTTGTGTAGAACATTGGTCCAAATACCACACCTACCCACATCACCAGCAGGGTGATTTTTCCTGACAAAATGTAATGTCTCCTCCTTGCGTTTTGTGGGCTTTCCTATTTGTCGGAGGCATTAGGTCTAGCCATACAAATGGGGTACTATTTTTCCCAGGAAAAGTGTGGGCACATTCAGTGGTAGGTATTTTCTCAGTCCACACAGATTCTGAAAACTTCCATCACAGAAATGTGAGCAAAATGCTTGATTTGAGCAAATTTTGAGGTTTTCAAGGCATTGTGAGTAACAAAAAGCTGTGAGACCCTCAAAGGTAGCACAACACTATGTTGGATTCTCAGGGGTGTATAGTTTTCTGAAATGTCTGGGGATGGTGCGTTACCCTGGGTGGCAGCAGAGCCTCGTCCCAAATACTGCAGCTACCAACTTTTCCACAAAGCATTGTTTTTCTTGTCAAAAATGTGATGTTTCTATATCGAGTGCAGATTTTCTTGTTGCAGGTGAGAGGCCCAGCAAGACAAACGGGGTGCCATTTTCGAGGGATAGAATTGGGGAAATACTGTTTTGTAGACATTTTCTGAATCAGACCAGATTACAGGACTTTCGCTCAAAGGAATGTGATGAACATGTGTGATTTTAGCCAATATTGGAAGTTTTCCGAATGTTTTTGCTAAGAAAAATTTGTGGGATCGATGCAGGGTATACAATCCTAGACTACACTGGGTGTCTCGTTTTCACAAGTGCCTAAGGGCCTGATCTTGATCTCGACGGGCAGGTATTCCCTCACAACTTTGACGCATGTCTCGTCAGCCATAATATAAATACCCTAGGATGTAATGGGATTTTTTTTTGGTGGACATGATATCCGTCACTGTTGTGACAGAATAACCTACCCGCCAAGATCTGAATCAGGCTCTTAACTTTGCCGGGTTTCCCTGAGTGGCTGCCCCACCAAGGGAAACCTTGGTCTGTATTCCACACCTATCTATATCGCACACAATGGTTATTTTTTCCTGCCAAAAATGTGATGTCTCCATGTGGAATTTTGAGGCCTTTCCTGGTATGGGTACTAGGGTCACGCATATGAGAGGGGTCCTATTTTAATCGGGAGAAGTGTGTGAATACTGGTGTAGGAACTGGGGGATCCTTACAAATTCTGGAAGATTCCATCACAGAAATATGAGGAACATGTGTGATTCTTGTGAATATTTACAGTTTGCAGAGCACTATGGATAAAGAAAGCTAGCAGGATCCATAAAAGTCACCCCACCATGGACCTCCCTGTTGTCTAGTTGTCAGAAGTGCTAGCTACTAAAAGAGTTGTTTATTCTGCCAAAAATGTGATGTCTCCACACCATGTTTTGGGGCCATACCTGTTGACGGCATTAGGTCCTCTCACATAAATGGGGTACCGTTTTCATTAGGATAAGTGTGGGACTATAGAATAGTTGAATATTTATACTTACAGTTGATTTCTCACTCAATTTTTGGCTTCCAAATGTAAGGTAAAGTACAAGAAAAAACACATTTTGTAAAAAGATCTCTGAATTATGACAGTTTTTGTAACCCCAGATTCAGAGGTGTGCTCTAACCACTATTCCTATATGCAGTATCTTGTGCACATTTCAGAAATACAGTTTTCTTTCATACCCATATTTTATTCATTAGATTTTATCATATGAATTGATGCATGGTTAGTACACAAAGAACATTAATTATAAGCTGTAGCTCATTTGTTTGCTTTAGATGTCATGTTTTTCTGTGCAATCAACAAACAATGCATAAACCTGCAATGAGAAGGGTCAGCTGGACATATCCGCAACTTTTGGAAACAGGTCATTGGGGCATAAAATTATAGATGAAAATGTTGTCACTGCTAGTTTTTCCTATTTATCAAGTTAATCAAAGATGTCATCAATTATGCCCCTTAATGTGGCATGTGGCACAAGTTATAATTAGCACGGTAAATAATCACTGATGAAATTCAGAATCCAAACTCTAAGTTTACCTTTATGAATTAGGGCCCTCAGAGCATTTTATTTCTTTTAACTTTTGGTTTTTACCTCTTGCAACAAATACCTATGACGTCACTTTAATCTTTGTTGATTTCAGTGAATTTCTAGTTTTTTTTTAATGTAAGTGTTGAGACAGAAAAGCCACTTGCATGGTAATAGATGTGTACCCCTGCCCCGGGTGACCCAACTGTGGTAATATTTGAATCCTAGGCAACAATTTATGGTCGTGCATGAATATGGATCATGTGTGTGCACCATGATCTAGGTTTGTTTCAAGGATTACAGTCTGGTTAGACTATGAGGGACATACAATGCACTACCCTCATAGCTGTGAGGGGTTTGAGCCCTAAACAAAAACTAAGTAGCAAAAGCATGGTGATAGCAGCATACCATTTTGTAACAAGTGATCAGTAACATGGCCTAGCAGATTTACCTGCATCATTTGAGTAGGGCCTATTTGAAATTCTGTTACTGTGTGGTTAGCTAGCCCTTAGCCTACCTGAGAAAGAATGGAGAGCCGGACTAGTGTATGTGTTACACAGCATGACGTTATGCATGTATACCTGTGACAACTGTGCATGAAGGCGTGCATGCCTGTTTTTATACTGCAAGTTGTATACATGTGTGCCTGTAGCAGCAGTGCATGGAGGCCTGCACATGAGCCTTTAAACATCACACTGCTTTGTATGTGTATCTGTGGCAGCAGCACATGGAAATCTACTCATGGGTTTGCGTTCAGCCCTAAGAATACCTGGGATTTGTACAGTGCATAAGTCCTGATTGGGAACCCCAGAGATGGCTGGAGGAACATGTGCAGGTAGAGAATTCGCCCCAGTCAGATTTGTGCCTTGCTGCCTTCCTGAGAGCTGAGTGAGACACATACTCGAGGAAGCAAGAGCCAGGCTTTTTAGTATATTTGAAACTGTGCTTTTGAATTCTGAAATAGGGCCAATGGTCAAACGGGCCCAGGCACATCTCAGGAAGGAGATGAGACTGATAAGGGAATCATAATCAGTAGGGCTGGGGACCATCTGGTAGTCTTTTGATGCACAAATCACTGAGTTTCATGTTCAGGTGTGAACCTCTAGTCACTCCCATGACCTGTGTTTGGGGCTATCAAGATTGGAGACTGCCCTGCTGTGATAGAGTGCTCCCTGGAGAAAGAACACAAAAGAGGATTGGGGACTTCAAAGTAGTTAAACCCCCTGAACACAAACGTAAAAGTCAGACACACTAAATGAGATTTGTGCCGATTAGCAAAAGGAGAGCTTGAGACTCCTAAATTGTCCAACTGAAGGTGTACATCAGTGCATAGAAGCTCAGCACAAGTTTTGTTTGTTGTGCCAGGACTGGGCAATAAGGGCTCACCAGTTTCCCATGCTGGTTGAGGGGACATCACTCACAAGGACCAACAACACTTGCCTGTAACACCGTACTGTTTTGGTTGTGAACGAGGTCAAATATTGTCTCTTGGAAGTGTTCAAAGAATTCTTGTTCTCTAAGAATAGTTCTACTTTAAGCAGATTACTTTGTGCCCAAAAAAAAAATCAATTTGGAAAAAGTTAATTCAAAGAAAAATAGGGTTCTAAAGTTAGAGGTTTTGTTTTGAAAAGTGAAGGTCGAATTCAGAGTTCATCACAACGCTGTGTGCTAACTTCAAAAGTCACTCTCGCTGTTGGGAGAAAACATCAAATCTTCTAAGTTTGAAAAGAATTTGTCTACTACTGTAGGTGAAAGTTGGACTACCTCGTTAAGCAGATCAATTGTACACAGATGAAAAGTAATCCCGGTCTGCGTCAGTCGCATTAGCAATGTTCACAATAGATGATACCTGTGTGTCTGTCGGTCCACGTATCTCACCATCAGCTGATTGTGCTGGTGAGACCTCCATGAATGCCGTCATCAGAATTGGTAGCCATTGGGGACAACACAATGCATGAGCCGTTACTGAACCAAGCAAAGCGTCAACATCCGTTGGCAGTGCTGATGGAAATGTTAGACAGATGTATAGCACGCATTCTTCTCCACATAGCAGGCATAGTAGAACAGGTAAGATGCAATCTTGCCAGATTGGTCTGAATGAAAGAAACCATGTGGTATTCAGATCTCAAACGAGCCAAGCCCAAAATTTTGATTATGCGCTCACAACACTTCATTGCCAGGCGAGTGTTATCGATGGTAATCTGGGTGTCATTGGTGGATTGGCTTCCCATATCGAAGCAGAAGTAGCAAAAATAAAGTTCCTGCTGCGAGTCCCAAAACGAGAGGCAGTCTGTCAAACACCGAGTGCACGAAGTTTGGAAATATGTTCAGGACTGCTTCAAAGGGTGCTAACAGTCCCGAAAAAGTTGTCTTAAATACATGTGCAATACCACTGGTATCAGACATGTTTAAGATACAACTTACCATTTCTGAGAAATGCATGGGGCAGTTTAATGATAATAAGGTATGTATCTCCGCTGAGGACCTTGCAACTTGCAGATCATACGTCTCTTTGGACAAGGTCAGTGGCACAGTTTTTTGTAAAAGAATGGCTTTCATTCTGCTTAAAGTATCAATTCGAATAGAAGAGATGTTCAGTGAAGGCCATAACGGCGACTCCATGTCTGTCCTGCTTTTAGGAAACAATACTTGCATACAACAAGTGACCCTGGCTGACACACTTACGAGATAGGCAATTCCTGGCATCATTCCACAACAGCTGTGATTATTCAACATTATGTAGCTCCCATTGGAAAGCTGCCTAAAAATTAGACCTATCACTGCTGCCGGAGAACCTTGCAGGTGGCTGGCTAAGTTGGTTGAAGAACCATCACAGGCTCCGTGTAAATTAATATCCTGACATAAAAGTGTACCGCTTAGTGCGCTGTTACATTGTGTACCACTAAGAAATACTTATTTTCCCCCACTCCAACATTTGTGTGTGTATGATAAATCCCAGGATGACTTGATGTATTCTTTACCCAACCTTTCATACAGGCCTGCTGGTATGTGTTTCAAGCAATACTGAAACTGGAAAATCGTCACTGGCAGCGTAATAGTGCCATGTATTATCCATTCTACGGCTGGTTTCTCAGAAACAGTCAATGGTAATCTTTCCAGTTTTTCTATGCTCAGCACCGTATAGTCTGCTCCCCTTTGTGCCAATGAGATTTGCTTATCTGTAAGGTTAAATACAGTAAACAATGATGTGGTGTTAATTAGATGCCAAGGCACATAGCCTGAACGAAGATTTTGTAACTTCCAGCCTAGCAGCATTATAGAACGCAATGGAGACTGTCCATATTGTAACATAATGATTCAAAAAAGGGGGTGGTGATGAACAGAGTGTCTGAATTAAGCAGACCACTCTTACCCAGTCCAAAGATCAGGGCTTGATCCATCACCGTTTTTTAGCTCACTGCACCATCCCAGCTCAGAACCTGGCTACATGCAAATTAGTCTGTTCCTGTCCCAGTGCATGATGGGAACAGGGCAAACCAAACTACCAAGCCAATTCTTATACTGGGAAGGAAACAAGCTTCCGGGGACCGGTTTCTGGTTTTTCAGCCGTCGTCGGCCCGGCTTGCTTGAATCCTGATGGTGCAATGAGCAAGGGACTCACATCTGAGTATACCCTTTCCACGCTTATGGTGGACAAAATGATTCAAAAAAGGGGGTGGTGATGAACAGAGTGGCTGAAATGAGCAGACCACTCTTACCCAGTCCAAAGATCAGGGCTTGATCCATCACCGTTTTTTAGCTCACTGCACCATCCCAGCTCAGAACCTGGCTACATGCAAATTAGTCTGTTCCTGTCCCAGTGCATGATGGGAACAGGGCAAACCAAACTACCAAGCCAATTCCTATACTGCACCATCAGGATTCAAGCAAGCCGGGCCGAAGACGGCTGAAATGCCAGAAACCGGTCCCCGGTAGCTTGTCTCCTTTCTGGTGAAAAATTGGCTTGGTAGTTTAGTCTGCCCTGTTCCCATGATGCACTGGGCCAGGGACAGACTGATTTGCATATAGCCAGGTTCTGAACTGGGATGGTGCAGTGAGATAAATAACGGTGATGGATCAAGCCCTGATCTTTGGACTGGGTAAGAGTGGTCTGCTTAATTCAGACACTCTGTTCATCACCACCCCCTTTTCTGAATCGTTTTTGGCCACTATAGGTGTGGCAGGGTATACTCAGACATGAGTCCCTTTCTCACTGCACCATCAGGATTCAAGCAAGCCGGGCCGAAGACGGCTGAAATGCAAGAAACCGGTCCCCGGTAGCTTGTCTCCTTTCTGGTGAAGAATTGGCTTGGTAGTTTAGTCTGCCCTGTTCCCATGATGCACTGGGCCAGGGACAGACTAATGTGCATATAGCCAGGTTTTGAACTGGGATGGTGCAGTGAGATAAATAACGGTGATGGATCAAGCCCTGATATTTGGACTGGGTAAGAGTGGTCTGCTTAATTCAGACACTCTGTTCATCACCACCCCCTTTTCTGAATCGTTTTTGGCCACTATAGGTGTGGCAGGGTATACTCAGACATGAGTCCCTTTCTCACTGCACCATCAGGATTCAAGCAAGCCGGGCCGAAGACGGCTGAAATGCCAGAAACCGGTCGCCGGTAGCTTGTCTCCTTTCTGGTGAAGAATTGGCTTGGTAGTTTAGTCTGCCCTGTTCCCATCATGCACTGGGCCAGGGACAGACTGATTTGCATATAGCCTGGTTCTGAACAGGGATGGTGCAGTGAGATAAATAACGGTGATGGATCAAGCCCTGATCTTTGGACTGGGTAAGAGTGGTCTGCTTAATTCAGACACTCTGTTCATCACCACCCCCTTTTCTGAATCGTTTTTGGCCACTATAGGTGTGGCAGGGTATACTCAGACATGAGTCCCTTTCTCACTGCACCATCAGGATTCAAGCAAGCCGGGCCGAAGACGACTGAAATGCCAGAAACCGGTCCCCGGTAGCTTGTCTCCTTTCTGGTGAAGAATTGGCTTGGTAGTTTAGTCTGCCCTGTTCCCATGATGCACTGGGCCAGGGACAGACTGATTTGCATATAGCCAGGTTCTGAACTGGGATGGTGCAGTGAGATAAATAACAGTGATGGATCAAGCCCTGATCTTTGGACTGGGTAAGAGTGTTCTGCTTAATTCAGACACTCTGTTGATCACCACCCCCTTTTCTGAATCGTTTTTGGCCACTATAGGTGTGGCAGGGTATACTCAGACATGAGTCCCTTTCTCACTGCACCATCAGGATTCAAGCAAGCCAGGCCGAAGACGGCTGAAATGCCAGAAACCGGTCCCCGGTAGCTTGTCTCCTTTCTGGTGAAGAATTGGCTTGGTAGTTTAGTCTGCCCTGTTCCCATGATGCACTGGGCCAGGGACAGACTGATTTGCATATAGCCTGGTTCTGAACAGGGATGGTGCAGTGAGATAAATAACGGTGATGGATCAAGCCCTGATCTTTGGACTGGGTAAGAGTGGTCTGCTTAATTCAGACACTCTGTTCATCACCACCCCCTTTTCTGAATCGTTTTTGGCCACTATAGGTGTGGCAGGGTATACTCAGACATGAGTCCCTTTCTCACTGCACCATCAGGATTCAAGCAAGCCGGGCCGAAGACGACTGAAATGCCAGAAACCGGTCCCCGGTAGCTTGTCTCCTTTCTGGTGAAGAATTGGCTTGGTAGTTTAGTCTGCCCTGTTCCCATGATGCACTGGGCCAGGGACAGACTGATTTGCATATAGCCAGGTTCTGAACTGGGATGGTGCAGTGAGATAAATAACAGTGATGGATCAAGCCCTGATCTTTGGACTGGGTAAGAGTGGTCTGCTTAATTCAGAAACTCTGTTGATCACCACCCCCTTTTCTGAATCGTTTTTGGCCACTATAGGTGTGGCAGGGTATACTCAGACATGAGTCCCTTTCTCACTGCACCATCAGGATTCAAGCAAGCCAGGCCGAAGACGGCTGAAATGCCAGAAACCGGTCCACGGTAGCTTGTCTCCTTTCTGGTGAAGAATTGGCTTGGTAGTTTAGTCTGCCCTGTTCCCATGATGCACTGGGCCAGGGACAGACTGATTTGCATATAGCCAGGTTCTGAACTGGGATGGTGCAGTGAGATAAATAACGGTGATGGATCAAGCCCTGATCTTTGGACTGGGTAAGAGTGGTCTGCTTAATTCAGACACTCTGTTCATCACCACCCCCTTTTCTGAATCGTTTTTGGCCACTATAGGTGTGGCAGGGTATACTTAGACATGAGTCCCTTTCTCACTGCACCATCAGGATTCAAGCAAGCCGGGCCGAAGACGGCTGAAATGCCAGAAACCGGTCCCCGGTAGCTTGTCTCCTTTCTGGTGAAGAATTGGCTTGGTAGTTTAGTCTGCCCTGTTCCCATGATGCACTGGGCCAGGGACAGACTGATTTGCATATAGCCAGGTTCTGAACTGGGATGGTGCAGTGAGATAAATAACGGTGATGGATCAAGCCCTGATCTTTGGACTGGGTAAGAGTGGTCTGCTTAATTCAGACACTCTGTTCATCACCACCCCCTTTTCTGAATCGTTTTTGGCCACTATAGGTGTGGCAGGGTATACTCAGACATGAGTCCCTTTCTCACTGCACCATCAGGATTCAAGCAAGCCAGGCCGAAGACGGCTGAAATGCCAGAAACCGGTCCCCGGTAGCTTGTCTCCTTTCTGGTGAAGAATTGGCTTGGTAGTTTAGTCTGCCCTGTTCCCATGATGCACTGGGCCAGGGACAGACTGATTTGCATATAGCTAGGTTCTGAACTGGGATGGTGCAGTGAGATAAATAACGGTGATGGATCAAGCCCTGATCTTTGGACTGGGTAAGAGTGGTCTGCTTAATTCAGACACTCTGTTCATCACCACCCCCTTTTCTGAATCGTTTTTGGCCACTATAGGTGTGGCAGGGTATACTCAGACATGAGTCCCTTTCTCACTGCACCATCAGGATTCAAGCAAGCCGGGCCGTAGACGGCTGAAATGCCAGAAACCAGTCCCCGGTAGCTTGTCTCCTTTCTGGTAAAGAATTGGCTTGGTAGTTTAGTCTGCCCTGTTCCCATGATGCACTGGGCCAGGGACAGACTGATTTGCATATAGCCAGGTTCTGAACTGGGATGGTGCAGTGAGATAAATAACGGTGATGGATCAAGCCCTGATCTTTGGACTGGGTAAGAGTGGTCTGCTTAATTTAGACACTCTGTTCATCACCACCCCCTTTTCTGAATCGTTTTTGGCCACTATAGGTGTGGCAGGGTATACTCAGACATGAGTCCCTTTCTCACTGCACCATCAGGATTCAAGCAAGCCGGGCCGAAGACAGCTGAAATGCCAGAAACCGGTTCCCGGTAGCTTGTCTCCTTTCTGGTGAAGAATTGGCTTGGTAGTTTAGTCTGCCCTGTTCCCATGATGCACTGGGCCAGGGACAGACTGATTTGCATATAGCCAGGTTCTGAACTGGGATGGTGCAGTGAGATAAATAACGGTGATGGATCAAGCCCTGATCTTTGGACTGGGTAAGAGTGGTCTGCTTAATTCAGACACTCTGTTCATCACCACCCCCTTTTCTGAATCATATTGTAACATAAGCAAGTCCTGTTCCATTATGTCTATGGCAGAGGATACAATGCTGTCCAAAGAATAAATTCTGGATGACAGATTGGTAACCCATTGTCAACTACAGAGAGAGCTTTCTCTAAACGAATACAATCAATTTCTCGTATTAGTTCTCAGTTTCCATTTGTGTGACTTTCCATGCTTCATTATAAGCAGCGGCGGACATCTTGGGGGAGAGAAGGACGCCTGGCGGCACCATCTTGGTTTACGGTCTAGTCGTCATAAGGACGCTAGACCTCTATTTAAGGCGGGTAAATTAGGTGGCCAGTCTTTAGAACTGACCAGTGGCACGAATACTTGACCAGAGCGTGTTGCGCTTATATCTGCAACATTGCGAGCTTTGCTTCGATATTTTAAAAATTCCCGTTTTGTGATTTACTTTTATTTTTTTTTCCTTTTCCCCTGGTTTTAACTTTCGGCCCACTTGCTTGCACTATAATCTGTTAAACCACCGCTTCTTTTGCAGGTCCCATTCCGATCATCACCACTCCGGCGGACATCTTGGGGGAGAGAAGGACGCCTGGCTGCGCCATCTTGGTTGGCGGTCTTGTCGTCATAAGGACGCTAGACCTCTATTTAAAACAGTCATGCTAACGCGCAGCGGGCAAGCGCAGCGGGCTCACCGGACTTCCGCCGGAGTTACGCCTGAGTTCAGCCCGTCTGCGCCCGTCAGCGCTAAGGAGGCGCCAGAAGCCAGAGACGCTGCTCCTCGTTTCTCTCTTGCTGCAGATTGTGAGTTGTATTCTCGAGCTACATTGTTATCTCTCAAACCTCCCTCACGGCCCTGTTTTCATACTAGAGGTCCGGAGAATATAATCTGTGGATGTACTATTCCTTTGGATATAGATACTAAACGAACGCTTATAAGCAAAAATTCTAGGTTGCATATAGAAAAAGGGCATATACTTACCCCTATGAAACCGGGCTTTCTCATTAATGCAAGGTCGCTTGTTAAAAACAACGTAGCCTTTATGGAGTTTGTTGTCTCTAGAGATCCCCATTGGGTCATCATTATGGAGACTTGGGGTTCTGAAGCTGCTGGTCCTGACCTGGTGGATGCGATCCCAGAAGGCTATGTTATGTCCAGAATGGACAAGAGCTGCGGAGAGGGGGTGGTCTCGGGATTCTCTGCAAAGAGGATTTTATCTGCCGTATTGATCCGCTATCATCCCCCTCAGATAAGTTGGAGGCCTTGTATTTCTCCATACAGCCGAATTCCACTACATCTTTTTCGGGCATTTTGTGTTACAGGCCGCCTGGTCCTCGATCCGCATTCACCAATGACATTCTTATTCTATTAGAGCCCTTTATGAATAGATCGTGTTTCACTCTTTTAGGTGACTTTAATGTTCACCTTGAGAAGGCTGAGGACACCGACACAATTTCTCTGGTGGAAGGTCTGAAGGCATATGGGTTTAACCAACTGGTTACTGGCCCGACCCATTTGGCGGGTCATACGCTAGATGGTATCTTTACGAATGATGATAGGCTTACCATAGAGACCCCCATTCCTCTTACGTGGTCAGACCACTTGGCCGTCCCTTTTAATCTGAATATGCCTGCAGCATCTGTATCTGGAGGAAACTCACGGGAGATTAGAAGAAATTTTAGAGAGGTAAACAATGATACATTAGCTCCTTTGCTACAACCGGTCTCCATCTGTTCGAGATCAGACCCAAATGTGGCCGCTCAGAACTAGTCTAATGGGCTGGGGAGAGCTATGAACACCTTAGCACCCCTGAAAAGGCACTATGTTGCCAGAAAGAGTCGGTCGGCCCCTTGGTATTCCGAGCGACTTAGAGCGTTGCAGCAGATTTGCAGACAAAAGGAGAGGGCCTGGCTTGCAATGCCCAATGTCTCAAAGAAAATACAACATAAATTAGCGCTTAAGGAATACAAAAAAGCTATAATGGAGGAGAAAAGGAACCACTTTAATAAGATCACCTCCGGGCTGAGATCATCTAGGGAGCTTTTTAAAGCCATTAACTCCCTTTCTGTCCCTAAGTCGGCTAACTCTGTGACTGAGTCACAGTTGTTATGTAACAACATTGCTAACCAAAATAGCTGATATTCACTCTTCATTGGAAATTCTTTACCAAAAATTGAATAGTGAAGCTGATTCCCAGGCTCCTACAGTGCAGTTGGCTGACATGAATATAGATGGGGTACCCAGCTCTACTTCCCTCTTTTTGAAATTTCCGAGTTATCTTGGGAAGAGCTAAATCGCATCTTAGATGCGACCAAATCGTGTTCCCCCTTGGACCCTTGTCCTTTGAAAATCCTAAAGGTCTGCAGAAGTACCCTACTACCGTCTCTCCTTGAGATCCTAAATAGCGCTATCACTGAGGGAATTTTCCCTCAAATGTGGAAACTCGCTGAGGTCAAACCCCTTCTAAAGAAGGCTTCCCTGAACCCTGAGGTGCTGAAAAACTTCCGGCCGATTTCTTTATTACCAGCACCTGCAAAAATTTGTGAAGCCCATTTAAATCGGCAACTGACGCATTTTTGGAGAGGGAGAACCGTTTGAACTCTTCTCAACATAGTTTTCGCGCGGCCCATAGCACGGAGACTGCCCTTACGGTTGTGGTAAATAATATTAGATCTGAGGTAGATAAAGGCCAGACCACTCTGATACCCTATCCCCCTCTATTCTGCTGGACAGACTGAGGGGATAGGGGTCAAAGGTAGTGCCCTGTGCCTCCTGTCCTCTTTTTTGTACCAGAGACAGCAAAGAGTGAAACTTGGTAACTATATGTCCCCTACCCCGGCGGTGCAATGTGGGGTCCCACAGGGCTCGGCGCTTAGCCCGGTTCTGTTTAACGTTTACGTGACCCCCCTTTCAAAAATAATAAGAGCCATTGGATATCACGTGTTATCCTACGCCGATGATACGCAGAGATCATTTTCTCGACAACTCAGTCGGGGCAAGACTGTGCTGTAAAATTCAAGACCTATATGGAAGCAGTATCATCATGGATGATAGGGAACTTACTCAAGCTCAACGGTGAGAAGACTGAGGTCCTGGTCTTTGGTGGGAATCAAGATCTGTGGAGTGAGGAGTGGTGGCCTACCTCCTTGGGCGAATGCCCTCGTCCAGCCAAATTCACTAAGAATCTAGGCGTAACTATAGACCCTACCCTGTCATTTGACTTACAGGTTAACAAAACGGTTGGCACCTGCTGTACCATCATTCGGACCCTAGAGAAGATTGCCCCTTTCCTCTCCCCTGAGGCGCGTAAACAATCTACGGTCGCCCTGGTATTGTCCAGGATCGACTATTGCAACGCTCTCTATGGTGGTATAAATAAGAAAGCGATCCAAAGACTTCAGGAAACCCAGAATGTGGCCGCCAGGCTAGTTCTGAATCTGCCTAGGCGATCGTCAGCGACGGGGGCTAGAAGAGAACTGCATTGGTTGCCTATTCAGGCGAGAATATCATTTAAGATTCTTTGTTTTGCCCACAGTGTGTTCTTTGGATCAGGCCCAGAAGGTGTTAAATCCCTATTGACACCTTACACTCCCAGCAGATGCCTTAGATCTGCCTAGAAAAATCTGCTCATAGTTCCGAGGGTTAACAAGGCGAGATGGGGCGGTGGAGCATTCTCCTTGTTGGCCCCCAAACTATGGAATTCGCTTCCGCCGGAAATTGCCAGACAACCATCCCTGACAATTTTTCGCAAACTTATAAAAACATGGCTGTTCTCCCTAGCTTATTAACTCTGATACTCTGAGCGTTTCCACTCTTTTTGATATTCTGCCTCAGGTTATGTTTCTGTCGTTTCCATCTGATAGCGCCTTGATGCCCTTGGGGGCTAAGTTCTTTTTGCGCGATACAAATAAGCATTCATTCATTCATTCATAAATACCGGCGAATATGAAACATTTATTACGTGGTTTATGAGGCCCTAATAAGAAGTCTTTCAAATCAACGCCATCTTTAAGTAAAGTTAAGTGTTGTTTTACCTCTGTAAGTGTGGATTTTTGTAGCCACTCGAGGCACAGTTTTCCTACACTGTAAGTTGTTACTATCCCTCGATCTTGTCTGTGGACATATCTTGGCTCTGGCCTAGTTACTGTAAACCCTTGTGTCTTGTTCAGGAATCTATCTTGACAGTTATCCGTGCCTGTGGACCAGATTAACCCTTTTTTTCCAATCAGAATCAGTTCTGTTTTTTAGTAAAATAGTTTTTACGTCAGCCCCTCCCTCTGAAGTGTTTTTACTATCAGCTGTAGGTACAGGTTTGGACAGTTTGTTTAAATCTTTTATCTTGGCCAGTCCAAGACAGGATGTTTGCTGAACAGTGTAATTTAAAAACATTATTTGTTCAGGAATAATACAGGCTCGGAATAAGGCTTCTATTCCCTGTACTTGCCAGTCTTTAGAACCTCAGACAGTTTTTGTTTCTATGATGTCACTCCAAAAGTCAAAGCCTAATGAGAACAGCTGGGCATAACAGGGTGCTGAATAAATTTGCTTTGTGTTGGTTAAGGTACTTTTCATTCCTATCTTATTAACATTTTTAAAGTAAAATGTTTCCGGATTTGAGACATTAAAACCTGAGAAGTATGGAAATTTGTTATAGAATGTTTTGGAGCTACCTTTTGGGTGGCGTTGGACAATGTTCCCATTGATTGAAAGTATAAACATTTCTAGGGTTTGCAGATTTATGCAAATAATGATGACCATAATGATTGTAACAATTCATTTGTTCATAATCTGATGAACCTTCTAAATATTCATGGTTTGTAAATTTTGCAGACATCACTAAATCTGACATCATATCATTAACAGTCTCAAAGTCCCAATCATCAGAAAATGTGCTGGGTGAAACAAAAGCACTCAAGGAAACCTTGAATTGATGTGGAATCTTCAGCAGCTCGGCAGTACCATAAATGTCATAATCAGTTCTGTCCCATGCTATACCACCAGGTATAGGAATGGCTGTGATGTTCTTTTTTTTTAATGTTTATTAACACATAGCTTATGTCCACAGCCATTCGCCTACAACCCGGAGGCCGGCGGCAATCTCCAGATAGTGTCAACATGTATAGCACAGCTATTAAGCCGACCTCCAGGAGGCACGGCAGCGTTGAAAGTGTCATGTTCATGCAAATGCTTCAACTTGTAGTCAAACTAATTTAGGCTCATCTCAGTTTTCTATCTGTATTGAATGAAAAACCCAACAACCCCCAACAATCCCTCCCTCCCTGCCATTATTTAAGAACTAGTTCCGATTTTGTGTGTGTCCATGCCATGTCTAGTGTATCATACTCTGCGCTCTCAGTCCCAGTCCGTCATCACTCCCAAGCCTTCTCCATCCAACATTGCTGCATTACCATCCTAGCTACAAACCTCCAGGGGTGTGCCCATTGTCACCTCTCACCTGGTCCCTGTACCCGTCTCTTAATCGCTGCTCCTGTGGTCTGAGCCTCCCGCTTCCAGCCATCTCACTAGTGGTTCCCATATGTCCAGTGGCCTAGATTTGGGAGGCATCTGCTCCCAGAAGTTTGTTAGTTGATCCCTGCAGTAAGTGACTTTGTGTAGCCAGCTCGCTATAGTGGGAGGATGCTTTCCAGTGCATTGCGATTTGGAGCTTAGCCATCAGTAGCAGCATTGCCGTTAATTTGCGAGAACTCTTTGGGATTTCTGCCACAAATCCCATGAGTGCTATCATTGGGGTTAGGTGTAGCTGCACTCCAGTGATGTCGCTAATGTGCATCCCTGCGTCTAACCAAAATTGTGCTATGTCCCTGCAGTGCCAGGACAGGTGTAAGAACGTTGCATCTTGCACCCACACTTCCAGCATCTTGTATCAGCTTGCAGGCCCATACGATGTAGCTGTATCGGTGTCCTGTCAATCGGTGTAAGAAATTGAAGTGTATGAGCCAGGAGCCTATAATTAGGCGAAAGGTATTCAAGCTGTGTGCAGCAATACAGCCACTGTTTGTTGGTTATAGTTGTGCCAATGTCCCTCTCCCAATGTTCTTTGGATATGCTTGTGATAATGGGTGATAAGTCCTGCGTAGTACTATAAATACGGTTAATCAGTTTGCGGGGGTGGGTTAGATAGCACATTTTCAAGGTCGGCTAAAATGGGGGGTACCTGCGGGAAAGTAGCGTATCTTGCCCTGCTTGCCACCCTGATTTGGTAGTAGAGCAACATGTCTGATGCCGTAGGTGTATTCTGCTTGCACATTTGTTATAGGGAAAGGAATGTGTCATCTGGATATAGATCTTTGCCCATCCGCAAGTCATGTGCCTCCGCTCTCTGAGTAGTGGCCCGATCAGTCAGTGGTGCCAAGAATGGGTTACTCCCCAATGGCATAGAAGGGGCGTACAATTAGCTATGGCCCGCCCTCTTCGCTATACTCCTTCAAGCCCATCTTGTGGTTTCCACTATGTCTATTTCCATATTCGGTCTCTTATAAGGGTGGTATACTGCTGTGTTAAGAGGTGTGGGCGCCACCCTATCCATCTCTATTGCCACATGGGGTTGATATGGTGTATGATGGTGCCAAAAAATGTAAATATTGTGCATGCACTCTATATGCGTAGAGTTCAAAGTCGGGAGCCCCTAGCCCCCCCTGAGCAAATGGCAATGTCAGCAAGTTCCAGGACTCCTGTGGTTCTTTTCCTGCCCATATCAGTTCAATGATACTGAGAATTTGGAGGCATGGGAATATTTACAAACAGATACAAAAGTTTGGGTAATATTACCATTTTTGTAATGGCTATACGGCCCGTGAGAGACAAAGGAAGACGCCTCCAGCACTGAACCTTGTAGTCGATCCAGTCCATCACCCTCCCGTAATTTGCCAGCCATATTTCCTGCATGGATCTACTTATCCAGATACCGAGGAATCGCGTTTCACCCTCCGCTCACTGTATAGGGAATTCCGTCTTGCATGGTGTAGTGTCCTCAGTAAGAGGTAGTATTACAGATTTTGACCAATTAATTTGGATTCCCGTTAGTCCCCCGTATCTCACCATTTCTCTCATAATAATATCGAAATTCTCCCTAGGGTTTACTAGATAAATGGTCATGTCATCTGCATACATGGAGATTAGCAAGCCCCGAGACGTGAAACCTATGCTCCGATGTGTATGGTGTTGGCGGAGTCTGGCCGCCAGCGGTTCGGTTGCTATTGCGAATAAAAGTGGGGAGAGTGGACACCCCTGGCGCGTCCCTCTCGTTATGTCAAATGGATCTGATATCAGCCCATTCACCCTCACTCTTGCCACCGGGGTGTTATAGATTAGTTTCATTTGCCCCACAAACCCTGGACTCATACCCAATCTCGACAACAGAGAGAAAAGGAACTTCCATTCCAGAGAGCCAAACGCTTTTGTAGCGTCCAATAATACCGCCACCGCCTGCACATGGTGGGCTAGGTAATGTAACAATCCAAAGATAGTACGTAGGTTATGCGCCGTAGAGTGGCCCGAGATAAACCCGGATTGGTCTGGTAGAGTGATCTGCAGTAGCATTGGCTGTAATTTATTGGCAATTAATTTGGCATACATCTTGGCATCTAGGTTGATTTAGGACCGTGGCCTGTACGAGTCCGGCCTGGTGTGGTCTTTGTCTGGTTTTAATAGCATGATGATAGTAGCTTCTCAGAGCATGGGTGGCAGAATACCTGTGTCCATTGCCTCCACGTAAACCTGAAGTAAAAGGGGGACAAGTATATCCGCATATTCTTTATAAGAAGATGCGGTTAACCTGTTCGCCCCTGGTGCTTTGTCAGCCGGCATGCCGCTTATTACCTCACGTACGTCCTCAACAGTAATGGTAGGTCCATGTACTCGCGAGCGCCCCTGTTAAACCAAGCTAATTTTAACGTATCTAGATACTCATCATTCACTTTCTGGGGTGGGTGCACCTGGGAGGCATATAGAGTTTTATAAAATGAGGTCATAGTGTTTAGGATGTCTCATGGTGTTCTTACTATCTCTCCACTTTCTGCTTGCATCTCTGTAATATAATTTGTTCCCCTCGGGGTCTTGAGCATGCCTGACAGTGTTTTCCCAGCTCTGTCTCCTTCCCCATACCTTCTTGCTTGAGTATTTTTATGCAAATATGCCGTCTCTCATTGCACTTCTGTCTGGTATTCCGTTAATTTGGACCTTAGCTGCGCCACAGCTGCAGGTGATGAAGAGTGTTGCACTTCCCTTTCTAGTTCCCCTATTTCTCGCTCTAGTCTATGTATTGAATTCCGTATATCTCTGAGAACCCCTGTTTTGAGGGTCATGCAGCTCCCCTGTATAACAGCTTTAAAGTCCTCCCATAGTGTGCCTGGCGAGTCAACAGTCCCATCATTGATTGTAAGATAGTCATCTATCTTTTCTCTCAATTCTTCCCGAAATACCTAGTCCCTCAGCGCACCCATGGCGAAACGCCATCTGAAGGATTGCCAGTATGGTGGTGGGATTTGCAGCGTCAATAGGGCGGGCATATGATCCGATAGGGTGTGGGAGCAATGGGTGGCATCCAAAACCCAGGCTTGCAAGTCCTTGGAGACCAACCAATAATCTATTCTGGACCATGCATTACGGTAATGGGTCATGCACGTACCCTCTCTAACTGTCGAGTGCAGTGACCTCCATGAGTCTACCTGGCTAAGGTTGTAATTAATTCCCAACAATTCTGCCGCCGCTTTTGGGTGGTGTGCGCGTGGTGTCCCTTGTCTGTCAAGTGTGGGGGATAGAACCATGTTAAAGTCCCCACCCCACAGGATTGACACATCACCCAGAGCCTGTAGTTTCTGCCTTATGGTCTGGAAGATGGCTGGATTATTTATGTTCGGCCCGTATTTGTTAACTATCGCTAATGGGGTGTTATAAAGCGTGCCTTGCAGTATGATGTATCCTCCTTCACCATCAATAATTGTTTGATGCATTCTCCAATGCAGTCCCTTACGTATAAGAATTGCGACCCCTCTTGAATAGTTCGAGAAACCAGCTTCAACGATCTCCCCCATCTTGCGTGTTTAAGCATGGAGGCGGCCATGGCAGATAAATGAGTTCCTTGCAGCAGGCAGATATCAATGGCCTGTCGAAAGAGATAGGAGTGTACTAGTCTAACCTTTCTATGGTCATTTAAGCCTCTCACATTCCAAGAAATACATTTAAGCGCTGTCATTTAAGTCTCAGGAGGGTGAGCAGCAGCACGTGAGCTGATGTTGGTCCCATCTATGGGAGTATAGGATTCTAGGACAGTATTGTGCATAACTGGTTCCTGCAAAATGTCACCCACAATGGGCGAACAAGCGTGTATTGTGAGAATATATCTCTTGTACAGTGGCTTCTGACATGGCAGGACAGAACAACAGAACATTTCCCCAATCCCCCCTCCACCAACACCAACCCCCCAAACAGGTTGTGCTGAACCACCCCCAATCTCCCCTGACTGCAAACATATGGTCCACAGCGATGAACCCTCGGGAATCATCCCAGTGGGGTACATGAGTCGACCGGCTGAACTTCCCTGTACTCATGACAGGGTGGCCGGGTGTGCAGCACTACTTCTCAATTCTAAAGAACCTTATCTTTACACTTAACAATTATCAACCGTCTAAATATAGTAAATGGTATGCAGCTGCCAATATAACAACAAACCCTTCCTCACAGGGCGGCCCAGTCCAAAAGCACAGTGACCTGGGTGTAACACTAGTCTGTGCAAAATGCTGTCCGGTCCCCACCAGTCTGTCATTGTCGTTGAGATCACTTACGGTCTGTGAGGCTCCAGATGCCTCTCGCAGTTTGTGTTCCTTGGCCATCTGTTTAGCATGAGCAAGCGCTGCTTTCGCGTCTGTAAAGAAAGTGGGTTTCCCAGGCCCCTGAACTCTCAGTTTAGCAGGATATATCAATGAATATTTGGTGCCACTCTGTTGGAAGATTTTTTGGGTCGGACTAAATGCCCTCCGAGCTGCCTGGACCTGGAGTGTGAAGTCCGGATATAGTGCTATGTAATTTCCTTTGGACTGTATTTCACCCCTTTCCCTCAACAAGCGTAATATCGTGTCTCGGTCTCTGTAATTCAGGACACGTGCCAGGATAGGTCTTGCCGGCACACCCGGCCTCGGTCGTGGCCCCAAAGTGCGGTGCGCTCTTTCTATAAGGAACATGGGTGACAGGTCTTGGCCAAAAAGGTCAGTCATCATCGTCTCAATGTACTGTTCCATGTTTGGAATGTCAGTTGTCTCGACAATTCCCATAATGCGTACATTGTTGCGTCTTGATCTGGCCTCCAAATCCTTGTTCTTCTGTTGGATTGCGTATGTGATTCCGTCCATGCTTCGTAATTTCTTGTCCATCTCCGGTTGACCATCCTCCATTTTTGTAACTCTCGTTTCCAACACGCTCACTCGGCCTTCTTGTTTGTCCATTCTCTGTGTTATTCTGTCCATCCTTACAGCTAAGGAAACAATATTTATATTGATTCCCTGACATCTGGATTTCAAGCCTTTAAACATTTCCCGGATGTCGTCAGTCTGTGGTGGCGTCGTGGCAGATTCCTCAGCGTGGTCTTTGCGGCTGTGTTCTGAGTTAGTCCCTTTAGCGTCTCTTTATCAAAGTTTATTTTCAGTTGTATTGTGTCGGGCTTCCCCATCCTTAGCCCCGAGCACTTCCAGATGCAGTATCTCCGATGACACCTCCGCGCGTAGTAACACCGTGGCCACCTGGAGCTCTTGCGACTCACTTTGTGTAGACCAGGGCGAGGCCTTCACCATATGTTGCATTCCTTCTCCCTGTCTTTATGACACCAACCAGCCCGATGTGTCTCACTCTTCCTTGCGGTCCTTGGTATCCATGTAGGGCCCTTTGCTCGAATCTTTTATGTCTCCTCTAGGACTATGCTCCTCCTGATCGGGCTCTCCCGAAGCAATGGCAGCAATGGGCTCAGTGTCTGTGGCTCAGCACCCCCTGGGATAAAATACCGAACTCCGTCTCTCCAGTGTGCCGTAATATACCAGTAACTTTTGTTGAAGACGAAGACTACAAAATTGGATTTAGTTTTGTCTCCAATAAATGCTCTAGAAGTTGGATGGTATTAAGCATAGAAACTGCTTTACGCCATATCGAAAAGCTGAAACTAGAAATTGCTGATCTAGAAAAACAAATTTGTGAAGATCCTGCGGCTACTGATGCTAATGATTTTCTAACAAAATTGGATTTAACAATAGCTGACTTTCAACGGAATAATAACATCTTAAAAAAGACTGAAAAATTACAGAAAGATTTTAAGAACTATTGCTGTGAATGCACTTATCAATTTCTTAAAACAGATTTTTTTCCAACAAGCAGGGAATCAAACGAACTGGGCCCCAAAACGTACAACATTCTCAGACACAGGCTCCTGGGGTTCGGAGGAGAATAACAGCCGGGGGACGACCTCAAATTATATATCTACCAGAGGAACAAACTCTCCTTCTTTTTTAGCAAGAGGCCAACCTCCACAAAGGGGACGATCACGGAACCCCAGGAGGGGCTGGTTTCGCAACCAGTGCACCCCCGGGTTCCGACAGACTCGCAACAATTATTACGAATGGTAGTATCAGAGTCTACAGTCTCTCCCATTACACTGATCAACCCAAATAATTCAGTTATGGAGATTGTTCCGATCTTAAATCTGTCCTCTCATCATGAACTTAGTTCTAAAGAAGTTGAGGTTCTCAGCCACGGGTTGCCGTTTGTCCCAACCAATAGAAATTATGTCTTCTCTTCATTAGTGGAAACTTACAAGTTCTTCATAACTTTACGTCTGAAACATTTCTTTTTTAAAACACCTTTGAACACGTCTAACAACATTAGTGGTCTGAAATGTCCATCAACGTTCTTCCCGGCTACCAATTTATTGCCAAAGGAACTTATCACATTTGAGAATGTGGTACTTACTGAAATTGAACAGCTGTTTCAGGATACGAAATTTGTCAAATTCAACTTGTCGAAAGAAGAGTTAGGCATCTTGAGGTCCCTTTTCAACCGTGATGATCTGATTGTGAAACCGGCGGATAAAGGGGGTGGTATAATTTTGCAGGACAAGACTGACTATGACCAGAAGGCTCTTAGGCAACTAAGTAATCCGGCACATTGCACTAAACTTACATGTGATCCCAGAGTGAAAATTCGGAAGGAGATTTTACTCTGGACCACGCAGGGACTTGAAGGACTGCGGTTAGGCAAGAAAGAATTTTAATATCCTAACAAATAACATCCCAGCATGTTATACAATTCCAAAAATACACATAAATACTCAACTTCTGCCTGGAAAACCTATTGTTGCGGGATGCCAGTCTGTGTTGCAACCACTGGTAGAGTATGTTGATTCTTTTCTAAAACCATTTGTGTGTAAAACTTGGTCTTTTTACACAAGATAGCAGAGATGTCATCATTAAATTGGAAGGTGAACCGTTTAATCCATCAAATAACATCCTCGTCACAATGGACATAGAAAGCTTATATACTAGCATCCACCAAGGGGAAGCTTTGAAAGTCATTGTTGATTTTTGGAAGAGAGTATACGTCCTCACCAGGTCCCCACGATGTTCATTGCCGACTGTGCTAAGATTGCCCTTAAAGAGAACTATTTCCTATATAATAACAAGTTCTACGGTCAGCTGAAAGTCGTGGCCATGGGTGCAATTTTTGCACCAAATATAGCAAATCTTTTTTTGGCTGCCTTTGAGGAAAGGGTGATTTACAATGACAATCCTTTCAGTTCCTACTTATACAAATACTTAAGATACATCGATGATGTATGTATAGTGTTGGAAGGGTCACATGAGGAACTAACAAACTTCCATGTATGGCTGAATCAGAAGTATCCTAATCTTTAATTCACTTTGGAAAGCAGTACTAGCTCTATTAGTTTTCTTGACTTTAAAATTGCACATGATGAGGGTGTTCTATCTATGTGTCTATATACCAAGCCCACGGCCAGGAACACATTGTTAAAATATAACAGCCACCATCCACGTAATTTACAGGATAATCTCCCTTTTGGGAAGTTTTTAGGTATATGTCACAACTGCACCAAAAGGGAGGATTATTTCAGGGAAGCAAAAATTCTGCAATCCAATTATGGTCATGAGATCATACCCGTACAGACTGGTCAAGCATGCCATAAAACGGGCATGGTATTATGATCGGCAAGCTCTCCTACAGAAAGACGGACGTCAATCTGAGGTTGAGAACCTGACACAACCTATCACTTGTGTAATGACTTATGGTACTGAGTCCAACCAAATAAAGAAAATAATAAGGCAAAATTGGCACCTCATTAGAAAGGTTGAACCACAATTGGAAATGCCACGTTTTGCCTTCAAGAGGGCCAGGAACTTGCGTGACCATCTTGTCAGAGCATATAACGAACAAGCGCCTAGCACTATAACAAATTTATGGGGCTTAGCACCAGTAGTAGGTCACTACCCGTGCGGAAATTGTGCTGCTTGTGCAACCACTGACACAGTCAAAAACTGCTTTCTAAATGGTAGACAAATAACACTCAGACAACATTTAAACTGTCTAACGAAAAATGTAGTATACTGTATACAGTGCCCTTGCTCTTTAACATACATTGGCAAAACTACCCAAGAAATCAAAAAACGTATCCTACAACATCAGTCACGCATTCGTTGTAACATCATCACTGCTCCCATTGTTGAACATTATCAAAAATTGTCACACATGCCGTCTGAAATTAAGTGGTTCGTGCTTGAAGTTGTAAAGAACACAAAGAGGCGACAGAATGTCGACAGACTGCTCACACAAAAAGAAAACAAATGGATCTGGTTGTGTAATACAGTGGATAATGGTTTGAATTCTTTGATTGAATGGCATACGTTGGCGACTTTAAGATGATTACAGAGTGTAATGCATTAGTTCTCATATACTAGCTGAGGTTATAGACTCGCGTTCAGGAATTAGACTGTTTGTCCTTGATTTTTTGCCCTGCATTGATTTTTTGCCCTGCATTGTTGTTCATTTGGCGGAATTTAGACATGTAATAGACTTTTGGTATTGATGTACCATCATAGCTGGCGAGTGTCTCAAACACTAATATATTTCCACTGTCTTTTGTTGTTTGTGGCACCGTATCTCATTATATTTCACTGTTCTACTCTGCACTTCCCACTAATTTACTTGGGCATTGGTGGGAGGCTTTGTGCTTCTATTTGATGGTCTGTTTAAATATTTTAAATACTTTGTTGATCCACACTAAAAGAGTGATAGAATGCAGCTCTCCTAAATATAGTCCGTTCTAAGATGGCCGCCACATTTTTCAGCGCGAATACGTCATCGCTGTCGATTAGACGCCGCTCCCGAACTTTGCAGTCGGGCATCCCTGGACCAAGCGTGGCTGTTTCGTCTACAAGTAAGTGTAACTAGCGCCTTATGTGTCCGCTTCTAAAGTTATCGTCCCGAATCTCTGATATTGTCTAGGCATCGTGATGCTAATTGTATGGTATACATTACTTTACAGGCGATGTCTTGGCTTGTCTCTTACGTGAGTAGCATTGTATTATGAAAACACATGGGTGTATATATCATTATTTACCCTGATCTTTATCAGACATCGTGATGTTAACTGTATGACATCTGTTACTTTACAGATGATCTCTTGGCTTGTTTCTCATGTGAGCAGCCCTCCTTAACACACATGGGTGTACTTACCAAACAGGGGCTCCGTTTTAGAAGTCACTTTTTTAGCTTACATCCCTGTTTTTGGTTGGTTATGTCTACAGATTCTGCGATGTCTGATTTACTAGACACGTGAGTACTGTTGGTTAATTATTGGTTATCAGAAGGTGTCTTTTGGAGTCCTAGCACCTAAATGTTTTTGGACTTGCTCTTTCATTTAGACGCACTGTTTGAGGATTGATTTCCTTGAAAACGATAAGTGAGTGAGTGCTTTTTAAGTTTCTTAGTTTCCTAGTTTTGTTGGTTTGACAAAGGCTTCCTTTTTATCACTTGGACTGCTACACACGTGTGTTGTATGGTGATATCGGTTGGGCAGCATGACATTCATGTGGTTGGTTTGACACTAGTGGTATCTTTTCACTTTTCGGGCGTCAGCCGAGCGCTGAGGCCACATCCTAATGAATCTTGAGCATGAATTCACTGCAACCATGATAATTTTATAGTTGCCATCCCTTTGTAAGGGACCACAGTGGTCCAGGTAAATGCACGCTAATGGTTTATCTGAAATTAGAAGGGGTGTCTGCTCCGGGTTTTTCTCAGGATCCTCGGCATGGCTGATTTTTAGACCTGCTACCTTATTTTTGGTGAATAGGGTTTTCTTATTTTTTGGAACGTGTTGATCGTCTTTGGACACGTTCTTCCTTGTGTTCTGACTGTCCTCTTCTTTCCGATTTCTAAGAGGAAGTCTGAAAGGTATGCGAGGAACAAGTATCAGTATCTTGATATCTATCAGGTTTTCTAAAATTATCCCTATTCCTGAGGTTATACCTCTTTTCAGAGGGCTCCTTTTGAGGGGGGCTACCTCTGGATTGAGAACGCTTCTCTATAGGAAGTGTCTGTCTAGTATTTCCGACACAAAAACAACAGTTGATGGACAGAATGCAAACCAATATCATCCATTCACCCCAGTACAGAGATCTGGGCCTAAATCCATAGTTTTTTTGCATTCCACACCACCCCAGTTCAGACATGGCCATATGCAAATCAGTCTTGACCCTGTGCCTCATGGGAACAGTCCAGCCCGAACTGCCAAGCCATGTCTTTCCTGGACCGGAATCAAGCATCCTAGGACATGCTTCTGGCTATCAGCCGTCTTCAGCCAGGACAGCTTGACTCCAGTGGTGTGGAGAGCATGGGACTTACGTCTGAGCATACCTATCCCACTCGCGGTGACAAATGCAAAAACAACAGTTGATGGACAGAATGCAGAACAATGTCATACATTCACCCCAGTACAGAGATCTGGGCCTAAAGCCATCGTTTTTTTGCACTCCACACAACCCCAGTCCAGACATGGCCATATGCAAATCAGTCTTGACCCTGAGCCTCATGGGAACAGTCCAGCCCGAACTGCCAAGCCATGTCTTTCCTGAACCGGAATCAAGCATCCTAGGACCGGTTTCTGGCTATCAGCCATCTTCAGCCAGGATAGCTTGACTCCAGTGGTGTGGAGAGCATGGGACTCACGTCTGAGCATACCCATCCCACTCGGGGTGACAAATGCAAAAACAGCAGTTGATGGACAGAATGCAGAACAATGTCATACATTCACCCCAGTACAGAGATCTGGGTCTAAATCCATAGTTTTTTGCACTCCACACCACCCCAGTTCAGACATGGCCATATGCAAATCAGTCTTGACCCTGTGCCTCATGGGAACAGTCCAGCCCGAACTGCCAAGCCATGTCTTTCCTGGACCGGAATCAAGCATCCTAGGACCGGTTTCTGGCTATCAGCTGTCTTCAACCAGGATAGCTTGACTCCAGTGGTGTGGAGAGCATGGGACTCACGTCTGAGCATACCCATCCCACTCGGGGTGACAAATGCAAAAACAGCAGTTGATGGACAGAATGCAGAACAATGTCATACATTCACCCCAGTACAGAGATCTGGGCCTAAATCCATAGTTTTTTGCACTCCACACCACCCCAGTTCAGACATGGCCATATGCAAATCAGTCTTGACCCTGTGCCTCATGGGAACAGTCCAGCCCGAACTGCCAAGCCATGTCTTTCCTGGACCGGAATCAAGCATCCTAGGACCGGTTTCTGGCTATCAGCTGTCTTCAACCAGGATAGCTTGACTCCAGTGGTGTGGAGAGCATGGGACTCACGTCTGAGCATACCCATCCCACTCGGGGTTATAAATGCAAAAACAACAGTTGATGGACAGAATGCAGAACAATGTCATACATTCACCCCAGTACAGAGATCTGGGCCTAAATCCATCGTTTTCTTGCACTCCACACCACCCCAGTTCAGACATGGCCATTTGCAAATCAGTCTTGACCCTGTGCCTCATGGGAACAGTCCAGCCCGAACTGCCAAGCCATGTCTTCTTCTTTCTGATTTCTGTGAGGAAGTCTGAAAGGTATGAGAGGAAGGAGTATCAGTATCTTGATATCTATCAGGTTTTCTCAAATTATCCCTATTCCTGAGGTTATACCTCTTTTCAGAGGGCTCCTTTTGAGGAGGCCTACCTCTGGATTGAGAACGCTTCTTTTTAGGAAGTGTCTGTCTAGTATTTCCCAACTTCTTTTTAGGAGTAGTGAAAGTGTTTTTAATAAACACCTTTTCAGGATTTTCTGTTAGTTGGGGCTTTACTGGTTTCCCACCCAAACTATCTCTACCTAGTTCTTCATTGGATTTTTCTATTATTCTGGACAGTTCATATGGTTGCTCAGTTCTTTTAATTTTTGGCGGATCGCTACGGATGCTGCTTCACCTTTAATATTAGCTAATATTAAAGCTGAGACTTGTTTGAAATCTTTAAGTAATTTCATACCCAGATTTAAAGCAGTCTCTGCCCCGTATTCATTTTGACTTTGTTTCTGGATGTCTGGTATTACCACCATAGACAGAACACAATGGGTTTTTGTGTAGATTGCAGCGAAGACTGTACCCCAAGTGTCGCAATCCTCAAGGGATGGTGCGATCCCCATTGGTAAACAGATTGTTAAAATTCGGTGTTTCTCATGAGGTGTACTATCTGGAAATACTGCCACTATTTGCGTAATTTTTTGAGCTAACCAAAATGGAATTTGTTCCTGTTTTGTGGGCAATTTACCAATGACTGCTTGTATAGTCTGTGGTGTAATTTTATTTGTGTTTCCCTGGTGAGGAGTTTGCTGTGGAATCCTGATAGCCAGTTGAACTGTTAGAGTCCAGCAAGACAAGAAAGGTCCAAGGATTCCAAGGTTTAAACAACGCTTTGATAAGCTGCTTTTGTGGGTGGATGGAGACACACTCGAAGCTCTGGACCTCTTGAGCTTCATAAAGAAATACAAGTTTGAAAGGTAGAGAGTGTGTACTCCATGAGTAATCACGATTGTTTTTGTACGGATTAATATCCGTTCTTTCAAATCGTCATACAAAGGACAGAACTATTTCAGGTTGCAGTGTGACATCTTTATTATTTTATAGTGAGATATGGACAGCCGACACGTGTTTCGCCCCCTAGTACAATTGTGATTTCTCATGGAGTACACACTCTCTACCTTTCGAACTGTTAGAGTCCGCATGACATATTGAACCAATTGTCTATGTATTTTTATTAGTTGTTTTAGTTGAACTAATAGTTCTGGACCTGACATTTCTTCAATGGCAGGATGTGGTCTATAGCTGGCTAGTACTGGCCATGTTGCTCCTGGTCTACCTAGTGGACCGAGCCTGGTAATGTGATTTTGATGTTGTAGGGTGCCTTTAAACCAGAGTGCATGCTCTTGGTTTGTTAATGGAATTTCAATGTCCTCAAAAGGAACGTATTCCGTTGGAGGTTCTTCTACTTTGTAGAAGTGGAACACATGTGTTACTGGATTTGCTTCAGGGAAGACAATCCATAATTAGAATACCTCTGTCTGCCAATATTCATGTACCTCTATGACAAAGATGACCCTACCACCTCTTGATGATAGGCCATTTGTTATAAGCTTTATAGTGATGGTTTTCCTTAAATTTTCCAGGATGATTACAGCATCCAGGTCATTTTGTTGGAAACCTGTAACATTTAAACCCGGTTGGGCTGCAGTTCTTGCTGCTCCACCGTTCTCGTCGTCACTCATTTTGTTGACTGAAAGTTTGCAGAACAAGTTTCAAGGAAACAAAGATAAGGTGCGCAATATTTTGGAACACTGTATCCTTCAACATTGAACAAACCTAAAACTATACATAGGATTTTCGTCCTACTCCGTAATGGCAGATATTTTATCCTTTTACCCACTCCAGACGTCTATTGGAGTTTTTTACGGGAAAAAGGGGTCTCTGTGAAAAGCACGACTAAGTTACTCTAGTATCTAGCGTTAAATTAGTGCCTTACCTAACGTTGGGCACCATGTGGTGTAGTTCCTATATTCCCAATAGGCTTTGCGCATTGGAATAATATATCCTATAGATTTGATGTAGAACTTATGTCGACTAGGTCTCTATCGAATATATTAGACTTAATTGCGAGTGCCAGCTAGCTCAGAGGTTACTAGAAACTTTCTCGAATACACAAGAAGGAATTAGTTTCTGACAACCGCATAAATATAACAACTTTGTTTCCCCAAGATAAAACTGATCTTCAGAGTCGTGGAAACAATAGTTAGACATTTTACTCAGTCAATCGTGCATGCTTCGTTTCATCAGAGGTGCAGAGAAATAGAGAGACGGGCTCTTTCAATAAAAGTATTTATTGAACAGTCTTCTTTCTCATGCAAAAGAAATGAACTGCTACAATCGAAATACTGGCTGTAAAGTATAATGCGTACAGCAAGAAGAGTATTATAAAATAATACTGTAAAAGCATGGTATGGTTTCTAAGCCATAAAATACATGCATAAATAACAAAGACTAAAAGTACTCAACTGGTTCTTCTAAAATACGCCTACCCCAATGTATCTAACCTAAGTCTAGTACGAGGGAAGAAGTAAGTATGGGTTTAGTTTCTTTGCCGAGAATCTATCCTAGATTTCTCTTAGGGTCTAATCTGGTCCGTACCTTGGTTTAGAATGAAGGAGATCTGGTATCTCTGTCTCGGGACTCGCTTTCCCAACGCCCCGCAAGAGGAGCTTGGAAACACTGGAGCTGGATTCTCAGCGAGAGAAAGGCTGCCTCTCTGTCAGTGCGTCAGCTGGAGGGTCGGCTTCCTTCGGCAGCGAGATGCGTCGGGGCAATAGATAGTCGAACTGCTCCAAACACTGTGTGTTTGCTAGGGCAAGTGTGGGCATATTTATACCTTGAAGGTGCCTGGTTTGACGTAAAGTCAGACATAGAAAAAACAGAGCCAGGTAACTCCAGCACTTAGGTGCTGCAAGGAAAGAAATACTAAATGAAAGGGAGCCAGGCACCTCCCTGCATTAGGTACTACAATGCAACTAAAACAGTTTAAACACTCTAGTCCGAGTGATGTGAGCACTCAGATGGAAGTGGGATACATTTAAAACAAGTCGCTCCTACTGGAGGTCAAGATCCGGCGCATCCGCAGTGATCAACAAGTAGTCTGCCTTTATGGGCGAGGCCCAATCCCCTCCAATCTGGTGTGAGTAAGGCGAGGAGTGAAAGTACTCGCCGCGCCCCGCACTTGTGAGCTGAAAAATGTAAGGTGATCCTAAATGCTGCACAGCAGCAGATTGAAAGCATAGAAAAAACTGAGTCAGGAGACCCCAGTACTTAGGTGCTGCAAGGAAAGAAATACTAAATAAAAAGGAGCCAGGCACCTCCCCACATTAGGTTCTACAAGGAAACGAAAACAGTTTAAAACACTCCAGTCCGAGTGATATGAGCACTCAGATGGGAGTGGGATATATTTTAAACAAGTCACTCCTACCGGAGGTCAAGATCTGGCGTGTCCGTGCCTTATCCATCAACAAGTAGTCCACCTCCAGGGGCGTGGCCCAATCCCCACCAATCTGGTGTGATAGGGCTGGAAGGGAAGGCACTCGCCACCCCCTGCACTCTTAAGCTGAAACAGGTAAGGTGATGCAACACAGCAGCAGATCGAAGGCAAAGAAAAAACTGAGCCAGGCACCTCCCCACATTAGGTGCTACAAGGAAACTGAAACAGTTTAAAACACTCTAGTCCAGGTCATATGAGAACTCAGATGGGAGTGGGATTTAAAACAGGTCACTCCTACCGGAGGTCAAAAACCATTGCAAAACTGTGCTGTCAGCTCTGATTCATTGTTTCAGGGCATCCAAAAGCAATTCATGGTATACCATGTAAAAGGCCATTGATAGGTCTAGCAGGATGAGCAGGCAGCATCTGTTGTGTATAGGGATTTATGAATATCATCTGTTTATTCGGTATAGTTGTTTCCATGCTGCATTCCTTCCTGAAACCCGATTGATATTAGTTATTGTTATCCAAGTGTTGGTTGAGTTGGGTGAAAACACATTTCTTGAGAATTTTTTGCCAGAAAGGGAAGGTTGGTGATGGGTCTGAAATTATTGGGCGTTTCCAGGTCAGCGTCTGTTTTTTTCAGAAGGAGGGAGATTTGGACATGTGTGAGGCAGTCTGGCATCAGCCTTTGTTCAGAGAGCTGGTTATCATCTCAGTACAAAGGGATGTTTAGGCGTGGTTGAGGCTTTTTGCTATGGAAGCAGGGAGTGGGTCTGTATAGTGGGCAGAGGGTTTGGATTTGGTGATAATCCTGGAGGAGCCCTCCTCTGTGAGTTGGTTGAAAGCATTCCATCTCTTGGGTGGTGTGGGGGCCTTGGGTATTAGCTGAAACTGGTAGTTACTAGGGGAAGGGTATCTGGGGGGTCGAGGAGTGATCTTGGGTTAAGTTTATATCCATTGTGGGGGAGGGCTTGTTGGCGTGAGTCTGTGGGTGACAGTCCACAGAGAGCTCGATCTGCGTGATTTTGTTGTCTCAGAGTAGTTTTGAGGCAGGGGTATTTTCTGTGGTTTGTTTGGAGGTTTGTTATTTGATGATGTTAAAGAGCTCTTTGGGGTGGTTTATGGCTCTATCTAGTGCATTGGAGAAGAAGGTGGCTTTCTCTTTATGGATGTGTTTTTTTCTGAGCTGGTAGGGGTGAGCTGTAGATTCATTAGCTCTCCACAGATTGTCAGCATCTCTTACTTGTCTTCTTTCTGACTTGAGGTCTTTGTTGAACCTGGATCTTGAGGGAGTGTCTCTGACCCTTTTTAGTTTCAGGGGTGCTAGTTGGTCCATGGCAGTTTTCATCGTTGAGTTGTTGTGGGTTGTGAACTCATCTGTATTGTGGTTTTCAATAGTAGGTGAGAAGGGATGACATTTTTTCTAACCCTGAGCGCTAGAGGAGTTTGCGGAGATTTGTTTACTCTATGCTCTGTGACAAACGCGGAGTAGGCAAAAACTCCACCTCCATGGTGGAGCGGATCTAGCCGCTCCCTCCCCCCTCCCAAATGCTTTATAAAGAGGGCCCTTACCTGTGTTTCTGCCGCCTCCCCTGCCTGGCTACTCTCCTTCCAGGTCCTCCTCTTGCATCCTCGTTGTTCTTCATTAAAACAAAACACTATGTTGTAAGTCTTGTGAGTGCGCATGCGCACGAGCAAGATTTACAACATAGTGTTTTTTTTATGAAGAAGGACGTTGAGGATGTGAGAGGAGCAGGAAGGAGAGCGGCCAGGCAGGGGAGGTGGCAGAATCACATGTAAGGGCCTTCTTTATATTGTTTTAAAGCATTTGGGAGTGGGGAGGGGGAGCGGAGCAATGCGTAGCTCCACAGAGTTATTTCAGACTCCATGGAGCTACGCGTAGAGGCACCTCGCCAGTTCTGCTCAGGCCTAGTTTTTTCTACCAGGTCAGTTTAAGGGATCAGATTAAGGTTTCTAAACCATTAGAGGATTTTTCAAGATCGGTTGGGAGGTGTTGCCACTTGGTTGATGTAAAACAGATTAATGTGGTGGTGTGACCAGTCTACTGGGAGAATTTAGTTTATGGTTATCATTTAATTTTGGGCTCTAATAGCAACTAAGGTTGATCCACTGTTGTGGGTTTGCCCCTTGCAGTGTTGAGTAAGATCTTTGCTGAGTAGGGGTTAGTTTAAAGATTGTATTAGTTAGTTGTTCCTTTAATCCCATTGGAGATTTCACGTCCCCTAGGATTATGTTGGTAGGAGTTAGAGAGAGAGCAGTGTGTTAGCAGATCAGATAGGTGATCACTGAAGGCGAGTGTGTTTCCTGGTGGGTGGTAGATGTCATAACATTTCATCACTATGTTGTCCGTTAGCTTTGGGGTTGTACTGAGGTATTCAAATGTTGGATAGGAGACTGAGTTTGTTTCAGCCATTGTGATGCTGTTCTTATGTATGGTGGCTCTGCTCCGTCCTGTGTGTGTTTTTCCTGTCTTTCTTGATGATGGAGAAACCTGGGGGAGACTAGAAGGTCAAGGATCGGATATAGGGATTTTAGTCAAGTTTCTGTGGTGAACACGTTGTCAATTTTGTGATGCAGTATGGCTTTGACCAGCTCAGTTACGAATTGGGAACCCACTTGATACTGTAGGGAGTACTCTCCCCGATCTAATGATTATATTATTCCATCAGAAGAACTCTAAAATATGAAAACAAACAGAGTTTATATTATTGTTTGAGAAATATCTGACTTCTGGAATTGGCTCTCGTGCTTTTGAAGAAAATTACCTTTATGCCCTGAAGAAGTCATTGGGTGATTGTGTCCCATGACGAAACATGTGTTGGCATTGGTTTTTGCTCTATTGGCTACATCTTAAACGCCGCTTAAACGCCGACTTAAACGCCGCTGATTACAAGCGCCGTTAGACTGCATACCTCCTGAGGCGGAAGCCGGGAGTAGGACCTTAGCTGCTGCTATTTTAAAAACTGTTGTGTTAACTTTTATTTGTGCATCTCCCTGCCAGCGTGCAGCGGATCCTTGTCAGAGCCAAACACCACGCCGACATTACCGGCGAGTTTGCTGGCCACGCCCCCTTTTCGGGCCTCGCCCCTCCGCCCTCCATACTTAAACGCCGCTGATTACAAGCGCTGTTAGACTGCATACCTCCTGAGGCGGAAGCCGGGAGTAGGACCTTAGCTGCTGCTATTTTAAAAACTGTTGTGTTAACTTTTATTTGTGCATCTCCCTGCCAGCGCGCAGCGGATCCTTGTCAGAGCCAAACACCACGCCGACATTACCGGCGAGTTCGCTGGCCATGCCCCCTTTTCAGGCCACGCCCCCGCCCTCCGTACTTAAACGCCGCTGATTACAAGCGCCGTTAGATTGCATACCTCCTGAGGTGGAAGCCGGGAGTAGGACCTTAGCTGCTGCTATTTTAAAAACTGTTGTGTTAACTTTTATTTGTGAATCTCCCTGCCAGCGCGCAGCGGATCCTTGTCAGAGCCAAACACCACGCTGACATTACCGGCGAGTTCGCTGGCCACGCCCCCTTTTCAGGCCACGCCCCCCACCCTCCGTACTTAAACGCCGCTGATTACAAGCGCCGTTAGACTGCATACCTCCTGAGGCGGAAGCCGGGAGTAGGACCTTAGCTGCTGCTATTTTAAAAACTGTTGTGTTAACTTTTATTTGTGCATCTCCCTGCCAGCGCGCAGCGGATCCTTGTCAGAGCCAAACACCACGCCGACATTACCGGCGAGTTCGCTGGCCACGCCCCTCTTTCAGGACACACCCCTTGCGTCATCCTCCAGCTTATATAAAAATGTGTAACCCCAGGAAGCGCAGCGGACGAGGCCAGCGGGCGCGCCGTTTGCGCGCCGAAGGCGCGCCTAAAGCAAGCCCGGCTGCGCCCGCCCGCAACAGGCCGGGACCAGGGGCCACAACCCCTTTATCTCCCATTACAAATATCCGGAAATATACATCCACAGCCATTAACTCTCAGGTAAATCTGCCTTGTGCTCATAAGTACTCTCCGCTTGACCTACCCACTCAATGTAGGGACTGCAAGACTTACTTCAGGTCCAAACTCCACATTCACAAACAACAACTGTTTAGAATGTTCCTGTTAAACTGCAGGTCACTGCCAAGACACTGTACAGAGCTATCACTGTTAATCGATGAGAGAAAACCTGATGTTCTTTTTCTCACCGAGACATGGCTAACTCCACACTCCGATCCTGAGTTGGTTCAAACCCTGGGGCAGGGATACCAAATCATGAGACAGGACCGTGTAAATGAACGAGGTGGTGGCTTAGCAATTATCTTCAGAGACTGCTTCACCTGTCGCTGCACCCCCAACCCCTTTCCGGACTGTGAAAGCATGTCTTTCTCCCTGGAATTTTCCCCCAACATAAGTGTCTCTGGAACACTTATATATCGCCCACCAGGCCCAACCAAACAGTTCTACGAATCTCTGCCCCCGCTAGTCGCTGATTTGGCTTTATCACCCTCTAACTTCACGTTATTGGGTGATCTCAATATACATTTTGATGAACCCAATGATTCTACCGCCAATAAACTAATCGGGGATTTCTCCGCTCTGCAGCTGCTCCAGCTGGTTTTATCACCTACGCATACCAAAGGTCACTTGCTGGATCCAGTTTTCAGCAACTGTCCCAACTTGAAGGCATGCTCCCCTATAGTACTTCCTTGGACAGACCATGCATTAGTCCCGTTGCTATGGATAACTGACAAGTCTTCGCCCCTCATACCTATAGCTCAAGAAACACGAAATTGGTCCAAAATCCCGCTGCCCCAGTGGACTCAGGAGTTACAAAAATCAACTCCCACAGTTGGTCAGACTCCATCACAGGCCAATGAAATATTTAACGAATGGATAAACAACTCCTTAAATACCACGCTCCCCTTGAAGAAAACTGTTTTCAAAAGATCCAGGATCTCAGCTCCATGGTACTCTAACGAACTACAGGAGAAAAAGCGCTATTGTAAGAGACTAGAATGCAAATGGCGACTAGGGTATGCTGGAGCAGACAAATTTATCTATAGAGAGGCCATTAGAACTTATAAAAAAGATATAAAAAGTGCGCAATCCCTATATTATTTACACTAAATCGCAGAGGCCAGCTCCAGCTCCAAAGAGATTTACAAAATAGTAAAAAGTCTTATCAACCTCCCCACACCTCCACTTATCGATGAAAATCCTCAGCTCCGTTGTGAAGATCTGGCCAATTTTTTCTCCCAGAAAATAAATCTCATCTATTCCTCTTTCCCATCTTCAGAGCAGACCACTCTGACCAAAACATCCTTATGTCCCCCACAAGAAAATACACCCAACTGCCCTCCAGGGTTGGCGGAGCTTCCCCGATTAGATGTGGACCACCTGACCTCCCTCATGCATCAGGTAAAGTCAGGCTCCCCTAGAGACCCAGCACCTCCTCATATTCTAGTCTCTGCTATACAGACCATGCTCCCCATACTGCTTGCAGTACTCAACACCTCGATCTCCACCAGCATAGTCCCAGTAGCTGGGAAACAGGCCATGGTGAGGGCTCTTGTTAAAAAACCTAATCTGGATACCAAGAATCTCAACAACTTCCACCCGATCTCCTTGCTGCCTTGGGCAGCCAAAATCCTGGAGAAATATATAAACAGCCTACTAACAATTTTTCTCGAGCAAAACCAGCTGCTCGATCCCTCCCAGACTGGCTTTCGCCCCAAGCATGGAACCGAGACTGCACTTCTGGCTGTCACAGAGGAGTCCAGGAGGATCTTGGATCAGGGAGGATTGGTGGCAGTTATCCTCCTCGATCTGAGCGCGGCATTCGATACCCTTAACCACGGTATCCTTTTGCAGCGTCTCCTGGACACCGGAATATCTGATAGGGCTCTGGAGTGGTTTAGGTCCTACCTGAGTGATAGATCTTTCCAGGTGTATGAGGGTAATGTCACCTCCTCCAGCAAGCCTCTGGGATGCTGAGTCCCGCAGGGATCATCATTGAGCCCGACGCTATTTAACGTCTACATGAGGCCACTGGCTGAGATCGTCCGTCCGTATGGTATTAAGATCGTTACCTACGCGGACGATACTCAGCTGGTGGTCTCTCTGGCACAGGGAGGGGGATCTTCAGCATGTGTAGATCTCGCTGGTTGCCTGGAGACGGTTAAGAGCTGGATGACCAAGTCCTGTCTCAAACTCAACGGAGACAAGACTGAGCTCATGCTCCTAGGTCACACTGCACCATCCTCCACAGACACTCTCTGGCCATCCAGCTTAGGTCCTGCTCCTGTTCCCAAAGACGCCATTAAGAGCCTTGGTGTCTGGCTGGATAGGTCCCTGTCATTCGATCAACAGGCAACAAAACTATCTGCCATCTGTTTCGGCATCCTGAGAGTCATTAGGAAGATCCTTCCTTTACTCCCCTTCGAAGCAAGAAAGACCGTGGTCCTGGGCCTGATTCAATCACGGCTGGATTATGGGAATGCTTTATATCTCGGAGCTCCTGATTTTAATCTGCGCAAACTGCAGTTGATACAGAACTGCGCAGCACGAACTCTCTTACAAATCCCCCGCAGATCCTCAGTAAAGTCAGGATTAAGGAGTCTGCACTGGCTTCCCGTTAGGGAAAGAGTCAATTTTAAATCATTATGCATTGCACACCAGGCCTTCTGGTCTTTAGGCCCGGCAATCAATCTCCCCCTTATCACACCCTATCATCCTACCAGACAGCTGCGCTCTTCCTCTGCCAATCTGGCCATTGTGCCGCAAATAAAGAAATCAAGATCTGGAGGCCGCTCCCTTTCTTATAATATAGCCAAGCTGTGGAATGCTCTTCCCAGGTATTTAGGTTCTAACCCCGACATCCTCTCTTTTCGTAAACAGCTGAAAACGCTCCTGTTCATCAATTAAATAGTGAGCTGATACTCCTTCTCCCTACCTTAGATTCAGTTGGTAATATTAGCGCTTGGACGCCTCAGGGCAGCTATGTGCACTCTAGAAAACTCAACTCATTCATTCATTCTCATCCTGTATGAATTCTATGGATTATGAAGATTGAGATTATGATGAAGAACATTTGATGTATGAAGAGAAAATAAAATAAAATAAAAAGAACTGATCTAAATGAACTCTGAAACAGAAATACTTTGATTCGGTTCATCTTTTCTCTTAAGAAAGTATAAGAAACTGTCTGATTGTGCTCGTGGACAACCTATCCTTTTCATTGTATTCTCTGTCTTTACAGAGAAGTTTTTTGGGGATGTAGGTGGCCTTTTTTCCCCTGTTCCCTTGAGCCATTTACTTGGAGAACACTGAATGAGTTGGTGTTGCGCAAGAGTTAACCAGCCACTACTTCGCATTCCAGTTGCGTGTTTGGTTGCTGACCTACAGCTCATGAGAGAAAAATCCTAATTTTAAGACTATCGGTATTCACAGAAGGCATTTAGGAGTCCTAAAGTTAGGAGTCCTAAGTTCTGTGAATTATTATTAATTATTATTAAAGGGGTTTGTAAAGCGCTTGGTGACGCCTCCCGGCGTGTCCCCGCGCTGTGGAGAAAAAGTCTTAGGAGGGTGGAGACAAAAGACAGGTGACTATAGAGTGAACAGATATGTTTTCAGTAATTTCCTAAAAGAAGCCTCATTTATTTCCTGTCTGATGTTCAAAGGAAGGGTATTCCACTTCTTAGCTGCAAGAGTGCGGAAGGACCTGCCTCCCATTCTTGCTTTTTTTGGGAGCGATGTTTTAAGCAGACCCATACCTTTGGATCGGAGGGATCTGGTGGGTTCATATAATAAAGCCAGATCGGACATGTAGGAGGGGGCTTTTTGGTGTATAATCCTGTGGCACCAGAGGAGTGCTTTGAATAGTATCCTCTTGCTGATTGGCAGCCAGTGGAGGGTGGCCAAGGAGGGTCTGGAAGGAGCTCTACGGGGGAGTCTTAGGACTAGGCGTGCAGCTGAGTTTTGCAAGACTTGTAGTCTTCTAATGTTTTTTTCGGAGGTGCCCAGCAGCAGCACGTTCCCATAGTCAATTCTGGAGGTGATGAGTGCTTGGGTCATGATTCGCCTGGAGTTCAGCGGGAGCAGGTCCAGGGTACGATTAAGGGTTTTCATGACTCCAAAGCACTTACCTACTGTTTTGTTGACATGGCTGTCAAAAGAGAGCTTGTTGTCTATCCAGACACCCAAGTTCTTGGCTTCCTGACTGGGAGTAGGTAAGGGTCCCAGAGAGGTAGGCCACCAGTCTTTAGTCCACTTGGTGTCTTTTCCTCCTATTATGAGCACCTCGGTTTTTGTGCCATTTAGTTTGAGGCAGTGTTCAGTCATCCAGGTGGCTAGCTTGCTCATGCAGGATTTGAAATTGTCGGCCTCGGAGGAGGGAGCTTGAGATTGAGAGATCAGGAGTTGAGTATCGTCGGCGTAGGAGACAAGCTCTACGCCGAACGATTGGACCACCTCTGCCAGCGGTGCCATGTACAGGTTGAACAGGGTGGGACTCAGGTAAGTTCATTCTGTGAATACCAAAAGTAGAAAGTGCATTCTGTGAATGCCAAAAGTAGCAAGTGCATTCTGTGAATACCAAAAGTAGTAAGTGCAATCTGTGAATACCAAAACAGTAGTAAGTTTAGGATTGAGTCTTAAGTTCATTCTGTGAATCGGGCCCTTAGAGCCTTATAGAGAATGTCTTTATGATTTATTAAGTAACCCCATATCACACGTCATACCTTGGTTGTACTATATAAAGACATGGGTGAGTTGGCTTGGGTAGTGTGAGTGTTGGTATCATCCCCTTTGGCCTTCCAAAAATGCATCCAAAATTGTATGATCAAGATATTGAAATACCAAGCTCAATACATGGGACTATGATGTCCAAAAAGGTAGCCTGTCAGATATGTTTTTATCGGTTAAATGTGAGATTGTAAATTCCTCCACTCGCAACCTTTACCTTTTCATGGTCTAAAGAATGCACCCAAACTAAATTATGTCCAATGGGGTGCCGAAGTGAAGAAAACAAAGAGCATTTGCAATTTTTTTGCAAAACTTACAGGAGCTCTGCAACCACTAGACCGCTCACTCTCCTCGCTCTCGACCCCGGTCCGCCCCGGCAGTGTGCCGTTTGCGCGGAGGGTCCCTGCACGAGCGCCACTTCCGGCTCTGCACCACTTCTGCCCTGCCTCTCCACCGTGCAGGTGAGCGGTCTAGTGGTTGCAGAGCTCGCGTCTATAACTTGCCTTGCATTTGGACCCGCAGGTTGACAATCGTGGCTACAGGCCACGGGCGTGTACCAGCGCTGCCGGTGATTATTTTTAAACTTCATTCCAGCTGACTACGAGCTGGCTGTGGATTTTTAACCTGATTTTCCTTTGTGTTGCATTGCGCCCGCACTTGTCATTTCTGCTAACAGTTACCTGTTGTAACCTGCTCACCTCACTCTCCTCGCTCTCGACCCCGGTCCGCCCCAGCAGTGTGCCGTTTGCGCGGAGGGTCCCTGTACGAGTGCCACTTCCGGCTCTGCACCACTTCCGCCCTGCCTCTCCACCGTGCAGGTGAGCGGTCTAGTGGTTAACGTCGACTGGTATAAATGGCAACCTGGAGGAAGCAAAGCGGACGAGCCCAGCGGGAGCGCCGACTTCGCGCCGACTTCGCGCCAAAGTCGCGCATAAGTCAAGCCCGTCTTCGCCCGTCCGCGGCCGATCGAGGCCCGGGGCCATGCATGCTGCCCGACGCATTACTTATTCCTCTCAGAAACTTCGCTCCTTTCTTCCCTGCGCCCCTCTTGCTCCTCATACAATTGCTATCGCTCAGAAATATGGCATATTCGCTTCCCTTCCTCCTATTATTCCCCAGGCTCCTCTCCCTACTACCCTCCCCTTCAACTCTGCCGCCTCCATGTCTATCAAGCCAAGTTCCTCTGGTATGCGCTCTATCTCACTAGTCTACCTTAATACCCGTTCCCTCCCGAAACATCAACTTGATGTATTCTAACTTCTCGAGGGTGGCAATATTGACATCTGGCTCCTCGTTGAAACTTGGCTCCATGCAGACTCCTATCCTGACATCTTGGCCGCTATACCCTCGGGCTATTATATTCTTCATTCTAACAGGACTTCTGGTAGACCTGGCGGTGGAGTTGCTGCCATCATTCGCTCCAACCTACAATTCACTTCCCTAACAACCACCCCTATATTGAACTCTGATACTCTTACGCTGAAATTCACTTCTCCCAAATACCCTTTTATTTGTGTTTTAGTGTATCGTCCCCCTGTTAACATGCCCTCCTTCCCATCCTTGTTTAGCGATTTAATCTCGCAGCTGACCATCAACTCCGCTAGGATCTTGATCATTGGCGATTTCAATTACTGGCCACTCGACCCCCTTGAATCCTCTCTCTCACTTGAATTCTCTGGTTTGCTACTTGGCTTAAATCTCTCACAACATATCTCTGTTGCTACCCACAACAAGGGTCATATCTTGGACCAGGTTTGGACCACCAATCTGGATATCACTTCCCCTTTGGTTTATCCCTGCACTTGGTCCGACCATTTTTTTATTTCTTTTTCCCTAAAACTTTCAGTACCCACCCGCACCACACCAGTCTCCAACTTTTCGGCACGTAATTGGAAGCACGCCGATATGTCCCTCCTCCATTCGACCCTTGCTTCCACACTCCCCCCTAACCACCCTGACTTGAATTCTCAAGCAGCCATATTGGAATAATGGCTGTCTCAAGCCAGTGAGGTGGTCGCTCCCGTTAAAATCATCAAATCTAAACGACCTCACGACGCTCAGCACTGGTTTAATGACCAACTGAAGGCCAACAAACTCCTTCTTAGACATTGGAGGCGCAATTATGATCCTTTATTAAAGTCTACTTACATGGATCTATTAAAATCTTACAAAAAATCTATTATTTTGGCCAAATCCTCCCATTATTCCCAGAAAGTTATTAATTCTGCATCCAAAACAAAAGAAATTTTCTCAATCGTAGCTGAACTTTCCCTACCCGACCGTGTTACACCTCAGCCTCAACCTTCACAAGCCCTGTTTGACTCCCTTAATTCTTTTTTTATTGATAAGATTTCCACGATTAAAAACAATATCCCCCCTACCACCATGTCACAGGCTAGCGCCCTTCCTTCTTCGAACCCTCATTCCCTGCATGAATTCCCTCCTATCTCCTTGGATATCTTTCGTTCATTACTCCAGGCTGTCAGCTCGGGCTCCCCCAAGGACTGTTGCCCTCCTCAAATCCTAAGAGATGCCTTTATGGCTTGCCCCGGCCCTCCTCTTGACCTGTTAAATCGCTCACTCTCTACAGGCTCTGTCCCCAATGCTTTCAAAAGCGCTGTGGTAGTACCTATTTTAAAAAAACCCGGTTCTGACCCTGCGGTCTTGGGTAACTATCAACCTATTTCCCTCCTCCCCTATCTGGGGAAGGTCTTGGAAACCTACGTCACCCGCTGCCTGAGTACTTTCATCGAGGAAACTCACTTCCTCGATGATCAACAGGCTGGTTTCAGACCGTCCCATTCTATGGAGGCAGTGGTGGTAGCGGTCATGGACACGCTGAGACAGGGGGCTGATAAGAACATGGCCCAGGCCCTAGTGCTACTTGATCTCTCGGCCGCTTTCGACACGGTCGACCATGACATCTTGGTCGACCGTGTCAGAAATGCTGGCATCTCGGGCCTGGCCCTGTCTTGGATTGTGGCCTTTCTCCAACTCCGCTCCCAATCGGTACACCTGTCTTCCTTTTCTGCCCCCCGTATTTCACTTTCCTGTGGTGTTCCCCAGGGTTCTGCTCTGTCCCCTCTTTTGTTTAATCTTTATATGCAGCCCCTCCTGGTTTCTCTTCGTCACTCCTCTGTCACCACTTTTAATTATGCAGATGATCTGCAACTTATTTTTACCATTGACCCCTCCCCTCTCTCCTGCTCCAATTTCCAAACCACAATGCTTACCATCTACGAGTGGATGAACTTCAGCCAGCTGAAGCTCAATCCTAGCAAGACAGAGCTGTTTTTGATTGGCGGGCTTCCACATCCTTGGACTCCCAATTTTTGGTCCCCCGCCCTTGGTCCCCCTCCCTGCCCAGTCAACTCTGTGAAGAGCCTAGGTGTTAATATCTCTAGTGACCTTTCGATGCGGCCGCATATCAACGCTGTTACCTCGGCCTGCTTTCACCATCTTCGCAGAATCTGGAAGATCCGAAGGTTCCTATCTCCTGAGGCTCTCACTCTTGTCATCCTGGCCCTGGTTACCTCACGTTTAGACTATGCCAACTGTCTATACGTGGGGATTCCTGCATACCATCTTCAACGACTCCAACTGGTGCAAAACCAGGTAGCCAGATTAATTTTCCAGCAGCCCAAACACCAACACGTCACCCCGATGTTAAAAACCCTACACTGGATCCCAGTTGCGCAACGCTGCATTTTTAAACTGGGATGCACCATTTTCACATCCCTTTTTGTTTCTGCCCCTGTCTTCATTTCTCTCTGTCTGCACCCATATGCTCCTTCTGGACACCTCAGATCCTCTGCCCACAACCTTCTGATCACTCCTAGGTTCAGACGTAAGAAGCACGGCGGAGCTTGTTTTTCTTTTCTTGCCCCGTCCGCTTGGAACTCCTTTCCTCTCTCAATTCGGCTCACTTCCGATTATCCCACTTTCCGTAAATCTCTGAAAACATACTTGTTTCGTCTTGCTCACGGCTAGCTGTACATTCTCCCTGTGTCCTCTTCCACTGGTCTTCGAGCGCCAAGAAACCAATTGGTGTATGTGCGCGGTATTAAACACTTTTAACATAACATAACAGATAATGTGCCAGTTGGGTTGCTCCAATTTGTTGTGTTATAGTTATAAGAGATCGACACTATGCCTTGAGGGTATGCATTTTTAGAATCAAGTGGCACCACAGATTAAAAGCACAAGGTTGATTATGTTGGATATGCCTCATGATGTGACCTAAGTAAACATTACACCCTGATTAGGAATGTATTTGTAAACAAATTATTTCACTTTTATTGATTAGCACTATAATATTTTACCTGAAGATCAACTGATATTCAATATGTACTGTATGTAATTGACATGGTGCTCTAGGGATAATTTAGAAGGATAGTTTCCGATAAAATTTAACTTCTCAGAATTGTTATAAAAGCACTTAGCACTTTTTGTCTAGCTTCTTTTACTAGATGTATAGAAGATTTTAATTATTTACAAATGTATTGTATTTTAAGCTTGTTAGATTCTAAAACTCAACCTAGCACTTTAGAGCCAATTCGGAAAATGTAAAATTGTAAGAACATGGGGCCAGATGTAGGTAAATGTCATTTACCGATTTTTAAATACCGAATTTTACCGATTCGGTATTCAAAAATCGGTAAATGACATGTAGGGAAAAATTCGGTATTTTTTACCGAATCGTTAAGATTCGGTATTTACCGATTCGGTAAATGCCGAATCGGTATTTGCTATTGAATCCTATGGGCCTTGAAGTAAGGGTAGAGTGGCAAATAGCCCCTCACCCTTGGGAATGGAAAAGGAGTAGCAGCATTTCCACCCTCGCCCTGGGCAATGTGAGTGGGGGTGGCATTTCCAACTGAACAAGTAGTTGTTGATAAATCCCCTCATCCTTGAGTAGGGTCAGATAATCCCAAAGGAAAAGTCATTTGCCCACTTTACCTGCAAAGGGGGTGTTATTAATCGTCCTTGCTCTTTGGCAATGTGAAGGGGGGTCGGTGGCATAAAACAAGGCACCTTTAGCTGTTGTGGTGCACGTTTAAACTGTCATCCTGCACGTGGGCATCAGTGCACCCTCCCCAGCTCTTACATAAGGTCATGGAGGGAATTTGTTACTTCCTCCTGCATTTGTGTGTGACATGGGTAAGCCTCCTTGGTCCTGAATAGGATAGGGTAGGGTTCATCCGGAGAAGGCTTTTTTCTGTTTTTATTTCTCCCAAGACTGACAGACTTGAAAGAGTTATTCATAAGTGGGCTGACATATCCACCCATTTCTGGATCATGCAGCTTAGACTCTCCTGCCAAGCTGCTTCCATCTTATTTTATTTTTTTGTGGTTTTTATGTTTTCTTTCTAATGCTTGGATATATTGGGAAGGAAACACCTGAGTGTCCACTGCCCATGTACAGTGATGTGCATGAGCACTGGAGTCCCCTTGTACCCTGGCAGACATTTGCAAAATGTTTAATAGTACAGAAATAGTTTGAAATGCCCTTTGTGCATCTACATTTTCCTGTATGTATTAAAACAGACTGAACAGATTTTGAATTCCTGAAGAGATGCAATACCATAAAAAAATGGTACCCATGCATTCAGAGGTTTCCCAGTTCTTTGCTGAGAAAATTCAATGGGAAATCACATTTTATGGGTGTGTGTAAAACTAGTTTGGGACCCCCATCGATCTCCACCAAATTTGGCATGCTGTTGGATGGCATTTAAAACATTGTTTTCTCTTACTTCAGTTATGTCAATGGAAACCCAAGTTATCAAGGATACAAAAATAGAATTGCCTATAGACTGAGGTGCCACACTTAACCACAGAAGCACTAATTTGCCATTAAAGTGTACTTAAATATACGTGCAGAGATACAGCTACATCCCTCATCCAGTTTTCAGGACTTTAAATGGATCTGTTTATTTTTAAGGCATTGATTTCCTTGGGAGCTAACTGTAAGTACTAAAGCACTGAATGCATAACCTTTAGAACCCTGCTTATATTTGAAGGAAAGCCATGCTTGAAATATGTCCACAATTAGAACCCTGCAGACATGATTGATAGTCTGCTCATTCAAAAAGCTTTAATAAATGAAAATGAAATGAAAAATGTGATTACATTTCAGTCGCAAAAAGCAAAATAGTACACATTTGTTCTCTTGCTCACTTGTCGCTAGGCTCCCATTACCAGGTAGCCCATCTTAGAGGTTTGGTATATACCTCACATTAACCTCCGAAGATCATTTAGCTGAAATAGTTTTCAAATCTGAAACTTTCAGTAGAGTCTTAGGTAGAATATCCTTACTTTACGACTATGTTATTGCAATTTGCAGATAATCCTTTCTTGTTATTATGGGTATATTGTTTTGCATTATGACCTGGTATTGTGCTCATTTTGAATCCTTTTTATTTTTTTTTAATTTTATTTAAAAGTTTTTTGTATATACCAACATTATCAACAAAGAAAACGAAATATTTACAGCACATTTGTTTACAGCTGACTTACATATCCTATTACTTCTGAAGATCCGTAAACCCAACATATACATACACAACAAAGAGATAAGAGAGAAAAAGTCGCATTTTACAATTTAAATCAGGGAAGGAGAGAAATAGGGAAAAAAAAGTAATGAGGTAACTGAAATCTTATGAGAAGGGGAAATCAGAACCAAATAACCTATCTTAGGTTTTACACCCTCCCCATTCTAGTTTTCCATAATTATATAGGTTGCCATATCTTGCAGCATAATGTTCTTGCTCTCCGCCCCTTCCTACCATATATTGCGCTTTCCAAGTTATATGTGGAGAGTAGCCTTGCTAACCAAGTTTGAAAGGTTGGTGGAGCTCTATCCCGCCATGATTTAGCAATACAGATTCGCAATACTGCCATAGCAACAAACAAAAATTCTATGTAATGACCGTCTTCCTCTATTATCAGCCCAAGCAGTATCAGTTTTGGAACCAATAGTACTTGGATTCCTAGTGTACCTCCTAAGAAAGACTTTATTGCCGCTATTAAAGAGTATAGTTGTGGGCATTCAGCAAACATATGGACTAGATACGTATTAGTCGAATCGCATCTCGGGCAGGTGATTCCCGACGTGCCCCCCCATTGTGCTATTCTAGCAGGGGTATAGTAAAGTGAAAACAGCGTTTTGTAATGTTGTGACTGGAGGGTGGCCGAGCATAAGACCGTGCGGCCTAGATCCAGTGAATCCTGAAAGTTCTCCTGTGACGAGCCTATTTTCTCCCCCCATTTTACAGCATACTTTCCCCTGTCATCTTCTTTCAATATATACAGCTCAGCATACAGCTGTCGGATCGTACAGTAATGGCCACGCTGTACATATTCCATTATTTTGCATTCCCCAAACCCCAGTGTGCCCCCCTTTTTATTCATAAAATAGCTTCTAAGTTGTAGATACTTAAAAAAGCTCCTTCCATCTAGCTTATACTTTGTTTGTAGCTCCTGAAATAAACGGATGCCTTCTTGAGCGTAAATATCCCCTATTTTCCTGATACCCTTTTCCTCCCATTCCCTCATAACTGAGTCTCTGAATATGTCCCCCGGCAGTGAAGAATTTGTATAAAGTCGAGTATATCTATTAAATCTCCCCAATCCTAGTGTTTTAGATACTGATTTCCAGACCTTATACGCTGCTTTAAGAGTCTTGAACCTCATGTGCCTAAAGTAGGTAAAATCAGCTGTATTTAAAAAGGCATTCTGGGCATCCCCTCCCATTAGTGCAGAATATACATTTTTGAGATTGATTCCTCCATCCCCCGGGTCTTGTTCTTTTCACCCTCCGTCTATCATCCACTGAAAGTACTGCAAAGCTGCTGCCCAATAATATAATCTGAGATCTGGGGCCCCCCATCCCCCCTTCTCTCCCGGTAATGTGATGTGCTATAAGCTCTCCTCGTTTTCCCATGCGCCCTAATAAATCTGTTTAGCATTCCTTCCACTTTGGTGAACCAACTGTGTTCGAAAAAAAGCGGGATGGCCCTAAACATATAAAGAAATTTAGGGAAGGTAATCATTTTTATAGCATTTATTCTACCCATTAATGTTAAGTGTAGGTTATGAAATCTTTCGGTGTTTTTCTTCACCTTTGTTATTAAGGGCACCATATTCAACTCAACCAATTTATCCAAGTCCGTAGTGATTTTAATCCCTAAATAAAATGCCTCAGATACTATCCTAGTGTCCTAATATACCGTGTTATTATTTTGTACAATTTGAGTCTTCCCTTTATTGATTGAATACCCCGAAATTCTACCAAATTTTACAGCCTCCTCCTCAATTTCCGTTATGGCCTTCCCTGGATCTGATGTGATGATTGCCACATTGTCTGCATAGGCAAACACTTTATATTCCCAATGTGTAGTGTGATCGGGACTATATTGTTATTGCTAGTAAACCTCCGTAGCATAGGCTCTAAATATAGAGCAAATAATAGAGGTGAGGCGGGGCACCCCTGGCGTGTACCTCGTCTTATCCCTACCATTTCGGTATATTCTTTATTAATCCTTATCCTTGCCGTTGGTCCCATATACAAAGCCTGAATTGCTTTAATAAACCCCAGGCCAATCCCAGCCCAAGCCATCACCTTCCACAGATAGTTCCAGGAGATCCTGTCGAAGGCCTTCTCTGCATCCAGATAAATTGCCGCGACAGGGTCCCCTGCAACTCCCACAGCATCGAATATAGTGATCATTTGACGTGTATGTTGGGTGGTCCCCTTTCCTGGTATAAACCCATGCTGTGTATCGATCACCAAACTCTCAATAACCCTACTCAATCTCTGTGCCAAAGATTTGGAAAAGATTTTGGCGTCCGCGTTCATAAGCGTGATTGGTCTATAAGACCCGGGTTCTATTGCAGGCTTATCCTTTTTTAGTATAACTATAATATCTGCCCCTGTCCAAGAGGGGGGGACTGATAAGCCCTGCTGTGCCAGCCCGAGAGTCCTATTACAAAAAACAATTTGATGGACAGAATGTGGATCAATGTCACACACTCACCCCAGTCCAAAGATCCGGGCCCAAATCCATCGTTTTTTTGCACTCCACACCTCCCTGGGTTAGACAATGGCGATATGCAAATCAGCTCTGACCCTGTGCCCCATGGGAACAGTCCAGTCCGAACTACAAAAGCCATGTCCTTCCCAGAACGGAATCAAGCATCCGAGGACCGGACCGGTTTCGAGGTAACACCTCTCATCAGCCCGGCTAGCTTGACTCCAGTGGTGTGGAGTGCCTGGGACCCACGTCTGGGCATCCCCAGCGCACTTAGGGCGGAAATTGCAAACAAAACAGATGATGGACCGAATGTGGATCAATGTCACACACTCACCCCAGTCCAAAGATCTGGGCCCAAATCCATCTTTTTTTGCACTCCACGACACCCTGGGTTAGACAATGGCGATATGCAAATCAGCTCTGACCCTGTGCCCCATGGGAACAGTCCAGTCCGAACTACAAAAGCCATGTCCTTCCCACAACGGAATCAAGCATCCGAGGACCGGACCGGTTTCGAGGTAACACCTCACATCAGCCCGGCTAGCTTGACTCCAGTGGTGTGGAGTGCCTGGGACCCACGTCTGGGCATCCCCAGCGCACTTAGGGCGGAAATTGCAAACAAAACAGGTGATGGACCGAATGTGGATCAATGTCACACACTCACCCAGTTCAAAGATCTGGGCCCAAATCCATCGTTTTTTTGCACTCCACACCACCCTGGGTTAGACAATGGCGATATGCAAATCAGCTCTGACCCTGTGCCCCATGGGAACAGTCCAGTCCGAACTACAAAAGCCATGTCCTTCCCAGAACGGAATCAAGCATCCGAGGACCGGACCGGTTTCGAGGTAACACCTCTCATCAGCCCAGCTAGCTTGACTCCAGTGGTGTGGAGTGCCTGGGACCCACGTCTGGGCATCCCCAGCGCACTTAGGGCGGAAATTGCAAACAAAACAGGTGATGGACCGAATGTGGATCAATGTCACACACTCACCCCAGTCCAAAGATCTGGGCCCAAATCCATCGTTTTTTTGCACTCCACACCACCCTGGGTTAGACAATGACGATATGCAAATCAGCTCTGACCCTGTGCCCCATGGGAACAGTCCAGTCCGAACTACAAAAGCCATGTCCTTCCCAGAACGGAAGCAAGCATCCGAGGACCGGACCGGTTTCGAGGTAACACCTCTCACTAGCTTGACTCCAGTGGTGTGGAGTGCCTGGGACCCACGTCTGGGCATCCCCAGCGCACTTAGGGCGGAAATTGCAAACAAAACAGGTGATGGACCGAATTTAGGTAACACCTCTCATCAGCCCGGCTAGCTTGACTCCAGTGGTGTGGAGGCTCTGGGACCCACGTCTGAGCTACCCCAGTACACTCAGGGAGAAAATAAAAAAAAACAATTTGATGGATCGAATGTAGATTTGCCACTCTACCCTCACCTATGGGGTGGGGATATGAGCCACCCACCATCACAAAAGGGTGAGCGGGTCTGCTGTCACCAAAACTGCGCTGTTACCCAATGGGGAACAGAACCGAGGGTTGGGTAACAGGTGACCATGAACCGCTCTTTCATGGACTGCACCTTGGTGTCGATTTGTGTTATCTGCTCCTTCATTTTCACTCAAGATCACTGTCTCCCAGTTCAGAAGGGAGCATAGGGGCACCTGCTCACCTGTGTACCAAGTCTGTTCTTTTTTGGTGTTTGAAAGTCCCCTTTGACCTAGGTCAAGATGACAAGGCAGACAAAGTTAATCCCCAACCCTTGGTCAGGTGGGGTAATGACAAAACATTAAATACAAGGAAGAGTAAAAATCTTGTAATGATTTCATTTCTGTGCACTCCACGCCCCAAGCAACCCCTTACTAAGCCATGGCTGGTCCCTGCAGCCCCCTGACTCTATAGACCCTGTGATGGACGCTGCCTCCTGCAGCTTCTCTATGTGCTACCCTGCACTTACAATGCATTTGTGTACCCCCCAGCATGAAACATTGAATGGTTAGGCCCTGCAACAGGCCCTCCACTGTACAAAGCTGAAGGCCATGCCCGGCAGGGGATTGGCCGCCCATTGAGGCTGGGCGAGGGGTGTGGTCACAGGCCAGGTCCTGCTGCCAATACCCTACCGCACATGGCCTAAAGCTGTGCTCAGTGGGGGAGTTGGATGACTCTGATAAAAAAAAACTAGACATTGACAAAAAAATATAAAGGTTAAATTGAAATTAGTGTCTGCTGTGGTAATAAGATATTACAAAAACAAAAGGTTAAAGTGAAGTTATAGTCAACTGTAGTAATAAGATTGTAGTTCACTGTCAGAACAGTTTTCGAACTGCCATGGGTCAAGCAGGAGCTACTGGGCCCAACCGTGGTGTTGATGCTTTTTCCCCCTGATGTGTGCGGCCCAGCTTACTATAACCTGTGAGCATCTGGGCCAAGTATCTTTTCCACACTTGACTCTCAGTGGGAGTGCAGTTCGAGCAGTCCAAGGCTTCTCTGGGAGGAGGTAGGTGTAGGGTGAACAATAGCTCACAACTCAAAATACATCGAGAAATCCCCAATAAATTATTGTCCAGTCAAATTCTAAAGTATTTAATACAATCACAAAGTGTATGTTCTCTCAGCACCAAAATCAAGTCTGGATCTCCGGCAGACCCGCTGAAACCGGCCCAACTCAAGACCCTGGCGCCGGTTTGCCGCACCCCGGTGCTGTCCTTGATCAACCTGTCCCTCTCTTCTGGAGTGGTTCCTGTCAGATGGAAGCAGGCAGTAGTCACGCCAATTCTGAAGAAGGCGACCCTTGACCCCCTTAAACCTGGAAGCTACCGCCCTATCTCCCTTCTCCCTTGGGTCACGAAAATAGCGGAGGCCCATGTGAATGCCACTCTTACAGACCATCTTGCTAGGCTTAACATTCTCGACCCTACCCAGAACGGGTTCCGTGCGGGTCACAGCACGGAGACGGCCCTTCTCTCGATGGTCGAGCATCTGCGTTCCGTGCTGGATTCCGGTCGGACGGCGGCACTATTGTTATTAGATCTCAGTGCCGCCTTCGACACGGTCTCGCACGGGATTCTGATTCGGCGTCTTGAGGAGGTGGGCGTTTCTGGCTCCGCCTTGCACTGGTTTCGATCCTTCCTTACGGATAGGTCATTCCAGGGGGCGATCCCGCCCGGTAAGTCGTCATCCTACCCGTTAGACCAGGGAGTCCCACAGGGGTCATCACTGAGTCCCACCCTTTTCAATCTGTATGTGAGACCGTTGGCTGCGGTCGTCAAGCGGTAGGGCCTGACCATGGTCTCTTACGCAGATGACACGCAGCTGGCGGTCACACTGAGTGGGGACTCAGACCTTGAGGCTCCCTGGTTCTGTGATGGTCTGCGGGAAGTGGCTAACTGGATGAATTCCAACTGTCTCCAGTTAAACACCAAGAAGACAGAGATTATGGTGGTTGGTAAACAGGTGGCTTTGTGGGGTGACAAATGGTGGCTTTCGGAGATGGGTGTGACTCGCCTCCCAGCGGCAGGGATAAAAAACCTGGGGGTGTGGCTTGATCCTTCTCTGAGTTTCATCTGTCATACCAAGAAGGTGGCGGCTTCTTGCTATGGCATCATCAGAGGACTTTGACCCATCCTCAAATTCTTTGATGCACCCACAAGACAGCTGGTGTTCCAAGCATCAGTGCTGTCCAGGCTGGACTATGCCAGCTCCCTACTGGCGGGGGTTAACCAGTCAGAATTTCTGTGGCTCCAGCGGGTTCAAAACGCTGCGGCCCGACTGGTGACAGGTCTGCCTAGGCGGTGCTCGTGTCCAATGCCCTGCGCTCTCTCCACTGGCTCCCTGTGCAGCAGAGGATTAGATTCAAGGTTCTCTGCCTTGCATTTAAAATCCTCAAGGGTACTTCCCCAAAAATCTTGGAGAAACTGCTGATCCCCTATGTCCCCTCTCGCACTCTTAGATCGCTAGGCCAGAACTTAGCAGTGGTCCCGCGTTTTAAGTTCGGTCCATCACCTGTTTTGTTTGCAATTTCCGCCCTAAGTGCGCTGGGGATGCCCAGACGTGGGTCCCAGGCACTCCACACCACTGGAGTCAAGCTAGCCAGGCTGATGAGAGGTGTTACCTCGAAACCGGTCCGGTCCTCGGATGCTTGATTCCGTTCTGGGAAGGACATGGCTTTTGTAGTTCGGACTGGACTGTTCCCATGGGGCACAGGGTCAGAGCTGATTTGCATATCGCCATTGTCTAACCCAGGGTGGTGTGGAGTGCAAAAAAACGATGGATTTGGGCCCAGATCTTTGGACTGGGGTGAGTGTGTGACATTGATCCACATTCGGTCCATCACCTGTTTTGTTTGCAATTTCCGCCCTAAGTGCGCTGGGGATGCCCAGACGTGGGTCCCAGGCACTCCACACCACTTGAGTCAAGCTAGCCGGGCTGATGAGAGGTGTTACCTCGAAACCGGTCCGGTCCTCGGATGCTTGATTCCGTTCTGGGAAGGACATGGCTTTTGTAGTTCGGACTGGACTGTTCCCATGGGGCACAGGGTCAGAGCTGATTTGCATATCGCCATTGTCTAACCCAGGGTGGTGTGGAGTGCAAAAAAACGATGGATTTGGGCCCAGATCTTTGGACTGGGGTGAGTGTGTGACATTGATCCACATTCGGTCCATCACCTGTTTTGTTTGCAAAGCCCGAGAGTCCTATGCATATCTCCCCCTATCACCCCCCAAAAAGTCTTGTAGGATTCGGCCGGAATCTGGTCCGGCCCAGTGGCTTTACCCGATGGGAGTTTCTGTATGGCTTCCTGTATTTCTATCAAAGTTAGTGGTTGGTCTAGCTCCTCCTTCCCCTCTTCTGTTAATCCCACATGTGGAGTCTCTGCAAGATAATTCAGGATATCAGCGTCTGATGTTGGTGGGCCCTGATCATATAGAGCCTCATAAAAATCCCTAAAGGTCTCTCTGATCTCTTCAGCCTTATTTGTGATCACCCCAGACCCATTTTTAATTTCTTTTATCTCGCCCATGGCCGAGCTTTGCCTTGCTCTAATTGCCAGCAGATGTCCTACCCTTTCGCTGTACTCATAACATTTCTCTTCATTAGCAAGGAACTTACTGGAGGCCTTCCTCGCAATGTTTTCGATTGCTTCTGACTTGACTACTTCCGTCTTTAATAAAATTTCTTCTAGTGAGTCTTGCATCACTATCGCCTCAATAAGTAATTCTTCTAAATCTGCCAATTCTTTAATCTTTTCCTGTATCTTAATTTTTTCCTGCCTATCTCTATACAATGTATAGCTCAGGGTCTCCCCACTTATTGCGGCCTTAAACGCATCCCACGTAATACCTGATGAAGCTGTTCCCCTATTTATATTCCAGAATTCAGTGATCCACGTTTTCATATGTGCAAGATAGCCATCCTCTCTAAGAAGCCCCCTCTCAATAGTCCATGTGTTTTTTTTCCTACTTTTATTCTTATATGGTAGTGAAAGAATGAGTGGGTTATGATCTGAAACTAATCTTGGAGCTCTTTCTAATTGGCTGTCACCTACTAAAGAGCTGGACACAAAAAAATAATCTAATCTGGCCACCTTCCTGTGGGGAGCTGAGTAGTATGTGCTCCCTGTACCAGATGGATTCTTCTGAGCCCATAGATCTACCAGTGCATTATTCCTTGCTAGATTTACAATAGCCTGAGAGGTCTTCTTTTTCCTCCCCCTGTAAGGGCTCCCACCCGTAAGACCTATACCCTCCATTCCATTTATATTGAAGTCCCCACAGCAGATTACTGGTTCAGGCCAAATCGCCAGCTCTGTGTCTAAAAACTGGAACAGTTCAGGTTCATCGTCTGTGGAGGCGTACACCGAAACAATTGTGCATCTTCCTGCCTCTGTTTCCCCTTCCACCATCACCCAGCGTCCCTATTGATCCTCCTTTTTCTTCAGAACTCTAACCCCCCCTCTTTTTGCTAATATAGCTACACCCCTTGTTATGGTGCCTTGTTTTGTGTATGCAAGTACCTCAAAACCTAACTGATTCAATATTTGGCTATTATTGCCTTCCACATGTGTTTCCTGGAGGCAAATTATGTCTAGCTTAAGCAGTCTCAGCATGGCAGCCACTTTCATCCTCTTTGCTCCATCATTCAGGCCACAAATATTTATCGAGGCTATTCTTACAGCCATAATAGATTTATTTTCCTTTCCAACTTTTCTCCTATCTTCCTGTATATCATAGTCATATCAAAATGATTATGTCTCTGTGTCTGAGTGTCTTTGTGCTGTAATGTGCCCTCCAGTGCCCCCCATCCCCCACCCCCACCCCCACTGGCCCTCCTCCCCCTTTAGAACCCTCCCCCCCTTTTACAGGCAAGTAGGTCAAGCATGACCTACGTGTGGCTGTACTGGATTGTAGTGTCGCTACCCTCTCCCGGTTGGGTCAATTCCTTGTTGTGTTGCCCTAAGGTACCTGAGATTTTTTTTTACCTCTACTACCTTGTCCCCTTCCACTATCTGTAAGTTCCTCTAAGAACTGGTTAGCCTTTACTTCTGAAAAGAACATCCTGGTGTGCCCCTTCGTTATAACCTTAAGCCTTGCTGGGTACAGTAGGTAGGCTTCTGAACCCAGAGCCTTAAAGGGATCAATTAGCTGCCTAAGCCTCCACCTCCTCTCCACTGTAGTGTGGCAGAAGTCAGGTCTCGCGAAGAAGGTGACTCCTTCGGCTGTTATCTTCGAATTTGGCCTAGCTAACTCCATTATCTGTTGCCTTGCCAGAAAGTTTCCTAAAAATACCAACATGGCCCTGGGTAAATTATCTTGACTGCCATCCCTGCGTTTCTTAAGAGTAAGTGGAAAGCCGTGGGCCCTCTGGACCTCAGTCTCCCAATGCCAATGTGTCTCCGGGAAGGCAGCCTTCAACAGTTTGATAACGTACCCCCGTAGGGTCTTGCCCTTCAATTCCTTCTACGAAACCAAGAAGTCTAATGTTATTCCGCCTCTGGCGGTTTTCGAAATCCTCCAACTTCCAATGGATATCTTCCACCACTTTCTCTTGATCCACTTTAAAAGTTTGCCAATCTGCTACATCATCTTCTAGTCTGCCAGTTCTTTCCTCCACCTGGTTCAGTCTATCCTCCGTTTCATCGAACTTTCTATTCATATTCCTTAAGGAGCCTTGAATTTTTTTCGTTGCATGCCTAGCCCTCCGACTCTCTGCTCTGGCTTCCCCCTGCATTTGTTTTAGTGTGTTGAACATCAAGTCAAGTGTGGCATGTTGCAGGGAGGGTCTAGTGCTGCTCCCTGTAGCTGCTGCCCCTCCCGAGGTGTTAGTTTCTTGATACAGGCTAGTAGTGGCAGTGTAGTCCCACATCAGCTTTCTGTTCATGCTGTCTGGGGAACCACCTCTTTCTTGATCTCGCTCTGGCCTCCTTCTTCTCTTTTGCGTGCTTTTCCCCCCCCCTCAGAGTCTGTAGAGCTAAGGCTCGAGTCTGATACATCCCCTGATATGCTTCCTGTCCCCTCTGAGGAAGGGGAATCCGACTCCTCGTTGACTGAGTAAAACTTATCCAGTTCTGGAGAACCACTGCCTCTGGCCCCTTTATTCACATCCTTTTCTTTTAGTGAATCTAGGCTGACCAAGCTGCCCCACTTCGTTCCGCCCTCTGCTCCTGCCACCCTTTTACTGCTAAGGCTAGCCTCAACCTGTAGCAATGCATCCAGCATGTCGGTGTTCGTATTGGTGGTATTGTTAGTATTCAGGTTCACAGCGGGTAACATCAGTGTGGCACAGTCTCTCCCCCATCTGCATCTCCAGCGCTCACCTTTTGTTTGCCATCCGATTGAGCCGTTTGAACCTCTACCAGAGCTTTTTTGGTGAGAGACGCATCTCCCGCGTCTGCCTTCGTTTGTTGTGGTTGCCTGGTAACAGCGGTAACACTGACGCTAGCGTCCTCGAGGGCGTTTTCCTCCAGCTCAGCATTCGCCGGCAGCGGTAGGTGACTCAGATCAGACCCGGGTGTCGAAGATTTCCCAGCGAATGCTTCTGTTACGGTAGGATGCCTTAGTATCACTTCAGTTCTGTCACCGTTATTCCCCGCGGTCCTCCACTCCGATCCCCTTACTTTTTCCAGTTTTTTAGATTGTGTTTTTGCGGTTGTGGCATTAGTACCAACTCGTGTTGCATTATTAGATTTCCTCGCATTGCTTGCTGGGGTGTCACGCTGCCGCATCGGCTTTTGGAGGTTAGTTACTGCAGGTAGTAGCTTCTCTTTCTCGCCTCTTAAGCGTTGAGCCATTTCTCTTGCCGCTGAGAAGCGAACCGCTCCACAATAGATCTCCTTCCCCCAGGCTCTCAGAAGCAGGAAAATTGAGTAAAACCTGCGGTTTAGTCGTGCATCTGGTTCCACCATAGACTGAGGTTCAGAGCTCCACAGCATGCCCACAAGTCTCAGCCATCAGGGTCCCGCCCGGGAGAGGAGTAAGTGCGACTGCCTCCTACAATCCACTAGCGGCCATCTTGCCCCGCCGCTCATTTTGAATCCTGTTGTTTCATAAAACATATACAAACATAATGGGAAAAGGTGCTTTTTTAATTTTATTTATTGGGGCAATCAGACCTTCAAATTTTCATCTAACTCTTGTTCTTAAAGTTGCTTCCCCATTGTAGGACTGGTCTGTGTATTTCCTTTAAGGTACTATGTCACCAAACATGATCCTTATCAGTTAATGTTAAAGGAAGCTTATAAAAAGTGTCAGGACATACTCAGTAAGAAAGGGAGCAATCAACGGCATCCTTTTCGTCTCTATGACTGTCCAACTGACCTTGATCCAGGAGCTAAGAATTGGGTGAGAGTAACTATCCTCTAACCGCACAAGAATAGCTAAAGAAAAATCTACAGAAGGGTTTCATTCATCATTTGAACTTAATTCTGAATACATAAGGAGAAACGATACCATTCACTGGCCGGAGAAAACTAAATGTAATCATGATAAGTAACAGATATCCACTCCCTCTCATGTCTGTGTAACTAGATAAGATCAAATCAGTCAAGATCTTTTCAAAGTTGGATCTCAAAGGGGTCTATAGTTTAGTATAAATACTCCATTGAGACAAATAGACAACTGACTTCAACACAAAAAAGACAAATTGACAAATTTGCACAATATTTTCAATACTTCATAAAGAGGATCTATCTTCAGGGCCATCTTAGATACATATATCATCATTTATCTCCAGTGGCGTAGCAAGACCTTTTGCCACCCGGGGTGTCCCCTGAGTTTGCCACCCATGGCGTCCATGTGTAAGAGTGGGAGGGGGGTGCTGGCAAATCATGCCCTTGCTGCCCATGATGGCCGCAGGTAAGTGTGGAGAGGAGGCCGCTGCCCCCAAAACTCATGCCGCCTGGGGCGGACCACCCTCCGGCCCTCCGACCCCCCCACCTACCGCGTCACTACGCCACTGTTTATCTCAGTGATATTCTTTATTTTTCTGAAACCGGAGAACAAGAAAATGTGAGGACAGAGCATGAGCTGGTATTTCCGGGGTTCCAGATTTCTGGTAAGGGGACACATATGGATGAGGAGAAGTTGAAGGCCATGTGAGACTGGCACAGTAATTCAAGGATTCCTAGGATTGTCCAATTTGTATTGTCATATCATTAAAGATTTCCGGGACATTGGTTGTCTCATCTCTAGACTAACTTAAGCAGATGTTCCATTTTATTGGAGGGTGGATCAGGAAGTAGCCTGTAAAAGCTTAAAACATACATTCACTATTGCGCCTACTTTGAAACACCAATTGTACTTTATTTTTCCTTGTGGAAACATGCCTCCTCTATTGCTATCAGAGAAATGTTGTTGAAAATAGATCTGAATGCAAGTGCAATCCACTCATTTGCTTATTATTCCTGAACTCTGTCTTCTTCAGAAATAAATCATTAAATCATCTATTAAAGAGAAATAAGACTTGTGTGATCAGCTGCCATTAAATTAGAGCTTCCTGATAATCCATTGTATTTTCTATATCTCCTGCATTAAAAAGGCCATTTTACCCGCAATTTCATTAATGCCACCTGCATTAGTTGATGGGCCAGCTGAATACAAAGTTGAGGCTATCTTAGACTTTAGGTGGAATGGGGTACAATTGCAATATCTGGTTGCATGGAAGGAACATGAGATGTCAGACAATCCTGTGTTTGTTAGTTCTGTCTCCTCTCAGGCTTTCTCCTTACTGGTGCGGCAGTGTATTTTCCTTTGATTTTGCCTTTTCAGCACAACTTGAAGTGAATGAGGGAACTAGTTAGTCTGCCTACACTCTGCACAGGGTGACTCCGTTTCTTATTCTTTTGATGTCTATATTTATATCCCTTTAGTATGATTCTATTCACTGATTGTGATTTATCTCCCAAGGTGGAGAATTGACAACCCCGTAAATATTGGTCAAAGAAACTTTGACATGATCTGCCAGTCTGGATTTTACAACAACCAACCTGCAGGAACTTTTCTGTCTCTCTCCCACTCCATAACCTCCATAACCTCTTTTCTGCTTTTCCTGGGGTCCTCTTCACAGTACTCTGCATCTTCAACAATACCTGAGCTCTGCTCTTGACACACCCCCTCTGCCTTCTCAATCAGCTTCAGATAGTCCAGAATGCAATGGAATGTCTTCTTTTTCACCTTCCCCATTATTCTTCAGTTTCTCCTCATTGAGCTGAACTTCACTGGTTCCCTCTTAGCAAGTGGATTGCTTTCATAGCACTGGCCCTATGCATATTCAACAGAAATTAAGGATATATATTCCTGCACACTATTTATGTTCCTGTTTATGTAACCTTCTACTAGAACCAAAGGTTTATAAGAACATAGTGGCAGGTTACACATTCTCCCACCTTGGACCCCAATTATGGGACAAATTTCCCTCAAACTTACGAATTGAACGTTGACTTTTATTGGTCTGTAAAGAAAACTGAACATTAATTTGTTCACTTTCTTTAGTTTTCTGTTGTACTCTTTTTGATTTTTTTGGGTGACTTCTCCTGAATGCCAAGTATACAAAAAGTGATTGATGGAGAGGAGTAGCCTGTGTAGGTAAGAGCAGTGGGGCATGGTGGGCTCGACAGATGACTACGAGGTAAAATTAAATAAATATTGAATTTTCCCTCCTTGTCTGTCAAGTCCACCCCTACCCAGCCCCACCGCTCCATTGCTTTTAACTGCACAGGACGCTCCTGTAGATGGAATGCCAGAAATAATCTCACCCACTAGTAATTACTTTGGGTCTGCATGCCAGTCCATCCTTATTTAGAAGACCATGGCACCTCAGCTTAGACCCAACCATATGCCAATGGGTCTTGACCATGCTCCAGTTGGAACAGTTCAGCCCAAATTGCCAGGCCAGGTACTCCCTGTACCAGAACTGGTAATTACTAGGGCCACATCCCAGTCAATCCCAGTACTACTAGAACCAGGCTGCACTTGACTGATGAGCCCCAGCTGGGGAGAAACTGGACTAAGGTTATTAGTTGAGCGAGGACCTGGCTTGGTAGTTCTGGTTGGACTGTTTCGACTGGAGCTTTACTAAGACTGATTTGCATATGGCTGGGTCTAATCTAAGGTGTCATAATGGGCAAAAAACTATGGACTGGGAAGCGGCCGAGTAATTACAAGTGGCTGAGATTCATTCAAGCATTTCACCCATCACTTTTTTACTTCTCGTTCATCACGGCAGAGCACCCTTTAGGTTATCGAATTAGGTACTTTAAAAAGCAATCAACCAACGATTTTCAGGATTGAAACAACTTCCTTTTGATGTATATTATTTATGAGGCTTAAAAAGCCCTGAGCGATAAAATATTAGGCAGTGTAAATCTCAATATTGTTTCAGAAATAGCAAATAAAAAAGACGGTACAACATAGCAGTCCATGGCGCAAAATAATCTCGAATTCTAAGCAATGAGTCGTGCAATGTATTGTTTAGCCTGGAGCTCTGGAGGGCTCCTTGGTCACACCCTCTTCTGGGTATGCAGCAGACCCGCTGTAACCACACACAATGAACGCATTTGTCTTTTTTAAGTCAAATTTAAACATTGGACTTCAGCTGTAGCATTCCCCATGGGAAAAACCTGCCCTTTTACCTCCACCCGCTGATGACAACTGCCCTAGTGTGCCCCGGGGCACCTCGAGCTTCCAGCGTTACATGGTAGATTTCCCTTCAGGCGACAATGCAGGATCCTTGCTCGCAAGATTGGATGACGTGGAGGAAGACGCAAAGCCTTCCTGCTGCTGTGTTCCTTTTCATAAGAGTGCTCAGAAAAGTTCCACGACCACTGCTTTCTCTGCTGAAACAGAGGCTGATTGCTGTATGAGCGCGGGCTGCGCTGGGCTCCTTCGGTGCCTGGCACTAGCAGTGCAGAGGTAAAATGACAAGCTTGCCAGGGAACATGGCCAGCTTCACATCACACCAGCAGGGCTGCTGTGGACTGTGCCCCTGGGAGCTTGTTGTGGTATTCTCAAAGACGTGTTCACTCGAATTAAACAGCGGATGGTTTGTAACTTCAGACAGGTGTAGGAGTAGTACACGAACGAATTTGTTAAAATTACAGGGAGGTGGCACATTAATGTCAATTTTATTCTGTGGTTTGTGTTAGCGAGTCACCAACAGACCTTCGATTGAACGTTTCCTCGCAGACCGGATAATTATATATGCTTTTCCAGTTGGTTATTCTCCAAGATGAAGAAAGGTGTTATTTTTTCGTCAGAAAAAGAAATAAAATTATCATTTCTCTCAAGGGCTATCGCTAGTCATGTGGTGTTTGTTTGCCTGCTTTTGCTGCCATCGAACATCTAGTATCTGCCTAGGAATTTGGTTTGGTTTCCTTCTGAGGGGGCTGTTAATTACATTTAATTTTATATGGCACTAAATTTTCTAGGTCGCCCAGTACCTGACTGTCTGGAGCCAAGAAAAGAAGACATTAAAGCAGGATTGACTATTAAGTAAGACATCTTGGTAAATCAGCCTTTTCAGCGCCTGCTAGAGCACATGGCGCCCAGGGACTGGCCTAATGACCAATGGCACTTGTTGCAAGGAGAGAAACCACCAACCACAGCGGATCCCGACCATATTACAGAAACATTGCACTGGTGAAAAACAGACAGGGCCACATCATTTTGCATTTACTTTGCTGTTTTGGTCACTTAGAAATAAGTTTGTATTTTACATAATGAATAATGTAGATTGTAGGACAGTTTCTAAACACGTGGAACAGACCTTTTTTGTTTATAATGTAAAATAGATTTTAACGAGTAAATACTGGTGTTGGAGTTACCTTCTGTGATAAGAATTTCAGCAAAGTGAGTTAGCACTGATTTAGCTACTTATGTAATAATGTTTCAATTACTTGTCGGTATTTCTATTGCTTTTTCTTCCATCTTCTGGTCATTACTTCATGAGGCATGTATGCCTACTGATAAGTTTTACACGTTGCAATTCTATGAAAAAACATTTCAACAAATCTCATATGCATATCGCAGAACTATAATGTACACACTTAGCACAGTCACTTGAAGACAGCCCTTCAATCTTAATCGTCCTGAAACCAAAACGTGGGAGGGAAAGAGAGATGTAACCACCAGAACATTGAATAATAAAATTGCCTGTAAGCATCTGAAACATTACCCCTTTGTCCACTTTCTTGTTCTGTTCACTACTAATTAAATAGCTTTCAAGTGTAATACTTCATAGCAGAGAGAACGTTAACACAAGAAACATCCTCAGCCTGGCCATCACATGAAAGTCTGTAGTTTGTAACAAAAGTTGAAGGAGAAGGCCAAGTCGCTACCCTGCTGACCTCCCACAAAGATGCTTACTGCGAAACTGCCCAAGAGAAAGCCAAATCTCGTGTGGATCACGCTGAACAAGTAATGGACAAGAATCTCCCTGAATCTGGTAAACAGAGGAAATAAAGGATTGTATGCACGTCTGAGAGTGTGGGTCGAGGCTCGAAACTCTTTTGGTGGACCAAAATTACCAAAAAGAGCATCTGACTAATCAATAGAATACATCTTTTCCAAATAAATGGAGAGATTCACTAACATTCTTTCTAGGAAATGAGAAAGCTTTAGCCAAAATATTCTGATTTGCATGAAACATAGAAGATACTTTAGGGCCAAACGAAAGACATAGTAACAGAAAAATTATATCAGAAAAAAACCTGAGATTAGAAGGTTTACAACTAAAGAAAACAAAACCCTCTTAGCTTCTCGGCAAATGTACTGAACACTACAAATAAAAGCCTTCAAAGTAAGATGCCTTAAACTAACTGCATGCAAGGCTTGACAATGAGGGCTCTACAGAACTTCGAAAATTACTAACAAATCCCAACAAGGAATTAAACGTCTAACAGGTGATAAAAGAATCAAAGAAACTTTTAATAATGCTCATAACAAATCATTCACAATCACATATGCCGCCCCAATGTCCTCCATAAGCTTTAATTTATATCCATCACAGGATGACAATTGGATTTTCAAAGTAGATACTTTTAAACCTAACTGAAAGCTATCCTGAAGAAACGACAAAACATGAATGCCTTCACAAAATGAAGGATCACATTTTTTGGCCTCACACCACTTTCTGGTTTCCCAGTGACTTACGAGTTAAGAGTTTACCTTTTTATGGATGCTTGCACAGCAATTAATAGAACTAGTTCCTACTTTGTAAATCATCCGGATCAACTTCTTTACTGTTGGTGTAGTCGAAGAAGAGCTTCCACGCACGAGACTATCAATAAATCAAACATTTGTAAAGCGTGCTACTCACCCTAAGGGTCTCAAGGCGCTGGGTGGGGGTGGGAGGGGGGGGGGGAGCAGCTACTGATCATACAGCCAGGTTTTGAGTAATCTCCTGAAGGACGGCAGGTCCTGGGTCTGTCGTAGGTGGATTGGAAAGGTGTTCAATGTCTTGGCGGCGAGGTGGGAGAATGATCTGCCGCCGGTGGTTGTTCGGTGGATGCTTGGAACGGTGGCTAGGTCAGCGGAGCGGAGCTGGTGGTAGGGGGTGTAGAAGGTGAGTCGCTTCTTGAGGTATGCTGGTCCTGCGTTGTAGAGTGCTTTGTGAGCGTGGTTGAGGAGCTTCAAGGTGATCCTCTTGTTGATGGGAAGCCAGTGCAGGTCCTTCAGGTGGGTGGTGATGTGGCTGTGGCAGGGGATGTCGAGGATGAGGCATGCTGAGGCGTATTGTATGCGTTGGAGTCTCTTCTGGAGTTTGGCCGTGGTTCCTGCATAGAGGGCATTGCTGTAGTCCAGCCTGCTGGTGGCGAGGGCCTGGGAGACCGTCCTTCTGGTTTTGGTGGGGATCCACCTGTAGATCTTGTGGAACATGCAGAGGGTGTTGAAGCAGGAGGAGGAGACGGCATTGACTTGTTGGGTCATTGAGAGCATTGAGTCCAGGATGAACTCCAGGTTGCGTGCATGGTCGGTGGGTGTCGGCTCAGTTCCCAGCAAGGCTGGCCACCAAGAGTCGTCCCAGGCGGAAGGGGTGGAGCCGAGGATGAGGACCTCCGCCCTGTCCGAGTTCAGTTTCAGGTGACTGCTCTTCATCCATTGGGCGACAGCCTTCATCCCTGCGTGGAAGTTGGTTTTGACGGTGGCGGAGTCTTTGGTGAGGGAGAGGATCAGCTGGGTGTCGTCGGCGCATGAGACTATGTTGAGGTTTTGTGATCGGACGATGTTGGTGAGTGGTGTCATGTAAACGTTGAAGAGGGTCGGGATGAGGGTTGATTCTTGGGGTACGTCACAGGTGATCTTGGTAGCTTCGGATCGGAATTGAGGGAGGCGGACTCTCAGCATTCTGTCGGTGAAAGAAGGAGGTGATCCAGTTCAGGGCTTTATCACGGATCCCCGCGTTGTAGAAGTCGTGTGAGCATGGTGCGCAGGCAGATGGTATAGAATGCGGCCAAAAGGTCGAGGAGGATGAGGGCCACGGTTTGGTTGTTTCCCAGGAGGGCCCTGATGACATCGGTGGCAGCGATGAGGGCGGTTTTGGTGCTGTGGTTGCTGCGGAATCTGGGTTGGGATGAGTCCAGGGTGTTGTTCTCTTCGAGGAATTGTGTCAGTTTTCTGTTGCAGATCTTCTCGATGACCTTCGCCAGGAACGAGAGCAGGGAGATGGGCCGGAAGTTCTTGAGGTCCTTTGGGTCTGCCTTGGGTTTTTTGAGTAGGGCGTGGATCTCTGCGTGTTTCCAGGTTTCAGGGAAGGTTGCGGTCTCGAATGAGCTGTTGAAGATCCTACAGAGTTGGGGTGCGATGATAAAGCTCGATTTGTTGAAGATGTGGTGGGGGCAGGGGTCTGATATTGAGCCAGACTGGATGGTGTTCATGGTCTTGATGGTGTCTTCGATGTTGACGAGGTTCCTGTGTAAAAGCAGTTTTTCTCTAGATATGCTCAAGCACTGCCTGGCGTTAGTCGCCTCTAAACCATTCAATAATTATCAAATAAAGAGGCGAGCGCTGGGAACTGGAAAGCAGGAAACGGGTTTTTATTTCTCCAGAGCAAAGCACGTCAGATTCGACAAACAGGGTATCGTCTCCAGGTGCTCTAACTGCATCTCTGCGGCCTGGCCTCTTATACTGTAGTTTATTGCTTTATTGCATGAAGACACATTCTTAACATTACTTTGAAGTACAGTAAGAAATCCCCGGAATCCCTGCTTCAAGCCCGTTCCCACACGTATTCATAGTAGAGGTCCCCACCCCAATCTCAGCAGGTGATGACTATCGCGCAGCTGGACATTCCGCTGGGAACCGAAATGTGCGCAATCGGTCAGATCTCATGGGGTGGTGACATTGATTAATCCCGGCTCCTTTGATTGAAGGCGAGATTCTACAGTATGGGGGCAATAAACTGTATCCGCAGGGCTAGGTGATGGCCTGGAATCGGGTCGAACAGTCGGGTACAGGGGAAGGGGTTATCAAAGGGACTGTTCGTGTGAAAGGGATGAAAGAGTACGTGGGTCTGGCACGGGAAGTGGCTCCGGGGCAGGGTAGCGCTGTAGGTGTGTTTATGGTTCAGGCATGTGTGCATGGGGGCTGTCAGCGTGCGGGGGATGTTAGCGAGGTCAGGGAGACGTGCAGGCGATCGGCGATGTATGAAGTGGCCATGGTGTCTAAGATGGCTGCTGCTGATGCGCTCGTACGGGCCCAGGTTTGGAAAAGATGGCGCCAGCAATGTTCATATCGAAATCTAATTTCCCACAGTGTACCCTTTGAACATTCTTAAGCCAGCTTCTCAATTTACATACATTTTTTGTATCTCTACATCATACAAGGCTTTTACATGTTCAGATTTAGTGTCCAAAGTCTTAGGGCAAATAGAGTTCATGAGAAGAGAGCACAGAGGCGGTATGCATTGTATCCCCAGGCAGCAACCACATATTATGAAAACTGGTACCAATACTATCATCAATAACTTCCAACCCCAGTCTTTGAAAGTGCTCCAGAACCAGCTCCCAAGCGACCAGCCTTCTTGCTCCTGATGGACCTCTGATGAAAGTCTGTGGAGGTGTTCAATTGCTTTGAAAACTGATGGTGATTTGTCCGGTACGAAGGTGCAGCAGCTAGATCCGATGATGCGGCATGATCCTCCACGTCCGCTAGCACCACGTCTAAGACAAGACGGTTCTGTAGAGCCACCAGGCGGACCGCCTGTAGCTTGGCTGTATTATTCGTGAGGATGCCAGCGTGATATTCAATGCTGTTTCGACTGCTTGGGTCAGATGTCGGATGGCTCGACTGTTTGCCATCAGACCCCAAAGAGGAATGAGTCCTTTTGCTGCATCAAGAAACTGTGATGTGGTCAATCTGCTCGTTCTATGTCTTTTGCTCGATTCTGCCTGTGGTGATTTGCTGGTGCCACATATGTCGAAGGGAGGACAAAGGCAATGTAACAGGTGTCCCCCCAGCCCTTTGGGAGCCAGGTATAGGCTTTTGTACCGCTGACAAAGTACATGTTCGGATAGGCAACGAAAGATGGAGGATCAGCAGTGTTCAGAGTCCTTGTGATGCGGCAGGAGCTGTGGCCCACGATTTTCGTCCCATGACCTTCAATGCAGACAAGGCCTGAGACGTTCACCACAGATAGGGCCACAGTCAGAGTTGTGGCTGTCCATTTCCAAAGGTAGGAGAAGGTGGGTCTGGCTGGATTGTTGAACACCTGCGTTTAGATTCTTTCTTTATCCGGAATGTTCATTTGAAAAGTGGTGTTGGAAGTCAGAGGGCAAAAGGGAGCAGAGGTTTTTCCTGTTTTGTTCAGCCAGAACTCATCGTGGAACTGTGCAACTCTTTCATCAGATGTTGCATCGTCTTTGTAGCTCCCTTGTAGGAGTATTAACCAAGCAGGGCAGGAGCCGAGAACAGAGAAAGGAGAAGGGAGGAAGGGGATAGAGTGTCCAGTTGCATGAGGAACCACCCCACAAATCCACAGTTCGTGGCATTGGCAGCAAGGTTGTATTGATGCAGCAATTGTACAAATGTATTATTCCAAAATTCTTTGCGCCGTTCTCGGAGGTGGGGTGACAGTGAGACCAGACGATGTTCTTTCTTGGTGGGGGGCGGCATAGTCAGTATCATTGTCTTGGGAGCGGGAGCACTTTTTTCCATGATCCAAACTCTGACCATGAGCAAGAGGCAGATGAGGGAGGCAATGAAGAGTGCAATTGTTTTTGTGCTATGTAGCTTGGCAGTCTTGGGGTCTTTACGATGGGTCTTCGGACGTCCGGGATCTTCCACCACCTTCAAGAGGCTCGGTGGCTGGCAGGACCACATACTTTGTCTGGCTTTTTTCCTGGTAGCCTTTGTAGTTTTAGCTACCGCTCTGAGATTTTTGACTTAGTTAGTGGTCTGCTTGGCTGAAGCACTCTCCTTTCATCGCAAGTTGTACCCTTTTCTGGATGGCACAGTGGGATCTGGAAATGCTGCCAATTCAAGTGTCTCTGTTTCTGGGTAACAACTCAGGGCTAGTCGGTCTTTCGTCAGGAGCTCTTCTTGGGTGTCCACGCTTTCAGTCATCGTCAGGGTTGAGGGTATCCGTCGACAATGGCATGCATGCAGCCAATTTTGTTTTCCTTCCACTCGAAGTGCAGTTCGGGTGGTGATCAAGACTTGCCAGGGGCCCGTCCACCTGGGTTCCAAGCTTTTCGTTCTTTGGAAATTTCGGACCAACACATAGTCCCCAGGTCGGATGTCGTGTCCAGGGCCCCTGGATGCGTCTGGTATGGCTTGCTGCACCTGTTGGTGGATAACAGTTAGTGTTTTCATTAAATTGTGCAGAGAATCAGACATTAGGATGTCCGGGACATCATGGATGGATGTTGGCTTTGGCGCGGTCCAAATATTCATAGGCCGGCCGAAGACAACCTCGTATGGAGTCAGGTGGTGTTTGGTTGGAGTGGAGCGCATTGATAGCAATGCCAGTGGGAGGGCATCAGGCCATTTCAGTCCTGTGGTGGCAACTATCTTTGCTAGCTTTAGTTTTAGTGTGGTGTTGTGTCGTTCTACCAGGCCTGCAGATTGGGGGTGGAAAACTGAGTGAAATTTCTGTTTTACACCCAACCCTTTCAGTATGAGTTGGATAACTTTGGCTACAAAGTGGGGGCCATTGTCGCTCCACAAAATCCTACAAAGGCAGTAGCGTGGGAAAAACTCCTTCAACAACACCTTGGCAGTAGTGATGGCGGTGTTGTCTCGAGTGGGGTAAGCTTCCACCCATTTGCTAAACGCACACACAATCACTAGCACGTATTTTAGACCATGGCACCTCTCTAGCTGAATGTAATCCATTTGGATGATTTCGAAGGGATGGTCAGGGACCCCAAACCCTCCCCGAGGTACTACGGTCCCTTTCCCTGGGTTGTATTGTAGGCATATCATGCACTGCTGAACTAGGCGATTCGCTGAGTCTGATATTTTGTCGTTGTGCCAAACTCTGGTGATTAGTTCAGTCATAGGGGCAGATCCTATGTGTGCAGGTGAGTGTACCATGGTCAGTATGGGGATCAGGTAAGCATTGGGTAGCAACCATTTGTCCGTGTCTTTCGTTCACCAGCAGCCTTCATCGTCTTTTAGTCCCACCCGTGCCCATTCAGTCAGTTCATGTGGTGTACTTGTCGATTGGATGTCTCTTATAGTTTCTCTAGCATCTGTCCATTTCTCTCCTTGTGACCTGGTCACGTACATTCATGTTGTCGTTCTGTTTCCGGCTGTGGTTCGGGCAGTGATGTTGACCAGTGCATTTCCCTGTCCTACAATGTCCATCACTTTCTTGTGTGCCTGGCATTTGATTAAGGCCAGTTGTTTGGGGAGGAGGACTGCTTCAGTCAGGGCGGAGACTAGATCTCCATGTAAGATCGGTGTGCCGTGTGAGGTCAGGAATCCCCTTTCTCTCCATAGAAGCCCAAAGTGGTGTACCACCGAAGGCATACTGGCTGTCCGTATATATGTTCACTATCGTCCCTGCTGCTAAAATGCACGCTCGTGTGAGGGCAATTAGTTCTGCCGCCTAAGCGGATCGTTGTGTAATGCGGGATGTTTCAACAACAGTTTGGGCTGTGTTAACAGCATAAGCAGCTAAGGTGGTGCCGTCGGGGAGTTTGATACATGAGCCATCTACCCATAGCTCTCCGTCAGGTTCTGGGAAGGCAGTGTCTCGGAGGTCGACTCTACTCTTAGTCTGTTCGTCAGTGAGGGTCACACAGTCATGCAGCAGAGTGACATTGGGGTCGTTCTCAGGTAGTGGTAACAAGGTAGCCGGGTTCAAAGTGGTACATCGCTTCAAGGTAATGTGTGGTGCCAATAGTGTCAGTTCGTATCCAGTCAGTCGTGCGCTAGTCAGGTGTTGAGTCTTGGTCTGGTTCAGGAGGGTGTCAACAGCATTGGTTACTAACACTGTAAGGGGGGTTCGAAAGTACAATTCCCTCACTCTGTCGTATGGAGACAGCAGCAGCTGCTACAGCTTGTAGGCAAGCTGGTAAAGCCCTGGCTACGAGGTCAAGAGTGGCAGAGAAGTAAGCACAAGGGCATTGTTTGGGGCCAATGGATTGCATTGGGACAGATAATGCACATCCCTCCCTTTCGTGGGTGTAGAGGAAGAAGGGGTTGGAGTAGTCTGGGGTTCCAAGAACGGGTCCTGAACAAAGGGCATCTCGTAACTCTTTGAAGGAAGTTTGGCATTCGGGGGTCCAAGGGAGTGGGAAGGGAGCATCTTTGGTCAGAAGGGAAAGTAAGGGTTTAGCAATGAGACTGAAGTTCGGCAACCACTGTCGACAGAATGAGGTGAGGCCTACCAGAGAGCGGACTTGCTTCTGGTTCTTAGGGATGGGGGTTTCCAAAATGGTCTGGATTCTTTCGGGCGTGAGTCTCCTCCCTTCTTTAGATAAAATTTGGCCTAACTATGTCACTTGGGGTTTGCAAAACTGTAATTTCTTTCGGGAAACCTTGTGACCATTCTCTGCAAGGAAATGTAGGAGTCGGATGGTGGCTGTGACTGTGAGCGGAGTGGTGTCGGCTGCTAGAAGGATGTCATCTACGTACTGTATCAACACGTCTCCGTCCGGTAACTGAACTGCATCTAACTGTCTCTTGAGTGCCTGGCTATAAATGCTCGGACTTTCGGTGTACCCTTGGGGTGCTCTACAAAATCTATATGAGCGGGATTTTAGGGTAAATCCGAAGAGGTAGCGGCTATCTGGGTGGATGGGTATGGAGAAGAAGGCGTTTTTGAGGTCAATCACGGCAAATGTGGTGGCAGTGGACGGGATCAGGGTTAGAATGGTGGTGATGTCAGAGACTACGGGGACTGTAGCACAACTATTTTGTTAATTTCTCGTAGGTCGATGATGAAGCGGTACGCTTTCTCATCTCCCTCTCCTTACCTTTTGATAATCGGTAAGATAGGGCTGTTGCAAATGTTTCTGACTACTTCCTCTACCCCTCCTGCATTCACTAAGGACTGGATAATTTCTACCAATGCTTTCTCGCCTTCGGGTGATATTTTGTACTGCGGTATTTTCTGTAGCGTCGCGTTCTGTCGTATAGTAAATGTAAATGTGTTTGTATTTATATAGCGCCTTCTACCCAGGGGTCTCGTAGCGCTGTATTCATACCGCTGTGGAACCCTTCCTGGCTTTCCTGTGAGATGTCCACTCCTGGGCACCCCCCAAGGTGAAGCCAGGCATCCTAGCGCTGATGGGGCAGTTGTGGAGATTAAGCAACCTATTGCCCAGAGTCACAGAGTGGGACCCATGATTAGACTAGGCACTGAGGCGAGAATTATCAGGTCTGGGGAGATTGAGTCCACGAGCCGCTGAGGCAGGAATTGAACCCTGGCCCCGGGCCAGACCTCTGCATCAGGGTCTGCCGCTCTAACCATTGAGCCACGCTTCTTCACATTCACACAGCACAGTCACATGCACTGGGTCTATCATCATCGTCCTACGTCTGAGTCTGCCTTTGCCCATAAGTAAGAAGGTAAAGTGTCAAGCAGGGACACGTCAGCATCAGTCATGGAGCACATGTGTCGTGAGGGGCAAGGTCTGAGCAGGTTGGGATTGTCGTATAAAATGACTCGGACTCCGTCGGGTGAGCATCTAATAGTTGCTCGAAAATGTTTCAGCAAGTCAAGACCGATAATGGCATTAGGGGTATTGGAGGAGAGAAGGAATGTCATGTCGGTGATATTATTTTCCAGATCAAAAGGGATTGGTTTGGACAAGGGATTAGTGGAGGGCGTACCATCAAAACCTATTGATGTTACGTGTGAGCCAGACAAGGGTGCCCTTGGAATCAGTCGTTTGGATAATGCACTACGTGTTGCTCCTGTGTCTACCAGAAATGGAGACACAGGGCCAGATGCATCAAGCATCCATTTTGCGATTCCTTATTAGCGAAAAATAAGGAATCACTAATAAGGAATAGCAAAATGGAATGCATCAAGCAATCACTATAAAAATAGCGATTCCTTAGAATTCCTTAATTGCGACTCGCAAATTGCGAGTCGCAATTAATGAATACCTCCCCAATAATTCCTATGGGCCTAGAGGCCCATAGGAATGAATGGGAAGACAATCTCAATTTGCGAATCGCAATTAGCGATTCGCAAATTGAGATTGCGAGTTCAAGGGTGCAGGGGTGTCCAAAGGACACCCTGTTACACCCCTGAATGTGAACTGTGCACATATGTTGCGCACACACATGCCCTTAGGGCATGTGTGTGCGCAACATGAAACTTTGAAAAATGCACAAAAGTGCATTTTTCAAAGTTTTTGCAAATTACCATGAAGTTGTTCTTCGTGGTAATTTGCGTGCCCTATTAGCGAATTCGCTATTTTTGATACTTTCATGCATTGCATTTAAGGAATCTCAATTTGAGATTCCTTAAATGCAAACAATCGTAATTTTGCGAATTCTCTATTTGCGACTTTTGCATTTGGGATGATGCATCCCAAATGCAAAAATTGCACTCGCAAAGGGCCAGATTCTGAGAATCTGGCCCTTTTGCGAGCGCATTTCGCTTGATGCATCTGGCCCTTTGTGCCCAGGACCTTAGCAGTGACATAAGGGCCTTGCTGGTCAACATAGAGCTCGACTGAATCCCTCCCTTGCCCTTGGCAGTCCTATGCAAAGTGGTAAGCGTTGTCATAGTCGGATTGTTGGTATTGGTTCTGTCGGGGACGGTCAAAAGTGTTCACTCTACCGGGTTTTTCGTCGCTAGTGTCGTTTGTGTACCCTCGCCCGCGTCCTCTATTTCTTAGTCGGTTCGTTAAGTCTCTAGTCTCTTTGTTTCTGTTGATTTCCAGCAGGACCGGGCATTGCGACTTCCAATGTCCGTACTCTTTGCAAAATGTGCATTGGTTCTCGCCTAAATCTCTACGTCCAGTGTAGGGTGCAGGTGCATTATTTCTAAGAGGTGAATTTCTAGGGACATTTTGCTGGTAGTTCCCTTTGTAGGGTTCCTGCCCTAAATTTACTCCTTGCAACTGAGCTATCATGACTTGCTCCTTTAAGTCTTTCTTCTTTTTCTCTGAGGCTCTATCATTTTCATTCTTTTGATGTTCATAGTATTGGGCCATCTGAAGGATGGCCGCAGGCTTTGAGGCTGCCCAACTACTCTCGCTAGTCTGTAGTTTCTGCGAAACTTCCTGCAACAGTCCCTTAACGTAATTCTGCACGAATAAGTGATGTCAGGTTGCAGTAGTCATGTCCTGACCGCTGTAATCGTAGAACACAGTTTCGAACCGAGACAAATATTCGGAGACATCTTCTTGGGGTTCTGGCAGCAAGCTGTTACTATTGACCAGTCTACCTTTTTCTCGGGGATTAGAGTCTTTATTTTCTGCACAATTTTATCCGGGAGTTCCAATATAGCTTTCAGGGGTTTCTGTCCAGGATCTCGTTGTTTGTCTATGACATCGAGTTGTCCCCAGGTATGTCCGAACAGCTCAAGGTGGTCGACTTTCCAGATTTGCTTCCACACGTCAGCTGGCAGACATTGCCCAAAGAACAAGTCTATGTCAGCTAGGGCCATGATTGTTGATCCAAAGGCACTACCTAATTCTGTGTAAAAGGCAGTGGGGTTCTTTCGCAAATCCTGACAGGATTTACGAAAGGTCAGGATATCTTGCCGATCCCAGGGTTGATATACCCAATTGTACACTACCCTACCTTTAGCGTCCTGGTGATTGATATCATCATGAGTTCCCTGACCTCGTGGGGAGATCCAGTAGGGAGCGGCTTCTCTTCTGGGCATCATAGTATCTAACTTTTCTGCCGGGGGTTTGATAGTTACAGGGGTTGCGTCTTTGGTTATTGGCCTTTGTTCTGTGAGGTGGCGGGAGACCTGTGAGGGTATGGTAGCAAAAGCGTATAATAAAGTGTTGTTTATGAATGTCGGCAAATGAGTTACATATGTCCGATATATACTCTTCCATTTCTTTTCGGTCCACTAGCGTTTTAACTATTTTATCGATGCCTGTTCGTTCATTTTTGTTCAAATGGGGAATTCTTGCTGGTTCCTTTTCTTTCGTTTCGGGGTTATCACAGGCTCTTTTGATACAATATATAGTATGAGAGGCTCGGTCGGCGCGGAGGCCGCGGATACCGAGGCCCTGGTACTACCTTCATTTAGGCTCTGGGGTTGTAGGTGCTGTACTAAAATATGGGTGGGGGCATAAGGAGGGGGCATATAGATGATTATGGGACCTAAAAGTAAATCATCATCTGTTCTTTGTTTTGATGGGAGCTCAGGGTAAAGCACTGTGGGTGGTCTAACAGGGCATTGGCCCGAGGTTTCTGATTCTTGTTCCCTTTTAACTCTTTCTCTTTCTTTGATTTCCCCTTCTAGCTGTTTACCGGCTAGATGAGCTGCTTTTCGTAGCTCTTTTTCGAACCTTGCTTTGTCTCTCTTTTTGCATTGCGTTGCTTCTTGCGCCACATACCGAGACTATCAAGCATGGTTGGCGTGGTTTTATTTTTATGAAGGGCTATCTCTAGCGCTTCTATTTTATCAAGGTCAAAAGATACTATCAGTGGCCACTGACTTTCTCGATCCTTTTTAGTGTTTTTATGCCATAACTTACTATAAGCTACGGCGAATAGTCCATTCTTCGTAAACATGTCCTTATTAGGGGTGCCTTCCAGTGGAGCTGGATGATCTACCTCTAATAAATGGTCCGGACTAAACCAACTAACAATCAGTAGGGAGAAGATAGGCATGATGTATATCGGACAAGTGAAGATCTCAAACAATGGTGGACAAAGGTCCGCACTACCTATCCTTCACTACTTGCAAAGACTAGACAGAATATTTCTATTCTTCGTTGTTTGCAAACAGAGAATATATCAAAAAGAACCAATAAATATATCGAGTAGCAACGAAGGCTAAACGAACCAATCAATAAGTAATACTAGTATTATCCAAACAATCAATCAATCAATCAAACAAAAAGAGTTGTGTTGCACGACCTTACCCGGACCGAATGGACTGTTTCTGGTGTTCCACTTCCAGCGCCCGATCTTCCTCTATTCTCCGTTACTGCCACGGCACTGCTGAGGGCTCCCAGTCAGGACCGTAGATCACTCGAGAGAGGTCCGTCCAGAACCGGTGAAGGATGGATGATCGGCTGCCAGACGAGGGTCCTTCGGGCAGGAGCTCTTCCCGATCATTGCAGTCGTTCATCTGTCGTTAGGACCTCTCTCACTGGACCCACGTGTCACTGATGGGCCCCACGTTTGGGACGCCAATTGTGGAAAAGCAGTTTTTCTCTAGATATACTCAAGCACTGCCTGGCATTAGTCGCCTCTGAACCATTCAATAATTATCAAATAAAGAGGCGAGCGCTGGAAACTGGAAAGCAGGAAACAGGTTTTTATTTTTCCAGAGCAAAGCACGTCAGATTGGACAGAGTATCGACTCCAGGTGCTCTAACTGCATCTCTGCGGCCTGGCCTCTTAAACTGTAGTTTATTGTTTTATTGCATGAAGATACATTCCTAACATTATTTTGAAGTACAGTAAGAAATCCCCGGAATCCCTGCTTCAGGCCCATTCCAACACGTATTCATAGTAGAGGTCCCCACATGGGATTTTATATTCCACGTGTGGATTCAAAATACTGTTATAAAAAGAATGAACATTGAAAATGATGGAGAAAAGGAGTACTGTGATGATAAACATAAAAATTGTTATAATGTATTGCCATGGTGGCTACGTTTCAGCTGTGCAATCGGTTGGGTTGAGATGTCACCCCACTCTCAAATACCATTTGTATTGTCCGGAGCCATTTGGGCTTGGCACCATTCCAACCTGCACGCATTCTTGGAATTACGTTTGGACGAGTTGGAGAAACTTCACATAAAAAGGTGTGCTCCTATTTTTTCAATTGAACATACTTAAAGAATAGCCATGCTCTACTCCCTACACATCTGTTACCTGGCAAAGCCTAACTGCCCAATTATCCTCCACCTGTGTCTGCCTTATCTATATTCGTTCTCAAATAAGGCTCCCTTTCAAAGCGGGCTTGTAGCCTTTCATCTTCTACTACACCTAATTACATTTCTCCATTCTACTGAAGCTCTTATCTACTGTCCGCCCCTCCCCCCCCCCCCCCCCCCCCCGGTCAAACTCCAGGCTCTTTACCTTCAGAAGCGGAGCATCTTACGGCGGCCGCTGCGGCAGTGGCAGCTGCGGTGATGGCAGTGATGACGGCCAATAAAGTAGGCATCCTGAAGCAGAGGCGCAACTAGAGCCAAATTTCGGGGGGGGGGGGGCTAAGAAAAAATTTCGGGGGGGCTGAGCCTTCAATCAGTAGGCAGAGTGGAGCTGCAGCGGCTCTTAGAATGGTTGAAACAACTGCAGGGCCTAATTAACATTCAAATGGTCTTTTAAAGACCTGTGAAACGTTCGGGTGCGGCTCTGTGTGTGCCCGGGATATCTCTCATCCAGGGCTGCCACACACGACGGGGGGGGCTGAAGCCCGGTGAGTTCAATGGGTGTTGCGCGCCTGTCCTGAAGTCAGGCTGAAGCCAGGTAGCTTGCAGACATACTGATGTGGCGGCTCGGCAGTAATGCGCAACTCTGTGTACGTGAGTAGAGCGACATAGTGGTTTCATGTTGGGCTGATCCTCCGCCCCACTTCTGCTTCTGCTACAGCATCTGGAGCTCTAGTGACACCCAGTGGAGGACAGGGGGTGCCAGCTGTACCCGGCAAGGTGGCGGTTTCTTTGTGAACGATGCCCCCCAAAGGGTGAGGGCGTGCAGAGGATAATGATATTATATCAGGAGCGGCGGGAGCTGCAGGAAACAGTTCCTCTATAATGGCTGAGAGTGGCAATGGCATATGCAGCAGCAGTGAGGGCCTGGATGCTCTGGCAACTCTGATGTCTGTTCTCAGCTTGGATTACCAATTTTACGGCTTCTACGGTCTGGCAGGGCTGGAGGGTTGCTCCGGTCCTGTGGATCCGACAATTCCATCCCTGGGCTTCAGATGGCTGAAGCCCTGATCACTGCAGTGCTGGATGGCTGGAGAGGGAAAGGTGACCCTTTGCCTGGCTCATCCAAGCATACAGGAAAACATTTTTTGGCACAACAGAAGAGCAGTTCCCCTGCAGCAGCTTGTGTGGACCCTAATAAGATCTGAGCCCTGGTTGAGACTGGCAGAGAGGGAGAGAGGGAGAGCCAATCAATACAAGTGCAGGCCAGCATCTCAGAAATAAGTGATCACTGCCCCTCTGTGCTACTTAATGTCCAAACCACCTCAGCAATACTAGCAGCGCAAGAGCAGCCTCATCTACAGCTTTGCATTAATAGTGCAAACATTGGCTTGCCCAAAGATGTGTTTTTTAGCTCTCAAGCCGAGTTGGTCTCTGGCTGAGAGAGCAAACACCATTACCTTTACTCAGCGACAATGGAGGGTCAGTGCTATCTGTTGGTCCTTTGCTCGCTCACCCTACCAACACCCCGTGGGTTGCTTCGGGTGGCGCCTTTCCGGGACCTGAGATGCAGTCTAGGAACACAGACGGTAGTTGCGGCCAGATAGAGGATCCCGCAACATTAGATAAATCTAAAGCACGTACCCCTGTGGAAGAGAAAAGTCTAAAGGGGAGAGGCCCTAAAAACACTAGAGGGGCTAAAGGTGGCAAAGGTGGAAAAGGTTGTGGCGGTGCTAAACTCCCTCTTACTACTACAGTGGGATGATTGAAAGACTCTGCTCCAAGTGGCTTGAAGGCTGACTCTAACATTATCTCACGGCTTGCTAACACTGGCAATATTGCATCTATTGTACAGATGGAGCCTGCACTAGCTGAAAGTGAAAACCCACTAATATTCTCTCCTCCTGATATAACTTCTTTGGTGGCGCTAGTAGTCAACAATCAACTGGATAGTCCTGAGGGGGGTATGGGCAAAGAGCTTGATGCACCCAGGTCATCCGCTCCTGCTCCCGCATTACCAGCAACATGTAATAACCCCATAGTGGGGCCAGTAACTGGATATTTGGAGCCTCTGGAGCAGGGTACACCCTCTCTGTCTGTAGTCTTGCAGGTGCTGTCTATTCAGAGGGCTGAGGCTCAGGAGTATTACACTCAAGCAAAAGTAGACAGTCGGGACATTAAACAAGCTCTAAAAGAAGTCACTAGTAAGGTTGCTTCATTGTGCCCAGACATTACAGAGTTGCAAGAATGGGTTGCAGAAGTCGAAGAAGCTAACTCCCACACCGCAAGTGTCGCTAAAACATGCAAAACCCAGGAGGCATTTCTACAATCTAAGGTCAAGGAGCTAGAGAACTGTCAACGGAGGTAGAGCATATGGGTCTTTGGCATACCAGAGGGGAGAGAGGGCTCAGACCAGTGGGCGTACATCGCCAATTTGTACCAGCAGTCATTCCGAGAACTGGCAGATTGGGACATGCATTTAGTTTTGAGGCTGTGCACGATGTTATACATAGTTTTTTAATATATTTCGGTGGTGCATGTATTCGTTTGCCTCGATCGGAAAGTCGGTGCGATGCGCTGTCATGCTATACCATCTTTTACTGTGATTTATACAAAAGCACCATCATGGAACACTATTCTTCCTCGTGCTAGTGGTGTGAGTCTGTGTCATTGTCCCTTTCAATGATCCCATCGATACTTACATATACGCTTACTGCCGCTTTACATTTCTCGAAGCACTTGCACGCCAGTTCCCCCGTGGTTTTGAAGCCATTCAGCCTCACAACCCACACCAGCCCTGCCCTGTTTTATGAGCTACACCTGTGTTTATTTTTTAAACCATTTGAGATACTCTCATTGGCCACCACGTACTTTCTGGCCACGTATAAGGTGAGTGCTGATGCCGTGCTCGGTTCGAACCGTTAGCAGTAGAGCCCATCCTGAGCCTGTGACATCCGGGCGAGAGGTTGTTTGCATCGTCTCTCCCACTTTCAAGGTAAATGCGAGTAATTTGGGTTCCGCCTACCAGCATCTCCTCCTTCATGACTACGATACTTTGGATAGACATTTGTTCATTACCCCTGTTCTCTTCTAGGAGAATCCCTCCATATCAGTTAGAACTGGAGGCTGTTATTTATCCATACCCTATCTATATGTGGTGTTCCGCTGGGACTATGAACCGCTGTGCTTAAACTTGATAAAGTCAGGTAAATACGAATTATCTTGTATATTATACATCTTACTGCTCTTTCCTTGTCACCATGAATCATTAGGGTTTATATGTCCAAACATCTTGTGTTTTCATTATAGGTAACCTTTTCCGACATTATTTAGTCACTCTCTCGAACAATTCTTTGGCTGTGACGTCATCACCCACCTATATGCTTTATGTGTAAGTAGTCTATGCTGCACTTAATCTACCAGATAGTGTCTATCTTCTATCTGTATTAGATCTTAATAAATACATCTCCCCTTCTATTCTTACGCTATTCATTTTAGGAGGTGTCCCCGTTACATACACAGACTACGCATGGTTCGGTCGCCCTACTGTAGCGCGATTCTCACGGCTCAATCCTTTGAAATACTGTTACCTAGTAAATAGATTAGATATATCTTATTTATATATTGTCAGAAAAGTATAAATAGCGAACCTGATCTGACATATACTATATCTATTAGTATCTTATATAGCACCATCTGTCTCATAACCTTGATTAATGTCTCTATGTGGTGCAATTATATAGAGCCATTAGGTGCTTTATACGTATTGAAGTTATATATAGATAGAGGGATAGTCTGTCTTATTATCAGTTGCAATATTTATTAGTTTAAAGTTCGCATTTCACGGACAGCGATTGTGAGTTTGTTTGTGTTTATAAATCAATAGCGATATTTATCAGCTTACAGTTCGCATTTCAAGGAAAGCAATTGTGAGTTTGTATGTCTTTATAAATCAGGTCAAATATATACATTATATTTGACCCAGACATACTGAACCCTAGTTTCCATTCTACTATACACAGTTTGAACCACTATTGTGCATAAGCGTCTTATCCCCGATGTAGGTTTATTTATATATGAACCTAATAAAAGGCTTTATTATCCTTAGCGAGATGATACACTTCTGCGTATATACACGGTCGTGTAGAATCTTCATCGAAGTAGAAATCTAGTTGAAGCCACAGTACATCATTGTCTACATCCAGAATCAACTTTATGGTGAGAGTATCCATGCTTTCGTACTTGAATATCTAAGCTGCCCTTCGGTTCCGTATTAATTATTACACTATACTGTTTGTTTTGATTCTTCTATATGTCTAGAGATGTATATAATGAATTTGGTATTAGAAAGAGGACATTTTAGAATCACATGTAAATAAATGTATATAAGAAATTATTTTTCTACTAAGTGTTTATATATGTGTAATTATGTTTGATTTCTCTTATTCACTGTGCGAAGCTTTGTATACATGCACAGATGGTTATTAGATTTGACGACTCTCTGATCTACTAGGTCACTTGTAATGCAAGAAGATAGATATGAATTTGTTCTCAATTGAATACCTCAAATTGCAATTTTGCTATGTAATATAGAGGCGCCCTTACTGTATCATTGATTTTGATATTATATATTTTATAGTGCAACAGACGGCTACTTGATGAAGGCATGTATGCCGAAACGCGCGTTGTAGACATCTGCCGCACTGCCTGAGTCAACGTTTCGTCTTTCATACGGATTTGTATATATTTATGATGGCTGTATAAATTAACTCTCTGGAATGATTATTTTGAATATTATATGCACATTTTGAATTTTTGTAACATTATTGAAGTATGAACTATATATATTTCAAAAAATAATAATACATCTATCATGTTTATTCTCTGTATATGTACATTCTGTTCTTATAGGGTGTTCTTCAAGCACATGTGTATATCTTACACATAGAAAGGTATTCTTACTAATAGATCTGGTCTATATCGTTCTCTAGCTATAATTTTCCTACAATAGATTGGGACATGTATTCACAAGTTCAATGGGCATACCGAATACCCTTTACTGTTTGTTCCGCCAGGAAATCAAGGCACCCCATTGCGCTCACATCCAGTTCTGGTATTTTTCGGTAACTTCTTTCTACTTCAAGCAATCTACTCCAAAGTACGCCCTACTAATCCAGTCAAACTAGATACTAGCACTATGTGTGTGTGCTCGGACCTGTGCAAGTCCACAAAGGACAGGCATTGGAAGATGCAGAAGTTAATTGACCCCTTCAAGTCGGTCTGTTTGCAAGTTTATCTGCGCGTTTGAATATGATAAGAAATGGAAGTTCGCAATTCTTCAGTACTGAGCAGGAGGCTAGACAAGCTCTATCGAAATGGCAGGCTGAAAATAAGGGTTGAAAAGTCGTTAAACACTCAGTCATAGAAAATACGCACGTCTGTTCTCTTATTTTCCCCTTTCCCTGATGAAGGGTGTTACAAAAGGGGGTGATGATGGACAGAGCATCTGAACCAATCAAACACTCACACTCAGTCAACAGATCTGGGTTTAATCCATCACCTTTCTTTAGCCCACTCTGCCACCCCAGTTCAGACATGGCCATATGCAAATCAGTCTGACCCTGTGCCTCATGGGAACAGTACAGCCCGAACTGCCAAGCCATGCCTTCCCTGGACCGGAAACAAGCTTCCTAGGAACAGTTTCTGGCATTACAGCCGTCTTCAGCCAGGCTTGCTTGAATCCAGTGGCAAAGTGAGCAAGGGACTCACGTCTGAGCATACCCTGCCAGCTTATGGCGAACAAAGTGGTACAAAAGGGGGTGGTGATGGACGGAGCATCTGAACCAATCAAACACTCACACCCAGTTAACAGATCTGGGTTTAATCCATCACCGTTCCCTTGCTCACTTTGCCACTGGATTCAAGCAAGCGGGGCTGAAGACGGCTGTAATGTCAGAAACCGGTCCTCGGAAGCTTGTTTCCGGTCCAGGGAAGGCATGGCTTGGCAGTTCGGGCTGGACTGTTCCCATGAGGCACAGGGTCAGACTGATTTGCATATAGCCATGTCTGAACTGGGGTGGCAGAGTGGGCTAAAGAACGGTGATGGATTAAACCCAGATCTTTTGACCGGGTGTGAGTGTTTGATTGATTCAGATGCTCTGTCCATCACCACCCCCTTTTGTAACACCCTTCATCAGCCAGGCTAGCTTGAATCCAGTGGCAAAGTGAGCAAGGGATGCACATCTTGGCATACCGTGCCAACTTAGGGCAAACAAAGCAAACACAAGGAGATGATGTACAGAGCGCTGACACTTTTCAGACACTAACCCCAAGTCACAGATCTGAGTTGAATCCATCATCATTTTTTAGCTTATTTTGCCACCTCAGTTCAGACCCAGCTATATGCAAACCCGTCTTGACCCTGTGCCTCATGGGAACAGTCCAGCCAGAACTGCCAAGCCATGTCTTCCCTGAACCAGAAACAAGCATCCTGGGACCGGTTCTCGGTTAACACCCTTCATCAACCAGGCTAGCTTGAATCAAGTGGCAAAGTGAGCAAGGGACCCACATCTGGGCATACCCTGCCAATTTAGGGCGGACAAAGCAAGCACAAGGAGATGATGGACGGAGCACTGAAACTGTTCAGACACTCACCCTCAGACATAGATCTGGGTTGAATCCATCATCATTCTTTAGCTCACTTCGCCACCTCAGTGCCATGTGCACAGTCATTAAAGAGAAGAGGCCTTGCCAACCTGAAGGGAGGCATGAGTTATGTTTAAAGTCATTCACCACAACTCTTATAATAATCCATTATACTGGAGGTGCCCCATTGCATGTCGGTATTAAACTTCGTGATGTTGCAGTTGATGTTCTTTCCCATCGAGACTGTTCCATTACCCCTGAAACATGAAGAGAAAAGAATGGGTTTTCTACCTGTTTGAAGAGCCGTAGGTGTTACTACCTAAGTTAACGTAGATATATTATCATCCCACACTGCCTGACACTTCTGTTGTATACTATTGTCTGTATGATTCCCTGTCCGTAAAGCTAGGGCCCTGCACCCAAATGAAGCGCCAATGATCATGAACGTATACTGATCCATTTACTCAAAGATATGGCCTTTCCTAACAATTGTGAGGCATAGGTACTGCAGAGTCATTCTGGCAGAAAAGTGAAGGCCAGGATATCCCTAAAAATCCCTGCTGCAATATCCTAGCTCCCCAGGTTTCACCCTTGTACTTCCTAATCCCTGTTTGGCCATTGCATCTAACTTCACGACTAACTCTTTGCGATCTGTTAGAACATTCATTACATCTGCTGACTCTTCTTCATATTGTGTTGAAGTTGTTGTATCTGTGCTCGTATCCTAAAAAGGAAAAGGTGTAACAGGCACATAGTATTATTTGATGGTATCTCCTTAAGTGAGTGTAACCTATCTGAATCGGTGGCGTGTGAAATCAAAGAACACACAAAACACGAAGTATTAGCAGTCTGCATACCTATCTCTGATGTGCCAATACCACATAATATCTAATAGGCCCGCGTGAATACTATGGGATACATTTTCTTGCTCAGGGACTGCTCCATGCAAGCACTTAATACTATTGCAAAATACCACTTTAATGTAGCTGCCAGCATAAAAAGGCACCAGAAGAGAAACAAAACAGCAATACATAACTGTCCGCTAGTAGAGTTGACAAAATACTCCACTAGTGCTTTGAAGGGAGATGTTGTTATTCTTTTGTCTTGGTTTCCCCTTCTTTTTCCCTTTCTGCATCTGTGGAAGTGTCTGGGGCAAGGCGGTATCTAGTCGTACATGGCTCAGATGAATCCACGGTTTACGACGTCCACTTTTTACAGCAGTAGAGGTGTTCATTGTTGTCGAGAAGGGACAGTCATAGCAAGGATTCTTTCATCTATGCATGAAGTCCTTCAGGTACAGCTTCTGACCAACAGGAATCGGACTGATCTGCTGGGATGAGGCGGTCTTCTCCTTTGGTAATACCTGTTTAGAGAATAACTTGACAGATTTCATTAACTCGATCAATAAACAACTCATTTCATCTCATTAAACCTCATCTGTCTTATAGGCATCCGTTTTTTGCTTTGCTGTTGTTAATGGGGTGGTCATGGGATGTCCGGTCACAATTTGATGTGGCGTTAACTGGTGATCAAATCCTGACTGATTTCTGAGACCGTACAAGGCTAATGTTTGGCAGTACAGGCATTTCTTTTGCAAAGTGGCACATAGTTTGCTTCATTTATTCTTGAGGAGGCCATTCAGGCACTCCTCTATTCCATCACTTTGGGGGTGATAAGCAGATGCCAATTTATGTTTTATTCCTAAGGCGGCAAAAATGTGTTGGAATACAGCATTAACAAAATGAGGCCCGTTATCTGAGGGGATCGCTTCCGCCACGCTCCATATTGGTATCACTTCTTTTATCAGAAAGTTTTAGCCTTATTATGTACACACGGTACTGCCTCAAACAATCATAGGAATGGCCACGCAATTACTATAAGGTACCTGTAATTGTTACATCTTTCTATCACGTGGACAAAATCTAAGTGTAGATTTTTAAATAGACCTGGTGGTCATGGTATTGTTGAGGTAATCAGTTTTAGAGTTGGCTTAGGGCTATACGGTTGACGTATTGTACATTCTGCAATGTACATAGTAATTATTATAGGTGTGAAATAAACCAATCTGCCTGTGCTGTGGCAAGAAGGTACTGGGAGGATTAGCTGCTCTAGAGCCTGGTACAAAAGGGCTTGTGGCACCAATTGTTGCCCTGTACTTTCTTGCCTGTAAATAAAATTTGTTGGTGACTGAATGTAATCTCACTGTTCCCACAGCTCTCTTTTGTGTGCCAGTGCTTGTTCTTTTAACTCATTCAAATGTAACTTTTTACTGTCTCTGTATATTTGGGTGGTAATTTTATATCATCCTGTTGCCTACTTGTCATCATATCTAATGTCTGTTAATTGCATTGATTGAAATTTGCAGGTCCTGTAGCTGTTTCTTTTGCTGCTCAACTGCCAGAGAATTGCCTCTAGAGATAAGATTTTGCTGATTTGTGTGCGCCGCACATTTTACCACTGCTACTTTTGATGGAAGTGTTAAAGCCTCTATCAATTGTGTTAATAAATCACTGGGTACCCATCAGATTTAAGAAATCCCATTCTTTCCCATTTGTGAATGCTTGAATGCACAATGGTGATGAGATAGGCTAAATAAATGGGGACCTCTAATCCCTCACCTTGCAATGCGTTAATGATGCCCACTAATTGAGCTGCCTGTGCTGAAACCTGAGAAGGCAGTGGCTTCTGGCTAACAATTTGGGGCACAACAGTAGGTGAGGGGGGGAGCACTGACACAGACAACCGAAAGTGTGTGAAAAAGGCTGCTTTATTGGAATCAGGTGCACCTACAACAAAGTCCCACCTGGCCTGTGCCGAACAAAACTACTGCTCACTAAATAACAACTGCCTGACAGCCCCCCCCCCCACCCCTACCCCTAAATTTAACCCCAAACATTGCAACTGTAATACAACAACATCCGCTCAGCAACCTGCCCCTCTACTGAATGCCACAATGACCTCCATGACCTCACCCCCGCTACCATACAGTCCCAGGCCTCTAGCAAAACCACCCTATCTCCTTAGGACAGCGCCACTCGAAAGTCGCTTACGACTTTCTACCCCCCCCCCAGGACTCCTACCTCCTGGGATACCTGAGCACCCCCAACGCCCCATCCAACGCCTCCTTCAGCTGGATTATATACAGCTCCATGCCATACCTGGACAGGTGAACCCCATCCTCCCGGAAAAAATAGATTGCACCATAACGCAATTCCGGGTGCTCCATCCTCCCCACCCCCTCCCTGGCACAAAATTCACGCATCTCCCGATTGATCTTCCTCCGTGCCCTGTCTATGGCTCCTGGGCGCTCAGCCCCCCTCCACACCCGCCTGGGAATAAACTCTGACCAGATAATATGGCAACCCGCCCATTGCTTCTTGATTTCCCTCAGGTCCCGCTTCATTTGTTTGAGTAGCGCCAACCCCTTGCACTGCACCAAATCGTTCTCGCCCATGTGGATCACTACCACATCCGGGCACCCCCCCCTCTCACAACTGTGTTCAACAAGGGCAATAACTCATGCCAACGCCTACCCCCTTTACCCCTCCAATGACACCTGTACAACCCCGCGTCCAATCCGAAGTTGAGTGTCCGATGCCTGTCCCACTTCGCCTGTTCTGCCCTCTTGACGAATGAATGTCCCACAATATATACATTCAGAACAGCCACCTCCGGCCCCGCCACAGCACCTGCAAAGACACACATATCAAAATCGGGAATCACTGTGACGACAACCCTTCCGCCTCCCTCAACCGCACATACGACCTGTAATAATCCGACTTCCACTGACCCAGCCTCTGTATCTCATCCTTACCCCAACCCCTCCGTGCCGCCTCCGTTGCCGCCCCGATCCGAAAGGAATGCGTCCCGAAAGCCAGGGGATCCTCACCCATGTACCGCAGGGCGCGCCGCAGGACCCCCAAAGCCTGAGATGCCGTCACTCCGTCCCCCCCACCCCAACCAAAAACCTCCCCCTCCTTCTCGCTTCCGTCTGCCATCAACTTCCTGCCCCACGCCGCCGGGCACACCCCCTCCCGGCCGCCCGGTCCCAGTACCACCCAAGTTCCAACCCCCCGTTGGTCCGTCTTCGAACGTCGCAAATGCACCGCCACCTCCCGATCCTGCACCTCCACATCCCCCCACAACACCCCCGCCTCCCTTTCGCACCCAGCAACTCCAACACCCGGAAAGCCCCAAAGAAAAGCCATGACATCAAAGTGGAGAAACGCACCGCCTCGCCGCCATCCCTGCACACCTCCGGGAGCGCGCCAATCACTCCTGACAGCAAGTCCACCGTGATGGGGCGGCGCAGCCGTACCTTCGCGCCCCTTTCCCTCGCCCACCCCTCCAGCAGCCGGGTCCCCGGCTCCCCCGCCGACGGAGGGTAACCCCACCACAACTTCCCCATGAACGCCACCGCCGACAACTTGCCCGCAATCGACACCCGCGACAAACCTCTATCCATGAGCGCCAGCATGAATCTTACCACCTGTTCCTCGCGCCGCCACCGGTCCCCGTCCCGCACCGCACCTGACTGCAGGAATTCCTCCAATGCCAGCTCGTACGCCTTCCACGTGGACGCTGCCACCGACGTCCTCCCCAACTGAAAGACCCGGCCTCGCCCACCGACCACAGATCCTCCGGCACCGGTGTCCTGACTTCCTCCGCCGCCGTGGCTAGCCCATGGAACCTCTCCCACTGTGAACGAGACAAGGCATCCGCAATGTCATTGTCCACTCCCAGAACGTGGCGCGCCTGAAACAGTATGTCATTCTCCAAGCAGTGCAAAACAAACACCCTCATCAATTTCAGCACCTGCGGGTCACGAGCCGACTACCTGTTCACCACTTGCACGACGGCCATGTTGTCCACTCGAAACAGCACCCGCTTATGCGCCAACGCCGCTGCCCACACCGTGACCGCCACCACCAAAGGGAACAACTCCAAGAACCCAATGCTCCTCCCGCCCGCCTGCCAATGTTCGGGCCACTGTTCCGCACACCATTTCCCCTCCCAGTACAACCCGAAGCCTCCGCCGCCCGCCGCATCCGAGTACATGGTGACGTCCCACTCCCAGTCCTCCGCCGGCGCCATTGGGACACCATTGAACCGCTCCAAGAACGCCCGCCACATGCGCAGATCCTCCTTCATACCCACCGACAGGCGCACATAGTGATGAGGCAACGACAAACCCGACAACGCCAAACCCAAACGCCGGCAAAACGTTCGGCCCACCCGCACCACGCGGCACGCAAAATTCAAATGCCCCAACAACACCTGCACCTCCCGCACTGTCACCTTCCTCCTTGCCACCATGCCATCCACCAAAGCCAACATTGCCAACCTCTTGTCTTCCGGTAGGCGTGCTTCCATGGCGACCGAGTCGAGCTCGATACCGAGAAAGGACAACACCGTACTGGGACCGCACGTCTTCTCTGGTGCCAGGGGAACCCCAAAGTCCCCCATCAACCCGGCCAAACCATCCAGCAGCCGCTGACAGTCCTCCGCACCGGGCCGCCCCACCAGGAAAAAGTCATCCAGATAGTGCGTCACTGACTCCGAGCCTGTGCGCCTGGAAAAAAAACACTGTATGAATGAGCTGAAACGCTCAAACAGTGCGCATGAAATGGAACACCCCATCGGCAGCGCCTTATCCACAAAGATGAGACCTTGGAACTGGATCCCCAGCAACTGGTGATCCGCGGGGTGCACCGGAAGGAGTCGGAAGGCCGACTTGACGTCGCATTTCGCCATCAGCGCGCCCCGTCCCGCCGTCGCAACAAGCCGCCGCGCCACGTCCACCGACGAGTAAGTCACCGATGCCAACTCCGCCGAAATGTAGGCATTGACCGACTCCCCCTCCGGCCAGGACAAGTGCTGTATCAATCGGAACTGCCCCTCCTCCTTCTTGGGCACCACCCCGATGGGAGAAATGATCAAGCCCGGCATCGGCGGCACCGTGAAAGGGCCCGCCATCCGACCCTCTCTGACCTCTTTGAACAGTTTCTCCCTCACCATGCCCTTGTGTGCGTTCACCGATTTCAGATTGTCTGCCCAGCGAGCAATCCGGGGGCCCTCGTACCCCAGCCGAAAACCCTCCCGGAAACCTCGACGCAGCACTGCAGCATCCTCCGCCCGCAGATACGCCACCAACCAGGGCTCCATCCGCTCGATCCTAACCGGCGTACGAGCCTTTGCCCAGAGCCCCGGCTCCCCCCCCTCTACCCCCTCCCCTCCCCCCACTCTGGCCCCCTCTGGCAGGAGCACCCCCCTGTGCGGGCAGCTGCCCCGGTGGGCCCCCGGGCCCCCAACAGCGCAGCACTGGGTGGTTCCTTCCGCACAACGAGCACTCTATTAAAGTCCCAGCAGGCCCCGACTGCGGCTTGGCTGCCAGAGGCTCCCTGTCCCATCCCCCCAGGGGTGGGGCGGGCCGTAAAGGGAGGAGACGCCATGGGCAAACTTGGCCCCTCCCATCGTCTGCTGGTACAGGTCCGAATCCAGCTACCCCCATTGCGCTTCCGGGTCCCCCGCCATGCGCGCCCAGAGTTCCCAACCCCCTCCCTCTGCCCATCCCCCAGGACCGCCCCACCCCCCGAAACCCCAACTCGGCCCCACCACCCCCCCTCGCCCTGCACCTCCGCCCCCCCAGGCCGTGCCTCCACTCCCTTCCCGCTCCCCATAACTCACCCCATACCCGCCAGACCCCCTCCTACCCCCTGGCCCGCCCCCACTATCCCCACCGACCCACCCGGCCATCCCCGACCCACCTCTCCCGCCCGCCGCACCGCCACCTCCGCGCTCGCCCCCAGCGCCTCCGATCCGTCGCGCTCCCCCACCCGACCCCTCCTGTCACCCCTCCCACTCTGCCCCAGCGACGCCAACCCCCCCTGCCTCCAAACCCCCCCATCCTCCGCCGAGGACGAACTCCAGTCCAGCTCCGTGTCCTCCCCCCGTGCCCCCCTCCCACCTCCTCCTCCCCCTCCAAATCGATCTCCTCAATGAGCAGTGGCGAAGCCGCCCCCCGGCCCCTCCCCCCACCAGCTCCCATAGCTCCTCGCCTCCACTACATCCTTCCCCCCCCACTGGCCCCTCCCCACCATCTGCCCCCGGCCCCCCTCCTCCCCTGCCCCCACCCTCCCCAGGCAACACTACCAGGCCCCCCCCTCCTCCCCCACGCCCCCCTGCACCCCCATCTCCGCCACCTCTTCCTCAACGACAGCCTCGAGGGCCTCCCCGACCCCCCCACCTCCCCCTCCTCCACAAACACTAGGGGCCGCTTCCTCCCTCTCTGCCTGGCCTTCATAGCGCCTCCTTTCGCCTTCCGCGGCGCTGCCTCTTTCCTCCGGCCTCCTCCCCTCCCTCCACCGCCCCCCCTCATACCCCGCTGGGTCGATCGCGACCGCGGCGGGTCGCACGCCGCCACAGCTGCCGCGGCGGCCTTACCTTGAGGTCGGGCCGCACGATGTCCATGCCGCCCGCCTCGCCCAAGAGCCTCAACGCCTCCATCACCCGCGGGTCCGTGTACGCCGCCATCTCGTCCTCACCGCGCACTTACAAGCTCGTAGCCCGCCCACTCCTCACGCCAAGCAACGATCTCCGACAGCGCACCACCCGAAACTGCCGACACAAGCACCGTTATAACCGGCGTAACACAAATAATGGCACACAAAATTCCAGTGACCTGGCTGCTGTGTCACCGCACCACAAACAGTGTGTGGTGACAAAAAATGGCCGGTTAAGTAGCCACCCAGCCCAAAAGAAGCCCAAACCGCCCAACCAGCCCAACCAGCCCAAAATCGCCAGCTACGGCGAGCCCCTGGTGACAGACTTCCTCCCCCCCCTCCCCTGTTGCCCCAAACTTCCCCGGGGGGGCGAGCCTCCCGCTGGTCGGCCGCCCCCCCAATCCCCATTGTAATGTATCAGATGATCCTTGCTATTCAGCTCTTACAGCTGCTGCTCCTGAATTTCTTAACCCCATTTCCTAATCTCTGAAAGAGGAACCATCAACGAAGAGTAACATTTCTCCTGGGATGGGGTCTTCTATTTTACTTGCTTGTTCTGGTGTTTAATTATGGATTAGCACAGTCATGTACCTGTTCATCGTCGCTAACTGAGTGTGCCAAGAATGTTGCTGGGTTAACTGTGCGACAGCATATAGATGCTACTGAAAGAATTACTTCATATCCAGATGTCTTCTCAGGGTACTCTTACTTCTTTGTAAAATAGCAAATACTGCATGCTGTACATACAATGTTAAAGGTGATCCCATGACTATTCTAGTGCTTTTGTGAACTGAAAATGCTGGTGTAGCCAGTGCTTGCCCAGGTGGGTATTGACCTTTCATGGTGAAATATAGCAGCCCACTATAGTAGGCAATTGGTTTGTGATTGTGTCCCATGGATGTCTTTTGAGTCAGCACATTTGTCATTGTCATTCCATGACAATGACAGAAGAGGTCGTATGGTTTGCTTTAGTCAGGTGCAGCTAACACTGGAGCATTTGTGATTGCATTCTTTAGCTCCTGAAGTGCTGTCTCTCTTTCATCAGCCCAGTTTTCTTTTGTTTCCATTGGCATGGGACATTTTTTGAGAGGTCAGAAGTGGTTCAGTCAGGGTGGCATAATCAAATATCCACTGTCTAGGAACTGCTGCATCTGCTTTGAGGTGGTCGGTAGGAACATGCTTCTTCTGCTCTCTGCTCTGTCAGGTGTCACCCTCCTCCCATCTTAAGAGATTATCTGTCCCAAATAGTGAACTTCTGTCTGCACAGATTGTAATTTGTCTTTGGCCACTTTTTCTGCAAGCATGCAAGGGAGACAAATGGTATCTTCCCTGCATATATTTTCAGTGGGGCTACACATCAACATCTCATCCACATACTGTAAAAGGGTGCTAATGCATTATCTGTTTGTTAAATCATTTTCACTGCACTGTTAAATATACTCAGTAAATCACAATATCCCTGAGGGAGCCTTCTATAGCAATACTGAGTTTATGAACTCTGTTAGATATTGACTATCTAGGTGCAGTTGAACGATAAAACATGCATTTTTCAAATCAATCACTGAAAAGTAGGTGGCATCCTTATGAATGTTTGTCAATATGACTGATGGATCTGGCACCTCAGGATGTTCCAGGATTACTATATCATTTAGGTGGCAGAAATCTTGAATCATTCTCCGAGTTCCCCCCTTAGCTTTTTTTATGGGATACATTGGCATATTACAGGGTGATGTTCTCTCATATATTACTCCTTGCTCAAGTAACGCCTGTAATGTGGGAAAGATGCCTCTTCCATGTCTTTGAATAAGGGATACTGATGTACACTGGGCATGATTGCTCTGGCTTTCATTGTGATTTTCATACTCAGCCCCACAACATGTGGTCCCTCTGTCTGTAGACTCTCCTCTGGTACCCTTGCCAAATCCTTTTATCACATTGTACTGTCTTGTGTTTATTTTAGCACTGTCCTATATTGCAACTGCACTCTAATGGCAATATACATTTGAAATACCACTGTTCAAATTGATAGGCTATCATCAAACATTTCTTCATCTGAAATGTCTCTCAATTTGACCCTGGGGTCTGTAAATACTAATGATGCCCATGTTACTTGTACCCTGTCAAATGCTATCAATAATGCATAACATGCCATTATTTCTAGGGCCATTATCTCAAACATCATGTAAGGTTCTTCTATAGGATCCACAGGTCTCTCGAGTCTAAATAATAGTTATTTTGGTAGGTGCACTTTATTCCCCAATAATACTATCAAAACATATATGCTTTGCAAAAAGGCCTCTATACCTACACAAATTGCTCTAACATGCTGTCCCAAGTCCTCATTTGCGAAAAGCGCTAACATCCTACCTGGGGTGATACCCGCTGTGTAACATACCATCAACATATCTTCCAAACAAGAGATGGTCATATTCAGCTTACACATCAGGTCTCTTCCGAGAAGATTGACCTGTGCCTTTAGAGAATATAACAATAGCCCTTCAATGTGCATGTCTCCTATTGTCATACTCACTGATTTAGTAAAAGGAACCCTCCTAACATCCCCAGAAAAGCCTTGTGTGAACATTGACTTGTGAGAAAGTGGTAGTGTTTCTTTCTTTATACTAGATTTGATATCCCCAGTCTTGTATTGGACACATAATGATTGTCTGTGGGCTCTATTACTGCGTATAGATGTTGAGTAGCATCCCCCCGAACATTTGATGATGTACAGTAAAGGGATTACTATTGAGAAATATAGTCTCTGATAACGCTGGGTAAGTCAAGTCGTTTTTTGTCTGTACAAGGAAGACAGTTTTACATCCACCAGCTGGCTTTGCGGCCACACGTCCAACCGTCTTCCACAAAATGCTCATGTCTCCCCCATTCTTAGAAACCAGCCACCCACCAACATTCTACATGCTAAGAACACTACACACATGCCCCTTTAAAATAAAAAAGCAATAATCCTAATAAAATCCAAATTCAAAACTATTTACAAATACAGTTTCAAGAATATAGAAAGAAAACAAAAGATACATACATATATGTTGTATGGACATATTAGTACCAGGCAAAATCTTTCAATTTCATGGTAATATTCTTTACATGTGTACTTCTCCGTACCACCACTTTTTGTCCTTCCCTAACAACCAAATCATCCAAACACTTCTCATCATTAGTCACGCCATTCACTAGGAGTCATTCCATGTGTGCAATACATTCCATCCTCTTCATCTTCCAGTTCACCATCACTTGGTACCCTAAATGGTCACTCACTCCATTTGGGCCTGCAACTCCCTCACATGCATCACCAGACCCACCCAACCTGTATTCCCTACCTAGTATTACCCTGCCGTCATTCAAATCATCCAAATAATCATACACACTAACATCTGACTCACTGTCCACTACACCTGTCAAACCACCTTCTTTAGCCAAAACACATTTACACACTGAAATTCTTCTGAAATTCCATATTTTGCCCCCCTCAACTCTCAATGCCTTACTAAAAATGTTGACCACCTCAACCGTTTTGTCAACCTCCTATTGAACACAACACCCTGTTACATCCGTACAGCATTACCAACTTTCAACTTAGACCCCACAGCTGGAACCACTTCCTCTCATCACTCTTCACACGCTCCCTGACTCCAGCAAAATGCATCTCGGTATCATAAGCATTTCTTACTTTCAACCACCACAACATCAATTTAGACCCTGGCTTCCTACCTGGTAACATGTCAAACTGGTACAATCATGTAATTGAATTAGGTGACATTCTGTATGTTAATAAGGTAGCTCTTAAAGCTTTCCTCCATGGTAAACCACTCTTTATGGCCTACTGTTTCAACTCTTTAACTACTCTGTTAAAGTGCTCAACTTGGCCATTGGACTGGGGATGATAATTAGATACTCGTTGGTGTAGAAAACACTCCTCCTTAAAAAAACTTTCCATTTCCCTGCTCAAACTTTTGGGCCATTGTCAGATATAAGTTCCTCAAGTATCCCTTCACGACAAAACTATCCAAAAATTCAATGACCTTTGTGGGAGTAACATTTTCCACCACTTTGAACTCTGGCTATTTGGTAAAATAGTCCACTGCCACAATGGCATACATGTCCTTACCAGGTAACCTCCCAAGGGCCCCAAAATATCGATCCCTAATCTCTGCCAAGCACCCTGCACATATTCAATCTAATGACTAACATCAACAGCCAGTGGTTTAGCTGACTTGTCACTCTTCGCACAAGGTCGCACTCCCGCACCCAATTATCAATCATGCCATCTACATCTGGCCACCAGTAGAATTTACATATTCTCCTCTTTGTGGTAGACATTCCCATATGACCCCCATGAGCCAAACGGAAAATGGATTCTCTTTATTTCTGTGACGGAACAATTTTGTCACCTCTAATAACCAACTGCATATAACACCACTTAGTGGTAGGTGCTGCTAAATCTACCATGGAAAAAACAGAGGCACCCGCCAATGTAGATATTAGCTCATGTATGTTTGGAAGAGGGTATTTGTCAACCCAAATATCCTTGTTTAAATGGCATAAATCTACGCACAAACGGAGATCTCTAAACCCCTTTAGAAAAAACATAATGGGAGAAACCCAAGGAGAAGACTTTATGGGTTCAATGATTTTGTTTTCAACCAAATCGCTCAACCTCACCTTAAGGTTGTCACTGTAGGCCAATGGCATATTCCTAACCTTGTGCCTCACAGGCATTGCCTTATCTTTATGTATGATCTTATGTGTGAAAACAGCATATTTTCTCAAACTTCCTTGAAAAATACCTGGAAACGATGTCCTTATTCCAGTGACATATTCATTTTTATCTGCTGTGATTACATACACCGGGGGACAGTCATTGGGATCAAATGTTATAACCATCTGTTGTTGAGGGGGCCATCAAAGTATAGGCTCACATTCATTGGCACGTACACTTTACCCCTTGTTCGTCTCCCCTCAAATTGCTGATCTGTCCAAAATATCCTTGCAGATCAATTTTGTGACCTGAGTTACCCCCTGGAATGGATGTCAGGAGTAAACAATTTCTTATCACTCCATGTGTTTGCCAGGATTCCTGCCACAGCTCAACTCTCTTGACTATCAGAATATACTGTCATGACTCATATTCCTCCCAAAACTTGTCAATGAACAAACGTCTTGTTCCGTGACTTTTGACCATATTCCCCAGTTTGTTTGAAAAGGCTTAATAGCTTTTACAAATGTTTTACCAAGCATATGCAAGGTCAAGTTTTAGGTGCCACAGAAACATCCAGAAAATCCAACGTGAACCTTCCGAAGCCACCCTCATCAAATGAATCCCCTGCACCTGTTCCTTGCTATGAGCAATTAGAATGTGACCTTTGTGAACATTCTAACACACCTTCTCGAAGACAGCCTTATCAATTTAATCATCTGCACTTGTTCCTTGCTATAAGCAATTAGAATGCGACATTTGTGAACATTCTAAAGCACTTTCTAGAAGGCAGCATCATCAAGTTAATTATCTGCACCTGTTACTTATTACAAACAATTAGAATGTGTCCTTTATGAATGTTCTAAAACAGTCTTATTTAATGACCATCCACACTCCTCCTCATCACTTAGGGCAAGATGTAGGTCACCTAATACCGGTCGGTAACAGCCGAAATTTCCAAATTTCGGCCATTACCGACCGATATTAGGCTACTGAGATGTAGGTGACCTCAATTACAAATTCGGTAATTTACCGATTCGGTATTGTAAGGAATCTGTAAATTATCGATTCCTTAAAATACCGAATCAGTAAATTACCGAATTTGCAATGTAGGGGGCACTCAAATGAGTGCATTGCATAGGTAAGGATTCGGTATTTACCACCAACTACAAGTTGGTGGTAAATATCGAAAACCTTTACAAAAGCAATTATTTTGCTTTTACAACAGTGCGTGGTGGCAGACATGCATGCCCTTAGGGCATGTATGTCTGCCAAATGTACACCCATGCACTATTCAGGGGTGCAACAGGGTGTCAATGTGACACCCTGCCACCCTTGAATGAGTTCCCCATTATACCGAATCGGTATTTACCAATTCTGTAATTCCCATTCATTCCTACAGGCCTAAAGGCCCATAGGAATGAATGGGAATTACAGAATTGGTAAACACCGACTCGGTAAATACCAAATTGTACAGATTCAGTAATACTTACCAAATATTTACCTACATAGCATTTACCGATTCTAAAATACCGAATCGGTAAAATTCAGTATTTTAGAATCGGTAAATCAAGATTACCTACATACAGCCTCTTCACCTGCCACTTTCCTGTTTCCTGGCTTCCAGGACTCTGTCTTGCCAGCTCCATTGAGATAGAGTTACTATTAGACAAAAGCCTTATTATTTGTTTGTTTAAAGGTACCATATCTGTCGGTATCATTCATCAGACGGGTGTGAATATCTGCTGCAGTGTTATTGTTGAGTAGATGAGCCACAGTGTCTTTGACTCTACACGCTCTCTACATCCCATCCTCCTTCCCCCTGGGATTTGCGAACTGAGCTGTGTCTCCTCCTGTAAACCTAGGGCAAGTCTATGGAGGTTTTGGTAACTCGCATCCCCGCCCCACTGAAATCACCTGGGATCCATCCTGAGACAGTAATCTCCTGAGGCGGAAGCCGGGAGAACGATAGCTTGCAGCTCTTAACATTTGTGAGTGATATTGTACTTTTTAATTTACCAATTCTCTCTCCATGGGCACTTATTATTATTTGTTTTTCACTCACTGGGCATCCCCTGCGCAGCGGATTTATCGCTGCCGCGGGCTACAAAATTATCTTGCCGCCATTCCCTGGGACTCCACAGGCCATGCCCACTATTGTCGGCCAGGCCCCCCCCACCAAAAGTTACTTAAACGCGCTGAATACAAGCGCGAGCCTGAGACCGTAATCTCCTGAGGCGGAAGCCGGGAGAACGATCGCTTGCAGCTCTTAACATTTGTGTGTGATATTGTGCTTTTTAACTTACCGATTCTCTCTCCCTGGGCACTTATTGTTTGTTTTTTACTCACTGGGCATCCCCCGAGCAGCGGAATTATCGCTGCCGCGGGCTACAAAATTATCTTGCTGCCATTCCCTGGGACTTCCCAGGCCACGCCCACTATTGTCGGCCACGCCCCCCTCCAAAAGTTACTTAAACGCGCTGAATACAAGCGCGAGCCTGAGACAGTAATCTCCTGAGGCGGAAGCCGGGAGAACGATCGCTTGCAGCTCTTAACATTTGTGTGTGATATTGTGCTTTTTTAACTTACTGATTCTCTCTCCCTGGGCACTTATTATTATTATTATTTGTTTTTCACTCACTGGGTATCCCCCGCGCAGCGGATTTATCGCTGCCGCGGGCTACAAAATGATCTTGCCGCCATTCCCTGCGACTCCCCAGGCCACGCCCACTATTGTCAGCCACGCCCCGCCAAAAGTTACTTAAACTCGCTGAATACAAGCGCGAGCCTGAGACAGTAATCGCTTGAGGCGGAAGTCCGGAGAACGATCGCTTGCAGCTCTTAACATTTGTGTGTGATATTGTGCTTTTTAACTTACCGATTCTCTCTCCCTGGGCACTTATTATTATTTGTTTTTCACTCACTGGGTATCCCCCGCGCAGCGGATTTATCGCTGCCGTGGGCTACAAAATTATCTTGCCGCCATTCCCTGGGACTCCCCAAGCCACGCCCACTATTGTTGGCCACGCCCCCGCCAAAAGTTACTTAAACGCGCTGAATACAAGCGCGAGCCTGAGTCAGTAATCTCCTGAGGCGGAAGCCGGGAGAACGATCGCTTGCAGCTCTTAACATTTGTGTGTGATATTGTGCTTTTTAACTTACCGATTCTCTCTCCCTGGGCACTTATTATTATTTGTTTTTCACTCACTGGGCATCCCCCGCGCAGCGGATTTATCGCTGCCGCGGGCTACAAAATTATCTTGCCTCCATTCCCTGGGACTCCCCAGGCCACGCCCACTATTGTCAGCCACGTCCCCCGCCAAAAGTTACTTAAACGCACTGAATACAAGCGCGAGCCTGAGACAGTAATCTCCTGAGGCGGAAGCCGGGAGATCGATCGCTTGCAGCTCTTAACATTTGTGTGTGATATTGTGCTTTTTAACTTACCGATTCTCTCTCCCTGGGCACTTATTATTTGTTTTTCACTCACTGGGCATCCCCCGCGCAGCAGATTTATCGCTGCCGCGGGCTACAAAATTATCTTGCCGCCATTCCCTGGGACTCCCCATGCCACACCCACTATTGTCGGCCACGCCCCGCGCCAAAAGTTACTTAAACGCGCTGAATACAAGCGCGAGCCTGAGACAGTAATCTCCTGAGGCGGAAGCCGGGAGAACGATCTCTTGCAGCTCTTAACATTTGTGTGTGATATTATGCTTTTTAACTTACCGATTCTCTCTCCCTGGGCACTTATTATTATTTGTTTTTCACTCACTGGGCATCCAGATATATAGAAAGAAGAGTTCTCCCAATTGATTTTAGGTCCAGAGGGGGGAGAAAAGAATAAACTAAGCATAAAGAGTACCTCTAGTAAGACCTATATTGCTTTATCATAAGGAATTATCCAAAAACATTTGCATAAAGCAGGATGCTATAGACAGAAACAAAGACTTGTGATTATTACAAAAACATTATTTTATTTTATTTCTTTTGTCTTATTTTTTGGTTTTGCTTTTTAGATATATATACAACATACAATTTATTTTATCTCTTGACATCACAATCAAGAATTGTTGGACATTCACTATGAGTTTTGTAAGTTTCAGAAAGTGCAGTTGAAACCATGTGCCCCCAACAATTTCTCATACCTTGCTAACATACATACTCTCACACATACCTTACATACATCTGCATTCTCTATTCTTTATAAAAATACAGATAAACATAAAGACAGGACTTTACATAAAGAATATATAACCCGAAAGTATCTCTGGTGGCTCACCGATGACACATGAAAATAGGAGTTCTACCAGTTAGTCATTAATAGATCTATACATTTTTGACCAATCAGCAGTACATTGTCCAGGTCTTTTTAGAGTGTACGGCCTACGTACGTTTCGGTGATGATAGATGGTTGAATCACCTTCTTCAGGGCCAAAATAAACAAACAAAAAACTGACATATACTATAACAAATATACAGAAGTTAAAAAGAAGGGGCAGGGCGTTTTCTTCAAATTCTATTTTAGTGCTTTTGGGTTGGAGTTTCATACACGGAAAGGGTTTCGGAAAGGATCTTTTTGCCACAGGTAAAGCGATATCTGAGTAGAGAGACTAGCTGATATTGGAAAGAAAGAATTTAGGAGTCGATTGTAGTCTGGATAGGAACGTATCTTTTAGCAGAAGTGCTTTGTACAATAGTTTCTTCACATGGTTCTGGGCATGTTTGTCTTTATATTCACAATCCAGATTGTTGTTAGGGTATTGTCACTCCACCTTCGCAAATATGAAAATGGCTGTGGCAGGGGGTTCCGAGCGTGTCCGCACCTAGTACAGATTCAGTAATACTTACCGAATATTTACCTACATAGCATTTACCGATTCTAAAATACCGAATTGGTAAAATTCAGTATTTTAGAATCGGTAAATCAAGATTACCTACATACAGCCTCTTCACCTGCCACTTTCCTGTTTCCTAGCTTCCAGGACTCTGTCTTGCCAGCTCCATTGAGATAGAGTTACTATTAGACAAAAGCCTTATTATTTGTTTGTTTAAAGGTACCATATCTGTTGGTATCATTCATCAGACGGGTATGAATATCTGCTGCAGTGTTGTTGTTGAGTAGATGAGCCACAGTGTCTTTGACTCTACACGCTCTCTACATCCCATCCTCCTTCCCCCTGGGATTTGCGAACTGAGCTGTGTCTCCTCCTGTAAACCTAGGGCAAGTCTCTGGAGGTTTTGGGAACTCGCATCCCCGCCCCACTGAAATCACCTGGGACCCATTCTGAGACAGTAATCTCCTGAGGCGGAAGCCGGGAGAACGATCGCTTGCAGCTCTTAACATTTGTGTGTGATATTGTGCTTTTTAACTTACCGATTCTCTCTCACTGGGCACTTATTATTATTAATATTTGTTTTTCACTCACTGGGTATCCCCCGCACCGCGGATTTATCGCTGCCGCGGGCTACAAAATGATCTTGCCGCCATTCCCCGGGACTCCCCAGGCCACGGCCACTATTTTTGGCCACGCCCCCTGCCAAAAGTTACCTAAACGCGCTGAATACAAGCGCGAGCCTGAGACAGTAATCTCCTGAGGCGGAAGCCGGGAGAACGATCGCTTGCAGCTCTTAACATTTGTGTGTGATATTGTGCTTTTTAACTTACCGATTCTCTCTCCCTGGGCACTTATTATTATTTGTTTTTCACTTACTGGGCATCCCCCGCGCAGCGTATTTATCGCTGCCGCGGGCTACAAAATTATCTTGCCGCATTCCCTGGGACTCCCCAAGCCACGCCCACTATTGTCGGCCACGCCCCCGCCAAAAGTTACTTAAACGCGCTGAATACAAGCGCGAGCCTGAGACAGTAATCTCCTGAGGCGGAAGCCGGGAGAACGATCGCTTGCAGCTCTTAACATTTGTGTGTGATATTGTGCTTTTTAACTTACCGATTCTCTCTCCTTGGGCGCTTATTATTTGTTTTTCACTCACTGGGCATCCCCCGTGCAGCGGATTTATCGCTGCCGCGGGCTACAAAATTATCTTGTCGCCATTCCCTGGGACTCCCCAGGCCACGCCCACTATTGTTGGCCACGCCACCCACCAAAAGTTACTTAAACGCGCTGAATACAAGTGCGAGCCTGAGACAGTAATCTCCTGAGGCCGAAGCCGGGAGAACGATCGCTTGCAGCTCTTAACATTTGTGTGTGATATTGTGCTTTTTAACTTACCGATTCTCTCTTCTTGGGCACTTATTATTTGTTTTTCACTCACTGGGCATCCCCCGCGCAGCGGATTTATCGCTGCCGCGGGCTACAAAATTATCTTGTCGCCATTCCCTGGGACTCCCCAGGCCACGCCCACTATTGTTGGCCACGCCACCCACCAAAAGTTACTTAAACGCGCTGAATACAAGTGCGAGCCTGAGACAGTAATCTCCTGAGGCCGAAGCCGGGAGAACGATCGCTTGCAGCTCTTAACATTTGTGTGTGATACTGTGCTTTTTAACTTACCGATTCTCTCTTCTTGGGCACTTATTATTTGTTTTTCACTCACTGGGCATCCCCCGCGCAGCGGATTTATCGCTGCCGCGGGCTACAAAATTATCTTGCCGCCATTTCCTGGGACCCCCCAGGCCACGCCCGCTATTGTCGGCCACGCCCCCCCGCCAAAATTTACTTAAACGCGCTGAATACAAGCGCGAGCCTGAGACAGTAATCTCCTGAGGCGGAAGCCGGGAGAACGATCGCTTGCAGCTCTTAACATTTGTGTGTGATATTGTGCTTTTTAACTTACCGATTCTCTCTCCCTGGGCACTTATTATTATTTGTTTTTCACTCACTGGGCATCCCCCGCGCAGCGGATTTATCGCTGCCGCGGGCTACAAAATTATCTTGCCTCCATTCCCTGGGACTCCCCAGGCCACGCCCACTATTGTCAGCCACGTCCCCCGCCAAAAGTTACTTAAACGCACTGAATACAAGCGCGAGCCTGAGACAGTAATCTCCTGAGGCGGAAGCCGGGAGAGCGATCGCTTGCAGCTCTTAACATTTGTGTGTGATATTGTGCTTTTTAACTTACCGATTCTCTCTCCCTGGGCACTTATTATTTGTTTTTCACTCACTGGGCATCCCCCGCGCAGCAGATTTATCGCTGCCGCGGGCTACAAAATTATCTTGCCGCCATTCCCTGGGACTCCCCATGCCACACCCACTATTGTCGGCCACGCCCCGCGCCAAAAGTTACTTAAACGCGCTGAATACAAGCGCGAGCCTGAGACAGTAATCTCCTGAGGCGGAAGCCGGGAGAACGATCTCTTGCAGCTCTTAACATTTGTGTGTGATATTATGCTTTTTAACTTACCGATTCTCTCTCCCTGGGCACTTATTATTATTTGTTTTTCACTCACTGGGCATCCAGATATATAGAAAGAAGAGTTCTCCCAATTGATTTTAGGTCCAGAGGGGGGAGAAAAGAATAAACTAAGCATAAAGAGTACCTCTAGTAAGACCTATATTGCTTTATCATAAGGAATTATTCAAAAACATTTGCATAAAGCAGGATGCTATAGACAGAAACAAAGACTTGTGATTATTACAAAAACATTATTTTATTTTATTTCTTTTGTCTTATTTTTTGGTTTTGCTTTTTAGATATATATACAACATACAATTTATTTTATCTCTTGACATCACAATCAAGAATTGTTGGACATTCACTATGAGTTTTGTAAGTTTCAGAAAGTGCAGTTGAAACCATGTGCCCCCAACAATTTCTCATACCTTGCTAACATACATACTCTCACACATACCTTACATACATCTGCATTCTCTATTCTTTATAAAAATACAGATAAACATAAAGACAGGACTTTACATAAAGAATATATAACCCGAAAGTATCTCTGGTGGCTCACCGATGACACATGAAAATAGGAGTTCTACCAGTTAGTCATTAATAGATCTATACATTTTTGACCAATCAGCAGTACATTGTCCAGGTCTTTTTAGAGTGTACGGCCTACGTACGTTTCGGTGATGATAGATGGTTGAATCACCTTCTTCAGGGCCAAAATAAACAAACAAAAAACTGACATATACTATAACAAATATACAGAAGTTAAAAAGAAGGGGCAGGGCGTTTTCTTCAAATTCTATTTTAGTGCTTTTGGGTTGGAGTTTCATACACGGAAAGGGTTTCGGAAAGGATCTTTTTGCCACAGGTAAAGCGATATCTGAGTAGAGAGACTAGCTGATATTGGAAAGAAAGAATTTAGGAGTCGATTGTAGTCTGGATAGGAACGTATCTTTTAGCAGAAGTGCTTTGTACAATAGTTTCTTCACATGGTTCTGGGCATGTTTGTCTTTATATTCACAATCCAGATTGTTGTTAGGGTATTGTCACTCCACCTTCGCAAATATGAAAATGGCTGTGGCAGGGGGTTCCGAGCGTGTCCGCACCTAGTACAGATTCAGTAATACTTACCGAATATTTACCTACATAGCATTTACCGATTCTAAAATACCGAATTGGTAAAATTCAGTATTTTAGAATCGGTAAATCAAGATTACCTACATACAGCCTCTTCACCTGCCACTTTCCTGTTTCCTAGCTTCCAGGACTCTGTCTTGCCAGCTCCATTGAGATAGAGTTACTATTAGACAAAAGCCTTATTATTTGTTTGTTTAAAGGTACCATATCTGTCGGTATCATTCATCAGACGGGTATGAATATCTGCTGCAGTGTTGTTGTTGAGTAGATGAGCCACAGTGTCTTTGACTCTACACGCTCTCTACATCCCATCCTCCTTCCCCCTGGGATTTGCGAACTGAGCTGTGTCTCCTCCTGTAAACCTAGGGCAAGTCTCTGGAGGTTTTGGGAACTCGCATCCCCGCCCCACTGAAATCACCTGGGACCCATTCTGAGACAGTAATCTCCTGAGGCGGAAGCCGGGAGAACGATCGCTTGCAGCTCTTAACATTTGTGTGTGATATTGTGCTTTTTAACTTACCGATTCTCTCTCACTGGGCACTTATTATTATTATTATTTGTTTTTCACTCACTGGGTATCCCCCGCACCGCGGATTTATCGCTGCCGCGGGCTACAAAATGATCTTGCCGCCATTCCCCGGGACTCCCCAGGCCACGGCCACTATTTTTGGCCACGCCCCCTGCCAAAAGTTACCTAAACGCGCTGAATACAAGCGCGAGCCTGAGACAGTAATCTCCTGAGGCGGAAGCCGGGAGAACGATCGCTTGCAGCTCTTAACATTTGTGTGTGATATTGTGCTTTTTAACTTACCGATTCTCTCTCCCTGGGCACTTATTATTATTTGTTTTTCACTTACTGGGCATCCCCCGCGCAGCGTATTTATCGCTGCCGCGGGCTACAAAATTATCTTGCCGCATTCCCTGGGACTCCCCAAGCCACGCCCACTATTGTCGGCCACGCCCCCGCCAAAAGTTACTTAAACGCGCTGAATACAAGCGCGAGCCTGAGACAGTAATCTCCTGAGGCGGAAGCCGGGAGAACGATCGCTTGCAGCTCTTAACATTTGTGTGTGATATTGTGCTTTTTAACTTACCGATTCTCTCTCCTTGGGCACTTATTATTTGTTTTTCACTCACTGGGCATCCCCCGTGCAGCGGATTTATCGCTGCCGCGGGCTACAAAATTATCTTGTCGCCATTCCCTGGGACCCCCCAGGCCACGCCCACTATTGTCGGCCACGCCCCCCGCCAAAATTTACTTAAACGCGCTGAATACAAGCGCGAGCCTGAGACAGTAATCTCCTGAGGCGGAAGCCGGGAGAACGATCGCTTGCAGCTCTTAACATTTGTGTGTGATATTGTGCTTTTTAACTTACCGATTCTCTCTCCCTGGGCACTTATTATTATTTGTTTTTCACTCACTGGGCATCCCCCGCGCAACAGATTTATCGCTGCCGCGGGCTACAAAATGATCTTGCCGCCATTCCCTGGGACTCCCCAGGCCACGCCCACTATTGTTGGCCACGCCACCCACCAAAAGTTACTTAAACGCGCTGAATACAAGTGCGAGCCTGAGACAGTAATCTCCTGAGGCCGAAGCCGGGAGAACGATCGCTTGCAGCTCTTAACATTTGTGTGTGATATTGTGCTTTTTAACTTACCGATTCTCTCTTCTTGGGCACTTATTATTTGTTTTTCACTCACTGGGCATCCCCCGCGCAGCAGATTTATCGCTGCAGCGGCTACAAAATTATCTTGCCGCCATTCCCTGGGACTCCCCATGCCACGCCCACTATTGTCGGCCACGCCCCCGCCAAAAGTTACTTAAACGCGCTGAATACAAGCGCGAGCCTGAGACAGTAATCTCCTGAGGCGGATGCCGGGAGAACGATCGCTTGCAGCTCTTAACATTTGTGTGTGATTTTATCTTTTTAACTTACCGATTCTCTCTCCCTGGGCACTTATTATTATTTGTTTTTCACTCACTGGGCATCCCCCGCACAGCGGATTTAACGCTACCGCGGGCTACAAAATTATCTTGCTGCCATTCCCTGGGACTCCCCAGGCCACGCCCACTATTGTCGGGCACGTCCCCTCCAACGTCTCCTCTCGCCTATAAATCATGTACACCTACCGGACGCGCAGCGGACGAGCGCAGCGGGCGCGCCTAAGGCAAGCCCGTCTGCGCCCCTTCGCGCTGGGACCGGGCCTAGGGCCACCCCCCCTGGCCCATTCGTCCCTCAGACCCCCATAGCCCCTGCCTTGATCAAATATACCTCCTCTCAACTTCTAGAACCTACCACACTCTATACCACCATAGTAAGGACCTCTGATAGGTCCTTACAAATGCCCTGCTTGTTTAAACCACACTCCCACTGCTAATACCCCTAAACAGGTTCTAGCAGCACTCATTAATGTACGCTCCCTCCCAAAACACAAACTTGATATCCTAGAGTTCATTGTGTCACACAATCTCAATTTATTGTTTATCACCGAGACTTGGGGTGACAACTCCTCTGGCCCTGACTTCAAAGCAGCCCTCCCTGAAAACTACTGCGTTCACAGATTGGATAGAACCAAAAAAAAGGGTGGTGGTATAGCCATCATCTACACAAACCACTATAAAGTCAAAACCACTGCTCTTTAATTACAGTGACTGTGAAGCTTTTTCCGTCTCTATTAGCCTCTCCGGCAACCAGTCATTCACTGGCACTTTGCTCTACCGCCCTCCTGGCCCTAGATCTAACTTCCTTAACAGCCTCAACAACTTAATCGAAGTTACAGCTGGAGCTCCTCAATACATCATATTAGGAGACTTCAATTTTCATTTAGAATCCCTAAGCGACAACGATACCATTGCCCTTATCAGTGATCTTTCAGCAGTAGGACTTCATCAAATTGTCACCCAGCCTACCCACAAAGCAGGTCACACCCTTGAGGGGATATTCACCAACAACCCTGACATTCTGATTTCCCCTCCTATTCCCCTTATTTGGACAGATCATTCAGCAGTCTGTTTTTCTATTAAAACCAAGTCCCCTTCATCTCAAATCGGACCAGCTTTCCCTATCTCAACACGAGACTGGAAAAACATCGATATCTCTCATCTTGCTTCTATGCTGACCGATGGCATCAATACAATGGAACCGGATCCGTCACTAGCTTCTAGTAACTACCTCAACATCTTGGACACGGCATGCTCCAAACTGGCACCTCCCAAAACCTATCATCGCAATAGAAAATCTCCTTCCGCCCCATGGTTCTCTGAATCCCTACGTCTACAAAGACAACATTGCAGAAATCTGGAAAGACACTGGCGCAGGCACTACAACCTATTGACAAAATTTCATATAAAAGCGCCCTATCCAAATACAAAGACCTCATCGCCTCAGAAAAGACGATTTACTATACTTCCCAAATTAATCAGGCTCAAAACTCCGCAAGAAAATTGTTTCAAATCATCTCTCAAACCCCCCTGTTCCCCCTTCCAACACGTTTCAATCCCTCTGCAACTCCCTCGCAGATTTCTTTGTGGACAAAGTCACTTCCATCTTTTCGGCTTTTCTTCACGAACCTTCTTCAGTCATCATAGTTAAACAATCTCCAGCCAACAACGTTCCCTCTTTCTGTAACTTCAAATTAGTCTCTGAGGAACAAGTCTCTCGTCTAATCTCCAGCACCAAATCAGGATCACCCCTGGACCCATGTCCACCTTCCATCCTCAACCACATCCCTGATGCCATCTCCCCCGCCTTGACCAACATTTGTGATACTATGTTCACTACTTGCTCATATCCCACAGTTTGGAAAAAGGCCATTATCAAGCCACTTTTGAAAAAACCCACCCTTGATCCCGCTTCCCTATCTAGCTACAGACCCATTGCATGTCTTCCTTTCCCTGCAAAAATATTTGAAAAAGTAATGAATATACAGCTTTCCAAATTCATTGATGTAAATAAGTCACTGGACGACACTCAATTTGGATTTAGGCAGGGACACGGAACCGAGACAGCCTTAATAAAAGCAGCTGACGAAATAAGAATGACGTTAGACAAAGGCGGCGCAGCAGTATTAATACTCCTTGATCTATCTGCGGCTTTCGACACGGTCGATCATGCCACTCTGATCGACCGTGTCTCAGCAATCGGCATCCAGAAATGCCAAAGAACTTCTCGCCTCCTTTCTGGCCAATCGTTCACAGGCTGTAAAACTGGGCCCTTTCTTCTCCCACACGTTCTCCCTTCCATGCGGAGTACCACAGGGCTCCTCGCTAAGTCCGACCCTGTTTAATATCTATGTTTCAGACTTAGCGAGGGTGATTAAGTCCTACAGCATTAGTCTCACTACCTATGCTGATGACACCCAGCTGGTTCTATCTGTACATAATAATGGACCTACAGTTGCACCAAACTTTCAAGAGGGAATGCTCGCCATCAGCTCCAGGATGTCGTCAAACTGTGTAAAATTGAACACTGAAAAGACAGAGGTTATGACATTCGGGAAATTGGAACCTGCCTGGTCCCCCCTATGGTGTCCCAATGAGATGGGACCTCCACCAGAACCTGTCACTAAGGTCCGCAACCTCTGAGTCATGTTCGATGACAGACTGCTCTTCCACCACCACGTCAACTCGGTAGTCTCCACCTCCTTCTTAACTCTGAAGAAGTTCAAGAAGCTTCTTCCCTACCTCCCCACTTCAGCTGGTAAAACTCTGATCAGCACCCTCGTTTTTGCCAGTACGCACTATTGTAATGCCCTCCTTCTCAATGCACAGGAAAAAGTTCTTAATAGGCGTCAGTTAGTGCAAAATGCCTCAGCCAGAATCTTACTGGGCATTCCCAAGTTCACCTCCATCACTCCTTACATCCGACAGCTTCATTGGCTTCCTGTCAGGAGCCGTACAAAATTTAAGGCACTGTGCATTGCCTACAAAGTCATCAACAACCGCAGTTTCTCAAAGATGCCCTCCGTCCTCTCGAAAACCCCAGAACTCTTCGCTCATCCTCAGCTCATCTGCTCAATGTCCAACGCACAAGGAAAGCCAACTGGGGTGACAGATGCGTTGTGATCTCCACAGCCAGACTACGGAATTCACTCCCTCTTACCATCAAAACTGCCCCAACTCTCCTTAGCTTTAGGAAGAAATTAAAAACCTGGCTGTTCCCACATTAAGATCTGCTATAGCCATCATCTGATCAGTTAAGCGCCGAGACACCCCTTGGGTATTTGCGCGCTATAAAAATTGCCAAAACATAAACATAAACATGCAGGTAGGTGGCTTATGAGAGTGTCATTGAACAAGGTTTTGCCAATAATACTGTACCAAGCCCATGAGTCAACCATTATCACTATTGAATTCCCATCATTTGTTACAATGCATGAACCACATAACATTGAATTTAAATCAGCTGTAACTGAAACCTCCTCATTGTAAGTAATGGATGTGACTCTTTGAGAAGATCTGCACAGCATACCAAAGTGTCCCCTGTTTTTGCATTTGACACACACTTTAACCCATGCAGGACATCCCTTAAGGTTCCTCACATGGTACAAATTTGTACAACTGTAACAACTGATACCACTTTTTCCCCAACATTTTTAGAATCAAAACCTTTAGATTCAGCATCTTTCTTAACGAGAGTCATCAGAACTTTCTTGGGAACCAACTCAATTTTCACTATGGAAACCTCAGCATTAGTTTCTTGGATTTTGACACTCTGACCTCTGATCTCCTTTACAAACTTCTCAGTCTGTTCAATGCCCTTCGTGATATTAATAACTGCACTTAAAGAGGATTCTGTACCAATCCATAGTCTTACCTGAAAATCTTTTTACTTTTCTTCTTCATCATTATTTGGTCCCTCAGCACCTATCAATCAATCAATCAATCATGGAATTTGTAGAGCGCACTACTTACCCGCTAGGCCTTCCTTCTTTCCACTCATCGCCGTTTGTGTAGAGAAATACAGTCTCTTACAATGCAGGATAAGTCAAGTAGTTTATCGTCCGTTCAAGGAAGACATCTTTACATCCACCAGCTGGCTCCTTGACCATATGCCCAACTGTCCTTCACAGAATGCTCATGTCTCCCTCCTTTGTATCCCCCACCACCTACCAGCATTTGACATGCTAAGAACACTACAATTACCTCCCTGTATCGTTACTCCTCTCATCTGGCATTGTGTGGGTCATCTGGTAGTGTTTTGGACAGTGTGGCGTATATTCTGTGACGTTTTTCCTTGTTGTGTGGCCCACTTAGTCTGAGGAACCTGTGGGCATTGTTAGGGACCCCATTGTATCTGTTGTGGCCCCATCTGCTTGCCCATCGTTCTTTTTACTCCTACATTTTCTAGCAACATGACCCACCATAATACCACTGTTGTCCCTATGTCTTTCTTTTCGTCTTACCTGCATTGGGCCTTGGCCTTTTGAAAAACATCTTCATCCCTTTCTCATGTTAAGTACTGGCTGCCTGTCTGGTGCCTACACCTGCACTCACATTGATACAGCCATTTGTGGTGCTGCTACAAGTGCCCCTTCTGTACTTGACTTTTTAAATTTCTGTTGCACCAACTTAGCTTTGCCACTTTCTGCCTGTTCTGTTCTTTCCTTGGTCTTTTCTTACTTTCGCTTGAAATAATGTGTTATATGGGCTTGTATTTCTGCCACGGTTTAGCCTCTAATCCCTCTACTCCATCTAGACTTGCTTGTATGTCTGTGGGCAGATCTCGTTTCAACGCATTAAAAATAGCATTACATTTTCGCTAGTATTTTCCCAGTTACATCCTACTTCCTGTACCCATCATTCTTTCATTCGGGTAATGAATTCTGCAATGTCTTCAGTCGGTTTTATGCTCTCTGCCATAAGGGCTCCAATGTCTGGTCTGTCTGGGTATGTTTGCTGAAGCGTTTTCCCAGACTTATTGACAAATATTATTAAATGAAGACACTTCAAACTGAGCATTTATCAATGTTATTTTAGGCAATCCTGTCCAAGCAAAAATGGTATTCACTTAGTTTCTCACTAGAGAAGCTTTTAACACTAGAGAAGCTTTTAACATCGCCCAGGGCGAGGTTCACTCCAGCTGTGTGTTTCTTAAAGCATCCTATCCATTTTCCTGCTCCGTCAGACAGCAGGGGTCGCCTTATCCATTAGTGGCCATGATATGTATGGGGGCAGTGGTCCACCCTGGAATATGAGGGGTAACTGAGTAATCGGTCGAGGATTTACCGGTCTTTTGCCTAACCTTGTATCTGTTCTATTACTTCAGTTAGTTTGTCTCTAACACACTCTTCCCATACCGCCTGGCACTCTTACATATAGATAGTTCCACTCTGGTTTGCCCCACCCCTGTCGGATACAAGTTTCAGCAGTTTCTAAATCGATAGGCTCAAAAGACCCTTGTTGGGGTCATTGCTTACTCCCATCCTTTCTAGTCCACTCTGCCAATTTGTCCATGAAGGGCTGACATAGTAAATACCCTCCTTATATTGTATTACCTCTATCAGTGTTAGATCTAAGCTGCACTTTTTTAGAATTGACTTCCTCTGTATTTGTAGAGTGTCTCTTACTGCCATAAATGACCATCTGCACAGGGCATATGCAAAAATTACATGGTCTCTGGTTTGTTCACTGACACCTCAGGCCTGTCTTCCCATTCCTCAACTTCCTATGGCCGCCATAGATCATGTAAATCATTTAGAGGTTTGTGATATTGTGGCATCTTTATGCCCCTCTCTCATCCTTCGTCCTCTCTCATCCTTCGTCCTCTCTTATCCTTTCCTCAGTTACTTCTCTCAAAGCCCCTGCGAAGTATCTCCTAGCCTAGCAAATACATGTCTCATAGTAAATTGTCCTTGAAGGGGAGCAGGGCTTCTTTCTGTCTGTCAAACGATGTGCTGCAGTTCAGTTATAAGCCTATCATAAGTCATACGGGTGAGGTCCGGAGGTGCCTCGTTTCCCCGTGATTTTCGTCTCTCCTCTTTATATGGAACTCTAACTGGATATTGATACCCCGCCTCTGGCAGAATAAGGTATAGACCATAAGGCGGGGGCTTTTCTGAGGACTGTTGTGTTACTGCCTCTTCGGGAGCTACTGGTTTTGCATATGCTTTTGTATCGCGGAATACACACCATAATGACAAGATGCCTTCCCTTTTCTGCCTTTTATTTTCGTTATACTTAGAGCAAATGTAAATCAATGTGTGTTCAATTATGTCTTCATCAAATATCCTGTCCTTTGGCCAAGGCTGGGCATGGCCATTAGTGTCTTTGTGCCATTGTTTACAATACTTTTATATCTTCTGGTCTTAATGGAAAGCCTTTGTTATATGTTCCAGAGGGGTCTCCGTGGTCCCCTATGAATGTGTGCGTATTTCCTGTGTGTAATAAAAGTATTGTTTTTAAATCCTTTGTTCGTTAGCCAACTGTCGAGTGTCCTTTTGAACCTGTGTCCTTTACTAATATATTTGTGTTCAATGAATGTTTCTAACCTATAGTAGTGGAAAACACGTAATAATCTTATGCAGTGGTACCTGGCTTCACGTATACTACTGTGAGACCAAAGTGATTAACATTAAGCACACTTATCGCTAGTCTGTGTAGCACATCATCTATAGTTATATTTGGGGCAAGTGCATTTATGAGAAGTCTAACAGGATTTGTGCCTGACGCAATACATGTTTCGACATTATGATGAATATACACAACTATCTGTGGTGCACAAGGATGTGGGTTCCCATTCATATTTCAAACTCCTCAATCATAAGTATCAGTGAGGAATGTGCCAAGAGGGGTGTCTAATATAATGAGCAACTCTGTTATTATATAAATTCGATGACTATTGCACAGACACAAGGGTTCTCCATGGTCCCTTACAACGGTAAATTCTAAATCAACAGCCTCTGTTACCTGCCATAGCAAATTATCAGTCAGTCATGGGAAACCATTTTTAATCTGTTTACTTGTCTTGGTACATTTTATTCTGCCTCCTTTGATGTTTATTTGAAATAATGTGTCCCCACTTCCAGGAAACCTTAGGGGTTTGTACTGAAATACCAAAAATATCAGACAGATCTTCCTCCCTTATACTAGACTGTACAGCAAGCTACAGGGAACCCTGCCACTTCTGTACGATCTGCCCTTTATAATTATGCAATACTGTGGTCTTTACATTTTCTTCCTTATTTATGAGGGATATCTACTTATATCTCAGGTGTTTTTCGTTTTCACAACCCAGGTTCTGGCCATGCTCAGGACAAAGTCAATTGACACCAGTGATTCGTTGTCCTTTGCCTAACTGTCAGACCAACCAACTGATGCCTCAGCTTTGGCCATTTCTCCATAAAGATGCCTTCCAGAATTCTAAATTTGGAATTCTGGGAGCAGGGCGTCTACTTATTAATAGTAAGGCTTGCTAGCAGCGTTCAAAAATGACCATCACATTACCATGTCTGACTTTGCACACTTGTTACCCAGTCTCATCACTATTCCTACACTGGCTCTCTAGGTCTAACCTACCTGCCTATGAACTCTCCCCAAAGGAAATGTCCCTTCCAGAAGTTTCCTTCTGGGTAATGCACTTATAAACTGCCAGATCACCCCCAAAGGAGCGTTTTTTCCAGTACTTTCCCTCTGGGTATTACACTAGTAACCTGCTAAAACTATTCCCTGAAGAAAATGTCTCTTCCAGTAGCCTGTCTACTGGGTAATGCACTAAGACCTGTCAGATCACCTCTAAAAGAAGCGTCTCTTTTGGGAGCTTGTTTCGTGGGTAATGCACTAATAAAAGTCCACACTAGCTAGTCTTCTGATGTGTTACCACATTTCCTTTCTCAAAACATGTCATTTCATACTAACAAAAGAAAATACCCCATGCATGCATTTTTATACTATATTTGCACTAGAATAATGCAATTTAAAAAATGTAAGGTTCGAAGTTCGATCTCTCCTCCCCCATTTGACGCCAACCTGGTAGCTTATACACTGGTCTCTTGAATAGGCAGACTTTTAGTATTGGTGTCTACTTACCTGTTCAATATATTGTGCAGTTTTTCTATTCAATCGACAGCAGGCAGCGGCTCCCTCTGGGGTAGTCTGGAAAAGTTGGACTCCTGGCTAGCTCACCAAGTGCTGCTGAAGTCAAGAAAAGATGACACTACTTGCTGGCAAAATAGTACAGACTGTAATAGAATGAAAAGCAGGTAAAAAGTCAGTCAGCTCTAAAAAATTGGAATCTGAGCTTCAACTTACACTGCGAAAGACAGCTTCTTTTACAGTCTTATAGTCATGAATACGTAACACATTTACATAATCAATAAACATCTGCAAAGCTCAACATTGTTATCACAAGTTACCCTTTCAGCAAAAACAGCTAATCACGTGGTTACAAAATGCACCTCACTATCATTAGTAACGCAGGCTTGTGACCTTCATCTTCTTCTATACCTAATTATATTTCTCTATTTTACTGAAGCTCTTATCTACTGTCCTTCCCCCCCCACCACCACTGCCCTGACTCCATCTGCCCTCTTTTTAGGTCGAGAGACCGTTAAGCTGCAAAGCAGCTTCCGGTCCGGAGATTTAATGTTACTTAGTAGGGCTTCAGAACCCGCCTCCCTGCCCTGTCTCTCCACCATTGGCTGGCTTCCTAAACGGCGGCCAGCCATTGGAGGAGAGAGCCGGCCCTCCAAAGAAGCTCCGTCTTTTTCGGATTTGGGGGCGTGATTTTTTGCGTTCTTTAGACAGTGACGTTGTCTGTCACTCAGAACCACAAAACCACGCCCCCGAATCCGAAAATTTTTCGGCCGCCATTTTGTTTCCTTCGCAGTGAAGGTGAGCTGTTCCTCGCTGTCCTCTTGCCTTCTTCCCCCTGATTGCACTCGTGTTTTTCTTTCTTGTCTTGCCTTCTCCCCCGCTGTCCGTGTATGTTTCCCGCCCCCTACCGCTGATGAGGTCGCCAAGGCTGAGAGCCCGGGCTGCTGGGAAGCGAGACGGGCCGTGGGGAGCCGTGAACTGTCCGTGTATGTTTCCCGCCCTGGTTCGGCGCTAGGTGCCTGCTCCCAATGTCTCTTACTATGCAACTACATGTACTGTACTGAAATGGCCTGGCAGCTCCATAAGCAGCTTTAACTCTGATGGATGGTGCAGTGCTCGTCCCCCCTCCCTCGGCCCGCAGCTCTCCTCTGTCCGCTCCCCCCCCCCTCCCTCCGCCCTCAGCTCTCCTCCGTCCCGCTCCCCCCCTCCCTCCACCCGCAGCTCTCCTCCGTCCTGGCCATTACTTCCGATGAGTGGGGTGGTGGATGGTGAAGGAAGGGGGGGCAGTTGCAACACTGTACTGCTAAGTAAAATAATCCGGAGGTTTTCAGAATTTTTCTTTACTTCGAAAGAGGATAGACTGAACTTCAAAGGGAGTTTCGGACCTTAATACTAAAGGAAGGGACGGGGGTGTAGAAGCTACGGATATCCGCGGGTCATTATTAAGAGTGATCCTAAAGGGGGCGTCACAGGGGTGAACACCCCTCCCCCTCTATCTTGGGCCAGGCTCTCCACCCCCTCCCACCCCCCCCATCTCCGCGGACATCTTGCGGAAAGAAGTGGTTAAGGATGTGAAAAAGTCTGCACACCCCACGTTCTGTGCATCACTTTTCCCGGGTGAACTCGAGAAATGGGTCTAGACTAGAGTCCTGCTAAGTGTAGATGATTGTTGCCAACTTCGCGGGCGTGGATTTACATCTGGGCTTCTTTCTCGGATGGTGGCAGATGTGCGAGGGTGAAGGTCGCGATGCACTCGAAGCCACGCCCACCCCACCCCCCCTCAGGCTATCGCTCACCCAGCTCTGACGGGGTCTTGCACTAACCCGCTTAAAAGAATGGATTTATACTTTAAATACCTGAATCCACAGATTGGCGCTCTCCTCACAGCGCACGTGTATTACACGTCATCAGCAGCTGTGACAGAGTTTATCAACAAACAGGGTCGGTGCTGAGGTCTCCGCGTGTGAGCTGTGCGTGTGTGTTTTAGTAAATCTATCGCACACAACTCTCTTTTCAGACTTTCAGTGTCACCCACAGTCAACGGAACAGATTGTATTGGCTTTGTGTGGATGAAAGGCAGAGTCACCCCACTGCCTATTGAAAAGCGTTACCCTTTCAAAGTTTTCAGCAGCAAGTGCAATATCGAAACGTGAATAACATTTGTGCAGCCAACGTTTAGCTGATGGGCGCGGCAGCTCTTCTCAGAATGCTTTGGCTTTTATTTCCGACAAAGATGCAAATGTTTACGAGGATTAGTCTCAATTTAAGGCCAGGGATTGCATATGAAGCCTGTGGCTATAATTTGGTCCTCATTACGAGTTCGCCCTCAAGTTTCTATACATTGTGTACAGCTAATTATAATATATGTTGGAATTAGGAGTATTGTGATAAAAATCACACCACCAGTTTACATTTTGGCAGGTCAATCTTGCCTTTATTTATCAGGTAAAAAATGGCAAGTAAGTACTGTGGCATGCAAATTTTACCGCGGTAAGCACCTAAATATGCATGTTACTGCCCATTATATGGGAAAGATTTGTAATTCGGTGGTATTTATTACACTCGATAAATTAGGACTCACCGGATTTGATCGGGTGCAAGAAATATTGCACATATTACCAGCCCACTTGTAATGAGGGTGATAGTGTCCTATTTTGTTTCTTGCACATTGTAATTCTTATGTTTCGAAGCAGTCTAAACAGTTTTGTTCTATAAGGGTTTCACGCCGAACAAATGCGACACCTTAAATTGATATATTTCATTCTGTTCTGCCCACAGAAGAGCTCTGGAATTTAGCTGTGCATTAGTGAGGCCTCCTAAACAGCAGCGTCAAAGGAATCTAATAAACACTGCTAAATTTGAATTTCACCCACAAAGTTTACTAACTTTTCTAATTAACTAAACTTCCCCTGTAGGTGAAAATTACACACACTTTTTTTAGCAGAATTTCTTCACGGGTGTTTTGTGTGGTTGTTTCTCGCAAAAGCTACCATTTTACCATGTTTGCAAACTTTTGAAAACAGGTTCTAGAGTTTTTATAAGAAAATCTATGCAAATGTGTACATCCCTAGGCAGAATACTCCAGACCCGCCCACTCATTCAAGCAACACAGCACATCAGCTACAAAGAGAGCTCTGTCTCAGTTGCAGACCACACCTGACAAAATACAACTCTGACTAATGTGAGCACATGTTCCGTAATTAAACCTCGTCCCAGCAACATTTTCAAAACAGTCCATCTAATACCGTACACGACACTCCACTGTATCACTACAACACCGAGATCATGTACAGCATTAACCTGCTTGCCAGGCTGAAAGCAGTCATCAGTCGCCAAGAAGCATATTGGTAAAGTCCATGTGACACATCTGTCACCCACTCACATACAAACACTAACTCTTCATAAGAATAAGTACATGCTAGCAAATAACTAACACAGCTACTTATGGGCGAACCGTTAGTTCAATAGCAGATTAGCGCTGTCTTCATGATGCAGAGTAGTGAGTGCAGAGTAGTGAGTGCAGAGTAGTGAGTGCAGAGTAGTGAGTGCAGAATGCAGAGTAGTGAGTGCAGTATGCAGAGTAGTGAGTGCAGAATGCAGAGTAGTGAGTGCAGAGTAGTGAGTGCAGAATGCATAGTAGTGAGTGCAGAGTGAGTGTGCAGAGCAGTGAGTGCGCAGAGCAGTGAGTGCAGAGTGAGTGTGCAGAGCAGTGAGTGCAAGTGCAGAGTGAGTGTGCCGAGTGAGTGTGCAGAGCAGTGAGTGCAGAGTGAGTGTGCAGAGCAGTGAGTGCAGGTGCAGAGTGGTGTGTGCTATTGAGTGCAGAGTGCTGTGTATTGGCAATGTAAATGACAATGCCATTTATTTATGATTTAAAGAAATAGCTCTACCTTTAATGATGCAGAGACCATTGCATTGTAAATGCGTGTTTCATTCTGCTACAGAAGAAAGCATAGGCCTGTATTTCTCTTCTAACATGTGACACTGAACACATCTTAATGCTGGTGCTTCCATTGACATGAGCAGGCCTTCATTTTCAACATTCATTATAACAGTCACCAGAGGAATCCAAGGGGAAAGGGTCCTAAAGGAAGCAATCGGAATGATTGTAGCTTTCTCTCCTCTTTATCTGGATAGAACCTTTAAAACAGCAGGAATGGGGAGAATGCTTGAAGAAGCTACAGGAAGAGGACAAGAAATAGCATCTAGCTCCAAACTCTTCTACTCCCTTATTGTTGAGTAGATTTTTGGAAGAGGAGCTTCCTTTTGTGTATCAAGTAAATCTAGTTCCTGCATCCACCATTCCAGATATATTGGATACGGGCAGGGAAACTTCCTGCTGAGATGATGATCTGCAACCCTATTACCTACACCATGAATGGAGGTTGCAAAAGGTGATATCCAATCATGCTTTGCGTTCTTTATATGACTTGGCTGTCATATTGTCTGTGGTCAATAGGACTGCTTTCTCTTTTAGAAAATGAGCAAAGTCATGAGTGCCCAGGGAACTGCTCCCAGCTCCCTTCAGTGGAAGGAATGATTCTTCCCTTGAACATACCACTTTGCCTGTAAATCAGTTTCTTCTATTCAAGTACCCCATCCTATACTGTTGTATCTGTTGTCCCACTTGATAACACCAAAACGGGCAGAGGAATGCCCCATTGAGGATACAAACACCAGAACTGCCCCAGCATGACACATGGCTCCATCCTTTTTTTGCTGTTGTAATTCTGCTATTCCAGTGTCGAAAAAGAATATTAATTTAAGTCCCCAAATAAAATGTGACCCACGGTACTATGAAGAGGTTTGGAGACATGTCATGACCTTGCTTTTGGGGTTTTCTGATTCACGGCAGCATTCAAGTGACTACAATGTTATGTAAGCAGTGTTTCTGAAGGCACACTATCCCTGTATCTGCTGCGAATCTCGAAGGGCAGCAAGAAGAGTTGCTGCACTTAATTGCATAAAAGGATGAGAGCAGAAATGCTCCATATTTACTAAGATATGGAGCATTTCTGCTCCCTCCTTGCGCAGGCATACTGTGTGCTGCTTAGTTCCAACAGAGACACCCTTGCACCAAAATTCAAGGATGCCTGCGTTATTGGCAGGATTGTTTTTGTGCAAGAAGGGACACCTTCCTGCACAAAAACAATCTTTAGAGGCATTTCATCTTTCTATGTGTGCTGCAGAATGCAACACGTGGAAAGATGAAATAAGGAGGAGAGATAAAGATATTTCTCCTCATTACGCCTCACTTGGAAAGTCTTTGTAAATCTGGGAATGCGCCAAAATCCATGGGTGGATGGATGGGAACGCCCTTGGTTCACCCATGGGGCTTTCTCCCAAGTTGAAATGTGATGTAACACAGCGCAAGCTCGGCCCGGATCACCGCCTGAGTGTTGATATAAAGGTAGCACTTGTAAATGCCCTTTGTGATTTCCCAAAGTTGTGAATTTAGACGTTTGGCCTAACTAGATCGAACCTCTAAATTTACCTTTGTGAATCGGGACCTTTGACTGTAAATTTACTACAATCGCGTAAATGTCAGAAATGAAAAAAAGTGTCAGGACAGACTGCTCCTGACTCCCTCCAACTCCTCAAGTTAAGAGTGAGCAGGGAAAGTATATATTTTCTTGAATGCTCTTTTACCCTCCAAGGCCTTTAAAACATGGATAGTGCCGAAGGACAGGACCTAATAAAGAGCTGTCAGGCTTACCATTCTCCGATAAATAACCAACTTATCAATGACCAATCCAAAGATAGCTCTTCTCTCCATATTTTTTTCAACCAGTAACACAAAACGATGAGATCAAGTATCCTTGTCTTTCTTACACAAATCTGAACTTAAACCAATCTTTTTGAAGGGCAATGCAATGAATGACTTATCTGCAGCACACTATTCTGTGGGCTTTTCCTTCAGAATTCATACAGGATGCCAAAGAAATGGTTTGGGATGTACCATCTCTTCCACAATGCTCCCCAACCTGTAGCATGCAGGAATCTTCCTACTATATAGCTACGCCTCATGGGTGCTTCTTTCAGGACTTGTCCCAATATACAGAGACAAGATTCCTCCGTCTGATAAAACAAGGCCTGCTTTTGACGTCTTTCTGAATCCCTCACCGATGGACAGACACCATGGAAGAAGGTGAACGTAAATATTTATGCCCCATGGGCCAAGCACAGCAGAGTTTGCAAGAGAAAGCCGGTGGCGGTGATTCACTAAAATGCTAGAGATAGCAGAAGGGACATCAAATACCGTTTGAACTTAATGACATCAGGGGAAGGGACATCATTTTACACATGACTATGATTTTTTCAAGATAGACATGTCACATGACCCTAAGAATATAACAATTGATCACTTAAGTTAATAACTGCATGATTCAAGACTAGTATAGCAGCGTAACAGAGATTTTTATTTTATTTTAGATACCACTTATATTATGTGCTGATTTGATCGTTGAAAGTTCTTTTTTTATTTTTATTTTTATTTATTTTTTATTAAAGAACCATTATCAGCATAAGACAATCCAATTAAATTGAAACATTGAGTAAGGTATGTACAAGGGGAACAAATGATATGGTGAAAGAACCTTAGAAGCAATAATGAGAAAGATGGATAACAGAAGATAAGGTGAAAGACAATAAAAACCAGTTAACACCGATATGAATAAGAAAACTTATAAATACATTATAAAATTGTAGAAAAAAAATGACAAGAATAAATTCAATCAAAGAATTTCGTTAGTCTCAGCCAATTCCACTAGGAATTAAACCTGTTTTCCAAGTAGAGACTGGGCGCCATAACTCTTCGCCTCGAAGCTTTGCTTTAATTCCTCTAGTGGCAAATATTGCCGATTCATAACTATAAACCGCAAGAAAGCGGGCTAGCCACATTTGAAAACCCGCACAAAACTTTTAAAAGGAATTTGATGTTAAATGGGCAAAAATTAGACTACGAGCACAGTTTTACCTATCTGGGGGTCTTGCTAGACTCTGTAATGGGATGGGGCCCACAACTGGAAAAATCAAAATTTGTGTTCAAACAAAACTCTTTTCCATTAACACAGAGGTACAATAAAAGTGTGAATAAGGCAGTCCAGCAATAGAGCTTTTTAAATATAAGGTTCAATCTGCCTCTTTGTATGGGGCGGAAATTTGGGGGCCAGTATGCAAAAAAACTTTTGAAGTACTGGAGAATAAATTTATCAGGGGTCTATTAAAAGTTCCAACCAATACCCCATTGATACCCTTATTCCTTGACCTAAATATTAAACACACAGATCAGCACGCTATACTGAGACCATTGCTGTTGTGGGTCAGATTATGGACAACTTTGGAATTATCTGACTATAAAAATGGGTTGAAGGAAGTACTAGAGCTTGATAGGGATAACAAGATTTTTTGGTTTAAGCATGTAAAAAATTGGCTTATCAAGCTCGGATTGACACACTTTTGGAATGAGCCTGGTTCTCTAAACTCAGCTTCCAAGAAAATTGTTAAATTAACTTTTTGGTCATACGTGAGTCATGATTCCGTGTATATAAGAACACACGGTCCACTCACAGAAAAATTTCTCTTGGTAAAAAATGAGGCATCTTTTGAACAATTTCTTGATGAAATCCAGCCTCCATTGGCCAAATCCTTATACCTAAAATTTAGGTATGGAACGCTGAGGATAAAGGTAACTGAGAAAAGATGGGGAAAGACAGATAAAGACCATTGTCGCTTGTGCACCAACTACCAAAGGGAGGATATCTTCCACATATTGTTCTTTTGCCCTAGTTACGGCAAGGCAAGGAAAAGATGGATAGTTCCCTTGTGCCGTAATATTGGCTCTATTTCCCATAGGGAAGCTGGCAGGATCTTAAGCACGGATACTAGCCAAGTAATTGTGTTCGGGATTAGTACATTTTTATTGTCCGTTTATTTTAGTAGAAGGAAATCATCTCTTTCATTTTAATCATGAAAAACTGTTCAATTGGGCTTTCCTTAAACATGAATATTGCCTAGGCATTGTACCTTTTAATTTTTGGCTGCTATAAATCAATTTAATGTTTTTTTAACTTTTCTACTGTTTTTAAATATTTTAATATTTAATTAACTCTGCGCCAAACCCGGAATTGCAAAATTATGTGTCCAAACATGAAGAAATGTAATTTAATGCGTCCAACTATGATGAAATGTAGATGCAATGTAGTTTATATAGTAGGATGCTCATTATAATGTATGAATTGATATTGTGTATATCTTATTATGAATTGTATATTCTGTGTTATCTTTTATGTTGCAAATGCAACGAAATAAAGATTGAATTGAATTGACATTTGAGTCTTGCTCATCAGAGCTCTCACCATAAAAACTGAGCACAGGTTCTGACTCAGATTCTGCGTCTAATGAGCCCTCCAAAGAGTCAATTTCATCTGACCACTCCTCCTGAACATTAATTCCATTCTCATCAGAAAAAGAGTAGAACTCACTTGGCTCCTTGTCTTTTTCCTCTAACAGGTGAGTCTTTAAAGAACTTTCCTCTGACACTGTTTGACCTGATATATGATTCCCAACAAGCACATCAGAACTGTCAGAAGGTTGCTGAGAAGGGGGTGTATTCAAAGGCCCAGTTGATATTATTGGTAACGGTAATGGTGTTGTATGGAGCCCGGTGGGGAACATCTGAGTGGAATGAACTGTCCCAAGGCGGGTTGAATCATTTTGTACCCCAGAACATTTTCCCCAGCCCCTGAAAATGACATACATCGCCCCTCCAGCTCTTGAACCTGAACGGTATTATTCGGAGCATCTAATGTAACAGGGAAGGGAGTATGAGCTGTTACTTCAATGTTACTTACAGTTTCACAGTCCATTGGAAGGGGCTGTCCTGGAGCAGGGGTTGCAAAAATGGAGGTGAGGATATCTCCAGTTATGGGGGTCGGCTTGGTCTCTGAAGATTGCTCCAATTCAGGCTCTGGTACCTTAGTAGAAGACATGCTATCATTGTTTTCTTCATTAGATGAATTGTGCACTATATCATTGGCAGTCTCTTTTGTCAAATTTTTCTGGGTCCTGCTCTGCAAACCTTTTTTAAGAAATAGATCCAAAACAGTGCCACCGGTTGAGTTTAATTTCCTTCGGGCAGCATGTGGTCCTGTCTTGCTGTTTGGTCGGCGATATTTTGTTGTTTTCTCAGCTTAAATTTACCAGAGTTCGATATTGCGTGAGCTCCTTCCACTTCATCAAGCAGCTCCTCTAATTGATCGTGTTGCTGACGCTTGGCCTCTTTGCGGAGTATTCGAGCCGCTTTAGCAACCCGCGCTCTGGTAGCGGCAGCAGAGGCAGCGGTCTTCGCCGGCATATTTTCAAAAAGACCCAACCCAAGCTCCGGTGCCTTCGTTTCAATTACCGAAATGGACGTTTGGGTCAGGGAGGCTGTTCCGCTGAGTTCCGCTGCTGAGGGATCGAGGGAACAGTCAAGGAAACAATCAGAAGCAACAATGTAACTTTGGTCGGTTAATTTTGCGAGTGCCGAGCGTAGGTGATTCTGCAGCGGAGTCCGGAGTTGAAGGCGAGCCCCGCCCTGCCGTGTTGAACCTGTGATAGCGGCTGCAGCTGGGATTGAGAGTGCAGGAGTGAACACTCGAGGTTCCGCGGCGTAGCCCAGCAGGGTAAGCGAATCTCCCGGAGTGTTGAATGAATACGGGAGTTGCTCGTGAAGCTCGTGAAATTCGAAAAGTAGCATAAGAAATTTTTTTCCCCCGACCAGATTGTAAGGCAGGAGCTTAGGGCTGCATGAGAAATAGCAGAAGTTGTAGCTCTCCCTCTATTACATCGCTAGTATACGGAGATCAGACGTGGTGCTGCATTCGCGGTCTACGGACAGACCGCCATCTTGCCTCTGATCGTTGAAAGTTCTAAGGCACATTATCCCTGAATTGTAGTGACCGAGTAAAGTGAGTAAGCCAGATCTCTTCTAGATGGTTTCTTCCCCAATCGAAATTCAAAAAGAATGGGGTTAAATAGTGCATCGAAAATCACAGTTTTCACATAAATTTGCTAGGATGCCATACGCACTAGAAGGGCACCAATTACATTTCGTAATCCTTTTATGGTGTGTCCAGCTAATGAAACCTAACATTGCTCAGGAGTTGACCCCATACATTTTCAATATGTATTATGGGTGCCCCATATGTAAAATAATCACTTCGATGTGCTAGAGGCGAGCATTTTGTCATAGGTGACCCATATTCCATCAGGGCCCCGTTATTTAAATAATGACATAAAACATGCAACTGCCAGAATTTTGCAATTTATGCTATCCATTTTTCATAGTTGACCCTTATGTTAAAACTTACCACAGTATTTCAGGGCCAGCATTTTGTCATGGTTGCCACCCTCCAGGCTGTCCACCTTCATGCCAAGAGTTACCTTCATTGTCCTAGAACTAGCTTTCTGCCACTGGTGTCCACATGCCAAGAATTTCCTCAAATATGTCAGTATTTTCCACAGATCTCCTATATGCCATGAATTACGTCCAATATGACAGTACCAATATTTTACCAGTGGGGCCCTTTCTGCACACAGTGTGCCATTGCCCCTAATCTGTCACAAGTATATGTCATGCAAATAAATTGTTGCAAGTATGCCAGTGAGAATATTTTGACCTGAGTATCTCTATAAAGTAATAATTACCGTCTGTATGGAAGGGCCAGTAACTAAACATCACATTCCCGCTCACACTCACATTAACTCACTCACATTAATGTTCTTACTCATACACACATTCTTTCTCACTCATACTTTATCAATCACACTCTTACACCCCCTTACACTCATATGATTCATTCTCAGTCACTCGTAATCATTCACACTTAATCTCACTCTCTCTAACTCACCCATACTTACTGTCATTCAGGCCCAGGTTTACTAATGCCTTGCTCCAGGTTTGCACCACTTCTGTGATGCAAACTCAGTGCAAAGTGTTAGGGAGGGATTTACTATCCAACGCAATTAAAGATTTTCAATCAGTAGCATCCCAAAGTAATCCTATACGATAATCTCACACAGAGACTTCATACCATCCAAAACGCTGCCACAAGACTCATCCTCAGCCTCCCACGCCACACTCACATCTCACCTCCACTGGCTCTCCATTCACAAACGCAGCCAGTTCAAGCTCTTCATACACACATTCAAAGCCTCACTTCAGCCTCACTCAACACCAGGACTGCATACCAGAATAGCTGAACACTCTTCCACAAGCCAACTAGACAGCTACGCTCAGTCTCACTCTTACTTGCACACACGTACATGCATAAACAGAAGCCCAAGTTCTCCTACATTTCACCTAGAACTTGGAACAATCTCCCGCAGCACATCAGAGCCTCCTTCTCAATACTTGAGTTCCGCAAGAAACTGAAAACCATGTGAAGATGTCTCGCCGTACTCCAGGGGCGTAACAAACGCCCCCGCAGACCCCGCAGTGCGGGGGGGCCTCACTCTCTACAGTTAATGAAGGGGCCCCCAGGGGTCCCCGGCCCCCTCAGCTCTTCTGAGAGCTGTGAGAGAGGTCTGCGTTGAAGCAAGCCTCTCTCTCTCTGCATCTGAAGCAGGTGCAGCCTGCTCGAACCCCTCGCCCCCTCCCTCTGAGTGAAGAGAAACAAAGTATCAATATACATTGTTTCTCTTCAGTCAGAGCCAGAGGCAGTCCCGGAAAGAGGATGGGGGCACCAGAGACAGCAGTCTCCACTGCTCCTCTGAGGCAGCACAGAGCCCGGCCCCCACTCTCTCCTCTCAACAAAGCGCACCCCACAAGAAAAGAGAAGAGACAGGGACAAGGGTGGGGGGCCCACCCCACAAGAGAAGAGAAGAGAAGAGAAAGGGACAGGCCCCCAGCCGAGAAGAGACAGGGACAAGGATGGGGTGGGGGCCGGGCCCACCCACAAGAGAACAGAAGAGACAGGGACAAGGATGGGATGGGGGGCCCATCCCACAAAAGAAGAGAAGAGAGGGTGGGGGGCCCACCCCACAAGAGAAGAGAAGAGACAGGGACAAGGATGGGGTGGGGGCCCCACCCCACAAGAGAAGAGAAGAGAAGAGACAGGGACAGGCCCCCATCCGAGAAGAGACAGGGACAAGGATGGGGTGGGGGGCCCACCCCACAAGAGAAGAGAAGAGACAGGGACAGGCCCCCATCCGAGAAGAGACAGGGACAAGGATGGGGTGGGGGGCCCACCCCACAAGAGAAGAGATGAGAAAGGGACAGGCCCCCATCCGAGAAGAGACAGGGACAAGGATGGGGTGGGGGGCCCACCCCGGGTGGGGGGCCCACCCCACACGAGAAGAGAAGAGACAGGGACAAGGATGGGGTGGGGGCCTCAGAGAGCAAGAGCAAGAGAAGAGACAGGGACAAGGACGGGGTGGGGGGCCCACCCCACAAGAGAAGAGAGGAGACAGGGACAGGCCCCCATCCGAGAAGAGACAGGGACAAGGATGGGGTGGGGGGCCCACCGCACAAGAGAAGAGAAAGGGACAGGCCCCCATCCGAGAAGAGACAGGGACAAGGATGGGGTGGGGGGCCCACCCACAAGAGAACAGAAGAGACAGGGACATGGATGGGGTGGGGGGCCCACCCCACAAGAGAAGAGAAGAGAGGGTGTGGGGCCCACCCCACAAGAGAAGAGAAGAGACAGGGACAAGGATGGGGTGGGGGCCCCACCCCACAAGAGAAGAGAAGAGAAGAGACAGGGACAGGCCCCCATCCGAGAAGAGACAGGGACAAGGATGGGGTGGGGGGCCCACCCACAAGAGAACAGAAGAGACAGGGACAAGGATGGGGTGGGGGGCCCACGCCACAAGAGAAGAGAAGAGAGGGTGGGGGGCCCACCCCACAAGAGAACAGAAGAGACAGGGACAAGGATGGGGTGGGGGCTCCACCCCACAAGAGAAGAGAAGAGACAGGGACAAGAAGAGACAGGGACAAGGATGGGGTGGGGGGCCCACCCACAAGAGAAGAGAAGAGACAGGGACAAGGATGGGGCGGGGGCCTCGGAGAGCAAGAGCAAGAGACAGCACAGAGCAGTGCTCGGGACCCTGACAAGGGTGGGAGTGGGGGCCCCCAGACAGAGCTCACATGAGAAGGGATGAGGCAGCAAAATAGTGCCCTCAGGTAAGCACGCTTGTTAGAACACACCATGGGCGTCCGCAGGGAGAGGGAAATGGGGGGCCGAGAAGGGTGCAAGGCAGAGGGGGAGAAGGGTGCAAGGCAGAGGGGGAGAAGGATGCATGGTAGAGAAGGGTGCAAGGCAGAGGGGAGAAGCGTGCAAGGCAGAGGGGAGAAGGGTGCAAGGCAGAGGGGAGAGGGTGCAAGGCAGAGAGGAGAAGGGTGCAAGGCAGAGAGGAGAAGGGTGCAAGGCAGAGGGGAGAAGGGTGCAAGGCAGAGAGGAGAAGGGTGCACGGCAAAGAGGAGAAGGGTGCAAGGCAGAGAAGAGAAGGGTGCAAGGCACAGAGGAGAAGGGTGCAAGGCAAAGAGGAGAAGGGTGCAAGGAAGAGAGGAGAAGGGTGCAAGGTAGAGAAGGGTGCAAGGCGGAGAAGGGTGCAAGGTAGAGAGGAGAAGGGTGCAAGGCGGAGGGGAGAAGGGTGCAAGGCAGATAGGAGAAGGGTGCAAGGCGGAGGGGAGAAGGGTGCAAGGCAAAGAGGAGAAGGGTGCAAGGCAAAGAGGAGAAGGGTGCAAGGCAGAGAAGAGAAGGGTGCAAGGCAGAGAAGAGAAGGGTGCAATGCAAAGAGGAGAAGGGTGCAAGGAAGAGAGGAGAAGGGTGCAAGGTAGAGAAGGGTGCAAGGCGGAGGGGGAGAAGGGTGCAAGGTAGAGAGGAGAAGGGTGCAAGGCGGAGGGGAGAAGGGTGCAAGGCAGATAGGAGAAGGGTGCAAGGCGGAGGGGAGAAGGGTGCAAGGCAGAGAGGAGAAGGGTGCAAGGCAGAGGGGAGAAGGGTGCAAGGCAGAGAGGAGAAGCGTGCAAGGCAGAGAGGAGAAGGGTGCAAGGCAAAGAGGAGAAGGGTGCAAGGCAGAGAAGAGAAGGGTGCAAGGCACAGAGGAGAAGGGTGCAAGGCAAAGAGGAGAAGGGTGCAAGGAAGAGAGGAGAAGGGTGCAAGGTAGAGAAGGGTGCAAGGCGGAGAAGGGTGCAAGGTAGAGAGGAGAAGGGTGCAAGGCGGAGGGGAGAAGGGTGCAAGGCGGAGGGGAGAAGGGTGCAAGGCAGATAGGAGAAGGGTGCAAGGCGGAGGGGAGAAGGGTGCAAGGCAAAGAGGAGAAGGGTGCAAGGCAAAGAGGAGAAGGGTGCAAGGCAAAGAGGAGAAGGGTGCAAGGCAGAGAAGAGAAGGGTGCAAGGCAAAGAGGAGAAGGGTGCAAGGCAAAGAGGAGAAGGGTGCAAGGAAGAGAGGAGAAGGGTGCAAGGTAGAGAAGGGTGCAAGGCGGAGGGGGAGAAGGGTGCAAGGTAGAGAGGAAAAGGGTGCAAGGCGGAGGGGAGAAGGGTGCAAGGCAGATAGGAGAAGGGTGCAAGGCGGAGGGGAGAAGGGTGCAAGGCTGAGGGGAGAAGGGTGCAAGGTGGAGGGGAGAAGGGTGCAAGGTAGAGAAGGGTGCAAGGCAGAGGGGGAGAAGGGTGCATGGCAGATGGGATAAGGGTGAAAGGCAGAGGGGAGAAGGGTGAAAGGCAGAGGGGAGAAGGGTGAAAGGTAGAGGGGAGAAGGGTGCAAGGGTGCAAGGCAGAGGGGAGAAGGGTGCAAGGCAGAGGGGAGAAGTGTGCAAGGTAGAGAAGAGAAGGGTGCAAGGCAAATAGGAGAAGGGTGCAAGGCAAAGAGGAGAAGGGTGCAAGGAAGAGAGGAGAAGGGTGGAAGGTAGAGAAGGGTGCAAGGCGGAGGGGGAGAAGGGTGCAAGGCAGATAGGAGAAGGGTGCAAGGCGGAGGGGAGAAGGGTGCAAGGCTGAGGGGAGAAGGGTGCAAGGCGGAGGGGAGAAGGGTGCAAGGCGGAGGGGAGAAGGGTGCAAGGCTGAGGGGAGAAGGGTGCAAGGTGGAGGGGAGAAGGGTGCAAGGTAGAGAAGGGTGCAAGGCAGAGGGGGAGAAGGGTGCATGGCAGATGGGATAATGGTGAAAAGCAGAGGGGAGAAGGGTGAAAGGCAGAGGGGAGAAGGGTTAAAGGTAGAGGGGAGAAGGGTGCAAGGCAGAGGGGAGAAGGGTGCAAGGCAGAGGGGAGAAGTGTGCAAGGTAGAGAAGAGAAGGGTGCAAGGCAAATAGGAGAAGGGTGCAAGGCAAAGAGGAGAAGGGTGCAAGGAAGAGAGGAGAAGGGTGGAAGGTAGAGAAGGGTGCAAGGCGGAGGGGGAGAAGGGTGCAAGGTAGAGGGGAGAAGGGTGCAAGGCAGAGTGGAGAAGGGTGCAAGGCGGAGGGGAGAAGGGTGCAAGGCAGAGGGGAGAAGGGTGCAAGGCAGAGGGGAGAAGGGTGCAAGGCGGAGGGGAGAAGGGTGCAAGGCAGAGGGGAGAAGGGTGCAAGGCAGAGGGGAGAAGGGTGCAAGGCAGAGGGGAGAAGGGTGCAAGGCAGAGGGGAGAAGGGTGCAAGGCAGAGAGGAGAAGGGTGCAAGGTAGAGAAGGGTGCAAGGCGGAGAGGGAGAAGGGTGCATGGCAGATGGGAGAAGGGTGAAAGGCAGAGGGGAGAAGGGTGCAAGGAAGAGAGGAGAAGGGTGCAAGGTAGAGAAGGGTGCAAGGCGGAGGGGGAGAAGGGTGCAAGGCAGAGGTGAGAAGGGTGCAAGGCAGAGGTGAGAAGGGTGCAAGGCAGAGAGGAGAAGGGTGCAAGGCAAAGGGGAGAAGGGTACAAGGCAAAGGGGAGATGGGTGCAAGGCAGAGGGGAAAAGGGTGCAAGGCAGAGGGGAGAAGGATGCAGGGTAGAGAAGGGTGCAAGGCGGCAGGTGAGAAGGGTGCAAGGCAGAGAGGAGAAGGATGCAAGGTAAGTGTTACTTATAACGGCTGTATTGGTGACAGTGGCATAACAATCGCCCCGCATCCCCTGCAGTATGGCGGGTCGCTGGCCTGAGAGCTCTAGACTGGCACGGAGAATGGGAGGGGGGCCCCCTCCATGTAGTTTGCAGGGGGGCCCCCTCATGTTTTGTTACGCCACTGCCGTACTCCTGCTCGAGCGCCTGGATACCCTCACAAATGATTAGCGCATTCTACAAATCAATATAACATTACAACCCAAAGTTTTGCTACGTTCCTCCTTGCATTACTTTATGTTCAGGGGCTACCCATGGGTGGTGCATGGTCAATCTCATCCAACCACTTTTGGGTTTTGTTGCAAATCCCCATACGCAAACATTGGTAGACAGGGCTTTGCGCCACACTCTCACTCCTCCTTGAGGCATATGTATTGAGGAGAAAGGTTTTCATTTGTTTTTTTTTTTCAACGTTGCGTGTGTGCTGCATTGTACAGCCCCCGCAAACAATGGGAAAGCCTTAAAGCATGTTGTTTTGTACTGGAATGGACTCCTTTCAGTGAAAACCTATGCTTCAGAGAACAAAGGCTGTCAATAGTGCGGCATCCCATGGGAAGAGAAAACAATGCACCATATCTTAGTAGCAAGGCAGAGCAGCAACTTTGGTTCAGCTTTGCCTTTCATCAAAAAAAGTAAATATGGGCCCCAAGCTCACACAATCTGTCACTGACTCTCACTCACACACATATGCATGCACATACGGCCACACATGCTCACACATACACATGCTCTCTCTGATAAACACACTCTCACTCACACGCACACACACAGCTAACATTTAAAACCATTTTTACTTTCCACATCTACCACCATAAGACACAGTTCCTACTAAGTGTGCTCCATTTTTTATTGCGCCAACAGTGAATAATATAATATAATTCACTGTTAGTATAATTAAAACAGGCAGAAAATAAGGATTGCAGAGCCACCCATGTGTTTGTATCACTGAGTTTGCCATCTCTAGGGCCAGTGGTTACAAAGGCAGTGTCAGGAACCACAAGCCACAGGCCAGGCAGTGGCATAACGCTAAATGATGGGCCCCCTGCAAAATATGATTAGAGATCCCTGAGTCTCCCATTTCGCACAGATAGGCTTTGCCGTGTACTAAATGAGTCCCCTGAAAGGCTGGGACCCCTGCCCCACAGCTACAAATCCTGACCACCTTTAAATGATGTTAATGCAAAAAACGAGAGTGCTAGTCCCACAAACGTGATCCAATTGAAGTAGAGGCTGTGGGAGAAAGTGACAATTCTGCCCTCTCAATAGCAGCAGAAGCTGCAGCCTAAAGTGAAAACGGTTGCAGCTGGCGCTTCACACTCGATTTGTTTTGCCATACCTTTCAGAAACAACCCAAAACAGGATGTTTTGGGGGTAGACGTGTCAATTATAATCATGCTATGGGGGCCTGTGATGTTTGTTATTGTGCCTAAGTTTTCCGCTGGTAACATCTATCCATTAGGAGGTAGTCATGTCTCATAAAGTAAAGACGAAAACAAGGAAGTGGATTGAGACAAGTAAAGAAACATTATGCCTCAAGCTAAGTCACATCTTTCCTAGCTTGAATGTGTTTGGAATGTGGTGCGTCCTGCCTTAGACAATAAACTTCAGGCAGGATAGTAAAAGTAGAAGGTTTATTGGATAAATAGCACAGTATTGAAATAGGTCAGGCTTCTTCCTCAGCCATCTCCAACTGCCACAATGTTCACAGCTACCTTGCTCCAAGGTCTATCCTGAACTACCACAGGAGATTAAGAAGCAGTTCTGGTCACCTTACTTGTGTCACAGCACGCACAGTGCACACACTTCTTGACCACACTCTCCAACATGTGGTCCATGTGCAGCCACCAGTAACATTCCCTCACACAGGCCTTTGTCCTAGTCCTCCCCAGATGACCCTCATTTGCCAAATTCACAATGTTGTCCCGCAAACCCTCAGGTGGCACCAATCTTTCACCCCTACAAAGATGACTCAATTGTCAATTCCTCACGGACAATCCAAAAGTCCTCAATCTTCGCCACAAGACTCTTCTTCTCAGCCGACCCTTTCACTACATATTTTTTAACCAATACCATGGTGCTATACTCGTCCACTTCTTCAGTTAACTCTGCCTTCATTATAGCCTCCTCTTGCACCTACGACATCCTGTCATCCTGTTCCTTTCCACCATTCTCCTTCACATGCAACCTGGTTAAACAATCTGCAGTCTTGTTGATCGGCCCACTCAAAAACTGTGCCCGGAAAAATGAAGTCTCTCGTTCCTTCAATCGGCCTACGAATGTGAGGCATGGCTCTTTCACTACCTGTACAAGTGAAAATCATCACTAAGGGTTTTTGGTCAGACCTAACAACAAAAGGTAGACCCCAATTAACAGAATTTGAAATGCGCAATGCCCCATGTGCACAAAAGAGCCTCCCTCTCTATAACCAAATATTGACCTTCGGACCCTTTGAAAGCTCTGGAGGCAAACTCCACCACATTCTCCGCTCCCACAACAACTTGGGACAGTACTGGTCCTAGGCCGTTTAAACTTGCATGCGTTGTCAACACTGTCTTCTTATTGACATCAAAATGTCCCAACGTGGTCAACACCCCAATACTTGTTTTAATCACATCAAAAGCTGCCTCACACTCCTCTGAACAGACAAACCTCTCACCTTTTTTCAACAGTAATCTTATTGGTTTACCAACACATGCAAAATTCTGAATAAGCTTATGACAATACTTCTCCAACCCAAGGAACGAGCGTGTCTCATCCTTCTCGGTAGGTTGCGGGGCTTCCTCAATTGATTTAGGTAACTCAGGCTTAGGGCTAATGCCACCTCTGGAAATGGTATGTCCTAGGTAAGACACTGTTGTAACTCTAAACTTACTCTTCTCTCTCTTTACCATGAAAACAAAATCATGCAACCTGACTAGAACCTCGAACAATTGCCTTTCATGTGACCCTTCATTCTTATCATACACCAGAATGTCAATTTTGACTTGGTTCACTCCCACCAAAATGTTCATCATCACACTCGGGAAACAATCCGCAGCAGATGCAAGTTGAAAAGGCATGTTGAGAAACCTGTAAGCCCCCAGAGGGATAGAAAATGAGGTGAGGGGTCTCAACTCTTCACTCAACACTACTTAATGGTATGCCACCATTAAATCCATCACACTGAACAAACACGATCCCTTCAACATGGACAACTCCTGTCCTATGTTGGGCAAAGGCTGCCTATCCACCCAAATGTTCCCATTGAGGCCCCTCAAGTCAATACACATGATCAAACTTTATCCATTATCTTTAGGTGTCAAAACCACCGGAGCCGGCCATCCAGAGGACTCAGTTTCCTCAATCACTCCTAACTACAACAACCTGTTCAACTCTTTTCTCAAGGGATCCAATATCAAATGCAGCACTTTCCACACCTTATGCACCACTGGTTTTTCTCCCTCCGCAAACCTAATCCGATGCTCAAAACCAACCAACTTCCATAGTTTTTCCTCAAACACCTCACGGAATTTCTTCACAATGTCCTCATTTTCCTGCAACAATCCACTAACTTATTCTTTTCCCGTGCATTCAGATTAAGGGTGATACCCACATACCTCTAATGTCTCCACCCAACAGACAATCTCCTCTCTTTGCCACATATGCCTTTCTCTATGTCTTCCTACCCTTGTAATCAATTAACATGGATACATACCCCAACACTTCAATAGTCGCTCCCCCATACCCAAATGTTTTGATGTCTGGTTGGATCAATTCATCGTCCTCTGCACCATGCACCTTTTCCCAAATGCAATCACCCAGCAGAGTATAGGGAGACCCAGAGTCTGCCAAGACAGTTAACTGTTTCCCTCCAATCATCACTTCACACTCCGGTATGTCCACTCTGTCCTTATAACAGAAGACTACTTTAGAAATCACCTCTACTGCAATGGTAAGCACAACATTCCTCACACCTTTCTCAACATCTTCAAGCTTATGCACCACTTTGCTCTCTGCATTTATGTCTGTGGAGCCCTTACATACTCTCACAAAGTGCCCCTTTCCTTCCATACTACCTACAAATAGCATTTCTAGCAAAACAATTAAGGTAATTTGCAGTGTACTGTCCACTGCCACAACGATAACATTTGAATTTCCCATTGTTCATTTTATGTTTTCACTCCTTCACACTCTTCTCATCCTTCCTTTTGTCTTTCATGGAGTCAGCAACCTTAGAGAGTGCTCATGTTCATCCTTCTGCATTTCCTTCACCCAACATGCTGTGTGCTCAATTCCTTCAATAATGGCAATGTCTTCCTTTAAGCAGGCATTGGCATAGCCAATAGGTCTTGCCTTTGGGACCTTATAAGTGTTTAGCCAGCAACAGTTGATGTAGTTGCACCAAGGATATTGTGCTGCATAACTAAATACTTAGAAGGTCCCAAAGGCGAGGCCTACTGGCTATGCCAATGTTTGTTTTTTATATGTCACTACCTTTGCTAAGTTGCAACCTCAACAAATGTTCTTAAAACTGGTCGCTCCAAAATCTAATTCCTTTTCATTCGCTTATGACCTACTCCTAACTACTACTACTTGTCTTCACCTTTCTACAACTGTGTCAGACTGCGTTCATATTGATCACTGAATATAAGATCAGACTATAATGCAATTCTTGGAAATGCTATTGATTCTTGACTTCTTAAACTCATTCTTACACCTCTTGCTTTCTTATTATGTATTGTTTGCTCTCTATTAAAAAACAAATGAAAAACATGTGAAAAAAAAATAAGTATTCAAACCCCTGGTAAAGGCCACAAGTTCTCTATGACCCCCTGCTCCTAGACACAGAAGCCTGGCAAGGGCCAGAATGGTGGTAGACTGAGTGGCAGCGCAATTCCCTGCTGCAGAATCTTTTACTCCTCCATTGCTCCTGCTCCTCCCCTTCACTAGTATATACATTTTATTAGGATCCGACATCTGCCATTTTCCCCGGGCCCCTCCGCTTTCACAAAGTGTTTTCACACACCCTTGAATGTCTTTTTTTATTTACCCCTCCAAGTGGCCTCCACCATCTTGAAACGGCGAATAAGATAAATCAACAAAATGGCTGGTATGTCATGTCGTTTGTATGTGGACATGGTGATACATCTGTGCACATACGTCATTGTGTTGGGCATCGCAACACGTATTCACGCACGCACGTCATTGTGCTGTTTGTATGTTCTTTTTCTTTTTTCGCACAATGCTCTACAGCATTGGCAAAAGCATTTCGGTTTGCCGATGCTCCATACCGCAGGCTAGCTAATGCTTGTTTATAAATGAAACCCTCTGTTTTACTCATGCCTCCAAATTTATTTTCTGTTATACAAATAAACCATTGTGGTTTGGTAATGGAAAGTTAGGTCTCTGGTGCTCTTTTACAAGATGCCGACGGCGTCGCACTCCGGAAGTGCAGCCTTGTTTGCTGGATCGTGGGTGTGTGGAAAGTACTGGGGGAACAACAGGTGACTCTCACCGCCCATTCTTCATGCAGATTCTCTCGGAGTGCTGCGGCCCCTCGGAGGCCGCTCTTAAACCCATAAATCATTCAGTGGAGTGAAGATTTGTGCAGATGAAATCAGTTTTGGCCGGGGCTGAGTTGAAAGCTTCTCACCACTCAAACGCATGCAGGAGTAGAATTGATTTGACACGCATGTGCCTCTGGGATGGGCTTTGAGGCAGGAGGGGTTGGGACTAGAGGAACCTCAGACCCTGAAGTTTGACCTTCAGGTTATGAGGAGCCTGAAGGGAGGCCTGAGCGGGTGACGGTGTTATGGCAGAGGGCGTCAACATTTGAAATTAGACGAGACCAATGGATGCCGTGGAAGGGGGGTGCAGTAAAGGTCTGGGTCATGGCCTTTCAAACAAGCGCGCGCCTCGACAGCAGGGGAGGGGACATGCGCATGGAGGAAATCAGCGACGACTGCCCATTTCCTCTCCTATAACGTCATCCAGGGGGTAGTGGTCTAGTGCAATGCATCACCAGAAGGAAGTGCTACACCGCACACCCAGGTCGCGCCTCCGCCCGTGGATTCATTTCTAGCAGCAGCCTTGATTTATTCAGGCGCTGGTTACTTACTACTCAGACGCCGGCCCCAGCGTCCTCCAAGATGCGTCATTACTGACTACGATCTCTAACCATCGAGATGTCCTTTGCTATAATTCACAACTACCTCACGAGCGCCCGCCTCATTGGCTGGTCCCTTGGGCCTCTGACCTCGACAGCAGTGCCTCTCCAGCACACCACCAACACGACAACCCTGTCCTGAAGAAGATCCCAAATAATCGTGGATCGAAATGCCGTCGACACTACAGCGCAATTGTTTTGCGCATTTTAGCGTTTGGCTCACTAACATCAAAATCTGTATTGCGATTGATTGAAATCATTACTCCCTGAGCCACCATTGTACATATATTGGTCACCTTGCGCCGTTCACGCTGTTCACCTCTTTCACTTGCGTCTTCACAGTTCATTTGTATATATCACCTTTCACCAAGTGCCTCCGGGTTGTCACATGATTTTCTCTGTACAGTGCTGCTTAAACTGTATTTCCATGTACAACTTTTAAGAATTGGTGAATTACAAGCCATACACAACTCAATTGAGTCTCCTTCTTTCCATCTTTTGTAATGCTGTTTGCATACATGATTAGACTGTCTTAATATTGCTACCTGTTGGGATATGTTTCTCATACGCATCACCAGAACAAGCGCGCGCCTCAGCAGCAGGGGAGGGGGCATGCACAATGTCTTTGCGGGAGCGTGTAACCATCTGGTGCCACCAGATGGCGCTGCGGGCTACCGCAAAGAAATCTCCAGATGTGCACGCGTTGGCATTGCAAGCAATGTCTTTGCTGAAAAAGCTGTGCCGATGGCATTAGGTTCTCTCCTATGCAGCGCATGCGCGCTGCGTAGGCGAGTATTAAAAAGGATTCTTCACCAAAAGCCTTTCTTCTACCTTAACATTGTTTGTTCAACGTACAAGTTGGTCACAAACTAATGAATCAGTAAGATCACCAAACTTGCATGTCCAGGCCAAATTCCTTAGGCATGCCACGTAACTTTCTATACGTTCACTTTTTTTTTTTTTGTAGTGTAAAAAACGTATGACGTTCCGAAACCACGTATATCTCTGTTCCAAAATGCAATTCTAACGTTTTCACAGACATTTTGTACACATCCCTGGCATCACCCTTCTCATGCTCCACAGCAATATCTTCCCAACTTTCATAAATATTTCTGCCTTCCACCCCAAGGTTGTGTAACAAAACAGCTTGTTTCCTGGCAGCATAACATAACATAACATAACATAACATAACATAACATAACATAACATAACATAACGTGTATTTGTAAAGTGCATGGCTAAGGCAAAGTTTCACCCACCAGAAGGTGCCTCAGGAAGATTTCCTTCCCCAGGGTGCCCTGAAGGCATGATATTCTATGACGGAAATCCTGTGTTGTCAGCCGCTGGTGCCTGATACATGGGGACCAGACTGCATAGGGACAAGCCATGTAGAGAACAGCTTTGGTGGAAGAGATTTGTATGCACTGACAAGGACTGGGATCTGGAGCAGGAGCTAACCCTCTATTTTTAGGTCTTGCCTAGAGAGAGTTGTTGAAGACGTATTGTGAATAATACTATACAAGGAGTTGGCTTTGAGGCTGTCCTTGCCCATGATTGGATGGCTTTCTTGTCTTTCTCAGGATCCTGCTCGTGATTTAATGGTTTTCCTCCACATTTTTTTTGTGTCACTCTTGACAGTTAGCTGCTTTGCCATTGAATGGATGAGTTGCATCTTTTCACTGCTAACGTACATAACTGCTTTTTAATTTTTATATAGCATTAACATTTGTACCAGGGTGAAGAAGTGCGCCCCCTGCACCTGGAGAGAGAGCCTTGCCGGCCCGGACTTCCACTTCCACACAGCCAGATAGCTTAAGTATAAACAACACCCTCTAGTCCGTGATCATCACCCCTGCACAAGTCCATCTGAGTGCTAAAATGATCCAGAGACTGTACAACCTGCTGGAGAGCAGATCCGAAGATGCGGATAGTGACTCTGTCATGTTCATAGAAGATACAGTACCTCAGGCATGCCACCAGATCCCTCAGCTACCAAAATCCTCCAAGTCAGCCAAACAGCTGTCACAGAGGCCTGCTCACCATCACCTCATTGGGCTCAACCCAACAACAAAGACAAAACCATCAAGCCTCCGTTTACAAAAATAAATGACTCAGCCAGGCTCAGACAGCATGTAATCTACTAGCCCAATTATTCCGGAGCTCTCGGAGAGCAGGCCCCCACAGAACCCCTCCTCGCTCACCTCTGCAGAATGGGAAGCCATGATAGTCATGTACAGTGAGGTTGAGCTGAACATTACCCAGATGTGATCCTTTTAGGCCCCACTGAGGGGGTCAACAGATCCACTAGCAACAACCCTGGGGTATACTCAACAGATGCATGGGGAGTCCTACTAAATACATCGCAACTAACAATCGAAACCCTTAACTATCAGTCCATGAAAATGGACACTCAGATTGAACTGTTAACACATTTGCCGTCTTCACATCAGGGATTGATGCAAAAATCGCAAATTTTAACAATCTAATAATGAAAGCTCCAAAGACGGCACAAGTTCTGACACCGTTCATTCCCTCCACTTGCCCCCCAATCTTGGATAAACTAGAATCTCTTCAAGCCATGTTAAGTGGTTTCCCCAAGGACCTAAAAATCTGCCTGAGGCCATCAACCCTGTCAAACGACCCCCAACGCAAGCCATGTTCTAAGAACAGTTCAGGATCAACAGTCGGAAGTGCTAGCGAAGAAAATCGGCGAAAGAGCAAAAACACGGGGATAAAAACAAAGCGAAGTAAACAATCTAATCTTTCGCTAGCAGCCGGAGCAATACCTCCAAATTATACGATAGGGGCAATGCACAGGAGCAAGAGAAGGAACCAGATAGCGCCAATGGCAATTCTCAGAGCACCACTCAGTACGCCACAGGCAACAGCACAGCACATTCACCAGAAGGTAGCCCTGATGGGATCCCAAATTCAAGTCATCATGACACCATCACAAATCAGGCAGCCCACTTCAGGCACCCTGGGAGACAGTGCTCCCTTTCCAGGTGGCACTCTTTCTGACAGAGCCTCCTTTGCAAGCAGGGGAGCAACACCAGTCCTGATGGCTGATCAGATCAAAATAACGTGCACAGTTGGAAACCCAGAGTATCAAACTACCCACAAAAAGGACAGACTAATGCCACCTGTATGAGCACCAGATCTTATTCTCCATCATGGATGCCAAGAAGTCCCAGGTTTTGACCCACACCTTAACTGAGCAAACAGCAATCCCTCCTGGCATGGACAGTGGCTGGGTTGTCCTAAAGTGCCTAGAATACAAGTCAAGAAGTACATTCAACTTGCTCAACTGCGGCAACATTCTTCATTTACTGAGACAAATGCTAGATGCTGCAAACCGGTCCACACCAGACATTGCCTTTGTTGAGTTTCTTTCACCTTGTTCAGGTCGCTGAATTGAAGTCACTAAGGTGACCTGAACATCCAACTCAGCTGCTAGTCAGGTCTTAGGACCTACAGAAGCCTTCAAAAACGAGGGCATTTAGGTTACTCCTAATACAGAACCAGTATATCCACGCATTTTACTCACTCAAACAACCAGCCAGGTGCTCACGTCTCGCAAAAAATGTCCCTATTTTAATCCTAAGAAGTGCACTGAGCAAATCACCATTGTCTCTGGCCCTGCAAGGTGCTTCGCAGCCACTGCATTGAACCAGGGGCCCCCTTTACTCCCACGGTCGGAGCTATCTCCCAGGCACCTTGAACCAATAATTATGACAATTATGAACAAACTTCTTGGCACTAGCCCAATGATTCCGGAGCTCTCAGAGAGGAGGCCCCCACAGAACCCCTCCTCGCTCACCTATGCAGATTGTGAAGCCATTGTAGCCATATACGGTGAGGAAGAGCTGAACATTACCCAGATGTGGTCCTTATAGGCCCCACTGAGGGGGTCAACAGATCCACTAGCAATAACCCTGGGGTATACTCAACAGATGCATGGGGAGTCCTACTAAATATCTTGCAACTAACAATCGAAACCCTTAACTATCAGTCCATGAAAATGAACATTCAGATTGAACTGTTAAACACACTTGCCGTCTTCACATCAGGGATTGATGCAAAAATCGCAAATCTTAACAATATAATAATCAAAGCTCAAAAGACAGCACAAGTTCTGAAACCGTTCATTCCCTCCACTTGCCCCCCAATCTTGGATAAACTACAATCTCTCCCAGCCATGTTAAGTGGTATCCCCAAGGACATAAAAATCTGCCTGAGGCCATCAACCTTGTCAAACGACCCCCAACGGAAGCTGGTACCAGTCCACCACAATATGCATCCTGCTCAGCACCTGTACACACAATAGTCACTCCCAGGGGGAACCAGGTGTCACTCACGCAGGCCCTGCTACCATCAGCTGTTAATCCGCTGTTGATAGGAACCATCGAAGAAGTACCACAATGTTATCACAATTTGGCTCATAACCTTGACAAGGGCCCTAACGATAGCCCCTTGGGCTCAAGTCATGTTCTAACAACAGAGCACTCCCTGGGTCCAATGGGAAGCTTCATGAATGTGCTTGGAATATTAACAGTTTACTTAATAAACTGTCTGTCCACAATACACGAACGTTTTACTTTCATTTCAAATAATCATGCTGCAGGAAACATGGGCCGAATCAGCTCCAACTCTCCTCGGGTACCTCAACTGTCCCAGCCTGAAGAAGGATCCTCTACTGCTGCCCTAGTGGGGTCCTAGCGATTCTTTTTCAAGGGGGCCATGCCATGCGAATCAACTACTTGGAATAGTTTAGAAACAATCCTACTTTCCCAGACTCGGGGCGCTCAAAGTCTCAGGTCAGAGTACAAATTGACGGCCTCAGAACACTTGACCAAGAAAATTGCTGAGCTATTCAGGCAGTGGTAATCAAGCGGTGAATAACCAAAATCTGTAGAGATGGAGCTCCAAAACCTAACATTATCCAGCTGCCCTTTTTAAAGAAGACACATTATTCTGGCAGGTCACCTGGAAACAGTCTACGAAAGTATAATACTATCTAATTCCATTCCCCTTTCATGGAAAGGCTCATTCATCACTCCAATCTTCAAAGGGGCTCCTCCAATGCCCCAGCTAACTGCCGGCATACACCCTTCTGGACGTCAAGTGGAGGAATTGGAAAATTGGGCATAAGGAATTTTCCAATTCCTCCATGGCTGCCTCCTTCAGGAACTGGAAAATTGGGCATCAGACAACAACCTCATCCAGTTTAGTTAAACTGGGTTCTCCAAAGGCAGAGGTTCATCTCCCAGTCTCCTGGCCTTATCTCTTCTGTTAGATCGCAGCAGCGTAATCAAGCAACCTTTACACTAATCATTCATAGACTACAAGGTCGCGTTCGACCGAGTAGAATGTGGCAAACTATGGATCAAACTAGGCAACTGGAATATATCGAACCATCTGCTGTGCGCAATAATTCTTCTCCATACTGATACCTGGGTGAGGATGAACTTGGGGAAGGTGCTCACCTTTCTAGAGAGATCCAAACTTACTAAAGGCTAAGACAGGGGTGTGTGCTAGCCCCAGCTCCTTTTAACCTCTTTTTAGCTGACCTGACAACTAGCTTAGTGCCAGTAAACTCCCACGCTCCAAAGCTGGGGAACACCACATTGCCCTGCCTGATGTACGCCGATGATCTGATTCTCCTAAGCTGAATATAAATCGGACTCTGAAAGCTTCTGGATATTACAGCTGAATACTCTGTTGCCAACGGCTTGAATATCAATTAAAAAAAGTCCAAAACAAGTCCTTCAGAAAGCCTCAGCGGTCTCATTTCAGTGGTACCTGGGTGCCGATGACTTTTCAAAGTTGATAAAAATTAAGGTTAAGTCAGGAGGCAGAAGATGACGGTGGGCCAGGACCACATGAAGGCATCGGAGGCAATGTCTCGGGCTACGGGCCAACATTAAGCCGCATTGGTCTGGATGTATCAGTGTGTGTAGGACTAGTTTGAAACTGGATGCTAGCAGTGTGGTGAATATATTAACTTCCCTCTTAATGAGGAATATTGGATGGTAATTGACACATGCTGCTGAGGAAGTTTATGTTTTGGGGATCACCACAATTGTGGTAATGTCTTTCTCTGAGGGAGAGGTGCCCGTCTGTCCACTGCCTTATAGAGGGCTAGGAGTTGAGGGGTCAGGATATCATGAATGTTGTGTAGTACTCTGCTGGAAAGACATTCGGCCAGGAGTCTTCCCGGCAGCCAAAGCTGACAAGGCCGCACCTATCCCATTAGCCAAGAAGGGCTCGCCCAGCATTCGGGCTTAGGTCGGGTACAGGGAAGGCAGGGGAACATCAATGAGGAAGTGGCAGGATAAGTCTGCATTTCCTCTAGGGGGGGGCTGTGTATAAGAGGTGGCGGTAGTGTCAAATGTATGTTAATCTCAGGGAGGGCATGGGAAGAGTTACCCAGTTCATCAATGATTTTTCACTATCAGGACATGTAAACCTTAAACGTATATGCCCAACTTTTTAAATGCAATGCACCCTGCTCTGTGGCCTGTCTACACTAGGGGTGACTTTTATATAGTAAAAGGGATGTGTGGTCATCCAAAAGATTCAATTGGCCAGGTCGAATTGGCATTTTTAAACTGATGTTTTAAAGGTCTACGTCAGTGGGTGACACATTGTCCTACAGGTCCACTAGGAGCATTCAATTTACAGGCCCTGGGCGCACATAGTATGACTTTATTATGAACTTACATGTAAATTAAAAGTTCCAATTGGGTGTAGGCCAATTTTACCATGTTTAGAGTAATGAGCACATGCACTACAGCACCGTTTGCAGCAGTAAAGTGCACAGAGTTCAAAGGCCAACAAAAACTAATTTCAGCACACAGGAAGGGAGAAAGCAAAAGGTTTGAGGTAAGACCACCCTAAGGGCTGTCAGGTCTATTAAAGTGCAAGAAAGATTCACTTACCTCTATGTGGTATTCGTATGCCAAATGTAGATTAAGTTACTTAGGTAGAAATCTATTAAATCACACAAAATGGCACTGCAAGTAGATACTTTTGAGAGCAAACAATATTTTGCATTGGGAAGGTGTCCTTTTTTCTATGCTAAAAGTACTTTGCAACAAGGGGGGTTACATGCATGTGAAATGGGCAGATCACCACAAGTACCTAGTTTCGACGCAAAGCCTAATCTAATAAGGCAGGTAGACCAGACTTCACATCAAAAAGTTTCTCCTCTTGAAGCAGCAGCTAACTTGGAGAAATGTTTTTATTTCTCCAAACAGTTCACAAAGTGGAAAAAACAATGGATTGGAATATTATCCCAAGTGATTGTCAGTGGTTAGGCTTATTGCAATCATTTCTTCCATCACCTTTTGTGTGTTTAAATTAGTGCCCTAAGTTGCAAAGGATATGGCTAGAAGAGGGTCCCTAGCTCACGGTGCCACTGGGACCAAGCTACACCTGACTCAAGAGGTCAATCAGGCCAAAACCAGGCTTGAGTTGCTTGTATTCTGGTTTGGAGAGGACCTGGGTTGGCAGTTCAGGCTGGGCCTTTCCTATTGGAGCAGAACTAAAACTGATTTGCAGTTTGCTGGGTCTAATCTGATGTGATATAGTGGACAAAAGAATGATGGGTGTGAATTCTACCTCGAGCAATTTCCAGTGGTTAGAACTTATTCAATCATTGCCCCATCACCTTTTGTGTGTTTGATGTGATGCCATCAATGGGTAAGGGTATGCCCAGATGTTGGTTCCTTGCTCACTGTGCCACTGAAACCAAGCTACACCTAACTGAAAAATGTAAATGTAAATTGATACTTGTTTAGCGCACTACTCACCCGCAAGGGTCCCAAGGCGCTTGTATGAATACCGCTGTGGAACCCATCCTGGCTTTCCCTGTGAGGCGTCCCCTCCTGGGCACCCCCAAGGTGGAGGCCAGGCATCCTTAGCGTTGTGGGGGCCGTTGTGGAGATTAAGCAAGCTATTGCCCAGAGTTGCAGAGTGGGACTCCATGATTGGAATAGGCACCGAGGTGAGAATTATCAGGTCCGTGGAATTTTAAGACCAAGACCCGCCGAGGCGGGGAATTGAACCCTGGTCCCAGGCTAGACCTCTGCATCAGGGTCTGCCGCTCTAACCATTGACCCACACTTCTCCACCGAAGAGGCACAGTCAGCCTGAAACCAGTCTTTGGTTGCTTTTGTTCTGGTTCAGAGTGGTCCTGACTTAGCAGTTTGGGTTGGACTGTTCCTATTGAAGCAGGATCAAGGCCGATTTGCCGATGGCTGCGCCTAATCAGAGGTGGCATGGCGGGCAAAGGAACAATGGTTTGAAATGTTATCCAAGTGATTGTTAGTGTTTAGACTAATTGAGAGCATTCTTCCCATCACCTTTTAAGGGTTTAATAAAATTGCTATATTCATTCATACACATTTTGCTGCAATAGAGTTCAAAACAAAATTACTGCCAAACTATTCCTGTCACAGGAGTAATGGCAGAGCACATTCCCAGAATTCTGCATAACCTTGACCAATGGGATTGAAGATGTGTAAAATGATGTCCTCTGACCTCTCTCATACAATGCTTTTTAAACTACAACCATTTTGTGACATAAAGGAAGTGGGGGTTGTTTCTGATGGATAATCTTCATCATAGATACGTCTTATTGCTATGTAGATGTAAACTGTGGTAGGCGGAGACATCTTCTAGATTTCCAAAGGCTTCTTTTGATCATCCCACAAGGTCTTCTCTCTGATCACTGGGATAGTTTCTAAGCTACATCTTACTTTTCATTGGGATGAAAACCATTACAGAAATAGCCCACAGAACTCGGCAGGGTCACACAATTCTATACTTTTCTACTACCTCAGCCACCACAGCTGCACTCTGTGATTCCCAATTGTCAGTGATAACACTAACTGCATACATAATTATTGTATTGCCTGTTTGGATCAAGCAGAGACATTGAAATACACACCTTTTTATTTAGTGGGAAGGTTATATGCTAGTGATAAAAATTCAGAGAAGAGTTCTCCTTGTTAATGTCTCAATGCAGAGCTATTTAGTTGTAAAAAGAACTATTATGGCAAATCAACCACTGTTATTGGTGGCACTGATGCTTGAAAGAATATTGATGTCTCAGAACTCTCATTTAGCTCAGAATAGAATCTACTTAGGTGCTAGTTTGCAACGCTAATTCTTTGCACCAGTGTTATTGACTTGCGCACGCTCCAATTTTCTTATAGCTTTCCTGCTTGTTTTATGCAATTGGTTTTAATAATGTTTCAATTCTTTGCGTTCTGTAGCAGGCCTGGGTTGTCCTTGCATGGTCCTGAATTATTCTAATAATTCTCAGTGAGTGATCTTGCTTGATGAAAGCATTGTGCAAGCTTTCCCGGCTTCTTATCCTTAAGAACAACCACAGTGCCCTTGAAGAGCTGCTTTTGTATTTGCAAAGTTAGGATCTTTCACCAGTGTACCCAATGCACGATTCTGGAGGGCATTTTTGATGTAATTTTTTGATGTTGTCATGCAACAATGGTTGCTCTTATGTGCTCAAGAGATAAAACCCCCAAAACGTATGTCTGGTCTCAAAACCCAGAGCACCCATATATGGTCCTGTACATAAGTGTGTGTATGCATGAGCTTTCAAAAGAGAACTCCTTTCAGGACCAGAACCATCACCCAGCCTAGGGTGACATGCTTCATTATTGAGTTCCCTCCTCACACCTGGAGTGCAAAGTCTGTAGTGTGGGCTACAACCCCCCTGCAGGGAGGAGCTGAGGTGTTTGCAGGATAAGCGGTGTTGTAGGATCAGTGAGGGGCAGAGTGCAAATAAAATATAGTGGATAAAACTATCTCCAGAAGGCTGAATCGCTTTTATTCAGTTGTCCTCTGGGACAGGATTAAAAAGAGAGGACTTGGGGATTTAATCAGTTATACCCCTATTGATGTTCCACATGTTTCTGCCCATTATTGACCCCGAAGGGGTTCAGAGGCATTCATCAGGACCTGGAAAATTAGTCACCCTGCTCAAAAATGTGATAATCAATAAAGGTATACTTGCCACAAAAGTGTAGGGATGGCCAGGATGGTGATGGCCGGAGTGTATTTTGGGTTCACTGTCTCTCTAATGAAAATAAATAATAATGAACACAATTAACAGCATATAATAACAACAGAACAAGGAGACAAGGAGAGGGTTCTCATGTGTCATCTTATAGCCATAAGTGCATATTGTCAACTCATGTCATTAATCACTGTGGTGATCTAGTGAGTATCACAACTTGATATGAAGACCAGTGAATCCACTACATGAATCATCTTACCTAATTAGATGAACCATTGCATCCTCTACCTCCAAACTAGAATTAAAAATAAAATCAAGTATAAACATAGAGCAATACGCTACCAACATATCAGTACAAACAGACGCAACGCTTGTGAGGTTAAATATTCATATCTGTGGTGCAGTTTTCTCAGATGGGACACTTCCATAGCAACCTGTGTATTATACACTGTAATATTAAGTAGAGTAAATGAACAGTCCCATGTTGGCACCGACGTATGACAGAGAGTGCCCATTACACAACCACTATGTCGGAACTAAGCAGTTCGGAGTTATGTCAGTGCCAGAAATCTTGAAAGGCAGGGTGGTGCTTAAGTAATGTATGCTGCAGACGCTGACCTTAATTGCAATATTGTATTGTAATAGCTGGGAAATGGGTCATTTCATAAGTATGTCCGACCCAGCTGCCCTTAGAGGGCACTTGGTGGCACCATCCACCAGAGGAGACCAAGGGTAAACGCAGCAGCCCCCTACCCCGGGAAGGGGGCATATCTCACCTGCTATCATGAGTGCAGCATCAGAAGGACGTCCCAGTGAGAGTCAAACTCATCTGGCATCTGCATTCGAAATATAACTTGCTGGTATGCTGGTGTGATGTGATGATGTATGACGCAACTAGCTTGGAAAACAGTCAGAAGAAGTTACAAAGATAGGCATGCAATGGCATGTCCGTGCTGCGAAGGCCATGTGAAAAATTGTAACAACAGTAATGGGTCTTGGCTCTCACTCAGCAAGGCTGAGCCAATATGATAATAGAACAAAATAGTTGTCGATGCTGAGACTGACTATTCAATTACTTAGGGTCATTTCGCGAAGGAAAACATGAAATGCTGCTTTAAGAATTGCAACTTAGTACAACGCACATTATTTAACCTTCATTTATTTTTTCAGTTATTTTTTAAGAGGGCTGCATATTTAGTTGTGCATTTCAATACATAAAAGACATAAACACATTATTGGACAAAAGATTAGGGCATGCTAAAACAGAGTCATCACCATACACTTGGCCAATTCCACATTCATATCACATTCACACAAACATCCATCCTAGAAACAAAAAATGACAAGGTCCCTTTGTCACATACACATGTATGGTTAAACAAACAATGTATCATGTGTCACAAATTTAAATTAATAAAATAATTTGCAAGGGAAATATTTTCCTATATACACAAGTAACTTCTGTGTGATCAGGGACCGGGTAGGTCGACGCGTTTCGAACCCCGACTGTTTTGTGGGTTCTCCTCAGGACCAATAGCTATCTACAAGAGACAACAAACTACAAGTTTTAGACTAACTTAGCTTACGCAAGACCTGTGGCCTTAGGTTTAATGTCTGCTCCCCTAGTTGCTTCCCTACCTTCAGTTTTCCAGCTCGTGATTACAATCCATGTATGCCAAAATCCATACTTCACACATAGACAACACTGAAAAAGGGAGAATGGAAAGTACTCAGATAACAACATGTATAATGATAGATTGCTGCATTCTAATTATCGCTCCATTGGAGTAATTTACCGTGAATTACACAGTTGTTTATGTCATCTCAATTCTTAAAGGTGATTGCCCTTCAAAATGTTGCACCATGGGATGCGGTCGTGTCCTAAGCCCTATGATGGAAAAAGGTCAATGTCCCATTTATTGTAAACTTATAGGCATTAGGGGCGGCTTCTGTATTAAATAACACCGTTGGTAGCTTACCCCGTGTTACTGGGTTCGGTGGTCTCGGTTTGTGGCCAGCGTGCGCTACTTCAATTGCAGGCGATTTTCTAGTAACTTGATGGGAGCATAAAGCATTCAGGGTATTAATAATCGGATGCCCTTCTGTTGTGGCGGCTCAAGGGGCCCGGTGAACTGTAGCCTTACCGGGTGGTTATGAGTTCAGTCTGCCAAGCGATTCAATCCCTGACTGACAAGCGACCGCACTGCTCAGGACGGAGCATTTACTTCCTGACTCGTCACGTGACTCCGGCAAGGGAGTGTGAGATTTGTAGTTGATTCTAAAGTTGAGGAACGATAATTGTAACAACATCACAGAATGACACCTCTGCCGAGCATTAGCCAAAGGCTTGCAGAGTTCGGGCACGTAATTCCACAATATTTACAAGGGTTTGAATATTTCAGAAATCTCGTTGAGGCCATGAGTAGTGGTATTGAACTTCATGATTAAGAGAGCTTCTCTTTGACTTAGCCGTGCCTCGAGATCACCCCCTCGAGGGTCTTTTTCAATTTTCGAAAGAACAGTCCATTTCAATTCTGTTTCTTTATGATCTTTAGTAATCCAGTGATTCACAAGTGGCGCATTCTCGACTCATCTCCGTATGCGGGACTTATGCTGTGTGATGCGCTGTCTGATTTCCTGGGTCGTTTTGCCAATATATAGGCTTGGGCAAGGACACATGACACCATACACCACATTTCTGGTTTTACAATTGGTAAACACCTCATGCTTCCAATAGATATCCTGAAATGTGAAAATTGAATTTTCTATGGTTTGTTCGCAACAAGTGCATGTGCCACATTTGTGGTGTCCAATTACAGGTGTTAAACCCAGCATGCTCCTTAAGGTTGGTGTTTGTGCTATCAGTAGCGATGCGCGGACAATGTGGTTGGCAACACTCTTTTTTTTCCGAAATGCAAATAGTGGTGGTGATTCAAACTCCTCATGTAGATTTTTGATCAAATGCCAATTCGTTAAGATTAGTTTCCTAAGTTGGTGGGCATTTGGACAAAACGTAGTGACGCAGACAGCTCTTTTGAGAACCGGTTTATTTTTCTTCACCAATAAAGTTTCTCGAGGTGTCCACCATGCTCTCTTATTTGAATGTTTGAGTAGTTTTTTGGGGTAACCTCTCTGTAGTAAACGATCTTTTAATTGATTAGCATGGCTAAAGTAGTTTTCCTTATTTGAGCAGTTTCTACGAATCCGTAGGAATTGTCCATAGGGTAAATTCTGTCTAAGGCTGCGCGGGTGATTACTACTATAATGAAGGGCTTTGTTTCTATCCGTCTCCTTACGGAATAAAGTTGTAGCCAATTGTCCATCTGATGCCACCACTTTAACGTCCAAAAAATTGATAGTTGTATTCGATGCGGAACAGCTGAATTTGATGTCATTAGTTCTTAGGTTTAACCACTCCACAAATTCATTGAGTAGTTCATGAGTTCCTGTCCAAATTAAAAATACATCGTCGATGTATCGCATGTAATTGGAAATGTGTTCCGTATAAGGATTATTATTGTAAATGAACTTGTTTTCGTATAATCCCATAAAAAGTACTGCCAGTTCTGGCGCAAAGGGGCATCCCATGGCTACTCCTCTTATTTGATAGAAGAATTCCGAGTCAAATGAGAAAAAGTTTTTTGTAATGCAAATTTTGCAAGTTCCAAAATGAAATCTGTAGGTACTCTCATCGGTCGGTCTCTGGTGTCTAAGAAAAAAGACAATGTTTCTAACGCCTGATCTTGGGGGATCTGGGTATATAAAGACACGACGTCTAATGTCACGAGCAGTTGTTTGGTTTCATCAAATTGCACTGATGCAATTCTATTAAGGAATGCCGTGGTGTCTTTCAGATGGGCAGGGATGTCTTCAATGAAAGGTTTCAAAAAGAAGTCAATGTACTAAGCTACTGGTTCAATTAAAGAGTTGCATCCCGACACTATGGGTCGGCCTGGGGGGTCAGTTTTGCTTTTATGCAGCTTGGGCAGTACATAAAAGACTGGTATCGTGGTGTTCTTGTCGTGCAAAAATGAACATTCCTTAGACCCTACAAATCCTAGTTCAAATCCTCGCTGAATGATACTGAAAAGATGATTTTGTAGTTCATTTGTTGGATTTCTTCCAATCCTTCTGTAACAACTAGTATCATCTAATTGACGAAAAACTTCCTTTTTGTATTTGTTGATGTCCCAGAGTACCACTGCCCCACCTTTGTCTGCCTGCTTGATGACTAAGGAATTGCCGTTTTTTAATGAAGATAGTGCATCTTTTTCATTTTTAGAGAGATTGTAATTCACATATTTTTTCTTTGACTCCATGGCTTTTATCCCCGATAAAATGGTTCTTTCAAATGTTACGACTTCCTTTGGCACTTTCAGGCCACTTGGGCAAACTATCTTCATTAAAAAACGACAATTCCTTAGTCATCAAGCAGGCAGACAAAGGTGGGGCAGTGGTACTCTGGGACATCAACAAATACAAAAAGGAAGTTTTTCGTCAATTAGATGATACTAGTTGTTACAGAAGGATTGGAAGAAATCCAACAAATGAACTACAAAATCATCTTTTCAGTATCATTCAGCGAGGATTTGAACTAGGATTTGTAGGGTCTAAGGAATGTTCATTTTTGCACGACAAGAACCCCAGGAGACCAGTCTTTTATGTACTGCCCAAGCTGCATAAAAGCAAAACTGACCCCCCAGGCCGACCCATAGTGTTGGGATGCAACTCTTTAATTGAACCAGTAGCTAAGTACATTGACTTCTTTTTGAAACCTTTCATTGAAGACATCCCAGCCCATCTGAAAGACACCACGGCATTCCTTAATAGAATTGCATCTGTGCAATTTGATGAAACCAAACAACTGCTCGTGACATTAGACGTCGTGTCTTTATATACCCAGATCCCCCAAGATCAGGCGTTAGAAACATTGTCCTTTTTCTTAGACACCAGAGACCGACCGATGAGAGTACCTACAGATTTCATTTTGGAACTTGCAAAATTTGCATTACAAAAAAACTTTTTCTCATTTGACTCTGAATTCTTCTATCAAATAAGAGGAGTAGCTATGGGATGCCCCTTATCGCCAGAACTGGCAGTACTTTTTATGGGATTATACGAAAACAAGTTCATTTACAATAATAATCCTTATACGGAACACATTTATTATTTATTTATTATTTTGTATATTTATAAAGCGCAGTCCTGTCACCCACAGGGCATCCTGGCGCTTGAACTTCGGTCAACTACACTTTTTTACAGCTCAAACATTTCTTGGAAAGAGATGCGTTTTTAACGCTTTCCTAAACGGAAGGTAATCCCTATGGCTTTTCAGAGAGAGTGGCAGGGAGTTCCAAAGTTTAGCAGCTGGTACACTAAATGAGCGGCCGCCCATCCTTACTCTCTGAAACCTTGGGACCACCAGCAGTTGTGCCGAGGAAGAGCAGAGAGGCCGCGAGGCAGAGTTCCAGGCAAACATGTTCTGTAATAGCACTGGACCCTGTCGGTGTACTGCCTTAAAAACCAGACACGCCGCCTTATACAGTACGCGCGAGTGCACTGGAAGCCAGTGAAGATCTCTTAGAGCTGAGGTGGAGGAGCTGAAATTAGGGCGAGAAAGCACTAGCTTGGCGGCCATATTCTGCACTTCCATTCACATGCGATACATCGACGATGTATTTTTAATTTGGACGGGAACTCATGAAATACTCAATGAATTTGTGGAGTGGTTAAACCTAAGAACTAATGACATCAAATTCAGCTGTTCCGCATCGAATACAACTATCAATTTTTTGGACGTTAAAGTGGTGGCATCAGATGGACAATTGGCTACAACTTTATTCCGTAAGGAGACGGATAGAAACAAAGCCCTTCATTATAGTAGTAATCACACGTGCAGCCTTAGACAGAATTTACCCAATGGACAATTCCTACGGATTCGTAGAAACTGCTCAAATAAGGAAAACTACTTTAGCCATGCTAATCAATTAAAAGATCGTTTACTACAGAGAGGTTACCCCAAAAAACTACTCAAACATTCAATCAAGAGAGCATGGTGGACACCCCGAGAAACTTTATTGGTGAAGAAAAACAAACCAGTTCTCAAAAGAGCTGTCTGCATCACTACGTTTTGTCCAAATGCCCACCAACTTAGAAAACTAATCTTAACGAATTGGCATTTGATCAAAAATCTACATGAGGAGTTAGAATCACCACCACTATTTGCATTTCGGAAAGAAAAGAGCGTTGCCAACCACATTGTCCGCGCATCGCTACCGATAGCACAAACACCAACCTTAAGGAGCATGCTGGGTTTAACACCTGTAATTGGACACCACAAATGCGGCACATGCACTTGTTGCGAACAAACCATAGAAAATTCAATTTTCACATTTCAGGAAATCTATTTGAAGCATGAAGTGTTTACCAATTGCAAAACCAGAAACGTGGTGTATGGTGTCATGTGTCCTTGCCCAAGCCTATATATTGGCAAAACGACCTAGGAAATCAGACAGCGCATCACACAGCATAAGTCTCGCATACGGAGTCGAGTCGAGAATACGCCACTTGTGAAACACTGGATTACTAAAGATCATAAAGAAACAGAATTGAAATGGACTGTTCTTTCGAAAATTGAAAAAGACCCTCGAGGGGGTGATCTCGAGGCACGGCTAAGTCAAAGAGAAGCTCTCTTAATCATGAAGTTCAATACCGCTACTCATGGCCTCAACGAGATTTCTGAAATATTCAAACCCTTGTAAATATTGTGGAATTACGTGCCTGAACTCTGCGAGCCTTTGGCTAATGCTCGGCAGGGGTGTCATTCTGTGATGTTGTTACAATTATCGTTCCTCAACTTTAGAATCAACTACAAATCCCACACTCCCTAGCGGGAGTCACGTGATGAGTCAGGAAGTAAATGCTCCGTCCTGAGCAGTGCGGTCGCTTGCCAGTCAGGGATTGAATCGCTTGGCAGACTGAACTCATAACCACCCGGTAAGGCTACAGTTCACCGCGTCCCTTGAGCCGCCACAACAGAAGGGCATCAGATTATTAATACCCTGAATGCTTTACGCTCCCATCAGGTTACTAGAAAATCACCTGCAATTGAAGTAGCGCACGCTGGCCACAAACCGAGACCACCGAACCCAGTAACACGGGGTAAGCTACCAACGGTGTTATTTAATACAGAAGCCGCCCCAAATGCCTGTAAGTTTACAATAAATGGGACATTGACCTTTTTCCATCATAGGGCTTGGGACACGACCGCGTCCCACGGTGCAACATTTTGAAGGGCAATCACCTTTAAGAATTGAGATGACATAAACAACTGTGTAATTCACGGTAAGTTACTCCAATGGAGCGATATTTAGAATGCAGCAATCTATCATTATACATGTTGTTATCTGAGTACTTTCCATTCTCCCTTTTTCAGTGTTGTCTATGTGTGAAGTATGGATTTTGGCATACATTGATTGTAATCACAAGCTGGAAAACTGAAGGTAGGGAAGCAACTAGGGGATCAGACATTAAACCTAAGGCCACAGGTCTTGCGTAAGCTTAGTTAGTCTAAAACTTGTTGTTTGTTGTCTCTTGTAGATAGATATTGGTCCTGAGGAGAACCCACAAAACAGTCGGGGTTCGAAACGCGTCGACCAACCCGATCCCTGATCACACAGAAGTTACTTGTGTATATAGGAAAATATTTCCCTTGCAAATTATTTTATTAATTTAAATTTGTGACACATGATACATTGTTTGTTTAACCATACATGTGTATGTGACAAAGGGACCTTGTCGTTTTTTGTTTCTAGGATGGATGTTTGTGTGAATGTGATATGAATGTGGAATTGGCCAAGTGTATGGTGATGACTCTGTTTTAGCGTGCCCTAATCTTTTGTCCAATAATGTGTTTATGTCTTTTATGTATTGAAATGCACAACTAAATATGCAGCCCTCTTAAAAAATAACTGAAAAAATAAATGAAGGTTAAATAATGTGCGTTGTACTAAGTTGCAATTCTTAAAGCAGCATTTCATGTTTTCCTTCGTGAAATGACCCTAAGTAATTGAATAGTCAGTCTCAGCATCGGCAACTATTTTCTTCCATTATGTGAAAAATTGTGGCCCCGGCATTTGGACCACATTTTAAAAATAAAAAGGTGAGAGTAGGAAAAGGGGTACCTGCACAGTTCACTCCGCTGGGAGTGAATGAAGTGTCAAGGAATCGGGACATCATTAGGAGGTGTCCTCAATTCATTCGTAACAAACAAAATGCCACACCCAAGTGACGGAAAGGGTGGAGTAGCATGTGTCTCCTGTCTACATCTGGAGGCGAGAAGCAGTGGCAATGAACGTTGACATAAAGGGCCCCCAAGCGGGCAGGAAGTTGAAACGGGTAGAACAGGGTGATGTATGTTGTATATCCCCAGCATATTCCACAACAAGGCTGGTATGACGCTGTGGCGTAATGCGTGACATGGTCACGTCATATTTGAAAAAAACAAAGGTCACATTCCAACATAGATGGAAAAAGGGGGAGCCATACAGTTCACTCCACTGGGAATGAGCCAAATGTTAGGGAATCCTGACATCAACAGGATGTGTCCAACATTCCAATTTAACAGTCAAAGTGTCACACCCCGGTGATGGGCATTTGACTCTTGTCTAAACCTGGAGGTAACATGAAGTTGCAATAAATGAAGATATAGAGGGAATATAGAGGGAACCCAGGGGAGTTTATAGGGTATGTAGTTGAAAAGGGCAGAACAGGGTTGTGTATAGAGTGCATCCCCAACCATCTCCTCCACCAGCCAGGGGCTGTCACCCCAAACTCCAAAATCACTTAGGAGGAGGGTATTCAAGCCCTCTGAGGAGAGTCAATGTCCTAAACTAGTCAAGGGATCTCATCATTCGGACCTCGTAAGTCAATGCGAAGTCTGAAGATCCAGTGTTGTTCCCTGTGGAAGAGGACTGATTTAAGTGTTCCCATGGCTGGGGAAAGCATGGTTTGTCTATCACCACCCTTGCGATATCATTCTTTTTGTGGGCAAGGACAAGGTAGTGTCTTGTGAGTTTAGTGTTCACCTTTTTGCGTCTCACAGAACTGTGTTCAACTCTCCTAGACCTGATCTTTCGTGTAGTCATACCTATGTAGTTAAGTTTGCATGGGCATCTGAGAAGTTATATCACTTTTTCTGTATTACAGTTGTTGTGATTTAAAAGTTCCCATGGAGTCTTAAGTCCTAGATCAACCCGGGCAGTGGGTTGGGTGTATGGACAAACTGAACAAGAACCAAACAGGAAATTCCCTTTGACGGGTGGAAGGGACCACAAGGTGTTCTGATGTATCCTGTGAGGGTTGGGTGAGGTCTAGTGTGAACTACGGTATCTCCAATGTTCTTACTAGGGGAGAGGTGTGGTGCAGCAGCCAGGGTGGCTGAATCCGGAGCACAGAGTTCACGGTTGGATCCCTGGCACCAGCGGAAACTCAGCCCAGCACCATGTGACTCTGGGCAATAGCTTGCTTAATCTCCCCGATGTCCCCCAGCACCTTGAGACCCTTAGGGGTGATTAGTTTGTGCATTACAAATACCAGGTGTAATACATTTTAAACGCTTGGGTAGTGTCTTCTCTCCTGTGTTCAGAATTGACCAATTCTTAATCACTACTCTTTTGACAGTGTTGGTGAGGACTTTATGTAATAACGCAGACTAATCTGTTTGTTTGCCGTTTAGAATGTGTTTCTAATAGAGCTTCTATGTTTCTGGCTCTTTTCCCCGCCCTGTGAATAAGGTCTTTAGGATATGACCTCTGCGAAAAAAGGTTGCTGAGTGTGGCTGCATGTTCTTTGAATTTAACTACTTCAGTACAATATTTCCTGATCCTAAGAAATTGATCTACCGATAAATTGTCTCTCTGAGCATGGGATGGAAACTATTGTAGCAAAGAATGGAATTCTGTGCCATTGTTTTTTTTTATATAGTTCAGAGCAGATGCCTCCATTCTTTGGTAGAGTTAAAGGTTAAGGAAAGGGAGGGATGTCTTGCTAAACTCACGGGTAAATTTGAGGTGGGGTTTCTCATGATGAGCTAGCAAGAAAAGGCTTGAAAAGACTCAAGATAGCCCTCCCAAATTATCAGGATGTCATCTATGTACATCCTCCATAGCTTGAGGTTCTCGGAGTGTGAATTGTCTGGAGGGTAGATGTGTGTTGAATCAAAATTGTTCATGTAAAGGTTAACAAAGGTACTCTCCATGGAAGTCCTGTTGACCTGAAGATCTTGGAATTTGAAAAATTATTTTATTTATTGATTTATTTCTTTTTATTTAAGAGTTTTATATAGCGCTGGCTAGACCCGGAGGTATCAGAGCGCTTTACATGAGATTCCACAAAATTGCAAGATTACATCAGTTCCAATTTACATCAGTTGCTAGACAAACAATTACAAGAGCATAGAAAACAAGATAAGTAAAGTGTAGAGGGGAAGGGGGTAAGGGTAAAGGGGTGGGAGGGAGATCATGGCAATCGTAGCGCATTCCATTACCAAGGCGGTTGGGGTCAGATCTTGCTGTGTTCCCTTTTAATTAATTCTTTAACAGCATATAGAGTGTCATCCTGTGGAATATTTGTAAAAAGTGACATCTTCGGAGACCAGAAAATGACGCTCACAGTCAAATGGAATGTCAGATAGTACATTCAATACGTGAAATGTATCCTGGAGATAGGATGGCATCTCTGATATCATAGTGCGTTGGAACCAGTCCACAAACTAGGGTAATGGCTCCAACAACGATCCAATTTTGGAACCAATAGGTCTACCCAGAGGTGGTCTTCTTGGTTTGTGAATTTTAGGTAGAATACAAAAGTAGGGAATTTTAGGGTGAGTTGGCGGTAAAAGTTCAGACTCACTTCTAGTGAATAGTCCATCCATATTCCTTGTCTCTTTCTACCAAAGTCTTGATGGCTTGTTATGATCTGTTGGTGAGGTCACTTTGTAATCGTTTGTAGTACTTGGTGTTGTTTACTTGCCAGAAGCATTCTTCTTGATAATCTTGCTAGTCCATGATGACCGTGGCCCCACCTTTGTCCGTCAGTTTGATGATGATCCCATGTTTTGACCCTAGTGGCTTGAGACATTGTAATTTTTCATTTTAGCGAGTGAAGAAGGGTAGATTTGCCAGGGATTTCTGAGACTCAAAGTCCTTGATGACCACCTTCTGAAAGCTGTCCACTTCAGGGGGGACTGAGTGCAGATGTAGATTAAAGGCGGATTTGTTTCTCAGGCTTGTATTCATATCCAAACCTGCATTACAATTGCCCATCTTATAAAAAAAAGGACAAGCGTATTTTGCGAAAAAACTATGACAATTCCTTGTGTGAGGTGAAGTCATCAATAAGGTGAGTTGGTTCAAAGCCCAATTTTTTGTTAAGGATGGTTGTTTGCAAGGTGATAAGAGGTCTGTGGCTGAGATTCACGATGAAGTCGGCATACTGCTTGTCGAGTGGGTAGGTACCTTGGTCCTGCTCCTCGCCGCATGTAGTTCAATAGTCTCTGTGGATCCTACTGGTTTTCTAGGGCAGGTCTCGTGCCTCGTTTCCTTCTGCCCTGTCTGCTACAGCCCTGCTTTAAAAAAGTAAGGTAACCTTTAGCTCCGTAGGAAGGGGGCTGGAATGGTTGCGGGGTCCACCAGGGGGCTGATGGGGATGGTTGGTAGGCTCCTGAGAAGTAACCTCTACCTCTTGGTTGTCTTGACCTTATTTGAAAGGAGCTATTGGAACCCCTGGAATCTGAGACTCATACAATGAAATGAATGAGTCTTATGTTTTGCTCCATTCATCTGAGTTTGAGGTCCATTTACCTGTCCTTTGGTGCCAACCACTTGCTCTCCTTTTGTTGTTCTTTTTCATTGTTTGTGATTTATAGTCATCCGCCAAATAGGGTACACCTTCTTGTGGGTGAATCTCTCAATTTCCTTCATAAGGTTGTTGAGTTTGTATCTCAAAATCCCTTCTCTGGTCTCACTCAGGGTTTATAGAATTCTTCTAGCTTCTTTTTAAAAGAGGCCAGTTGCAGGGTACAGTTAATCTGAAATTCAAAATGTTGAATGTCAATGATAAATAGTTCTGCAGTCTCCTTAGCTGTATTAATCAGTAGGGCTATCTGGTCCCGCATGCATCTCCAAGAGATCAAGGACCAATTCTTTTTAAATACCTTGCTATCTAAAAATAATTTGGGGGCATTAGTCACTGCTAATCTCTGTGGTGCTATACTGTCTTATAGATATTCTGTGCCGCTCGCAGCCGTTTTTTGGGACAAGAGACTTTGGCATTCTCCTGATTACTACGGAGCCTGCACTTGGGATTCGACAGCCGACTCTGGGATCCACATTAACACGCTGACAGGGGCCGGGACAGCGAGACCCAGGGATCACCGTGCATCAACAACGCAGCGCACCTGGTGTCTCTTCCCCGCCCCCTCCCACTACTATATTAGCACGCCACTCAACGCAAACGCGGGACATGGGCGAGCGTGCGCCGGGCTAAGCCCGGGCAAAGGGCGGGCCGTTTGAGGCCGTTCGAGGACGGGAGAGACCGGGACCGGGCAACCCCTCTTTTTCTGGCTCAATCGCGCATTTGACCATATTTCCTCCGAAGACTGGACCCCACACCACTGCAGGATGACCACAAGGGAAACCTGGAGCAAAAGCAACTTGGCGGCAGCGGGAGCTGCTAAAGGTACGCTGAAAAAACTATTTTGCTAAGGCCGGCTCACAACTGATTGATGAAATTACGGTCCTAGAGAGGCATATCTCACAAGAATTAGATTGGGCAGGGACATCTTCTATGGGCCCTCTGGCACATGCCAAGTCCCCTGCTATTAGAGACAATCACACATCAACCACTGACAACATCGAGTCTAAAAATGAGACACCTGGTGTTGTCAATTCTCCTGTGAACCCAGACACATTAAATTTGACTTCATTCAGCATCGCAAAGGACCTTAGTGAATATGTGGATATGAGCATGTTAAATTTGCCATTGATTCAACCACATCCCACCCCACTAACCGCTACAGTCCTCGTTCCAGAGGTAATCATTGACAAAGGTACAGCCATAACTCACTGCAGGGGGCAAGGGAAGGGGCTATTCCCAAAAGGAAAATACACATTCAAAACAAAGGGAAAAGGAATACAAAAACTCTCAAACTAAATCCTATCCCTGAGCTAATAGACCTGGCTTAACCAGTACAAAAACCAGGCCCACTGACGCAACAGAGATAACATCCTCTGATGTACTGCTTGTAGAGGCAACAGAGCACCTCCTTGATACCTCTAGCGAGGATATTACGCTAGCAGACATAGGCGCTCTCATTAGATCCCTATTAAGTCCTCTAGAAGCACGGTTAATTAAGATGGAAGCTAGGCTAGTATCCATAGAAAAATCGACTGTCCAATTAGCTGACAGTCTAAAAGCAGATTGTGGGGGTGGCAGAGGGGGCACAGAGACAAAGAATAAAAGGGATCTTCTAACAAACCCTAGAAAAGACAATAGGATAGTCCCTGTGGCACAAAAGACGAAATCAATCCCTTCCCCAACCACGACAAGTCTACCCAAGGCCAAGGTACACAATTCCAATACGCCCACAAATCAACAACCACCACACCCCCCCTCCAGACCAACCCCAACCACACTGAGGATAATGCACAAGTTCCTAACGACTCACACAAACCAACACCACCAATAGTTGAGGCACCTAGGAATACTAAAAAATCCAGAGCTGTGTATTTACCTCTGGAGGCTAGCCCCTACACAGTAATTCTAGCAGGGGTCCCGGAGTTGAAAACCACCTTCAGAGAATCAACAGCTTCCCTGAAGAATAAGGTGGTCAGCTGGCTATCCATGTATAGACCTTTACCCCAAGGCATAACTAGTGAGGTGCTGATGGTTAGAAGGGTTCCATGGGTAGGCAGCTCAAAGAAAACCATCCATGGGGATTGTGTCCTGATAAATTTTAGAGATCCCAGGACCGCCGCCTATATCTGTGGATGGCATCCGTATGACCAAGAGAGTAACATCAAGTCATTACCCCTTTCCTTCTTTTATCCTCCACCAAATTATGAAGGGGATGCGGTGAGATGGGGCAGTTTCCCTGAGAGGGGGTTGGGGGGTGGGTGGGACTACAGTGGGAGAACAAACTCTAACTACTCCAGAATCCAACAACAAGCGATCTTTACACCAATCTTGGAGGAGGAGGGGTGGGAAACGTATCATGGGAGGGGAGGTGGCTGGGGGGGAAAGAAACAGAAGAGAATATCGTCCTAGAGTCCACCACCCAACATACTTTCCCACATACAACATATACAGCGAACTAGAAATGGTGGATTGACAGGTGAGGCCTCATGGCAAGGAGTATCACCATTGCCATAGAGAGGGTTTAGATGGAACCACCACACCCTGTTGCCCCATAAACGAAATAATGACAGAGACAGGGCAGAATGGAGAAATGATCCATACAAGTGAAGCAAACAAGACCACAATTAACCACCCTAATGGTTATAGGGAAGTAGGAGAACCACGAGGAGTTATGACCACATCAACAACGCCCACGCCTAATGTAAATGATCCTGCTCCCTCTCCAGCACCATCAGTAAACCACAGCCCGCCCTTCCTGAAAATCCTTTCATGGAATGTGGCAGGCCTGGGAAACAAGTGGGATCAACTGGATTGGTTATCATTTATTGACTCTAAAGACATATGCCTCTTCCAAGAAACCTGGGCGAGGGAAGAGTTCTCTCCCCTGGGTTTTGCCACATTCCACATTCCGGCGAAATGGGGGGGGGTTCGGGGACGCCCTTCTGGTGGCCTTGCAGTATGGGTGGCAACTCACTTGTGATGCCAGGCCACACGACTTCCGCTGACCGCAGAAGATATTTTAGCTGTGCAGCTCGATTGGACAAATTCCCGTAGACTCGTCTTGATAAATGTTTACTCCAGACCAGTAAACATAGCACGAGAATCGACCACCATTGAGGAACTTTCAGTTTTCCTCAATGAATTACCCACGGGGATCCCAATCGTGGTGGGAGGGAATTTCAACTCACACTTGGAGCCGCTTGCTGGCCTCCTGGATGGGTGCTCACTAGAAGAGGATGCAAGATGGCTAGTTCCCCCAACGGTAGCTTCCCCCCAGAGCATGGACCCCACTTGCTCTACAGATTACCGCCTTAACACTCAAACATGGAATTAGGGCATGTAACGGCCGTACTAAATCTGACAATCCCAGTAAAAATACCTTTAACAGAGCAGGCAGGGAGTCAAGAATAGACTACGTCCTAGTCCAACTGTCCTCGTGGCAGCACATAATTCATTTTAGGGTGCTAGTCAGAACAGATAGTGACCATAACGCCCTAGAACTGGATTACGCCATCCCTGGTAAGGAGGGGAGGGACCATGCACTGGTGGTGGTAAATCCAAACCCAAGCCTACTTCTCGAGAACAATAGAAAGAGAGTAAGGTGGGAAAAATTGGCTACCAGTAGCGAAACACTATCAAGCCTCTACATGAGAATAATTCCAACACTAGAAAAAATCGGACTCCTCAGTGGGGAACCAAGCTCACGGGAAACCCATAAAACATTGTGCCTCCTACACGAGGAACTTGTTAGGACCCTGGCAATAGATCTTTTCCAAGACTCACACTAGAGGTATTGGCTACCACTGTTCCACATGGTACAATGCCTCATGCCGCAAGGCAAAGGGGGATGTTCTCTTTTCTATCAAAGAGGGTAAAAGTAGACTAGAGATACAGACCAGAAGACGGGCATACAAGAAAATGGTCAATAGTGCTAAGATGGAATGGGACCAGAATAAATGGGAGGAACTATCTAGTTCCCTGGCCATTTGGGACTCCTGGAAGTTCTGGCGTATAGTTAACAGGGGATCCGAAGACCTAGCGCCAGCAATAGAACCAAATATCGCTCCAAGCGTAAGGCAGGAACACTTTCAGTCCCTCTATACAGAGGAAAATGGGGCCAAATGTTATTCATCCCCATTTGTCACAAATCATTTAGAGGGGACCTCTTTACAGAAAAGGAGGTCAGAGCAGCGATCGCAGGCCTACCATTGGGCAAAGCGCCAGGCTTGTATGGTCTTCCTGGTGATCTGTTCAAACAGGAGCCTGATGTATGGGCCCCCTACCTAGTGGTATTATTTAATGCAGTTCTGAGGGGCATGGATGTGCCTTGTACTTGGCTGGGAGCAGAGGTTGTTCCTATATTTAAGAAGGGCTCGCCTTTGCTCCCAGCCAACTACAGGATCATCAGCCTCATAGACGTGTCCCAGAAGCTTTTTGGGAGGCTTATATTAGATCGGCTCCAGAGCTGGCTGGAGGAATGTGCAATTCTGAGCCCATATCAGGCAGGTTTTAGAAAGGGGATATCTACAACTGACCAAATATTCTGTCTAAATCTTATTTATTGGAGGACTGCACTAATCGAGGGCGGCAGCTTGTACACTGTGTTTGTGGACTTGAGAGCCGCCTTGGATTTGGTCTCAAGACCAAAATTATGGAGAGTCTTGGTAGATATGGGTGTCCCAATAGAAATCCTATCCATCTTAATTAAATTACATCAGAATAACTTTCCACGTGTCAGGTGTGGCAGGAATGGGGACCTTACAGACAGATTCCCCATTGACAGAGGGGTGAGACAGGGCTGTGTGCTCGCACCGACCCTGTTCTGCCTCTTTGTGAACCGGGTAATTGCCCACCTGTCCAGGATTGCAGATATTGATGCCCCTAAATTGGATGGCAGCAGGGTGCCCGCTATTATGTTTGCGGACGACACCCTGCTGCTATCGAAATCCCCCATGGGAATCCAAAGGGTATTGGATGGTTTTCTCGAATTCTGTACGGAAAGGGGACTTGAGATCAACGCCCTAAAAACAAAATATATGATCCTAAACCCCACTCCCTCAACACGCCCCAACCCCATGCTTGGCTCAGTCCGCTTAGAGAGGGTCTTTACGTTTGATTACCTGGGGGTAACTCTAAACGAAAAAATGACCTGGGAAACACAAAAGACCAAAGCTAACATGAAACTTGTGCAGTTAGTGGGTGGTATCTCAAGGATGGTCAAGAACTCTACATACCGCCCACTGGGTCCAATCATTCAAATTTATAAAGCACAGGCCTGGGGGGGCAGTCACATACTGGGGCGAACTGTGGGGTCATACCACTGCTCAAAAACTGATGTGCACAGAAAATAAATGTATCAGCAGATGGTAGCTCTCCCAGCAAGTACGCCGCTGCTCCCTTTGAGACTCGATTTGGATATTAGGCCAATCGAAGATGAATTGGGACTCAAGCCACTAACCTTCTGGCGAAGACTCTGGAGCAGCATTGATCTCATTAAATACAGGACTGAGCTTCAGGAGTTCTTAAACACACCAAACGCTAGCTCTATTCCATGGCTAACCTATATAAAAAGGTCACTGAAGACTCTTGGCTTACCAGAACTATGGACTGATCCGGCAAAAGCAAGCATCAGGATTTCACGCAAGAACTATCAAAGGCTTATTACAACTTAAAGCTTACTGCCGCCGTGAATGAGACGCGGGTGGGCTCCCTGACAAAATTATTCATCCAAAACAAAGACTATTACTCTTTTAAATGTGTCTTGCATGGTATGACTCCACCGCTCGCTAGGAAACTCTTTCTCCAGTGGAGGCATGGTACCCTACCTCTAAGGTCATTCACAAGCTCATGGTCCTCGCCCCCGACCACTAAGCGCTGCCCGGCATGCGCCCACCACCGATAAAATGACTTACATGTGGTATTTTTCTGTGAGCCTTACAAAAAAATCAGGAAATACTGGCTTATTCCCCTCCTCAAAAACATGGGCTTCAGAAAATTTTTACCTGTGTACAGAATCCTGAAGACTGATTCTTCCCCACAGATAGTGTTTGCAATGGCGAAGTACTTAACGGCAATGTGGCACGCATGCTCACGCTTTCTCAAGCTAGACGCAGACTCTTAATCACGTTTTTTAAATTTCACCTGGTAATTGATTTTAGATAATTTGATTCATTTCGCAAAGACCAATTTTTAAATCACTGTTTTGATGTATTGCATACATTTCTTGTGATTATAATGTGTGTATGTCTTTTATGATCTTATTGCTCGAAATAAAGATTTCAAACGAACGATATTCTGTGAGACTGGCCACATGCATCATTGTACGTATATGTTGTCTCTTCAGATTAGACAGTTTAGCACATTCTCTTACCTGGATGGAAACTGGTGTAGGGTTCGTATCCAGTTAGCTGGGTGCCTGCAATATCGACTGTACCATTGTATCATCAGATGATAAGCCTGCATTATCAGCCATGATTGAGCTCATATACGTCGGTATGCCTACCGCAATGTAACATTCGAGTGGAACAGTGGTCAGGGTGAAAGGGGTCTGAGAAGATCCTCAGAAAACAGGCTGTACTTACATATAGTGTCCTCACCAAGGATCTAGCAGGAGAGGCCCGACCAGCAATACACTACTCCCTATCTATCAGGCCTGTGAGATTATATATTCATATCTGTGATGCAGTTTTCTCAGATGCGGTACGTTGTAAACACTTAGCAACCCATGTAGTATAAACAGTAACCCCATGTAGAGTAAATGAACAGCCCCATGTTTGCGTGGACCATATGACAGAGAGTTCTCTTTAGACAGCTCATACATACACAGCCATATATGGGTGCACTGTGTTTTTTATCCAGACGTACATTTTGTGAGTTTCATGATAGATAGAAAGTAGTGAGTGACTGGTCGAGCCTCTCCCGCTAGACTCTTGTGTGGACACGATGCTCTTATCTGTCATCAGGCTTGTGCTAACCTGGAAAAGTGGATCTCACAGGAGTGATGGTAGTATCCACACTTTCCAGAACTCTCTGCTGGCCATGCAAAGGACATTTACGCTGGTAAGCAGTAGACCTCGGGTATAGGGAATGGGAAAAGAGAAAGAAAAATAGAAACACCTAGGGCCCGATGTAGGTAGGGCGTTACCGATCGGTAACGGCCGAAAATACCGATTTTTGGCCCTTACCGATCGGTAAACAGCCATCGAGATGTAGGGAACCAAAAACAGAAAGAATCGGATAGAAAACCGAATCGGAAAGAGTACCGAATGGGAAATAATCCGATACGTACATACCGAAAATCGGATATGTAACGAATCGGAAAAACACCGAATCGGATGCAAATACCGATTCGGTCCAATTACCGATTCGTTAGTGACACCGAATCGGAAAATCACCGATTCGGTCCAATTACCGAATCGTTAGTGACACCGAATCGGAAAATCACCGATTCGGTCCAATTACCGATTCGTTAGTGACACCGAATCGGAAAATCACCGATTCGGTCCAATTACCGATTCGTTAGTGACACCGAATCGGAAAATCACCGATTCGGTCCAATTACCGATTCGGTACAAATACCGAATCGGACATGATCCGATTCGGAAAACATGCCGATTCGTATGAATCTCCGATCGGGAAATTCCCCGATTCCGACAGTTGGGGAGATGTAGGGAGGCACAGAAACACCGAAATCGGCTCAAAATCGGTAGAATTCACTCGGTATTTACCATGGATTGCAATCAGGTGGTAACCAACTCCAACCCATATAAACAGTCCCAAAATGCATTGCAACTTGCAGGATGGCAGCTTTCTATGTCATTGCGAGGCGGCTACGGCTACAGCAGGAAGGACAGAGGGAATGGCTAAGAAATGAACAGGTCTACAGACAGAGGGTAACCCTGTTCATGCTCACTGAGGCTGAGATCCTACAGAGATACAGGCTGGACTCTGACACCATACTTGAGCTCATCAGGGACCTTAAGCCATTCTTGGACCACCACACCCCAAGGGCACACGCCATCCCTGCGCACGTCCAGGTGCTATGCAGCCTACACCTGCTTGCGTCTGGCAGCTATCAAAGTGGAGTAGCAGCAGCAGGAGGGGTGAGCCAGAGCAGCCTGTCAAGGTTCTTCCACATATTCCTTGACGCCATGATAGACAGGATGGACCAATACATCTCTTTCCCTGCAACCCACGCAGAACTGCTACAAACTAAAGCTGACTTCTACCAGATGGCACAATTTCCCCAAATCATCGGTTGCATAGATGGCACACACATTCCAATTTGCCCACCAGCGGACACCGAATACATATACCGCAATCGGAAATCTACACACACCATCAACGTGCAGGTGATCTGCAATGCCAAGTGCACCATCACAGACCTGGTAGCAAAATTTCCAGGGAGTACCCATGACTCCTATATATTCCAACAGAGCGGCATATATGCACGGCTGATGGCTGGCGAATTTGGAGAAGGATACCTCCTAGGTGAGACACATCATCAGACCCCCATAACACATAGTAGGTAGGTGGAATACATGTATGCATGTGTCTAATGTGACCCCTTTCTCTTCCAGGCGACAGTGCATATGCCCTCCGCTCATTCATACTCCCCCCCTACCTCAACCCCTCCACACCCAGCCAAAGGAGGTATAACCGGGCCCACATACGCACAAGGAATGTTGTTGAACGGACCTTTGGCATCTTGAAAAGTAGATTCAGATGCCTGCACAAGAGTGGAGGTGCAAGGCAGTATACCCCCATCACCTGCTGCAAGATCATAGCTGTATGTGCAATGTTACACAACCTTGCGGTCAAGAAGGGCACTGAGGTGGAGTTGTCTGACTACGAGGACTATGACGACGACGAAGCTGTGCCACTGACACAGCCAGCTGGGGTGTGTACGCCAAGTGATGGCAGATACAGACGTGAGGAGATCACTGAGAACTATTTCTGACTGAGTACAGATGCAAAGACAGCTAAATGTTGCTTGCAAAAAATCAAATTTTAATAGTGATGCACCACAGTTACAGCACTGATGTGCATCAAAAAATGGAGTATGTAAAATCAAATAAAGTCCAGGGTTCTGGTTTGCTCATCCCCCCTTGCCAGGCTATTTTTTTGCCCGCTTGCCAGACCCACTGGGGTGTCCCTCGGCCCCCTCCGAATGCCCAGCAGCATCAGCGGATCGCCTGGTGCTCCTCCGTGGTTCAGATGCAGCGCTGGCCGGGCTGCTGCGGCTGCTGCTGTCTCCAGCATCACCCAGGTCCAGGGCAGGATTGGAGGCGGTGTTTGATATTATCATGGCCTCCATGGCCGTGGTGATCCTGGCCATCCCCCTAGTGAGCTCAGCCGTATGCTGACTGAGCACAGATTCTTGGTTGGAGCTGCGATGGCACAGTTGTGCGGTCGCCGCTGCAAGGCGGGCCATGGCCCGGTTCAGCACCCGGGCATCCCTCCTGCGTGCAACCTCATGCTCCTCCTGTCTGACAGATGAGTGGGTGATGGCAGTGGTCAGCCTGCCTAACCCTGCTGCCACCTCCTTGTTGCTGTCCACAACAGCCTGGAAACCCTTCACCAACTCCCCCATCTGCATGTTGTGCTGCAGGAGCTGGCGTTGGCAGGCCATGGTGGATCTGGCCTGTTGGCGCTGGATTTTAACCATCTGTCCCTCCAGGCCCAGGAACACACTGCCCTCCCGTGCTGGTGCAGCAGTGGTGGTGGTGGCACGGCGTCGGGCACTGCTGCTTCCGGCCTGCTGAGTGGGCTGGGGTGCCACTGGTGGGGGTGTGGTGCTGGCCGGTCCCGGAGCCCCTGCTCCCAGGACAGGTTGGACAGGTGGCAAGGCCACGGTTGTGGCAGGAGCTGGTGTAGGCGGAATGGTCTGCCTTGTAGGGGAGTTTTGTGGTGAGAATTGCAAGGGGGGTGTGCTGGGCAGTACTGGGGAGTGCACTGCTTGGAAGTCAATGACCAGGACTCCCTCCATTCCTAGCCCTGGGGTGTCTCCTTCCTCATCCTCCTCCTCCTCCTCCTGGCCAGCCTGGCTGGTGCTCGGCCCTGCGACTGCAGTGTTGGACGTTGCTGCTCCCTCTGCTGTCGCAGTTGTTCCGCCTGATGGGGCCCCTAGGTACAAAGAAGCATTTGTAAACTGAGTGCCGATGTATTACAGTCAGTACAATTATGGCATTCCACATGTCCTTGCATCTCCTTACACCGTGTCACACTGTTTCCTGTCTTGTGATTCTGCACTGAGATATTTGGCTAACTTCTGCTGACTACATGTACCATGATGCTTGTCTCTTGTATGTTGGTGACAGTACAGTGCTGGTGTTTGCCTATGCATTGTGTCTAATGGGGAGGTGTCTGGTAGGGTGTGTCATGATGCGCATGCTTCTTACCTGTAGCTGTGGCTCTCGCAGAGCTGTCCAGGGTCCCGATTCCTACGATACTCTCCCTCTCGATGGTGCTGGAGACAATTTCCTCCAGCTTGGTGAGGGGTGGCGCCGGGTTGTTGCCTCCTCCAGTGAGTCCAGCCTGCCTTTGTATGTCAGCCAGCTTCCTCTTCGTGAGGCTGCGGATGTCGTAAAACCTTTTTTTCAGTTCCTCTATGGACCTGGGGGTGACACCCGCAGCATTGACCTTCTGGGCGATGTCGGCCCAGATTCTCCTCTTGGTGCTGTCTGGCACGTTGAGGGACAGCTTGCCAAACAGCTGGCGGTGCACCCTCACCACCTCCTCAACCAGCACCTGAAGTTCTGTGGTGGTGAACTTGGGCTTCCTCTTCTGGGAGGACTTCTGGCTTCCAGACTGATCTTCCATTTTCTCCTGTTCAGTTGGCAACCTCCTTCTCCCACTGCTGCTAACTGTGTGTGTTGGGCTCAGGCAGGCTTTCTAGAAACTTCCAGAAACTTCTTAATTAGCTGCACCTGCCAGGGTTGCCACTCCCTGTTTGGGTGGGGGAGGGGGAGCCACCTCATTGGCTGAATCGCCTATTGCCGAATCGGCTTTTACCGATTCGGTAATATCCGATTCGGTAAAATCCGATTCGGTATTATCCGATTCGGTAAAAGCCGAATCGGTTCATTCAATGCATTCCTATGGGCTTTTTCGCCATGGGTCTATGATTGCCGAATCGGATTTTACCGAATCGGCTTTTACCGAATCGGTTTTCGCCGAATCGGGAATATCCGATTCGGTGGTAGCCGATTCGGTGATTTCCGAATCGTTGTTGGCCGATTCGGTACTTTCCGATTCGGACCGAGCAGAATCGGAACGTACCGAATCTCATTACCGATGCCGACCGAATCGGTATTCATTCGTTTTTTTTTCCCTACATCTCGTTTTCCGATTTCACAATACCGATTCGGCCCGCCTCGGTATTTTGAAATCGGAAAATCGCGTTTACCTACATCGGGCCCTATATAGCTTCTGTCTGGCTGTTCTTACAGTTAGGCTCAATCTCCACTGCAGAAATGTTTTATCTCAATAAGAAATAATCTTTTTTAACTATATCTGTAAAATCAACTCTCAGTAGTTAGTTAAAACTGTGTGACATCCCAGAACTGAAATCTAATAAAACATTTATGATAGGTGTATGAAATACCCAAACTCTCATTCATCTTACTTTATAGATAACTACATTTAGTGATTTGTAAATAAAGCCTGTGTTCTGACATTCTAAATGTAACAAGCTGTATCATATACATTACTGTTGTGCTTTCACTCCGGACAATATACATTCATTTATCTGCCACTGGCAATACCTTAATACAATATGTGACTCAAAAGTAATATAAACAAAATCTGTACAACGTAAGGATTACTATTACTATTCTCCTGAAATAATAAGTGCAATAGAGTTCAGAAACCTTGGAAAGATAACTTCAGTACTAGTGTGAAAATCAACGTGTAAATCCTTTATCTCTAATATTATCCCAGAATATATATCTGTATCTAGAAAGTCTTTGATAATTCCAGATGCAAGGGCAATGAGTTCCAATTTCCTGGTAACAAGGGTCTAGCACCACCAACTAAGTTTCTCAATTGCCTAGCAAGGAACCCTCAGAATCACTAGGAACATATGGTCCATGAATTCAAGTTGGTTGCAATGATTACATTTCTTATGAGAACCCCATGGCACTCTGAAACATGTAGTATTTCTTGACTCCACCTGCACATACTGCACGGTGCAGGTGTTGCAGTCTCACAGCACACGTTCTGTCACAACACTAACTTCTGCTGCAACAATAAGACATAAGCACTTAAGAAGTATAACGGAGCACGTCTGTATATCCGTCTGGCATATACATTAGAACATTATCCATAGAGCATGTCATGTATCAGCTATGTGTAAAAAAAACACTTTTTTTAATTGCAGAGACTTATTTTGTTGCATAACCTGATTGAAGATAATTAGTGTGGTAGCCTTAGACTGGTAGTAATTTACAAGAATGGTGAAAACCTTTTTGATGAAAATATGATGCTTCCGTGAAATAGCAGATGTGGAATTCCTTTGCCTATCAAAGTTTAAAATAATTTAACACAATAACATGCAGATACTGTGCAACTTGGTTAAATCAGGTTCTCCTTTAGATCCTGAACCACCTCATACTACTTCTGTTTATCCCATACTGTACTAGATACTAAACTTAACAATTACTTCTGCGCCTGTTCTTCAATCCTGGAACCACGTGGTACTGATTCCTTCTTTAAAAAAAAAAACAATGGTAGAGCCCATGAAACCAGAAAAGTATTGTCCGGTTTCATTGCCTCTATTCCTCACAAAAGGTAGCGGCAATGCATGAGAACAAACACCTCTCCAATATCTTGGATACAAACACATTATTACACTGGTCTCAATCAGGCTTTCGTCCCTCCTATAGAAGACAATCAGTCCTTCTTTTAGCTCCTGAGAATCTGTGCTCAATTCTAGATCAAGGAGGTTCTTCAGCAGATATTCTACTTAACCTGAGAGCAGCCTTGACACAGTCTTCCACAATATACTTTTTAGGAGACTACTCGAGTGTGGGATCTGTAACGTTGTTCTGTCCAGGCTATCCTTTTCTCTTTGAGATATACCATTTCAAGTATCTAAGAAATCTTTTCGCTCCAAACTTATACCACTGTTGCAAGAAGTCCCTTAAGGCTCCCCTCTGAGCCTCTCATTTTTTAATGTCTACACACTCCCCTGGCAGACATTATTGAAGAGTTTGGATTCAATCTATTTTCGTACGCGATGACAAGTAGTTGATCATCACACTCTCCCAAAATCCAAGTGAAAGAGCCCATCTATTACAAAATATTCCCAAACACTCATTGCTCAGGACAGGTCTCAAAAAACCTAATTTGCTGCCCATTGGTTAGCGGATGCTACTTACTACTACGTGTTACTCTTACAGGGCTTTCTTTAACACCAGCCTATGTTATCTTCAAAAGTTATTAAAACCCTGTATTTTGTCAAGTCAGATGCGGTCCGATGAGTCTCTGTTAGAAGTAGCTCCCCAGATTCACAAGAATCGGAGGATGACCTTTAGAATGATATCTTGCCTCAAAGTTCTGGAATAGAATGCTGCTCAGATTTGTGACAAAGTCCATCTGAAGCAGTTTTTGAAAAAAAACTGAAAACATCGCTTTTAATTTAATCTGCTACATCTCAGAAATCTTTTTAAATCAGGATAACACTCATACAATCGAATCCCAGACCTGGGGCATTGCATTTGAAGCAGCCATGCGCGTTATAAATCATAGAATCAATTTCAATCACTTTGTATTTGCAGGCAGCACCGATTTTTAATCATTGCTTCAAGATAGTTGTCACTGAGGAATTACAACATTTGTTCACTTTAGAGCAGGTCCCTCTGTAATTGGCTGGCTGACTGTAGGAACTGTTCCTGCTTTTCACATGGTTTTCTTGCTCAAAATATATCAATCTTTTAAACACTGGAGCACATCTCCATTTTCTGTTTTAGGACCCTTTGGATTGAACACACAGATACATTGGATGCTGGAACCAGACACAGCCCTCTCAGAGTAATCTTGTTATGCATGAAATAATTTGTAACACTTTCAAGATGCCCCCACCTATTTGCTTACCTGTTTGATGTACCTTTGTGTGAGATCAAAGGGTCTTTCCATTAGTATATTTGGCAAGAATGTGTTTTAAATATTTTAAATAATGAGGATCCTGTAAATCAGTATCTGGGGTGCGGTGGAGGCCATATGTGATGCTTAAGCCTTAAGTGGGCTACGCAAATAGACTGTATGGTAACTACCTTTAGCTTTAATGTAAACAGTATACACTACGTCCATTGTATAATAGATCCTGTGTTTATTAAACTAGATACAATGAGAAGAGCTCATCCATCATGAGCGCCAGCTTCAAGCAGCAGCCTCACCAACTCCCAACTTCCAAATGAGCATAAGCATTCTATGTACCCATGTTATGTCATTTTAATTTATAAAGCTCACAAATCACCCCAGGAGGGGTATCTTGGTGGTACAAGCTCATTTTAATATTCCAGAATTCAGACTTACGCAGGATATCACTCACCTCCCTGTTAACACATTTACAATATACACACATTCATTACCCTAGAGTAAACAAGAAAACACAAATTACACATAGAGGGATATGGTAAATCAAAATCTTGCAGATAAGATGACTTTCTTCCAACACAGGAGCTGTTCCTTCTGCTTCCTTGCACATCCTGGCTGAGAAAGTCCTTTGCCACAGGAATGTAGATTTTTTTCCAAAGAAGTGTTGCTGGGACTAGACTGTGGACATCATTTTCCCAAATTCCTAATCATGTAATGCTCTGTTTTAACAACATTTTTGAGCAACATTATCACTTTCAAAGCTGACTAAATTCAGCAACCTTTCCTTGGGTTCTTTTTCCTAACTGATTTTTCCTAACCTAATCAGCAAGCAAAACACATTTTATGTTTCTTTGACAGCCATGCGCTAGTCATAATCCATTTAAGCTTTTCCTAGTCTTCTCTTTCTCTCTTTTCATAAATCAGCCTCCTCCCCAGACACGTCACCCACACAATGCATTCTCTTTCTGTTCACCCAAGAGAGACACATAAGGTAATTATGTGCTCTTTTTCTTAACAACTCAAAGGGTGTCACCCCAGTTATGGATGTGAAGTTAACCTGTATAACTGCTCCTTTTTTGTTCAATCCAATTCCACCCATTAGCTAAGGCATGCTGCACAGATTATTTTATTACCTTGTCAAATCGTTCAATCATGCCACTGGCTTCAGGATGATACAATGCTTTATTTAATGTTTGATTCCCCTCACTTAGAAAAACTCAACCATACCATGCATGTAATTAGTTCTCCATTGTCAGTCAACAAAGTAGGTGGGAAACCTCTTCAAACAACTCATTGAAAAACCCAGTCTCTGCCTGAGTCTTTACTGAGTTTACTTTACTTCAGGCCACTAGGAGAAAATCTCAATACATGTTATGATATACTTCTCAGTACTATGTCCACTATGCACAAAGCAACATCCACCCAGTTCTCTGATTCCCCCTCTCTGATTACCATAGATTGAGTCCTATTTTAAAATCTTATCAGTGTTCCTGCACACAAAACAATCCCTCACAGCTCTTTCTATAAATAAGTCCATTCCTGGCCACCAGTAACACTCTCTGTCCCTCTCCTTCATCTTGGATATGCCTGGATGACATTCCTGCTAATTTTCAATCAATTTCATTTTTAAGTGATCGGTAGGCACATGCTTACTCCCTCCCATGATTAAACCATCCGTATGAGAAATGTTATACTTTATATGCCAATATCCTTTCATGTTCTCATCGCTATTGTCTTTCACCTTCCACCCCTCCTCAAGTCTATGAATTGCGTTCTGTAAAACTGATCACCTTCCAGTTCCTTTCTCCATTCTTCTTGTTGTGTAATTCCTCCTGAGACTATGCATACTTTAACATCTTCCTCCCAAATACCATCATCAAATATTCACTATCCAAGCGTTCACTTACAGGTTCAATCGCACAAAATCTAGTAAAACAGTCTGCTATTGAATTTGTAGAGTAGCACCAGGAAGATATGTCAAAACAAAATCAAATCCATGCAAGGCCACCCATCTACAAATCCTGCCACAGATGGAATCAAGGCTTTTTTTGGTACACATTTCCTTCAATGGCTTAAGGTCTGTTTTGATTTTTAAGGTGTTGCCCCACAACATTTCTGAAGCTTTATCTCCACACAGTACACAGCCAACGCTTCCTTCCCAATGACCAAATAATTAACTTCAGCCCCCTTCAATCCATGTAAAATTAACATAATGGTATTCTCTTTCCCACTTGATATCTGTACAAGGGCTGCACCAAGACCTTTCAAGCAGGCATCCTTCATTGATATAGTCTTTGCTTCTCGTTCAAAGTTACCCAAATTAGAAGCTTTACCTAAACATTGCTTAATTTTATTGAATTCTTTCTTACAACTCTCTGATTAAAAAAGTCAATGCCCTTCTTCAACAATTCCCTCATACAACCACGTTTCTCAGCAAAACCTGGAACAAATGTACTAGAGTATTCTGCAATGCCCAAGATCCTCAAAAGGCCATCTTTATTTCCAGGACTTTATTTCTGACCGCTAAAGTTCCCTCCAAGTGGAAGCAGGCCTGGGTTTCCCCCATTCTGAAAAAACCCACTCTAGACCCCTCGCTTCCTGAGAACTTTAGACCTATCTCCCTGCTCCCCTGGCCTGCCAAAATTATCGAGGCACACGTCAACAATATTCTGACAGACTTCCTCCTTATCAATAACATCTTGGATGACTCTCAACACGGGTTTAGAGACGGTCATAGCACCGAGACCGCCTTGCTCAGTGTTTCAGAGGACCTCCGTACCATCCTAGACACCGGAGGCACGGCAGCACTGGTCCTGTTGGACCTCAGTGCTGCCTTTGACACGGTGTCACACGAGGTCCTCTTGTCGAGATTGGAGGAGATTGGGATCACAGGGACAGCGCTGGAATGGTTTAGAGTCTTCCTTTTCAGCAGGTCTTTTAGAGTCTCTACCCCTCCTTATATCTCCGAGGAACATAACATTGGACAGGGAGTGCCGCAAGGCTCTTCCCTGAGCCCCACCCTGTTCAATGTATATGTCCGCCCCCTGGCAGAGGTAGCTAGAAGAAATGGACTTGCCCTGGTTTCCTACGCCGACGATACCCAGTTGGTGGTGTCACTTAATGATAACAGTGGTCTGGAGGCTCAACACTTCAAACAGACACTCACTGACATCACCAACTGGATGATGGCGAATTTTCTTCAACTAAATGCCGGGAAAACGGAGATTCTCCTCCTGGGCAAAAACACCTCGTCCTGGGGTGACAACTGGTGGCCGGATGTGCTAGGTTCTCCCCCTACGCCTAAGGAATGTGTCAAAAACCTGGGAGTTTGGGTGGACTCTGCTTTAAAGTTCACGCACCACACCAAAAAAGTTGCCGCCACATGCTTTGGCGTCTTGCGAAACATCAGGCCCATTCTGAAGTTCTTTGATTGCCGCACTCGCCAACTTATCGTCCAGGCGACCATTCTCTCCAGACTGGACTATGCGAGCTCCCTTCTATTGGGAGCTAATCTAGCTGAAATCACTAGATTGCAAAGAGTTCAGAATGCGGCCACCAGGGCTCTGGTTGGTCTCCCGCGCCATTCCTCTATATCGGGAACCTTGAAGAAACTGCACTGGCTCCCGGTGGGCAAAAGGGTCCAGTTCAAAGCATTGTGCCTCGCTTTCAAAATCCTTAAAACCTCCTCCCCCCAATGCTTCGCCCACTCCTGTCAGAGTACATCCCTAGGAGATCGCTCCGGTCAGAGGGGCAGCATCTTGCGATCATCCCCCGCACCAGACTGGCTAGAGTGGGCGGCCGCTCTTTCAGTTTCCTAGCGGCCAAGCTATGGAATAGTCTCCCTGAAGCTATCCGCGGGATTCAGGATCTCCTAGTCTTCAGAAAGGCTATCAAAACACACCTCTTTCAACAATAGTTTCATCCTTAGCGTCTCCACCTCTCTGTACACTGTCCTTCCGCAGCGCCGGGACGCCCCTTTGCTGAGGCAGCCGTGCGCTATACAAATCACCATAGCATAGACATTTTTTCTTGATGGCAATTACCAGATCTTTCCTTGGACATATACCATCTGATGTGATCATGTGCCCCAGATCCTCTGTCTCTACCACATCAAACTTGCATTTCTCCAATTTAAGAGTAAGATCACTTACACTAAGCATCCTCAACACTTCTCATAATCTGATATCATGTTCTTCCTGTCTCTCACCATTAATTAAACTGTCACCCTGATAGATCTCCACACCATCAATACCTTTCAAAATGTGCTCCATGACCCTCTGAAAAACTGATGAAGCTGAAATCCGTCCAAAATCTATCTGCAAAAACGTATAGGTTCCACAAGGTGTAAAAAAAGACATCAGTTCTTGAAACTGTGGATGTAAAGATATCTTACGATAGGCTGATGTAATCTAGGGTTGAAAAATATTTTGCAGGGGCTAGACAACATAACATCTCTGTTATGATAGGTAAAGGATAATGATCAGCCACTACAGTTTTGCTTAACTCTCTTAAATCAACACAGAATCTTGCGCCACCATTCGCTTTGCAAGCCATCACACCTGGTGCCAACCATTCAGCCACTTCCAACTCTTGAAGATCCCATTCTCTTTCTCTACATTGCCTCCTTTGCCATAAGGGGAACATTGTTCACCCTCTCCACCCTCTATCCTCTACTGAACCTGGTTTAAGTTTTATTAAATGAACATAACAAACCCTTTATGAAGACCTCAGGAGACTGCTCCTCATACTTGTGTGGTTCACTATGATTTTGCACCACCTCAGCAACCTCAATACATCATTGGGATCAAGATACACAGCTAAATCCATCTCATGGAATCAACTGATTAAAGAATCTAGTCTAATGGAAACATACATTTTCACAGGGATCAATCTTCTATCAAACTTTATAGTACCCCAAAAGCATCCCAACAATTTATTAGGCTCTCCACAATAGGCTCTCCACCATAACCTTTGGGTTGTATTTCCAGTTTAGGATCAATTTTGTTTATTAACACATTCCACATATATCAGGACACAGCATGCTGCCTACAACCCTACAGGGCCAGCAGCGTTCATTCAATGTTCTGGATCGCTTTCATCGTTATGAGTTTATGTTGCAAAATAAGACTGATTTTTAAGTACAGTAAATAAAACAATACCAAACTGTAAAATAACAACCCCTCCCCACAACCCCCACCCTCCTTCCTTCCTGCAACTACAGGAAGATACAAGTTATGGTCAAATAGCCCCCAACCAGGGGCCCATCTATGCTACCTCCAACAGCACCCATCAACTCTCAGAGGGGGGGAGTCTCGGGAATCAGTTGTAAGATGCGGAAATTGGATGGGCAGTACAATTCTCTAAATTCCCTAGACAGAATAGAAATAAAAGGAGCCCTTAGTTCTGAGTAGGAGGAACCCACAGGAGTGACTGCCAAGGATAGCATCCCCATTCCTAAAAGGAACCACAGTTGATCCAAGCAAGCCGCATGGTCTGGTGCCTTCTCAGTGCCCCGGAGTGAGAGTATTATCAGGTGAGCTGTGTTCACAGCCAGGACCATCTGCTTTCACTGACTAGAATTCAGAGTAAACATTAATGCATTTGGGAACCCCGGGATAGCATGGGAATCGTGGGATGGTAGTTTTGAAAGTGAGGTCAATATCACCCAAGACTTACTCCCAGTATCTAGTGAGTTTTGGACAGTGCCACAGTAGGTAAAGTTAGGTTCTGTCACTCCAGAACCTCTCCAGCAGTCTCCTGAGTGGTCCAGATTCTACTTCTGGATGCAACTTGGAGTGTATTACCTATATGAGGCTAATTTGTATCCTGTTTTGATGTTTATCATTGTGTGTGTTGTATGGTGGACTCTATAAAATATGGCTTCTCACTCTTTGTCCGAGAAGGATCCACTCATCTCGGCCTTCCATCACCTCTATCCTGGAGTCTTTGGACAGGGCCCTGTCCTGTCTAAATGGCCATAAATCTCCGAGACCAGCCACTTATCGTCTGCTTTTAGAAAAAAACACTTTTTAAATGGAGTCATCAGGCGACCCCACCTCAGGGCATGTGTCTGGACCTAATTCCCAGTGGCAGAGTTGTAAAGATGCGAAACGGTCTGCCTCCATCAAGGAGTAGCCAAGCTTGAGTTGCTTAAATGAAATGAGACCATCCAGATCAAATAAGCAGCTGAGGCATTCACAGCCCCCTTCTACCCAGCTGCAAAAGCTGTCTGCTGCATCCCGTGAGGGAAGCCTGGATTAGCAAATAGAGGTGTCATGGGTGAAGTAAAAGTTGTTAGGCCAGCTTTGACTGCCATTAAATCGGATACTATCAGGTCCAAGCTCATCACAGGTGACGAGTAGAGTCCCAAAGCACTATGCCTGCAAGGAAGCCACATCTCCTTCCATATTTCAGTGCCTGCCACTGCATAGTCCATAATAACCCAGTATTTCCCAGAGAGGGCCTGCTTCATTCAATGAGCTACTGGAGCTGGACGACTCGGTAATAGCGCAACAGCAAGAACACAGCCAGCCCCCCTCCTGGTTCGCCCAATACAAATGGTGTTTCTAAAGCCTAGGTTTCTTGTACCCCATATGAAATTATTGATGTTGAGTTGGAGAGATCGAACTGCGCCGACAGGCAGGGTCAGCAGCAGTGTATAGAAAATATAAAGGACTCTAGGGAGGATGGACATTTTAACCACTGCAATCGGACAAAGCCATGACAAAGGTAACCGGTGCCATGTCGCTAGATCTTTGTGAATCTGTGAGGCTAGAGATACGTAATTTGCCACCACAATCATAGGATGCGTTGGTGCCAGGGAGAGGCCCAGATAAGGACGGTCCTCTGTCACACCCATTTGAAAGTGAACTGCTCTTGAAGATCATGCTCAGTCTCCTGGGTATCTGTAAGATTCAAGATCTGGGACTTCTGCAAATTGACCAGAAAGTCTGATATTGAACAAAAAAACTGGAGCTCCACTGCAATAACTGGGAGCAAAGTCAGGGGCTCTGTGACCAGAAAAATAACATGGTCAGAATATAAGCTGACCAAATGGTGTCCAGGGCCAAACAGGATCTCAGTGGCTACTGGGTTGTCTCTCAACCTCTGCTCCAAGGGCTCCATGCAGAGGGCAAAAAGGAGTGGGGAGAGCGGGCAGGTCTGGCGGGTGCCACGATAGATGGGGAAGTGACTGAACCAGACTCCGTTAACCCTAACTGCCCCTTGTGGAGCACTATAAATACACCAAACCCACATCCCAAACCTCTCACCAATGCCAAGCCGCTTTAAGGTCTCTAACATATAGGGCCAGGGCACCCAGTCGAAAGCTTTCTCTGCATCAATAGAGAGCAAAAGTGCTTCTTTACTTGATTGATACTCTTTATCTATGAGATGGCTAATGCATTTGGTATTGTCTCTGCACTGGCAAGAGGGAATAAAGCCCGATCAATCCGGATCAATAAGCCCAGGCATAAGGGGATTGAGACTGTGTGCCAAAATTTCTTGCAAAGAGTTTCGCATCTATGTTCAGCAGCGAGATGGGGCTGTAAGACCCACACTAGGTTGGATCCTTACTGGGTTTAGGGAACACTGAGATGGAGCCTCTAGCATAGACTCCATCATAATGCCAGAGTCAGAGAAGGAATAAAAAAGTTGCATAGGCAGTAGCGCCGGATCAGATTTTTTTTTTTATAAAATGCGGCGCTGAAGCCATCCGGGCTGGGGGATTTCAAGGGTTTCAGTCGGCCAATAGCCACGATCACCTCCTCCATGGGAATTGCCCTATCTAAAGCATCGCCTCGAAGGGGGGGGAAGAGGAGTGAGGGTGGTACAATTAACGTAATCTAGGCCGTCATTGGTCTGCCGTTGAATGCAGTTAGACGTAGAATGCCTGGTAGGCCGCCGCAATACTTTCGGGATCCCTGACCTCGCCATCAGTGTCCATAGTGATAGCCCAAACCGAGCCAGAATATTGCTTATTGCGAAGATGGTGTGCTAACATGTAGCTCCCCATTGTTGCCCAAATAGAATCTATGTTTAAGGTTCAACATAGCAAATTCAGCACGGTCTAGGTCTAAACGCTGTAGCTGCAAGAGCTTCTGCTCCTGTTACCTCCACAACCTAGGGGCACCTGGTCTCTTATGGATGGCCTCCAGGTCAGAGGCCCTCTGTCCAAGAACTTTCCATTTATCGCGTCACCTCAGAGTCTTGCCAGCTGCAAGAGCAATAAGCTCTCCTCGAATGACCAGCTTCAAAGCCTTCCACACCGAGACGTTGGCCCGTTATCATTAAGGGCCACATCATTTTAAGCGCCACACAGATTGCATTCACTGTAGCGGGGGACTGAAGTATAGTGTCCCTAAGTCGCTAGCTTGGAGAATGAGAAGCAGGAGAAGGCATCTGGATGTCAACGTGATGGGCGCATGGTCACATAGGGAGCGGGGTTCAATAGTAGTACAGATCACCCGATTTAGCAAAGTTGGAGAAGCCAGAAATGTTAATTCGGGCATGCGTCTTGTGTACCATGGCAAAAAAGGAATAGTCCCTGTCACTAGGGTGATACCAGTGCCACAGGTTGCGCAAACCACAGTTGGCAAGCTAGCGAATGCCCTCGGTTGAAAAAGCTATGGTCTGGCCGGATCTCTGACCAGAGCAGTCAGGCCCAGAATCCATCACCAAGTTCAGATCTCCACCCACCTTGACAGATGCTTCCGGAGACTGAAGGACCTTAGCCAAAAAAAGTCCATCAGAAAACTTTCCTGGTGCTCATTAGGCACATAAACAGTGGCAAGTATGAAGTGATAAGTGCCCACCCGCACCTGTCCTTCTTAGTGGGACTTGAGGACCAATATCGCTGCGGGAATCACCGGGTTTTGCATCCTGTGGACATCTTTAGACAGCAATTGAGTCTCCTACAGGAGGCAAATGTCCCCCCCCCCTGCATTTTCAATGAGTGAAAGGATGGCTGATCGCTTTGTGGGGTTGTTTAAGCCTCGAATGTTGAGGCTTAGTAATGTAAGCTCTATGAGGAGTGCATGTAAGATATTTTCTATGATCAGGTCACCCCCTAGCCAGATCAGGGTCTGGGGATGGGTGTGCAGGCTTTTAATGAAGGTCAGGAACCACCAAACCAGGCATCTCCAATGGATGTGTACATGTACAAAGGAAGGAAGAGACCCAAATAAACCCAAAATCCCCAACAATAAAAAATAACCAAAGAGTGTAGATAAACAGTCCATCAAACATGGAAACATAGAAGTGGGGGTGGCACCATTAGGAGCATCCATCGGCAAAACCCAAATAGGATCCGCCTCTTGTCCCGCCATCTGCAGCACACCCACTGCATCTAGATCATCCTATTGTCCTTCTAGAGTCAAGACCCAGCATTATCCCCTCTGTCTCCAGGCAGGGAGTGAGGAAAAGCCTCACACTCCTGTGCAATGGTATATGAATCAGGGCGAAGACCCTTGGGGGTAGATTTATGGCGTGCCCTGGGCCAGCCACGCCCAGCCAGATGGTCTCGAGCAGGAGCGGTTTGTGACACCTGCTGCATTGGATCAATGCTTAGGACCTTGCAAGCCTCTGCCAGCGATCAAAGTTGGTAATTCTTGCCCTCCAGATGTAAATTTAGGGGAAAGGGATGGCCCCAAGAGTAGGGAATGCTGGTGATCCTCAAATCAGCTGTGACTGGGTGAAAGTCCCTTCTTTTTTGCAAAGTGATCCCTGCCAAGTCTTGATATAACAGGGTGGTGTGACCCTGAAACTGCAATGGCTGGGCATCATGTGCTTTACATCAGATGGCTACTTTAGTTTTGAAATTGTGGACGCAAACCAGGATTTCAGCTGGAGGTTGCTTCGCAGCTCTTAGTGGCCCTATCAGGTGGCACCTATCGAATTTGATCTCATCTTCCCCTGGGGAGCCCAAAACCAGATCAGAGCCTTATGAGGCAATCGGCACCCAAATATATGATTATTGTTCCTTTTGGACCTGTTTCCAAGGTCCTCAACATGGGCCTGCAGGTCGATCTGCTGCTCTTGGAGGCGGATTAGTTCTGCTGAAGACTCTCGATCTTCTCTGGCAGAGGCTCCAAGGCAGCCACCCGCTCTCCCACCTCATCCATGTCTCTGCACACCTCTGTAAGATCTGAGAGGAGGTCCTTCTTCACTGCCTGGAGGTCTTTGCGCAGAGAAGCAAATAGGGACTCCAAAATCTTGTTGTTAACAGGATTTTCAGGGTCTTCACCACCGCCCCCGGGTCCTGGCTCTGCCACCCCTGATTTCTCGCCTGTGGTCTCTCCAGGAGCCTTAAGGAGCATGTCCAGCAGGGTGCGGTCCATTTTGGACATAGTAGAGGCTATATCATCAAGATACACCTTGGGGGCAGCTCTCTATTCCCGGGGAAAGCCAAGCCTGGCCCCGCAGGAGTAGCAGGGAGCCAGAGACACTAGCTCCTGGATTAAAGTCAATGCAAGTGCCTCCGCTAGCAATTTGAATGCCACCCGGAATCCCCCCTTGTCAGTTACTTCTCCTTAGCAGGTGCAGGGGCCAGTTCTGCTGATCACTGTGCTAAGTCTTCAAGCTCCGTCGGATCATTATCTCCTCAGGCACAACTGTGAGGCCAGCCTGACACCGTTATCCCCCAGCTCCTTTGTTGGGGGCTGGACTAACAGGCATCTGGCAAACCTTCAGGCTCTCGATTCTATGCCAGAGGGCTGGGCAGCCCCACCACACCATGTAACTTACAGTTCTCCACGGGGGTAGCAGAAGCCCCCGACTCCCCCACAATAAGGGCCCGGCAGCCCCCACTTGTGCCCACTGGTACTCAAAGATACAGGTCCAGCTCCCGGAGGGAGAGAAACTGCCCCACCAGTGTCACAGGGCTAGCAGGCCCAAGTCAGTGCAATCAGGCTCCACAAGAGGGTCAAGCTTTCTGCAGTCTCACTTGAGCCCAGTCTAGTGCCCCGTCTCTTGGTGAAGTACGCCGCCACCTGTCAACGCGCAGACAAAGGGTGACTGGCTAAGCACCTGTCACGGGCACTTCGAGAAGGCCCCATCCTGGAAGGCCCCCACAAGTAAGAAGGGCCCGGGGCAACCACTAGAGGGTGGGATCCAGGCGTGTATCCCACGAGGATCAGGGAGGTATCACGTTCCCAGCCCACGGAGAGCCTCCTCCACAGCACTGCCAAACTCTAGACCTGGGCCCCAGCGAGACAGACCCTGATGGAAGTGATTGTCCATCAGGGTCCGTAGGCCCATAGACGTGGGCCTCCGGTCGCAGGAACCAAGTGCTGAAGGACTGTATGTGTATGTAAATGTATGGGCATTTATATAGCGCACTACTTACCCGGAGGGTCCCAAGGCGCTTCGACCGCTGCGAAACCCTTCCTGGCTTCCCTGAGAGATGGTCCCTTAATGGGTATCTCCAGGGTGAGACCAGGCATCCCCGGCGGTCTGGTGGGGCCGTTAGTGAAGATGAGGCAAGCTAATGCCCAGAGTTGCCGAGTGTGATCGCTGATCAGAGTGGGCACCGAGGCGAGAGAATTATCGAGTCCGCTGACCCTGGTCCAGAAACCTGCCGCACCGGGAATCGAACCCTGGTCCCGGGCCGTCCTCTGCTCTCGGGTCTGCCGCCTCTAACCAGTGAGCCACACTACTTCATGGGCTCAATGACTTTGCCGGCTGCCGCAGCCTGCCGCCACATTTACCACTCATGATCCTGTTCGTCCTCAGCATGGGTGCCCGCGTCTCCATCCAGGCCTGATTGTGGTTCACAGGCCTCAAACACCACCCGACGGCATGTCCCCAGGATCTGGCCGCTCTCCAAGTAAGGGCCCAGGTGACCTGATCTCCCAATGAAGGCCGTAGAGTAGGGTAGTGTGTGCTGCCTAGGCTGCAGTCCACCGGCCTCTGTCTCTGTGTGGGTGCCCGGCCTTCTATTTGGGCCAGCCAAGTTCTACGAGCCTCCTCTATTTCCCGGGCATGACGTCTGCAGTCCCAGTCTTCCCCGGGGCATACCAGTGCTATTGGAGCGACAAGTAAGGAGCGACAGGCCAACACATCTGTTCAAGCTGCCATCTTGACCACGCCCCCTGTATGTCCAGTTATAACAGTTTCACTGACCGATTTAATTTTTATGGCACAACATTTTTGCCATGTTATTTGTGCACCGGAATCAAATAACATTTTAACTGTAACTCCATTAATTTGAACTTCCTCAAATGACTCTTCGTCATTCTGCCTTCAATCTATAGACCTATTGTGCCACTTTACTGGTCATATGTGTAATTCATTTCCCTCACCTTCTTTTTATCATTGGCAGACCTTCAACAACTCGTGAAGTGACTGTTTTTTCCACAGGTTTTGCAAACTGCTTTCCATCCTTAGTACGATATAAAATTAACCATAACAGCCACATTCCAACACCTAAAACATCTTCCCTGAATTGTTCTTGCATTTTTTAAATCCTGTATAATGCACGATGTTCACTCTTGTTTAATTCCTGAATCAGTTTTTGCCATGTGAACCATTTTATTAACCCCTATCATTACAAACAGAAGTCTCACTAATGACATCAACACAGGCTTGAAAGCAAACACAAGAAATATCCCTGGTAAGAATTTCTTTCAGTGAATGGCTGTCTTTTTGCCACTTGGATTCCCTAGCCCTTTCTAACACACAACCCAACATGAATTGATTGTGCAGCCGTTCTTCAATTGCTGCACCAAAATTGCAGGTTCATGCCAATTTCCTTAACACAGTAGTATATTCCTCAACACGCCACTACATTTCTGCATTCTTTTACCAAAATAATAACGTTCTAATACTATTCTTAATTTAGGAAGATAATGTAAATCCAATATTTTTAAACATTTCTCATACTCTTTACACTCTCAGCTTCCTCAGAAGAAAGATCTGGAAATTGTTCAAAATCATCTTGTCACTCTGGACCCAAACAATGATATTTTCTTCTCCGCACTTAAAGATTTTCCAGAAACTTTGGTAGAGTGGTTGAAGGCTCTCTTCCACTTTTGCCGTAGTATGGGAGGGTCACCAGGTGAGGTTAGAAACATGGAGGTGCCTTTACATTCTGCATAATGAGCACAATAAAATCATCCATATATATGTAAAAGAGAAACAAAGACCAGTATCCGTAGTGATACCCGAAGAGCCTGTATCTGTAAAGGAAGAAATAATTAACCCAACAGTGTCCAACAGCTGTTTTTGATAGAACGAAGGCAGAGCAAAAACAAATCCCAAAATCCTAGATTTTTCCAAGGAAGAAGGCTCTCTAATCCTGTTAATAAGCAGAATCATTTCCGAAGAGAATATGGTCGCAGAAACCTTGAACCAGCAAAATAGGAGGTTGATCAAATTAAAATGACAGACAGTCAATAAAAGTGACTACATGTAGCCAATTTAGTTTGAAGATAAATGTCCAACAAATTATGACAGTTGAATATGTTGCGCCAATTTTATGAAATAGCACAAACTGAAACGGTTGTTAAACACGTCCATATCAACTAGCACAATTTAAGGTGTATTGAAGAAACAGATTGGGTAGAAATAGATAGAACTACTTAAGAATTGAAAGAGGCAGTGCTTGCTTATTATGAAAGGCTCTTACAAGTGTTTAAACAGTACAGTGGAATTGAGAATATCACTGATAAAGAGATGGGACATCCTTTGAAAGTGTATGTGTTTGGAGCCATTAAAATTGAGTAACTGTGAAGCTGGTCTTTTGTCCATTAAAATCTCATCTGAATGCATGATCATGGGATATCTTATCTATCGCCCCTCTGGGGGCTCCTCAGTGTTCGCCGACAGCTTATTGGATTTGGTGACTCAGCCCGCCCTGCGCTACAATAAATCTGTTTTACTAGGTTATGTTATGTTATGTTATTTATTCTTTTGCATAGCGCAACGGTTACTCAAAAAGAGTGTCCCGGCGCTTTGGGTAAGGAGAACTGATTCACAATAACATAACACATTAAAAAAAGCAAAGAACACACAGGCAAAAAAAGAGGGGACTGCTAACGGGACTACTGAGTGAACAACCAGGTCTTCAGACCTCTCCTAAAGTCAAGCAGATTCGAAGCCCCCCTGAGAGGGAGCGGAAGCGAATTCCACATCTGTGGAGCCAGCAGGCTGAAGGAGCGGCCACCCAGGCGCGCTCTCTTAACACGAGGAACAGCCGCCAAGAGCAAAGATTCTGATCTCAGAGAACGAGCTGGATGGTAAAAGGCCATTCTCTTATGAAGATACCTTGCTCCCACAGCATGGAGAGCCTTGTATGCCAGAGTCATAGCCTTAAAGGCGATCCGTTTACGGATGGTTAGCCAGTGCAGAGTCGACAACAGGCCCGAGGCGCTGGTACGTCTGTTTAGGCCAAAAATGGCCCTGGCAGCCGCGTTCTGCGCAACTTGGAGACGCTGCAACAGGTACTCTGGTAGGCCCAGGTAAAGAATGTTGGCGTAATCCAACCTGGAACCTATCAGGGCCTGCACCGTCAGCTTCCTGTGCTCCTCCGACAGAAGAGGCAAGAACCTCCGCAGCATCTTTAATAGGCCGAAGCAGGTGCCGGTCACTCCAAGGATCTGGGCTTTCATCGTCAGCCCCTTGTCCATCTTAACCCCAAAGTTTTTAGCCATAGGGGATGAACTGGACGGGGGGAACATGTCGATGGGCCACCAGGCCTGCCAGCTCGGCTCCGTATAGCACCCGAAAAAGAGTACCTCGGATTTATCGGAATTGCACTTGAGGCTGTTCAGTTGGAACCATGTGAACACCGCCCCAAGGCAATTCCGGATACTCTCCCCGTCAAAGTCTGCCCCTCTCTCACAAGAAAAGAGGAGCTGGGTGTCGTCGGCATACGACACGATCCGGGCGCCAAACGACTCCACCACCGCCGCCAAAGGGGTCATAAAGATGTTGAAAAGGGTCGGGCTCAATATAGAGCCCTGAGGGACCCCGGCTCCCAAAGGCGGCATCGCGGCAGTGTCAGGCGGCGTCCAGACCGTTTGCCGGCGGCCAGCTAGAAAGGACGAAAACCAGCTGAGCACCGTCCCCCGAAGACCAATCTCATAGAGTCTTGCGAGAAGGCCATCATGGGGGACGGTGTCGAAAGCCGCCGACAAGTCCAACAACACCAGCATGACTTTGCCCTCGGTATCCAACACCCCCTTGATAGTTTCAGAAACCTCAAGGAGCGCGGTCTCGGTGCTACGATTTGAACGGAAGCCCGACTGGGAGTCATGTAAGATCTCATGGGTCTCCAAATAATTGGAGAGCACCGACTGAACATATTTGCTCTCATAGGTGCTCTCAACCTTCATTTTGAGGATGCGAAATGCGTAGAGGCACAAGGTGTGATATCCTCTTTGAAATCCCTTATGCTGACTCTCCTGGATGAGAGGCCCTGCATCAGGCGGGTCATTTGTTGGACCCCATATTTTCTAACTGGAAGGGCATCAGGGTGCTCCCCCCTATCAGAGTACCATGGTCAGACCATTACCTTATTCCATTTAATATAATTGGCAGATCTAAAGGGTATTCACCTAAGCGGCCTATTGTAAACAAGCGCAAGAAATGGAATAATTTTAGTCAGGAAACTTTTGAATCCTTGCTTATGCTAGGGAAACCGCCTCTCAGCAAAACTCCTAAGGTAGCATGGAAGGAGTATGAGGATTGGATATCAAAAGCTTTAGACGAGGTGGCCCCTTGGACCCATAAAGCTCCAGCTCGTAGGACGAAGTCCTCCGCTTGATACAATGAGGATTTATGTGCCGAAAAAGCCAGATGTAAAAGACTTGAACGTCTGTGGCGCAAAGATTGTGACGCTGGCTTGAAAGAGCTATACATGAGTAGTTTGAAGGAGTATCATAGGAGTATCAACAAGGTGAAAGGATTATTCTTCAAAGAGAGGATAGAATCCGCTGAGAACTCCTCAAAGGAGCTTTTCTCCATCTACAAGGAGCTTACGGCTCTCAATAGGATTGAGGCCAAAGACCACATCTCCACTGAAGTATGCGAATCCATCGCTGATCATTTTGTACATAAGGTGGAGAGGATCTATCAGTCTTTTTTGCAGGAAACACCTGATAAAACATTGGCCAGGAATATTGTCACTGGATCAGATACTAACCCAGGTCTCAGCGAGTTTATGGTCCCCCCACAGGAGGAACTGACTAAGTTAATCTTGACCATTCAGTCAGGGTCCCCTCTGGATGTGGCACCTCCAAGGATCCTTAAGAATCATGTACATCTCCTAACAAGTTATATAGGTAATCTGGCCTCTATTTCTTTTCAAGAAAATCTAGTGCCAGCGGAATGGAAACGGGCTCAGGTTGTACCAATTAAAAAGAAGCCTGCCTTGAGCATTTCTAACCTGGATAATCTTAGGCCCATTTCTCTTCTGCCTTTCTGTGCCAAAGTGGTGGAAAAACTGGTGAGCAATCAGCTGGTTAAATATGTGGAAGACAACCAGATTCTACACCCTTCCCAGTCGGGCTTTAGGGCAAGGTATTCGACTGAATCTGCCCTCCTGTTCTCCACAGAATTGCTTAGTCAGAAAGCAGATGAAGGTCAGACGGCCGCCTTGATATTGCTGGACTTAAGTGCGGCATTTGATACCGTGTCGCACCCGAGATTGCTAGCCCGTCTGAGAGAAATTTGAGTTGCCGGCCCGGCTTATGAATGGATGGCTTCCTTCCTGGCGGACCGACAATTCCAAATACATTGTCCCCCCTTCAAATCCTCTCCCCGAATTCTTAACCAAGGGGTCCCGCAGGGTTCCATTTTAAGTCCTGTATTGTTTAATCTCTACATGGAACCTCTGGCCAGGCTGGTGGAATCGTACGGGGTGGATATCGTATCATATCATCTGACTTGATTTCTGCTCTTAGGGTTGAGCTGCCGGCTGGGGCTGATCGTGTTTGCGGGCTCCCAGAGGCAGCGGGCCCCATCTTAGGTTGGGCTGACTTCACTATCCCAGCCCTGCCACTCCCCCGCCGCTCTGCCCCTATTTAAACGGGCAGTATGAGGCAGCGCAGCGGACGAGCGCAGCGGCCGCGACGAAGGCGCGCCGGAGTTGCGCCTGAGTTAAGCCCGTCTGCGCCCGTCCGCGGCCGGACGGGGCCAGGGGCACGAGATGCTGCCCGTCTAACCATGTACTCACCTTCTTTGCTCTGCTCGTATTGGTCCCCAGGCACCATTGACCCCTCTACAACTACTCACTTGATGCATCTTGGTTTGTTTATTTCCCCTCCTCAACTACCCCCCGGGATTGTATCTCATCTAGTCTCGTCGCCCACTACGTCCCCCCTTGCTCCCCTATTACCTTCTGTCCCCCTTGTTCCGGTATTTAGCACTTCGGCCACACTCCTAAATACTAGGTCTGTGGTCAACCATCAATACGAACTATTCGACTACATCGACTCCCATGAACCAGATCTCTTATTCCTGACAGAGACCTGGTTCAAGGCTGACTCCCTGCCCAATGTGCTAGCCGCTTTACCACCTACATATTCCGCCATTCGGGCGGATCGCTTAGAAGGCAGGCGGGGCGGAGGAGTGGCCCTAATAGCTCGTACTGACTTCAGCTTTCAGATTCTTCCTTCCCCTCTTATTCCTGACGTAGACTACCTTGTAGCCCGTTCGACCTCTCACCAGGCACCCCTCACTTTTGTTCTAATTTACCGTCCTCCCCAACCTACTCCCTCTTTCCTTTCAAGCATCCAGACCCTCCTGGCTACCCTGGTGATGAACAACTCATCAGTACTAGTCCTAGGGGACCTCAACTTTTGGCCCAACGACCCTGCCGAGAGCCCCCAATCCAAAGAGTTCACCAACCTCATGATCAGCTTGAACTTTTCATCACTTGTTCACAGTCCCACTCACACACATGGCCACACGTTAGACCAAATCTGGGCATTGAATGTCCCGTCCACACCCCCTACAATATCCCCTTGTTCCTGGTCAGATCATTCCATCATCACCTTTTCCCTTGCTTTAGCCCCTATGGCCAAACCTCAGCTCCCCAAGAACACTTGGGTCAGGAAATGGGGCAAAACCGACATGCCTTCTCTCTGCTCGATCTTGGCCAAAACTTGCAGCTACTTCCCAGCTGCCCGCTATTAACAACTGGCTGACCCTGGCAGGTGACGAATTCGCTCCCCTAAGGCGGCTTACAGTCAAGCGGGCCCATGCAGCCAATCGCTGGTTTACCCCAGACCTAAAAGAAAAGAAACTAGCTGCAAGGAGGGCCGAGCGAGCCTGGAGAAGAACTTACAGCCCCGAGCAAAAGACAACCTATCTGTCCGTTTTACAAATCTACAAAAAGGGCATTCTCGAGGCCAAAACTGAGTTTTATACGAGCAGGATAATGGCAGCAGAGTCCCACTCGAAGGAAATCTTCTCTACTGTCCACTAACTGGCATCATCGAGCAGAGCTACGGCCACCATCCCCCCTTCCCAGTCCCTCTGCAACTCGCTCAACGAGTTCTTTATTGATAAAGTTGCCAAAATTAAACTTAACATTCCCCTGCCCTCCCCTACATTTGTCAATCCCTCCCCACCCCCCACGGCCCTTAAATTGACCACCATTCCGCTGTTAACCAATGATACACTTCTCCCGCTGCTTTGTCGGGTTAAATCAGGTTCCCCCCTGGATTTCGCCCCAGCCCATATCCTTAGGGAAATCTATTTGGCTTGCCCCACCCCGCCCCTGACCCTCCTTAACGACTCGCTCATACACGGCACTGTCCCCAGCCCACATAAATCAGCGGTTGTCATGCCAATCATAAAAAAAACCTGACGCCGACTCATCTTCCCCCTCCAACTACCGCCCTATCTCCCTCCTGCCCTATTTAGCAAAAGTCCTCGAAACTCATGTCACGACCACTCTGAGCACTCATGTAGAGGCAAATCACTGCCTCTCCCCCTGTCAAGCTGGTTTCCGCCCCCTGCACTCTACGGAGAAGGTAGTGATTTCAGTAATGGACACGCTGCGTGAAGGTATTGACATCAACCTTCCGCAAGCCCTGATACTCCTGGATTTGTCCGCCGCTTTTGACACGGTGGACCACTCCATCCTCCTCAACCGTGTCAGGGTGGCGGGCATAGAGGGCTTGGCCTTCTCGTGGCTCGAGTCCTTCCTAGCCGGGAGAGCTCAAGCGGTCCATTTGGCTGGCTTCGCGCGGGCTCCCGCAAAGTAGAGTGTGGGGTCCCCCAGGGCTCGTCACTTTCCCCTCTTTTGTTTAATTTATACATTTACCCCCTTATTTTTATGTTACAGCAGCTGGAGGTCACGGTGTTTAATTACGCCGATGACCTCCAGCTAATCTTTAACCTTTCCCATTCACCTTCATCCGCCCAGAATGTCCAGACAGTCATGACGTTCATTCAGGACTGGATGAACTGCAACCACCTCAAACTCAACCCGGACAAGACCGAGTTGGTCTTGATCGGAGGTGGTTGCAGTCCGTGGTCCCCCTCCTTCTGGCCCCCGTCACTTGGTGTCCCTCCACTCCCTGTACCTAAAGTTAAAACTCTTGGGATTCTCTTAAACCCACAACTTTCTGTTCGTTCACAAGTTGGTTCAGTGGCTTCCTCTTGTTTTTTTTCCCTCAGAATAATTAGGAAAGTTTCTCGTTTCTTTTCCCCCTCTGCTTTAAAAATGATTGTGCTGGCGAAGGTACTATCTCGCATTGATTATGGCAACATAATCTATAATGGGGCCCCTGCCTATGCGATTCACCGCCTGCAGCTGGTACAGACCCAGGCTGCCCGCCTGATTCACGGCCTACCTAAATACCATCGGGCCACTCCATTGCTCAAAGCACTACACTGGCTGCCGGTGAGAGAGCGCGCCCTCTTCAAACTTGGCTGCCTCACTTTCCAGGCTAGGTCGGGTACTGCCCCCGAGTTCATATGCTCTGCTATCAAGCCCTATCTTCCAGGCAGAGAGCTTCGCTCCTCTCACATGGCCCTTCTAGCTACTCCTTGTTTTAAAAAACAGAGGGCGGGTGGAGCGAAGTTCGCTGTCCTTGCTCCAGTTTTCTGGAACTCCCTTCCTGCTGCCCTCCGCACATCGCCTTCTTACCTACAGTTCTGGAAGGATCTCAAAACCCTCCTATTTGCGCAAGCTTACACTGCCTAAACCTCTTCCAGCTGCTGTCGTCCACTGCATCACACATAGCGCCATGAAACCGCTGGGTAAAAGCGCGCTGAATAAATGTTTTTAAATTCAAATTCAAATTCATTTGCAGATGATACGCAGCTGATGGTTACTCTATCCCACAACCCAGTTGAGACGGCTGGCAGGTTTACGGAGTGTCTTGCGGCATTAGCAAGTTGGATGAAGTTTAACTGCCTACGCCTCAACGGCAATAAGATGGAACTGTTTGTGATTGGCCCCTCACCTTCAATCTGGTCATCAACTTGGTGGCCTAGTGATCTGGGTCCTATTCTGATGCCCTCTGACACTGTGAAGAACTTGGGTGTTCTTTTGGATTCCAAGCTTACCTATTCCCAACACATAGGTAAGATAGCGGGGAGGGTAAACAGACATAATATTGAGTCCAAAATATCGATTGGACAAAATATCGAGTAAAAAATATAGACTGGACAAAATATAGACTAGACAAAATATAGACAACAAAAATATCGAGTAATATCGACTAGAATAGCCAAAATATCGAATCAAAAATATAGACTAGACATAATATAGACTAGATAAAATATAGACAACAAAAATATCGAAAATAAGGTAAGTTATTAATATTTAATAATATTTGAGTAATATAAATCTGTAGCGGGTTGTGGGCTTATAGGGGAATAGGGTGGGAAGTAATTTAATGATAAATAATTATTATGTAAATTTAATGTAATTGTTACTTAAATAATAATTGGTAATTAATTAAAATATAATAGTTAATTAATAAAAAATGATAAATTGATAAATAATTAATTTTTTGTAATTTATTTTCTGTAGCGGGTTGTGTATTTATAGGGGAATAGGGTGGGAAGTAATTTAATTATAATTAATTAATTATGTAAATTTAATCTAATTGTTAATTAAATAATAATTGGTAAATAATTAAAATATTATTGGTAATTAATTAAAAATAAATAATTGATAAATAATTAATTTTTAGTAATTTATTTTCTGTAGCGGGTTGTGTGTTTATAGGGGAATAGGGTGGGAAGTAATTTATTTTTAATTAAATAATTATGTAAATTAATTATATTTTTAAATTAATTATTAATTGGTAAATAAATAAAATATAATTGGTAATTAATTTAAAATAATTAATTGGGAATAGTAATTTTCACCCCTACGCTATCCAACGCTTTCCCTACTGTTGCACCCACTGGAGTGGGAATAGTAATTTTTACCCCTACGCTATCCAATGCTTTCCCTACTGTAGCACCCACTGGAGTGGGAATAGTAATTTTTACTCCTACGCTATCCAACGCTTTCCATACTGTAGCACCCACTGGAGTGGAAATAGTAATTTTTACCCCTACGCTATCCAACGCTTTCCCTACTGTAGCACCCACTGGAGTGGGAATAGTAATTTTTACCCCTACGCTATCCAGCGCTTTCCCTACTGTTGCACTCTTTGGAGTGGGAATAGTAATTTTTACCTCTACGCTATCCAACGCTTTCCCTACTGTTGCACCCACTGGAGTGGGAATAGTAATTTTTACCCCTACGCTATCCAGCGCTTTCCCTACTGTTGCACTCTTTGGAGTGGGAATAGTAATTTTTACCCCTACGCTATCCAACGCTTTCCCTACTGTTGCACCCACTGGAGTGGGAATAGTAATTTTTACCCCTACGCTATCCAACGCTTTCCCTACTGTTGCACCCACTGGAGTGGGAATAGTAAATTTTACCCCTACGCTATCCAACGCTTTCCCTACTCTTGTACCCACTAAAGTGGGAATAGTAATTTTTACCCCTACGCTATCCAACGATCTCTTTAATGTAGCACCCACTGGAGTGGTTACATTAAATTTAAACCTTTTGCTATGCAACGGTAAATATATTCTATATGTTTTATTAATAACATGTATTTATATATATATGTATTATTATTATTAAAATTTAAATTTACATTAATTATGTAATAATGTTACATTTATTTAATAATTTTAACAATGTTTATATTAAATATATGTAATATTATAATAGTTTTAACTTATTTTAAAGACATTAAAAAATCGATATTTTGACAGTCTATATTTTTAACACTCGATATTTTAAAGTCGATATTTTTGTACTTACCTTAGTGAAGATAGAAAGTCGATATTATGTCCCTCGATATTTTGTCATCGATATTATGGCAACTCGATATTTTGGTAGTAGATATTATTTCAGTGATCCAGCGGGGAGATGCTATGGCATTTTGAAAATCCTGCGCAAGATCTTGGATCTCTTACCTATGAATGATAGGAAAACTCTGGTCCACGCATTGGTTATGTCCCATCTTGATTATGGGAACATCCTGCTCTGTGGCCTCAGCAAAAGGAGATTGACCCAGTTACAAGGCGTCCAAAATGCCGCGGCCAGGCTTGTGCTGAAGCTACCGAGAAGGTCCTCAGGTAAACGGGCGCTTCGGCGCCTGCACTGGCTCCCTTTGAGGGAACGCATCAGGTTAAAGACCTTGTGCTTCAGTCATCGTATTGCACATGGCAGGGGCCCGGCCTATCTTCTAAAATTGCTAACAATCCATCGCCCTAGGCGACTTTTGAGATCTACGGGCAGCATGCAGTTTACGATACCTCGCATATATAAAACTCGGATGGGAGGTCGATCCTTCAGATTTTTGGCCAGCAAACTATGGAATGCCCTTCCTATCGAATTGCGTATGGAGCCGTCGGAATCCAGGTTCCGTCAGAAGCTAAAGACTCATTTATTTCCGGATGAATAGCTTTCTCTTCACTGAGTCCCCCCCCTCTCCATGGCCTGCTGTGGGCTCTTTGTGTTGGACCGCATCTCAGCGCAGAGACGCACTGTTTTAGTGTATTCAGGCGCTTAACAAATGTTTTTATTATTATTATTATTATTATGTACCACATCCAGTTGAGATTTTGTTAACACAAACCCTAACACAGCATCTTACAAGCAGTGGTTAACAAAATATGAAAGAGTGATTTTGGGAGCTGAGGATGTGACAGTGACAAGATGTACAAATTTGAATCCAGCTACCTTGTTGCCTAATCTGAGCTGTGAAGTGGTGATGGATGAGGCAGATCATGATTGTTTCGATGAGACTGCGTTGTGTATGAAACTGGGACCTGATATTCAGGACACACCTTTGCCAATTTCAATCCAGCTACCTTGTTGCAAAATCCGAGCTGTGAAGTGGTGATGAATGAGGCAGATCATGATTGTTTGGATGTCACTGGGTTGTGTACGAAACCAAGACACACCTTTGCCTGAATCAGATTTTGTGCTGCTTGTGGATGGATCATGCTTGAGAGATCAAGAAGGTACCTTTGAGATGCATATGCAATATGTATGGTTGCAAGTGTCATTTAAGCATCATGGTTGAAAGGAGTGAGTTCAGCTCAGGTAGCTGAATTAGTTGCACTAATTGGAGTATCTTGTTTTGGGAAGCACATGAGAATAACCATATTTACAGATAGTCAATATGGTTTTGAAGTTGTGCATGACTTTGAGCAGTTGGGGTCCCAACGCGGATTCTTAACCTCTTTGGGTTCACCAATACAAAACGGAGAGTGTGTGACAGATCTGTTGATGGCATTACAATTGCGAGGACAAATTGGGGTGGTGAAATGTTCTGCACATAAATCTAGATATAATTACATTACTGTTGGCAATAGATATGCTGACGCAATTGAACGTTATTGTGCTCAAAATTCAATTACAATCAATGGGGAACAATTGAATGAACGATCTGATCAAGCAGAATGTAGACTAATGTTTTCATCTCATGAATCATGGGAAGAAATTAGACAGTTGCATGACACAGCTAATAATGAAGAGAGAGAGAACTGGATCAAAGCAGGTTGTACACGCAGAACAGATGATGAAGTATGGATTTACACTGATGAAAGACCAATCATATGAGATAGTCTGTTGTCCCAGATGGCACGAGTCTATCATGATCCTATACATGTGGATAGAGATGATATGATTAGATTATTTTAACAAAATGTGTTTAATACCAAGTTCAGAGTCATTGCAGAAAGTATGTAAAAAATGTGTAACTTGTCAGCAACAAAATGCAGGGAGGAAAACTGTTGTCAGTTTAGGTCAAAATAAAAAAGCAGCAGGTCCATTTAAATGCATGCAATTGGATTTTGTGGAGATGCCTCCTTGCCATGGACAAAAATATGTCTTGATGATTGTAAGCCTGTTTTCTCGTTGGATGGAAGCTTATCCATCAAAAGACAAAATGACAGCTTAACAGTTGTTAAACTGCTTATTAGAGAGTTAATTCCCGGATTTTGTTTTTTCGAGTCGCATTAGAATCAGATAGAGGACCTCATTTTAATAATGAGATAATTCGGATGATTTGTGCAGTATTGCATATTGAACAAAAACTACATTGTGCTTATCGATCAAAAGCATCAGGTGTGGTCTAGAAGTATTCCTGACAGAAGAACTGGACTGTCCCCACATGGAATTGTGATGGGAAGGGCTATGTGACAGCCAACAGTCCCAGCAAATCAACTGATGAATATAACTTATAATTTAGTGCTTGAATATTGCAAAGGATTGGCTGATTTATTATTTTTATTTCAGCACTTATAGAGTGCACTATCACCCTACGGGCATCCTGGCGCTAACATATGTATGCCGAACTGGGCTCATGTTATGAAGGGGTCTCACCAATTTAGTAGAGAAATGCCCTAGGGTAGCGCCATGTCTTCAGTCTCTTCCTAAACAGAAACAGATGTTCCAGCAGTCTCAACTCAAATGGAAGACTATTCCATATTTGTGCAGCAGAGGTGCTGAAAGCCATACCTCCTGATTTTATTTTTTTAAATCTTGGTACCTTCACCATCCTGGCAGAGGAGGAGCGAAGGCTCCTTGCAGGGGCATACCCAGCAAATTTGTTCTATATTGATTTAGGTCCAGACCCATGCAGAGCCTTTAATACTATGCAAAGGGACTTAAAAATGAACTCTTTGCAGTATAGGAAGCCAGTGCAGATCCAACAAGGCCAGGGAGGCAGATGATTGCCTTGGCCTTCGCAGGGCTAGCTTAGCTGCTATTGTTTGAATCCTCTGGAGCCTCTCGATCAAATATCTTGGAGAATCCAGCAGCACGGCATTACAATAATCCAGCCTACTTAATAGTACTTCGTACTACCAGTGCTCGTACATAAGCTGGTAGAACTGGAAGAACCTTACGAAGGGCTCTCATAATAGAGAAGCAGCTCCCCTCAGTTTTATTTACTTGTGATTCAAGGGTCAGTTTGTTATTAAACATAATTCCCAGATTCAGCACTTTCTCTGAGGGAGCCGATGGACTGGCTGTGGCTAATGGCCACAGCCAGTCCTTCGGCCACAGCCCGTCTCCCCGTTACTTCCCAGTACTGGAAAGTAACAGGGGAGACTCCTTGCTGCACAGTAAAGAATCTCGGTCTTGTAAGCATTAAATTGTAGCAAGTTCTAATGTAGTGTGTTCGGAGTCTCATCAGGTTTGAGAAGTTGCAACTACAGCACAATAAGAACAAGCGCATGATTTGAGACCTGGAGAATGGGTGTACATCAAGAAACAAGCAAGGAAGTCATGTTTGGAGCCTCGATGTTTGGAGCCTCGATGGCATGGGCCATATTCAAGTGATCCTTGTGACAACAACAGGAATTAAATGTGGTGGCATGCCTAATTGAATACAAGCAAGTCATACAAGACGAGTCCATGTGCACTTGAAAGCACAGAGTCAGCTGAAGGTGAACAGGAAGAAAGAGAGAAAGAAACCCGAACAGACTGAGAATCAAGTAAAGTGGGCACAAGCTAACGGGCCTGGTAACACTGTCATTGTTGATGCGGAAAGAGAGTTGGAAAGTAAAAGAAAAAAGGGAATCAGCTAAGAGAAGTTTTCAATCAAATTAAATAAACAGTGTTTTTGGAAAATTAACAAGGAAATGTGACAAATGGCCTAGAGGAGTCAAAAGAGAGAATTACACTTTAAATGAACAGGTTCCAAATACCATGATTGAAAATTCTAGCCAATATGAACAAAGTGATACTGAAGTAGAAGAAAATACAGTGCGAAGAACAAAAAGAGGAAAAGTACCAAACAAGAAGTATACAGCACCTGAATGGGTGTATTTGGCTGCTGCAACAAACGTTTCGGAGAAAAATATCATCAAATCATGTCTCAGAAGAAATTCATCATATGAGACACTCTAAATGAACTGTGCTAAAGAAAAAGAGTGCAGAAAAAGAGAGAGGAGATTTGAAAATAAATTGAATCTTGACCTGAGGTTCAAAAAGGTCAAAAAATGTGGGATACACAAATGTTATCAAACAGAAAGCTTAAAATATTTAATTCATTTTTTATTTTTTTGTAGATTTACAGAAGGAACCCCTATCGCCTCCTTCCATTAACATATGGTATTTCAAGTAGTGTACTAACTAGCTTATTCCATGGAAAGGAGCAATTCCAATATTACTATTCTTACTAAGATTTAGGGCCCCATTAGGATGGCGGGCGGGCTTTGCCCGCCCGCCATCCTATCGGACATCGGGACCGCCCGCCCTAAGGGCGGGGTCCCGCACGCAGCATTAGGATGTGCCCGCCACTGTGGCGGGCACATCTTGTATTTTTAGTATTGTGGCGGGCGGAGGTCTGTGCTCCGCCCGCCACAATACTAAAAATGCTGTGCAGCATTTACATAATCAAAGCGGCAGGCACCGTGCGGTGCCTACTGCTTTGATTATGTAAATGCAGGGGGTACCACAGGTACCCCACCCCCGTCTGCCACCCCCCTTTGGCCTTCACTCTGGGGGTCCACAGGGGGCCCCCAGAGTGAACACCGCATGCCTTTCCACGGAAAGGCATTGTAAAATGCCCATTGTAATGATGCGGGCGGTGTCTGACAGACACCGCCTGCATGTTACTCGTTTTCCGCCCCAGCCGCAAGGCGACCGGGGTGGAAAAGTGGCGGGCGGTGTTTTGCTCCGCCGTGGTCCCCCCGCCATTCTAATATGGCGGGGGGGGGGAATACAGGGAAGGATGGCGGGCGGATTTTCCCCGCCAGGCTGGCGATGGCTACCGCCAGCCTGGCGGGGGCAATCCGCCCGCCATCCTAATGGGGCCCTTAGTATTTTCAGAAGTTCTTATTAAAAAGACCATGAATATAGTGAGTGGTGCAAGAAATGCTGAGTACATGGGAGAATTCTTCCATACAACTAAAACTATAGAAACTATATATGCGCATTGAAATAACTTGACCTCTAGTTTGCATAACGTAGAAATAGAATTCATGGATACTGTAGACTATAGGCAACAAGATTTTAACAAAAAGGCTGCAGAACAAAAGACTAATATACTCCATGGGCTCAAGGGAGGGTGATTATAAGAAAGGTGAGACATATGCTGCAATGACTCCAGACTGGCATCACAAATGGAAGCTTTGCTTATTAAGACACAATTACTTAGTATAACAATTATTTCACTAGTTCTAGTGAAGGTGAACATACTTTCCTAATTACAGAGGATTTGGGACTAAGAGGTGGTACTGATCCGGAAGTCCGCGCACGGATGGGCGTACACGAGGAGGGCCCTCGCCCTCCCGCAGACGGATAAATAGAGCGGGAATCCAATGAAGCGTCCTCTTGTTCCAGTGCTTGTAAGGCTGCACCACTCGTTGCTCGTGAGCCCTCGACGGAACAAGCAGCAATTTTGAGAACTTGTAATCTTTGTTGTTTCTCTTTCAGTGCCAGGCGGGTCGAGGATCTAGGACCTTGTGGATCAAGTCGGACGGAGTAACCAAAGGCATGTCTGGCAAGAAAGCGGGAAAGAGCTCCGAGATGGAGAAGATGCTACGCACCTTGGTGAACCGAATGGCGGTGATGGACCGAAAACTGGGTAAAGTGGATTCGATCGGTCGGGGCTTAGCAGAGGTTAAGAAGCAGATAGCGGCCTAGAACAACCTCTCGGGGCGGCCGAAGAAAGTGATAGGACCGTCCTTGCCGGACGTCGCCCCGGAGGGTAAGGGGAAGCATAGTAAGAGGAGGGCGGGTTCCGGGGAGGGCCCAGTCCCAGAGGTGCCCCCAGCAGGCCCAGTCGCACCGGTGGACAGCCTGGTACCAGGTCCGGACGTGGGTTTACCAATCCCAGTTGTGATAACACCAGTTGAGGATGATCAGATGCCACCAGAACTGGCCCTTCAGTTAGCGGCAGTGTTACCCTGGCTAAAGAAGAAGGCAGGGGGGGCAGTGGCTGCGGGGGGTCCGACCGAGGAAGCCAGAATAATAATTGAGCGGTTACGGCAGTCAAGAGAAGCCGGGACGGCGAATGTTCCTTATATTCCCCCACGGGTAGCACCGGGAGTCACAACGGATGGCCGAGCAAAGACAGCGGACACGGCGGTTGAACACGGTAAGAACCCATTGCCAATGGTTGGGGAGAGTTCAGTGCCTTTGAGGTGGGAAAGGTTGTCTCAGCACATCCCGGTGGCCACGAAGGAAATGATATGGGGGGACAAATATATTAATATATTAATATTAATATGTTTTCACTGTTGACCGACCATCGTGAGATAGAGTACGCAAAAACCCAGAAAGATTTATGGCACCCCAGCGTATGGCGGGCCAAGATGGCGGAATTTAGGGTCGATGAGACCATAGCGAACTGGGTGAAGGCCTTTTCTATGTTTACAGCAATAATGGGGGACCGTAAACCCGAAGCGTTGCCCGATTTATCGTGTTACCATAACAGGATCTTGTGCGGGCTGTGGGAACTCCTCACACCCAGAAAGTAGCTGTAGGTCTAAGAGCGGTGGTTCGGGAAGAAAGGGGGGATCCAAGCAGGATTGATGTGATGCCTGGGAAGCAATCATCTTCGCCCATCGACATCCTGGCTTTGACTCCCTGGCTGAACAAATACCCTGATCATGTATCCGCCGGGATTTTGAGGAATGGCTTCTTGTATGGCTTTAACATCCCGGCGGGGAATTTTCGGGGGAGCCCCTTTTGTAAGCACCAGCTATCTGTTCAACACAACCCGGCAGTGGCCACCAAGAAAATTACCAAAGAGGTCAGCTTGGGATGGGTAGCAGAGCCTTTTCCATGCCCACCAGTGGCGGATTTCGTGTGTTCACCTCTAGGGGTGGTTCCGAAGAATTAACCAGGGGAGTATTGACTCATTCACAATCTGTCGGCCCCGAGGGGGGCCTCGGTGAATGAAGCCATTGACCCTGAAGTATGTTCAGTTCGATACGCATCGTTCGACGATGCCGTCGAGCTACTGAACCGCCTGGGCCCCGGTGCTTTGATGGCGAAATCAGACATCGAATCAGCATTCAGGTTGCTCCCGGTACACCCTCGGGACCAGCGCTTGCTAGGATTCACGTTCCAAGGGAAGTATTACATGGATAAATGCATGCCCATGGGTTGCGCAATTTCTTGTGCTTATTTTGAAATGTTCAGCTGTTTTTTGGAAAGGGCGTTCACCGAGGCCACTGGGTAGGGACAGGTGATGCACTATTTAGACGATTCCGTTGAGGGATGCTTCGTCTGCCAATGGAGAAGGTGGCCAGTTCAGGGCTTCCTTAATACAATGCCTGGGTAAAGAGAAGGTGACCCTGCACCAGTTACAACAAACAGTGGGCCAGCTTAACTTTGCCTTAAGAGTAATACCGATGGCTCGCCCCTTCTCACGTTCCATTGCACAAGCTATGGTCGGCCTCAAGGAGGGACACCACCGCACGAGACTGTCGGCAGAGGTTCGCCAGTATATGCGCATTTGGTTGGCATTCCTGGCGGACTTCAACGGTCGGGTGGCGTGGAACAAACCCCCAGCATCGTCTGACGAACTTGGTTTATGGACCGACTCAGCTGGGAGCGTGGGATTTGGCGCAATCTTTGGTAACCGATGGTCGGCGCAAGTATGGCCGACGTGGTGGCACTCCAGTGGCCTAACAGGTAACATTGGGTTCTTGGAGCTATTTCCCATTTGGGTGGCTCTGTTGGCATGGCCAGAAGATTTTAAGGACCGCTCGGTAGTGTTTTGGTCTGACAATATGACGGTGGTTGAGTGCATTAATCACCAGGCAGCACGCTGCAAGGGGATCTTGAGACTGTTGAAAGAAATTGTATTGCGATGCATGAGATTGAATGTACAGTTCAGGGCAAAACATGTGCCGGGTGTACTGAATAATGCAGCTGATGCACTCTCTCGTTCACACATGCAGGCTTCCAGGGGCTATCTACCTACAGCGGATCTAGTGGCGGCACCGTTCCCCGAAGCACTATGGCTGATCGGTGCCCCGGATTACAGGACCTCGTGGCAGCCAGCTTAACGCCCAGGACGAGGAAAGCCTATGAGGGAGCGTTTCGTTCATACTGCGCCTTCTTAGGGCCGGTGGGGACACATAGCTGGGGGCAGGAGGAATCCTTCCTGGGGTTTTTAGTGGCGCTTCATAAAGGAGGCCGATCAGCGGCGACTGCCAACAGACATAGGGCGGCCATATAATTCATGGCACAGCTCCATGGCATACGGGACCCGACGGATTCCTTCCTAGTCAGGAAGGCGCTCCGAGGTTGGCAGCGCCTGGAGGGTCGCAGACAAGATACAAGGCACCCGATTGGTTTAGAGAGATTGTCTTTGCTACTAGCAAAACTTGACGAGACATGCTCCTCCCCTTCCGAGGTAGTTCTGTTCCGAGCGGCTTTGGCATTGGCATTCCATGGGGCCATGCGGGTAAGTGAACTTGTGGCGAGGAACAAGAAGGATGTGGAGGGAGGCCTGTGCAGGGATCACGTTCAAATACGGGGTGATTCAATGTTAATCTCGATAGCCAGGTCCAAGACAGACCAGGAAGCTTTGGGCAGTAGTGTTGTTGTACAGCACGCCCGAGGGAGCCCCAGTTGTCCGATAAGGTATTTGGAGGACTACCTGGCACAGAGGCCGGCGACATGGGGAGGGAGCCTGCTTAGACACAAGGACGGCACCCCATTGACGAAATTTCAGTTTCAGAGGGTGCTGGCACTGACAATTGCTGCGACGGGCTTGAACCTGTGCGATTTTGGGACCCACTCATTCAGAATAGGAGCTGCTACTGAGGCTACGGCCCGGGGTCTGGGTGCGGAAGAGGTTAAACAGCTGGGCCGTTGGTCCTCGAACTGTTTCAAGAGGTATGTGCGACTGCACATGTTGTAAAAGACTGATGAAATGCACTCACGCTTGTTGTCTTTTGTTTGAATTACAGTTTCGCAAGCCTGTGACGCGGGGCGGAATTGGGGATCGACCCAACACCAGAGGACCAGCGGTCAAGGATCACCGTCTGGAGATCAAGTGGTATGGGTCATGGGCCACTCATACGTGAGGCGCACTGGGGACGTATTCATGGCAGGTGACGCGACTCACGCATCTGGGGAATAGGGGTTCAGAGTGACCTTCCATGGGAAGGGAGGCCTCTGTTTTGACCAATTTCAAACGTTTCTGGAGGGACTCATAGGGCGGCAAAGGTCACCGCCATCTGTAATCATAGTGCACTTGGGGGGCAATGACTTGGTAAGACTGGGAAGACGGGTGTTAGTGGAACACATATTGTCGGCAGTCAGCTGGTTGGCTAGGAGGCTCCCGGGGTGCACAATTGCCTGGTCCCACATGATCCCCAGGAAAGTCTGGCGGGGGGGTTTCTCTGTAACGGCGTTGAACCACTCGGTAAAGAGGGTCAACAATAAAATTGGGAAATTGTTTCACTCCGCGCATTTGCAAAGCATTCCCCATGGGTGTATTCGGGGTGATCACTGTTACTTGAATGATGGGGTTTACCTGTCCAGGGCGGGGAATGATTTACTCAGAGGAGACTTCATAGCGTGGCTAGTGGGATTGAGGAGGCATGACCTTTAGGAGGTGTGGGGGGGCCAGATAGTCGGTCAACTATCTGGCCTGTGGCGGTAAGTTCATGATCGGTGAGCAGTGATTTCAAGGTCCCTAGGGGGGGCGCCACCCAGTACGGATGGGAGCGCCCGGGGGAGGCGGCCATTGGCCCCTCCCACAGGGAGGCGGCACCCACTACGGATGGGTCGCCTAGGGGGAGACGGCCATAGGCCCCTCCCAGGGGGGAGACGGCTATATGCCCCTCCTATGAATTTCCCTGGGGCCGGATATCCGCTCCGGCGGAAGAGAGTGTGGGGAAGGGGGGGAGTCCACGCTGTCCTTCTTACAGATACCTCACACGGGAACTCGGACGACCTTTAAGATGGCGTCAAGTGAAAGGGGTCCCCCACGACAAGGGAAGTTACAGTTGGCAACGAGGGTAAAGTCCTCTGCGCATGCGCCACTCACACCGTGAGGGCGGGAATTTGGTAGTAGGGATCTGACACCGGCTAAGACCTTGCCGTTGGCCCTTAATGCTAGGATGTACAATTTTATTTTAGAATGTTATGCATTTTCAGGATGCTAGACTCGGCTAGGAAACCTTTGTATTAGAGATCTGTTAAGGTTAGCCAAAGAACATGTCTTCATCAAAATGTAATGAAAGTAAAATTGTACATAATTTATGAAACGTTTTAATTTAAGTTTTACATTTTGTTTCATATTTTAATAAATACGGCCGGGGGGGTAACTCCCCCCCGCCTTCCAAAAACTCAAACTTGTGTTTGTCTCCTCCCATGGGGAATTGGTGTTGGGAGGGGGTGGCGGGCATCCCGGCCATATGGAAAGGGAAGACCACTCGGTCCCCCCGAACGTATGGATGGGTGCCCCGATCCTCCCGGGAAACTGTTTTGGGCGGGGGGCGTGGTTCGGCTGGTATGCCCAAAGCGGCGTAGCAAGAGCACGCCCTTCCCGCCCAGAAGGGGTTGTCCTAGACACCCGCCCGGAAGTCCGCGCACGGATGGGCGTACACGAGGAGGGCCCCCGCCCTCCCGCAGACGGATAAATAGAGCGGGAATCCAATGAAGCGTCCTCTTGTTCCAGTGCTTGGAAGGCTGCACCACTTGTTGCTCGTGAGCCCTCGACGGAACAAGCAGCAATTTTGACCCACCCACCAGCCCCTTTTGCAATGTTTGTTTGAATAAAGTAATTGTTGGTGATATTCGAATGTATTAAAGAGATGCAGTCACATTTACAGCATTAATATATGCCTTTGATTGAATAAATGTGTGTAGGCCTTTTTTCCCTTGTAGAAAATGGAGGAATGTATCGCATAATAATAATTGACTTGTGCTTTAGGATTTTTTCCCTTGGTAGAAATGTGAGAGTTGATGAATCGTCAAGCTGTGGCAGATTAGGCGTATTTTCTTCCCTTAGTAGGTAAAACAACTGTCGTATTTATTTTGGTCGGGCGGTAAGGTCATGATCGGTGAGCAGTGATTTCAAGGTCCCTAGGGGGGGCGCCACCCAGTACGGATGGGAGCGCCCGGGGGGAGGCGGCCATTAGCCCCTCCCACAGGGAGGCGGCACCCACTACGGATGGGTCGCCTAGGGGGAGACGGCCATAGGCCCCTCCCAGGGGGGAGATGGCTTATTGCCCCTCCTACGAATTTCCCGGGGGCCGGATATCCGCTCCGGCGGAAGAGAGTGTGGGGAAATGGGGGAGTCCATGCTATCCTTCTTACAGATACCTCACACGGGAACTCGGACGACCTTTAAGATGGCGTCGAGTGAAAGGGGGCCCCCACGACAAGAGAAGTTACATTTGGCAACGAGGGTAAAGTCCTCTGCGCATGCGCCACTCACACCGTGAGGGCGGGAATTTGGTAGTAGGGATCTGACACCGGTTAACACCTTGCCGTTGGCCCTTAATGCTAGGATGTACAATTTTATTTTAGAATGTTATGCATTTTCAGGATGCTAGACTCGGCTAGGAAACCTTTGTATTAGAGATCTGTTAAGGTTAGCCAAAGAACATGTCTTCATCAAAATGTAATGAAAGTAAAATTGTACATAATTTATGAAACGTTTTAATTTAAGTTTTAAATTTTGTTTCATATTTTAATAAATACGGCTGGGGGGGTAACTCCCCCCCCCGCCTTCCAAAAACTCAAACTTGTGTTTGTCTCCTCCCATGGGGAATTGGTGTTGGGAGGGGGTGGCGGGCATCCCGGCCATAGGGAAAGGAGCATATTATGAAGTACTGAGAGATATAGAGAGTGTTAGGTTGAAAAAGATGAAAACTACTTCTTTCTGAAGAAAATCAAATCGTAATCAGATTTTGTAGATTATATGAGGCTCGAATTGGCATCAATGGGGGATTTATGAAGCATGATTTTTGTGAAATAAATCCTGCTTGACCAAATCTGCTCATCTTTATTTTGCTAATGAAACAAATGACTAATGGTGTGAAAATGATTAATACGGGTGACCATTTTCTAAGTTTACGTGAAAAGTGGAAATCGAATCATAACACGTGTAGTAAATGAAAGTAGCATTAAACATGCAGAAAGCATGAATAAATAAAGTATTCTTTTATGTGAAGTAAAACTTTTACGGGGGAAAGAGATTTGAAATAATAATAATAATAATAATAACGTTTATGAAAAATGTTCTGTGAAAATGTATATTTCCTTTCACTTATAACATAAGAGAGATATAATAATTAAATAATGTGCTTAATTAGATTATGCTTGTGGAATTAATTGAAATTGGGCCAGATGTACGACCATTTTGCATGCACAAAAGTGGTCGCAAAATGATTTGCGCATGCAACTCGCTCGCAATTGCCTCAAACAAATTGCGAGTAAATACCGACTCGCAATATTAGCTCATGCAATTTGCGACTACCAAATTGGGTACCACAATTTGTGAGTTGCAAAATAGCATGTACATAATAGTTGCAAATTGCGAGATCGCACAAAAAGGGCATTTTGCACATGCAATTTACCATTAAGCAGAAACAGTTGGTAATCATGCTCCACCTATAAAAAGACACCCAGAATGCATCACAAACCTTTCCACAATGGCTGCCCTGTATTTGTTAGCAAGGAGGAGGTGGATAATGGCAGCATTGCAGTGGAGAAGAAGACAGGAGTGGATATTCAGAGTCAGGCTGACATTGTTGAATAAGACTGAAGAGGAGATTTATGATCAGTACAGATAAGTTACAGGGTCATACTAGAGCTCATTGACACCTTGAAGGCACAACTTGAGAGTAGAACCATGTGCAGCAATGCTATTCCCACACACGTACATGTGTCATGCTCCCTCCATCTCTTGGCCACAGGTAGTTACCAAGATGTCATTGCAGTGGCTGGTGGCGTGCCTCGGAGTGCACTTTCGCATTTCTTCCATGACTTCCTAGATGCAATCCTACACCACATACATCAACACATATACATGCTCCGTGACAATGAGCAATTAGACCAGATAAAAATTAATTTCTACTGGTTAACAAGATTTCCACAGGTAATAGGGTGCATAGATGGGAGACATGTGCCCATATATCCGCCATCCCTCATCGAATACATTTTTCGTAACAGAAAAAACATACATTCCCTAAATATCCAAGTAGTGTGTAACGCAAAAAACATCATAACAGATACCGTAGCCAAATACCCAGGAAGCACCCATGATGCATTCATTTTCGGGCACAGTGGTCTACATTAAAAGTTAGAAAGAGGTGACTTTGATGATGGATACCACCTAGGTAATGTTATCACATGTCCCCAAACTTGTGTGATGTCATTGCATGTCTCTAAGCATTTAACATCAACATCATATGTCGCACAACAGGTGACAGTGCATATTTTCTGCGTACGTGGATACAAAACCCGGACCTGTCTCCCAACAACATACATGAAAGGCGGTACAACACTGCACACAGGCGCACAAGAACAGTGATTGAGTGTACTTTTGGAATACTGAAATTGCGCTTAGATGCCTACATAGGAGTAAGGGAGTTCTGTAGTATGCACCAGAGACAGTCTGTAAAATAGTGGCAACATGTGCCATGCTACACAACATGGCCTGCAGGGGTGGACTGCCCATGGATATTGTCTGACACAGATTCTGAGGATGATGGCCCTGGACCACCTGCCCAACAACTAAGGGATGGTAGAGCTGCAGCAGAGGGGAGAAGGCGCAGGGACCAGATTGCAAACAACTTTTTCTGAAAGGTACGTACACACCAGCTAGACACTCAGCTGTACAAAAGACATGACTAATTGTGAATGCAAATGGGTGTTTTAACTTGCAAATAACTATTTTCAACGTAGGACAACATGTCCATCAGTAACTGTATGATAATGACACATAATGGAAAATAAATGGGTTTCGTCACCAATAGTGAAGAAATTAAATGGACATGAAAGATGTTTGGGGAACACAACATTTTCATTTCCAGCCCCTGCGAGTAGCCTGGCCAGAGGTGCCACTAGCCATCCCAAGGTAGGGGCTGCTGCTTCTGCGCAACATAGGTGTATCTGTGGCTAATATGCTGCTCCTGCTAGACAATTCACTATCACTGCCACCAAGGCCAACATCCCCAATTAACTGTTTCGTCTGCAGTGTTTCAACTGAAGCTGTGATCTTTTCCAAACTGTGCGCTACATCGCTACTATAGTGGCCAATCTCCCTTTGTCTATTAGTTGCATGCGCCAGCCTATTGATTGCCCTGGTGAGATAGTCCATTTTCTGTCCCCGGCAGCATTCAATGCGCCTCTGGTTCTCTATGTCTGCAGACCACTCCTTGGCCAAGTCTGCCACAGTGCTGGTGAGGGCATCCAGTTTGGCTTCGATTCTGGACTGATTTTGTGCCAGTTTGGTTGTCACCATACGGAAGACCTGGAACATTCTCACATTTCTCTGTCTTTGGATTTTGTTGTGCAGGTGCTGTATCTGCAGCATTTCCCTATCAATGGAAGCAGACGCCTGACTGATTGACCCAATTGTGGACAGACCTTGGCACCGACGTGGGGACTGTTGGGTTCTCCATGAAAGATGCACACAGGTGGACTGAGGGCTTGGTGGTGTGATGTCATGCTGCGCTGCAGAGGTGGCAGTTGGTGTTGACACTGGAGTGGTTGCATCTGCATTGGATGGGAATTCAGAGGACCTGTCCCCACATGTTTCCCCAACATACTGCCCTTCCTCCATTTCCTCTGGCTCATGGCTACCCGATGTGTCCCCATCAGTGTTCTCTGCTTCTGATGGTGTGTCGATGTGACAAAAGAGACAACAGATGATAATAAAAGATGTGTTTCACTGTATTAGTGGTTTAACAAAGTTTATCAGCTCAAGCATTCCCTCACTACACTCCCTTGAGGCAACACCAGTGTTGTTTGTACATGGATGTATGCTTGTGTTTGATTTGTATGCATGCACAGTACACGTGTTAGTGGGCATACACACGTCATGTGCACAGTTTTCACTTGCCAGGATTAATGGATGGCTGGGATGTATCCAGGGGATTTACCCAGTGGCCCTCTCCCGGGTGGTTTCCAACATTGTTTCAGCTGGTGTTGGGTCTGCTGAAGTGAATGTTCCCCCTCCGGTCTGTTTTGCTGCTTCCAGGCGCTCTGCCACCCTCTCCTTTGCACTGGAGCGAATGTCATACCACTTTTAATTTTTTTTTAAATGTCTTTTTAATAAGCAACAAAAAGACAACATTTCTATTCACAATTCGATGGGATGAATCACATTACATAGTTATAGTCATACTGTCACCGTTATACAATATAGTGTATGATATGGTAGTGCGGCGATCGCTATGGTGTTACAGGATCTTCCCAAGAGGGAACAACCAGGGGGACACATATATTACCATGGAAGCTATTCCATTTGCTCCATATGTCAATCCATTTTTTTGGGCATCCTCTAGAAACATACAGTTTTTTCCCGTAGCATACACCAGTCAAAATCTGCTTTCCACTCCTCACCTTTGGCGGCGTCCCAGCCCCCCACATCTCACCAGGTTCCTTTTAGCTACCATCAGCCCCAGCGTAACCCAAATTCGGTCTTTCCTACTCAAATCTGTGGGTTTCCAGACATTCAAAGGACATTCCTTAGCCTCAATTCATACCACAAGTCCAAGGACCTCTCCAAAACAGTCATGTACCCCCTTCCAATATATCTGGACATACACACAAGCCCACAGGATATGCATAAACGTGCCAGCTTGACCACATTGCCTTCTGCACATGCCCTCGTCTGCCCTTCCAATACTGACAAGCTGAGTCCCTACAATATAAATTCTATGGAGGATCTTCAATTGGACCAGATGCAAGCTGGAGAAGATTGCTTATCTTCGTCAAGCTCCAATCCATCTTTTCCCCAGTACTCCAGTATCTATTTGAGAGGATCTGGTGCATTATATGCCAGCTTCTTATATGTCAGGGACACCACTTTCTTTTTTAGGTACCCATTAAGCAGCCTATCTTCCAACGACAAGGCCTCTGGGGGGACACTCCCTTCTGCAAGTGCTATGTTAGTGCATTTCTCACCTGTAAATACCTAAAGTATTCTGTGCTTGCTAGGTCATATTCTTCTTGCAGTGTGGAGACTGAGATCATTACTCCCTTTTGTCATAGGTCTCCTATTTTCGTTATCCCAATCAGGTCCCACTTATCAAACCCCTTCGATGCTCTCAGGGTGCCCAGTTGCTCCAAGTCCCACAAAGGAGTAGCCATCATGAGCTTCTGTTCCCACCCCAGGCTTCTGTTAACTGTGTGCCATATAAGCACTGAATGTCCAGTCTGTCCTGTTAGAGAACGTTTCTTGGGCTTAGAGTAGAGGGCTATGTTGTAGTTACCCCCAGCAATAACTGTTTGTCCATCCTGTAACCTGGGTCATCCTACTGTCAGTACATACACTGATTTATGGCCCAGTAGTATTTTCTAATTGTGGGTAGCCCTATCGCCGTCATACATACTCAGGACTAGTTTGGGAAGAGATATGCGAGGGTGACCATCCCAAGGCAGTTCCTACTGGAGACTTTCCACCACTTTAAAATATTTCAGTGGGACAGGACCCGGGAAATTTTGGAGTGCATATCGAAAACGTGGAAGAAACATCATTTTGAATAATGCAGCCCTCCCAATATTGAGAGTGGTAGACTCTTTCAACTGGCCACGTCTTGCTTCAGTCTCTGCTGCGGGGAAGTAGGTTTCGATTATAGCTAGCTTTGGGTCTAGTGTTATAAAAATTCCCCAAAATTTCCAATATTTCGCTTCTTTCACCAGACACCCTCTTGGTAGGGGAGGTGGCTCGTCACTGAGGATAGACATCAGGAATTTGCTCCCGTTGATCGTGTACCCAGAGTATTTCCAGAAGTTGGTGAATATATTAAGTACTCTGTGGAGTGACGACTTGGGGGAGGCAAGATACAGAAATATGTTGTCTGCATAAAGAGAAATGCGGTCCTCCCACATGTCAGCTCTCTTCAGTCCCCGGATTACTGGGTCTCCACGAATACACGCCACCAATGGCTCCAGGGTAAGAGCAAAAAGCAGGGAAGACAGCCGACAACCCAGTTGAGTCCCACGGCTCAGTTCGAATACTCCCTATTTCTTATTGTTAACAACCACTTGCGCTAAGGGTTCTGCATAAAAAAGGTACACCCACCTGATAAAATTGGGCCCCAATACCATCTTGGCCAAAACTGCAAACAGATACGGCCATTCTATGGTGTCAAAGGCCATTGTGCCATCCAACGCTTCTTCTTGGATCGTGCCCTTGCGCCCCAATACACCATTTAGTCTCTTCAAGTTTAGTGCAGTATTTATGTGGGGCATGAAGACCGATTGGTCCGGGTGCACTAGCTTGCATATCACTTGGACCAAACGTCTTGCAAGTAGTTTTGCGAGTATTTCGGGCTTAGCATTGAATAGAGAGATGGGCCTATATGACGAGCATGCGCTTCTGGGATTGCCAATTTTGTGTATAGTGACCAATGTAGCAACCTTTTCATCTAGGGGGAGCAGCCCCGGTTTATGGCCTTCTTTAAACATGGCTCACAGGTATGGGGCAATTAAATCCGGCTTCAGCTGTTTATGGTCAATTGGCAGCCCATTGGGGTCCAGAGCCTTACCGGGCTGGAGGCTTCTAATTGTTTGGGCAACCTCGTTGTTAGTAAAGTCACTTTCTAGCAGGTCTCTTTCATCTATCGTCAGGGAGGGAAGCCTTATGTTCCTGATCAGAGCTTGCGAGTCCTCTTCTGTAAAGGAAGCGCTTGCTCGCTAGATGGAATGATAGTGATCTTCAAACTCGCTAGCGATCTCTTGCCAGTCCGTTATAACATCCCCTGATCCCTTCAGTAGGTCCCTCATTATCCTCCTCATGAGGAGGACTTCATCTTCTAAGCGAGTTAGTTCTTTTGACTTTTCTTTCCGCACCACTGCTATAAGCGAGATTGCCTGTTCCCTCACTACAGTTTTAAAGGTTTCCCATAGGATTTGGGATGAACGCACTGATTCCTGTTTTCTAGAAAGTAATTTTTGATAGCTGTTACATCTTGTCTTTTACCACTGGGTTCTGGAAGTACCACGGTTTATTAGGCTCTATTCTTCCCAATCTCTTCTCACCCATGACAACTTCTGCCCACAGTGGGGATGATCAGATATACCTCGAATATATCCATGTTCCATGCTTGGGACGCCAAGTGAGACGGTAATCTATACGAGATAAGCTATTGTGAGCCCCGGAATGGAAAGTGTGCTGGATGCATCCCGGGTGTTACACCCTCCATGTGTCCACGAGGCCCAAGGATTTAAGGAAGTCTGAGAGCCATCTATGCGAGTGGTATATGATACGGGTGGACAACGGTCAAGGGAGCCAGATACCACAGAATTAAAATCTCCTCCCATGACCAGGTAGCTTTCGGGGAACAAAACATGATTTTACCTAGGGCTCGGTAGGATTGGCCCTGCAACCCTGGTGGGATATACACTGATGCCAACGTGAGTAGGCCTGGGCGGTGATCTTCACTCCATTCAGGGAGCTTGCTGAGTTTTCTGCACACCGCACTGTGTGGAGATCGCGGAGTGCAGAAAACTCTGCTTTGCGATGTGCAGCGGAGTATTTACCCCACTCTCGATCGTAAACAGTAAGTTTGCGATCAGGAACAGTGAGTTTATGAACGGTAAGTTCACGAGCGTGAGCTGCCACTCGGGTAGAATTTCTATCAGAGCAGCAGAAATACCAGCTCAAACTGCAGTTCGCTCTGCACTCTGCCACTCACGGAACTTCACGGAGTTCCACGTAGCAAAACTCAGTTAACTACGCCCAGGGTTAAACATGAGTGTCTTTCCCTCCCACTGTCCAGAAATTGCTGCAAACCTACCCATCCCATCAGTCCAAGTGTGTTGTATTGATAGCGGAAAGGAACTTTTTAATGGAATGCCCAGTCCCCAAGCGCCCATGGTAAAACCAGAGTGAGCCACCAATCGGTAGCCCCATCTGCTCATGGCCTTGCAGGAGTTACCTACTAAGTACGTCTCCTGGAAAAGCACCACCTCCGGGGCATGTCGCTTGACATACTGTAATACGATACAACATTTTACTTTGTCCCGAGCCTATTTACATTCCAACTTAGGAGCTTAAAGGTTGTATCCCAGTACGTCCCCATGTGTAAGATGATATATTACGTATCCCATCTCTATTCCAGCCATATGCAATGTTGCGCTAACTGATAGAACATACAACAACCCCACTCCACCCCAACTTCCCCCTTCCTGCCCCCCAGCACTCTGGGCCTAAAACTGCCCATAAATCAACTTTACAGAATGCCTGTCTCCCAAACTTGAACTAAAAGTAGAATATAATGGGGGGTGAAAGCTCTGCCATCCCAACCACCTCCCTAAGTTCCAAAAATATTGTGCCCTGCCAGAGGGGCCCCCCAATACCAAAAGGATGTATAAGACAATCAACTAATTCAATTAAACCATTGTCCATCACATAAATTCAGCCACTGCTTCAGATTGAAGGCACTTCTTGATGAGGCATTGGGACCGGTCTCCAGCACTACACTCCTTTCAAACTGAGCCATTAGACAAGCCGGCCTGGTCCGCTACTTAGCGGGTGTTATGATCCTTTGCAGCTCTCCAACCCTCAAGCCAGTCTGCAGCCGCCTCAGGGGCATACAAAAAACAGAACCTGCCATCTGCTTTGACACGGAGCCGGGCCGGGAATAGCATGGCATATTTAAGCCCTTTATCTCGAAGTCTCTTCTTCACCTCCAAAAAAGACCAAAGTTGGCGCTGTACATTCAAAGTGAAATCTGGAAAAAAAGGAAAATTCTGAGTTCTCAAACCTCAAGGGGGGCCAATGTGAAGTCTGCAATTTGACATCTTTGTCTCTGAAATGTAAAAGTTTTGCCAACATAGGGCGGGGAGTTGCACCTGGTTTTGGGTATTGCCCAGGAACTCTATGCGCCCTTTCTACCACAAAAAATGTTGACAACCCCTTACGCTGAAGATGCTTAAGTATGAGTTCTTCCACAAATAAGTCCATGGCAGGGCCCTCTGCCCTCTCTTGCAGGCCAAATATCCTCATGTTATTTCTTCTGGTGCACCCTTCATAGTCATCCAACTTGTCCTCTACACATTTGCGAAAGGTAGGTCTTTGATATCTTGCTGCATTTCCGTTGTGTCTCCCATGAGGCAAACAGTGATGATTTCCATCTGTTTCACTTCCTCTCCTGTTTTGGTCAGGTCAGCTCGGATCAGCATCACTACAGACATGATGGTGTCCATCCTTTGTTCTAGGGAGGAGCGCACACCTGAGATGGTGTCTATGACCTCTTTTAACGTCGGGCCCTGAAGCTCCCCTACAGATCTAGTTGTCCTTTTCCCTTTGCCACTGTGGCCAGGGTCAGCCTGTTTTGGCAATGCATATTTGTCTAGCTTTGTCTGCGCCGTCACTTTTGTGCCCTTGGCACCCATAATTTTCTCTCTAGATCAGCCAGGACCAACTCTCATGTAGGCTCCAGGCCCCTCCCCCCTCAGCAGTAATTCTCTCTGTTCAGTAGCGCTCAGTCTTGCCATGTTGTTCACAAACTGTGTGCCTCTTTCACCAGCACCCGCGGGATAGGGGTTTTTTACTCACGAGGTCACGGAGACGATAGCAGTAGTATGACTGGGCCTCCCTGGTTGCGTGTTCAACTGGGGTTTTCAGCCAGGCCTCCGGCCTTCACAGGCACCTTCAGAGACGTGATCAGCAATGATTCCCAAGCACCGTCTCAGGTCCCGTCTACCCAAAGGCCAACAGGGCAAGCCAGGACAAGGTGCTCCGCAGCGCTGGAGGCTACGCTATAGTCCCTCCACAGCTCGTTGCCCCCAAAACGAGACCGTCTCCTACCTCCAAATCAACGCCTTGTACTCCAGTCCCCGGTATGGCGCAGGGCCGGGGATACCAGGTGGGACCTCCGTTGGCACTCCTCATTGCAGCACTCCTCGCGTGCCTTGATAGAGCAAGCCGGGTAGGAGCACCTCCCAGTCTCTTACAGGAGATCGAGCCAAGGCCACTTGCATCGGAGGCAGCATTTTCGGGACCCGGTCTGCCTTCTCCTCTGCAACAACCATGGCCTGGCGCTGTTGAGGGGCCATGCCGACCAAAGCGCCATGCCCAACTCTTCAGAGCGGCAGTTCACGGCCTCCGGTTTCAAGAAGGCCACAACTTGGAACGCTGATTTCTCTGCTTTCTGGGGGTTTCAAGAAGTCGTTGTTCTGCTCCTCAGCCTCAGTGGTGGTTCCGGTGGCCCCTCTTCTGCATGGGAGATGGTTTATATAGGCAGATCTACTGAAGGCGGTCGGGTTTGCTACGGAGCTGATCTAGCTGGCCGCCAGTACGTTCCGCGGCAGAGCCACGCCCCCACCAACCCACCTTTTCTTGATTTCATCTATGGAGCGGTGTGCTACTCCCTGGGCATTAATCCTTTGCTGCATGTTGCACCAGATTTTCCTTTTCTCACTTTCACCCAGACGGTGTGAGGCTCTGCCAAATAATTCTTCATGAGGTTTGCAGCATTCTTCTATGATGATGTCCAGTTCCTTTTCTGCAAACTTTAGCTTTTGCTACCTCTGCTTAGTTCCCTTATTGGTCTCTTTGCTGCTCATCTTTTCTCTCTCAGCAGTGTCTCACAATGCTGCTGCACCAGCACATGTGTTTGATTTTGTTCAGGTGTTGATTTGGGCAACACTTCCTGTTTTGGGGTCCTTCACCACAAACAGGAACTAAAAAAAACAATTATATGCAATTTAGCTATTTGCATGTGCTTTATTGCAATTTTCATGCACACTTGCTAATAGCATATGCAAAAACACTGTTTCTATGGGTCTCGCTATTTTCGAGACAATTGTGACTCACTAATAGCGAGTGGCACAAATAGCGTTGCGAGTGAATAACGACTCTCAGTCTGGTTGACTGAGGTGTTGGTAGGTAGCGAATAGCGACTCTCTATTAGCGGCTCGCTATTTTTTGCTAATATCAAGTCGCTATTTTTTGTGGTCGTACATCTCGCCCATAATGAATTATTTGCCATAATTTCTTTTCTTTTGTATTTTAGTTGTGAACATTTAACTGAAACATGTTTTATTTTCCTAGAAAAAGATGCTTCACCATTTCCTATAAAGGTCTCAAAACCATTGCTTGAGTGATTTTCAATTCTTAAAATGTAGGCCTCAGAAGAAATGTATTTTGTCTTTCACTAGATAAAATGCTGTTTTAGTTTGTTTAGCTCTGCACAAAGTAATCTTTAGGAATTTCCTACTTGAGCTAAATATTATTCTTTTGTGAATTAATATCTCAACAAAGTTACACGGTGGTGTGGAGTGTGCATGAGGACTGGATAATGTTGCAAGATGCTTTTCCTGCTTCCGCAGAAGGATGACTTCATTAGAATTAACAATGGATTGCCTGAAAGAACTTAGTCGAGGCGGAATGGTCTGATGATCACCTTATTTTGAAAACTAATAAAGTTGTGAAGAAGTTGCGAATTATACTTTTAGGAGATTGGACATTTGACATTTAGAGTATAAATATTTCGGCAAAAAAAGAATTAAGTAGTAGCTTTTTATGAGAGGAGAGCCTTGCTGCTGTTTTTCTCTATGCTTCTCTCCCTGGCTGCTGTCTTTGCTAAACCTGACCGAGACTGTCCTGATTACCTTTGAACTTCATTGGCTGGTGATGTTGCCTTAGCATATACCTTTTTGACCGATAGGTTAGCTCATCTTCTTATTGCACTACACGTGCAATATTTCTCTAGATTCGTATGAAATAAAAATGAATACTGATAATTGCATTGAACCACGTTTCTTTTGTCTATTTCTCTCTCCACTCATGCATGTGATGGATATTGTGATGAATGAATTATAAACTGTTTTCTCTTATTTGTGATTTTATCTGTTACATTGTTCTAATGTCAAGTCAAGTCAAAATATATGTTTATTATGACCGTAGTCTTTAAACAATGCAATGAGAATAGCACAGAATGGAGTATGACTTATTATTTTTAAAACTTTGTCCATTTACGAGGTTCGTACACACCATTATCAAAAGTACAAAAAATCAGTAAAATTTACAGTTATCTTAAAACTTAATTTGTCTAATAAAACCTATTCCTATTCTTATTACTCCGTACAATTACAATCTGCTAAAAACTCATACAGTACTACATGTTATTCTGTATCTCTCAGTGCAGTCAGAGACACCTTTAAAAATTTCCCGAGGGCAATTGCGATATCGATGTAGGGGATTTCTGTTAAGAGACTGGCTGCCTGTGATCTTGTTTTTACATCATATTTTATGAAGACAGGACGCAACAAAAGTTTCCTAAGGTCTAGGAGTGTAAAACAGTCTAACAAGATATGCAGCGGGTCTCCCTTTGTCCTCAAGTAACACTTGCAGTGACCTTCCTTATCTAACATTTTTGCATTCAGGTCTCTGCTTATTAACCATGGGTTGATCCTGATTCTAATTCTGAGGATCTCTTGCCTGTATCCGCGATTGGGTAATCTGTCGAGGTAGGGGAACCAATTATCAAGGGACCACGCATTTAGCATATGTACCACTGATTTTTTCTTTCTTAAATAGCCTCTATCAAGCATTTTCGAGACTTCTTTCCCTCTTTGCTTCAATTCACCTTTGGTACTAGTGATTTGCAATGAGCTCAGGTCCCAGTCGAGCTCAAGTGTGTTACAGATTCCCTTCACTTTATCCCTACTGGACTTCGCCCATTTTAGCTCGCTTTTCTGGATTTCTTTGCGACACCAGTATGCCACTTTTTTTGTTTCAGGGTCTTCTAATCTCTTCCAGAATCTGATCACAGCCATCTGGGTTAATATCGCCCAGGACTTTGTGCCTATTTCTGTTCTGATGGCTTGAATCATAGCAGATTTAGGAAGTGATAAGAGCCTTTTTATGCAATTTCCCTCTATGACGTCCCAGGATCCCTTACCGCTTAAATAAAGGATCTCTGCGCCATAAAGAACTTGGGGGGGGATCATTGCCTCAAAAGCTCTGAGCATTGGCCGGTGTGACATCTCACCATATTCCCTATTGAACCTTTTAAGTCCGCAAATGGAGGAGAGAGCCTTTGCTTTTTGCGTTTCTAAATGGGTGTTCCAATTTAGTGTCCTATCGAACCAAATACCCAAATATCGGTACTCATTTACTGTCTCTAATTTAAGGTCACCTATGTACCAGCTAAATCTGCTTAGCTTTTTCCCGAAACATAGGGTTTTTGTTTTATCCAAGTTGATAGTCAAGAATTTTTCAGCACAGTAGGTATTAAAAGCATTAAGCTTCCTTTGGAGGCCTCTCTCGGTCTGATCTACTATCACCAGATCATCCGCATATAATAGGCATGGGATCTTGTTTCCATCCATTTTTGGACTGGCACTGCCCTCCACCTCCAAATAGGCCGGGAGATCTGACAAGTAGATAGAAAAAGGCTGGGGGGCCAGCACGCAGCCCTGTCTTAACTCATTAGCTATGGGTATTTTGGGAGTTAGGGAGCCCCCCGTATCTTTAATTACTTGCCCCCAGTTTTCCCTGTGTAGTTCTTTTATTATGGTCAAGAGATCTGTCGGGATATTTAGTCTCTTTAGTGTCTCCCATAGGCAGGCCCGATCTACAGAATCAAAGGCTGCTTTGAAGTCGACGAAACAGCAGCATAGTTTGCCGTTCTGTTCCGTCGACTTCCTCGCCAACGCCCATAGAGCAAACCCGTGGTCTATTGTCGAGTGGCCTGCTCTGAATCCACCCTGTTCTGTGGGGATTATTTGGCACTCTTCTACCCATGTATTCAGTTGTTTTAAAACGATTTTAGAGAACACTTTCTCTCCAATATCTAGGAGGTTAATCAGCCGATAGTTTCTTGGCTCCTCTTTGCTCCCTTTCTTATGTATCGGCCTGATTATGGCCCCCTTCCAGGTTGGAGGCATTGCGCCATCTTTTAGCACTACCTGAAACATATTGGTCAGGAAACTTGCCCACCATGTAACCTCGGTCTTCAGAATTATTGCAGGCAGATTGTCTGGGCCTGCTGCCCGGGTTAACTTGAGTTCTTTTATTGTGAGCTCTACTTGTTCTTCGTTAAATTTGGCAAGGAGGTCTTCATAAATATCTTGCCATGATTTAGTCTCCATCTCCTGACTGGGAGTCCTTGCCCCGTACAATTCCCTTATGTATGTATCCCATGCTGCCTCACTCACCACACAGTTTAATTCGCCCTCTGAAGTGCCAGATGCTGTCTTTACTAGTTGCCAGAATTTCCTTAGATTTTTATTCTCTATGGCTTCCAAAAGTTCTAACCAGCATTTTTCTTTATGTAACCTTTTAGTAGAGGGTACCATTTGCTTGAATTCTTTTTTCAGTTTTACCAGGTGATCATGTCTCTCTTGTGTAAAGGTCTTTTTTTGTTTCCTCTGTGTTGCTCTTATCTCCCTTTTCTTGTTTTGACATACTACTGAGAAGCCTTTACCATAATTAATTTGTTTTACCCTATTGGGATCTTCTCTTTTTAGATTTATCTTGAGGCATTGAACCAGTTCTTCTAGTTTTAAAATGAACCATTCCAGTTTTTTATTTTCAAAATTGGCAGGTGCCATTTTTATTTGCGTGGTCTTCACTTTTTCCAGATATTCCTCAGTTAGGCGTGTCGTCACTCGTTTGGGGTACTCAACCGCCTGGTTTATCACTGTTTCTCTCTGTAGTTTCCTACCCCCCGTTATTACTATATGGAGCAGTTTGTGATCGCTCATCATATTTTGAATTAACTTGAAGGATCTTATCTGGTGAAAATTCCAGGCCTGCAGGAATATATAGTCAATTGGGCAGTTCTGCTGCCCTTGTATAAACGTTTTTCCTGCTGGTGTATCAGATTCTATTCTTCCGTTAACACAGTGAAAACCCCTGCCTCCTAAGATATGTATTAATTCCTGGTCTTGTTTCGAAGTTTCCCCTACTGGGAACCTTGCCGGGTTTATACCGTATGCCTCTAACTGTTCCATATTATAAAGGTCTGCTTTTCTTGGGTTTAGTTTATGGTTGAAGTCCCCCAATATCACTATTGTGTCTGCGGAGTATTTTTCTAAAATACTGTCTACATCCTCCTTAAAAAACCTCCTTTCCCTTTCATACTCCTCCCCATTTTCCCACTGCATGTATACATTCAATAAAATCATCATTTTGTATTTTAGATCCACCGTCAAGAGTTCAATTCTGCTTGATTGTACCCATTTACATTTTGTGTTCAACAGTTTTATTTCCCTCATTACTCTTGTTGATACCAAGGTCATGAGGCCCCCAGAAGGCCTCCCACAATTTTTCTTTATGGCAGGCTGATGTATCTGGGCATAACCGTCAAAGGTTGGGGTATCGTCGCATAACCAGGTCTCTTGCAAGCAGGCAATGTCTACTTTGTTTATGGATTCCTTTATGTATTCCCATTTTTGTTCATTGCCTAGCCCATTTACGTTCCAAGATAAGAGACCTAGGTCTTGCGGACCCCCTTTATCCTATTCGACGTCACTCAGCTCTCCTTCCTCATCTGTAGCCACTGTATTCCTTTCGATACTTTCCTCCGCGTGGGTGCTGTTAGACGACCAGTTCCCCCATGAGGAATCATTACCTGTGTTTTCAATTATAATGTTCAGAGAGTTTCGATCACTTTTTGTTTCTTTATATAGGATTACTTGTCTCTTCTGGAGCCCGGCATGTTGTTTTAAGAAATTATTATCTTTCACAGTTTTTATATCTCTCTCTGGGATAATCTTTAGTCCTTGATGCGTTATCTCCTTTGTGGCATTCAGGATTGCCCTTTTTACCAGGTCTGAGTATAATGTGATTTTTGTTATTTCCTTTCCTTGCCTGTTTTCTACAAATCCAACGTGCTGCAGGTCTTTAGTGCCGATCCCCCTCAGACTAGCGCATTTTGCAAATGCCGACAGAACCTGTGCCCTATTCGGGGGGTTAATGTTTCTTCCAGACTTTCCTTTCCTCCCTGCTGGTAACAGGTCCAGGAATAACCATTTGTTGTCAGCTCTCTCGTATGAGTTCATGTTTAATTTATTCTGCTGATGGCTGGTGAGTGTTCTTCCTTCTCTCCGGCTTTTGATTCTTATATTGGGTTCTTCATGTATCTGTGGTCTTATACACCTTTGTTCTGTGGCCGGATCATCCAATAGCCTTACGCTTTGTCTCGTCATACGGGTGGAGGGGGGAATCTCTGTTGCCTCCCTATGTGATTGTTTTTTCTTTGGTACTCTCACAAATTTAGGGGGCATAGGAGTTTTTGCCGCCACCTGTACAGGTCTTTGTGTTATAAATATTGGGGCTAAGGCATTTAATCCTGGGGCCACCCTCCCTTTCCTTGATTCCTTCTCTTTTCTCGTTCCGGCATGGTTCGTTTTCCTGGTTTTTTCCCTCCTGTTCCTGGTCCCGAGTGTAACATACCCTCCTCGCCTTTTTATCAGCATGGGTCTTCTTGATATGTACACGTTGTTCACGGGTTCTACTACCTCCTTTGCTGCTTGTTCTGCAGATTTGGGCATCCTTTCGAGTAAAACCAAGCTTTCTTCTTCCGATACTGTCCTGTCACTTTGCTCGTTTGGTAGGACTGTGTCTGTTGGCATTACCCTACTTGGCAATTGGCACTTTATTTCTCCAAGTTCTTCTTCTATTTTCTTTAAGTGTTGTTTCTGTGCCTTCATTACTCCGTTGTTTGATAGGGTTACTTCCAGGATTCCTTGGAGTGCTCTCTGCATTAACAAGATTAACTCCATCAGAGAGGATGTTGGGGTTTCCGAGAGCACCGAGTCCTGTGTGATATTTCTGCTTGGGATTGCTGGATAGCTTGTCCATAAGCACTCTTGCCGTGTTGGGGATTTTTGTCGTAGTTGCTGTTGTAGAAGTTGGTCAGGAGCTCCTCCCCAGATGATACTCTGGTTCTGGTCATCATTTCCCCTGTGGCCTTCAGTCCCTACTGACATCAAAGAGAACATTTTTGGTGAAGATGATAGGCGAGGGGCCGAGATTTGGTGATTTTGACTCTGTAGTGTCAGGTTTAAGGATCTATGGATCACACCGACTTCCTCGTTATCAGGGTTGGCTTCTTCCTGGGGATCTCCTTGGTTTGACCGTCTCTGGTTTTCATCTGGCAAGCCTAATTTTTCCCCGATTTCTCCGCCAATTTCCGCTATTTCTTCATCTAAGACAGACGCTATTGCTGGGTTTAAAGTTCTATAGTGTTTACCTACGAATTCCTTTATAGATTTTAGCGCTGCTGTGTTCTCTTTCTGTTTGATGGTTGTTTGATTACCACCTTTTTTTCCCTTCTGAGCAGTCTTCGTCGCTCTTTTGACTTTCTTTTTCTTTCGTGCCCCTTTATTATTTTCCATAGAAGACGCAAGGCTTTCCTGGCTTTCATTGAGGGATTTTGAGCCTTCCAATGATTTACTCCTTCCATGTTCATCCGGTAATTTTTGGCCTCTTTTGGGTGCCATTTCTAAGCAGCAACTGATATACTAAGGTGGTACGCTTAAATATTATTTTTAATTTTTACCTTTAATAAAAAAAAAAAAAAAAAAAATATTCACTTACCTCTGTTCTGCCTCAGTTGCCTTCCGCCTGCTGCCTTGTTGCCTTGCCCCGCTTATATTTCTGCCGAGAATAATTCTCTAAGGGTATTTTCTGATGTTGTTTATACTTTCTTTTGAAGGCTGGAGCATAAATTCCACTCCCTTTATTGCCTGCTTCCGGCTCCTAGGCTTCGCAATGGGCTGACTTTTGGACACGGCTGGTTCAGCTTGTTGTCCGCATTTTACCAGGGTGGGGCTGCTTGGATGCTCTCGGTCCGCTGGGATCTCTTGCAGAGGTTGCCTTCTCAATGGCACCACGCACTCGGCGAGTCTCCCTGCTCGCAGCGGCTCCCGCACGGCTCCTGCTCCCGCTCCCCTCGTCACTCTCAGCTCCTCCCCGCCGGCCTCGCAACAATCCGCGGCTGGGGAGGAGGCCTGTTGCCGGCTATCCCGATTGTCCGCCTGTGGCAGGGGTCCGTTAAACACGGGCTAAACTGTGTCTCCAGCGCCGATTCCCCGCGCTCCTTGCTCCGCACCACACAGTGCTTCGGCGATTCGGCGGTCGGCGATCCGTGACCTCTGTGCTCTCTGCGCTTGGTCTGGAGGGGCGTGGTTAGGCACGGCACGGCGCAACAGGTTAGAAGATTCTTATAATGTTTTCTATTTTTTTCATGTACTGACCATTCATATCCTGAAAATATGTAGATAAAAGTGACTTGATAAGTATTCAGAGTTTGTCGTTATTTTATGAGTTATTGACAGTTTTTTATAAATATTATGACATATGTTGTTAACCCCTCCCACGCTTATGACGGAACCGCTCCGTAATGGCCCTCGGGTGGGCTGTGCTGGTGACGGAGCGTTTCTGCCATGGCCCGCTCGCCGCGCCTGTGCAGCGCTGATTTCGCGACTGCGCTGACGTTCTAAAGAACGGGTGGGGCCAAGCTCAGCTCGTCATGAGGCACGTTGCTTGTGTGCTCATGACGAGCTAAGCTCGTCATGACCACACCCAGTTACATTAGGGCCCAGCACCTGGGGTAAATCTGCACTGCACGCATGGTGTTAAAGGCATTAGCATAGCTTGTAATTTACAGGTGAAGCGCACATATGCACAGGGCAGATCTGGACAGAGTCGTATTTCCTTCAAGATGTCTGGATATCAAAGTTTCTAATTCAGAAATCGCAATGTTATGGTCTTTTTTCCATTGTTCTTACCCCTCGTTGCCAGTGTGCAAAGGATACAGTAAGTTCAGCGTAAATATATCCAGGGTTTCTTAAAGTAGATATAATGAGAAGACCTCCATCAGGAGTGTCAGCATCTAGCAACATCCTTACCAACTCCCAACTTTCAACCGAACATAAACATTCCAAAATCCCTTGTAACAACTCATGTTAATACTCCATTTTCTGTTTTAACACCCTTTGCACTGAGAATGCAGATACATTTGATGCTGGAACCAGACACAGCTCTTTCAGGGTTATCTTGTTATGCATTAATTATTTACAATACCTGCAAAATGCCCTCACTTCTTTGATTACCAATTTGATGTACCTTTGTGTGAGATCAAAGGGTCTTTCCATGAGTATATGTGGCAAGAATGTGCTCTGAATATTTGCAATAACGAGGATCCTGTAAATCGCTTTCTGGAGCATTGAGAAGGCTATATATGATGCTTAAGCCTTGAGTGGTCTAATCGAATGGACTTTATGGTAGTTACCTTTGCCACATTGATAATTCCATTGGTCCTGGTGTGAGATTAAAAAGACCAATTGGAACATTATGGCATGGTTAGTGGTTTTAGCAACCCTAATCTAGGGCTTATTCATTTTGGTATTAACATTTGCATTGACTACCTAACAAATGCAACACTGTTCTATCATGTGCAAGCCCTCCGATAAAGCCCAATGTAGCAATCAAATAAATTGACATATAGATATATAGTTACACCTAGGAGGGGGGTGGGTGCACACTGCCTCACACTCCAGCAGTCAGTGTGCCCTGATCTTAATAATGCAGTGCATGATAACAATTTCTTCGGTGTCAGGCTTTAGTTTTTCACCCTTGTTGGTGAAGCCAGTGCTGTGTATCTCTGGACACGTGTTTCAGGATAATTGTCCTTCTTCAGTAGAGAGCAACACTTTTTTAGGGGGTGCTGGAGATGCTGCCAAAGTCTTCTCGGGTCTCAGTACCACTCGCTGGGCGCAGGTGCATCAACCAGAGCTCGTCAGCTCATTAGCTCAAGGGAGCCTTTTCAAATAGGAGGGGGGTGGGTGCACACTGCCTCACACTCCAGAAGTCAGTTTGCCCCAATGCATCATAATAAATGCAGTGCATGATATAGTTACACCTATACATTGCCTTGAACTGATTTTTCTAATATTTAACACAGACGACAGAGTATCTTCTATCATGGATACTTTCCTACTTCTTTCAAACAATCCTTCAAATTAGTTTCTCCTCGTGCTTGTCATGAATATGATGTTTTGTGTTTCCCTTAATCATAACATTGGATTATTGATTCCCATTACAGGTTTTCTGAATCAATTCCTTTTAGGAACAGTATTTCAAATGCTTTAAATAATTTACTCTCCCATGGTTAATAGCTTAATCACCTTCCAACTGTAGTAGTTCACAATGTTGTGGCTGATACTGTTTATGTACATTTACTCCAGCATCCAAGCTGCACATTTAAAAGGATAATTTTTTTAACACATCTCTCCTTATTGTGCACCCTTGTTAGGACTTACACACAGATCAGGCAGAGGATTATACATAGGGCCGAAAAGGTGAGGAAACTTTGACGAACACATCTATGGACACAGAAAACAAGCAAACAATAGACCGCACAGAGTTTGGCCTTCCTAGAACCCTTTCCATGTTGAGGATGCACTTATCATGTGATTATATACAGTAATTATTTAAAGCCAAAGCGACATGCAACAGATGCCTGCCTATGTATTGTTTGATTGTTGTAGCTTTTTGTTTGATTCATTTCACACGCAACATTACATTCCCCCACTTTTGTTGTTTTGCCCTTTTCTGTTCCCTCGTGGTTAGGTTCCCATTTTTCATAACTGTTTGTCTGTTTGATATGCCAAGATACCTTTCAGCCCAGCTGGTCTTCCTAGCATATTGGGGCTATGACTGCTAGAGCAAGGTTCTTAAAAACTTGTGATAGTAGCTTCCACTGATGAGACAGGTGAGCCTGATTCAACCTCTGAGAATACAGTTCTCAGAATGGTGGATAGATGGTAATCATTCAATTGCAACTCTTTGTTATCGCTGGTCAAATGGTCCACACATTCCATTACCCACCCGTGCCTGAGCCAGGTCCTTGATTCCTGAATAGGGGTGTGCAAAATTATAGTAAAATTTGTGAATTGCAAATTCATCATTTAGCGCTATATTCTAGCGCAAAATGCTTCTTCACATCAAGTTTTGACCTCAGTATGCATTTTGCACTAAAGAGAGTGCAACAAAACAAAAGCACCAACAAAAATAGCTGCTTGCGTTCTGTTGTTCCTGTATGCTCTTGCAGTAACTTTTTTCCATAAATGGCGCATAACTACCAAAGCGGCATACTGCTGTAGATATAGGAATTTTGAGCAACAAACATAATGTGAAATTCATTAAATTGTACAAATATGGTGGCATAATTTACATTTCGCTCAGGCCAATTTCTGAAGCACAGCTATATTTACCTGTGTTTCAGTTTAATCTATCTGATGGAGAATTCCAGTCCAGGGGTTCTCTCTTACCCTTTCTTCTATGTTACCGTTTCTACTGTGTACATGTTCAATTAGGGATTCTGAGATTACAGGAGCATTCAGCATGTTCTTTCACTCTGAACTTGACAATCCTCCCTCTCTCCAAATGCTAATCATGTTGTATACTAACAGTACTGAATGGTGGTAGATGTAAAAGGGGATGATCAATAGGGCTGTACCAACTTTCATGGGTGTGATATCTTTCACATTCTTCAGAATTTTAGAAATTGGCTTCCCATGAAGAGAATTAAGTCATACCTGTCTGGTCATCCATAGTATTCCCTGACAGTGCCAAAACCTAGTGGCTACTTCATTGGTACTTCCTGCTGTTCATTTTATAAGCTCATCCTCTCATATGCAAATCTAGTTAAGTTGGCTGGATGGATGTTAAAGCACCAGGATAAGCAATCCAGCATTTGCTTTTGATGACACCAAGGTCAACATTTCCAATAGCTAGGGTAAACATCTGCTGATACTTCCAAGGTTCAAGAAGGCTAGATGGGGAGGCAGGGCCTTTTTCTATTGCCACTGCTAGGCTGTGGAACTCTCTCCCAGATGATCTTTCGGGACAAGTGTCCTATTCCCTCTTCCGCAGGACTTTGAAGACCTGGCTCTTCACACAAATATCAGTTTGAGCATATTTTTTAATTTTGTAAAATTGTCTGCTCCTTCTGCGTCTTGACGCCTTGGTGGCTACGTTTGCACTCTATAAATCTAACACTCATTCATGGGAAGCTCAGGATATTCTGTACTCTTGTATTTGTGAAAACAAATTGGCAAGTCCATATCAAATTAAAGTGCTAAAGGATGCTCATTTTGTCATCCTCATCAGAAGCCTTATGGAAAGTATAGTTTTCCTAAGAGAGAATAACATTGATCGTGGACAACCAGATTATGTACTCAACTCACACAACGTTTATGCCCTTGATCAAATCATATTCCTGACTTTCTCTCCTGAGTGTTCAAATATCATTTCAAATATGAAATTGAAATTGAAATTGACTCACCTGCCTAGTGCCCCACTTGAAGTAGCTAAGATTCAATTAAATTCCATTATCAAGTATCCTGGTTGAAGGCCCTGGATATTTTGACATCTTTGATTTGATTTCAATATTATTATTATTAAAACTGCACCATTTTCTCTTCCAAGACTTTTGTAGTCCAAGACTATTCAACTCAGTCAAAAACATTTTCAGCATCAAGAAAAATGCTAACCACTCCAAAGCCTTAACTTATTGATTAGACCATTATGCCTGTAGTGTTTTTGATGGTGTACTGTCTACTTATAAACTCCAATTGCTTTGGACATTGAGAAATGAAAATGTTGTGCTATGTCCTCACCACAAGAAATTAATATAGACTTTTGCACACATATAAATCAAGGATATTGCTCTGTGAGAATTCCATTAGATTAGGTGATTTTGAGGCTTCAAGAATGAGAAGGCATTCTTTCAAAAATGTTTTTAAGATGCTTCAGTAGAGGTTGAGCCATTTTATTGTACTGCTGGCCAAGAAGGGCATAACAAGCTTGTTTCCACCAAGTGAGGTACCCTGAGTGACTGATCTTGTGAGATAGTGTCAAGTTCTTCTGTAGGTTTTTATGAATTTTTATCCATGAAATAATGTTAAAATATTATTCAATTGGGTTAATTTGTTGTTTACTATAGTCAATGGCTCGGTATTGCTGTTGGAACAATTTCCAGTATTGTTCACACTTGGTTATTTTTTACTTTTACCATTTGGCTCTCTAGTGTCCCTGCTTGAAGTCTGTCCTCCTTCAATTTTGATGTATCTGAATTTGATCTGTCTACTTTATTTCTATTGTTATATTCTTGAAAGAGTATTGTTGGTGTTGTTCATAAACAACATTTCCTTGCACTCTAACTAATAGGAACCTCTGAAAATCCATAAGGAAACTATTTACCGAGTGCTTGTTCTGCCTCTTGTAGTTCCTTGTCTGAGTCCTCCTGAATCAACTCTCACAGATGTTTGAGATACCCTTTCTATTGCTAATATTTATCCTCCTAAAACTACTTTAAGTGAATGCAATTTAGTAATCTCTATGATCCCACCCCTCAATAGCTTAAAATACACTTTTGAATGTATTACATATCTTTCTAGAATTGAGTGGGACCATTAAAATTTAAATTTTCAACCTACAACTATTCTATGAATCGAACTAACAGACAGGTTCCACTGTTGTTGACATTGTCACGCGGTCAAATACAGTTATACTCTGATCTCTGAGAACTGTAACCCTTTATTCACTTGCCAGTATCCTGAATTTCAGATCCAATGAAGGTCATTCGTTTTTTTGCACTTCTCTGTATTCACTACCAACCATACACAAAAAGAATATGATGGCTAGCAGTAGACCTGTTGAAAGGGAAACTGGTAAAAGAAGAAACTAGACATCCCTTAATATCAACAATAACAAATGGTGCACCTCCAAACTATCTCTATGCCTCAAACTCTCTGAATATTGGTGTGTTGTATCTTGACACTAATGTTATTCTTGCCCTGCCAATGGAATCTTGGTGTAATGACACAACATGGAATGTTGGTGGAGAACCGCAGCCTTAAGGCTCGGCGGCGCAGGGTACGCCTAAGATCCCCGGGATTCACCTGCCTTGTCAAAACAGAGACACGGACTCTTCGTCTGGCGTAGAAGATGGTATTTATTAGCTGCAGCTAGTACAGTGGTCTTAGAAGTCGTCAGTACAACGAGGTTCAAAAGAGACTGCCACTTAACTCCGTGGCGCACAGGTTTATATACAATACAATAGAATGCAAAATGCAATCACACACGAGCATGAGCTATAGGCAAATGTTATAGACAATGTTTTAAGACCTAAGCAACTCAAGTTCCCAGTTCTATTTGTCATTTGACCCCTTAAGTAAATCACAAGCGAATCCACACAATTCAAGTTACAAGCAGAGAAAACACAGCTGCGTGTCGTAGAAGGACAGTCGAGAAACAGGAGAATACAGGAGAATACAGGAGACATGTAGCGAAGGACAGCAGATAAGATAACTTAAAGGAAACAATGGTGTGAAACGACATGTAGTCCGGACAGGGATTGATCAGCTCAGACAGGAATTAGTGTACTCGGCCAGACCCTGACCCTCGTTAGCGAACATAGGCGAGAATGCCACTTGACAGGAACCTGCCGATAAAACGGCGATAATGAGCTTGATAATACCTCCTTGTTAATTCCCATAGAAGCCCATGTTAACACAAGAACATGGGCTTCAATGAGAATTAACAAGGGCGTATTATCAAGCCAATTATCGCCGTTTTATCGGCAGTTTCCTGCCGATAAAATGGCGATAATTTTAACACCGGTCCTTGATAATATGTCCCTAAGTTTATACTCTTTCGGGGTTCTTTCTGAACCAGTCCTTTAAACTGTCAACGTTTTCTTCCAAATTCGATTTAATTCTGTAAAATACTTCTCTGTGTTCAGCTTCCACTTCAAGTCATGTTTCCTAAAGGAAAATAAACTATTTATTTGCAAAGGATCTACTAACAAGGTACTGGTAATGAGCTAGGATATTCTATACTGAGCAGAAACATACCTGAAATCCTCAAAACCCCGGTTTCCATTTCCAAACTGTATGAGAGTTTAGTGAATTAATGAAAAATGTAATTTCTGAATTTGTGTTCAGTCGCCTATGCACAGTGCGTCCTCCATAGACACAAAGCCCTTCACCAAACAATTCCAACTTTCGAAGTGCACATCTGGACTTTCCTTTCCAGAATGATCAAAGCACTTATGAGAACTGGACTATAATGCTCAGTGGGCACACAAGAGAGGAAAGTTAAACTTAAGCTACAGATCATTACATCATCCCAGCATCACCACTACTTTCTGGATAATGTTATTAAATAAAGAACATCTTGTCTGCTGCTGTATGCCATTGAAGGAGCTGTCAGTTCTGTCCCCTTTAATCTCACCTTAAGCTCTTCTAATGCCATACCCACTAAAATCATTCTAAGCAATGTAAGAACTCACCGTACATCATCAAATTAAGATATTAACACAGTCATGCTCCAATTCATAAATAGTGTCAACACACACATAGCAAATCCTCTCTTCCCTAAAACATCTAAGAGAGCTAACAATCACACAGGTACCCAAAGACTAATAAACCTGTCAATTGCCAACTTCCACCCTGTATGAAGGGTTGCCAAAATTATTTGTTTGGGAAACTAGAATACAATTTGGAAACATTGCATCCATTATTGACTTGTCAGCGAATGCTATATCCCATTCACCAATCATGCATTAAGATATGTAATCAGTTTCTTCAAGAGACTGCACTAGCCACCATAACCTGATCTGATATATGAGTTTCCCTGCCTGGCCCATGCTCTGTGAAGAGTGCCACTGTATGCCAGCAATCAATTATATCAATGCTCACAGCAATAATTGATGGATTCTTCTAATAAGGCACTTTTTCTGATATAATTAAACATTTTATATTGACATCCATGCTGAAAACACCATGGCCTAGATGTAGGTAATAGCAAATTACTGAATGGTAAATACCGAATTTTACCGATTCGGTATTGACTATTCGGTAATTGCTATGTAGGTAAAAAATTCGGTAAAAATACCGAATCTGTAAGATTCGGTAATTACCGATTCGGTAATTACCGAATCGGTATTTGCCATTGATTCCTATGGGCCTTGAAGCCCATAGGATTCAATAGCAAATACCGATTCGGTAATTTACTGAATCTGTAAAATTACCGATTTCACAAGGGGGACAGGGTGTCACTTTGACACCCTGTTGCACCCCTGTTACTGGCTTGTGTGCCTAAGGGCATGTCTGTGTGTCACATGGCACAGGTGTACATGCACAGATGTGCATGTACACTGGAATTTGGTATTTACCATGGTAAATAACGAATCGGTAATGGCCTGTGGCACTGTTTCCAGTGCCACCTACATCTGTATTTACCGATTCGGTAAATTTACCGATTCGGTATTTTACAGAATCAGTAAATTTACCAAATAGGTAAATATACCGATTCTGTACATGCATGTCAATTCCCAAATACCGGTCGGTAACGGCTGAATTCGGCTGTTACCGACCGGTAATTGGCGACCTACATCGGGCCCCATATCATTCACTATGTGCATATTTCCACTATTCTTTTCAAGGCTAAGATCATAGAGCCCATTGACAACAACTTCAAACCCTTATTAAAATCTTATATTGCACACTTTTCATTAGGGATTTAAGTTGGCCAATGGCATAGTGTAAGCTGTGGTCTAGCAAATATCTGTGGGTGGGTGTGAGGTTAAAGCATTGGGGTTATTTCTGCTCACCCTCTTATTCGCTTTTGATACAGTGGACCATCAGATATTGGTTAAATCATTGGAAAGTTCGATGAGGGTTAAACAAGTGCCTATAAAAACATGTTTTATATTGAGCAAATCCTACTGACATCAATTTTCTTCCCCCTGAAATCAAGCTGATATTTGGTGAGCCACAATTACTTATAATGATTTAAAAAATGGAGCCAGGATGGGGATTAAAACTTTTTTTTCATCACTATTCAATGGCAACACCTCATATGCAGCTACCTCAGCAGAAGCTATGAAAGCTCTTCAGTTGATTCAGAACAAGGCAGTCAGATGTGACACCTTGAGATCAAATCACTGATTCATCAAATCATCCGAACTGGCTTCCTTTAGAAGAAGGAACACGTTTTTAAATATTGGTCATAGCCAATCTACCCTAATTGGCTTCTTTCATCTAATACAAAAATAACAAAACATTTGCCACTGAGCCAGTATAAATCAGTGCAGGCTAGTATACTGAGATTCACAGATTCAACCTTCAGTTCTATGAAGGAAGAACCTGGCTCTGAGGGAAACACTCCTTTGAGATAATCCCCATAGCTTAATTTCAGCATATAGATAACAAAGGGGAGATCCTCAAAATATTAAAATCCCTCCTATATGAAAGAACACTTTTACTTTAACAAACAGCACTTTACTATGCAAGATACACTTGAAATTACTTCTTGGTGACATCGGGTGCAATTAACAGGCTTGAGGGACTTCGATGCTTAAATGCCACTGGGTATATTTTGGGGCAACTTTTCAATATATGTTTATGTTGCTTGGGCCTATACAGAAGAGGGTGTGATCATGTAGATTTTGCCAGTAAACACTGAGTGCGTGATATTTTTGTTAACAGTGACTGAGAATGATGAAGTAAAATAGGAATATACTAGATGATAACCATCTTGAGCATTTGGTATTGTTTAATTGAGGTACCTTCTTTGAAAAATACTGTTCTAGGAGGTAGATTATATTTCTACACCTCTCCTTCTTGATTTGGATAATTTATATGGTGAAAGTAGTGTTGCCATAAAAGCAGTCTGTAAGATAAGGACTATCAAAATTAAGTCTGGTGCCTCACTATCAGGATTCATACCCAAGCTAGAGGAGACACCTCTTAATATTACTCATGCTGGTCTTCGTTCACTCTTTTATTATAAATTAATTTTTGCAAATTATTTTGACATGGTATAAGGAGTATATCTATCAAAACCAGTGGTCCTCAGTAGGTAATCAAAGTCAAGCAGTGTTAGACTCACCACAACCACACAGCCCGGCTGTCTATTCTCAAAGTAGGTGCAAATTTTCAAAAAACAGTTTCATGACCTTTATTTTCGGAAACTGGTATTAGGACCTACCTATTCTAATGCCTACATCTTAAATCTTGATTGCATCAGAAATCTCCAAATTAACAGGTTTCCTCTCATTCTGTGTAGATTTCTGCCCCCATTCTTTCGGCATCACCAAAACAGATTTACTAAGCCTGTGACCTCATACATCCTAATTACTTTCCTGTAGGTATGTGAATACCCAGGTAGGAGAGAAAATTTCATAAGAACCATTAAAATGTGTCTTTCAAAAACATCTAAAGTTCTAACACCACTGTGCCCAATCAGCAAAACACAGAACTATCGGCAACACAGAGGCAATAATTGATATAATTCATAACCACCTTTCATGGGGTAGAGTTGATTTGGTAAGCTGCACCGAAGATTTATTAAATGTGGCTGCATTAGATCATAGTGTGGCTTGGTCTATGGGATTTTTAGAAAAAGGAGATGTGCCACAGGAAAAATAAAACCCTTGAATGTCTAGTGTATAATGAATTGGGTGCAAGCTGAGTAACAAATGGAGGAAGGCTAAAACATTGAGATGTAGCCTCAGTTCTAATTCTATTGGTAGCATGGGCCTTGGGTGTGCTAGCTGATGAGCAGGGAATCATTGTGATGGACCCAGTCAGCAAAACACAAAAGAAACAATAATTGCGCTCAAACAATCAGAAGACGTAAAATCAGAGATATTTGTTAAAAATACAAATACATTTTTAAAATCAACCTGAAAGCAAGCATGCTTTTATACTTGCATTGCATTCTGTAAAATTGAACACTGCATAAAACAGATCTACTTGCAAGGTGCTCCACTATGATTTATTAAATAAGAACATTTCAGTTATAATCAAAAATGAACTCTAGGAAAACTTTAGAGGAATAGATATCATGAGGGAGTATAACAAAAGTTGACTGAAAACCTAGTTCCTTCAATATGTTCCTTGCAAACTTTAGTTGTTTTTCCATTTTCAAAGACAGTCCACTTAATCACTACTGAAGAAAAAATGAAAGGGGAAGATGAGGGAAATATATTAATTGTTATATTTCAGCTCATAAAAATTAATTGGAAGGAAAGGAGGAAGCAGGAAGTTGAACATAAGATGCCAAGGATTCTGAATAGAAAGTGTGATAAAAAGGTCGACTGAAACAGGAAAGAGTGAATAGAATATAAATTTGTCACAAATAAAGATTCAAGAGTTCTAAAAAGTTATTGTTCCTAGGTCATGAAGCTGTGCGATGCACTCCATCAAGACAGAGGAGCACGAGTAATAGACAATACAAGTGCCGATGGTAATGTGTGAACTATTACTATCAGAACATAGCAGTATTAAGCAATGATAAGCAAAGCTAAACTAAGCTAAGTAAGGCAGACACAGGAGTAAACATGTTTTTACACACTGCTCTAAAAAATGTATTGATTTTTTCATTGTCACGTTGCTTGATCAACGAGTTGTAAAACATGCTAAATTCATTTGAATAGCTCAATGCGAACAATACCAGGTTATATAACCGACTGATTTGAGCCGCTACACAAAACATCTGATTGAAATAGTGTCTACACTGCAACTTATTGTAGGGACAACTTCTACATGAATTGTGAAGCTGCACTGCACAGTTGCCGATTGTGCATCTTCATTTACAAATGTGGATGGTGTTGATTTCTGATGGACAGTACAGGAAGGGTGTGGTGCAAGGGGATAGTGCTATTGGTCAGGAATTTTTTTAATCCTTTTTATACTGAGCTACAGTTAGCTTCAGGGGTGTCCAAGAACTCAAATCAACACAACATATAACTGTTCTCCTTTTAACGTGTAATATACAGATAGGGGTCTGTGTCTGCTTCTTCCGCAATCGGCTGTTTAGGCAAGCACCTTCAGGCCCTGGCTCAGTGAAGTGTGCATAACACATTTATATCAGCCCACTGCATTTCAGATAGATTTACATTTTGGTGATTTTGAAGCAAAATAGTTGCCTCGATGTATTCTGTATCTTTGCTATGCTAATACTTGACAAAATCAGACTAACTGGCAGCTACCTTGTAGTTCTCCTTTACCAATACCTGGTAGTTAAGAGGCACTCAATTGTAGTTCCAAAATGTGGAAAAGTTGGGAAATTCTCTTTCCTCCTTCTGCATATTTTCATCCCTAACTGCAGTGATCCACTGAGCGATGTGCAGCTTCAAAACTACAGCTTTGATTACCATTCCGATATGGCAGCGAACAGGCATGCTAGAGTGCCTGTATTCATAACAGATACCTCAACGGGTAGTCCAACACACATATCTGGCTGTCATATTGGAAAAGGCTTCCAAACTCAATCAATCAAGTGGCTTGTAAAGCACGATTATACACCAGTAAGGGTCTCAGGTGGGGGGAGGGCGGGAATGACTGTAGATTTGTGACAAGGCACTGTGGTTCAGTCGAAGAGCCAGGTCTTGAGGTCCTTCCTGAATTGGGGCAGAGACAGTAATTGCCTAGAGGGGAGAGGCAGGGTGTTCCAGGTCTTTGCTAAAAGGTAGGAGAAGGAATACCCCGGCCGTTGTCTTGTAGATACGAGGGATGGCGGCTAGGGCCAGTTGAGCAGAGCTGCGGTTTCTGGTGGGTGCGTGGAATGAGAGGCGGTGGTTGAGGTATGCAGGTCCTGTGTTGTGTAGGGCTTTGTAGGCATGTGTGAGGAGCTTGGAGGTAATAATTTTGCTGACTGGGAGCCAGGGGAAATCTCCAGGTTTTTGGTGATGTGGCTGCGGCAGGGGATGTTGAGAATGAGTCTGGTGAAGGCATCCTGGATACTTTGTAGTTTTGTGAGTTTCTGGGTGATGCTGATGTAGAGTGCATTGTCGTATTCAAGTCTGCTGCTGATGAGTGTATAGGTGACCGTCGTTCCAGATTTGGTGGGGATCCACTTAAAGGTCTTTTGGAGCATGCGTGGCATGTGGAAGCAGGATGATGAGACAGTGTTGATCTGGCGTTTCATGGAGAGCGAGGAGTCTGAAATGATGCCAAGTTTTCTTGCATGGTCTTTGGGTGTGGGCGGAGGTCCAAGATCTGTAGGCCACCAGGAGTCATCCCAAGCGGAGGGGGTGGAGCCCAAGATGAGGTCTTCGGTCTTCTCTGAGTTTAGCTTGTGATTTGTGTCCTTCATCCAGGTGGCAACAGCCTTCATCCCAGCGTGGAAGTTGCTCTTGGTGACTGTGGGTTCATTAGTGAGGGAGAGGATCAGCTGGGAGTAGTCAGCTAAGAGACGATGTTGAGTCTGTGCAAACTGTGATACTATGTTGGTGTTAGCACACAGCACAGGGCTAAACGTTGCAGGAAGCTAAGCTGTGTTGCTTGTGCACAGTTGTGAACAGGACTATGTGGGATGGTTGGTGTGTGTTCTTGTGCTTCAGTGTCTACGAAGGGGTGTGAGCCAGATTACAGGGTGTGCTTGCAGTGGTGCTTCAGTTCCAGAATGGTGTCTGAAAGCACTCGTATTGTGTTCCGGATCCAACAGGCGAGATATATTTTTTCACACCTTCCTGAATCCACAGTCAACTATATACTAGAGGAATATGTTGGTTAAAACTAAACCCGGGGTAGGGTGAATAGGAAAAGAGAGAAAACAGAGGCACTGGATTAGTGACATCTTTCAGTGGCTGCCCTAAATAGCAAAAAATATGGCACTGTCACCTTCTTGAAACCACCACCTCCCTTCGATACCCTCAAAAAGCAAAACATTGGCCACAGATAGACTACCTGAATCGAAACCTGCAATGATTTTATTGATGCATTGAAAGAAGTAAGTGACAAAAAGATCATTAAATATCTGAAAAATTTGACGGGTGAAGGTGTAAAACAAGTGATAAAGAAAATACCACCCAGTGATGAAGTGATATACCGTCAAATCAAAGAGGCATTTAACATCAGGTTCAATCAAATGCCTCATGTTGACTATGAAAGGTACATTTTCAGTCAGAAAACGCGGAGAGCTGGTGAAACAATCGATGAGTTTGTAAAAAATACTTGATTTGCCTATCCAGCATTTTAAGTTCAACAAGTTCAATAATGAAGAGGACAAGAGTCTCAGAGTAATAGATGATTGTCTTTCTGATTCCGTCAGACAATGAATGTTGAAAGAGACACTAAGCTTGGAGACAGTACTCATTACTGCCAGAGCAGAATAAAGAGCTGACAGACATGTTTCTAACATGGAGGCCAAAAATGTATTTGGCTGAATGTGAAAAGTAAGTCAAAATGCAAGGTAGAAGGCCATTAAGTAAGGTCTCCAATGAAAAAGCAGTGTTTTTGATGTGGATTTTCCTTTCCACATTAAGATTAATGTTCCACCATTGGACAGATATGCAAAGGTTGTGGGAAAGAGAACCACTGTGTAACGGTTTGCAAATCGAGAGAAAGATCATGTATGTCCCGTTGAGAAAACAAAATGGGGAAAAAATCAAGTGCGTCACATCGAGCAAACAAAATGGATGTCACAACATTCCAGACGTGACTCTCTATGCATGCCCACAAGGTCAAGCGACCACATCATTTGAAGCAAGTAGAAACTGAACGTCGATTGTTATCAAATTCCTTGTCTAAAAGTTCTTCACCATCATTGTCCAGCGACAATGAGAAAGATGGGTGTGTGATGTCAATTCTGAGTGCTGGATGATTACCACATGTAGGATTAGGTACGTGCAGGGAAGAATGCCGGTCAAAGCTAGGTTGACAAGTGAAAGTGCAAAATTCATTTGCAAAGTGTCCTAAGATCACACTGAAAGGGAATGAATGAATGAATAAATGAGTACAGATTTGTATAGCGCTGGCTACCCGGGGGCATCCCAGCGCTTTAGACCCATCTCAGACAAATCACTCAGCAGAACAGGAAGGTCTTCAGCCGCTTTATAAACTGTAAATGATTAGGCTCAAGCCGCAGGTAATCGGGCAGCTGATTCCAACTTTTTGCTGCCTATACTGCAAAACGTCGGCCCCCTGTACGAGAACGCTTGATCCTCGGGACAGAGAGCAAATTGCGGTGGTTGGATCTAACAGCTCTGGGCCCTTGATGGTGCCTCAGGAGAGGGCACAGAATGGCAGGGCCCTTGTTGATTATTGATTTGTGGGCCATACACAAGGCCTTAAACTGGATCCTTTCCTGAACAGGTAACCAGTGTAGAGCCCGGATGGAAGTCTTCGCCGAGCTGTGTCTAGGGACATCCATAAGCATTTGGGTTGCGCAGTTCTGGACTGACTGGAGTATCTTAATGGTCCCTAATGGTGCCCCCAAGTAGACCGCGTTCGCATAGTCAAGCCGCGAGAGGATCAGGGACTGAACCAGGATCCATCTCCTCGATCTGAGTGCAGCGTTTGACACGGTACACCACAAAATCCTGCTGAACCGTCTTGTCGACCTGGGAGTGTCTGGAGATGCCCTGTCGTGGCTGGAATCCTTCTTGTCAGACAGAACCTTCCAGGTCTTCGATGGCACATCTGTGTCCTCTAGTAGGCCACTAGGGTGCGGAGTGCCGCAGGGCTCTTCCCTAAGCCCTACACTCTTCAATGCATACATGAGGCCGCTGGCTGGGATTGTTCGTCCGCATGGTGTCAATATCATCTCCTATGCGGACGACACCCAGCTGGTGGTCTCCCTTGCACAGAAGAGCGGTCTCCAGCCTACACCTGATCTGGCGGCCTGCCTGGAGGACGTAAAAAGATGGATGTTGAGCTCATGCTTGAAGCTCAACGATGACAAAACTAAGCTTATGCTCCTTGGCCCAGCGGCCCCTCCACTCTGGAGCAAATATGGCCCCCAAGCATGGGCACTCCCCCACTTCCCAAAGACAACATCAAAAGCCTGGGAGTATGGCTCGACAAATCGCTGAGCCTTAATACTCAGGCCACTAAGGTGTCAGCCACCTGTATCGCTCTTCTCAGGGTGATCAAAAAAATCTTTCCCCTCCTCCCATTCGAGGCCAGACAAATTGTCATACAGGGCTTGATTCAATCACGGCTGGACTTCAACAATGCCCTGTATCTTGGAGCCCCTGACTAAACCCTACAAAAGCTCCAGCGCACTCAAAACTGTGCTGCCCGAGCACTCCTGGGAGTTCCTCGGAGGACCTCAATAAAATCTGGCTTAAAAACTCTACACTGGCTGCCTGTCAGGGATAGAGTAAAGTTCAAGGCTCTCTGCATCGCCCACCAGACTTTCTGGAAAACGGGCCCAGAAATTAACTCCTTCCTGATCTCTCCATACTTGCCCAATAAAACTTTACGCTCCTCAACCGCCACACTTGCCAAAATCCCTAGAATATTCAGATCCAGAGAAGGAGGACGCTCGTTCTCATACAATGTTGCCAAACTCTGGAACACCCTCCCTCTGCATATGCGAAACAATGTTAATCTCACCAGCTTCAGGAAACAGCTTAAAACCCTCCTGTTCAACAATTAGTAACTTCAGAGGTCAGGTCTGTTTCTAGCTCCAGCGCCTGGACGCCTCAGGGCAACTGCAGCGCTCTACAAATTTAATTTTCATTTCATTTCATCTTGCCTCGAATGGAAGAAGGGTCAGGACCTTCCGTAGGATCTTCAGAAGGCCGTAACAGGTAGCGGCGACCTTACGGGCTTGAACTTGAAAACTAAAGGTGGGATCAAGCCACACCCCAGACTTTTAATTTGCTCCTTCGGGGGAGGGGGCGCGCCCAAACATATGGGCCACCAAGCGTCAAGATTGATGGGGGCCTTATATCCCAGCATCATAATCTCTGTTTTTGAACCGTTAAGTTTCAGAAAAGAGGCGTCCATCCAATCAAGGACCTTGGTGAGACACGGGGAAAGGTTGTTGACACCGGAATCCACAGCATCTGCCCTAGCCAGGGAAACCACCAACTGCGTATCGTCAGCGTAGGTGACCAATTGGATTCCCCAGGGAAGGACCTCATTAGCCAGGGGCCTCATATAGATATTAAATAGGGTCGGGCTCAATGAGGATCCCTGGGGAACGCCGTAATGCAGTGGGAATTGTTTGGATGCTGCTTTCTCCTCGAAAACTGCAAAGGATCTGTTAGCAAGGAAGGACCGAAACCAATTAAGGGCGGTCCCCACAATGCCAACCTCCCGCAACCGCTGGAGAAGGAGTGTGTGGTTTACAGTATCGAAGGCTGCGCTGAGGTCCAAAAGGACCACCGCAGCGCAGCCTCCTCCATCCACAATTTTCCTTGCCTCCTCCACTACTGCGACCAGAGCAGTCTCAGTTCCATGCCTCGTTCTAAAACCCGTTTGGGTGACATGCAAGGCGCCCTCATCCTCAATAAATGTTGATAGTATGCGGTTGACATATTTCTCTGCAATTTTGCTAACCCCTAGCAGGAGAGAGATAGGTCTATAATTGGACCATTCTTCTGGATCAAGGCTAGTTTTTTTTAGCAGAGCTTTGACACTGGCCTGCTTCCACCGAGGGGGAACTACACCTGCCGCCAGAGAGGAGTTATTAACATCCTTGATAACAGGAACAACCATGTCAGAGGCCTGTTTTAAAACTGAAGGCGGGGCAATGTCAGAGGGGGAGCCAGATTTAAGGTTCCTGAGGAGCCCTTCAGCCGTAGGTAGATCTAGTGGCGGAAAGGACTCGAGTTTCGTGAGGGAGGTCGGTCCAGAGGGAGGGATCGTGGACTCGGTGACACGTGGGGGTGGAAAAGCTGAGTATATGTTGGCAACCTTCTTGGCGAAGAAGTGGGCCAATTCGGTGCACCGTTTCTGGGGATCATTTACCTCAATAGACGGACATGGTGGAGTAACTAGAGATTTAAAGATTTTAAAAATGTCCCTGGGTGAATTGGCGGCATCAGCAATTTTTCCTTGGTAATAGGATGATTGTGCCATTTTAAGGTGCTTCTTATAATCCCCGAGAACCATCCTATAGTACTTTTTATTCTCGAGGGAGAAGTTCTTTCTCCACTTTCTTTCCGCCCTCTTGCAGCTCCGTTTAAGATCAGTGGAGTACCAAGGCAGTTTATTCCCGCCGGTGCGATGATTAATCTCATTTACTGGCAGGATGGGATCGAGAGAGGTCTCTAGCCACCTGTTGAGCGCCTCATTCGCTGCGATAGGATCGGCACAGAAGGGAGGGGAAGATTTATTTAATATGGATAGCCATTCCTCTAAAGGGAGTCTCGACCAAATACGCCCCAATCTCTTAGAGGTTGTGGTCGGACGGCTGACATCGGCCGGGGTCCAAGTGAAAGATAGCAGCGCATGGTCTGACCAAGGGACAAAGAGTGACTCATCCCAAATAATCTCATCCAGATTAGTAAAGAAATGATCAATTAGATGCCCTGCCAAATGGGTAGGTCCCGCTACAATTTGTTTGAGTTGCAGCATCCCCAGTCCTTCCAATAAAGCTTGCGAAGAAGGGGCAGATGGATCGTCTAAATGTATGTTAAAATCTCCCAAGATTGAGAAATTGGGGGCGCTACTGATGATATGGGTGATTTTATCATGAAGATTGTCGCAGAAACTCATGTGTGATCCAGGAGGCCTGTACACCACAATCCCTGAAAGGGAACATGTGAAGGAAAAGGTTTATACAAACGAAAGGCTCTCGCAGTCAGCGAGCGGGCTCTCAGAGATACGGCACCTAAAAGAGTTTCGATATATAATTGCCACCCCACCTCCTCGCCCAATCTACCTGTCATTCCTACAGATTTCGAAACCCGGGGGGAGGGCACAGACTAAGTCCGGGTCAGAGGCCTCGGTTAACCACGTTTCCATGAGGAACAGGACATCTGGCTCACGCTCCTCCAAGATCATGCGGATTTCATGTGCATGTTTTGGGAGTGAACGGCAATTATTGAGAAGTAAAGAGTATTTTTTGGGCTTAGGGAGTAACGAAGTACCCGGTTCCTGCGGGCCCAGCAAACCTTTACAGAGAGGACAGGGAATCATTACCTCCAAGGGGAGTAACACATGGGGACAGGGAACTGCGGGGTCATCTCGGAACCTCAATAGCTGGTCTCTACAAAACGTGATTCTACCTGCTCCCAAACCAGGAGTCCCATCCATCCTCCCGGCCCTTGGCCGTCCTGGCATGGACGGGCGCAGACGGGCTTTCCTTAGGCGCTCCTTCGGCGCGAACGCAACGCGTCCGCTGCGCGGAGGGAAGGACTTCTCAATTTATGCGCTACAGCGCGTGTCACTAACTTGCTCCCCCGAGTCTAGAGCACCAACCAGCCTCCAACCCAACCCAAGATGGCCGCTTTAATTTGCCAGCCACCTCCAAGCCCCCAACTCCCTCAGCAGCCTAATGGGCTAAAAAGGGTCGGAAATGAATGATAATACGGCGAAATGCTCGTGGTTGTCAGCAGAAGTGAAATACAATTTAAAATACAATTTTTAAAAATCGAATTTGGCGAGTGTATTAAAATGGGCAGAGCTGTGTAACTCCCGGCTACAGCCTAAGGAGTACAATGTAGGGTGCAAGGTCTAACCAGAGCCTTCTAGGAGCCTAAATGTATGCGCTACAGCGCGTGTCACTAACTTGCTCCCCCGAGTCTAGAGCACCAACCAGCCTCCAACTCAACCCAAGATGGCTGCTTTAATTTGCCAGCCACTTTCAAGCCCCCAACTCCCTCAGCAGCCTAATGGGCTAAAAAGGGTCGGAAATGAATGATAATACGGCGAAATGCTTGTGGGTGTCAGCAGAAGTGAAATACAATTTAAAATAAAAATTTTAAAAATCGAATTTGGCGAGTGTATTAAAATGGGCAGAGCTGTTTAACTCCCGGCTACAGTCTAAGGAGTGAAGTGTAGGGTGCAAGGTCTAACCAGAGCCTTCTAGGAGCCTCAATTTATGCGCTACAGCGCGTGTCACTAACTTGCTCCACCGAGTCTAGAGCACCAACCAGCATCCAACCCAACCCAAGATGGCCGCTCTAATTTGCCAGCCACCTCCAAGCCCCCAACTCCCTCAGCAGCCTAATGGGCTAAAAAGGGTCGGAAATTAATGATAAAACGGCGAAATGCTCGTGGGTGTCAGCAGAAGTGAAATACAATTTAAAATACAATTTTTAAAAATCAAATTCGGCGAGTGTATTAAAATGGGCAGAGCTGTGTAACTCCTGGCTACAGCCTAAGAAGTGAAGTGTAGGGCGCAAGGTCTAACCAGAGCCTTCTAGGAGTCTCAATTTATGCGCTACAGCGCGTGTCACTAACTTGCTTCCCCAAATCTAGAGCACCAACCAGCCTCCAACTCAACCCAAGATAGCCGCTCTAATTTGCCAGCCACCTCCAAGCCCCCAACTCCCTAAGCAGCCTAATGGGCTAAAAAGGGTCAGAAATTAATGATAATACGGCAAAATGCTCGTGGGTGTCAGCAGAAGTGAAATACAATTTAAAATACAATTTTTAAAAATCGAATTCGGCGAGTGTATTAAAATGGGCAGAGCTGTGTAACTCCCGGCTACAGCCTAAGGAGTGAAGTGTAGGGTGCAAGGTCTAACCAGAGCCTTCTAGGAGCCTCAATTTATGCACTACAGCGCGTGTCACTAACTTGCTCCCCCGAGTCTAGAGCACCAACCAGCCTCCAACCCAACCCAAGATAGCCGCTCTAATTTGCCAGCCACCTCCAAGCCCCCAACTCCCTCAGCAGCCTAATGGGCTAAAAAGGGTTGGAAATTAATGATAATACGGCAAAATGCTCGTGGGTGTCGGCAGAAGTGAAATACAATTTAAAATAAAAATTTTAAAAATCGAATTTGGCGAGTGTATTAAAATGGGCAGAGCTGTTTAACTCCCGGCTACAGTCTAAGGAGTGAAGTGTAGGGTGCAAGCTCTAACCAGAGCCTTCTAGGAGCCTCAATTTATGCGCTACAGCGCGTGTCACTAACTTGCTCCACCGAGTCTAGAGCACCAACCAGCATCCAACCCAACCCAAGATGGCCGCTCTAATTTGCCAGCCACCTCCAAGCCCCCAACTCCCTCAGCAGCCTAATGGGCTAAAAAGGGTCGGAAATTAATGATAAAACGGCGAAATGCTCGTGGGTGTCAGCAGAAGTGAAATACAATTTAAAATACAATTTTTAAAAATCGAATTCGGCGAGTGTATTAAAATGGGCAGAGCTGTGTAACTCCTGGCTACAGCCTAAGGAGTGAAGTGTAGGGCGCAAGGTCTAACCAGAGCCTTCTAGGAGTCTCAATTTATGCGCTACAGCGCGTGTCACTAACTTGCTTCCCCAAATCTAGAGCACCAACCAGCCTCCAACTCAACCCAAGATAGCCGCTCTAATTTGCCAGCCACCTCCAAGCCCCCAACTCCCTAAGCAGCCTAATGGGCTAAAAAGGGTCAGAAATTAATGATAATACGGCAAAATGCTCGTGGGTGTCAGCAGAAGTGAAATACAATTTAAAATACAATTTTTAAAAATCGAATTCGGCGAGTGTATTAAAATGGGCAGAGCTGTGTAACTCCCGGCTACAGCCTAAGGAGTGAAGTGTAGGGTGCAAGGTCTAACCAGAGCCTTCTAGGAGCCTCAATTTATGCGCTACAGCGCGTGTCACTAACTTGCTCCCCCGAGTCTAGAGCACCAACCAGCCTCCAACCCAACCCAAGATAGCCGCTCTAATTTGCCAGCCACCTCCAAGCCCCCAACTCCCTCAGCAGCCTAATGGGCTAAAAAGGGTTGGAAATTAATGATAATACGGCAAAATGCTCGTGGGTGTCAGCAGAAGTGAAATACAATTTAAAATACAATTTTTAAAAATCGAATTCGGCGAGTGTATTAAAATGGGCAGAGCTGTGTAACTCCCGGCTACAGCCTAAGGAGTGAAGTGTAGGGTGCAATGGTTGCTCCATGCCTTTTATCATAGACAATGGCACATTGATAAACATTATGCCAGTGGAAAAGTACAATGAACTGTCTCCAGTGCCCCGTTTAACCCCTTAAAATCAAAAAATGTATACATGGGCTGCTTCAACACCACTGTAAAGTCAAGGTTCATTCATAGCGACTTTGAAGCATAAAAGAAGATAGCAGAAGCACCAATTCATGTCTTGCCAGGCACTTCATAGAGTTTATGTTTACCGTGTTTCAGTACTGCTGCTGACATGGGGCTGATTTTTGTAAACTACAATATAAATGACTATCATGAGATAGTGAATCAGTTTACATCCTTTTTTCATAGACTTGGAAGACTTAAGACCATGAAAGTGCAACTTTGCATAAATGAGGACATTTGTCCTGTTGCTCAACAACATCGTTAGACTGCATTTTATTTACAAGAGACTGTTGAGAAAGAACTTGAGACACTCTTAAAGCACAACATCATTGAACGATCTACTGGTCCGATGCAGTGGGTTTCACCCATAGTGGTAGTCATGAAAAAGAATAGTGGAGGAGCCATGTACATCTGTGTTGATATGCGCCAAGCAAACACGATTAAAAGTGAAAACAATATCGAGGTCTGCACATTTTTATTTTTGTTTTGGTTTAATATAGCGCAAACTAGACCCGAAGGTAGCAGAGTGCTTTACATAAGCACCAGTTATGTTATAAACAGACACATTCATTTTTTGTTAGGCAAAGGGAGATTAAGTGATTTGCCCAGAATCACAGGATGTTGAGCATCCCTGCTGAGAATCGAACACAGTTCCCTAGCTTCGAGGTCGACCACCCAGTTCCCTAGCTTCGAGGTCGACCACCCAGCCATTAGACCACATCCTCATCCTCTTTTTTGCACTTGATGACATGATTATGCAGCTGAATGGAGCTAAAGCGTTTTCCCGCCTTGATTTGAACAAAGGGAATAACCAGCTCGTACTAAAAGAAAATTGCAAGTACATTACTAGCTTTTTGGCTCATGTTGGTTTATTTAGATAAAAAAGGCTATGTTTCAGAGTGTCATCAACTACAGAACATTTTCAGGATGTCTTTTGTTTCATAATAAACCGAGCCACAAATGCTTTCAATTACATTGATTGCAATTTTCAATTACATTGATGACATACTAGTTTTTTGGGGCCACACGAAAGGAACATGATATAGATCTTATACCAGTGTGTTATATACTTGCAGGTGCAGGTCTCACGTTAAATGCGACAAAGTATGAGTTTCATCAAACCAAACTTTTCTGAAGGGTGAATGACTCTGGATCTGAATAAAGTGCAAGCCTTGTCATCCACTTCTCCCCCACAAGATGTAACTATGCTACCATTCTTCGTTGGTATGGCCAATTTTGCTCAAAGTATATATGTAGTGGCGGCTCGCACAGGTAACGCTGTGGGGCAGTGAGGCGGGACAGGGCTGGGTGGGGGGTAGTGAAGTGTGACATAAGACTGGAATGTGGAGAGTAAATAAAGAAATAAATGAAAGTACTTACTTTGCACTCGATATGAAATAGGATCCGTTTGTACAAATCAGAGCAGCTTTGGTCTTAGGGACTGCATTTCGCACGGGCCAGATCTTGCACCGGCCTTTTCAGACTCAATCACGGACGTCTGCAATATATCATTAGCTATGGCAACTTTTCCTCTTAAATGGAAGAAGGCGCAAATAAACCCATTACTAAAAAAATCACTAGCCGATCTGTCAGATCTACAAAATTAAAGACCCATCTCTCTTTTCCCATTTTGCTCTAAAATCATGGAGACTCTGATTAACAGACAACTTTTGGGCTATTTGGAACAAAACAACCTACTCAATCCTTCTCAGTCAAGCTTCTATGCACTTTATAGCACTAAATCCGCATTGACTGAAGTAACAAACACAATAAAGATGGATTTGGACAAGGAGACACCCACGATGCTAGTTCTCCTTGACTTGTCAGCAGCTTTTGACACCATCTCTCATAGAATCCTTTTGGATAAGCTACGAGGGATCAGTGTCAGTGGAATAGCCTTATAAGGGCTACAAAGCTCCATGACCAACAGAACACAATGTGTCCAATTGCACACGTTTATATCACAGACCATGGTGGTGGACAAGGGGGTCCCTCAGGGATCCATTTCAAGTCCCAACTTGTTCAACATCTAGGTGTCCTCTCTGGCCACTATCATCTATACGATCATATACGATCTCGTATGCGGAAGATACTCAAGTGATAGCTCCCATAGAGACGGATCCTGCATCAACCACACCAAAAAATGTGGCCGAAGAATCTGGGCATCATAATTGATGAAAGACTTTCCATGAAGGAGCATGTGAAAACCATCTCGGGCACCTGCTTCGGTATGATGCGAATGCTGAGAAAAATCTTCCCTTGGATTCCCCTTTGGGTCGTAAAAGCCCTTATATAGGCACTTCTAGTCAGTAGACTAGATTATGCGGACACATATGTTGTACAGCACACAACATGCCAAGATGATCTTGCAGACTATTTCAGGGCTGCATAGCAGTCTGCCGCCTGAGATGTCGAGGCACCTGAACCGTGACTTGAGTACACCAAATGTTCCCTCCACAATGGACCTCGTGCGTCCAAGTGCGACATTGTGATGTCTATGAACCTGGGTGTTTGTGGCTCTAAGGGGTGTCAGCAGCCATGGAGATAGTGCATATCCTTGATCACCTGTAACATGAAATGGAGAGATGTGTCCATTAGTATATGTGCATGCTGTGTTTGCAGTGATGATTTGTGCAAGTTAGGTAAATTCGGTTTGCCATGTGTAACTTCAGACAATTGTCCAGCATTAATGCAAATGACAGTGCCTCCCAGCTGCTTGTTCATCCCACCTACCCTTTGTGATGGTGGCGGTTGCACATTAGCACCGCTGATGCAATGAAGGCACACAAAAAGCAAGCACGTCTGCGTCCGTCCGTAACCCAGACACAACCGGTGCCAGGGACCCTGGAACTCATTATGCTAACTCTACGACTCTTGCGCCATCGTCGCACTCAACCCCAGAAGGAAGTATATACAACACAAGTCCTGTGCACACGTTATAACGAGTTAATCATAAAGGTATTACTTAGAGTTGAAAGAATGAAAAGCATAAAATCATGAGTAATGAGACAAGGTGGGCACATGTGGATAGTTATTTTTCAGATGCATTTGGTCTCCCTGTTCCAGAAGGGTGACATCAAGACAAAGAAGAACAACAACCAGCCGACAAGTGTTTTGTCAAGCGAGCAGTAAGCTTGTGACTCTTCAGGGCTGGGGGAAAATCCTCAAGTATTACATTTGCTTATGTATGAAACTCCTTTCCATAGCAAATTTTCCTTAATAAATTATCAACAACGCTCTCTAAGTAGGGAGAATTTTAAAGTAAGGAGCATTCAGGACTAACAGTGTATTTAATGTACAAGCGAATCTCGGGGTAAGGACAGATCCAACTGGATGTGTGTGATGCATCTAGCTAGATCCAACCAGTGGGTTGATGACATCAAAGGAGCTGGTACTCTGAGTACAAAAATTGCTGTAGCATGCATCTAATAATAAGATTTTATTGTAGGGTCTTCTTTGTTCGTGTTTGGATAGATTCCTCCACTCCATCCTCTTAATTCAGGAACTACCATTTGGGGTGATGTCTACTTACATGTCAACGCCCACACTCATTCACCTGGCACATCTGCCACAAGGGACAATCAATCACAGCACTACCTTGTTCCGAGAGCTACCTGAGAGGCACTCTGCCCTCCACCAATGCACCAACCCCCTCCCAAATGCAAAAAAACAAAGGGACTCTGCGGCTGTCGCCAATGTGCTGGGGTGTCGTCACACACCTTAATTGAACATCAGCTGCTTACAGCCACCAAAGACAAGCTGCAAAGCCAATCTGTGCAGTGCTTTACAGCTTGTCTTCCCTGCCGCCGTGTGATTTAGACTGACCATCAGGTGACTGTGTGGAGGGAGCCGAATTCGACTCCCCACTGGATGACTGTATAAAGGAAGCCAAAATCGTGTGACACACAGTGGTACAGTGAGAGTTGGCAGATCTGAAGCAACCCCTAGGGTAGGTCCTAAACAATGCATGAGTAGGGTGCAGTGTATTTAAAAAGCTGAACATGTACTTTTAATTGTTACATATTGTGGTAGTAAAACACTCAAATTACTTTTTCACTACTACAAGGCCTGCCTCTCCCATAGAATAAAATTAGGTTACCTTATTGCATTTAATAAGTGATACATTTCAATTGGATCAGGTAAGAAAGTTGAGTTTTGTCTCTAAACAATTGTAATTCAAGTGGTAAAGTAAGATTTTCAGTCACAATCCTGAAAATGCCACTTTTAGAAAGTTCAATGTTGTGTCCCTAATGGAACATTAGGGACATCCCCTTGGGCACACCTTAGCCTCCTCCCTTGCAATCAGAGGATTCCACACATATTTGTATTTCATTAGTCAGATGTTTTTATTTGATATTTTCGATATTTTCTCTTCATTTATCTTGAATTCATTCAGTTAATAAATTCTCATCATTCCAACATCAGTGACAATTATTCCTTTGTATTCCAATGCATTTCGGGCGATATCACAACGCCCTTCATCAGGGAATCAATACTATAGAAAAAACACAAAATCGTAAAAAAATCGTCAAAAAATAGTAATTGTAATGGTGATCTAAAAACTCAATAGAATGACTGTGCATACCTAAACAAAAAACTAGATGTCTACAAGTGTATATGACATTGTTTGCACCTATTACCCTTTATCTACCCGTGTTCCTATCAAACATATCGAAAGTGCATGCATACACTCACGTGTCACTGTTCTTCTCTTTAGAAGATTATATCTGAAAAAACAATATCATGGGAACAGCGCGTAAGCACATCGCTCTGACCGGGACTCTTAAAGAATCGAAAAGAAGTAATTGTCGGTTTTTCTAAGGAGACACTGACCTGATTCTCCCTAACTCGGCGTTTCATTCTGCATTCTCTACAACTCCATTGCCGATGGTTGTCAAGGTTACCAACAAGCTATGCTTCTATTTGATACCGTTCCGCTCACGTGACACCGAGCGCCACCATGAAGTTAAGGTTTAACAGCAACCTTCCTCCTCTAGTACTTAGAAGTGGTTTAACATTGGCTAAAAAGCTAATGCACTAGTCAGTAATATGTTAAAGAAATTTAAGAAATTAAACCATTCTATTTTCGAAAAAATTCTATTCCTGCTGGGGATTCGAACACCTTGAATCAGGTGGTCTAAAATCTAAGCTCAAACACGGTGTGCTATAGAGGACAAGTGGGGTGTTGTGGTGAAATAATAAGAGTGAAAGGTTGATTCAGTGTACAAAACAATGGCTCAGAAAGCACTAAATGATAATACTAAATGAAAATACAATAAACATTATAGTATATGGTATCACAGGTCTCCTGTCCAGAGTAAGGGAAAACAACAGACTCTATATTAAATGTTAAATTATAAGTAACATGACAATTCACTCCGTTCGTTGAGCCCATTCGGGCTCTGAGTACACAGTTTATGTATCCAGTAGTTCTCTCGTTGTAGCAGATGTTTGGTGTTGTCTCTTCCTTCTGTTTTATCTGCTACTTCCAACACTATGTGTTGCAATTGGGAGATGTTATGTTTTGCCTCCATGAAATGGGCGGCTACAGTAGATTTTGCATTTTTGAGCCTAATGTTAGATTTATGCTCTGTTAGTCATATCTTTATACTTCTTTCAGTTTTTCCAACATATAGTTTCCCACACGGGCATTTCAGTGTGTATATAACATTTTTAGTATTGCATGTGGCATTGACTTTGACCTTGATATTGTATCCTTTCATCGGATGATTTATGGTGTTGACTTTTATGATGTTGTTACAACTTCCACAACTTAGACATGGCTTAGTTCCTTTGAATAATTTGGTTTGAGGTTGTCGCTGCTTGAGGATTTCTCCCACATTTTGGGCTCTTGTGTGTGCGAATATTGGGACTTGATCAAAAGCATGTTGGAAGTCGGGTTCTGACTTCAGCATATTCCAATGTTTGGTAATGATTCTTTTATACGAGCTTCCTCATGTTTATTGGACGGTTTTAGGAGGTCCTTTCTATCCATCATATCCACTCTTTTTCTCGCTTTATCTATAACCTCTCTTGGGTAACCTCTTCATGCAAAGCTACGAAGAACTCAATATGTTCTCTAAACCAATTTGGAGAGATAATCTCAAATTCATGGTCCGATACATAGACGATATTTTCATTTTATGGAAATCTTCTGAAAGACTGTTAGAAACAGCGCTATGTGAATTCAATAAAGAAGACAGTCGTATACAACTCACTTGGGAAATGTCAGATTCCACAATAACATTTTTGGATATGAGAATCAACATAACTAATAAAGGCTTTGAAACAACTATATATGAAAGGAGACAGACAGAAACAATATGTTACACTACACCAGCTTCCACCAACCAAGTCTAAAACAACATTTGCCATATTCTCAAATGACAAGAGTCAAGAGAATCACATCGGACAGCATCAAGGTGAAAAGTTCATTGGATGAAATGGCCACAAGATTCTCGAATAGAGGTTACCCAAGAGAGGTTATAGATAAAGCGAGAAAAAGAGTGGATATGATGGACAGAAAGGACCTCCTAAAACCGTCCAATAAACATGAGGAAGCTCGTATAGTAGCGGTATCCAAATTCTCTACTCAAAGTCACAACTTCAAAAGAATCATTACCAAACATTGGAATATGCTGAAGTCAGAACCCGACTTCCAACATGCTTTTGATCAAGTCCCAATATTCGCACACACAAGAGCCCAAAATGTGGGAGAAATCCTCAAGCAGCGACAACCTCAAACCAAATTATTCAAAGGAACTAAGCCATGTCTAAGTTGTGGAAGTTGTAACAACATCATAAAAGGCAACACCATAAATCATCCGATGAAAGGATACAATATCAAGGTCAAAGTCAATGCCACATGCAATACTAAAAATGTTATATACGCACTGAAATGCCCGTGTGGGAAACTATATGTTGGAAAAACTGAAAGAAGTATAAATATACGACTAACAGAGCATAAATCTAACATTAGGCTCAAAAATGCAAAATCTACTGTAGCCGCCCATTTCATGGAGGCAAAACATAACATCTCCCAATTGCAATACATAGTGTTGGAAGTAGCAGATAAAACAGAAGGAAGAGACAACACCAAACATCTGCTACAACGAGAGAACTACTGGATACATAAACTGTGTACTCAGAGCCCGAATGGGCTCAACGAACGGAGTGAATTGTCATGTTACTTATAATTTAACATTTAATATAGAGTCTGTTGTTTTCCCTTACTCTGGACAGGAGACCTGTGATACCATATACTATAATGTTTATTGTATTTTCATTTAGTATTATCATTTAGTGCTTTCTGAGCCATTGTTTTGTACACTGAATCAACCTTTCACTCTTATTATTTCACCACAACACCCCACTTGTCCTCTATAGCACACCGTGTTTGAGCTTAGATTTTAGACCACCTGATTCAAGGTGTTCGAATCCCCAGCAGGAATAGAATTTTTTCGAACATAGAATGGTTTAATTTCTTACATTTCTTTAACATATTACTGACTAGTGCATTAGCTTTTTAGCCAATGTTAAACCACTTCTAAGTACTAGAGGAGGAAGGTTGCTGTTAAACCTTAACTTCATGGTGGCGCTCGGTGTCACATGAGCGGAACGGTATCAAATAGAAGCATAGCTTGTTGGTAACCTTGACAACCATCGGCAATGGAGTTGTAGAGAATGCAGAATGAAACGCCGAGTTAGCGAGAATCAGGTCAGTGTCTCCTTAGAAAAACCGACAATTACTTCTTTTTGATTCTTTAAGAGTCCCGGTCAGAGCGATGTGCTTACGCGCTGTTCCCATGATATTGTTTTTTCAGATATAATCTTCTAAAGAGAAGAACAGTGACACGTGAGTGTATGCATGCACTTTCGATATGTTTGATAGGAACACGGGTAGATAAAGGGTAATAGGTGCAAACAATGTCATATACACTTGTAGACATCTAGTTTTTTGTTTAGGTATGCACAGTCATTCTATTGAGTTTTTAGATCACCATTACAATTACTATTTTTTGACGATTTTTTTACGAGTTTGTGTTTTTTCTATAGTATTGATTCCCTGATGAAGGGCGTTGTGATATCGCCCAAAATGCATTGGAATACAAAGGAATAATTGTCACTGATGTTGGAATGATGAGAATTTATTAACTGAATGAATTCAAGATAAATGAAGAGAAAATATCGAAAATATCAAATAAAAACATCTGACTAATGAAATACAAATATGTGTGGAATCCTCTGATTGCAAGGGAGGAGGCTAAGGTGTGCCCAAGGGGATGTCCCTAATGTTCCATTAGGGACACAACATTGAATCTGTTAATTAGGCGCCCAGGGACGTTGGCCGCCACCCACGGAGCACCCAAAAACAAACGAACTGTGTCAAACATAGGTTGTGCACTCACCCCACTGTGTATATATACTTTTAGAAAGTTAGCATGTGTCCTAACCATTTGATGCCTGCAGCCTGTATCCTGGGTCCCATGAATAGGTGCAGCTGGCGGTTGGTCGTTGTGTATTGCTCCCAGACAGTAAGGCAAAGGGTGAATGGGTGTTATCAGTATGGGCCATCCTTTACAGGATGGGTGGGCAGAGCTCTCATCTACCACACTAGCACATCACACAGACTCTGCTGCAGCACACTCACAAAGGGTTTCACAATAGTGTTTTTTGCCCTCAGTAGTCAGCACCCGCACATTTAGAGGACTGTATTAAAATGTGTTTCTTAGAAATGTAGAACTAATCAAGTGTATTGCAAAGTGTAGAAATGTGCTCATATCATTTGAAGACTAATGTAGTGCTTTAATCGAGAATATGCCTTCAGTAACTTAGAAATTATTGCTTCATGTGTAAAATGTTGTAATAGGTTGAACGTGCCATATTAAAGTTGCACGTGTAGGTTGCTATTGAAGAGAGAAAATGGTGTTCTAACATGAGGAGGAATAATGTTTTAGAAATGCAATGAAATAATGCTTTTAGAATGGGTTTAAATGTAATGCTTATGTTGTAGTATTAGAAATGCATTTAAAAGCGTAGAGGCCTGAGACATGGAAATGGCAACAGAAGCCTAACTGTATTTTCTTAGCTTAGCTAACATGAAGATTTGGAATGTGTAATTCCTTCCTTGGGAAGGGCTCCGTCTCGCACTTGAATTCAAATTGTAACTTAGAGAGTGTGCAAGGTAGCTTCTCATTTATTTCTGCTGCAGGTGCAAGGACATGAAGCTTGTTAGGTAGAATGATCCATTGTTTAGAAGTTAGACAGGTAGGAGTGAAAACGAAGGGAGTGCTCTGTAATGCACAACTGCAACATTTGGCATAGAAGGTGCCTGGAACCCAAGGACACAGCAACGGTTTTTGGACAAGGATGGAGTCGTGGTGGAAAACTCCAGAACCAGACACCTGCCCAGAGGGGGTGTGACTAAGGCATGTCTACTGTTTTGGGATTTTGTATTAGGGAAAGTGCCCCGAGGGAGGAGAGTCAGTCTAAGGCAGTCCAGCTGGAGATGCAGTTAGACAGGGGTCTTAGTGGGAACTAGGCAGGGGAAAGGAAGGAGCATCTTAGAACGAGCTCTGTAGCTTAGGCTACTTACCTGGAAAAAGTGAATGTGCTTCTTAGGGAGCCTTCACAGCTGACACCTTTTTCTCTTGCCTGGGAGGTATGTTATGTAGGTATGTCACCTTAGAGTTAGTGTAGGGACAGACTAATCTTTCTTTCCCTTTGGAGCAGATGCAGTTGAGACTTCAAGTGGGAACAGTTATTGCTTATCTAATGCTTCTTGAACTTACTCTACTTTTTTTTAGTCGTCTGAGGTAGGATTGTGTTTGTATTAGTGCCAGTTTATTTCTTGAACCTCTTGCTGAGGTGCTTGTATGTTGAGTTATTTTTGGCTTTGTAATAAATCTTTACATTTTATTTCATAGTCAGTGGTCCTTTGGATTGGGATGCATTTGGTCATTAGAAAATTGTCATAAGTATGAAATTAGAGAGCTTCCTTTTCACTTCTTAGCAGACAAAAAGGTTCAGTCGGCCAGGGATTCCAAGGATTGGTAAGGTAAACAAAATCTATACGAGAATCCCAGTGTCATCAGTAATCTCATCTGCTGTTGGTCTCTCTGAGGATGGGCTGTGGTAGTCCCAGAACTTACCAGGCCTCTGGCTTGGATCTTATAGTTCAACACTTCCCCGTCCACTAGCTGAAAGGGTGGGCCCATTGATATTTGACCTACTTGTTTTTAAGGAAATCCATTATAGGGCAGACATCTCTGCCTTCCCCCTGGCCTTCTGTATTATGTCTTCTTTTTCTTTGAAGAAATTCACTCATGTTAGAATGTCCAATGGCAATGTATTTTCTGCTGTAGCTAGTGAGGACTCTGTGTGCTCTATTGAGCCTTAGTGCCTGTCGGTCTTGTTTGGACCTGAGTGCCTGCAGTAGGTCCTTGGTGAAGGTCAGATGCCTGATCCTCCCACCTCTGTCGGTATTCTTCCTAATTCATATATTGTTGTGCCTGCTGCATTTCTGGAGATATTCGTGTTTTATCAGCAAGTCTGTCATGTGGACTCCGTGCCACACCATTTCCTGGTCTTTGGTCCCTGCGTCAATGGTGCATTGCAGGTCATCTACTTGTTATCCCACTTCCATTACTTCTTTATTCAGCTATTGTAGGCATGATATGAAGTTGATGTGTAGTAGTCCGATGTCAGATGTTATCTCTACCAAGTAGCATTCTATGTAGTCCAGCATGACTGGTGCATTTAAAAATGTTGCAGTTCATGCTGGGGGGTCTTTTGATTGTGAGGAACCATTTCATGACTCCACATGTTCTGTGAGGTTTTCTCTTGACCATTGTGCAGAAAAGTCGGAGGAGGCCCCAGGGGAACTGGCACTGTGGTCTATTTCAAGGCTGAGGATCGTTCCCCCCCACATGAAGTTAAGTACTCACTCCTCGAAGCCAATGGCCGTACCCCTCCTTTTTGTTACAGTAAAAGCCTTACAATGGGGTAACGATCATCTGGAGGTTGCATTGTAGAGTCTAGCAGGGTGCACAAGTTGGGTACTCACTGCACAATGTTGGGAGAAGTGTTTTGCTCAGTGTCGACACAAAGTGTCCCACTGCTAAATTTCACAGCGCTGTAGGGGCTCTTCTTTGTTGTCTTTGCGGGTGGTCATAATTGCTCATAGTCTCTAGTGGGGGCAAGTGCCCCTTTTTTCCCCAGAGCTGTCTCTCCTGTATCCACTCCTCCAGTGCTAATTTGGTCTCCCAAGAGCCCAGGATTCCCCCCACACTTCAACTGTTCGGCCTCAGGATCTCCCATTGTTCATGGGCATCCACGGGGGGGTCATGCCTGCCATGTATTTAGAGGACGTGTCCTCTATTGCTCCTACTTGCTGAGAAGGAGGAATCTTCCTCACCACCCCTTCTGTCGGCGCCAAGGTCGAGAAGGCTCTAGGATGGCAGCGCTCCTGGTCTTCACTCACCGGAAGCAACCGCCTTCAGCCACCTAATCTGTGTTGCCATTGCAGGTCGGAGAAGGGCCTGCTCCATGTTTTTCCATGCGGGGGCTGGTGTCCACGCTGTCGGTTTGAGCTCTCGGACTGCACTCGCCCTTCCATTTATTATTAGCTCGGGCCGCACTGTGAGCCAAAATGGAGGGTGGAATTTTGACAGAGCTTCAATAGTGCTGATCGGGCCAGTGGCTGCAAGTTTGGGCCCTCCCCTGGATCTTTTCTAGGGACACACTCTCTCCCAAGGAGCCACCCCTACAGCAAGGCTCCAGGTAAGGGTGCTTCCCATGGACTTGTGTGGTCAAGGTAGCAGCAAGTGTCTGACTGCATGCTCGGCTAAACCACGCCCTGTCTTTCGGTTTTAAAAGATAATACAGAAATTATATCTCACATTTGAAGATTTTGTGAGGCAAGTTTGCATGTTTCAATATAGAATGCATGGAAAGTTATTTCTGATTCCATAACTTCCCAATCAAGTGCACACTTACCTGAACAAATTCTCAAGCAACCCAAACTCCTTTGACCTACATAGTCCTCTGATACAATATTATATATATATATATATATATATATATATATATATATATATATATATATATATATATATATATATATATATATATATATATATATATATATACCAGTCATGATATTTTCAGTGATAAGTATTATTTTCTTACAACCTCCTTCTGCACCTGGAAAGCTGTGTCCTGCACAGATTTTGTCTTGAACTTCATGTTTAGGCATCTCGGCCTCCATTGCCAGTTGATAAGTGATATAGATATCCATTTGTTATTTTGTTCACTATCCCGTAGGTATTTGGACACTACAACAATCAGTCAAAACCTATGTAAAAGGCTGGTAAGGCTGCATTGTAGGTGATCTATCTTTGCAGATTTTAAAGTTATGTTTCTGTTATGTACATTATTGACATTTAGTAGAAATGTTCTCGAAGGTGTTCCTGGTTTTGCGTATTTAATTTTTAAAATTTCATTATAAGTGGCTGTCACTTTGCTTTACAAAAAGAACAAAAAGATTGAAGAAAATATAAAGAACAAATGTTGTACTGTAGCATATAAAAATAGAAGCTGTGTATGATAAGCAAGGAAAAGTTATAAAGCACCACAAAAAGTAATACAAGCTCACATATAATTGTACCAATTACTTAAGACAAAAATATTAGGGGTGGGTGAAGCTTGCGGAGTTTTACTCCTCTGAATTCCGCAGAGTTACATAAAAACTCTGCAAAATTCTGCGAGCGGGTGGAATTCCAGACATCGTGCTGCTCGTGCTGATGTTTAACCCTGGGAGCTTGTTCTGCGCTGTAAAATCAGTGCGAACTGCACCATTCGGTGTGCCAGAGGGAGCTGCTTCTTTCTGCTGCTCAAGAAGATTTTCTACTCGAGCAGCAGCTTTCTCAACATGAATGGTGGCGACCTGCTCTGACCGCCTGTATTAGGAAAATCTTGCCGGGAGGCATTCTAGCACCTTATAATGTCACTAGGGGATGCTAATTCTTGCTCGTGCTCACCAATTTAATGGTAGCAAGCCGCACACGAGAAAGAACTCTGCCATGCAGCGCTTGGCGGAGTTTCACTGGAACTTTGCAATGCTAACTTAATGCAGAGTGAGCGAAACTCTGCAAACTAGTTTTTTTGTTATCAGGAAGAGGGGGCTTGCAGGCAGGGTGCAGTTCAAAAGAGCCTCAAAGGTACCCTGCCCCTTTATCACAAGGTGAGATTATTCTTCACGTTGGCAGAATGTTAAGCTATATTTTGAGAATGAGACAATGTTGAAACCTGAGATATTTTCGAGATGCTTTGTCATGCCTTAATTAAATTTTGTATACAATAATTTCATGAAAAGTTCTTGACGTTTTAGAACTCTTTACTAATAGCATTACTGCTTATATAGTGGCCCTGGGATATAAAAGGTATGAGCAGGATAATCCCAGGCAAGATAGCCAGAAAGGGGAACTCGGAGAAAGAGATAATGAAGGTCAACTAGAAAAGAAAAGTAGGCACAACTAGAAAAGAATAATAGGAAGTGAAATAGACAATAGAGGCAAGTAGGATAATCTAAAGCTTTATGGAAGGAAATGCCTTAATGTGGGAATAGTTACCCATCCTTTGTTCTTTCCGAGGGCACCAGTGGGAGGACCAGAAGCCGTAAATGAAGAAGAGAGAAACAACACATACAATCATCAGAAGTATAATCTTCTCCACGGCACCTAAAAATACTAGGGCTGATTCACAGAACTAATTTATGACAAAATCCTAAACTTACTACTTTTGGTATTCACAGAAGGCATTTAGTATTCCTAAATTAGGATTTTGTCTTAAATTAGGAGTTTGTCCTAAATTAGGATTTTGTCCTAAATTAGGATTTTGTCTTAAATTAGGATTTTGTCCTTAGTTAGGATTTTCTCTTGAATTAGGATTTTGTCTTAAATTAAACTTAAGAAAAACTTAAATTAAACTTAAGTTTAATTTAAGACAAAATCCTAATTTAAGACAAAATCCTAATTCAGGACAAAATCCTAATTTAGGACAAAATCATAATTTAAAATCATAATTTAGGACAAAATCCTAATTTAAGTCAAAATCCTTATTTACGACAAAATCCTAATTTAAGACAAAATCCTAATTTAAGACTACTAAATGCCTTCTGTGAATACCAAAAGTAGTACGTTTAGGATTTTGTCTTAAGTTAGTTCTGTGAATCAGGCCCATTATTCATTCATTCTGTGAATCGGGCCCATTACTCATTCAAAGTTATATACTTAACGTTAAATGCTAAAACCAGCAATACAAGTAAAAGACTTCATAAGTACCGTGCAGCCAATGTTGTGGAACTCATCCGCTCACATATATGACATACTTTTACAAGTGCTGCATAAATATTTTACACATTGCCTCTAAGTTAAGCCTGACTGCTTCATGTCAATCTACCAGAGAGTTGAGCACAAGTTAATTTGGTGTTTGATTCTCACTGACAAGAATTATGGTTCTGCTTGAGTACGGTTTTGCCCCACAACCAGTAACGTAATATCCTACCTTTTCTTTTGTCCCACTCAATTAATGCAAACTTACCCTAATCTGAGTTTTTCTTGTGAGTGGTAATTATTGTGCTGAGTGTGCATGTGTAGTATCAGAAAGCAGGGGGATTTTACAGTTTTTTGTGTTAAATATTGAAGGACCAGCATAGGTGTGTGTGTGTGTATGTGTGCGTCTGTGTGTCTGTCTGACTGCATGTTTGTGTGTGAAGCAGTTAGAGAGGGCAAGTATAGGAGCATTTGAAGCTCATTGAACCTGATTTCAGAAGACATGATCCAAGGAATATTTTAGAACTCCGAGGGCAAGATGTACAACCAGTGTAAATTGCGACTCGCAATTTGCGCTCAATTGCGAGTCACAATTTACAATGTCCAACAGTGTCAGAGACACTGATTGAGATTCCCAATGGGGTCACAAAATGCGAGCCTCGTGACTATTAATGAGGCACTCACAATTTGCGACCCTATTGGGAATAGCTTACCGTCCCAGGGATGGTGGCCTGCTGGGCTCAGCACACCTGCATGTCTGGGACTGCTTTTCAATAAAGCTGTTTTTTTTTAAATGCATCCCGTTTTCTGATAAAGGAAAACGGGAGGATTTTTTTTTTAAAAAATCAACATTTTAATTTCATTTTTTAAGGGTAGGCAGTGGTCCCTGGGACCACTGCCTGCCCCTAAAAAATATTTTCCCCTGCATTTGCAAAGGGGAAGGGGTCCCCTAGGGACCCCTTCCCATTTGCGACTGCATTACTTTCCTCTTGAAGAGGGCAGTAAATTGTGAGTGTTTTGCGCATGCAATTTTCCATGATACATCTGGCCCCGAGTCTCCCTGGAGCCCCGTCTTAGCTAGATAAATTGAGGACCTCCTTGGTTACTAACCTTTCAGATAAGATGGGTGCCAAACATTACTGTAACATTGTTTGCTTTGAACACTGCCTTAGTTAAACATCTCATGCAGAGCATCTCAGTGCCTGGATGATTAGTCGCCCTATACAAATCCTGATTATTTGAGTGTTTGATGCTCTTTCCAGGAGATTGAGGGCTCAAGGCTAGGGTACGTTTAAAATTTGCAAAATTTCCATTTATGTAGTGCAATGGTTTTTTTTTTTTAAATGAAGTTAATTCATAAAAATGCTCATCTACCATTTAACACTATGGGCCATATTATCAAGAATGGCGATAACATTATCGCCGCTTTAGCGGCAGGAAATTGCCACTAAAGTGGCGAGAAGGTGCTTGATAATATGCCCTTGTGAATTCCCATGGAAGCCCAGGTTTGATGTCTTGCACACCAGAACCTGGGGTTCTATGGGAATTCAGAAGAGCATATTATCAAGCCCCTTATTGTCGCTTTATGCGGCGAGAATATTATCGTCGTTCTTGATAATATGTCCCTATATTTTGACACAAAATTCGTCCTTGCTTCCATTTTGGACACAAAGAATGTATTTTGCACTAAAAATGCAAAAACTCAAATACCGCACACAACAGTCGCTAGCGTTTTTACCTAAACAGATTTGAAATTACACGATGTGACATAATGGCATATGCTTGAGAATTTTGCATCAAAAATATAATGCACAATGCCGGAAAAAATACAGTCTAGGCCTATGCATAGCCAAGATTGCAACTGTGGAATCAGGAGAAACAGGTTGCAATTTCCGCTTTCCCACTTCTGCAAACTGTGTGATCCTAGGAGAATCTGTTGCCCTGTAATTCAGTTAATCCGAATGAGAGATCTGTGACTGCTTAGAAATAGGAATAATCCAGCCTGCGTAACTGGAATTTCCCAGTCCTATGCTGTAGGTGAGGAAGTGGAATGGAACTTGGAAGAAATAACCTTATAGTGCTACTGTTTGAAAAGAGTTACTCTCCATCTTGCCTAGAAGGTTTTACAAGGTTCTGCTTTAACAGTCTACCACATCCTGTGTTTGGAAATGCATCCTAAGCTATTTTTATTACATTTGCTTTTAGGCAGCGAATACATGCATTTATAAGCAGCTCTAGAGTCAAAACAATTGTTATTGAGTTTACACAATGCTGGCAGTTGTCACCACTTATGATGCTGATGTCACTATTTATACATGGCTGAAAACTAAGCCCACCCCGCTCTACCTGGCTTGCTGCAACTACTAACAGCCCACAGCATGCGCAGAAAAACCTTTGCAGATAAGTATGCGTGTTGCGAGTCTGCTTTTGATACAAAAGATCAGTTTTTTAGGTTGTAATGCAGACCACATTCTAATATATAGCAAAAGGAATGAATGTTCTGGACTTTTTTTAATCTTGTCTCTTGTTTGCACAAAGCAGATCCGGATTAAAATTATTTGGAAGCAGGCTGGGCTAAAATTAGATAGTAGGCTGGGCTGGTTGTCAGATCTCCGGTTGGACACAGTTTCTCAGCGACAAAATTCCCACACCTGCATCACTTAACTGGTTGTTGTTTCCGTTCATTACCGGCTCAGGTGTATCTCAAGGTTTGCTCATTTGACCACCTTTCTTCAAATTCATCCTCATCCCACTATCACACATCTGCAAATTCTTCAACCCAACGTGCTCCAATTCAAAGATAATGCACAGATCATCCTAATACTGTAATAGCAAAAGGATCTAGATATCTCAGGACTTCTGAGCCATGGACAAATTAATGCAGAGTAAATACTTTAAATAGAATACTTCCAACACTGAAATCCTTACCCTCTGGAAAACATAACATAAGTATTTGTAAAGCACACGTTCACCACTATGGGAATCTTGGCGCTGAATAACAGATGTTTGTTGTTACTCGACGGTACTCATTTTATCGAACTCAGATGGATGAAAGGCTGAGTGAACCCCCCTCGGATTTGAACCCCTGACCATGAGGTCGAACACCTGCCCCTGCAGTAGACACAGTTGTCCACTAAGCCACCAGACCCTACAGCTTCCTGTCTCCCAGAACTCAACTCCTCACTCTTGGCTTTAAGTGGGCCAGGTCCTGCTAGTGCTCAGCAGCGGCAGTTCTTAAAAGCAGGCGGCGAGACGGGTCACTAGCTGGTTCTCCACTTTCACCCACAATCTCAGAATGGAAACAAAATCCTAACTCTGCAGCAGTTTATTATTTTTGATGTAACTTTTGTTTGCAGATCTTTATTACAAAACTCAAAGTGCTTTACAGGACATCTTCATTTATTTTTTGGTACGTACGGATGATTAAGTGATTTGCCTAGAAACACTGGATGTTGAGCCGACGCTGAGACTCAAACCTACTTCCTCAGCTCCAAAGTTGGCAGCTCTAGCCATTGTGCCACAACCTCTCGTGCAAGAGCTAAAGCATTTTCAATATTATATACAACAAAGCCATAGCTGTAAGTATGCATGTAGTTTATTTATGTTATGCAGCTAACAACCTCTGACAAAGCTAATAGTCCTGGCTTGTTGTAGGTGTAATGATAATTGTTGTATTATATATGTGGAGGCAATAACAGAAGCACCAAAATACCAGCCGGGCGGCACAGTATGTTGCGCACAGATTTTTAGCATACATGATTTAAGCCACGCCCTTTATTATATTGGCCATGCCCTTTTGAGAGACCCCCCCAGTTTTTTCATCCCACTTAAGGCCCTGTCCTCACTAATAACATCAGCTTAAGTAAGAAATCTAGAAGTGATCGTGAATTTGAGCTCTACTGTCGTCCTTAAAGTGAACCAAGTCACAAGAAGCTGTTCACACCATCAAACTCTTTAACGCATCTCACCTCATCTAGGGTTCTCACAGAAGCAGCAGGCAAAAATAACCTTTTATCATATTTCATCTAAGATACAGTAATGGTCTCTAGCAGGTAATCCTAGGCTACCCACTCCAATGACTGAAAAGGATATACAATGTGCCCTAAAACCATATCCCCTGGTAGCATTATATCAATTGTCAAAGTATTTGTCTGGCTCCCTCTGGCCAGACCCTGCACTTTCAAAGCATCGTGTAGGACCATGATTCATCCAAGCAAATCTTAAAATATACTCACAGACCAGAACCTTCATTGCTGGATTAGTAACTCAGCTAATCAAATCCCTATAAGAGGCGCACATAAATAAAAACGTCATTTTCACTACAAGCACCAAAATTAGGGGATTCCCTCCTGACAAAGACATGAAATATCCATGATCACTTGGAATTCAGTAAGGAGGTAAAGACCTAGCTATTTCTAAACAATGTATAACTATACCAACCAAGAGATACATCCGGTCACCCACACTAGTAAAGTATAGACATCAGATATTTTTAGGCTAATCCACCCAATAACTGGTACCTATTCTCCCCGTTTGATCACAACCTTAAATATCTCTCACTCTATTTCATTCCACTCCATGCATAAGTGCAGCTGCATGAGAACATTGACATCTCAAACACAACACCAAAATACTCCTTACATTAAACATGCTGACACCCATAGCATTCCAAACAGACACACAGTAATATAAAGCTAAAGCATTTGTATCCCTCTCTCCTAGTCTCTCTACTACACTTCTATGATCAGCAATAGATGACAGGATAAGAGCATCACTCTAGTCTTTACACCAAACAAAAACCTTTCCCCAATGCAATACTGCAATCCATCATCTTTTCTAAGATATACAATCCATGATACAGCATGCTACCCAGGAACTTCAGCTCCATCTCGGGTATAAAAAGCACTATATAAATACAACTGAGATCAAATAAAGTGCAACACAATATGCAGGAAAGCCAGGTATTGCCTGGATTGAAATAAAAAAGTGCAAAGGGAAAACATTTACAGCCTGATTCATCAAGCTGAATTGCGCTCGCAAAGGGCCAGATTCTGAGAATCTGGCCCTTTGCGAGTGCGATTTTTGCATTTGGGATTCATCATCCCAAATGCAAAAATCGGTAATAGCGATTTCGCGAGGAATTACGTTTAAGGAATCTCTATTTGAGATTCCTTAAATGCAATTCATCATCCATTTTTAAATAGCGAATTCGCAATTTCGGCCCGCTATTTACCGCAAGGTCAAACCTCGTGGTAAATAGCGAAAACTTAGAAAAAAGCTTTTAAAAGCATTTTTCTAAGTTGCATGTTGCACGTTGCACGTTGCATGTTGGACATGTGTGTGCGCAACACCTGTTTAAATTTGCATTTAAGGGGTGCTCTACAGGGTGTCCTTTGGACACCCCTGGCACCCTTTAAATCGCTATCTTATTTGCGATTAGCAAATTGCTAATCGCAAATAAGGAATACTCCCCATTCATTCCTATGGGCCTTTTGGCCCATAGGAATGAATGTGGAGTTGTTCCTTATTTGCGATTAGCAATTTGCTAATCGCAAATAAGGAATATGTAGGAATCGCATTTTTTTTTTGCGATTCCTACATGAATCTCGTTTTGCGAGCCTGTAATAGCGATTCCTTATGAATCGCTATTATAGACTCGCAAAATGGGTCGTTGATGAATCAGGCTGTTTGAAACCAAAATGTGTTCATTAATGTGCCAACAGCTTGCAACAACGCCCTCAATATTACAGACAGATTCTGCTTGATAAGGGTAGAACGTCCGTGTCTTCAAGCCCTTATAGAAAAGCTCTGGTTCCTCAGGGTATCAACTATTGTAAGCTGGGTTCTGGTATGGATAAGTAAATCTTTATTTTTAAAGCTCCTTTGTGAACCCTTGTGTTGCACTGCTGTCAGTGTGCAGCCTGATGTCAGCACCTGATGGTATCTCGGGCTGGTAAGATTCATGGTAACTGCAGAAATGGAGTTCTGTGAGAGTGCTGGTGGGCTGCCGAGCTTTCAATCTAAACGTACCTTCAGCCGTCCAGCCTGCAGCTGTTGTTCTCTAAATTACATTTCGTCTCCCTGTGGGGGGTCTGTATCAGGAGATACCATTGGTGCCTCTGTATTTCCAGTTCATTCTCTCTCTCTCTCCCAGAAACCCATATGAAGATACCCAAGGAATACTATTTTACCTAATTCAAGATAGCCATCACAGTATTGAAGTCTCAAACCTTTTTTCCCAATCTACTATGGACTCTTAGGTATTTCCTGTTCCTTTGACTTATATAACAAAGGGAATTTGGTCCATTCTTTTCATCACAGTGCTTCGTGCAGACCTGTCCTCTTGTTCTAGCGCTCCTGATTGAATAGCAGTTTTTCTCCTGGGTTTTTGCCAGTTATCACCTTATCCTTCTTCCTTCTGGTTATTCTGCTTCTCCAGCCCCCTTGGACATGTTCTGGAAGGATCTCTAAAGTTTTTTTTCCTTCAGGCTTTTTCCTCAATTTGGAGCCTTTTCAGGGAAACACCTTCTGCCTAGGCACTACTTAGTGTCGGCAGCAACATGGCTACTGTAAGGGGTCAACCATACCTCTGGCTAAGACTGCAAAGACCTGGGCTACTGGATTTAGCTGCAGCTAAAGATTCTCTGTTAGGCGCCAGCTTCATGGTTTTTCTTCTGAATTGCTGTTCCCTTATGAAGCATTCTGATGAACTTTTACTTCTTTTGGAAAATCTTAATCCTGATGCTCTTTTTCTGTCTGAAAAATGGTTGTGGGATGAGGCTGACCCAGCCATTACTCAGATTTTACAGCTAGGGTACTCATTACACAGAGCAGATCGGAAAACTGGCCGAGGTGGGGGTTTAGGGATAATCTTTAAGGATTATTCCTGTTGTCGCTCATCAACTGCGGAATTACCCGACTCTTCACACTTGAAATTTCATCCACGGTCACCTTTTCTGGCCTGTTACTTTATCGGCCACCAGGACCGATGGGCCAGTTTCTTGATAGTCTTCTGTCCCTTGTTGCTGAGTTAGCACTATCTCCTGCGAATTTCACAGTTCTTGGAGATTTGAACATACATCTAGACGACCCCTCTTATTATCAAGCAAGGGATCTTCTGTCTAATTTAGCAGCTCTTCAAATTGTTCAGAAGGGCTTTGCACCCACACATATCAAGGGCCATCTCTTAGATGTTGTGTTTAGCAATGACCGAAAACTCCATGTGGGTCCCCCAAGCCCCCTCCCATGGACTGATCACCTACTTGTTCCTCTGGAATGGGAAACTTTGGCTTTCCCCGTGTTGCAGAGTCCGGCTCCACTGTTGGGAAGGAAATGGCCGAATCTTTCTGTCAGCCAGTGGTCAACCTCATTGACTGCTACCACTCCCTTGTCTGGTTTAGACCCTGGTAAGGCCAACAGTAATTTTGATGCTTGGATACAGACCTCGCTAGACTCTTTAATCCCTTTAAAAATCTCATATAAAAAAATCAAATCAAAAGTGGCACCTTGGTACACTTCCAATCTAAGGGAATTGAAACAAATGTGTAGGAAACCAGAAAGGAGTTGGAGGCAGGCTCCACAAGCTGACAGTAGTAACACTTACAGAGAAGCTATCAGGAATTATAAGGCGGAAATTAAAACCGCGCAATCTGTATTCTATGAGGGCAGAATTAGCGCTGCCGCCAATTCGCCTAGGGAGATCTTTCGGATTGCCAAATCTCTCATTAACGTCCCACAAAAACCCCCTGATCCTAAAGAGGCCCGAAATCGTTGTGAGAAGCAGGCTGAATATTTCCATCAAAAAATTCAGCTTATTTCCCATTCTTTTACTTCTTCTCGGGGTAAAGCCGTTCCTCTTGGTTCTGAGAGTAGTTCTATGACTACACAGTGCCCTTTAATGGAGTTCTCTCTGCTTGACGAGGTACTATTGAACACTCTATTGTCGAGAGTATCATCTGGTTCTCCGATTGATTTAGCCTCTCCACGCCATTTTATGCTAGTCTCTGATGTAATCCGGCCAGTGATCCTGAATGTTCTAAACACCTCCATCACCTCAGGAAACGTTCCGTTGGCGTGGAAATGTGCCCAAGTCAGAGCATTATTGAAGAAACCCAATATGGATCCTTCCATCATGGCCAATTATCGTCCGATCTCTCTCCTTCCATGGTTGGACAAGCTGCTTGGGAAACATATCAATACCATCTTGGTTTACTACCTGGAGTCTAACAATCTACTCCATGATTCTCAAGCAGGTTTCCGTCCTAAGCTTGTGATGGAAGCAGCCCTCTCTGCAGTGACAGAGGGCACTCGGAGGTATTTGGACCAAGGCAGCACTGCAGCAATTATTTTGCTGGACCTCAGTGCCGCCTTCGACACTGTGGAACACAACATCTTGTTCTCCAGACTAAAACATCTTGGGGTAACAGGTCTGGTTCTTACCTGGATGCAATCCTTTCTGAAAGATGATTTTTTTCAGGTCTCGGACGGTGCTACTCAATCCAAACTATGGCCCCTTAGTTGCTGGGTTCCTCAGGGATCTTCCCTGAGCCCCACCCTTTTTAATATCTATATGGAGCCTTCAGCTGGGATAGTGCTTCCCTTCGGCATCAAAATTGTCACCTATGCAGATGATACCCAACTGGTGGTTGCTTTCAACCACCCTGAGGGATCATCTAGCACTTTGGGCAGCTGCCTAGAAGCAGTATGGCACTTTTTCTTCTAAAGTTAAATGGGAAAAAGACAGAACTGATGTTCCTGGGTAAGCCCCCGTCACCCAGAGCAGCTTTGGGCTGCCCGTCCTGTATGCCGGTGCCTAAAGATCAGATTAAGAGTCTCGGAGTGTGGCTGGATAGCACTCTTTGTTTCAATCATCAAGCTATCAAGCTCTCCGCCACCTATTTCGGCCTGATGAGGTTGTTGAGAAAAATTCTGCCCCTTCTCCCTTTTCAGGCCCGTAGGATTATGGTGCAGGCTCTTATCTTGTCCTGCCTAGACTACGGGAATGCCCTGTATCTGGGTGCACCGATGGCCACCATCAAAAAACTGCAGGTGACTCAGGACTGCGCGACCCGTTTACTTTTGGAGCTGCCACAGAGACAGTCGGGGTCAGCTGCTTTGAAGAAGCTCCACTGGCTGCCAATCAGGCCAGGATTCGATTTAAGGTGATGTGCATAGTTCATAAAGCTATGTGGCACTCAGGCCCTGCTATGATTTGTTCTTCAGTGACTCCCTACCATCGCTCCAGAAATCTGGGCTCTAGCACAGCTTTTCTTGCTATCTCACGGAGTGTCCAACGAGCTAGATGAGGAGGTCGCTCCTTCTCATGGAATGCTGCCTCCTTTTGGAATGCTCTGCCATCCACTTTGTGCAGCGAATCTGATCTAAAAAAGTTTCGTAAACTTCTGAAAACTTTCCTCTTTCACTAATCTGTACAGCCTGGTTGTTGTTTCTGCTCGCCCGGTCTAAGCGCTACGAGGCCTTAGGGTAGGAGTGCGCTATAGAAAACCGAATTTCATTTCATTTCATGACACCCTTGTTGTGTCTGCCATCTTTGGGGGATAGCTATTTATCAAAGAAATACACACCAAGGACCCATTTGCTGTATATGCTCTCACTCTCTTTACAGAGTAGCAGCCTAAAGGGCAAGGGACAACACTGATAACCTCTTCTGTGAGGTGTGCTTAGAAGAGATGAACTACATAACTTAAAGAGGAGCTTGGATTTCAATGCAACGTTTGATCAGGCAACCAGGCATGGTCTGAGCTACAGTTACGAACAGTGAGTAATATTACACAAGGGCTATCTCAACAGGTAGCATGAGCAATCATGAACTCTACACCAGAGCAGTGTGAACTTTCAAAACAAGCTGTGAGAAACTTTACTTAAGAGCTGGGTCATGGGCTGATTACTGTATCAAAAGGCCACAAACAAGAAGATCTAAAAATAGACTGAGCTTAGATACAAGAATTGAGCAGACTTATCCATGATCTAAGCAATGATCATCTCTGCATCATGTGTCAGGAATCAACAACTGTGAGGAAGTAAACAGTATTTGCATGCACAATAAGATACAAAATCGGATGACCACTGTTAATCAGGTTTCCCTGTTTATATTATCTGTGTGTGGTCCCAGACAAAAGCGTAAGACAGGAGGGTCAATCATTTCACACATGTTGGTTCAACCACAGCGTTCTTATTTTGATCTGGTTACACTGTGTTTTTGCTCTTCTGGATGCTGGGTTTCCTCAGTGATTAGTAGGGATTCCTGGTGTCGCCACCCATTTTTTGTGTTGAAGAGCACACAGCTCTTTCCTGAGGGATTGGCCTTTTCTCCTACAATCCATTCCAAACTCAAAAGAAGTTTAAGATTCCATTCCTTACTACCCTATTGCAAACACAATCCCATATCTTTCTTGTCTGAAACAAGATTCACTTACCTTACCAGAATTGTGGAAAGAGAATATCCTACCTGTTTTAATCATTTTCAGGTTTCAGGAATCCTGGAATTCAAGCTCTCTCTGGACTGTGTCTGGTGTCGCAGGGACGTGGTAACATTTCACAGACTCGACCGATGATAGAAGATCGCTGTGGGCTGGCCCCAGAGACTGTAGTACATAGGTCTGAGGCAGTTGGGTAGACTAAGGAGGGTGGAGTCAGTAGGTAACACAGAACAGCACTTTCAGGGTAATGTTGAAAGAGCCAGAACGTTCCAGAAGAGTCAGACATTCTGTAAGGAACAGGAAGGTCCTGGACACTTTCGGGTCAGCAAGAGCTGGGAACATTTAGGCACCTGTCACAGCAGTACACTTTGCATGGCAACAGAGATTGATGGGTTCTCTACACCAATCACATAGTCCTCACTTTGTGTTCCCTGCACAATTTCTGTTCTATTTCCCTTCAGTTCCCTCAGATGGTTAGGGCAGCTCAGGTTAACCCTTCCTTCTTCAGATACTGAGCTTTGCTTACTTCAAGTCCAGAATTCCTGCTCCAATGTTCAACACTATAGGTCATCCTACCTCCCAACATCCCTTCTAATAGAGGCTGACCTTCATATTTCGTTTTTTGACTGCATCCTTGTTGTTTGGGTCTAGTCACAGCCTCTACGTTTCCATACCCTGGTAATACCAATACTTACAAGACATTATATCCTGTTGTACTCAAGTATACTTACTTAGACCACGGTTCTCCAATGTCAATTCAGTCCCCGATCCATGCCAGATTTTTAGCATATCCACATTCAGATAAATGAAGTTATCTTATTTATTTATTTATTTATTTATTTATTTAAACATTTGTAAAGCGCTACAAAGGCCCTTGGGCATCTCGGCGCTGATATCTGCTAAATTCAGCCCTAGAGGAGGATCTACTTATTGCTCAAATAACCAAGTTTTGAGTTGTTTCCGAAAGGACCACAAAGAAGGACTGTTCTTTATGATTAGCGGCAAAGAATTCCAGAGCTTGGGTGCGGAAACAAGAAATCTTCTGTCACCCCATGAGACCAGTTTGGTACGGGGTACTTCCAGCTGGAAGAGATCAGAGGATCGCAGGGACCTAGCGGGCCGATAGGGGATGAGTTGTTGAGTCAGAAAGGCCAGTCCCTGGTTGTGCAGTGCCTTATAGACAATGCACAGAGCCTTAAACTTAGCTCTGTTCCTAATGGAAAGCCAATGCAACTCTCTGATAGTGCTCGAGACTGATTGGAATTTGGGGATGTTACCCAGCAGTCGGGCAGCGGCATTTTGAATAGTCTGCAGCTTGTTGAGGACTCTCTCTTGGGCACTCAAAAATAGAGCATTACAGTAGTCCAAGGTGGATAAGACCAAGGACGTGATCAAGGTTTTGCCAGCTGAGGTAGGGAGAAAAGGGAGGATTTTTTTGATGATTCGTAGTTTATAAAATGCAGAGGAGGCAATCTGATTTGCATGAGGAAGAAAAGTAAGCCTGTCATCAACCATAACACCCAGGTTCCTTACCTTGCTGACTGGGGTAGGCGGTGAGCCCATGGACTGTGGCCACCAGCGAGAAGACCAATCTGGGGATAAGTGTCCAAAGATGACCACCTCGGACTTATCCGAGTTCAATTTGAGGCAGTTGGCGGCCATCCAACTTCCTATAGCCTGCATGCCCAGATTGAAGTTGTCAGCCACTTTTTGTCCATCATTTCTGATGGCCAAGACCAACTGGGTATCGTCAGCATAGGAAGTAAGGCTCATCCCATGAGCTCTGATGGTATTGGCAAGGTCCGACACGTATATATTAAAAAGTGTCGGACTCAGGGATGAGCCTTGGGGGACTCCGCATGGCAGGGACAGGGTAGTAGATTGAAAAGGCCCTATGGTGACCACCTGAGTCCTTCCGGCAAGGAAGGATGCCAGTAGGGCCTTAGCCTTATGCTTAATCCCCAGATCTTTGACACGGTCGATCAAAATAGCATGATCGACCGTGTCGAATGCTGCTGAAAGGTCCAACAATATCAAGACCGCAGTGCCACCCGCATCACGAATGATTCGGATATCCTCTGTAGCCTTGATCAGGGCCGTCTCCGTCCCATGATGTTGGCGAAAACCAAACTGAGAAACATCCAATAAATGATGGTGTTCTATAAAGGCTGACAGTTGGGCGTTTAAGGCCTTTTCGACAACTTTAGCCAAGATGGGCAGATTGGCAATTGGTCGATAGTTCTTGAGCTCAGTCCTGTCTAAATTTGGTTTTTTCAGCAGTGGCTTCAGTAATGTCTTTTTTAGGTCAGCGGGATAGACTCCAGTGGTAATCACAGTATTACATATATTAGTGATTGCTGGAAGCAGAACTTCCAAAACTGGTAGCAGTACTTTAAAAGGGCATGGGTCAAGGGCAGAGCCTGATTTAATAGGTGACAAAAAATCCCTGACCTGAGTAATAGAGACCTCCTTAAACTGAGATAGAGAAGGACCAGTTGTGGAGGGATTCGCCTTCTCAGAAGTAATATTTACAGGCGTTTTTGAGGAGCTGGCAAAGACAGCATAGATATCATTAACTTTGTCATAAAAGTAGTTGGCCAAAGCATCACAGAACAGTTGGGAGGAGGGAGGTTGGAGGTTAGGTAAACACCCAGCCAATTGTTTAGTTGTCTCAAACAATGCTTTATTTGAATTTTTAGAAAGTTCAATTTTTTCCGAGAAGTACTTCTTCTTGGCATCTAGGATCATATTTTTGTATATGATAACCGAGTGCTTGTAAATTATTTTGGCCTCTTCAGAATAGTGCCTGCGCCAATTCCTCTCATTCTTCCGACACAGCTGCTTCTGTGTCCTTAGTGTGTCCGAGAACCAAGGGGCAGAAGGAGTTGATCTGTTTCGAGAGCTTTGTTTTGACTGGACCAGGCGAGTCAAACATCTGGCATAGAGCTGGAACTCCAGGACTGACATTGGAGAACCCTGACTTAGACTAATGGCACCTTGTTTGATAGGATAACAGAGGTCCCCAGTCAGTGAACAGAAGACCGATGGTCAGTGCCACATGCCTTCCACTAACTAGTGCTCCCGAGGTCAGCAGACCAAGATGTACTAGGTGTTTCTTTTCTCTTTAACTCCTTTCCCCCCCTGCACAGTAACTTCGGATTCTGGTGTTCAATCAACATCTTATTTGACTGAAAGGAGAAGGAGTGGAATTAGTGTCAGAGTCCCTGGCTTGCAATTAAGTGAGTTTCTGACACCAGTTTATTCTTTTCTCTTACAAAAAAGGAGGTGGTAGTGATTCTTGTGTGCATCACACCTTTGCTTGTTCCAGCTATTTGCTCACTCCAGAATACACATTGTGTGCATTTCCACTGACGTCTGTTTCTATTCTTTTTCTTGGTACATCTGTTCCTGTTGGCCTGCAGGAATTCAGGACAGTTTTTCTAGACGGGTAGATTTTCCTCCTTTTATAATCTTCTTACCTGCACCTTGGGTTCTTCTTTCATCCTGCTTCAACCTGTAGAAGGGAGTTATCCTTGGAAGCAGCAGACAGTATTTTCACGTAAAGAAGTCTGCATCTCCATCTTCGCCCAAAAAACTAGCCCTTAACATTTGGACTCTGCAAACTATAAAGGCAAGAAGTTATACACCCCATCCAAGTATCTGTGAACTGTAAATGTCAGCATTGAAGAAGGCCTGCCTAGCGACTGTGAGAGTGAAAAGGATTTCTTTTCCCTCAGAAAACCCACTGAAGGGCTATCAGAGCTGTGTTACAGTGTAATGGGATACATTATGTTTCATTCAAATTTCTACAATTGTTGTTAGCGTAGTAGATCATTTATTTTCCTTTCTAAGTTATTTTCTTAACAATGTATCCTGTTTTGTGGCATTCTTCCATCCCACACCCCAAATCCACTGACGTGGCAGTTGTTTTATGCACAGTCGCACTGTGAGCAGTTGAGCAGTGCTAGCACAGCAGAACAGAAAGTGCTGTTTGTCTCCTCTTCCACTGAGAGAAAAGGGGACACACCAATGTCACTTTCACTTCTGCTGCACACAAAATAAATCCGCCCAGGCAGCTTGACAGCAGTGTTTTTGAGGCGACGTGACGTGGGGGAAGAAACACAACCAACTAGCAAGCTGGACCAGCATTTCCAATGAGTGCAGCAGGACAAACTGATCCTTTTCTTTGTTGGTTGAGGCTTCTCCTTTGAAAAGCTGGAGCTTTCCCAGGAAACAAATATGCAGCGCTTCAAATATAGCTCTTGGAGAACAGCTTTAATGCATTTCTACGCTCGTGGTAATAAGAGCCATGGAATAATTTGTTAGAAATAAAGCATCCGCAGTGATGTTAACATTACAGTAGCGTGCTCCAGGGCACTGGTGAGCCAAACATCTTACCACTGAAATAATGAATCATGCCACATGCCAACTCATAACATTCAAGAGCACACATTAAACAGGACACCACGAGGATCCAGCATCCCAGGTATGCTACATAGATGAGCGTCAACAGGCTCCTGAAAGCACTCTCTGCCACTTAACCACACACACTAACCTAAACAGAGGGGGTTAGACAGAACATCTAACATACAACCGACTTAAAGCAAATACACCAGTCCCTGGATATCACTGGACACACCAGCCCCTCAATCAAAGAAAGCCATTTCCAGTTACTCATCTGCCGGGTAATGTCCGTGTCTTCCAGACTAGAAGATGCATAAATCATCAAAGTCATAAAAATCACAATGTACATGACACAGTCACAGTACTGAGGAATGGTCCTAACCAGCATACCCTAATTATAGATCACTGAGTCAGAACGCAATGGACTTCCCAGGACCAAGTTTTGAAAGAACCCGATGCTCCAGTAGCACTGTGCGGCCATACCAGTTGCAGAATGTGTGATATGCATAAGAATGTAACAGTGAGTAAACAAAAAGAGGCTTCCTCACATGTATTCAAGCCTCCCAACCCTGTAGGAAGTATCACTTACAACTGATGATCATAAATTCCTTTTGAAGTGTTAAAAATGGTCTTTTGGGGGCAGATTTACCATTGAGTTGTGTCACCCTTGAGCCGCACATGTGGGCACAAGGGCTATGCAACTACTAAGTCAGATTTGTCAAGCCACGCAAGCCCACCTTGCATGGCCCTGCATGGCATGATAAATCCAGAGTAATGCAACTCAATGCAAATCGCAGAGTTGTTTTACTCTGCCCGAGCGAGGCGATCCATGGGTGGAGCAGGGGTGTTCCTACACACCCACCCATGGATTTTGGCCCATTCCCAGATTTCTCATTACTGGTAGAGCTGGGAATGAGCCAAAATGCTACACCTCCTCAGGTGAGGCATAATAAGGAAAACTAGTTATTTCTCCTAGTTTTTTCCTCTTTCTAACTGTGATATATTCTGTAGCACACATAGAAAGAGGAAATGTCTCAGAGGATTGTTAAGAAGGGATGCCCCGTTAGTGAGTTATTGCCTGTTTAGTATCTTTGGAGTTGCTCATTCTTTTTATGCTGCACCGGATTAGACTGATTCGTAGGATAAACTTTTTATTAGTGCCTATGTATTTTTGCAACCTCGTCATGAGGTGCCTGAATGTTCAGTTATTTTTGGCTTTGTAATAAAACCCCTAAATTGAGATCCGTAGTCTGTGATCCTTTCCGAGTTTTACTCAATTGGTCCATGCTAGTTGTCATGAAGGTATTGTTTCTCCCCTTTACACAGGTAATAAATGTCCAATCGAAGGAGGATTCCTAGTAGACTTTTATAGCGAAATCCAGCCTTATCAGTTGCATATTGCATTTGCACATCAGAATCTCAGCGGATACATTTCATGTGATAATGTTTGTGGAAAACAGTTCTTTAGTGTCTTGGCCGTAGTTTTGGGGGCACTTTTTAGAAGGGCTGCAAACCTATCACAATAAGTATAAATTATTCTGGATCTTTGAAAGCTATGGCCCCGAGCTACATGCTATGGCCACATGTATTTATTCATTTCCCTATTCTATCTGTTTGAATTTATTAGAACAATACATATTTATCCAAAGTTGTATACAAAACTATTAACAGTCAAATATATTATCAATATATAATATTACAAGTTACTGTAATACAATGCACAGATAATAACAGTCAGACGAGAAGACAACGATGGGCAAAGAATGAGACCTATAATGCTTTTTTGTAAATAATAAGAGTGAAAAAACCATACATGTTTCTGGAGAGAAGAGGCACAAGGAAGATGAGGAACACAGAAAAAATGTTTGGTGGTGGAACAAAAAGCACTAACTGAAGTAGCAACAGACACAAGAGACAGAAGGTAAGGAGATGCTAGGAAGTGGACAACACACTCAAAAATAAAGATGAGAAAACACATGGCGTTGAAGGCGCTAAATCACAAACTCTCCGGCCCATCCCTGTTACCCCTGACGCAAGTAATTCGTGCTAAACTTCTTCCAACAATTACTTACGGGAGTGAGGCACTCAGAGGAAGGGATGCTAAGATTCTTGATAACACTATAACAGCAGCTTACAGAATTATTGTCAGTCTACCCAAGCAAACCTCACCCGCTCAAATCAGGCTCGAATTTGGCATCGACCAACGTGATAGCCTGGGACAAAGTGAGGAAATCAAAACAAGGAACCCTGAATGAACACCTGTGGAAGGAGTTAGAACAGCATCCTTCCTCAGCAGCAGCTAAGTACCTCACGGGCAGCCTGACGAATACAGGTCTAGAACAGCTCTGGAACACTCCAACAAGTCATACAAATCTTAAAAAACTGGTAAAAAAATAAATCAAATTACAATCATGGTTGCAAGACAAGGAAACCCTCTCGAAGAGAACACATGGCTGGTTGACTCTGAATTCGTACACAACTAAAGCACAACAGCGCTATCTGGCCGAGGGTTATTCCAAAAGTGTCAAGATGTGCTTTCTAAGGCACAGGCTGGGCCTGCTACCTTGTACTCAAAATCTCCCACGCTGGCTCAAAATCAAAGCTGACCCCCTCTGTCGGCTATGCGGCTTGGCACAAGAGGACATGCTGCATTTGATATGCTCTTGTGAAAAACTACGGGACGAACGAAAACGCTGGCTAAAACATCACTTCAATCGGCAAGGGATCCGCACTAGAAGGGCGGCGGTCCTTGCATGCTTTCATCCTAATGACCCTGGCTTGAACTGCAGCTTTGTAAAATTCCTGAAGGCAGTTGGAAAAAAGATGCCAAAAAACTCAATCCATAACTGCCCCAATCCAACTGACTTGACATCACTTTGCTGACTGTTTCACTGACCTTATGAGCTCATGAGGACACTGAGAAATAACTTACAAATATTAAGTCCAAATACAAGCACATCGGTCATAAGGAAATGTGAACATTTTAAATTTTAAATTATTGAGTCTTTTAAACTGTAGTTTTATCCTTTCTGTTCTTAATTCATTTTTATATTGCAATGGTTTTAAGTAACTATGCTAAATAAAGATTACGTACTTACTTACTTACATGGAATGAAAAAGAAAAAATGTATAACTATGCTACCTTATTGATGTAAATGCAGACATATGAGTAACATGTGATAGCAAATACAGGGCAAGCGTAGACATTTTGTCAATCCAGAATGAGGCACCTGCAAATTTAGATGATCTCACCTAAAGAGATGAATAGTAATCGAGAGAGGAATTAACAGTGTTTGAAAAGGGAATTGAGAATGAAATTAGTGACCATGTTCTCCAGATATTGCAGAAATGTGTTTACAATATTTCCAAAGGCAATTATAATCGAAGCCAATATTATCAGCATTTAGAAATGCGTAACTCAAGAGGAGAAAATCAATGTAAGCTAAAATAGGAAAAATAAGAATGTATTATTCTAAGGATTGCTTTCCTAGAAAGGCCTTCTACGCCTCTATGTATGTAAGATAGGTCTGTCATACACTTTAGCACGGATGAAGACTGAATTGGAAGAATAACAACATTTGAGAATCACCAGTATAATAGTAATACGCGAAATTACTCGAAATTGAAAAAAAAGTTGTGTGACAGAATTTCGAATACGAAAACATCATTTCAAATAAATATTGTGTCCTCAATATAATTTGCAAAATCTCATGGGTGTACAGTTCCTGTTATTAAACACAACTGGGAAATATTTGTGTTGATGATATCTAGGGCACAATTTTTTTCAGACAACGTTCTTCAACGATATTCTTGTATCACAACGAAACAAAGAGAAGCAATATAGACAGAAAAGTGATGGACCAAGGACAGAAACATGAGGAATTTCATAGGGAGAAGAATTAGCTAGAGATCTAGGGGATCTTTCAAATGAACCGAGAAGATATTCTTTTAAAGATGACAGCAAAGCCATTTGAATGCCATTTCTGAAATATTTAAGAAAAAACTGCTCATTGATTGGCAGGGTCTTTTGTGTCAGCAGGTAGGTCAGTAAAATTATGTTTTATGGAGATATGTTTGGTGAAGAAGACCTAATCGGAAGCTAAATTTGATAGGAAACTTCTTAATGATGACCACAGCAACAAACAAAAAAATCAAGCATTGGCAAAGCCAATGGGTCTAGTGTTGTCCGGCAGCCTTTTGGAAATTTTTGTTTTGTTTCTTTCATGGCTTTTGAAAAACACAATCAGTTCAATTCATCGTTGAACTTTGAAAATAAACATAAAAGAAATACAATACAATTTCTACAACATCATAAAAGCTACAAGTGTGGCATCAGTGATTTAAAAAAGGTTATAACACTTACTAAAACGACTAAAAACACAATCTCATAGTTATGCTTAAAATAATGCATTAAGGTACTAGCAATGAAGCAGATGAAAGTGCAACAAGGCCAGTGGTTCACAGCCCTTAATCCCTGAGGACCCGTTTACATAATATGCACACTAAATTGGGACTACTATACAAAAAGAAAAAAGAAAAAATATGTAAGTAATGAAGCAATACGCAAATGACATAAAAGATGTGTGAAATCCAACATGCTCATAAAGCATGCTTGAAATTTACCTCGGGTCCCACAGCTCCTCCCTCCATCGATTTCCTATACCTTACTGACACTTCTAGACAGGAGCCGCCTCGGTAACAGACATCAGGGCTGCCCAGGAGCTGTAAGTAAAATAGCGCATTTAGATTGGCCTCATCATTGACCCAAACCCAGAGCAAAAGTGTGGAGAGCTTTGATGTATCATAGATGTAAAGTAAATTTATCTCTGAGGGAATGATGGAATGGGGGCTAACAGGAGGAAGTTAAAGAAGGTGCCTACAAATGCGTTTTTTCTCTGTCTGCAAAGAGAAAGTATTATGATATTCCCATACGCCTGCACCACGCAAAGTTGCTGGGCCACACTGCGAGTCATATATTTTTGGGTAGGAAGAAATGTTCCTTCATCTTACAAACTGAATATAGCACCAGCTGACCTGCTTAACTTCAGATCCGAGGATTTAACCCGCGGCTGCCAAGAACCAGTTGAATCAAAGACAACACCAAGATAACTAAAATTACTAATGCTGCTCAGGGACTGGCTAGGGATCGACAGAGTCGAGACCTTTATCCTTCCTAGGCCCCATGCCATATTGTGAGATTTCCCAAAGTTGGTGACCATGTCTAAATTGCTCATGAAGCACACAAAGTACACCACTAGTGTGCACAGAGCTCTCGGAGTCCTAGACATAAGACCTGCATTGGGGACATACAAATTTGCTATTCCCAGGATATCCTTGGTGGTGTTGGCCAAATAGGAACGCAAATTATAAATATAAATGATGAACAATGAACATGCAAAAATGCAACCTTGATGCACCCCTCTGGATAAGGGGAAACATCTAATATTTCTCCTACCGGGCTGTAATGCACATTAACTGCTAAGTTCTCATGAAGAGTGCACAAACAATTCACAGAGGCAACCTCAACCCTCAGACTAAACAGCATCATCCATAGCTTAGCCCTATTAAAACAGTCAAATGCTGTGGATAGGTCCATAAAGGCCAGGTACAGTGGGCGGTGCCTGCTGATAGTATACTTGCCAACAATCAGTTGCATGTTCAGGCACTGTTCCACCGTACCTAGCCCCATTCGGAAACTATATTGGTGGGGGCACAACATGTTATTTTGGCTTGCCAAAGAACTTAAATGATTAAAGAACACCCTTCCTAAGATCTTGACGGTTCTATCAATTAGAGAGATCAGGCAGTAGCATCTTTGCAACTTCTGACTCCTTTTAAAAAAAAAAAAAAATAGGGACTATAATCGAAAGGTTCCAGGATCAAGAGATCCTAATACACAATGAGTTCCTCAACAGATTGGTAAGCATGGGGCCTTATAAATTGGGATTATATTTCATGAGAATCATAGGGACCCCATTCCGCCCTGGGGCTTTACCACCTGGGCTTTGTCTTATGGCGTCCTCCACTTCCGGTAGAGTGATAGACAGAGAGGGAGAATAAGCAATTTTTCCACAAGTGGATACCCCAAACTCTTATCTTTTGAAACATGGTAAATGACTCCTTGTTGTAGCCTAGAGGTATCCAATTCTGAATTATATTAACTGAGATATGTCTGGCGCTGGGCACTCCAACGCATAAATAAATAAGCACCTTATGCTAGGGAACTACCACTGATGACGGTACTGGCACTCCCTCATTGGGGCAATTGGAGCGGACTTCGAGACTGGATAGAACTTGACCTCACCTAAGTGTGAGATCTCTATATGAACGGCATGCTGTCAGATTTTGTAGGTCTGCAAGACAGTTATGAGATCCAAGGAAGGCATTTCCTATTACCTGGGGCATTCACAATGGAGATGAAACAGTGGTTGCACGTCGGCCCAGGGGAACCCAAAACCCATATCGGTCTGCAGTGCATCTGTGAGATATGAGGCGGCATCATGTCACCTCAGTGGTCTATAGGACATTGTTGGGGTAGGCACAAGCATACCATCAGCCACTTTGTGGACGCTGGGAATCGGATTTCGAATGCCATATCAGTGACCGGGACTGGGCCAATGTATTACAATACACCCCAAAGACATCACTCATAGAGTATTCCTACCTACACAGAGCATACCCTACACTCAAGAGAGTAAATTTTATTAACCCACCAAAGTTGCATGCAAGTTGCCCTGATGTGGAAAGAATGATGCGGACTCCATCCACATGGTCTGGAGGTGCCCACATTTCACCCTACACTGGTGCACAGTAATGGGGGTAATACAGATAGCAACAGAATGCCCAGTGACTGCAACACCTGGGCTACGCCTACTGGGTAGATTCCTACACCCTGAGGATAGTGCTGTCACGTCCAGATTCATTTACTCAGCACTGATACTAGCTAGGTGACAGCTGGAAATGGCCTTGAAGACTCAGACGGGACCCAGACTTCAGAGCTGGTTTCCAGAGCAAATTAAGCAGACGAGCACTGAGAGACAGGTGCTACAGCAGGTAGCGGATAAAGGGCTGTGTTCTGGCACTTGGGCAGCGTCCTGGGCACTCATACTGTAGGATCTACCATGCTTTGGGTGCAACTGATGTCTAAAGGGGCAAGAGGGGACAGAGAATGGGTCGCCCAAAGACTCAGGACCAGAAGAATGTCCCTGGGGTAGGACACCACCTACTCGGAGTACTGGAGAACTAGCTTGGGAAACTACGGGACAACACGTCTCTCTGCTCCTAGGCCACAACCCACACAATTTGTGAGACATTTATGTTATGTTATGTTATAATACATTTATATCGCGCATAGATACTCAAGAGTGTCCTGGCGCGGGCGGTGAACGTGAAAGCGGAGGTTCTGAGGTTAAATGGGCTTATTAAATTGTAGGGTCTTTAATTACTTCTTGAACAGCCTAGTATCCTGAGTATTCTCTAGCACCTCTCTTTTCAGGAGGGCTAGTTGGTTCTTATGGTTTATACTGGTGCACCTTGCATACCACTTCTTTTCCCCTTGTTTTCAGATATGACACTATTTCCATTATCCTTACACTGCAGGGTTTACGGGCCAGTAGTATTCACATGCTGCTGTACTGTCCACTGCATGGGCAATGTAGGACTCGATGGGAGCTAATAACAACTCTATTGATATGCTCCTAGCAGTGGTGGGGCAGAGGGAGAACAGTCACTGTATGCAATGTACCTATGTTATGTAAACTCAATAAAATAGGTTTAAAAAAATGTAGAATGTGGCCTGTGCTACATCTGCTGTACAGTGTCCTTCTGTCGCATCAGCCTCAACACAAAAGCAACATCAAAGTAAGAAATCACAAACAAAAACTTTGGCACAGAATGGAATTAGCTTGTGTGTGGACATGGCTTGGCAGTTCGGGCTGGACTGTTCCCATGAGGCACAGGGTCAGACTGATTTGCATATAGCCATGTCTGAACTGGGGTGGCAGAGTGGGCTAAAGAACGGTGATGGATCCAACCCAGATCTTTTGACTGGGTGTGAGTGTTTGATTGATTCAGATGCTCCGTCCATCACCACCCCCTTTTGTACCGCCTAGCAGTGGTGGGGCAGAGGGAGAACAGTCACTGTATCCAATGTACCTATGTTATGTAAACTCAATAAAATATGTTTAAAAAAGTGTAGAATGTGGCCTGTGCTACATCTGCTGTACAGTGTCCTTCTGTCGCATCAGCCTCAACACAAAAGCAACATCAAAGTAAGAAATTGCAAACAAAAACTTTGGCACAGAATGGAATTAGCTTGTGTGTGGACGTGCTTTTTGTGAAAGACCAAAATGCAGTCACTCAAAGTGAAGTTATCCAGTGGCTGAAGTGGGCACAGCACCTTCTCTATGCTGTATGCTGTAGTGGGCATAAGCAAAATGTGAATTATACACCTATAGACCAATGGATGAAGAAAGCCAATTTACATAAGGATATTGGCTAAAGCCAGACCTAATAAGAGATGACAGAGGTGAAAGTGAGATACGAAAGACATTTGTGTGACTAGGAAAGTCAAGGCCTGGCTTTAATAATAAAAAGCTGATTTGTTAAAATAAAAAAATCATCAATATGCAAAGAGAGGAATTGAAAAGACGGACAAAATATTTAAAATGCGAATGCACCAATTTAATCATAATAGCAGGTAGGCAGTAGACGATAGGCTGGGAAAATTGAAAGGTCGGCAAAGAGTCAAAGTAGGAAATGTTAGGATCCATGATTGAATGGAAGGAATCAAATAGAGGAGGTTGATCCTATGTGAAGCAGAAGAGGTGCTTGTGCGAGGGCTGGCAGAGATGCAAAAGACTTACATGTGAGATCAGATTTGGATGTAAAAGGAAGGTGAGTGATAACGTTAGCTGACTTCCTCAGCGTATGTACGTGTAGATAAGTAAATGTCATGAAGAATACAAATATATATACACCAATGGTGTGCGTAGCAGAGAGAGGTTAGATGGTACCCGAAGACTAGAAAAACTCAAGAGTATGAAAAAACATGTAGTGTGGATGAAAGCGACGCAGTCAGTTTACAAGAAACTAGCAGGAAGAGTAGAGCTAATCAACAGGCGAAGGGACAGTAGAGCTGTAAGCAAGTCATATGTTACTGATTCAAAGGACAGTAATAAGAAAAGTTAAGAGGAGAAACTACCATCGTTAGGGAATGACCACAGACACTGATGGGTTTACAGAAAGTTATTATCTAATAACATATGAATGAATACGAGGAAGGGACACTTGTACTGACATATTTACTATTCAGTCGTCCACATTTTTAGAGACCTTTAAAGGTTTTTGAACTGCATTATACACAAAAAGTAAATACGACAGAAAAACAACAATGAATACATGTATTGACATGTGGATTTAAAATTACTGAATGAAAGATTACTTTTTTGGTTTTTGACTATGACCAGACATAGCAATTTAATAAAGTTTACCAGATGACTACTTATCATATGGGACACAAACTCACAGTCCGGGCTTTCCTTTACCAAACTGTTGCATTATGGGAGGTGTATTCCTTGTTTATTGCAAGTAAGCCAATTGAACTAACACCTGAAAACAGTCAATCCGAAAAGGAAAGCAAGGAACTGAAACATCGGCCCTTTGATGACAAGGAGTTAATGAAACCTTCTACATTTGACTATATATGTGCCTTAATATTAGTTACTCTACACTTGAAGTCACAAATGTGCACTGCCATGGAGCTATTGCAATTGAAACAAAATCATCAAAATGTGTTTTAATGAGTTTTCTGGCCCAGACTAAACTAATCCTGACTTAGGCCTCATTACCATCAATGTTTGAAATGGCTGCAGTATCATGATGTTCATTTTGTGCTATTTCTCTTTTGACACTTCATGGAGCAAGATGTGCACTGTTTAATTTTCATGATGTTCTCAAAGAACTCGCTGGAGGGAGCCTGTCATTACTTTTCAAGACTCTTCCTGATTGCACACTGTATTCCATTCATTCACAATTATTTTCTGTTGCTTATGCAACTATTTTTTTCTGACATCTTCATATGACATTACGAAAGGAGGATGAATCAATATTCATGTAGTGGTTTAGTGTTAGGATGTTAGGGTTTCTGATGTTTAAAAAATATGAATTACGATTTGTTGTAAAATGTTCCTGTCATGCTGACTGTGCAATGTCCATCATGTTCTGTACTGAAATTAGTTATTTAAGCCCTCAAATTTGGATGTGAGACAGAATTTCTGATGACTCTCTCCTAAACCAGTAGGGATGCTGGCCAATTTTATTTTGATTTGCTCTAAGGTGACCACCTTGTAAGATGTTGCATTCTGGAGAGTGACAGCAACATTTCAGGACACAGGAAGACTGAAGGTCATTTTTATGGATACATGTCAGAAGGATGCACAATTATAAAACAGACAGCCGGCAGAAGTAAAAGTCAAAGTAGGTGTATGTTCTTTAGCTGCACTGCGCGTTGGAGTATTGAGCAAACATTAATTAAATAGCTGGACATATTCATTTTTTATTTTAATTGTATTTTATTCATTGAGTTTTATATTGAGTGAACATGACCCCTACAGGTATCAGAACGCTGTCCATCGAGGAGGCAAACAGAAAAGCATGTCGAAGTGGCCCTTTCGAGGACCAAGGTGCTATACATCAGGAGAAAGGAGTATACAATTGTGAGATAAAATTAAAGTGGAGTAATATGATGGACGTAGGTTGGCGCATGAAAAGTCTTGAATAATGTCATCATGGAGAGCAATGAAGAGTTCATAATGCGACCCGAATAGCTCATAGAAGAGCAGGAGGGAGTAGGTCTGCGGGAGGTAGCACCTTCATTGGGGAAGGAATTTGGATATTAGTAGATGTTTAACAATTTGTTCGAATAGGGCAGTTGATGGGTTGTTTCTGGTCTCAAGAGGAAGAGGGTTCCAAATTGTGGGGGCCATTCCGGAGAAAGAGCGCTTGTGGGTTTTCTTTATTTTTTTATTTGAAGGGTATCAGTAGGAGAGAGCCAGTGCTACTTAAGGATCTGTTCTCAATTGATTGGACGAGTTTCTTGGCAAGGGAAGTTGAAGTGTTGTGAAGAAGAGCTTTATGAGTTAAGCATGTACCTTTTAGGTGTATCTTTGCTTCATATGGCAGCCAGTAAAGAGTTTTGAGATCTGGGGTAATTTGATCACTTTTTTGGAGCATGTGATAATTCAGGCATTAAAAGTTGCCTTTTGGGCAGCTGTAAGATATATAAGAGCAATGGGTCGGACACTAACATCAATTAGTTGCACTATAACTAGCGAGGCCCAGGAAGTGCATTTTTTCGCAATATATACAGTCCCCCCAAACGATAAAGATTCGCCAGAGTTTCCTACCTCTAAAAGAGTATCGATATCCCTGCCAGAAGTAGACAAAGCCATATCCCAGAGCCTGGGTAATAAAGTCCCAGGCCCTGATGGGCTACCCATAGGTCTTGTTATACATAAACCGGTCATTTGTGCCCCACTTTTGTTTAATGTTTATATTAATCTACTCTGTACCCTACTACCAAGCTCATGGTGAACCAGCATTATCGTTCTATTTTTTAAAAAGGGAGACTGCTCCCAGCCAGGTTGTTACAGACCTATTTCCCTGATCAATACCACGTTGAAAATTGAGAACGACCATCGTTTGCTGGCCAGTTATCTTACTAAACCTATGGGCTGTTAGGAGCGGGGTTGTCTCTTTCTCTGTCTAAGAGCTGGCACAGTGAATTATTTATTGTGCTTTCCTATTGCTTTTCATATCAATCTTGATCAAGTGCCATGTTAATGTGATGGTCACTCAGGTCAAGCCACATTTTATTTTTTGGAAAATGTTCTATGCAATACACAAGATTGTTTTTAACTCCTTTTTTTAAAAGGTACTCGCCCATGCATTAAAGAGATGAATATAGGACTCTACTCAATCTGGAAGATGATGAATTAGTATTCCGTTTGGGTGATTTTCTGAAAACTGCTGTTCGTGCACATAACACAATGCTCACTGTACAAACATTATCTTAAAGTTTTGTACTGCTGATTTTTACACATATCAGTTTTGTTGGTCATCATAAACTTGTGTGTTTTTATGTATTAGTTTGTGATTTTGCCCTTTTATAGATAAGTTTTATCCAAATAAAGTATTGAATTTAATTGAATTGGAAAGTTGCCTTCAGAGGTGCCAATTTGCTTTTGGTAGACCCACGAGGGTCGCACTACTATAATCTAGTTTGGAGTTCACTAGTGCTTGGACTGCTGTCTTGAGATCCGCAGGTAAAATAAAAGGTTTTTGTTTCCTTGGAACTTGCAGTTGGTAGTTGGTGCCTCTTGTAATGGCTAACCTGATCCTGCATAGAGGTGATTGTCCATGATTAGTCCTAGAGATTTAGCTGAAGTTTTGAGATGTGGAGTAGAAGTCAAGGCTGTTAGATTGCTGTGCCATTCTTTGATGTTCAGAGTGTGACTGGGAGGAGAGATTCAGAGGAATTCAGTTTCGAGGGTGTTAAGTTTGAGGTTGTTACATGTCAGAAAGTGCTGAGTTTTTGTGAGTGTGTTGTTAAGAATGCCCATGTCCTCTGGAGAGGCAATTTTTAGATAGAGTGGTGTATCATCAGCATAAGTATGGTATGAGATGTTAGAGAGTTGAAGGATTTCAGACAGGGGTTCCACAAGCAAGTTGAAGAGGCTGGGGTAGAGAGAGGAGCCTTGAGGGATGCCAACCATCAATGGAGTTTGGATTGATGGAGTGTGATTGAACTGAACCCTTTAGTTCTATTATGTAATAATGAGGTGAACCATTGTAACACGGTACCAGGTACGCCCATCCTGCATTCTAGGAGTTTCAAAAGATTCTCATGTTTAATGGTGTCACACAGCTGACAGATCTAGGAGGTTTAGTAAGGAGGATTTATTCAGGTCAAGAATGCTCAGGGTATCATCAATGACATGGGCTAGGGTAGTTTCAGTACTGTGATTCGGCCTGAAACCAGATTGGTATTCGTCAAGGAGTTGGAATTGTTCTATGTGATTACATAACTGTTGGTGGATGCATTATTCCAGGAGCTTAGCCAAGGATGGGATATTTGTAATAGGGCGGTAGGTGTTGGGTTCTAACTGGTCAGCGTTGGGTTTTTAACATGGGGGTAATTTGACAATTGTTTTCAGATGGAGCCTTGTGTTAGAGAAGCATTAATAATCCTGGTCCATAAATGAAGCAGGAAGGGTTTGATCTTGTTGAGAAGTTTTGAAGGTAAGGGGTTGTTGTAGTGGTTAGAGTATTTCAGTGAGGATGATAGATTTGACATGTCAGAATCGTCAAAAGGCTCCTTTTAAGACCTACAAGACTCTTTTAATCTTTCTAACACGCATTCTTCCCATTTTCTCTCACTTACACATGTACTCTCTTCCACCATTCTCCAGAATATCCCTTCCTCTGATGTTGCACTTCCTCCCTCCTTCACACCAGACTTCAGCACTCCCTTTAGAGCTTCAGCTATCTGCAAGCTCCTTTCTCAATCCCCTAAAACCCGGCCTAAAACCAAGCTAGAACTCCTATGGGAAGTGGACCTGCTCAAGATTTTTTCCTTGACTGTTCGGGATACTATTTGGTCTAAAATACATACAGTCTCTCGCTCTGCTAGCACAACACAGATTTTTTTTACAATCGTCTCTTATTTACTCCTACTGACCTCTATAAATTTAAGTTATTAGACTCCAAAAAATGTTGGTCCTGCTCATGCGAACATAGTGATCTTATTCCAAATTAATATATAATACTTGGTGGAACCTGTTATGTAACCATCATAGACTTGACCGTGCTTATGCTACAACTGTACCATTATTAATCAAAAGAGATTTGTTATGGTTACCTTTAACCACATATCTATCTAGACTCTCCCCTTGATATGTAGCAACATTCAATGTTTTTTTTATTTATCCTTTTGATAACTGACATATATTGGTATAGTGTTTAAATTTACTATTGCCTCCTTTTTTCCTTTCCCTTTCCCTTTTCCTTTTCTTTTCCTCTCCTTTCCCCCTTTCTCCCTTCTGACAAATTCCAAAAAAGCTAATGTTATTGGTATTTATATACCCCTTTTTTTTGGGGTTTGTTTTTTCAAATCTTTGTGTTTCTAAATTTTTTCATGTATCTTGAAATATTTACCTTGTACTGATGTTTTACATCGTCTTATTTTGTTCAATAAAGCTTTTTTAAACTTAAAAAGATCCGTCAAAAGGCTTAAAGCTGCACCAAGAGGCATTGTTTTTGCTATGGGGGAGTGACAAATGAGGTGGACTCCTTGATAAAAGGGGAGGTGATAAGGAGGGGCGAGGATGGATGTCAATTTAATTCATTTTCTCATTGAAGAAGGAAACAAATACCTCACAATTGGGCGGGATTAAGATCGCCGAGAAAAGATGGTTGGATATCCTATTAGTTTGATTTGTGATCAGCTTAAATAGTTTTTTGGGAATGTTTTTGGCCATGCCAAGGTGTTGTTTGAAAAAGGATGATTTGGATCTTTTGGTATGTCTGTTGTAGGCTTTTGTTCTTAGTTTTAGTAGATTGAGATTGGTTGGGGAGGGTGAGAGTCTTGAAGATCTTCCGGCTGCTCTTAGTAAACTGTGTTTGTTGTTAAGGCTGTGATCAAAGCAGGGGTTTGATTTTTTATCTGTATTCTTTTTTATTGTTGGGGTGCAATGTAATCCATGATGTTGGACATGCAATTGATGTAGTGGTCGGTGAGGTCTTGTGTGTCCGAGATGGAATTGGACTGGAATAGAATTTTGCTACTGAGAGTAGCTAGCATGAGTGGGTTGATCTTTTTGGTGTTTTTGGACCAACATTTAACTTTCACAGGTTGGCCTTTACTGGTATCTATCCTTAAAGCTATGTGGAAGATAATACTGCGGCGGTCTGTCCTGTCACAAGGTAGGATAGATTCAATTTGGATGGTAAGTTCTTTTGCAATTATTAGGTCTAAGGTGGCCCCTTTATCATGTGTCAGACTGCTGCAAGATTGAATTAGGTAGAGGTCATGGAGGAATGATTTGAAGCTATTCAACAAAAGGGTCATTTGTGATGTTCCAGTAGATATTGAAGTCACCAGGAGAAATCTGTTTGTTGTGTGAGCTATTGTTGATTGAAATGATCTCCATGATGTCTTCTAAGAATGTGTAATTATCACCAGGAGGGTGGTAGATCACATTCAGCGTACACAAGCTGTTGTCATTAGTTGAGGTACTGATCCCCAGATATTCACAAGAAGACAAAGCTCTAATGTGAGATTGTTTTATTAGGTGATTGTTCTGATTAATACATGCAATACCCACACCCATACAGCCTTGTTTCTGTGAGTAGTAAGAGATCCAGGTCATGAGTAAGGATAAGGTCAGAAATGTTGGCACCATGCTTTGCAGCAGATCGCCAATTGAGTAATGCCCATTTTATGTTAGTTTTGACAATTGTAGGTTAGTTTTAACAATTGTAGGTGAATGAGATATGGGGACTAGTCTGAGGTTGGATGGGGACCCTATGTGGGTGGGAGATGAATATCTGGATTTTCCCCATGGGCATAGAGTGGTTGATAGGTGCCTGGTTATTAAGGGTGTGCGCAAAATCCGTTCCGCTAGCGGATTTCGCGGATTTTCGGTAAATCCGCGATCCGCGAACTCCCGCGAATTTACTGAAATCCGCTAAATCCACGAGCGGCGGATTTGGGGGGCAAAAGTTCAAGCCTGTTGAACTTGTAACTATTTTAGGATGGCGCGGCAAGCTGCCAGCGCCATCCTAAAATAGTTACTAAATTAGCTTCAACAGGAAGCACTAACAGATAAAATAAAGCAGGTGCTCTAGCACCTGCTTTATTTTATCTATTAGTGCTTCCTGATGAAGCTAATCTAGTAACTATTTTAGGATGGCGCTGGCAGCTTGCCGGAGCAATCCTAAAATAGTTACAGGACAAAAATGTGAATTTTGTTGAGGTTGGGCAGGTGTGCGTTCTCCCCATATCTATCGTCGAAAATTAGCTATGATGCTTAATGGAGGCCTTTGCATTATTGACTTTCACGAGCTCAATCCCTGTGCAGTTCCTGTGACCACGAACTTCTCTCATCCATGCCTGTCCTTTCATGCACACAAGAGGCATGTGAACTCGCATATAAGGCTCGCCCGTTTGGCCCCTCCCCACACACTAGTGGTGTGCACCGTCTTCGCGCCCTTTACCCACTTGATGGATAGCTCACTCGAGGGACCCTGGCGCTCTTTGGTGTGATGGCAAAGTTAATCAGCCCCCCCAAAAATGTGAGTTTTGTCGATGCTGGGCAGGTGTGCGTTCTCCCCATATCTATCATCGAAAAATAGCTATGATGCTTGATGGAGGCCTTTGCATTATTGACTTTCATGAGCTCAATCCCTGTGCAGTTCCTGTGACCACGAGCTTCTCTGATCCGTGCCTGTCCTTTTATGCACACAAGAGGCATGTGAACTCGCATATAAGGATCGCCCGTTTGGCCCCTCCCCACACACTAGTGGTGTGCACCGTCTTAGCGCCCTTTACCCACTTGATGGACAGCTCACTCGAGGGACCCCGGCGCTCTTTGGTGTGATGGCAAATTTAATCAGCCCCCCCAAAAATGTGAGTTTTGTCGAGGCTGGGCAGGTGTGCGTTCTCCCCATATCTATCGTCGAAAAATAGCTATGATGCTTGATGGAGTCCTTTGCATTATTGACTTTCACAAGCTCAATCCCTGTGCAGTTCCTGTGACCACGAGCTTCTCTGATCCGTGCCTGTCCTTTTATGCACACAAGAGGCATGTGAACTCGCATATAAGCCTCGCCCGTTTGGCCCCTCCCCACACACTAGTGGTGTGCACCGTCTTCGCGCCCTTTACCCACTTGATGGACAGCTCACTCGAGGGACCCCGGCGCTCTTTGGTGTGATGGCAAAGTTAATCAGCCCCCCCAAAAATGTGAGTTTTGTCGAGGCTGGGCAGGTGTGCCTTCTCCCCATACCTATCGTCGAAAAATAGATATGATGCTTGATGGAGTCCTTTGCATTATTGACTTTCACAAGCTCAATCCCTGTGCAGTTCCTGTGACCACGAGCTTCTCTGATCCGTGCCTGTCCTTTTATGCACACAAGAGGCATGTAAACTCGCATATAAGCCTCACCCGCTTGGCCTTGCCCCTCACACTAGCGATGTGCACCGTTTTCCCGCCCGGCCTTTACCCACACAATCCGCAAAATCCGCAAATCCGCAGATTTTGCGGATCGCGAATTCGCAAATTCGCAAATTTGCAAATTGCGAATTCGCAAAATTCGCCCATGCTTACTGGTTATAGGAGATGAGAAGGGAGAGGATGTAATTGTAAGATAAGTCACTAATCAGTCTATTGGGTCTGGGGGAGGGGACAAGATTCAGGTTGCTGTTCCAAAAAGTAAGATGGGTTCTGGCATTGACCAGACTGATGGGAGTACGGTGTTTGTGGCAAGGTGTGTCTAGAGTCCTGTAATGAATATTTTGATTTGTGCTTTTGTGATCCAAATTAGAGGCAATATGTATTAGGTTTTGGATGTTAGTCCACATCAGGTGTAGTTAACTGTTTAGTTCATATGGAGCTTAACTGATAGTGTAGGTGCTGTAAAACAGATTTGGAGGAGTTGTGTGGAGATTTTAGCAGTTTAGGATGGTCATGGTATGCGGGGCTGGGTTGTTAGTCAATGACCATGCAATGTTGGATGGTTTGGGGATAATGGATCCTGTGTGAGGAGAGTAATGTTGTGATGGGATCTTGTATTGTCTACAGAAATGGGGGATGAATGATTGGAAACTGTGGGAAGCTACTTCAAAGTATCATATGCTAGGTTGAGTGGGTAGGTTTTAATGTCTTTCCATGGATTGACATTGATGTTAGGATCATTTGTATATTGGGAAGGGGAGTTGGTAAGGGGATGGTAGTTCGTAGCATAATTGCACCCCTCCAGAAATGACGTTGAGATGTTTTGATATAGTGCTTAAATCCACTCTTTTTCTCAACTCGCCTTCTTTGTCCAGGAACAAAAAAGGTAAAGATAAGCTTTTTGTTTAAAGAAAGGTCCCAACAGAAGTTACGGTAGCTACAAGGGAGTGATGATAGGTATACCCTACACACAGTAAAAAACAGGAATGCACCACCAGAGGCAGTCTGATTCCCCTGCTTGCTTCCCCTCTCTCTGCACAGAAACCAGGGTGAACCTCAATACTCCCCATCTTCCTTGTCAGGGGCTTCACGAAGAGAGGCAAGAGCGCAGGCTTTTTTCTTGATGTTTTTGCAATACTGCACCCGATTCCAGAATTCTGTGGTATTTGGCAGAGTTTTTCAGAAACTCTGCCAAATTCCACAGAGTGAAACTCAGTGACTCTACTAAAGCCTAGATAGAGCCTCTCTCCATTGAGTATGGTGGTTGAAGAAAATTATTAGGCTGTTAATTATTGAGCCCCTGCTGATGCAGAAGTAGGAGTCCATGAAGAGAGTTTCTATGTCTGTTCTGAGAATTTGTGCTTGAAATCTTTTGCAGCCATTCTGATTAAGCTAGGTGATTAAACAAATTTGAATGAATTGTGACCAGCAGGAGAGAGTAGGGGGGTTGATGCCTTGATGCACAATGAAACCATGGTTATAAAACATTGATCTGTGAGGAGTTAGTAAATATGGTGGGGATTAGCTGTAAAACAATGGTGAGGGAAAGAGGAGGAGTGGAGAAAAAGGCCATTAGTGAAAGGAAGGCACACCCTAGCATGTCTGCCATTATAGTGTGTATGGACTGTGGTCCTATTTCTAAAGTCCTATTTCTATTACTATGGCTAACTTGGAACAAGAATTCATGTAGCTCTCAGTGTAAGTTGGGGGTGGACCTCTTGGGATCACAGCATACAAGGGGAAATGTGCAGATAGGGATATGGTGTCAGTTAGCATGTGAGGTTTGTGGGAGTATGGGCCGGTGAGATAATTTGTCCTGTATTAGAAAATATGATTAGATCTCCATGGTGACATTGGTGCGTTCTGTTTCCTTCAATAATGTAGAACACGTGATTCCAGTGGATCACTGGGACCATCCCCTTGGGAACACTTTTTTCTTCTCTTGAGTAATTAGAAGATTCCACACAATTTAGTTCATATTGTTGCTTAGTTTATTTGTAAACGTTTTCTTTTTTCAGCAAAAATTCATTAGAGCATGTTCAGTTTCTTTATGTAATCTCATATTCTCATCAATGAGGCATCATTATTATACATAATGTCCAATGCATTTCGGGCTGCACTTCAAGCCCTTCATCAGGGAATAACACTGCAGAAAAAACATATGAATACCACTTATTTTTCAACGTAGAACGTGTGTTCCTATGACATAAAATTACAACAACAATTGTTTTAACTCTGACATGATCGTTTGTTTGTCACTTTACAATGTTATATAACAAGCAGAAAAAAATGAATAATGAATCGAGAAACAACTTACATGCCTGTCTTTATGTGTTATAAGCCAAAATGCTAAACGAGGGTAAAAGAAAAAGGAAATAAATTAGCTACCTGGGTGTAGCCGTTAAATGCTAAGTGGAGTATAAGATTTATCTTTTGACACACTGACCTGTAGTTAGAAGAACGTGGGTCTGAATTACCGTAAGCGCGGATTCTGTGTTATTCCTTGCGTCTTCGGCAACAATGTTGCCGTTGTGTTTGTGTTTTCAAAAACGATCGCGGTCACGTGATCGCTAATGACTGAAGAAAGACTATGGTGTAAACGGCTCGTGTAGGACCTTTCTGTAGATAAAGACTACAAATGAAAAGTTAATGAAAATATATTTAACGATGAATGATGATGTGCTGCAAACCGATAAATTAGAATGTTGCAGAAATTGAAATGTCTGATAGCGGTCGTGAACCGTGGGTTTAGTGCAAAAGAAAGAAAGAAAAAATTGGGGAAGTAACTTAGTGTAGTGAGCTATGTGATGAGCATGTCCTACTTGTTGCGAGATGGATGTGTTATGGTTTGAGTGCACAGTGTGGGTGGACACAGGAGTGCCAAGAGAAGGCACTGAAGCAAATTTACCAATTTACAAGTAACATGAGAATTCTGTCCTTTCATTCCGTCCGAATGGTTTCTGAGTACACAGTCTATATATCCATGAATTTTCTCTTTGAAGTAGATATTTAGTATTGTCTCTACCTTCAATCTTTTTGATGTTTTCCAAAATCAAAAATTTCAGTTGTGCAATATTGTGCTTTTGTTCCATAAAATGCATTGCAACTATGGATTTCACATTCTTTAAGCGTATGTTAGACTTGTGTTCTGTGATTCTCACTTTAATGCGACGTTCAGTCTTGCCAATATATAGTTTGCCAAAAGGGCATTTTAGTGCGTATATTACATTGGATGAATCGCAAGTTGCATTAACTCTCAACTTGATTTCCTGACCTTTCATGGGATGGTTGATTTTATTACCTTTTATGATGTTATTGCAATGTCCACAGTTGTGGCATGGTTGGGTTCCTTTAAACATTTCTGTAGTGGCTGTCTGTGGTTGGATCATTTCCCCTATGTTTTTGGTTCTGGTAAAAGCAAATAACGGTGGATCTTTGAAACAGTTATTAAAGTCGGGTTCCAGGGTGAGCATTCGCCAATGCTTAAGTATGGTCTTTTTAAATTTGTTGCTTGAAGTTGAAAACTTAGATATGGCAACAATCCTGGTTTGCTCTTTTGTCTGGCTCGGTTGTAATAATGTCCTTCTGTCTATTTGTGCAAGTTTTTGTTTGGATTCCTCCATGATGTGCTTTGGGTATCCTCTTTGTTTGAACTTGTTTTCTATTTCCGTTATCCTTTTTTGCATCATGGTAGGTTCAGACGTGATTCTTTTTATTCTAGCCATTTGTGAAAAAGGTAAAAACCTCTTGAGATTGTGTTCGTGGAAGCTACTAAAATGAAGCATATTGTTTCTGTCTGTACTTTTGATGTGAAGGTCAGTTTCAAGTCCTTTGTATGTACGATTGATTTTAACATCCAAGAATGTGATGGTGGTATTAGATATTTCCCAGGTTAGTTGGATTCTTTCATCAACTTCATTAAATTCTGTCAAAGCTTCATGTAGTTCTTCTTTAGAGCTTGACCAAATTATGAAGATATCATCGATGTATCGGATGAAAAGTTTTAGGTTTTTGCGCCATTTTGTTTTGGAAAGTATGTGCTTTTCTTCGTAGAACTTCATAAAGAGATTCGCATATACCGGCGCTGCCGAATTGCCCATGGCAGTGCCAACCAGTTGGAGATACCATTTGTCATTGTGTTTGAAATAGCTTTGGTATAAGGAGAAGAGCATTAGCTCCATTAAAAATGTTTGAAAGGTCACATCCAAGTCAGTGCTCATGAGGGCTTTTTCTATTGCCTCTATACCCATGGAGTGGGGTATGCTCGTATATAGTGAACGTACATCTGCTGTACACAATGTTATCTGTTCATCTGGTTCAATTTTGATCGTTTCTAGTTTCAATATGAATTCGGTAGTATCCTTTATGTATGTCCCCATATTTTTAACCAGAGGTTGCAAGTATTTATCTAGTAGTTGTCCTATAGGTTCATGCATGCTGCCCCTGGTGGATACAATCGGTCGTAGCGGTGGGTTCAATAAGTTTTTATGGATTTTTGGGACCATGTTTAGCGTTGGACTTTTGGGATTGTCTTTGAGTAGGAATTTATTTGTTCGGTCATTTACCACACCCATTTCATGTGCCTTTTCAATGATCGTTTTCAAGTTTTGTGAAAATTCCATAGTGGGGTTTTGTTCTAATCTCATGTACGTGTTGGTGTCATTGACATGTTCCAATACTTTTTGTTCATATTTGTCTCGATCCATTATAACTATTGCACCTCCTTTGTCTGCTTTTGTGCAGATGATTTTTTCATTGGTGGATAGTTTTTTAAGGGTGTCCAAGTCCTTTTGTGTAATGTTTTTATTTTCATGTTGTTGATGTTTTATTTTGGTTAAATCCTGTTTCACCATCTTTTCGAAGATGTCTATGGTTTTGTGACTAACAGGCGCTTGAAAAGAACTGGTAGGTCGTAGACCTTGCAATTGGTCTGCTTCTTGTGTTGTGGGTTTGGGTAAAATATTGTCGAAAAAATGTCGTAGACGAAGTTTACGCATCAGTTTAAAAAAGCTGACTTCAAGTTCTAAATTGTCAGTTGTGTGAGTCGGTACAAATGATGTGCCTTTTTGTAATAATTGTTTTTCGTGATGGTTCAATGGATAGTTGCTTATGTTGATGACTAATTGGTCTTTGGTGTTTTCTTCTTGTCCTTGTTGGGAGCCTGTTGTGCTCCTCGTGACTGGTGCTTCTTTCTCCTTCTCTTTTTCTTTTTCTTTTATTCTGTCCTCTCCTGGGTCGCCTCTTTGTGCTTGACCCTGTTCCAAAAAATGATTCTGTTGAGTTTGAACTAGAACTGTTGGTTGTGTGCTTTGTTCTAAGTCTATACTTGTGGATGGTTGTAGATTACTGGTTGTAGGTTGTTCGCTTGGTTTGGTTGTTTGTGTTGTTTGTCTCCTTCTCTGTGTGGAGTCACTATCCGACGAAGATGTTTCAGTTTGGGATGTGTATGGTTTATTAGCTCTTTTTCTCGAGTAGATCTCTGCCCAGGTGTAAACCTCACCCAAACGGTAATCCAAAGTATCTCGTTTGTATTTGCGAATTTTTCTCTCATTTAGGTCTTTAGTGTGCTTGTCCATTTGAATCTGTATATCCTCCAATGTTTTGGTTAGTTCATCTTTGGTCATGAGGCTAGATAATTCAGTTGATGTTTCTGCTATTTCTTTCGTTAGTTCCTCCAGGATTTCTGATAATTCCTCTATTATCAAGAGAATGAGATCGAGCAAACATTTATTAAGTATTTTGTACCATCTTTCTTGAAACTTTTTTGAGTTCTTGCATAGAGAAGGTTTGAGGGCAATCCTTAGACCCCGGGGTATGCGTTGGTTTTTGTGATACTTTATTAGTGTACTCGCATGCATTTGTTGGTTAATCTTCCTTTTAAACAAATATATTAGTTGTCTTATATTTTGCTCCTTGGTGCGTGTGTTGGACTCCTGTGAAAGTTTATCCCTGATTAAAGCATAAATCCTGTCTGCCTCCTCTGGTTTAAACGCAAAAGTTGAGGCCCTGGCCTCTGTGCTCTTTGATATTTCTTCGTTATTGCTCATTTTGGTTTATTGATAGTTTTTGTGCGTGCAATCCTTCTAAGTTAGGTTTTTGAAATTGCGAACAGAAAAGTCTAGGGTGGATGCACAGCTGTTTCACAAAAAGTGAAACAGCTGTGCATCCACCCTAGACTTTCCTTCAATAATGTACCATGGATTAAGGTCTTCACTAATGTTTGTGGGTGTACATCGAGTATTTGAGTTTGTACTGGAGCCAACCTAATCCAAGATAGCTGCCGAGTCTGGAGGTGAAAAGGAGGAGCTTGGAATCCAGTAGTCCTCTTTCAAATATTATGAGGGTGGGATGATGGAGCAGAAGAGAGCAAAGAGGAACTTCCATGTAGAGTTTGAATGGGGAAATCTAGTGGCCCAGGCAAGCACTTGTCCTCAATTAGTCTCTATGTAAGTCGGCAGAGCCCAGGGTCAGGCGAAGACATAGTGATAATGAAAATCATGGCCCTAAGTTCCCTCTGTGATTGGGGAGAGTGGGAAAAGCAAGAGAGAACAAGGCAATTTCTGGCAAAGGGGCAAACATGGGTAAACAAAGCAACCATGCAGTCAGTAATCTTTGATCTGGTGGGTTGACAACAAGACTGACTCACCGGGGCGTTATGATGATTTCAGCCCATCTTCTCATCATGCAGCACTAGCTCTAGCTTCAGGCACCCTCAGGGAAGCCACATCATAGTGCCATCATAGTGCCACAAATTTACAAGAAAAAACAGGTGGGTGCCAAGAGCATCGTGCTAGATCATCGCCCAGCGCTATGGAATGATCAGAGTAGTGTCCCCATTATGGTCGGACTCTCAGTGAGTTAGGATTCCAGGGGAAGATTTTCTCTGGAGCGTGAATCCCAGCAACTATGAGGATGTGATACGCCTCTCAACTCCATCAGGGGCTTCCTGCGCCACAATGCGCAGGGAGTCTTGCCTTCTCAGTGGGCTCACTCACAACAAGCCGAGGACCTTGGGAAAGCCGCACCAGCTGCGTCAAGTTTCATTCCATCATCGAACCCCCCTCCTCACCAGAGTCAAAGCCAGTGCAGTCGACAGGCTCCCCAATCAAGGGAGCAAGACCATAGGCAAGCGAGGCCACTTGATGAGTTATGTCTGTGAGGAGAAGTAAAGTTGGAGAGGGATCTTATGGAGCGAGATCCGGCACCAGAGGGCCCAGTAAATCAGCGGCCAGTCTCAGAACAGACATAGATCAGATCGGAGTGTGTTGAGAAGCCCTCCGTGAGGAGAGTCTTCCCCAGAACTGTGGTCCAATGGCTCGGCCTAGGAAGAGGGAGGCAGTTCAGAAGTCACTTTCAACTACCCAAAAATATATGACTGATGTGAAAAGGAAAAGGAAAAGCAGTGTGAAATATGCAATTTAGTTGATTGAAAACTTTTAGCCAGAAAGCATCAATAGAAGGGCAGAGAAAGAACATATGCATAAGGTCTGCATTATAATGATTACATGACCAGAAATTTGTTTCACAATGAACATCAAATTTGGCAAAGGTGGTAGGAGTGATTAACATCATGTTATAGATAAAATATAAAGGGGCATATTCACAAGGAGACATCACCGAATTAACAACAGTTTTGCACAGCCAAAGTCGTGATAAATTTACCCCACCATTCACAAGCAGGTGGTAAGAGCCCACAGGACCAATTTTTCCGCAATAGCAGCCGCAAAAAACATTGCCACAGAGGACCCCAGCAAAAATTGCTAATGAGATGCAGAGTAGGCGTTCTCGTGCCAAAACCTGCCACATCACCACACCTCGACATTCACAATGACCAGACAGAACCGTGAAAAAAACACAAAACACGCGATAAGCCAGGTTAGTAGCAGGAAATTTACACCTGCTCTGACCTGGTGTAAAATCGGACGGCAGCCTGCACCAGATAAGAGAGCACAGCCCACAGCCACACTTGAAGACAAACAGATGCCATGGGGCAACTGAACATGCAACACGGATACCCAAGAGGGCCACAGCACCCACTGACACCACACCCAGTCCTGCAACACCCCACCCCGCCCACCCCAAAACCCTGACCAAGAAACTGCACACCAACACCACGAAACACAAAACAAATATGTTTCCTAAGGTCGCACAAGCAGGAAAATCAACATACATACGTCCCCAGAAAATGGAGAACCAGTCATACAGCAAAGCAATCACCAACACAAAACACTATACAAATAAAAGTCAAAACAACCATCCTGATGAGTCCTAGCCGGCCAACACTGGACAATACGTAGGACATAGCCTGGCCGTGTCCCAATCTCAGCCTCAAAGCCACAGCACATTCCGAAACTGCAAGTAGTAGTCAGACAAACCTCAGGGATGAAAGCTCCATTGTTCCAATGCAAAAGGCGGGAGGACACCTGCAGCTCTGACCTATTCCTGAACGTGCCTGGAACACCCTGAGAGAGATGCCATGGCAAATGTGGACGACTCCAGCATCACACATTGTGCAAAGGAACCATCCGACTCATCCACACCCCACACACAGAAGCCCCTGCCTGAGGTACCCCCTCATGGGATGGCCTTGACTGTCACAGAAACCGCAACCCATTCTGCCCAACTTTGCACACACATTCGAATCATTGCTCAGAGCTATGGCATATCCTCCACACAACTGCCGCAGTACAGAAGAGTGCTGGTTCCATGAGATGCACCAAGGCAATGGCAGGCTATACCAGGCACATGCACAACCCCCGTCACATGGAACAGTACCATGCATGCATGCTGCATTTACTGGGCGCAGTGCCACTGGCAGTGCTGCAGATCAGTAACCGGCTCAGCTTCCGCCTTGCCTACGTCACCTGCATCCAGCCCTGGTTCCACTGCCGAACATACACATTCAAGGGTCCCATGGATGTCTGCCTATCCAACACAATGGTAGCAGAACTGGACTATGACTTGTGTCTGTGCCCCTGTTGGATCACGAACAGGAGTGTAACTAAGACAGCCGTGCATGAGATGCCTTGACATACTGCGCATGCATTGGCAGTTGTGCATGGGAGATTGCACAATTCCTTGTGGGCAGTGACCACATAGAGGCACTACCCTATTGGTCTGTCTTGCGGATTGGTGAAATGGCGTGGGCTGAGTACACCTGCCCGGACCAGTTAATGGATTGGCTCACCCTGGTGTTCTTTGAACACAACAACAACGTACTATTGGAACACATTGCATATGAAGCTGCGCAGGCATTCATGGACGAGTAACTACGTTCCTGCAGCCATAACTGTTTGCCACCCACAACACAGGTCCCAACAACATGTTGCATCTTTGGGATGGCTCACATATCCCAATACAACAGAGGACACCTCTGCCATCGTCCGAAATCTGGATGCATGTGCCTGACACAACGTATGTGTACCCACACCTCTGCAAGGTGAGGCAGGTCCATGGTCGCAGCAACACAGCTTCGTTTGGCAACGTTGCCAATTCGGACACACTGCTGGGGTACAGCACACACACAGCACTGCGGTACGACATGTGAACCTGTCGGGCGCATTCACCCGAGTCCTGCCCCATCACACGGGACAATGGGCAGACACCAAACATCATCTGACTCATCCAGCAAGGCAAGGTGGGCTGGGAGCGCTGCCATCCATGCTGATTTCCATCCATTGTTGCAACAACAGTATGAACCTCAACATGTACCCATGCTGCATGCAAGTGTCACCAGCATGTCCCTGCCTGTTGTGGCCATTGCCTTTTCCATACTGACACGCATATGCCAATAAAGTCCATGCAACCCATTGGTGTCTAACTGCGAGGTGTCTTGATTTTATTGTCCACTTGTGTGCCATAATGAGCATCGTCCCTACACTGGGAGGGACTGACTGACACATGTGCAATGGTGGTGTGTCCCTTTTGCAAGTTCAACCTCTGTGAGCCAGACATGGTTTTGGGATAGGTGCTGGCCAACATGTACGCATATGCGACTACAGCAATGTGAGCATGGTGTGCAACCTCTGACCATGTGAAGCAATGTCATACTTGATAACAGAATGTGTCCACACAGAAGTGTATAAGTGGGTATGTGATGTGCTGTTCTGTTGTCACATGTGATGTAGGCCACCACTTCTGGCCTGATACCAATTTGATTTGTAAACTGTGCACTGCTGAATAAATCAAAGTTTAACTTGGGTACCGTGCTCCTGGGAATACTCCCCGCTCAGGAGTATGTTCAAAACAATGTGGATAGCACTGGCGCAACACGTGCGAGAGTGGCTCCTAGGGCACTGGTTGTGGGCTGAAATCTTCAGCAAAGTTTATGAATGAAGTTTGTCAATAAAGTTTTTTTCAAAACAAAGATAATGAAACACTTTGTGTGTTGTTCGTTTTCAAATGTTTTTATTCATGCTTTCAAGTTTATTTCTTCTTCGTTCTTATAAATTGTTCCCTTCATTATTCAATCATGAAGTACAATCCATAACATTCCCATTCTTGACATTTCCAATGCATTTCGCCCCTTGGGCTTCGTCAGGGAAATCTATCAAATGAAAAATATCTATCACTAATCAAAACGTAATGTTGCATGTTTTACCATAGTTCTAAAATCTCTACAGTCTAATCAATTGATGCTCAAAACAGATTAAGTTACCCCATTTGATGTCAACTATGCATTCTGTACATAAGCATAAACATGGTAGCTCACGAGGGTGAATTATCATTGTGTGTCAATTAATCCGAACCCTTCATCACAAAGATCACTCCCTTGTCTTTAAGATAAATGGCCACAGCAGTTTGTATGTAGCACGTTAAGACTGCTATCAGTGATGTATCAACGCGTTTAAAGCGTTCAATACCCCAGGCGAGTATCGAGTCGTTTGAAAGCGTGTTTGAAGCAACACGTGTAAATTCAAGGCTTTACGCGCAAGTTGTATTACGACTAAGGAGATTGCAGTGCTTACCCGGGATCTGTTAAAATGTGCGCGTTGTTCCTCTACGGCGTGTGTCTCTTCGGCACTGAACCGGCAGCGTGTGACGCTTAATCCGGAAGTGTCTGTGTTTGTGAGTATTTAAAGGGGCACCTACACGGGCGTGTGTAACCCGGTATATCACTCATTTCAGTTAATGGAGATTCAAAACCTATGAATGTTCTACTGTGTACACGTGGAAAATAACACAAGCTGCATCATATGACTCAACAAATAGTAAACATATTGAAAATAAATATAAACAAGTGGATGCATGTACTAGCACAAGTCTTTCTTTTATCAGTCTTTCTTTCACAAATAACAGCTATATTCGACCCTTTCATTAATTCCATATGGGTTTAAACTTTGTAGATAAAAAATCCAATGATTTTCTCGCATAAGGAGTGTCTTCTTGTTGTCTCTGTCTTCCTTTTTATCCACAATTTCTAGGATGCAGGCTTTGATTTGATTTATTTGATGCCGTTGTTCCAAAAAATGAGTGGCTACTGCCGATTTCATTACCTTCGTTCTGATGTTGCTTTTGTGTTCTGTGAGTCTTGTCTTTAATTTCCGCTCTGTTTGGCCTACGTATACTTTCCCGCACGGGCATTTGATAAGGTAAATGATGTTTTTGGTGTCACATGTTCCTGTTACTTTTAATTTGATTTTATTGCCCTTCATTGGATGCGTAATAGTATTGCCTTCCATGATGTTATGGCAGTTACTGCAATTCCTACACGGGATTGTTCCTTTATAGGTTTTTTTGTCCTCAATGGTATGCGGGTTTTTGATTATCTCTCCCAAATTCTTTGCTCGAGTATAGGCGAAAATGGGTTCCTCCATGAATATGTTCTGAAAATCTGGTTCAGTTTGTAACATTGGCCAATGTTTTTTAATGACTTTTTTCACCAAATGGCTCACTGTGGAAAATTTACTTATGCAGGTAATTTTTGCCTCTTTTTTGTTTGGTTTTGCGTTCAACAACATTTCTCTTGTTTTAGTTTGAGTTCTTTCCATGGAAGCTTTCAATACGTTTTCTGGGTATCCTCGCTTTTTGAAGCGCTGTAGCATGTTTTGGGTTTGCGTCAATGATTCCTGTGGGTTAGAGACAATTCTTTTGACTCGTAGTAACTGTGAGTACGGTAAATGATGTTTGAGGGGGCTTGGATGAAAACTCTGGTATATCAAGAGATTGTTACGATCTGTTTTTTTGGTGTGAAGTGTGGTTTCTAGCTGATTGTTCCTTTTGATGATAGTTACATCCAGGTAGTTGATTTGACTAGAATCAATTTCTGATGTGAATTGAATACGTGGATCAATGGTGTTTAGCTGGCTGATGTTTTCTATAAGTTTGGCCTTTTCACCTTTCCACAATATGAATATATCATCGATATATCTCACGTACATCCGTAATCCTTGTTTCCATTGATCCTTTTGCAAAATATGTTTTTGCTCATATTGATGCATAAAGATATTCGCATAGGCTGGGGCAGCTGGATTGCCCATGGATGTCCCAGACTTCTGGAGATACCAGTGTGTATCACATTCAAAATAACTGTGCATCAACACAAAGTTCAACAATTCCAGTATGAAGATTTTAGTGGGTTCCTCATATTCCATTGAAAGCAATGCTTCTTCTACTGCTTCTATTCCCATCAGGTGTGGTATAGAGGTGTACAACGCTTGAACGTCAATTGTACACAGAGTAATTTCTTCTTCTGGTGCCAATGTTACAAACTGAACCAGATTTTCAGAACATATTCATGGAGGAACCCATTTTCGCCTATACTCGAGCAAAGAATTTGGGAGAGATAATCAAAAACCCGCATACCATTGAGGACAAAAAAACCTATAAAGGAACAATCCGTGTAGGAATTGCAGTAACTGCCATAACATCATGGAAGGCAATACTATTACGCATCCAATGAAGGGCAATAAAATCAAATTAAAAGTAACAGGAACATGTGACACCAAAAACATCATTTACCTTATCAAATGCCCGTGCGGGAAAGTATACGTAGGCCAAACAGAGCGGAAATTAAAGACAAGACTCACAGAACACAAAAGCAACATCAGAACGAAGGTAATGAAATCGGCAGTAGCCACTCATTTTTTGGAACAACGGCATCAAATAAATCAAATCAAAGCCTGCATCCTAGAAATTGTGGATAAAAAGGAAGACAGAGACAACAAGAAGACACTCCTTATGCGAGAAAATCATTGGATTTTTTATCTACAAAGTTTAAACCCATATGGAATTAATGAAAGGGTCGAATATAGCTGTTATTTGTGAAAGAAAGACTGATAAAAGAAAGACTTGTGCTAGTACATGCATCCACTTGTTTATATTTATTTTCAATATGTTTACTATTTGTTGAGTCATATGATGCAGCTTGTGTTATTTTCCACGTGTACACAGTAGAACATTCATAGGTTTTGAATCTCCATTAACTGAAATGAGTGATATACCGGGTTACACACGCCCGTGTAGGTGCCCCTTTAAATACTCACAAACACAGACACTTCCGGATTAAGCGTCACACGCTGCCGGTTCAGTGTCGAAGAGACACACGCCGTAGAGGAACAACGCGCACATTTTAACAGATCCCGGGTAAGCACTGCAATCTCCTTAGTCGTAATACAACTTGCGCGTAAAGCCTTGAATTTACACGTGTTGCTTCAAACACGCTTTCAAACGACTCGATACTCGCCTGGGGTATTGAACGCTTTAAACGCGTTGATACATCACTGATAGCAGTCTTAACGTGCTACATACAAACTGCTGTGGCCATTTATCTTAAAGACAAGGGAGTGATCTTTGTGATGAAGGGTTCGGATTAATTGACACACAATGATAATTCACCCTCGTGAGCTACCATGTTTATGCTTATGTACAGAATGCATAGTTGACATCAAATGGGGTAACTTAATCTGTTTTGAGCATCAATTGATTAGACTGTAGAGATTTTAGAACTATGGTAAAACATGCAACATTACGTTTTGATTAGTGATAGATATTTTTCATTTGATAGATTTCCCTGACGAAGCCCAAGGGGCGAAATGCATTGGAAATGTCAAGAATGGGAATGTTATGGATTGTACTTCATGATTGAATAATGAAGGGAACAATTTATAAGAACGAAGAAGAAATAAACTTGAAAGCATGAATAAAAACATTTGAAAACGAACAACACACAAAGTGTTTCATTATCTTTGTTTTGAAAAAAACTTTATTGACAAACTTCATTCATAAACTTTGCTGAAGATTTCAGCCCACAACCAGTGCCCTAGGAGCCACTCTCGCACGTGTTGCGCCAGTGCTATCCACACTGATACCAATTTGGTCAGTTCTACCCACAGCCCTATACAACACATGGACGTGTGCCTAGTTTGGGGGGGTCGTGAGATTATTGTTGATGTGCAATGGGGACACCGCTAGTACCCGCCTTCACAATCAACCAATTTGCCATGTGTCTCAGGGATACACATGCAGATAGATGTAAGTTACTGTGGTGTACCTTCATGTGCAATCATTGTCCAAACATCCAGCCATACTTCTATAAGTGAGTGCACATAGTAATGACACATCTGTGTGATTTAGAATGTTTGTTTCACATTCAGATGAGTGACGGAGCTGAGCTGGTGCTTTACATGGCCATCAAAGCCCACATCACATGGATGCCCAGTGGTGGGTCAAACACAGTCCTTTGGGGACTAAGAAGTGATTAGGAAGTGGGAGAGTGCAGTCTGCAGCTGGATTGCTGTGTGATTGGCCAGCAGTGATGAAATGCCATTCCGTGTCGAGGTCCAGGTGCATGTTGCAGAGTGTTCCGGGGGTCGGTATGAGGTGTTTCCCAGGGCATGATGCATAGGTCATAACCAGGCAGGGACCAAGCCTATGGCAGTGATGGATGCTACTTCCTCCTTCCTTACTAAGTAATTCCCATCCCCTTCTTACACCCCTGATACTGGTTCTGTGTCTGGTGTGTTCGGGGCATGTGGGGGGGGCGATGGCTGCATCACTGTGTGCCACGGACATATCAGGGCTCGGAGCCATGTCTGTTGATGTTCCCGCTGCAGTCATCTGGGACCGGCTCAGTGACAGCAATCGCAAGATGAAGTACTGCAGGGCATTGAGGTTCCCGGTTACTACTTGCTGGTATCCAGTCGTTTAACAACAAGGGGTGGTGATGGACAGAGTTTCTGAATTAAGCAGAATACTCTCACCCAGTCAAGAGATCAGGGCTAGATCCAACACTGTTTTTTAGCTCACTGCACCATCCCAGCTCAGAACCTGGCTATATGCAAATTAGTCTTTTCCTGTCCCAGTGCATGATGGGAACAGGGCAAACCAAACTACCAAGCCAATTCTTACACTGGGAAGGAAACAAGCTTCCGGGAAAGGTGTGGCAGGGTATACTCAGACATGAGTCCCTTTCTCACTGCACCATCAGGTTTCAAGCAAGCCGGGCCGACTACGGCTGAAATGCCAGAAACCGGTCCCCGGTAGCTTGTCTCCTTTCTGGTGAAGAATTGGCTTGGCAGTTTAGTCTGCCCTGTTCCCATGATGCACTGGGCCAGGGACAGACTGATTTGCATATAGCCTTGTTCTGAACTGGGATGGTGCAGTGAGATAAATAACGGTGATGGATCAAGCCCTGATCCTTGGACTGGGTAAGAGTGGTCTGCTTAATTCAGACACTCTGTTCATCACCACCCCCTTTTCTGAATCGTTTTTGGCCACTATAGGTGTGGCTGGGTATACTCAGACATGAGTCCCTTTCTCACTGCACCATCAGGATTCAAGCAAGCCGGGCCGACGACGGCTGAAATGCCAGAAACCGGTCCCCGGTAGCTTGTCTCCTTTCTGGTGAAGAATTGGCTTGGTAGTTTAGTCTGCCCTGTTCCCATGATGCACTGGGCCAGGGACAGACTGATTTGCATATAGCCAGGTTCTGAACTGGGATGGTGCAGTTAGATAAATAACGGTGATGGATCAAGCCCTGATCTTTGGACTGGGTAAGAGTGGTCTGCTTAATTCAGACACTCTGTTCATCACCACCCCCTTTTCTGAATCGTTTTTGGCCACTATAGGTGTGGCAGGGTATACTCAGACATGAGTCCCTTTCTCACTGCACCATCAGAATTCAAGCAAGCCGGGCCGACGACGGCTGAAATGCCAGAAACCGGTCCCCGGTAGCTTGTCTCCTTTCTGGTGAAGAATTGGCTTGGTAATTTAGTCTTCCCTGTTCCCATGATGCACTGGGCCAGGGACAGTCTGATTTGCACATAGCCAGGTTCTGAACTGGGATGGTGCAGTGAGATAAATGACGGTGATGGATCAAGCCCTGATCTTTGGACTGGTTAAGAGTGGTCTGCTTAATTCAGACACTCTGTTCATCACCACCCCCTTTTCTGAATCGTTTTTGGCCACTATAGGTGTGGCAGGGTATACTCAGACATGAGTCCCTTTATCACTGCACCATCAGGATTCAAGCAAGCCGGGCCGACGACGGCTGAAATGCCAGAAACCGGTCCCCGGTAGCTTGTCTCCTGTCTGGTGAAGAATTGGCTTGGTAGTTTAGTCTGCCCTGTTCCCATGATGCACAGGGCCAGGGACAGACTGATTTGCATATAGCCAGGTTCTGAACTGGGATGGTGCAGTGAGATAATTAACGGTGATGGATCAAGCCCTGATCTTTGGACAGGGTAAGAGTGGTCTGCTTAATTCAGACACTCTGTTCATCACCACCCCCTTTTCTGAATCGTTTTTGGCCACTATAGGTGTGGCAGGGTATACTCAGACATGAGTCCCTTTCTCACTGCACCATCAGGATTCAAGCAAGCCGGGCCGACGACGGCTGAAATGCCAGAAACCGGTAGCCGTAGCTTGTCTCCTTTCTGGTGAAGAATTGGCTTGGTAATTTAGTCTGCCCTGTTCCCATGATGCACTGGGCCAGGGACAGACTGATTTGCATATAGCCAGGTTCTGAACTGGGATGGTGCAGTGAGATAAATAACGGTGATGGATCAAGCCCTGATCTTTGGACTGGGTAAGAGTAGTCTGCTTAATTCAGGCACTCTGTTCATCACCACCACCTTTTCTGAATCGTTCTTGGCCACTATAGCTGTGGCAGGGTATACTCCGACATGAGTCCCTTTCTCACTGCACCATCAGGATTCAAGCAAGCCGGGCCGACGACGGCTGAAATGCCAGAAACCGGTCCCAGTAGCTTGTCTCCTTTCTGGTGAAGAATTGGCTTGGCAGTTTAGTCTGCCCTGTTCCCATGATGCACTGGGCCAGGGACAGACTGATTTGCATATAGCCAGGTTCTGAACTGGGATGGTGCAGTGAGATAAATAACGGTGATGGATCAAGCCCTGATCTTTGGACTGGGTAAGAGTGGTCTGCTTAATTCAGACACTCCGTTCATCACCACCCCCTTTTCTGAATCGGTATCCAGTCGTGGCAGACAGCCTTCCAGCCTGCATCTGCTCCTTGGTTTCCATTGACCTCCGCATCTGTGCCAACTCTGTACTCTGATCGCTGGTGCCTGTCTGAACTCACAGTTTTTGTATTAGACTCATTGACCCAGCAAGGTCAGCCAAGGTCTGTGGTGGAGCATGGTGCATACAGGGGGTGTCCAATAGGGACTGTACGTGTTCCATGATGGGACTCCGACACCCATGTATGGCATCGAGTTCGGTTGCCACGAGTTCGAAGCCCACCAGCAGCTGGTCAGTTAGCTCCGCCTCGCAAAGCCACATATGTTGTTGGAACTCCATGAACTGGTCGGGGGTGCTGGGAGACAGCCGTGGTAATGTGTGTTTCCTGCTGTGTGGTCTGTGCAGGTGGTGGGGTCACATCGGGTTGCTGGCCTGCCCTGCTTCTGGGGATGGGGAGCGGAAGGCTATCTACGATCTGTTGGAGGGTGTCGGTGCAGATGACTAGGGGTTCCTCTTCATCGCCACTGAATATATGTCTGGTATGCTCTGCAGGAGGTGTTGTTTGTCCCTCTGCAATGTGATAGGGGAGATGCAGGTTAACAGAGTTGTACATGTATGTTGCAGGTTTTCAGATGTTTACGTTCAGACTGCATGTCAATGTACATTGTGACTGTTTTGGTGTGGCTGGCTATTTGATGACAGTCAATGTGTTTTTCGACTACATGATGGATGTGTGGTAGTACCCGTGCGTTGTCATCACACAGTGTCAGGCAATGCCTGATCTGAGTGGACAGTTACTATGCACGTACGGGACCTGTTGTGAGTCGTGTCCTATGGTGCTGGTGTTGCGCTTTGTACCTCATTGCCATCATTGCTGATGCTCTGTGATTGCTATGTGTCTGCTGCATTGTGATGGAGTTGCCCCTGCAGCTCTGATTTCATGTAGCCTTCTCCCTTTGAGGCAAAGTTCCTTTGAATTGCGTGCTTTTCTGGGCCTGCTTTGTTTTTGACTTGGGTCATGTGTGCTCTTCCACAGATTTTGTGGCCTGGTGCATTGTTCGTCCGCTGCATGTATTGTACGGCATGAGTTGTGTGTGCACGTGGATATGTTGGATTGTGACCTGCTCCTTTACGGATGTGATCAGCACTGGGCTACCTCCATGTCGATGCGTGGCCCATCTCATGTTTTTGGGATTCTGCCATTCTATCGGGCATGCAGTGTTACTTACATAATCAGTTTGGCTCACAGAGCCGCTGCTTTGCTGGATTCATCACATGTGCATGAGTCAGTTGTGTTATTGGTGATCTGGAGGGGGTCTCTTTGTGCACATTGGTAATGGGGCCTACTTGGCTTTTGTATTTGTGCTGCCGTGTGCCACGGCTCTCAATGACATGATCCAGGGTCATTGCAGGTGTGCCGTGTGCTACACATAATTGTGCATGTGTGCCACTGTGCCCATCGTCCCTGGTCCCTCCGTCCCTGGTCGTTACTCACCCAGTTGGTGTTGGGTCAGGTCGTATCATGATGTGTCCAGGCCCCCCATTCCTGCCACTGTCACCATTTCCTCCAGCTATCAGTCACCTCCTGTGTCACAGGACTCCAACCTCCAGTCGCCCTTGCTGCCTTCCTGTTGGCGGAGAGCTTCTCATTGGTTTGGCTGTGCACTTCATGCCAGCGTCTATTGACCTCCTCGCCACTCTGACTGCATTAACGTTGTTGATGATGGTCTGCCATATTTCCGTTTGGGTTTCCAGTGCCACAGTGGAGGTGGCAGACAGTTGTTGGTAGTGTCCTATGACCTCCGTGACGATGGTCCGGTCTTTCTGCGGACTGAACCACGTCTTCCTCTTGTCCTTGCCCTTCCCCAAACATGGGGTTACATGCTGGTCCTCCATGGGGCTTGTGGGGTTCGGCTTGTCCTCTGCACTTGGGCCGGATGCATCCATGGTGCTACGCAGTTTGAAATGTTTCTTTTTTTTTTCTTTTATAGTGCATTTTCCCGCCAGACACTTGGGGTTTGCAGGCCTGTGGCTGGTTTTCTCAGATTTTTGTACTGCAATTGGCCTCATTGCTTTATTTGTGTGTTCGAGTTTCGCATTTTTGCAGCGTGGTTTTGATTTTCACGCAGATTTTTGGACGCGTTATCTGATGGCTATCACATGCTTCCGCATTGTCATGAATTCCACGTTGACACAGGGTTATTTTCCCACAATGGGCTGTGATGTTGAAAGTTGTGTTACACTACTCTTGCTGTACTTATCACACGTTCTTGTGAATATCCCCCAAAGTGTGTATAGAATCTGCATTTTGTAAGATTTATGAAGTTTAGACCATCATTTATTCCGTGGTACATTTTAAATCTGATTCCGAAGGTAATTCAATTTTTTATTTAGAATTGGTAGGCATATTAGTGGTAAGGCATTTATCAATAAGAGCAGCTTTAGGATCTGAGATTAATAATGTTGCTAATGTATTCCTTGGAATAGGTTGAGGGAAAACATCAGGAAAAAGAGTAAGAACATTCCCAATAGCAGAACACAACTGTTGGTATATTTTAAGAAAAGGGTGAGGCAAGCTGAATTTTGCTTGGAAATCTGAAAAAGACAGACATAGGTTATTGTGAAACAACTGATGGATGTATAAAAGAATGGCATAGACAGACATTTTGACCTGAAAATCATTATTTGTTAAATCCTGAAAGGACATATTACAATGAGTTTGGAAAGACTAGGATAAATAGTAAGGGGAAGAGCGGGCATCTTTGTCTAACTCCTCTAGATAAAGAAAAGTGTGGGGAGCTTAGGTCACTTAGATATAAAGGGGACTTGGAGCAGAATATGGCTATGAAATGTAGTTTAACAACTGTGGATCAGACTGACACCAGCGAAGAGCCTTTTCTACAGAGATGCTCCTGTATGAGAAATAATCTTGTGTAAGTGGGGAGCAGGTAAGGATGAAAAATGGATATAAACCTCCACAGGGGGTTTTACAAGGTGTAAAGCATGACCTATTTCCTGTTTTGTAATATCTCCTTTACACAAGCTGAGATTGATATCACTGGAAACATTTTTAGGGGTAGAATTTAAATAACTTTGAATATCTGTGAAATTGGGATCAGTGTCTGAGTGTAGACATTTTGATGGAACTGAGTGAAAGCTAATTAAATGTCTGCGTCTTTATGCACTAAAGTATTTGGGCCTGATGTAGATCGCCAATTACCGGTCGGTAACGGCCGAATTCGGCCGTTACCGACCGGTATTTGGGAATTGACATGCAGGTGGCATTTAATTTACAGAGCCGGTATATTTACCAATTCGGTAAATTTACTGATTCTGTAAAATACCGAATCGGTAAATGTACCGAATCGGTAAATACAGATGTAGGTGACACTGGAAACAGTGCCACAGGTTATTACTGATTCGTTATTTACCATGTTATACTATTACATGGTAAATAACGAATTCCAGTGTATATGCACATCTGTGCATGTACACCTGTGCCATGTGGCACACAGACATGCCCTATGTATGTGTGCACATGGCACACAAGCCAGTAACAGGGGTGCAACAGGGTGTCAAAGTGACACCCTGTCCCCCTTGTAAAATCTGTAATTTTACTGATTCGGTAATTACCGAATCGATATTTGCTATTGAATCCTATGGGTTTCAAGGCCCATATGAATCAATGGCAAATGCCGATTCGGTTATTACCGAATCGGTAATTACCAAATCTTACCGATTCGGTATTTTTACCGAATTTTTTACCTACATAGCAATTACCGAATAGCAAATACCAAATCGGTAAAATTCGGTATTTACCATTCGGTAATTTGCTATTACCTACATCTTGGCCTTAGAGTCTGTAATGATAGATGAAGTCATCTGCGGCGTCCCGCAAGGATCATCACTCAGCCCCACCCTCTTCAACGTCTACATGAGACCTCTCGCAGCCATAGCACGCCAACACAACCTCAACATCATCTCCTACGCCGACGACACCCAGCTGATCCTCTCCCTCACCAGAGACCCCGACACCGCCAGAACCAGCCTCCACGAAGGGATGAAAGACGTCGCCGAGTGGATGAAGAACAGCCACTTGAAACTGAACTCAGACAAGACGGAAGTCCTCATCCTTGGGCCATCACCCACCACCTGGGACGACTCCTGGTGGCCCCCAGCCCTGGGCACCGCCCCCAAGCCGACAGACCACGCACGCAACCTGGGCTTCATCCTGGACTCCTCCCTCTCGATGACCAGACAAGTCAGCGCCGTCTCCTCTTCATGCTTTCACACCCTCCGCATGCTCCGCAAGATCTTCTGATGGATCCCGATCGAAACCAGGAAGACGGTCACCCAGGCCCTCGTCACCAGCCGGCTGGACTACGGAAACAACCTCTACGCCGGAACCACAGCCAAGCTGCAGAAAAGACTACAACGCATCCAGAACGCCTCCACCCGACTCATCCTAGACATCCCTCGACGCAGCCACATCTCCGTCAACCTGAGGAACCTGCACTGGCTCCCTGTCAACAAGAGGATCACGTTCAGGCTCCTCACCCACGCACACAAGTCTCTCCACAACCTGGGCCCCAAGTACCTCAACGACCGCCTGACCTTCCACACGCCCACCCGCCAGCTACGATCCGCTAGCCTCGCCCTCGCCGCCGTACCACGCATCCGAAGAGCCACCGCCGGAGGCAGATATTCTCCTACCTGGCGGCCAAGACATGGAACTCCCTCCCCATCCACCTTCGGCTGACCCAGGACCACCTCGCCTTCAGGAGACAACTCAAGACCTGGCTGTTCGAGCAGTAGCCCCCCCCCCCCCCCCCCCGCCCCAAGCGCCTTGAGACCCTTCCGGGTGAGTAGCGCGCTATACAAATGTTATGATTGATTGAATTCTAGCACAGTAAATAATTGAGCAATAATTCCCAACATTTGTTTTGACCACCATAGCATTTAGCACTAGTTTTAAACAAAAAAGAAGAGGCTAGTCCTGTAGAATGTTTATTAAATTCAAACTTAGCCTTAATCAGTTTACTTAGGGGTTCTGAGGAATTGGTTGTATAATCAGTGCTCTACTTTAATTTGTAGTGTAGCGAGTTGTAAATGTTTAATGGATGCTTGCGTTTTTCTTGCCACATAAGTAATGATATGGTCTCATGCAGATGAGTTAAAGGCATCCTAAATGGAGGCACATGATTTCTGCTCAGATAGGTTAAATTGAAACAATTCATCAATAAAAGATTGAAAGGAAGAAACAAATGTGGGCTCAGATAACAGAGCTGTGTTAAAGCGCCATCTGTGGTGCTTTTTGTCAACAAAATCCAGATCTAAGGAAACAACAACAGGGGCATCCCTCAACATCAAAATAGCTTCAATTTCAGCATGCTGAAGGAATTGGGTAGGGCATGGTTTAGGAACATGTAATCTATCTTTGATTGTGATTAGTGAGTCGAGTAAAATAATTTATGTACCCTGGTTACTGGAGTGCACAACCATCATTGTATAATGGCATTAGAGTACTGCTTCTGTATGGTGCTGGGAATATACTTGGCAAATAATTTTTTGTTCAAGAATGGGTTAGGAGTTTGGTTACAATTCCCAGCAAAAGTAAAATAGTCATCTGAGTATGTCATGGGTTTCTAGGTAAAATTCCACTGGAAAACATTATCAGACTGTGTAGGACAATAGGCAGTAACAATAGTAAGGGATTTCTGATTAATATTTAATTTAACAATACTCTATCTGCCAGCATCATCTGATCCTTGAGATACAATGGATATATCCAAGTGTTTTGTTACAAAGGATGATTGTACCATTATTGGTATTACAATGAGGGGAAGAGAAAAACCCATCCAAGATTGTTTGATTTTCATAGATTCTTCTAGAGATAGATGCATTTCCTACAGGAAAAACTATTTGAGGGTTAATCTGCACTAAATTGGAGAGAACTTTTCTCTTTATAGGTGTCCTTTCACTTTCCAAGTAACAAAATTAAATAGTCAGAATAATGAAATCATAAAAATGTAGTTTCTCTTCAGATCACTAGTAGCAATTATGCATGGCAAAATCATGGCACCAACAATTGTCAAAAATGTAACAAACTGTTGAGACCAGTAGATAGGATTAAAAGAAAGAAAAATCGGAAAGAGCTGATTCTAAACAAAAGGAAAAAATATGTTAGAGAGAATACAAGAAAACACAACAAGAAAAATAGCATCTTAGAGAAAATAAATAGCACATACCTACACTTCCATACCAGTAAGATGGGTAAGTGGAGCCATAAACAAACAAATACTTCACTACAGAGGAAGCTCGGACAATGACATTCAATTCATAGGGTGTGAGGAAAACAGATGGAAGATTAATCTAAAGAATTTGAAAGAAAAACATACATACATTAGATACAAGGCAAGAACATGGATCACATTGGTATCTTTGCATACATTAGGAATGACGTGAACTATGTAGTGAAAAACTAAGAAAAGTGAGACCTAGCTCTATCCATTGCTTCTCCCTTACACTCATTGAGACAATTTTGCAGTTAGGCTGTTTTAGCATATATCGTAGTCTTATTTTTGTGAGTCAATTTAAACAGACATGTATGAATCAAATCAAAACATGCACCCAATGCACTGCAGGTCGCATTTAAAAAAAATTCTTCTGTGATCTGCTGTGATTCTAGGAACATCCTGAAAAACGAGTGCTACCAAACCAGACAATCTTATTCTTAGGTTTGACAACAGTAAGAATTTTAAGTAGGTCAGTAAACTCCAAATAATAAGATAACACCTCTGGGTTGATTAGAGTTACCAAATTTTTACTTGGACCTAGTCTATGTGCTATCTGTATGTTGAAAAAAACACCCTCTATACCAACTCCTTTGGGAAGAAAGGAATGAAAGAAATAAACAGGGCCATCACTCTCTGCACTATTTGGTAATCTGTAAATTCTTAAATTTTTGTACCTGTTTCTGTTCTCCAAGTCCTCTGCTTGTCAATCTCTTTCTGCATGAAATCAACATTAAGAGTTGCATTCCTGATGTCACTAACTTGCTGTTCAACCTCTACCACCCTTTTATCCAAAAAAAGACCATTTGTTGTCTAAAACTTGAAGGTGCTTTTCAGTCTCTTCCATGTAAGATTTAAGGTCTTTAATCTTTTCCAGTTGTAAATAAATGGAGGAAATAGGCAACGTCTTGGTGGGAGACGGTGGATCCTTCTTTGACCTCTTATGAGATTAGAAGAGGGCTTGATCACGTGGCTAGATTTAGGAATCAGCACAAGAGAGATGTCTATGGAAGAAGTAGCAGTGGCTTCCATTGTCAACGATTAAGTGATATAAGACATTGAGCAAAACTTGTGAAAAATTGGCACCCACTTTATGGCTTATGCGCTTTCCCCATATATAAATGGGCACAAATTATGAAAGATATGAGTAGTTTGGTCAATTCTGCAGCATTCAGGAACATATGTAGGGGTAGAACATAAAAGACTTTCAAATGATTAATGCAGTCAAAGACTCTTTAAACACAAAGATGTAACAGTTTTTTTATTTTGACCTAGATATTAGAAAAAACAAGTAAGGAGAGGCCAAAGCTGATCTTCACAAGATGAAAGTAAATAAGCAGTCCTCATGATAGAAGCACAATGGTATCTAAGATGGCAGGCGCTGTTAAGGAGAAACAGCATGCAGAGAGAGCTTCATAGCGACAGGACGCCAAGCCTGAAGAAAAGTACCACCATTAAGTTTAACACTGTCCCCAAAATTCACAATCCAGGCAAGCAAATAATATGTAGATTTTCTAGACAACACTGTGCCCACAGGGTCATTTGTATCATTATATGTAAATCACTGCCAACTACAAAATTTAAACAAATATTAGGTACTAAGAAACCTAATTTTACTGTTCACAACAGATTGACACATAAATCATAAAGAGGATGAAAACTTGTCAAGATACTCAGATCATGGCTGGTGAGGCACATAAGAAGTCTACTGAGAGCTAAGAGCAAGGAGATGACTGAGAATTTGAATGGGGATCACATCTACTGCAGGCCTCCCTCTGTGGCATTTGTGTGGAGAAATTAGTACTTTTCGCATTTCATTGTGCCATTGTGATAGTTCAATTCCCCTTTGGCAGTTACCTATCCAGAGTACGACTGTGGTACACCACACAATTCAGCGGCCTCTTGGTTGTAACAGAAGCTGCCAACATGTTTTAAAGACACCTAAAACCATGGGCATGTAAATAAATTCTTACACACCATGTTTGCCTTGGGCTCTGATATCATCACTCCTGTGTTTGTGAAATGGTCCTGTCTAACGACGACGTGAAGCTACACTTTGAGCGAATCTCTCTGAAAATGTGCTGATTGGTAGAACTAAATGCAATTTATCTCATGTGTCCCCTAGATCAAACACCCTTACATGCGGCACCTCTTAGAATCAATCTCAGGCCACAAGGCTCAGTGTCTCAGGTCTATCAGCTTCTCCCCTGAATCATTACAGTCAAATATAAAGGAGCAAGGCGTGCAGAACAGAGAATCTGGCAGAATTAATTTATCTCAATTTATTCATTAATGTTACCTGACAAACAGAAGCCATGACATTTTCTTACCTTTTTTCTTTATTCCTGTTCATTATTAACTCATAAATGAATTTAAAGCAAATAGCAATGAAGTGTGATATGGTAAATGAAACCCTAGTTAGAAGGAATTGCTGCCACGCAGTGGCTTACCTCAGATGTATCTCTCCTCTCAGCTTATTCTAAAGAAATGTGTGAGCAAAGATATCACAAGGAGGATGAAGTAAACAATGCAGTAGTAGTTCTGCCCTTGAGGTGTTTGTATCACATCATAGATTTGCTCTTTTGTTTCTTATAAAGGTATGGGTGTCAGGTTGGAAGGTGAATTTAAAATGTAGTTTATCTCTCTCTTCCATGTCTGGTACTCTTTCAAGTTGAAATGTTTCATGAGTAGGGCTGTGCTAGACATAAGTTGTTCGAGTGGGTGATGAATGCATGTTCAATTGATAAATCTTCTGTCATGATATTGAGGCACTTGTCAAAAAAATCTAATTGCAAATTAGGCACATTTTATTGCTTTAGTTAACTAAAACCATAAAAATATTTACAAAAGGAACAAACAAATTACATTGACTCACTTTTATTAAAATGAATCTAAAAGATAAATTCTTTCAAGTAATTTCTTTAGGGCTACAAATTGTAAATGTTTTAAAGATATATATTCACAACTTTATTAGGCATCGGCTAGCCCTCCCCTGCACTGACTATGTCATCCTTGCATCCTAAAGTTTGTGGTTGAGGTAATAACTTTTGAGTACTCTATCTCTAAACATTCAAGTATGCAGTTAAAAGTGCATACAAGGGACATTTCCACTCCATCGGGTAGAAACGACCGGGAAATTGAGAATACATTTGTGAATAGAAATAAATGTCAGGCAGTAAACCTAGGATTTTACATGTAAGCGAATGTATGACGTTACAACACATACATTTACAACGCATGCCTCTACAACGCAGTTTTTACATTGCAACATCCTTTACAATGCATACATTTACATTGCATGCCATTACAACGCATTCAAGAAAAGTGTTGGATAGTGTAGGGGTAAACATTACTATTCTAACTCCAGGGGTGCAACAGTAGGGTAAGTGTTGGATAGTGTAGGAGTACTATGCGTTGTAATGGTATGCGTTGTTATATGCAATGTAATCCCTGCGTTGTAGTGACATGCGTTGTAGTGACATGTAATGTAATGGCTGCGTTGTAGTGACATGCGTTGCAAAGGTTGTTTCCCAATTTAAGCTAGTCAATCCCTTCAGTCCCTTGGCAATCTTCGGCCTACAAACACAGGCTTTTTGTGGGGGTCAAGCATTATTACAATCTTTCCTTGGCCTATGCATATTTTCTATCAGCTTATGAAAAGATAAATCCCAGGCTATAAAACCATAGACTGGAGTGTGTGTTATCCGACTGTCAATCATGTTCTTTCCCTCCATGATTTTTTACAAGTTTTTCCGTCTGTGCACATGGGTTGTTCATGGGGTGAGGGGGGAGGGCGAGGGGGGTTAAACATCATCATGTTTTCGATTTGTAAGCAAGGGGTGCTTTGGGCTACTCACGACAAGCTATTTCCAAAAACATTACAAATGGACAGTTTAGTTATGAATCAGGTTATTATGTGAAAAAATAAATTGCCTTGCTTTCCTCATACAGCTGTTTTTGGCTGCAGATCCAGACCTATACACGCGATAACTCTCTAAAATAGCTTCCACAAGAAACAGGTGTTTCATTATAGATGCCTACACATACTTTGCACACTATACACCTCTAAATCAGTGTTTGGTAGTGAGAATATACAGGGCCTAGTCTTGATGAATGCCCAGGTCACTCTAGGGTGATCAGAGGCAGATGTTTTGGTATCAAATAGAGGAGTAAAGGGCTATTACTACTTGGTCATAAGTATAAGGTCCAGCTACAGCGTGCCCTTCAAGGATACGTATATGCAAAAATTACCGTGCTGTTCCTAGAGGAAGAGGGAGGAGGGGGAGGAGGTGATTGATACAGTGTATGATGTGAATGGTATTGATAGGGTAACGTAAAGTTAACCCTGGGGGTCCATTTTGTTGGATTTAATGCCCTCACACACCCTTTCAGGTGTGATGCTTCATCATTTGGGCCTGCTCCTCATTGGGTCGGTTGTGCAATACCCAACAGCTGTATGGATGAAGTGCGGGTATGGGGCCAGAATAGATATAGTAGACGTTGAGGCATAAATTAAAATAAAGCTAGGGGTACCGGGAATGATTTATTCGGATGGTCCGCTGCTTTAATTAAAAACGGATTTCTAGAGGACAGTGCTGGAATATTATGCATCCAGAGATCCTCCAGATCTTGTTACTGTCCGGTCAACATGTTTCTCGCTGGCGTCAATTAAACAAGCGATTCTTCAGGACCTATGGGACTATTTAGCAAGTATCTAAAAGTGGAAACTATCTACTCTAATTCCCTAATGTGTAGGTTGTGTACAATAGTGTGAGTACAACAACAACTAGGGATGAAGGGAATTTAGGCGGTAAATTATCCCTATATTACCCTTCTTCTATTGAAATCTGTGTTAAGCTGTCATTACCTGTTAAGGAAAGAGGAAAAGCAAATTACAAAGGGCTTTATAACATTCGCATCGGTGACTTTATGTCTTGTGAGGGTTACATGCCAGTGTCATATTCCACTAGCGTGTCTCAGCACCATAACAAAAGTGTACATGCACTCTCAAATGTGGAAAACTCAGTGAGAGTGGTGTGGAAGGAATAATTTAAACATATATACATAGAAACAGTAAAAATACCAAATAGGTATGGTTAGCAGCAGCATATCCAAACTCACCTAAAAATTGTAATGGTCAGATAACAGTATCCAGCGTATAAAGCTTCAGGTTAGATCTTCCACCGCATGGCTATGTATAGGGAGGAATCTTAGTACCTATTAATCAGTATACATTAAGTGTTACAAATGCATTGTGTGTGTGGGATACACCGTCTGTATCACTATTCTGTATAACCTGGAAACTACGTATCATGAGGTCGTAGTGGCATACATGGAATTAAATTCAGGATTGAAAACTTCATATATGGTAGCAATCAGACGATAAACAGAGCTTTGTATCAGTAGGCTAATGATTTGGGTTTCAGACGCGTACAATAACTGACGTGTGGCCATGGTAACGGAGTGCGTCTTTGTTATATGACAGCGGATAAGCCAAAAAGACTTTGAGATTGGACATGGCAAAAATTATACAATTATGACATTTCATACCATGGGTTGATCAGAGGCAGAAACATATAAAAACAATAAAACACATGGGAAAGGTTCAGTTAAGACCTTTTTATTTCAGATTTGTGAATGGGATGTACCTATAATGTCAATTGTAACAATCATTTAAGCAGTTTTGATCTCTTGGCCCTACATATTTATTAGGAGAAGTGCAAACAAGTAGACTGACCCAGAATGGAGTAGAGAACTAATTCACACTCACACTTTGACTGCAGTGACGAGGGCATACTTACATCTTCTAAAGAGCTCACAGATTCTCACTATGGACTGTAATATTCAGCCATGGTGACGTGTAGATCGTGTAATGAAGCATGGCTATTTAAGTAAGTGACCTTGTGTCATTCTTTTTAGGTTTAATTGCGCTATTGCCTTTCATAATTAAGGAGCTTTGGTTCAGTCTGCTTCAGCCATTGGCTCATTTGGCCCAGGAACCTTCGCCCTCTGGATTGAGACATTGTCAGTCACATCTTGGAACAACCCTGAAGAGTATTTTAGTCTCTCATTCTATTTCGCTTTTGATGTATTCTTCCACCTCGATTAAACTGCATGAGTGAATATTTTGCATCTCAAAAATACACTCTCAATGTAATTTTAATTCTTTACCTCACCAATGCATTAAATACACAATGCTATCTTTTCTTTTTTTCATTTATTTTGCAGTGCAGGAGTCATCTTTTATTGCTGTTATTCGTGTTTGAGTGTAAGCGTCAACCTTACTGTCTTTTCCTAATGCTAATTATGAATAGTAACAGGCAAGCTACACAGAATTACTGAACTGAATGCATTCATATTTAGACAGGGACACTTCCTAATATCTGATTGTGCATAATATAGTATAATTAAACATTCTGTACAATTAGCTGGATAATTGTAAATGTAATTTCACTAAAGTACATAAGGCATAAAGGCAAAGCTCCCCACTACTTTTGTTCCATGACACATTTCAATCTCACATTCATACAGCTTTGCTTTCAAATAGTGCTGTTAGCTAAATTTCCCAGTACGACACAGTAAGGCTTCTGCTTACTATCTATCCGTGTTCTTATGCTTTTTTAAAACATCTACTTGACCACACATTTATTGGTATGTTATATTAAGTTATATTAGGTTATGTGATGTTAGGTTAGATTATGTTAGGTTAGGTTAAGTTATGTGTATTTGTAAAGCTCAATATCACACATGAGAGTATCCTGACACTGAGTAGGTTTATGTGTCCTTAGCCTTGCCTATGGTAATTTGGTTAATTGAAAAGCCATGGCTTCAGCTTCTTGTGGATTTCAAGGAGAGAGGAGGAGGCTCTCAGGTGGAGTTGTAGGTAATTCTATGCTTTAGGAGCGATGTAAGAGAGCACCCATCGTCCTAATCCGGTTATGTGTGTGTTTGGAATAAGTAAGAGTAGGATTCCTGAGGAGCGGATGGGTCTAAGTGGTTGGTCGAAGGAGATGCGACTGTTCAGGTAGGTGGGGCCTGAGTTGTGTAGTGCCTTGAATGTGTGTGTGAGGAGTTTGAATTAAGCTTATTTGTGTAGCATGAGCCAGTGGGGTGTGATGTGATGTGAATTATTTGTGGGAGCTTATGGATGAGTCTGGCTGCTGAGTTCTAGATGGTGTGTGTGGTGTTGCTATGTTCTTTATTGGAATGTGTCGGAGCCAGTATGAGGTATGTAGAATGTTAGAGGCAGCCGGGTTCTTGGGGAGGCAGTTGGTTTTGAAGCCTGTATGTTATAGGCCGTGCCTGCTTTCCTGCTTAAGCAGAATTGAGATTAAAGGATACAGGGGCATATTATCAAGGGGGTTTATCTCTGCTTTTTTGGCTTTAAAAGCCAAGAAAGCGGAGATAAAATTATCTCCCTATTACCTAGCTGTCGCTAACACCAGTTAGCGACAGCTAGTAGGAGATAGCGACCATCTTGGGCCCCACTTTGCATGTCAGTGATATTTATCACTAATGACATGCAAAGTGGGTGTGCCAAGATGTTACCGGCTGGAAACAGTCGCTAACATCGCTATCTCCTATTACCAACTTTTGGAGATATTCGCGCTAAGCGTGAATATCTCCATAAGCTAACACCTGCCCTGAGCAGTTCTTAGCCATGTTATCCAATGGGAGGTGGATAACATGGCTAAGAGCATTAAATCGGTAATGCATGAATATCGCTGACTTTTTAGCGATATTCATGCATTGCGGCCAATTTTTAATCGCATTTGCGATAAACCTTGGTAATACCAAGGTTTATTTGCGATAAAAATCGCCGCAGCTTAGCAGTAAATTTTTGTCTCTAACCCAGCAAAAGCGATAATTATCGCTATTGCTTGGTAATATGCCCCACAGTTATTTACATAATTGCTTGGCGTGCTCTTTAACCACAAAGTTGGCGGTGGGCTCCACTCTGCAAGAACCAGCATGCAAGCGAGACTTTGGATCCTGTATTCGGAAACAACGTGAAGTCTAATGAGGGGTTTATTAAGATTGGATGAAGGGAAATTACAAGTTTTGAAAAGAAAGACGAGCAGATTCAAGGATATTTACAAGTCTGCGCTGCGGTAAAGAAGGGGCTTGAGAAGTGGAGTGCGGTGGAGCAACCATGTGCTGAGTAGTTAATGAAGAGGAGCGAGAGGGGTCTCGTGGGGCAGAGCAAGACAGCTGTGTGCGCACACCACGTAACGCGACACACATAAGGAGCGACCATTTTGAGTTGGGTGTCGTTTACAGCTAAGGATGGAGGAAACAAGCAAGTGTCACGGAGCAACGTGTCCAACATGAGGAGCAGTACTGAATGTGATGGAATGTTCAACCACATATTTAATAACGCGAATACCATATGTTGGTCAGTATAATGCACATCTATGAACTTGTTGTGTTGATATTTGTGAGTGATAACTTAAATATACCTATGAATGTCGAGTAATGATTTACATTGTTTAGTTTAGTTTACACTATAGAGAAAGTAGTATGCTCAAAATGTTATGTTTGTTATCCTTAGATGGATCCCTGAAGAAGGTGGTCTTCCACCGAAATGCATTGGATGGATATGTATCATTGTCCGGGAATGAATTTCGAATAATTCCTATGAGTAAAAGGATACATTTATCAATTCAATGAATTAAAATTGGATAAGCGCAACTAAATGGACTAGAACTTTTGATTTTTGAAATAGCTGAATGTTTTGGTCAGCAAATATACCTGTGCCCTAGGTGACAGTTGCACTATTGGGTGCCACTGCTACTTAACAAGAGGAGCAGCCATCATAGGTCGGGAAGAAATTACTAAATGTGGAAAATTCATTACGGAGATACACACTCTAATCTTCAGTGTAGTACGTTCACAGATGGTGACAAGCACACCATTCAGAAGTGTTTTGGCAATAAGTTGACGAGTGGAAGGAGTACTATAATGGCGATGCGCACATCAGAAGGAATTAGGTTTATTCACACTCTGTGATATGCACACCAGTATTGGAGATTTGTGAAGCTGTAAAACACAATAAGGTTCTATTTAATCGGGGATAATAAGTTATTGGAGGAGTTAGACTACGTTGATGTGCACACCTTATTGACTGAGAGAATTCTTTCATCTGTGCACAGTTAATTGGGAGTGTTTGGGAGCTGAAACTATTTTGTGGAATTTTTTGGGTGATTGTAACAAATATTGGGTAGTATAGTTTTGCCATATAGAATAGGAATTCTGTGTATAGAAAATATATTTAGCTGCAGTGATGTGTGCAGCACAAACTTTCATGTTGACTCCACCAATACCATTTTTGCCGTGTCCAGGGGAGCCATGCATGAAGTGGCAACAATCGAAAGATTATTTTGAGAATTATATGGTCACTATAAACAATGAAACATTGACACCTGAGATTAAAAAAAAGGGTATTCTTTTACCTTCTTTAGGCCCGGAGGGTATTAAGAAATACAATCAGATGGAGAAGAAAGTGAGGGTAGAAGATGAAACTGCTGTCTATATTAATGCTTTAGATGATTTAGAAAAATATTATGCTCCTACTGTGTGTATTGCTATAGATAGGTATACGTTTTTTCACAGGAAACGAGAACATTACGAAACAATTGATGATTATTTGGCTGTACTTAATACCATGCAGATTTGGGGCATTGCAGGAATTGATAAGAGATCAAATTATCTTGCTGATTATTAACAAGAGAGTACAAGAGACGTTATGGGCCATGGGAGATGGCACATGAAGTAAAGTGTTGGCGGTTGTTAGGAAAGCAGAAGTGTTGTTGAGGTGTGTGAAGGCTGCTTTGGATGATAGTAAAGAATGTGATGATGTTTCTGTTGTCTATAATAAGAAAAGTGCTAAATCTGTTAAAAAGAATGTAGAGGGAAGTAAAGCTCAAGATGTAAAGCAACTAAGGAAATATTTTACTGCAGAAAAAGTGGAGTACAGGAGAGAAGCACAAAAATGGTTAGGCTACTACAGGCGTAGTAGTCAGGAACACCTTGCAAACAGTAAACAATGCAGAGCGAAGGATTAGAAGTGTTCGATTTGTGGGTTACTTGGACATTATGCACGTGGGTGTAGGAGAGAAAGAGTTCTGTGTGTGACGGAGATTAAGAGAGAATATTCATTGGAGGAATAACGGTCCGAAGAATATGATGATCGTGTAATAATAGTAAATGATGTAGTTTTGGATGTCGAAGATCAACAAGGAACAAACGCAAATGGAACAAACCCAAATGTGAAGTGGTGATGGCAAGAGTTCCTGTAATTCTTACGGTAGATGCAGGACCAACGTTCACAATCATACATTTGGAGATGTGGACAAAGAAGTTTGATGAAATGATTGGTAGTGAGTTGAAAAAATTTGAAATTAAGCCAGAAAGTTTTACTGGAGCGGCAATTCCCTTGGTGGGGTGCAGAGATGTGTCTTTTTATTTTAAAGGAAGAAAAGCTGAGGGTAGAATGTATGTGGCAGAACATGGACCCTGTGTTTTGGGATGGAGAGACCCCCCAAAGGTTTGAGAGAATATCATTCTCAACCCAAACAGGAAAGAACAAGTGTTAGTATTAGATGAAGGAAACACTGTGGGGAAGAAACTATGTGAAGAATTCAAAGGAGTATTTTCCGGCAAGATTGGATTGTTAAAAAGGTTCACTCATAGGATTATATTGAAAGAAAGTGCGGTTCCAGTGAATTTCAAAGTTAGAAATGTTCCTTTTGTGGTATGAGGTGAAATGGAAAAGGAATTGATCAGGTTGAAGGAGGTGGGTGTGATAGAACAAATAGAGTCATCAGATTGGATGTCTCCAGTTGTGGTGGCCAGGAATTCCAATGGGAAATTTAGGCTGTGTGTGGATTGAGGGGTGTGAATCAGTAAATTCAAGTGGAAAAATGTCCCTTGCCACAAATAGGAGAGTTATTGGCAAAAACAAAGGGAATGAGCTGGTTTTCAGGGGTGGACTTATCATCGGCATATCACCAAGTTCAACTTCATGAGTAAGCAGAAAGATTACAGCATTTGCTACATAGTTTGGATGTTTTCAGTATGTTAGGGTGCCATTTGGAAGACTTCGGCAGCCTCAGTGTTCCAGAGTATGATGAGCGAAATTCTGAAGAATATAAAAGGTGTTGTGTATTTTCAGGATGATGTACTCATTATGGGGGAAAACAGGAAGGCACATGATCAAAGATTGAAGGAAGTCATGAAAGTTTTAGAAAAGAAGGGGTTAACAGCTGAATTTCCAAAATGTCTATTTGCGACTTATCTAGGTCATGTAATCGGAAAGGATGATATTTCAGCAAAAAAAGAATTGCTGGAGGCTTTAAGGGATGCTCCAGAGCCTGTAAATAAGGATGGATTACGCTCATTTCTGGGGCTCGCTGAGTTTTATTCAAAATCTGTACAAAATTTTGCTGAAAAAACGTTTGTTTTGAGACAAATTTTGAAAGTGCAAAACAAATTTTAATGGACAGAAAAGTGTCTGGAACATTTTGACATGATAAAAGAGGAACTTTGTAATGCAGCACCTATTCATGGTTATGATCCAGATCTACATAGCATACTTACAGTGGATGCAAGTGGAAAAGGATTGGGTGCAGTGCTAGCTCAATGTGAGAATAGTGGAAAAGAAGTTGTGATTGGGTTTGCGTCTAGAAGTCTTACACCTGCCGAAGAAGTGTATTCAGTAATTGAGAGAGAGACTCTTGCGTGTGTGTGGATTATGAAGCATTGCAGAGAGTTTGTGTGGTGTACAGAATTTGAGATCAGAAGGCATCATCAAGGATTGCAAGGCTATTGATGAGTTTGCAGAACGATAACTATAGGATTAAGTATGTGCCAGGTGTACAGAACAAAGAGGCAGACTGTTTGAGTCGCATTCCATTACCTATTAAGGAGGCATCTAATAGTGAGTGGGATGATTACCAAATTGCATTCAAAGATGATGAAGGGTTGAATTCTATTGGAAGTGAGGAGTGGAAAGCTGAGTATGGAAAAGATGAATTGTTGGAAAAAGTGAAAGAATGTATTTTGAAAGGTTGGGGTGGTAAAAAGCCTGACCAAAGTGAGATGAGAAGTTTTTGGGAAATACATTGGGGCATATTATCAAGAAGGGCGTTAAAATTATCGCCGCTTTAACGGCAGGAAACTGCCGCTAAAGTGGTGATAATGGGCTTGATAATATGCCCTTGAGAATTCCAGTAGAAGCCCATGTACACACTAGAACATGGACTTCTATGGGAATTCACAAGGGCATATTATTAAGCTCATTATGGCCGCATTAGCGGCTGTTTCCTGCCGCTAAAGCGACGATAACTTTAACGCTGTTTCTTGATAATATGCCCCGTTGGGAGTGGAATCTGGTTTTGTGGTAAGGGGAGGGAAGGTTGTACCCCCAAAGGTTTGAGAGAGAGAGAGTGAAGGATTTATGTCATGAGATACATTTTGGAATTGTGAAGACAAAGAGAAGAGTCAAATCTTTTTATTGGTGGCCAGGTGTGGATCTTGATGTAGAGAGAAGAGCGAGGGACTGTGAGTAGTGTGTCAATTCTGACAAACGTTTGCATAGTTTATGACCTTCATTGATACCTGTGGAATGTCCCTAGATGGTGCGGGACATAAAGTCTGAGTCAGGAGAAAGTAAACACATCATTGTGTTGGTGGATTATTTCCGTAAGTGGAATGAGTTGGAGGTAGTGCAATGAGCGCATGCTGACACAGTTGTGAGATTTTTGGAGGAAGTATTTTTTAAGGAAGGGTTGCCAAAACAATTGCTGACTGACAATGGAGCACATTTTACAGCAATGAAGGTGCAGGATATTCTGAAAAAGAATGGCGTGTGGCATGTGAAGACATTAGTGTATCATCTAGCTGGAAATGGTGCAGTTGAACAATTTAATCGCATTATTAAAGGTACCACTCAAATTGCATGTGAAAACAAAAGTAATTGGGAAGTAGAGTTGAAAAAAAATGTTGGGGGGGATATAGGATGACAGCGAGTTTGACATGTTTTTAGCCCATTTGTATTGATGCATGGTAGGGAGCCTTTGTCGAAAGATCGCACTGGATGGATGAGTAGTTCACAACAAGTGGAGTGGTCTCCAGAAGAAGTCAAGAAGAATATCTTAAAAGCTCAAGGTGTGTATAAAAAGAATTATACTTGAGGAATTTGTTTGAGGAAGAAACATTTCAAGTGGGAGAATGGGTGAAGGTAAGTAAGGTGGGCAGAGTTTCAAAAGGTCAAAGTGCATTTTCAGAGCCATGTTTTAATCTGAGAAATTGCATTGTACATAGTTTTAAGTTGTGTTATTCAAATTGCTATGTTTTTGTTTTCCTCATTGTAGGTGGGAGGGGGATGTGTGGTGTTGCTGTGATCTTTATTGGAATGTGTTGTGGCATTATGAGGTATGTGGGGCAGCACGGTTCTTGTGGAGGCAGTTCAATCTATCAGATACCAACATCCCTGATGAGTCCATGACCCTCCTTGCCCATGGTCTGTCATTCGTCCCTTCTACCAAACTAGACCGATTCGAACTGATTAAAGACATTCATGCTTTCTTTAGGAAGATCCGCTTAAAGAAGTTCTTTCTGTCCAGACCGGAATGTGCCGACCTTGAAAACACCTCTGGCCTTAAGCCACCGTCCAACTTCACCCCGAGCCTTAATGTTCTTGGAACCGAGGTCGGAGTTTTTGAAAAAGTGGTTATGACCAAGTTGGACAAAATGTTGAGGTTTGTTCCCAATCCAGGTCACAACATCCTGCGGGATGAAAACCGGGCACTTGAACAACTGTGCGAGAATCCCGAACTTACCATCAAGCCTTGCGATAAAGGCGGTGGGATTGTGATGTTTAAAACTCCCACTTACATTGAGAAGATGAACAATCTCCTTTCCTCGGATACTCACTATAACCGCATCATGAGATGCCCGGAGGAAGCTCTCAAATCACGGATCCTTACTAAGGTGACGGCGGCTGTGGAGAATGGATTCATCTGTGCCAAAGAAGCAGAGTATCTGACTCCAACTTATACTAGGATGCCCATCATTTATGGTCTTCCAAAAGTCCACAAAGATTGCATTGATCCGCCCATGCGCCCCATTGTTTCCACCATTGGGGCAGCTACGGAGCCTTTATCGAAATATATCGATAATTTTCTGAAACCTTTGGTATGCAAGCTTAAATCATTTGTCAAGGACACGTGCCATTTTATCTCGAAGATCGAGAAACTGCCGTTTGATTCCAACAGTGAATTACTTGTCACAATGGACGTGGAATCTTTGTATTCCAATATACCCCAGGAAGGGGCTCTGTCAGTATTAGAGGAAATTCTAGTCAAACAAGCTAATCTTCCGAATGCCACTGTGATCCTGGACTTTCTAAAGATCGTGCTGGGTGAGAACTACTTTGAGTTTAACCAGCAGTACTTCCACCAAATAAAGGGGGTAAGCATGGGGGCATCTTGTGCCCCTAGCGTGGCCTGCTTGTATATGGGCCACTTCGAAGAGATTAACATCCACAATGAGATGGCCCCATTCTTCGAAAATGTGCGAGCCTGGTCACGCTTCATTGATGATGTTTTTTTCATCTGGAGTGGCGACCAGGCATCGCTGGAAGAATTCATTAGCTGGATCAACCTGGCCGACCCTAACATTCGCTTTACTACGCTTTACTACCAATTCCAGCGGCGAGAGGATTGAATTTTGGATGTGTGGGTGAGACACAGTGAAGGACAGCTTATTGTGTCCCTCTACACTAAACCAACTGCCAAAAACACGGTGCTGGAATACGGGAGTTTCCATCCCCATTGTCAAAGAGACTCGATTCCTTTCAGTCAATTCCTCAGACTGAGGAGGAATTGTTCCCCGATGAGTGATTTCCTTCAACAATCAGACATCTTGAAAGTGAAATTATCCGAACTCATCGCCTCATCAAGGACTCCTTCAAACGTGCCAGGTACTACAACCGAGAGAGTATGTTCATAGAGCGAGAGCAGGAGAAGCAGGAACGCTTGGTATGTATTACCAAGCACTCCCTGTTTAACAACAAACTGCGACAATTGGTCAACTCTCAGTGGCACATTCTTAATACCAACGAACCCGGATTGCAAATCCCTAAACCCATTTTTGCTTTCCGCCGGAATAAGAACCTTCAAAACTATCTGGTACGAGGAGCGGTACAGAAACCCAGAGAACCCAGGCAGATTGGAGTATTTGGCCTCCCCCCGTGGAGGGCAACCACCGGTGTGGTACTTGCCATGCCTGTGCCCATGCCCTCATTGGCAATACCCTGAGTATCGGCAATCGCAATATTAAATTGAATGATATGAGCCATTGCCGGTCATGTAACATTGTGTATGTGATCCTTTGCCCTTGCGAGTTGCCCTATGTTAGGGAAACGGGGCGTGAGTGCCGCGTTCGAATCGGCGAACATAAATCCAATGTTCGGAACCAAAAAAGTGGGGCCCCACTTGTGGCACATTGGATGGCTGCTAAGCACACTGAAATGGAACTGAAATGGTCTATTCTTGAAAAAGTGCGCATTGTTCCAGGTAGGGACTCCACTTCCGTGAGAAAGAAAAGGGAGGTTTTCTGGATTTTCTTACTAGACGCTGTAAACTCGGGGCTCAACGACCTCTGCCCATGGGAGAATGCGATCTTATAAATGACGGGTGCCCGAGGGGAATTTGTGAACCTATGAATTTTAGTTGCCTGTTCTTTCCAACTATTCCCTATTTAGAAACCTCCCCCCTACATTGCGGATTGCTATATCTTTTATATTGTTGTAATTCCCTGAAGCCCGTTTTTCCTCTATATTTATCTGAAACTTGATTCCATTTTTGAGCTACCCTTCGGCCGTCTTATTCTATTCTTCCCCTCAATCTAAAAGTGTCCCGTTTTTCACCCTTCAGCTGAGAGGTCTCTCCATAAATCCTTTTCCTGAAATTGGTTCATGCCAGAGTTTGGAATAGCACTATCTGACCTGTCTGACCCTGAACTTGTGCCGTTGGTCAATCGGCTGAGGGGGCGTATCTTTCTCCTCCTTTAAAAGCGTTAGAAGCCGAGGGGAAATCTTTTGAGTGCATCGTTAACTCACGACGGAGCTCTCCCGGCCGGAACCTGTGGCTACTAGGTATGTGTCCAGACGAGTTGAATTATTTGGTACATGGGTGTGCCTCATTGGTTTCACCAGTGAACGGTGGCGCTCTACACATTATGGGAGGCAGTTGCATTTTCCATTCGGTGCTGCCTTTTTGCGAGCCGCCCTCATTCTTACTTTTGTTTACTTTTTCATCTTTCCCTTGCAGAACGTACGAGCCACTGAACCGATTGGTACGAATCGCTTCGGGGCCCCTCCTGTAAAGTGTCCTTGTGACTAAGCCCTTGATCCTGACCCCCCTCGAGGCCTCCCTTTGAAAAAATCGAGGAGCCTGTTAATCAACCAGCTGACAGGTAGTTAGTCTGTTTTTGGTTTTTATCTGACCCTCGGAGCTGCAGAGCAGAGAATATCTTTTTCTTGACAGTAGTCTGCTTCAGGGTGCATTCCTCAGTCTAAAGAGCTTTGTTCTCTCATTAGACCCAGTCAGTTTATAACAGCTTCTGACCAGTTTGCTTTTTTCTAGTCTCTACACCTGACGGCTAGATCGGGACTGTTTGTAATGAAATCCACTCTGAAAAGAACACAGTTACCTTGATGCAAGGATTTGTTTGATCTCTGAATACCGGCCGACTTTAAGACGGGAGCCTTCTGGTGAGTCTCCTTGACGCTTGTCCTCCCTGTCTTTGCCCTGAAACCCGTGATAGAAGGACTATCGAGTGATGTTAAATATATTTTTTTCAAACCTTTCTTTTTTACCTTTCACCCTGTGCTGTAAAAATCGCATGGACCCAGAGACATTCCGGGATTTAAGTAGTTCCTTGGCGCGTTCCTCTTGAGAATAGTGGCGCGCTTTCCAGCTTGGATTTGCTCCACCATAGATCCCCTGCCTTGGGTGTAGGTAAATATAAAACTAACTAGTCCCTAAAGAATCGCCTGTCCAAATGTGATTGGTACTGAGCAGTCACCATAAGTTAAAAACGTGCAGCAATAGGTGTTTCACTAAAACTGTTTTCTTTTAGTTAGGAATAGATTCGCTGCCGAACTCCGATATTTGCGGCTTATTGCCATGAATCTAATTCAATGAATGCCGATAAAATAACTGTGTATGAGTGAGTGTGTTGATCTGTCTTGTGTCTCTCACACAGCCTTCCTGCGCTAGCTCTGTCCTCTGTGTAATCTTAGGGGGAGAAAAAAATCTTTCTCTACATATATGTGCGCTTATGAACTTGTCAGTCCTGTCTCTAGGGTATTCCATTTTGGTCAGCACCTGCTGATGATGATTTTGCGAAATGTTAGGTTATACTTAGTTGTTTGAAACTGTTGAGCTCACTACTCATGCTGTGAAATAAGATGCATATAATATATAAACACGGATCAGTTTGTTACTAATATGCAAAATAGGCGTATGTAATTTTGAATTATATAAATGCTTTGAGATATAAACCTTGATAAGAATTCTCTGGCGAGTGCATAACCCCTACCTTTCTTGTTTATCATAGATTCGCTGCTTTTTGTTTATTTGTCTGCCTCCACATTTCCCTACGTGTATCTGCCCTGATGAAGGTGCGGCCGCAGATCGGGCTTGGCACCGAAACGCGCGTTGGCGCTTCCACTCACCGCCCTGAGATTACCACCTTGGGTCTCCGGCATTGTGCTGTATCCGCAGTTTACAACCTTGGGATTTGTTCAGATTATGATGAATTATTTGTTATAAATTGGATGTGTTGAATGGTGTGTATGAGGATATGTTAGATGTGTGATTTTGCTGTATCTGAATGAATGACGGTTAGGGTAATGTGGGGCTGTTTTGATGATTGAACTCTTTTGTCATATTTAATGTCTTTTTATAATCTAATTAAAAGAAAAAATGAATTCCCCTGAAAAAAGAAAATAAATAAAATTATGTTTGTATTTTCCTATCTCCTGTTTTGTATATGATGTGGTGCGGCATTGAAATGTAGTGAGCTCACAATTGCGCAACTGAAATCATTGGACTCATTTGAACCAGGAATTTAAACATATAGGGCAGCCTTTCCTTCGATTACAAGCAGTTGGTTTTAAAGCCTGGATGTTATGGGCAGTGCTTTATTTCCTGCTTAAGCGGAGTTGAGATTAAAGGCTATACTTCTTTACATAATTGCTTGGCATTATCTTTTGCCACAGTTTGTAGTCATCTAATGAGTTGTTAGGTGATCTCTGCGTCACGCATGTTCCCATAGTCCAACTTGCTGGTGACTAAGGTGTTAGTGACAGTTTTACTAGTGTTGCTTGGGAGACATTTGAAGATGTTCCTCAGCAACTTCAGGGTGTAGAAGCAGGATGCACTGACGAGTTCAGACGTCCACCAGTTGGAGTCCAATGGTGAGGTGTGCTTGCCGAAGATCACTACTTCTGTCTGGTCAGTATTGAGCTTGAGACTGTTGGCTTTCATCCTGTCAGTGAATTCCATCATGCAGGCAGTGAACTTGTTTCTTGTGTTTGCGGTCTTCTCAGGGAGGAAGAGTAGGAGTGGTGTGTTGTCGGCTTGGATGACGTTGGCCAAAAGGATCATGTATGCATTGAAGAAGGTGGGCTGAGTGATGAAACTTGAGGCACTCCTCCGGTGAGTAAGGTGCCAGTCTGACAGTTAACATAAATTAAATTGTCAATTATTCTTCTACAACTGAACCAAATCTGCACTTAATTATGAAGATTGCCGGTCACACTTACCTCCGTCAGTGGATGGCATGGGTATTGGGTCTAACATCTTTCTAGAGTTGCTGACTACCTTCAAACCAATTGTCTTTTGCCTTCTGTTTTCCTATCTTCCCAACTCATCATTAAATTCCTTGCCTTGATCTAATAGTGCTCTTTCATTGCAGGGAAGAAGACTTGCAAATGGATGCTCCTCTCCCTTTCACCTTAACCCCATAAATATTCTCCTGTTGGGTCCACACAGGGGCTGATGCTAACACAAACCGTTTTAGATCTAAAAGTGCACATTTTGGTGGACATTACGATGTCCATAGATTCAGAATTTAAAACTATATTGGCAAAACCTTACTCTCCTGTAATGATCTATTATGAATCAAATATTAGCAACGGCAAATTATAGAAAGAGTGTATGATTACTGCATCGTTGAAGTCATCAAGATGATTTAAATGATGCAGACAAGGGTTTATAGTTCTCTTCTGAAAGCAAAAGTCAGTCATTATTATACATTACTGAGTGGAAATGATTCAAGGTTTACCTACCAATTCCCCAAATGGCTTACAGAATCATGCCATGCTGCAACATTTATTAGAATACTCAGCAGATATCAATTGGCACTGAGTGTTGTCCATAGGATCAACAAATCTGAGATTCTAGCCAATACTGAAGTAGTAGACACAATTTAATAGTTTTTTTAATTGATTGCACTGCCTAGTCACACCTTCTGCCTTGTTAATCTCTTTTTTTTTAAATATGGCATTTGAATTTACCCTGGGCGTAGTTTGCGCAGTCGCAATAAGTGAAGCTTCGTGAAGATGTTATTGCACTAACCGAGCTACGCATACCTTTGCGAGCGTGCGTAGTTGCTTGTCGTGCCTGTTTGTGTTGCGATTTTCTTGTTCGGGAGTGCGTTGTGCGTGTTTGGGGCCCTGTATGCGTGCTCGGGGATAGTATCTCGCGAACTTACCCAGGCGGTCACCTATGGGTGTGACCATCTTGTTTTTCAATTGTTCCGCCCGTTTGCGATGCCTTACGTCCTGTTCCAGGTTGCGTATAGCGTGTTCACAATGCGCATGTCATGTTCGGGATCACGATTTACTGATTCGCGATGATTAGTGCGTACTCGCAGGGAAATATCACGCAAACTCACCCGTGCGGTCGCGATGGGCGCAGCCATCTTGTTTTTCACTCCATGCTATTGTTCTGGGCCTAGTTTTCTATCCTCCCAATCCTTAGTTTTTACACTGTTTTTCTGACTTTTTTATTTATCATCTAACTCTCTCTGTCTCTAAGTTTATATTTTGAATTTTATTTCTACTTTTACTGTGTTTTTTTAACTTTACTACTGTTTTATATTACTTCTTTCTTTCAGCTCCTACTTCTTCCCCCATCTTTATTTTTTCCGTCTAACTTTTCTTTTCCGCCTCCTACACACCACAGAACCATGGCCAAGGGTAGCAGCAGCACTAGCGGTTGCTCCAAGGGCAAGGCGCCTGCACCCAAGAGCCGCCTGCCTTGCAGCAGAATAGGCCCTGCAGGGGTGCAGGCTCGGTAGCTTTTTGGCGAGGTGGATGTGGCCCCTCTTGTTTTTTTTATCCAGCCCCAGCCCCAGCTTCCCTTGACCTTGGCAGCAGGCGCAGGCCAGGCTCCAGGTACCCTACCCAGGAGCATCACCGTCGGTGGGCGAAGGTGCGCCGGGCAATGTTTCGCTGCTCAGGGGTCAAACAGCTGGCCCACCGTTGGTCAGTCATCTTGGAAGGGGAGCAGGACCTGTTGGACCTTGAAGGTGTCAAGGTCATGGGGCTTAGTGAGTAGCTAATATATAGTAGTATAAGTATTGTGTACAATTTTTTGACGAATAACAAGATTACTGACGCTTACATTGCAGGTAAATTATCATTCAAAATCTTCTGTGATTGTAGGACACAGGTGCTCGGCGCTACTCTTACTTGTTTGCAACTTTGCGCTAGCTTGGGCTTATTAATGTAAGAGTTTACTTTAGAGAACTGAAGTTTGGTAATGCTATTGCTAGAGAGACTCTAGTCCTTCTATTGTCCTCCTGTGAAATAGTGGTGGATGGATACTAGGTTTAGTTAGTATTAGTTCATTATTATTTTACTGTGTTGCGTGACGCCTCCTCTGTCACTGAGTGCTGCTTACCCGAGTCCTCCGTAGAACCTTTTGTAGTTTGTTTAGTGAGTGGTAGGCTTAGCAGTGTCAGTCAGTAGCAGAACAACATCAGACGCAACCAACCAACAATTTATTGTATGCACAAATTTATGCATGTGGCCACCATCTATGCATTTTTGAAGGCAAAAATCATAAGGAAATGCAGATTTACTGAACAATTGGCCCGTCTGGAATAGGTGGTCTATGTCAGGTGGTACTTAGGCTTCGTTAGTATTCTGGAATCAGAATGATTATGGAACATTGGATTAGTGTTCATAAATAAGTAGACGGTCCGTGAATCCTGCAAGCCAGTAGTTGATCTGATTAGATAGGTCAATTTTATTGCAATTGTTGTTTCCTAAAATGTTTTTGGAGCGTTTTTTTAAATGATTTATTTGTCTCACAGCACTCATTAAGGTTTGTATCTTTCTTTATTGTATCTTACATGATCAGCACCACCCAGGGGCAAGAAGACGGGGTCCGGTTTGGCGGGACAACCACCAGAGGACCGCTCCTCTACTAAGGACCCTGCTGCTGGCCCTGTAAGGCCTCCAGTGGTTAATATTAACAATTATATTTCCCTAATTTTTACTGCACCTTATTTTTCCGAACTATTAATTATGGTTCCACTTTCTAATTCTATTTTTTACAGAAGCTTCTTTGACCTTGACTATAGGTTTCCGAATTCTGAATATCCCTGCCTCTAAGTTCCTTCTAACTGACTCTGCTATGACTCTCTGTACAACTACTATTAGTCTGTCAGTAGCTAAGCTTGCCCAGTTGGCCACTCTTTATTTAAGGTTTTCTTTTGAATAAAACACAGATTGACCAATAGCTCTAGCCACTGGGTCCTGTCCTTTGTGTTGTCCTCTTTAATCTTGAGGCTTTGACAATTCCCACCAACAAAATGCCCAACCAGATATTGGACTAGTATTTTTTTTAGGATAGTACATACTACTACTGTTGTGGGGATTCTGCACAGCCACATACAGAACTATGCACAAGAAAATAGGATTTTGGTGATGGGAGGTTGGACCTTACTCACACCTCAGTCAGAACCCACAATCCCCTGACCGACTAGCTATAGTGTCTCATTAGGTCCCGAACCCCCACACGAAGATACCCTATGATTACACAACCCAGAACATAACACCCTTTCGCTCACTCACTCGTTTAAGTCCACTCCACCACACCAAATACCACAGAGTCTATGTGTAAGTTCAAAAGGTTTATTTATTTTCAAATAACAAGCTCTGTACGTTGGTCTATGAAATTACTACAGCCAGCTCCAACAGCAAAATGCATAAGAATAAAACAGTAAACATTTGTTACAAGAGCATGATAGAAGACAAAAATCTGTGCGAATTCTGGGAGACCCCTCATCGTAGAACGTAGAAATACTGGCTACATGCATCGTAAGCCCTGCAAATCTCTGGTTGGTAGAAGGGAATCTTCCGCCTATTATGAGCAAAATGGTGCGCGTTAGACAGTATAATGCAATTATGCAAGCATTTCACAGTCATGCCAAAAAGTGTAACATGTGTAACATGTTATGGCTAAGCAATACGGACTAACCGAACTCCATAAAGAAAAGTGGCTTGTTTTTTTACCTCTTCACTTGTACGCAACACTCATGTGGCCTCAAAGGCGTGTTGCTGCACAACAAGCAGTGAGGTAACATGCGCAAAAGAGTAGACATGAATCTCAAATGGTTACATGGCTCAGCCTAACTTTCCAAAGAGTAGAGTAGGACTAGAGATGACCCTAGGGACCATAACACTACTAATGTCTGTCTACTGACTCTACTCTGGTAACCGATTTGGACTAGTGATGATGTATGTTGTACATGATGTACTAGTAACTGTTTTTTCATTCTTCCTAGTTAAAACAAATAAAATAGGTGGAGGTGTACAGGCATCTAAAAATGTGTAATTTGTTTTCTAGGTGTACTACCAGTACCAACCACCAGTGCTGGCGGGGCCAGCGGCAATGGCGATGCTGCCATTCCGGAGGGGGCAGGAGATACGGCACCTGCAGGAGCTACAGGGGGGGGAGCCAGCAGCAGTGGTGGGTGGCAGTAAGTTATATTCATTACTTATTGGCATTTCTACTGGCTGGAAGGGTGTTCACTTCACTTACTGTACTGTGAGACTTATTAAGTATGATGTTGTAGTGAACATTATACAATGGTTGAAGAAGACACCCTTTACTTAACATTAGCAATGCATTAGCAATAGAGGCTATTGGTTACTCAACTCACGCTGGTAATTCTATCTGACTCCAGCTCAGCTGTGAAAGTTTTATGGAGAAGACTAAAAGTCAGACCAGATGACCTTTATGGATATGTTGAACAAAATGGGAAAGAAGGGTTGAAGGAGGAAGGACGGGCGAAATGCGAGATGACTGGCAGAGAAGGATATGTTGGAAGCATGCATAGGTGGCTGATAGGAATCAGATCAGATGAATGCGTTGTTGAAGGATGGGTGGAAGGCGAAATAGTCTGGGTGGATACTAGATAGGAAGAATCATCAGCCGGGTTTATGGGTCAAACTCAAAGCCAAGGCAAGCAAGGAAGGAGAGGATGCATGGGTGGTTGTTGGTGAAACCAACTAAGGTTTGTTAGGAGATATACAAAAAAGAATGATAGACATTTACTTTTAAGGGATGGATGCCTGGATGTATTCATCATAGACAGCATAGGTGGAGACTGTTACTGGATGTAGAGTCTTACTTTGAAGAGAATGTAAAAGAAACCGCCAGAGTAGCAAAGCGGAGGGGAATATATAAGTAGTATTTTCAGAATACAGTTGACTCAGTAGTTTGCAAGCACATCATATATATCATCAAGTGCCTTCCTCTGACTCCGAGGACCACTCCCTACCTATGTTAATTTATTTTCAATTGTGTCAGCCAGCCTGCAAAGGGTGGCCTATCTGTTGGTTACACAATCAATGAACAAAGTACCTTATGCAGTTGTGGACGGTGGTGGGAGTGCTGGCTGGCGGTGATGAGGGGAGGGGGGTAATAAACTATGGATTATGATAGTGTGCATGCAACAAAATGTGTTTTATTTATTTATATGTTTACTTACCAGCAATTGTCCTCAATACATAGTTCACTACCCCCTACCCTGCCCCTCCCCCACCCCACGTCACCACCCACAAACACTTCCACTACTGACTGCTACTGTACTGACCTTATGTAGTCGTTCCATATATAAGCAATGATCATTGTATCATATATATAATATTAATCTGCCTTTTGTAGTAAAAGTGAAATTGAGCATGTGCCCTTCATGTAACAGAAAGAGTGCCTCCCGTAATAGAAAAATATGAGCTTCCCCACCTGCAAACAGTGGTAAATAAAAGTAACGGGAGTCTGCATCATGACTCGTAGGTTTGTCTTGGGTGCAAGCTTAGCTGACTGAGCTGGCATGCCGGCTACAACAAGGTTATGTAATTTAGCTAAACTAGAGATAAGAAAAAGACTGGTGTTCTGTGTACTGGAATCCATACTAGTGCTAGTATAGTGCCTGAAAAACTCCAACAAATGTTAGAGGCCTAGGAAGTGGGAGGATAGATACTTACCATAAATGTTATGTACTGAGCTTGCTATTGATACTGTGCCAATATGTGTTGAATTAATTTTGTGTTCCTGTTTTGCTAAGAGTATTGGTTACAATTCTTTTTCTTTCTTGATATAGATCCTCCTTCCTACAAAAAAAACACATGCGGAAGGAGTTGGCAGCCAGGGCCTGGCGCCAGAAACTGGAGGCCATCTGCCAAGTGTCCCGTCGGCTGGTGGCTCAGGCAGAGGAGGAGGCGGAGAAAGCAGCAGCTGCACCTCCTCCAATGCTCCGGGCCCCAGCCAGGCCCGCCTCCAGTGGTACGGCGCCGCGGTCAAACAGCCGCCCACCGCCGCACATTTGCAAGCACTGCTGCTCCCCACCCTGGATGCAAGTGCAACTGCAGGGCATTTCGATGCAAAATTCTCCTCTGGGTAGCACAGCTAAGGGAGCAGCTAGAGGAGCCAGTTAAGAACATGGTGGAGAAACATCTTAAAGCCCGCCGAATCTAAGAGAACCCAGTTGCATTGCCCCTTTTTTATTACTTTTTTTGGTGGTGGGAATTGGGTGTTGGGGTTTATGGACATTGTTTGGACTTTTTTCGTTTTGGACATTGGTTGGGGTTAGGGAGAGGGGTGGGTCAGGTGTGGGATAGTTTATTTTTGTTAGGGTAATAAATTATATTTATTTATACTAACACTTACGATTTTAATCTTTTGGGGGGGTTACTGTTTTACAAATTTATTTACGTCACATGGTTTCCTTGCTGCTGCAGGGCAGCAGCCAGTGTTGAATTTAAATAATCTGCCAAATTTTTAACACAAAAACAGATAGATGTGGTGCCCCTCACCGAGTTATATGTGTCCTACTAGTACTGTCAGTCTCTCCTCCTAGTCCATTAAACCTCCCACCAAACTTATCTTACCTTTGATTGTTGAAGATTAAGTTCGGGACAGCAATGGCTACATGGTTTCCCAAGAGAATGGTTGTGGACACTAGCACTAGCATTTGCAAAAATAAGAAAGTGACAGTCACTTGCCTGAGAGAGACTGTGGGAGGAGTAGTAGAACAAATTAAAGTACAGTACAAAAGAAGACTGCCAAACAAACAATATTGCAGCTGCTAAAGTAAAATAAAACATAATGGTGATGGGGACAGCCTAGTACAAGAAGTTATAATAAACTGTAGTTGTGTCGAGAGAGTGACTTAACACAATCGTAATTCGTAAACTTTACTGCTGTGTGTTAGGATGTTGAATTTGATGATGAATCCAATCAATGCCGGCAATAATTTATGATGTATTAGGTGGGTCCCTTTGGTAAAAAAATTGGATTGTACATAGACTGGGCATGGGTGGGCAAGCAGAAGAAGATCCTCGCCCTGCCATGAAATTGAATTAGTGTTGCTTTCACCACATCTGCACCAGCAAGTGTGTGGTCAATTGTTGATGTACATTTAATGTAGTCACATCACACCTCAATATAAATCACACAGCCCGGGGGAAGAGGGTTAGGGTTTGATGAATGAATGGGAAGGCGGGGTTTGGGGAAAGGTTTGACAAAGAAAAACAGTACGCATGGACACAACAAAAGGAAAACACAATCTTGGAAGATGACCATGATCCACTATCCAATAAATCTATAAAGGGAGAAAAAGGAAATGCATGCATGATGAAGATAACTTGATGGTTAATGAGTAGTACTTACTAACTACTACTACACAATTAGACAGTACACAGCAGCAGTATTATATGAAATATGCCTTGCCTGTATGCCCTCAGAGAGACCCAAATTACATGCTGTATCAGGCTTACTTTTGAAGCTAGCAAAGAAAATTATAGTTGTAGGGATCAATTAGCAAACAAACAACAATTCAACAACACACAGTCGTAATGATTTAAGAGAAAACAAGAATCAATATTTAATCAAATATTTAAAAGATGTATGATGAATGATACTAAAGTTACTGTATTATCCAGGTCCAATTGTGGAGTTGCATCTCGCCATTCATCTTGGTCCTCTCTTCCATGGATACTCTGCACATCATTCTTGGGCGCCACTGCCTGCCTGACGCGGATTGGAAAGGTAAGTGTGAGTTGTTGATCCCAGTATATTAGCACTGGGTAAAGGCTGGCCTGTAAGTGTAGATGGAAAAACTAAAGGGGTATTGAAAAATAAATGTATAAAATAAAGCATCAATTACGGTGGGGTGCGAGAAGACTCTTGAGCGAGAACACTTTCTGACTGAGGTGGCTTGGATACATCGTGTCTACTCTATTTACACAGCATTAAGCTACAACAATAACAGTACAAGAGCCAGCACAGAACAGGCCCACGGCACTGGGCCGTGACCCAACCTCCTTTTACCTCAAATTTTGACAGAACCAGACAAAAGGCATATACAGCAACCTAGCATTTTCCAAATCAAGTGACTAAATCAATGCACCACTGTCAGTCACACCACTACACTCGACTCCACCACTACACAGACATGTTGCCTAGGTCTGCTGTGGTTCTTGTTGAATTTAGGTGCACTGTTTACCTTTTATGCCAGTTCATGAAACACAGTTATTCCATCAATCACCTCCGATCCAACTGACTGACTGCGTGCAAAGATAGTATGGTCATCATCATCCTGGTGTGGTCCGTGTAAGTTTTGTCCAACACCAAATCAGTCTGTAGTGAGTGACTCCGATTAAGTCCATCCATATTCCAAAATAAAAAAATTGCAATGGATATTGACCTGCAGTAGAAGGAGTACAATGTGGTTATTAAACAACAAGGGAATATTGACTGTCACTTGAATCACTTTTACTTTGTAGGTTAACTAGTATAGTTTGACTTCATGCACATTCGCTCAGAGTCAGCAAGCATCCAATGCAATGCAGGGCATCCTTCATTAATCATTACCGGTCTTGCTCTTCTCTTTGGGTGTCAGATCAGATGCCTAACCTTCTGAAAGTGATGAGTTTACTTTTGGATGCCTGCTCAACTTCTGACAGTGAAGAGTTGTGGATGCCTGCAGACAGAGGTGATAGCCTTAGGGCAGTGATGAGTTTCGGCTCAGAAACAAAACAGAAGATAGCTATAGTGACGTACCTTTCACTTCTTATGGAGGGACTCTTAAAGGCAACATTTATTGTACTATTCTCCATCTCATTCCAATGTCTGGCTTGATAGAAATGTATTTAGGGCGAGTCAGGAAGATGGAGCAGGACTCTGAGGGATAGAGTGGCCAGTTAAATGCACAGACGTGCAACTCCAATAGGGAAATAAAAATAGGAGACCGTGGTGATGGATTTGTTGTGATTTGATTTGAACCAGAAAGACAGATACACACACACATAAAGGAAGGAAGAAAGTAACACTTTAAAAGCCTAGTTGTCAGGGAAGAGGAGCTCGTCCTCAAACTGTGGTGGTTTGGACAGAAGTAGGTCATGTAACCCACTACTTTTGTCTTCGAAGTCACTCTCCTCTTCCTGTGATTCATGTATTTTTCACTCCAGTGGTATGAAGTGCTGATTTATTTTGATCATGGTTAACCTCTCCACGCTTTTGGGGAGAGACTGGTCCTTTTCACAGCTACAATGGCACCAGCAGCACTGAAAACATGCTCAGAAGAGACACTTGCGACAGGGCAAGCCAGATACTTTATCGCCAGCCTGCTGAGCACTGGCCATTGATTCTATTCCCATACCAATACACCAATGGGCTTTGCTCCATGAAGACCTCTGTTGTGTCATCCAGATAGGCCTGGACCATCTGCTCAATGTTCAGGGGTGCTCTGATTTGTTCGGCCTCTTGTGACTTTGAATCAGAAATGGACTTACCAAACCCTTTCCGTAGAATCCGATCAGTTACCATTTTTTTGATGTGGCTGATGATCCTGTTGGTGCGGCTGTTGATGTTATTGGTAGTGTTGGTGACTGCTGGGAGGCAAACGTACTGTTCTCAGGCTCTGAAGTAGAACTTGACTCTGGATGCCTTGTAGTACTTGTTCTGTCCTGGGGTGGCAGGCCTCTAATTAAGAGCTGTTCATTTTCTAAATCAGTGGCTTCCTCAGCTATCAAAGTTTTGTACTTGGCAACATCCACTTCTGAAAAAAGATTTACTGTATTACTGTTCAGAAATAATTTGTACTGTGGATCCAAAATTGTGGCAGTAATATAATGTCGATGTGACACAATGTTATTTGGAATCCTTGTATTTCCGCCAAATAATATGCGTCTACTTTGTCATCCACACCTTTGTACGTTTCAGACACCTCCTTCAGCTGTTGCTCTAGCATGTACAACAATGGGATAGCTTGGCCCATAGTACAGTCCTCCCTGCTGACTTAATGTGTGAAGACCTCAAAAGGAAGTAGCATCTCAGTCAGGCATTTAACAAGGCCCCGTTGGCCCATCTCAATTGCTTTCACAGTAGGATCCCCTAATCTGAACTTTTCTTGACATAAGCATTAAGTGGTATGTACTGCTCAAACAACTGATCAAGCATGCAATAAGTTGAGTTCCAACCTGTTGGCACCTCCTGGATGAGTGCTTTGACTGCCATTTTATGCTCACGTTGAATGACCCTCAGCTGCTTCCGGGCTTTAAAAGAATGGTTGAAATGTGTGCATATTCTTTTGCAGGTGGTCAGTAAGTTGTTGACTTTGCTTTCATTTTTCAGAAAGTCTTGAACAACAATGCTAATGCAGTGTGTCAAACACGGCACCCTGAAACAGTCACTATCTTTCATGGCCTTAACTACATTACTGCCATTGTCTGTGGCAACAAAACCAATGTTAAGCCCTCTTGGTCACAGCCATTCAATACCTTGCTGTTAAACTCATCAAAAAATGTTTGCAGCAGTATGAGATTTCTCCAATCAAAAACATGGCTACAGTTGCATGTTTGCGAGTGTCATTAAAAATCTCAGCAGTGCCAACACCTGCAGATATCTGTTCTCTAACACCCGAAAAAGAGATCCAGTGCGCAGTGATGTACAAGTAATCAGTGGCTTGGCAACTGATTCACATGTCTGTTGTCAGGTGGATACTCTGAACAGCACTCTGTTTTAAGGCTTTTCCAAGCAATTCCAGCACGTTGTGATGTAGTGCTGGAACAGCAACTCTGCCGAAAAAATAGCGGCTGGGAACCTTCCATTTTGGGCAGATGGTTGGCACAAATTCCAGAAAACCCACCCCTTCAGCAGAAGAAAAAGGGAGAAGGTCCAGTGCTAACATATTAGCCAGCTTCGCATTGTGCAAATGTGCTATTGGGTGGTTGCATTTGTACTGCCCCTCCAGCCTACTAAACATGCTAAGAATGGTAGGCTGCGTGGTATTCCTGTTAGGCAGAACGCTGCACTTTTTTTCATTGCAGTACTCCTTGGTGTCTCAGCTGACTCTTAGTCTTGTGCCACTGAGATGTTGCTGAGGATGTGGGCGGTACCACTGCAGTGCTGGGGACAGGGCTACTTTGTGTACCACTACCAGAGAGAATGTCTCGCTCTTCTTTTTCCTGTTCCACTGTGAGCGGACCTTCTATTCGTTTATCCCCACCAACAGCAATGGTTCCAGTTTTTATACAACGAAGGTGGTCCTCCCAGTTGATTGCGTAGTGTTTTTTCAGATGGGTCATTTGGACTCCTTGTACCAAGCTTACCACGACTAACAGAGGTATGACAAATTAGCATATAGCAATGTTCTCCTCCTTTTCGCTAACCGTTAAGAAGTCCCACACTGGAGAGCCTAACTTTTGTTTCCTGCTGGAGGTGCCACTTCCAACGTTGGATGAACTGGAAGTTGTCTGTTGAATTTGACTCTGTGGCTGTGCAGTACCACTACCTACTTCTGCTGAGGTGGTGCTTGTGCTGGATGTAGGACGCTGCCAGCCCTTTGCTAATGTAAATATGGAAGCTGGAAGTCGTCTTGGTGTTACCTGTGTTGGAGGTACATCCCTAGGCGTAGCCATTCTAGATAGGGTAATAATGTTGGTCTCCATGTCCTCTGGGTTGTGAGTGATGTTCGTGATGACTGTCTTATCATTATCCTGCTGTTCTACATTAACCTCCATAAGTCTAAGGCTTTCTGGAACCTTCCTTTTCCCTAGCCTGGTCTTGGGATGTGTCTCCCTCTCATGCTCAGGTTGTTGTGGCTCCCAGGTGACATCTAGATCATCAGAAGGTATGCTTGGCGAAGAACTTGATGGACTAACCCTCCTTTTCCTTGCTGGGGATTTGGAAGACAATGGATCTCCCGAATGAGTTGCTTTCTCGTCTTCTTCCTCTGCATGAGGCTCAATTTCCTGAACTTCCCCTACTTCGGGAGGAACAACAACTACTATTTTGGGCGGTGGTTGTGGCTGTTGTTGTTGACCACGTATCTGCTGTGTTCCCTCCTGTGTTAATTGTGTACTACTTTGAGATAGCGATAAGTTTAGGTCAGGCTCAGCATCACTGCTTTCCACCATTAGGCTGGCTACCTCTTCCACACTCATCTACTTGTGCCTGGGTTGGTGGGTTGGGCCCACTGATGCGCATGTGCTTCCCCCAGCTTGCCCGCCGGACATCGCTGCTGCAGGCATAATTTTTAGTTTCCCAAAGAAGGTTTGGAGGGGAACACCAGATTTAAGTGTCTTGGTCTTGGAGGACCTGGTACATGCTTTCTTTGGGCCCATCTTCTTCAGGTGTCAGCAGCACTCAGTTGCACAAGTTGCAGAGATGTCTGGTCAGGTCACACCAAACGTCACGTCGCATACAACAGCAGGACATCTGTCTGGCAGTACAATGGGTGATGATAACAGACACCTCCTCCTCAGTCTTTTGTGCACCTAAAGGCAAAAAAGCCAGAAGAACTTCAGTCAAACATGGAATTTGTTGTGCTTTAACTCTAATTACTACTAGTGTACTGTGTACACTCAGGAAGAGTAAGAATAGCAAAGACCAAAAATACAAATGTAGTGGACCTGTTTAGCCTTAATTTGTGGATGTATGCAGCATCAGGACCTGCAGCTGGCAATGGGGATGGAAGCAGTAAGCCAAGAGGAACAATGGAAAGACAGGCAGGCCTATGTGGCAAAAACAGCACACTACTAACTACCACCACAAACTGGCCCCCAGCCACATGGTCACTCATCACAGGCACATGGGTAAGGCCCGGAAAACAATGAAGTCAAGCAGGCCTATATCACTATATGGCCAGACAAAGGACGCCTGTTACACAACACAGCTTTAATGCAAAAAAGAAAATCTGCATGGCTAAAAAGGTTGGAAAGTTACACAACACATACACATGCAAGAAAGGCATTTATTTAACACACACCCAAAAAGTCAACTAAAACCACATTTTGGAATTCAGTCCAATGCCATCCATGCCCTAAATGATGTTTAAATTCAACAGAAAACATAGAAACAGTTGCTTTAAGCACCTCTGAGGAGTACCTCTGGGAGTAGGGGCCTACTGGCAGACTAGGCCATTAGTTTGGAGGCCTATGGCAAAAGCACAGTGGATGGTCCCACAAAATGGCCACCGCCACATGGCCCGGCCACCCACAACAACATGAAAAGAAAGAGAAGACAGACAATTCAGGCCTATGGCAAAAGCACAATGCTTGGCTTCACAAAATGGCCGCCGCCCACATGGTCAGCTCACCCACAATAACAAGAGAGTACATACAAAGGACAGGAACAGGAAGTTGGAGTCTCTGGGGAACGTCCTTCCTCTTTTAAAAAAAGAAAAAAAAAAGAAAAATGACTCCATGCTCCAAAAACTACAGTCAAATGACAACCTGAGGATTTTTTTTAGCAAAATGAACAGAATCATCATTTTCTAGAAAGTTTTATGCAGCTCGAGAGATATTGTTTGCCAGATTGCAAATTCGGCGTGTTCAGCATCGCAATCTGTACAAAAAGTCGTTATCGCATGTGTGAACACGCAGATTGAGCGTGCGAAGAAGACAAACACTGTAAGTCTACGTTGTCCGCTGTGCAGAGTTGAAAAACTATGTGAGCTGAACTCCTATGGTTACCAACTGGCTGAAAACCCCTATTTAATTAACAAACACCCAAAAACTGAAATTCTACTCCAAAAACCACATTTTGCAATTCATTCCAATGCCATCCATAATGTTAAACTTGAAATTCAACAGACAGCACAGAAACATGGTTGTACCCATGGGTACTTCTGGGCCTACTGGCTGAAATTTCAAAGAAATACAACTAGGCCCCTACTGAAAGTACAGGCCACCCACAACAATAATTTTTAAAAACAATGAAAATCCAAGAAAACTGCAGGTTAAAAAAAAGCCCAAATCAAACAAACATGTACACCAATTCTCCAACTTACTTGTCAAAAAAATCTCCAATCCAATGATATGATGCAGCAGACATGCACAAAAAGTGATCCTTCCAGCTCCAAATACAAATGAAAGTGAACAGCACATGGACAAATCACTGGGAGGAGACTGTTGGACAGGAACAGGAAGTTGGAGACTCAGGGGCACTTCCTTCCTCTTGAAAAAAAGAGTAGAAATAAAAAAGGACTCCTTGCACAAAAGACTACAGCCAGATCACAATCTGAGGAGTTTTTCTGAGCAAAATGATCATTTTCAAGAAGGTTTTATCGTGCTCCAGATTGTAGCTTCTGCGTGTTCGGGAACGCGATCTTACCACTGATTGAAGATAGCGCATCCGAATGACGTGTTCTCGTTCCACAGTCTCGCGGGGTCATGCGACCGGATTCCAAACCTTGTGGCGCATTCAAACTGATAGAAAATCGATTCTGCGAAAGCAGTCATTACCGCACCCGCAAGAATGCATTTTGAGCACGCGAGGAAGAAAAACAACTACGCTGCGCTGTAGATTGCATTGTATTCAGCAACTTTGCGCTCTACGCGAACCGCAAAGTTACCGAAACTTCACAAACTCTGCCAGCGGAGCATAGTTCACTGCCCAGGGTTAATTTAAATCAATATGACCCCACCTAACTATCCATTTCCTGGCTTTCTAACATCAAGGTAATTTAGTACCGCCCATTACACTCCTTTCTGTTTACTTGAAAAATTTGTTGTACTGATTGATTATTCAGCCATCATTTAATTACAAGACTGATTCACACAGGGACGCAAATACCACTGGTGCAGAGCCCCTGCCCTGAGGGGCCCATTGAACCTTGATAATGTCTGTATTTTACTATCCGAATGGCAGTTTTTGTATGGGTCATTTTCCTTGTTTGCACCTAGACCCATGGCATCCTTCCTATGCTACTGGCTTCACAGTCTCCTCAACAGCAATGTTAAAAAACTTTAAAGTAGTGGGCGGAATTAGGGCCGGCTTTAGCGCCGGTGGAGTCTGATGCAAAAATATTTTTTATCAGCCACCAATGAATTCTTTCTTCATCAATTCCTTCATTACAGCCCTCCACCAGTGCCCCTCATCTCCACATAGCACCTCTCTGACATGCATTTCATTTTTGTATTACTCATAGTTCATACACACTCAGTTCTGTGATCTGCACGGTGCACATTCTTTGCCGCTACTTTATGGTGAGCCAAATCTGCCACTAGACAAAACTCCGATCTCTTCCTAGCAGGAACATTTATCACCAGAGTTATCTTGACATTTTAATTGTTGCATGAAACTGCTGGACACACACGGAACTCTGCAGCACGGATGTTATTGACCTGTAAGTTATATTTAAAGGCAGCGCCCCCAAGGGCAGCTCCAGGTGTGACTACGCCAGTCTCACCCCTTTACAGCCGCCCCTTGGAGGTACGACTGAACTAGTCCCACCCACTTGAAATTACTCTAGGTTGCATTCTCTATATCGTTTTTTGTTGTTACTCACTGTGCGGTTACAGATAGGCACAGACCTTATTTAAATTAGGGTTGGCCCTTCTCCATTAAAAATAGGCCGGCTCGAATTGCTAGGCTATTTTCCCCTCTGAACAAGAACAAAATCAAGGTCAGATTTGTTTTCTTGACAGTAATGTCATGACCTCGCCCTCACCTGTGATATTTTGCATGTTTTTCCGTATATTTTGCAATAGCCCCTTCACACACAGACTCCCTGTTCTCTTTCTTTCTCTTAACCCCTTCACTGCGGCCGCTATTCTGCCACAGTGCTGAGGGGGCGGGGCGGAAATGCGGCGGGCACATGCTGGTGACGGAACCGCTCCATCACCACCATCGGTTGCACTGTGCTTATGACGGAGCGGTTCCGTCATGGCCCCGCCCGCTCAAAAGAACGCTCACCGCGGCGGATGACAGAGCGGTTCCATCATCAGCAGGGGAGGGGTTAATAGATATAGACAGAGGGGCTTATTTATGAGCTCTTGCGTCACTCTTACACGGCCAGAGCATCACTTTTTGTGACGCACGAGCAGAGTAAAAATGTGCCTTGTTGCACCATATTTACAAAGTGACGCATCTAGATAGATGCGTTACTTTGTAAATGCCTGTGCCACATTATACCTGCGCCAGGTATAATGTATGCGGGGAGCGTTCTGACGAAAGAAAGGGCCATAGAAGTGATGCAGTGAAATCTAAAAGATTTCACGGCACCACTTTTAGGATGCCTGAGTCAATATTCTACGTCTGCCTCATGGCAGGCATAAGACTGACGCAAACATATTTCACATGGGAATTACCCCATGTGAAATGACCCAGTGCTGAAGTGGTGTCACTTTTGTTTCACACTCCAGCAATGCGTCATTTGTGCGCCATACAGATACGTCAGAAATACTGACGTATCTGTAACTCCTTTCGACATGATGCGTCATACTGTAAATATGACGCATCATTGGTGTCGCAAGGAGGGTGCAATGAAAAGTGACGCATCGAGTTTTCCTCAGAGCAATGCGTCACTTTTTATAAATGAGGTCCAAAATATTCATTATTCATCACAATGGGCAGCATTTCTATGTATTTCCGATTGCCTTAGACTGCGAAATCCATTACACGGAATTTGTCCCATAGTTCAATTTCATTTTAACTCGTTATTAAACGAACCTCATTACGGAAGTAGGGAAAGTAGCACACACACACGCACCCACTCACCCACCACCAGCACACACACACACTCTTTTTTCCCTTAATATAGACAACATATTCATTAGTCATCGCAATGGGCAGCATTTCTATGTATTTCTGATTGCCTGAGACTCCGAAATCCATTACACTGAATTTGTCCCATAGTTCAATTTAATTTTAACTCGTTATTAAACAAACCTCATTACGGAAGTAGGGAAAATAGTACATTCCTAGAGACCCGACTAGTTTTCTGCTGATTGATGCTGCAGACAAGAAATTAAATTAAAATGCATGCAGAATTGTATATCTAGAACAATAATGTGACATTAAATCACATTTCTATTGCTTTTTAATGGAACATGAGCAGCGTGTTCATGTAATATGGTTTATATTTCTGAATCTTGATTGAGAACATACTGGGAGCACTTGCTCTTGCATTCGCATCCAATCTTGTAAGCTCAATAAAGTAGCTCTGATTGCTTCCTCCATTACAAGTTCTCGGAAGCGACTGTCGTTAAAAAGTGTGCAAGTGCTTAAAGTGTACAAGTGGTTCCAGGTAGATGGCACTAGCATTATTTTTGGGGGGACGGAAGTTTTTTTCCCATCCGACTTTGACTCAGACCAAGAGAGAAAAAAAGACAGAACAAATAGAAAGAGGAGGAAAATATAGGAAAACCAACAATGATAGTGGTATAATGCAGTGGAGGAAAAGAACCTAAAATAAAGAGACAGGCAATGTGGGGTGGTTGAACAAGAGGCATAAAGCAGAATGACAGTGATTCTGCCCCCAACGTGAGAGTAATTTCTGGGGACAATGCAAATAGTAGTGTACTAGCATACACACCACTATGCCTCAGCGCCTTTGCTCCTAATAAAATGATGAGCATGCCTTTTGGTGGCACTCATAAAAGTCTTCCTTGTTCCTGTCTGCCCCTACAAATACCGCTTCACTGGGTGTCAGGAGGCTGGGACCCCGGAGGTCATGTCGAGCCTTCCCACACCTACTCACAAGAGACTGTATTGACTGACTTTGTGGATGCTTCAGAATACCCAGAGCAGTCCTGCAGACCCTTGCTCCATCGGTTTTACGAGCAGGGGTAGTAATCTCCATATAAAAGGTAATTACAATGCCCCTCATGCTGTTCCCACTTGTATTTTCACCTGGCAAGTGCCAACTTTGCAAGCCACCCAGAACTCAATTAGCTCACCCAGCTACCATACCATCCTGCCATAGTACTGTACACATTAGCGAGTCCCACACACCCCTAGGTGGCCATCGGACACCACACCACTCTGCTTTGGACAGGTATCGCTGAAGCAATCCACATTATCTTAAATTCCTGGAGCAGCATAAGCTCAAGGCATAAGAAGAAAGACGCTTAACCGGCCACCCAAGCAGCATTAGACAACCCAGTGGTGCAGCTAAATGACCAAGAGGTGGGTGATCTACTGAAGGATTGAGTCTGCATTAACCGCATGCCTGGCTCTTGCTTAGCTCAGAGTCCTCCAAGAGTCAAAAAAAATTTGTGGGGGCATATTCTCAATAGATGGTGATAAATATCGCAAATCTTGCTTCGCGTTTTTGTATTTTTCACCGTCTATCGCTGGACTTAATCGCCCGGTTAGCACGTTATTAACAATGCATATCGCCGAGGTAATAAAAATTCCAGCGATATCGCCGTTTTTCATGGCACAACGCTGGTTTTCCAGTGATGTTCCGTGGAAAATAGCGATATAGTTGATGATAGGGCCCTGTGGTCTTAGCCCACAATCCACCTCCCATGTTAGGTATGCCTTAGTTAGGAATTGGTTGAGAAAAGGGGGGTTCACCCAATAAAGTCACTGGGACCTGGGTACATATGTTGCTGAGAAAGAGGGGTCCCAGTAAACAAACACAGTTATACACAATCAACAAAAATCAATTGACAACAGTCTGCTAACATTGTTTTTATTTACAATGTAGCTCAGCCACATTATTCAGGCAATTAAAGTAACATTTATAATTTCTGTAAAGTGCCCTGGTATCGGGGGAGGGGGATTGGTGCAGTGAGTGTTGGAAGGGTAAGTGACATAAAAACAGAGCCAAAGGTTACGATCAATCAAAGATTATTAATCTAATTCAAATTATTAGTGACCATAGGTTCTAAATTGTTATTGCAACATAACATGCTTCATACATGTGCTGAATATCGTTGTTCATGGAATGAAGCTGAGAGACACACAAAACAGTCGACGTTTCGACCCCTATTGTGAAGGCAGGCAGAAGTTGATCCCTTGCATTGGGGTCATCATGAGGACGAGAAGAAGGGGGGCACAACCGGAGATGCTTGTTATCGTAGGTGGAGAGAGAGTGGTTACTCCCACAAAGCAAGTTAGGAATTTAGCAGACATCAAATTCCTGCGTAAGGCAGAGTTAGTACGAAAAAGATCAGCGCTGCACCGGACGGGGCCTTGTTATAAATATCGCGAAGCCCCGTTAGCGTTATTTTAGACTAAAGTTTTACGAGGCACACCTACCTTGCATCTCATTAGCGATCTGAGGCGGAAAGAAACCGGGTGCTAAGGCAAGGAAACATGCGCTAGCGTGTCCTTGTTAATAAAGTGATAAAATTATCACCGCTTTTCACCTGAAAACGGACGCTAAAGCTGCGATAATGTTATCGCCAGCCCCTGATAATATGCCCCAGAGTCTTCTCCTGATTTTGAAACCCCTTGGTTACTCTCATATCGTTAATCTCCAAACCCTCCTTGGTGAAGCAGGAAAAGTAGACGATCATTAGTTTAACCCCTACTAGACCACTATCAGCGGTCAAAGGAGATGTGGGAAGGGTTTTCAGAGAGTAGCATGCTACTCCGGAACCCAAAAGGATTATTGGAGGATTAGTATAGGGAAATGGGAGTTAATTTGGGCAGCGGACATGCAAGTCTGTTAGTTGTATTGAATGCACTTTGTAGATAAACTATTCATATTTACATATTGGGATAGATAAATATATAATATATGTATATATGTAAACATATATACACATACATACAAGAATATAAGAGATTAGGGGCCAGATGTAGGTCGCCCAATACCGGTCAGTAACGGCCAAAATTACTGAATTTCGGCCGTTACCGACCGATATTTGGCTTTTGAGATGTAGGTGGCATGATTCCTGGATTCGGTATTTACCGAATCGGTAATACTGAATGGCTTCCCATTCATTCCTATAGGAATTACCGAATCGGTAAATAGCGATTCTTAATTACCGAATCCTACTGATTCGGTAAAATTTACCGAATAATTATCACATCCCATTTACCTATTCTTAAATACCGAATCGGTAAAATTCGGTATTTAAGAATAGGTAAAGTGAGATTACCTACATATGGCCCTAAGAGCCCCTACCACCATCGACTGATAGACTCCCTTTCGTCCCCATCAGCAGCTCGTTCTCAGTCCGAGTTAAGGCAAAATTGGAAGAGGGGCTTTCCTAGGCCCAGAGGGTTGAGTCCTGTTGTGGATGAAGGATTCAAGGCTTATTACCTTGTGAGGCTCATGGCATTATGGGTCCATCCCTTTCTTCCAGGTTGCGTAAAGTGCATATCACTAAGGTGCCTTCAAGAGCAAATGTAATCTTGAGGGAAGCTGCCAGTGGTCCTATGAGAGGGTAGTAATACAACAAAAGACCCAGTCCACGGGCGTCAAAGCATATCAGTGGCAAAATCAAGAGCAGTCAATATGTACTGCTACCTATTACTGTCCTCTACAATGTATAAGGGGACACTGCACTGTATTCCGCCCAAATCGGCATTAAAGGGACAGCCTATTCTCCTTGACAGCGACACAGAACAGCAAGTACTATGACCTATATAGGTCAATGACAGGTGTCCACACCACCAGTGTTGGACTGAATTCTGCTTAGAAAAAATGTGTGGGAAACAAATGACACCTCACGGAAACACCACCAACGGGGTAACTGGTATGTAATTTCCAGACAAGCCCCTGTCTCATCATCGGTAGTCACTTGATTCTCAAAAGAAAGTAAGAAGAAAGAAAAGAAGTGTCCAAAACAAACAACCAAAGATATGTGACAAGCAGTGGAAAGCAGAAACATCTGCTTGTGACAAACATATAACATAAACAAGTGCATAAAACACAGCATAAAATTCCCTTAACCAACTTTTTTTAAAGGGAAGTGATTATATGCTGCAATACTAAAAAGGCTGGTAGCTATTCATGCATACCATTACCTATTACCAGTGCAGACATGTTTCACTGCCATATCAATTTAAGCAGTTTCATCAGGGCTGCACTTTTATGCCGCCACTCCACTTTTGGAGTGAACCAGAGTCAGCCTAGTTAATGATACCAGCCGCCCGGGGTTGAGAAGAATACAGGGGTACTCCAAATGTGAGTTCTTGCCTTCACTTAAACATTAAGCTTTCGTGCTATCGCCATGCAGACGCTTTTACTCCTCCCGGAAAAGTCCTAACTTTACTGCTACTAAATTGAGAAAAATCCTAATTTTAAGACTTTTGGTATTCACAGAAGGCATTTAGGCGTCCTAAAGTTAGTAGTCCTAACTTTACTACTACTAAATTGAGAAAAATCATAATTTTAGGACTTCCGGTATTCACAGAAGGCATTTAGGAGTCTTAAAGTTAGGAGTCCTAACTTCTGTGAATACCGAAATGAGTACGTTCTTTCTGTGAATACCAAAAGTAGTAAGTGCAATCTGTGAATACCAAAACAGTAGTAAGTTTAGGATTGAGTCTTAAGTTCATTCTGTGAATCGGGCCCACCGTTTTCACAGTCCGCATATCATGGGGACACCAACCCTTAGTCTATGTCTAAGGTTGGTCCAATAGTTCCATATGTCCAATGTGTCACCCTTGGTAAGTGCACCAGCCAGAAGAACAGTATTAAAACTGAGATAGCTAATAGACGGGGCATATATAACCCCATACAGCTATTAATAAAATCGCCCTTTTACATGTGTCCTCCCTGATCCCACTGCAGCGTTTCCTTCATAGTAGCCAGCTCACATTGGACGTACGGAACTATTGGACCGACCTTAGACATAGACTAAGGGTTGGTGTCCCCATGATATGCGGACTGTGAAAACAAAATTATTAAAGGTCAGCAATCCTTTCGTGCTGTAATCTGCCCTGAACTATATCCCACCAGCCAACCTGTATATTTAGTGATCTGGTTCTACTTTTATAATATAGAACATGATCCAGCCATACTTTGGAGGCATTCTATATTGACTTTGTGATCGCTTTATGGGACTCTCAAGAAACTAAGAAGCCTTGACGAAGTTCCGCAAGGAACGAAACGCGTTGGCTGAGGTCTTTTAAAGATTGAATAAATAAAGGAACCATTCTTTCACGAAACGATAAATCTCTGGACTTTTATATTTTGTGCACCATCCTGATTTTTGTATTTACACTGACCACAAGCCCTTTATCAAGGTGTTGAGTCCTGGTGGTGTGTGTAAGGCCTCTGCAAGACTGGTCAGACTTGTTTCTAGGCTCCAGGAATACAGGTACTATGTGGCTCACATTCAGGGGTGGAAAAATGCACAGGCCGATTGTCTGTCATGTTTGTCCTTGAAGGGCACTGGTAAGCATAGTCTTGGTTCATCTTGGGAGCAAGATGGTGCTGTGACTTCTTTAAGGGATATGGAGGAGTGCATTGGTTGTGCCTTCTCTGCTGATGAGTGGCGTGAATTCATGGATCAGGACGCTGTGTGAGTGTGGAGCGTATGTTAGTTCTTGGGGTGCAGAGGGAGAGCACTTCGGTTTCCCCGTAAGACAGTTTGTGAAGGTTTTGGACAGATTGAGCGTCAGTGACCCTAGAGTCCTCATGATGAATTGTTATGGTTATTGTTAGTTTAGATTTATAGCGCGCCCAATCACCTGCAGGTCTCTAAGCGCTTGGAAATCGGTGTTATTACAATAACTTGGCTCAACTCCTCCGAGAGACACAGCTACAGGACTACATTGCGATCAGGGCTCTTCTGAACAGCAGTGTTTTCAGTGATTTCCTAAACCGTAGGAGATTCACCTCCCTGCGTAGCCCCTCAGGCAGCTTGTTCCATAACTGGGGGGCCAAAACAGAGAAGGCTCTCCGTCCCTTAGTCACTAATTTGTAGCGGGGGCAGACCAGTAGCTGAGAATCCGATGATCTAAGTATTCTCTTTGGGTTGTATACTTCCAGACGAGCTTTGATATAGGCCGGCGCATGGCCATAGATCGCCTTGTGCGCTATACAAAGGCTCTTAAACTCAACCCTCTCTTTAACAGGGAGCCAGTGAAGGTTTTGAAGTAGAGGGGAGGCCATTGTTCGTCTGGGTAATCCAAAGATCAGTCGTGCGGCGTCATTCATTACGACCTGGAGTCTGTTTGTCAGGGTTTTTGGGAGGCCAAGATACAGGGCATTCCCATAGTCGATCCGTGAGATAACGGTTGCTGCTACAATTGAGCGCATCATAGAATGAGAGAGGAAGGGGGCTAGCTTTCTCAGTTGTCTAATGATGTTCGTGCAGGTTCCAACAACGGTGGAAATTTGGCTGCACATTGACAGATCACAGTCTAGTTTAATCCCCAAGCTCTTTACGTTGGCACTAGGCTTTGGGGATAGTCCAAGCTCTGCAGGCCAGTACAGATCACTCCACGGTGAGGTGGTAGATGGAATTACCAATACCTCGGTCTTATCCGGGTTGATCTTTAGCAGGTTTTCCGTCATCCACCCTATGGTATACCTCAGGATGTTTTGAGCTTGGATTTGTGCTATGTCACATATTTGTGGAATGATAAGTTTGTGCCACCGAGGGCTTGAGGTCCAAGATTTACAAGCTCACTTAAGAAGGGCACCTCGGTCAAACCATGGCTAAAAAACGAGTGCGTGAGAATTTCTGGTGGCCCTGCATGGATGAACAGCTCACGTACTGGGTTGTGGAGTGTGATGTGCAGGGAGAGTAAAAAGAGACTCAAGATGGGTAGTCATGCTGTTCTGGGTCACATCGAAGATCCTGGTGTACCTTAGAGTACTGTATGTTTAGACTTTATTGGGCCAATGCAGGGTGTGGAGGAACAGCTGAGGAATGCCTTGGTGTTGATTGATGCCCATTCTAAGTGGCTTGTCGTAAGATTCATGTCTGATGTTACAACTAAGAGGACCATTGCCCAGTTGAAGGCCATTTCTCAGGAAGAGGGTCTACGCCCCATCCTTGTTACTGACAATGGCACTCAACTTGTTTCACATGAGATGAGGGACTTTCTAAGTAAATGTGGAATTATAAACAACCGCATGGGTCTTTACAACCCGCAAGTCAATGGCATGGTAGAGCGGGCTAATTGTCTGGTGAAGGGTCCCATTTCCATGGCTTTACAGAGTGGGAAGGATGTCAGGAAGATTGTGAGTTTGATGGTTGGGGCTCATCACACATTCGCCCACAGTGCGACTGGGTTACTCCATTTGAAAAGATGCATAGAAGAAAGACTGGCACTAAACTTTTGCCTGCTGGGTTCGTCTCTCCTAGACTGGTATCCAACCTAGTGGATGGTTTCAAGTTTGACGACAGAGGTGTGTTTGCCATTGACTGGGTCAAAATTAAGCATTGCACCCCTTGCAAATGTTTGTCTAAGTTCTGGGGTTCTTCGGAGTTTGGCAGGTTTTTGACAACTAAGTGCTTCTTGACAATGCTAACAAATGGAAAAAACGCAAGCTTCCTCCACTAAGTTATCTGACCTGGCAGATTGTACGCTTAGTAAGGAGGAGACGACAGCTGTTGTAGAAGGGCGCCCAGCTGACTGCCCCTTCACCTCCACAGAATGCTAAGTTTGGGGGGACACATTACAGTAGGGTTAATCAGAACCCTTTCAGCATAATTATTTCAACTGAGTACAGCCTGGAAGGTGCCCATAACCAAAACCCTTCACAAATAGTTACACTTAGGACTTCTAAAAGGGGCATAAAATCCTTGTTACCCTCCACCAGCATATCGGGAGACAGAGTAAAAATCACCCCTTCACTGAGGTCATACTTCAAGATTAAGAGCATAGAATGCCCACAGTACCCAGACAATGGAATCCCCTATATTTTCCACTGATATGGAGTCATCAATGTCCTCACAGCACTCATCTCAGATCCCGCATATTAACTACCGCTTCTCTCCTCTTGCGAATGACGACTGCGTCAATAAGACCCCCGTGGACTTCCCTGCAGTTACTCACGAGATAGGAGTAGGAAGCGCTTTTAATAACACTGAAATAATAGGGGAAAAGACAAGGAGAGACCTGAGCTTAGAGGGAGCAAGTTCGTCAGAAAAAGAAACTTTAAATATGGACATCACTCAGATTCTGCTCTCCTTATCAAACAACATCATAAGGAAATTCGCTATTTCAGAGCAGAATCAAGCCAAAACTCAAGAAGCAAGTGAGGGTTGAGAGGAGAAGTTATTTGACCTCACGGAGAGACTTCTTATTATGGAAGCCTCCCTGGGGACCCTGCAAGAGGAAGTAAAGAGTAACCAGAAGGAGATGTTAGCATTAAAGGCAGGACGAAAAGGAGCTGAGAGACAAAACTTGAAGTGTTGGAAAACAACTCTAGAAGAAATAATCTAAGGATCCTGAGCATTCCTGAAGGCACGGAGGGTGGCTTTGTAGTTGATTTACTTAAAGAATATTTTCCAGAAGTGGCAAAATTAGACTTAGAAAACAAGGGTGCATCGTGATCCTTTTAGAAGAATCCCCGAAAAAGGAAAGCTGAGGAAGCTGAGGAACTTACACAATCACAGAACTAATCCTCACAGCCGCCCTTAGGGGTAAACGTTTTAAAAAACACGATTGGTCCTTTGCGATAAGATTAGATATTTCCAAAGCGACTCAAGCCCACCAATGGGAATTAGGAAGGCACATTCAGGATTTGAAGGCTCTAGGAGCAACAGCACAGTTGAAATTCCCTGCGACTCTCAGAATAATGTGGAATAACAAAATGTAAAACTTGAGAGGTACCCGAGGTTGAAAATCCTATCTCTCAGAATATGTCTCACAAAGACTCATAACAACTTTTCGCTCATTATACAGGTTGGTGGTATAAAGCTTTAATAGGGTATGATGGAATACCCAGTTTGGGTAAAAGGAGGGTTCCCTAGGGTGGGAGGGAGGGATGGGACACATACAATTTTACATGTTTCAATTTATTTGAGAACAGGGTGCGGAGCATTCAGGGAAAAGAAATATATGGTTCACATGTGTGCAAAGGGGAAGAATACTAGCATGGAGAGGGTGGTCTGAAGACTATCACAGTAGAGACAATGGAAAAGAATGGTCTATAGCATAAAAAAACTCTTGGAATGTCAATGCCCGAAGGGAAAATTCTAGACAAAGGAAGATTTTGAATTCTTCACAATCTCTGAAAATGATGTCATAATACTATAGGAGACATATTTACGACGGGAAGAGTGGCAGGGAGTGCTAGAGAGGAACAGATGGATTACCCACCTTGAATGCACAAATCAGTCCTGTAATGTGAAGGGGGTGGCAGTTCTTTGCAAGAAATCTGCTCAAGCCAAGGTGGAGGGCTTTGCCGCTGATTCAAGGGATAGATGGCTAATAAGCTATGCTAAATTTCATAATGTAGGTTATACATTTGTTGTTTATTTTGGCCAAATACCGATGACCTTTCACCACTTAGGTAACTATACCAACAGCTTCTTGAAACAAAATATCACATCATTAGAGGAGGAGATTTTAATATATTGTTAGATTCAATCCTGGATAAATCTACAGCCAGACCAGCAGTGAATTCACCTAAAACGAGGGATTACGTTCACTATTTGATAACATTTTTAGCTTTGCTAGATATCTGGAGATTGAAAGCAGGACAGGAGAAAGGGTATACCTTTCAGAATAAAAAGTTGATTCTCTCTTCTAGAATGGATTTCTTCCTTATTGATCGGAAACTTAATAACAACATTATTAGTGTAGCACATGAAATTCACATTTATCAGATCATTCGGCGGTTAGAGATGTCGGTGGAGGCTCCTCTACTACAGACAAGGTGGACTCTGGACAGAACTCCGTTAGGGGATCCAAAAATAATAGAAACTCTGAAAGACAAAACCGTTTTCTTCTTTAAACAAAATGAACATTCGGCCTGCCACAAATTGTTTGAGATGCTTACAAAGCGTATCTCCGTGGGAAATGAGTTAGTATGCCAGCGTGTAAGAGGAAGGCTGGGAAGAACAAAGGGGCATATTTGTAGATAGTGAGTCTATGCAGGATTCCATAAAAGAGGAGCTACAAAATAAATTGAGAGAAGCAAAGGCGATCTTATCAGATTATTTGGAATGGAGAGTGAAACAGAGATGGGAGGTTAGCAGTTTGGCGAACCATGAATATGGGGAAGGCTGTGGAAAAATGCTAGCATGGAAGGCGAGACAAGACTTTGTTAAAAATTAGATAAAGGAAGTAATAAACAGCAAAACAAAAATAAATGCATGGAAGGCCGATCATTTGGGGAAGCTTTTTTAGGGCTTTTCCTAGACTTATATACAGATGAAGTTGAAGAGACACATTCAGAAATGAGAGAATCGTTAAATCAGAACAAACTCCCCTTCCTAGATATTACTCAACAGACAGCGCTCAATCAGGAGATCTCCACGTCGGAAATAGATAGCATCATTAATAACTTAAACAAACGGAAAGCACCATGCCCTGATGGCCTACCTAATGAAGTATACAAAGTTTTTTTTCTCGCTGCTTACTCTATAATATATATACACACAGCAAACTCCCCTTCCGCCTACATGGAATGACGCAGTGATCACCGTGATACTCAAACCTGATAGTGACCCTAAAAAATGTGAATACTACATGCCAATCTCTCTGCTTAATGCAGACTATAAATTATATTTACAGACTCTGGCCAAAAGATTTGACAAGGTGTTGGGAGAGATTATATATATAAACTAGATAGGCTTCATGAAGGGAAAGCAGCTTTCTGATAGAACTCAGGACCTGGTGTGTGCAATTGATGTGGCTACTGTTGTGGGTTCCCCGCTATCTGTCATAATGGTAGATGCTGCCACAGCCTTTGATGGAGTTAGTTGGTCCTATCTTTATGAAGTAATAGAACAAAATAGTCTGGGTGGTATTTACTTCCAGCTATCCAACGTATACATTATCCTCTTACAGCAAAACTGGTTAACTAGCTTCCGGATAAATAGGAGAACCCGTTAAGGCTGTCCGCTCTCGCCCCTCTTGTTTAATCTATATATAGAGCCTCTTGCAAGGAAAATAAGAGCAGAGCAAAGAATCCCTCCATTTCAATACCAGGATTGATATAAAAAGGAGGCTCTATATGTAGATGACTTAATAGTCTATCCAAGTAATCTGGAGACATCACTGCCGGTAATTATAGAAATTGCGGACCGTTTTGGAGAACATCGGGATATCTAGTCAATGAAGATAAGACTGAGACTATGCCATGGAATAAATCCATCCCAAGTCACCGCACGGATTTAGATAAAACAGAGATTAGATATCTAGGAATACGGGTGACGAAGGACTTGAAAGGACTTGGAAAAATGGCACATATCAACTTCAGTAGACTTACGCTTGAGACTAAAAAACGTTTGCAAAGAGGGATTCCATTCCGATTTCCATTCTAGGAAGGGCCAATTTAGTCAAAATAACTGTGCTCTTTAAATTCACTTTTATTTTTAAAGCTCTTTCCATATTCTATGGACAGTCTGGTTTGAGAAACTACATGGCCAACTCAGCAGTTTTATATGGAGGAGCATGAGTGTGAGAAGCTCCTGGAAAGAACTTAGGAAGAAAAAGTTGAAGGGTGGAATAGCGCTCCCTGATTTTCAATTGTACTATTGGGCTTTCTTTTTGAAAAATGCCAGACGACTGTTGGTGGACACTCAGGACATGCCAATGAGATATAGAGCTCTAATAAGCAACTTAGGAGAAGAAGGCAAATACTTTCTATTTAAATTTAGCCTTTAAATAAATAAAAAAAATACATTTAAGACTCTAATTGCAGCATGCAAAATCTCGATTCAGGTCAGGAGAATATTAGAGATCCCATACTATAAAAGCATGGCACCAATTTGATGATCCCCAGGAACCAGTCTTTGTCTGAAGGATAGCTTAGTGTCCCCTTTGTTAAATTCGGGTTAACTAAGATGGGGCCAACTCGCTGAGCAAGGTGCCCTGGTACCGTGGCCTGCTCTGTGCCAAAGCAACAAGTATAATCTATCCAGATTTAAATACTATCAGTTGGCTAGCTGGTCGCAAACCCAATCAATTTCAGTCTCTGTCCCTAGGGACGGAGACTGAAATCGAGAAGGAATTATTAGATACTCATGCCTGCAGAGAGGAAGTCTTGAAGTGGTACTGGGCCTTTTGACTCTGCCTGAAGAGATTTGGAAGCTGGACATGCCAGGCTGCAATGTTCACAGCCTATGGCAAGTATCTGTTGCTACACTTTGGTCATCAGTGATATCTGCACCACTCAGGAGGAACCATTTGTTCACTATATACAGGGCTTACTGGTCCCCCAAGAAACTTGCTAAGATGGGAGGAAGCAAATGAAGATGCTGACTGAAATGCCAAATGGAGAATGCAGATGGTATACACCTATTTTGGCAGTGTCCGGTTATTCAGTCCTTCTGTCGAGACGTGGGTGAAGTATTGAAAACAAATTTGGGGTTCAATCTTGAGTTAAGCCTACCATTGATTATATTTTGAGTGTTGAAGAATGATAAGATATCTCTGGGTAAAGGTATGACATCCCAACTCTTTATATTATTAACTATTGCACGTAGGATAATCTATTTAAAATGGGTCTCTGATCTCCCTTCTAATTGTGCGGGTTGGCTACGTTTCTCAAGGCACATAGCTGGATTAGATTGTCAGTTGTGCTCGCCTAAGAAAGAAAAAAAGTGGACCCCCTTTTTCACTTGGTTCCCGATAGTCTGATTGCAGGCACCACCTTGAGAGGCTCTGGAATTGCAGAACTTCTGGGTTATAGAGCAACTAAGTCCAAGGATTAAGACAAATCTCAACAAGTTGGCGAGGCTAGTGGTGGCTACCATTAGACTCCTCCTCAACTGCTAGTTGAAGAAGGCTGGTCTTTGATGCCCAGATTGTGGAATTTGTGTGGCGCCCATATCATTTAGACCTCCAGATAGATCTTGGCCTCTGCCTTTGTCATATATGAGGACTAAATAAAATTAAAGAAATAAAAAAAATGTGTTGTATTGCAAAGGGGAGGGTGTGAGCTCTAAAGCGACAGAACCTGGGTGTGTCCGTTCTGGTGACAGTTTGAACGGGTTCATGTGGATGAGTGATGCAGAGTTGACCATCAACGGGTCTGAGGCCAGTAGAGAGAGTTGCTCTGGGGATGCTTTCACTTCCCTTCCCCGTGACCTTCCTCCTCATGTGGGTGCCAGAGTTGCCCGTTTACCTAGGTCTCGCAGACCACCTTGCTATTTGTGAATTATGTCCAAACATGAGGAGGGTTTCCCTTTATCCTCATTAGTGGTACTTAGCTTCTTTTCATTTGCCTCGACTTGTACTTTCCCCATTGTTTTTCTTTTGTTTTTGCGTTGGGTTATTCATTGTGGGTAGAGGGAGGGGGGTTGTTGTAATGTGGCACTTGTATTGTGCAGTGCTTTGCTGTACTTTTCTCCAGAGTGCTATCCTTCTGGAATGTCACGGTTGCGGGATGCCACCAGCAACAGTTGCTCCGTGGCTGGCGAAGATGAGATCACTCTCAGTGCTGCTTGATGAGAATAAAGCTGTGTTAAATTAACTCACTGTTGTCCGGTTTCATTACCACAGTGTGCAATACTGGTCGTAGCCAAAATTTCCTTAGCTGTAGAAGCTTTTTGCAAAGGCAAGGAACCTGTTCCTATGACTCTCTCAATTTGCACAGAGGCACCATTGTCTGTCAGCGTCATCCGGATTCCTTCTCCCATACCAATAATATTTTTAAAGAATTTATCTGAATTGCAGACCCATTAGCTGTCCTTTCATACTTGAACGAGGGTCAGAGATAGATAAGCTCGGAGGACCCCTGGCTCACATAGGGATGAGGCCCAGCTCCCGTGTGCCAACTTCTTCACAGCTTGCGCATTATGTTCTGTTGATAGAAGCCTTGCTGGCTTGGTCATTAATTTAGTGGCCAAAGACACCGGCAGGCCATTTGCCCATATTTCCCTTGCCTTAAGGGCCTCCAAGGCATTCTTTAGTTACTTGTGCCAATTTGACTTTGGGTTTTATATCATTTCCCACATTGTGTTTTTTAACAAATTTGTTTGGCTTTAAGGCTATAGGTAACAAACTTCACCTTTCATATCCAATTCTGTGAGGACAGCCAAATTCTTGTCTAATTTGGGCATGCAACATGCAATTTCGGAGTGAAAACCCTCTTCAGTAGCAGGGGGACTGTGCCATATCCAGTCAGTTGACCATTTTATCTCAAAATGTCATGCCAGTAGGTGATGGTAGGGAGGAACTTGTACCCAATTACCTTTAGAAGGGGGCAATTGTTTTGACTTAACATGGACCCTGAAGGTTTGGGTAGTGAAAGTGCGGGTACCACCGAGCAGAAATGACAGTATGCAGGCTTTTGGCAACCAAGCTCTTCCTGGAATATGCCAGATTATCACCCAGGATCAAAGGGAGGGAGAAACTGTATGTGGAGCTCCTTGCTTGCAGCCTTTCTTCTATGTTGCTTGGCTACTCTCCTCTCACTCCGTTTGATATCCAAGCGTAAGATGTTTCCAGATGTTTGGTTGATTAATTGGTCGACTCCACACAAGTCACATAATATGTTCGGTGAGAATCAAACTGGGCCGGCATTCCTTGCTACAGTTTTGTGAGTGTCCGTGTCCATGATCGGTGTTGGGTAGGGGATGTGAGCTGCAATCTCTGAATGGTCTGTGAGATCTAGGTTTATTAGAAAGAGTATACCATTGGTAAAGGACAGCCTTACACAAGGCATCACGTATCCAGTTCCTGTGATTTCCAAAATATTATTTTCTGGATTGGATTAATGTTTCTTGTGGGTTTGGCTCACGCTTTGGATCTTGGAGCCAAGCCGGAGACCTAGCTGGACTCTGCTCTTATTGTAAATTTGACTGACTATCCACCTCTAATGTCACCACAGGCTCCTGTCACCCTGACACTGCCCAGTACTTCACCTGTAGTGAAGTATGACAGAAGAAACCTTGTGGGACAACAAAAAAAAAAAAAGAAAAGCCACTCAGTGCTGCCTTCTCTGGGCACAGTGGACTATCCAGTGTAAAATGAAGATTGTACACTTGCATCTGTGACAAATTAGAGCAGATGTGAGAATAGACAATGCCAAATGATACCTGAAAGCCAGCCCCGCGGAGAGCTGTTGACAAGTCACTCTTGCATTCATCGCACAACAAATCCCCACATGGCCAGAGGCCTGGTGCTCCACAACTGATACCTGCTGTACATTCGACCTGGCTCAGCCGGCATCAGTGCTATTGCAGTTAAAAGACTGCATACTGAGAAACTTGCTTGGGCACTTGCTCTTCTGGCCCCACATGGTTCTGGTCTTGGCCAGGGTCCAGCACCCAAAGCAATCTTTCAGTACAGCCTTGAACCCTTGGCCTAACCAGCACACTTTGGAAAACCACAACTCCCATTTGCACTTCCTTCGCCACCTATGCATCAGTACCCACTAACTGTTGCAATTCACCAGGATAACATCATTTTTTGTTCCTTCACAGTGAAAGGTACATAAAGCACTCTCAGCCTCATTGTCAACAAAAATATATTTAAAAGAAACATGCTCACCCACACCTCACCTTGAATGGAAAGACAGCATTCTTGATAGCTTAACTTGGAGGCCCTGCTGTAGCTCTGCAAAATCAACGTGGAAACCAGCTCCTACTAAGTAGAGGTCTCATCCTGCAGAAACAGCACATAAGTTTGACATAGGTCTACGGAGTACAGACCTCAAATAAAATACACAGATCTAAGCTGATGCATGACATAATTGGTCAAAAGATACATGCAAAAGATGTCCCCCTCATAGCTATCTGTAAAAGACTGCATGCTGCAAAGGTCTGCTACATTGTGTTCTTGATTAGCCAAGGAAAGCATGAGTCCCTTCAGTAGCCACAGTGCCACCATGCACAGAATAGCTTGTGTGAAAGGTATCAAGTGACTCCACAAAGAGTCCAGACTAGGAGGAAAAGGCACAAATGACAAAACAAAAACCTCCTGGCATTCTAGTTCTTGATTGAAAATGAAGATTAATGCCAAAGTATATTGCAACACTAGAGAATCCAAACCATACCCAACCAGAAGAGGAGAGAAGCATGCCTGCAGAGGAGAATTATGACACTGTAGTGGTACAGGAGGAATGAGAATGTGGTACTGCAGTGTTATATATAAATATCCGTGGTCTGGTAGCAGTCCAGCGATCTGCCACTGCTGAGGCCAAGAAGAGGAGCGAAGCATGGCCACAGTAGTCCAGAACAGAAAGTCGGCACTGGCCCAGAAGAAGAGAACCTTCAAAGAAGAAGAGAGTATGAATCTCCAAAGGCCTTAAAGAAAAGAATTTGTCCCAGCAGCGAACCTTAAGAAAGGAATGCCAATCGTTTGAATTTGAATTTGAAATTGAATTCATATAGCGCGTATATTACCCGTAGGTCTCAGAGCGCTTGCAGAGATTCAGTGAGAGAACAGAGGGAAGAGCAGACCTAGAGGACCTAAAAGAGCCAGGTTTCTGCAGAATGTGTTGTGATTAGGGTCTATTCTAATCTGAAGGGGTAGGGTGTTCCACGTTTCTGGGGCTATTTTAGAAAAACATCTGTCCCCATTTCTAACCGTGCGGACTTTCAGATCGTTAGGAGGTGCTTGTCTGAGGAGCGGAGGGTTCTAGTCGGTCAGTAATCGGAGAGTTTTCTTTCCAAATATTTTGGTCTTTGGCCATTGATAGTTTTGTGGACTAGGCAGCATATTTTTGGAAGCCAGTGTAGTTTTCTGAGACATGGGGCTGTCGAAGTGCGGGGAGATCGAGAACCAGCCTGGCCGCTGTATTTTGCAGGGTCTAAAGTTTTGTCAAGAGACTTTCATTGATGGCAGTGAGCAGTGCATTGCCGTAGTCCAGGTGACTTACAATTAACCCCTGTATTATAGCATGCAGGATGATATGGGGATCCACTTAAAGATCTTCTTGAGGATGCGCATCAGTTCAAAGCTGGTGTGTACTCTTTTGTTGACATGGGCCGACATGGACAGTTTATTATCGATAGTGTCTCCCAAATTCTGAACTGAGTTCTTCGGGGCAGGGCAGGGGCCTAATGTTGGTGGCCACCATTCATCTGACCATTAATTTTGCGCGTTTCCAAGCAGCATTATCTCGGTCTTTCCGGCGTTAAGCATCAGGTAGTTGTTGGTCATCCATTCCTTTATAGAGGTCATGCAATGTTGGAATCTGGATTTAGTGTCAGTAGGGTTTGGACCTAGGGTGATTAACAGCTGGGTGTCATCAGCGTAAGACATAGTTTCAAAGCCATGAGCTCTGATTACCTTGGCCAGTGGGGATGGGTATAAGTTGAAAAGTGTGGGGCTCAATATTGATCCCTGGGGAACTCCCTTATCGTTTTCCACGTTTGTTGAGGAAAAAGACCCACGTTGGACCCTAGACCTCCTTCTGGTCAGGTAGCTCTTGATCCAAAGTAGGGCTGAGCCCTCGACACGATCTCTACTAGGCGCTCTAAAAGAATGCTGTGTGAGATGGTGTGGAAGGCTGCCGATAAGTAGAGTAGGATCAGAATGGCCGATTGTCCTGCGTCGATGGTCAGCCGAATATTATCTCAAGCAAGGCTCAGTGCTGTGAAAAGCTCTGAAGCCTGACTAGGATGGATCCAGTAGCTTGTTATCTTCCAGATGATTGACTAGTTGTTTATTTATTAAGGATTCCATGACCTTCCCAAAGAGTGGTAGGAGGGAGATCGGGCGGTAATTTCGTTTTTTTTTGGGTTGGCGTTGTTCTTTTTTAGTATTGGTCTAATTATAGCCTCTTTCCAGTGGGCGGGGACTGTACAATGGGTTAAAGATAGGTTAAGGGTGGCGGTCAATTCGGTGATCAGGGCTGGTGCAATTTTAGCTAAGATTTGGGCCAATCGTTGTCTCCAGAAAAACTTCACGCTAGAAGCAAAACCAACAACACAGTTATGCAAGTTAAAAACGACAACATGACAATGCCACAAGTTGACAACTAAAGGTTGAGAAGAGGGTTGAGAACTCCTTCTTGCGATATCTATTAGCGGTCCCTCAAAGTACTTCAACATATGGCTGCCACATAGAACTAGAGCTGGATTAAATATCGAATATTTTAAAAATTCAACCGATTATGTTATGGCGCCGCATTTGGACTACAGTCCAGTGCGATCTAACACAACGCCTTTTACAGGAGTGCATGACGCTTGACAATATGCACAAGATTAAACGGCTAGCCTATGTGAAGTTCTTTTTTAACGATCTAGGTCTCCAGAGATATTTTCACTATCCGTTAACTATCTCCGAGATTCCCAAGAAAGAGCTGAAAAAACGAAGTCTCTTCCATCTAGGCCAGTTACGACTAACAACTGAGGTAGGGAAAGCTCTGTTCAGCATTCATTAGCCATTCAAACTACTTTTTCCATTCAACAGTATCTAACATCTAACTTGAACCGATATGAAAAATTTTTGTTAACTCGTTTCAGATTCAATATCTTTTTCCGGTTAATTTCCTTTCTACAACAGAATGACTGGTCAAGGAATTTAACACTATGCCCATGCGACACTATCTCTCCACAATCCTTAATCCATATATTCTGTTTTGCAGATTCTATGAGATTCCACGTAGACGCTGGATTGTCCCCATATTGAGATCTATGGGGTTGCGAGCTTGCCGCCCAGCCTTTTTAGCGCTCCAATTTTTGGATAATGAGGCACACACTAAATCTATAGCTTGTTTTTTGAAATTTTGTGTTAATCACCGCCCCAACCTTGGTTAGATACTGATATATATGTATATTTAATTTTGAATCATGAAGTTTTAAATTTTTCAATACTAAATTAATTAATAAGTATGTAAATGGATTGCTGTATGACTTTTGCTGATTCCAACTTACGCAAGATATTGTTTTAATTGTACTTTTATGTTTTTTCTAGAAATTATGGAAACCGAATAAAGATAATTTTGATTTGATTTGACAACTAAACTATACCTGGGAACAGCATGAAAAGGAAGTCATGCTACCGACCGGAGAAGGCTAGTTACTGGCTACTCCCGGACCAACCTGGCATAAAGTATGATATAGGACAATGGACCTGAGCAGTCCAAGGATTACGTAACCCTACAGTGTGACACACCATTTCATCATCATGTCAAAGACCAGACACAGTGATAGTCTCTCTACTTTCACTCCTTATTACCTTAGAAAATTGCACCTCCATGCAGTAGCCACAATGTCACCCTGGATAGTAATATAAGTGTGAAAGGTGTCAATTGCCTTCTTAGCACCGTAAATGCTGTGGTTATTCCCTCCTAACTTCAGAGCCCCTTTTAAGAGTTTTAGAGCACCTTGCACTTAGGCCTAAATAACTTTTTTTCAAAAAAAGGTATCCAAGCCAAATTTGTGTCCATTTTCCCTCATCCTGATTGGTAGATTCCTATGAAGAGAACTGAATAAAAACAGCTAAAATATAGCAACATTTTTGGGAAATACGAAGGAGTGCTGTGGTAGAAAGCATATGGTATTTTTTCTAAAAATTACATGTACAAAACTTTGCTGTGCTAAGATCACCATTTTCCCAACTTACCTGGTCTTTGGGTTTGAATATCATTGAGGTTGTTCTGTCAAAGAAACACTATTTGTGCAACTTCTTAACAATAGTATTGCCAGTTTAAGAATGGTCAGTAAAAAAAGACTTGAAATGTGCAATGCTCGATTGGATATTGTGAAAAATTGTGTCATTGGTTTTGGGGGGCAAAACACTCCTCAAGCAACAATGTTTGTCAGGGGGAAACACAAACAGATTCCAAATTAACCTGTACTTAAGCCTCTGATATTTTGGCACAAACAGTCAGGTTTAACTCAGATGCAATGGCCGATATTTATAAACAATTCACACAATGCAAATTACTTTCTTTTTTTGGCACTGGCACACTTTTGGTTGAAAAAGCTAGACATTGAAGGGAGTATGTTCAATCAAATGTACTTATTTGGCAATTGCCTACTATACTTAGCAAAGTCAACAATTTGTATAAATGCTCATTCAAACAGGCAAACGATTAACAATGATTTTTATTCTGAAGCATGTGTTCAATCCAATCAGCTTCCAGAAGATATGACAATCAATATTACATAAAACAAAAATTGACAAATTAACAGCCAACGCGTTTCGGCCCCATCCGGGACATCATCAGGGCTTCTAGTATATTGCCGGGAATATTTAGAAAAAATCTTCGTATCCACAATGAAGTGAAATATTCCTGTAATCCGCTGATATCCACAATCTCTAAACACAATGTTGAAATTTTCAATATTCTGTGTTTGTGGTTCCGAAAAAAACCTCTTATAGAACTTCCCTAGTGTAAAACCCCAAGTATACCAATGCTGTTTTATTTCTGCCCAATATTCTGGTATTTTTCCTGAACTGACGTCCAATCCTGTGTTGTCAATATTACTGCCTAAGCTCCAATCTATACTCCGATCCTCGTAGGCTAATATATATTCCAAATCCCAGTTGAATAAGCCATTGTAGAGTAAAAAGTTGCTGGGGTCCTGACTCCCGGTCCGATAAATCTGGAATGGCTAGTGGCAACACATTACCCCTTGCATCATGTTGTTGCAAGGGTAGCGAGTTGCAGGCTGGATTGTTTAAGTGCAGGAAGGCACCCCATTCTGCACAAAAACAGTCTTTATAGGCATTTGCCTAACTGCCGTCCTTCCCTACAGGAGGTGTTTCCCCTCCTGAAGCTGGTCCATGATAAGGAGTGCCTCGGACACCCTCCCTCCCACCACCAAACTACTGCACTGCATTTCCCAGCAGCCCTGGAGGTGTGACTGGCTGGGTTCCTGATTTTCACGCCTCCTGAAGCCTCTATAGACCCCCTGCGGCTCCCGCATCGTAGGATGCACAGGTGACACCCAGGCGAAGCCTGGGCCAAGGGGGGCCTGTCCACGCCCGCCATACCCCAGAGGAGGTTGGGCTGGGCCACCAATCTTTGCCTGACTCGAGCCGAAGGTATTGTGCCTGCCCCCCTTGTTCCTGCCCTGGCCCTCCTCCTGCACTGCCCCTGCACTGCCTACTGACTCTGTGCTGCCACTCCGCCTGCCCTGTGCTGACAGCTGTTCCAGCGCTGCAGTGTCCCTGAGCTATCCCTGCACTGCCTGCTGTTTCTACACAGCTGCTCCCCCTGCGCTGTCCCTGTGCTGCCAGCTGTCTGTACTCCTGTGCTGCCGCTCACTCTGTGCTGTCCCTGTGCTGCCTGCTGTTGCTGTGCTGTGCTGCCACTCCCCTTGCCTGCATGGCTTACTGCCCCTGTGCTGCCAATCCTCCTGCGCTGTCCCTGGACTGCCCACTGTCCTTATGTAACTCCCACTAAGACCACCAATGGAGGCTGCCATACAGCCATGCAGTGGGCCCACCGAGCGGGCCCACCACCAGTTGGCCAACACCGCACACGAGGACCCCAGGCCCTCCTGCCACCCAACGGTTACACGGCCAAGGAACTCCTGGACCCCAGATGAATGAATGAATAAGCAAATTATATAGCGCAAACTAAGCCCACGGGCGTCAAGGCGATGTGTACAAACCGCCTACAGCCAACTTCGGAAATCATACTCAAGTTTTACTCTTCAGGGACTTGCGAAAAACAGAATATTCTTGTTGCCCTGAGAGGGAAACAGAGAAAGAGTTCCACGCCTTGGCAGCAGTCAATGAGAAAGCTCTCTCCCCCCCCCTCACCCCCACTTCAATCTTTTAAACCTCGGAACCACGAGTAGATTACGGTTTGCTGACCTAAGGTTCCTTGAGGGCGTGTACTTTTTAACATTGGCTTTTAGGCCAGTAGGGCCCCGGCCATAGTATGCATTGTGGGTGAGGCAGAGGGTCTTAAACAGAACTCTACGCTCCACCGGAAGCCAATGCAGTAGACTGAGGGAAGATGAGACTGAATGATGCTTGGGGATATTCAAAACCAGCCTTGCAGCAGCATTTTGGACCAGCTGCAGGCAGTGAATCGGACCCTTGTTGATGCCCAGATAAAGGACATTACAATAGTCTAGTCTGGCCCGGATTAAGGCCACAAGCAGCTTTTTCCGGGCTTCAAAGGACAGAAATTGGGATATTTTTCTTATAATATGGATGAGCCCGAAACACGAGGACACCCTCCTTGAGACCTGCGGAATCATGGAGAGAGAATTATCAATAATGAATCCAAGGTTTTTCCCATAGGGAAGGGGAGTGGGACAGGTACCCAAGGAGTCAGGCTACCACTCACCTGACCAGATGTCCAGGCCTTCCCCAAAGATCAGGACTTCTGTCTTTTCACCGTTCAATTTAAGATAGTTGTGAACCATCCAAGATGAGACTGCGGTCATACAGTCTTTAAAGTTTTGCCAAAAGAACAGCTGCATCTCCTCCTTCCCACTATCCACCAAAGGACGCTTCCCCTGCTGATACTGCCACTTCTCCTGTGACAAAACCAATTAAACATCCAGCACCACTCCTGAGCATTAACACCAGGCAACCGCTCCACTGTATCCTACTCAACGCCGGCTCCCTTTGCAATTGCTACAGAAATCTGGGACACGATCACCACCCTCGCTACGGATGTTCCCTTCATCCCCGAAATAAGGCTCCATGCACGCTTGTAGTAACTTCCAGTGCTTGCATAAACCTTTGAAATCTGTTTCACTACAACGGGGCACACAGGCAAGTGGGCTTGCTGGGATCAGATCATTGATGTCAATAAAGTCAAACGCCCCAGGTTGGTGGTTGTCCAGGTGATGACGGACACTGTTGAGGCTGACCAGGGTGTTGGTTTTCCTTCAAGATTCAGTTTTCGTTATACTAGTTTCATCAGTAGATTTCTTTGTTCCAGTTTCTTCAGCAGGTTCTTTACATTGCATAGTCAACTACACATAGGTTCTTGTTCAAATCAACGCCAAAATGCAATAATCAGAAGTTCATTAGCCGAGGTGTATGTTCTATAGATGGTTTATTAAAGTTTAGTTACATGGTTAGTTACAGATAATAAGGTAGATGATAATAGATAGCATGTAGATAGCAGATAGCCCCACCAGGAGTAACATCCCTACTGCTCAGCCTGCACATTCAAAATGACACTCAGCACATCACCAGGCACCCATGCATTCTATGACATCAGCAAGCATTCAGCATTCCACACATCAGTGAGCAGTAGGGAAGATGTAGCTAAGGAAAAGGATTGGCAATAGTTAAGTCATAACATGCATCAAGAGAGGTCAGAGCCCAGGAGCCTCCTCCCTTTCTCTATCAAATCCTGCTCCTCTTTTCTCAATTTTAGAAAAATGCTAAAAACGTATTTCTTCCCCACCCCCACGTAGACTCTGTTACCTATACCTTCCCCTCACTCTGTTCTGTCTACCAGTGAAGGACTGGGCTTTTCTAAGGCCCATCGGTGCTAGGGGACAACACCTGAAACCTTCGTGGGTTACCTGTTCCGGCGTACAAATGACAGAGACACGGGACACTTCCTTCGGCGTCAAAGATCGAGGTTTATTTACTGCAGGGAACACATAAGTCACAAGAAGTACAACACATGTAGGTTCTAGGAGACTGCTTCAAATTGCAACTGTGGATCGCTCCTTTTATAAAGATTTCTGTCATAGGACAACATAGCGAACAAAAGGTTACGACTCGGTTCCCACAGTAAACTTCAAAAGGGTCGCTTTCATGTATCCAGGGTCCCAGAACATAATTACAGTAGCATCGCCGGTTCCCAACTGTAAAAGTACATTATCCCACCATTTGGTACATTCCATTCCGGCTGTAAACGAGTTAAGGAAGGAGTCAGAAACAGGTGCAAGGGAAGACAAAGATAGTCAACAGATTGAAAAGAGTGTAAGGGGGTGATATCGGGAACACGATTGCAGGATCAAAGGAGACGTGCCTAATGAATGCACGGCTGAAATAATAGACCGGCACGGCAAGATGAGCCTCGAGCGGGGCCATCTGCCTTTGTAGTGTCATCCCCCTCGTCATAAAGACACCCTCAAAGGAACACGTGTCTTCCGCAAGAGCTTGGGAATCCCAGGGTCACGAAACGGACAGTGTCCGTTCGCTGGCTACTTGAGGGCAAGAGACAAAATGGCTGCTGTATCTAAAATGGAACCCGTGGGTTCAGATGAAGAAACCCACGAACAAAATGAACGGTTCAGATCAGCGTAGCGAAAACGCGTACACCCACTAAACTCGTCATTTGCGGTTCATAGATACCAAACTCGTCCATATTCGAGCGAGTTGAAAACACCACTTTAATTGTCACGGAACCTCAGACGCTCCTTTTGCCCTCATGTAGGCAAGCACTAGTCGATATCAGAATCGATCTCGATATTCATCAAATCATTTAGATGTTGCTGCAACATCATTCTATCCATCAATGCTTCCTTGGTAACAGATGGCCGTCTTATACACGTCGTAGCACAGAGGCCACATAAGGCAGGACCACCCTGCACACAAAGACAACACGTGAACAGAAATGCTACAACAACCCCAATGATCATCAGAATCTTCCAACCCCACGTCGACATCAGGCCCCAAAACCATCCTAGTAGCGTCCAATCACCTACGTCCACGTGTATGGACTCGGAGATCTTATGCAACTTCGAGATGGCTTGATAGACAGTTGGAGCGTTATCAGGGATGAAAATGCAGCAACTCGAATGGATCACCTTACATACACCACCTCTATCTGCAAGAACAACGTCTAAAACCATACGGTTCTGTAACGTCATAAGCCTGTCCGCCTGAAGCTCTGCTGTCAAATTACCAAGGGTACTTGCAGTGATATTGGCAGTCGATTCCACCACTCGAGTCAACTGTCTCAGGTTCCTACTATTAATCATTGGTCCCCAAAACGGCAAGAAACCCTTAAAGAAGTCTCCTGCTTCTTGACCGGCAGTGTCTTCTTCGCTAATAAAACCTCTTACAACTCTAGTCTTGTAATAGTCTGACCCAACTGTAAAAGTCGGCTGCAACAAATTCGCAATATAACAGGTGCCCGAAAAGTCATGAGGCAACCATGTATATGCGCGGTTGTAACATACAAAGTGTGTACCCTTGGCAGTCAAAAGAACAGGGGAAGAGGCCGTTGGTAAAACATACATTTCAGTACAAGCACTTCTCCCAAGCTGAGCTCGCGGACTTCGGCCAAGACCTTTCAAACAGAAGTTACCGAGATGGGGTACGATCCAGATCGGAGATGAGCTTTTAAGCTGCCTATCACCCACTGACATGCTATACTCAGCCTCACTCAGATCTCTGTATGCTCGCACCTTTCCTCTGGAATAAGCGATGCGTCAAAAATATCTCTATCTAAAATCGGCAATTGCTCTTGCCAAAGGCTTGTGGTACGGGCCAGGACCATGATCTGCAGTGCGTGGCTCTCAATGGGGGTAGGAATCTAGTGCGTTCCGAAACATAGTTTGGAATGCTCGAGCTGACCCCTGGGAACTATAAGGAAGAACCAAATACGGAATTCCCCTATCCATGGTATGTGGCATTAACCCACACACCCAACAGTTGGTAGTATTCATCACCAACTGATGTTGATGAAGAAGCTGGACAAAGGAGTTGTTCATGAATTCCGCACGTCTAACCTGTTCGTGTTGAGGCAGAGGGTGAAAGGAATGTGGAGAAACAGTGAGAATAGATTTTGGTTCAGAAGAAGAAGTAGGTAAAGCAGAAGGCAACAACGATTGTATTCCATAATATACTCCACCCACCAATAACATGGAAACAGTCAAGAACAGCAGGAACACCTGAAACAGAAAGCATTTAGTTCGTACCACCCTGTGTAGTGTTGATCTTTGCGCTAGAGTCTTCTCCACTTCCGACAACTTTGAGAATTCCATCCTCTAAAAACCGTCCGCAACGTTCTTGACGCACTTCGTTCTGAGTAGCGATTATCAATTCCCAGGAGTTCCTAGGAATCAACAAAAGTACCGACCTAGAGTCAGGAACCTGCTAAACAGAAGGAAGTACCCGCACGGCCCTACGGTCAACCCGGATGTAAGGTTTTTTAATCAAACGTGAAAAAGAACTCAAAATTAATAGAGGCTGCAATTGTTCATAATGTTCAAAATGACAATAAGGGGGTAACGTGAATTTCAAAAAGGGGAAAAAAAAGGCAAAAAGATATTTTATTAGTCTTTGTTATGGGAACGAAGAAAATATCTGCTTCTTCCAGGACGAGTCTGCTCTTCGAATAATTGTTCAGGTTGCGGAACAGAGTCCTGTTGGTCAGATGATAGTTCAAGTCTTGAGTTTTCCAATGATGAAGGTTCAACAAAGTTATCTGATTGCACTGAAGTGTCTCCTACAGGCTGAGCATCACTGAACGGCACAAATTTCACTGGAGCTTCTGTTTCTGTTGCGGCGATACCGGTTCTCACCCACGAATCTGCTGGTAAAGATATAGACACCTTCTTTGCATGGGTGGCATGCACCCAATTTTTACGGCCTTCCAAACGAACTGCAGTTCTCGTGGCGAGAAGAACCTGGAAAGGGCCCACGTATCTCGGCTCCAAATTTCGCTTCCGGCCAAAATTTCGGGTGACGACCCAGTCACCCGGTTGGAGCCGATGTCCAGGACCCTCGGTCTGTGCCGGCAGTGCTTCAAAAACCTGTTGATGAATTAACCTCAGTTTAGCAGTCAGATCATGAAGATAATCAATTAACATTGGATACTCAAGACTATCGAAGGACCTAGGCCTAGGGACCCCCCCAAACATTCGCAGGACGGCCGAACACAATCTCATATGGGCTAAGCCCCACTCGAGAGTGTACAGTCGCCCTGGTCGACAAGAGAGCCAGAGGCAAGGCATCAGGCCATGACAGACCAGTCGTAGCTTGGATCTTAGCGAGTTTCAGTTTCAGAGTACCATTGTACCCTTCAACCAAACCTGCTGACTGGGGATGATTGGCACTGTGGAATTTTTGTGTAATTCCAAGGCCCTTACACACACTCTTCATCACACTCCCCACAAACTCACTTCCGTTATCAGATCATACAATCCGTGGCATTCCATACCGAGGAAAGTATTCCTTCAGTAGGACTTTCGCTGTGGACAGGGCAGTATTGTCTTTGAGAGGATATGCTTCGATCCATCTGGAGAATGCGCAAACCACAACTAAAACATACTTTAGGTTATTACATCTCTCCATATGGATGAAGTCCAGTTGGATAACCTCAAAGGGACATGTAGGAGGAGCGAAATGGCCAGGTGGGGTAGGGGTGCCCTTGCCGGGATTGTACATCATACATACCATGCAATTCTTAACCACTCTCTCAGCACACTTAGCGATACCATCATTTTTCCATACAGGGGACAGTAACTTGCATATTCCTTTCGCACTAATATGTGACAAGCCGTGCGCCATAGTCACAACAGCTAGCACATATGCATCCGGCAACATCCACTTCTGGCTTTCTGACAAATCAATCCAACATCCGTGCGCATCCAACTTTCCTGTGCTCTCCTTCCACTTAGTCTTTTCAGTTTCGGTGGCCTCATTCTGAATCGCTTTCACGCTCTCAACAGTGTCTTCACACATACCAGTTTCTGCAGGCCACCTTACTGAACTCGTCACGTACATTCGGGTTGCAAGATTTCTAGCTGTCTCTTTAGCAATCTCATCCGCAAACGCGTTACCACGACCAACATCATCCGTCACCTTACCGTGCGCACTACATTTAATGATCGCCACCTGCTTGGGCAATGTAAGTGCGTCCAAAAGATCATTCACGAGCTGTCCGTGTTGGATCTTCATGCCATGCGATGTCATAAAGCCTCTCTCTCGCCACAATCGACCAAAACTATGTGCAACGCCAAAAGCATATTGACTATCGGTAAACACATTCACTCGCTTTCCCTTCGACAAAACACACGCTCTCGTCAACGCAATCAACTCTGCCGCCTGCGCGGAATTCTGATTCAATCTCGCAGTCTCCACAACCGTACTCAACGTCACCACAGCATACGCAGTCGTCACATCACCATTCGGCAACTTAAAACACGAACCATCAACATACAAGGTACCATCGGGATCTGCCAATGGAGTGTTTTTTAGGTCAACACGACCCTTCGTTTCTTCCTCGGTTCGCAAATAACAATCATGTGGTAGTACATCATCTAATTTCATATTGGTTGGCAACAACGTCGCCGGGTTTAAGACATTACAGCGCTTTATTTGTATGTGACTTGCCAAAAGCGTCAACTCGTAACCGGACAATCTTGCACTCGTCAAGTGCTGAGTCTTTGTACGATTTAAGAGAGTGTCAACTGCATGTGGAACCATTACCGTAAGCATATTATCCATGACCAATCCTGCAGATTGTCGAATGGACACCGCAGCCGCCGCTGTCGCTCTTAGACAACTCGGCAACGCTCTAGCTACTGGGTCCAAGGTCGAGGAAAAATATGCACATGGACGCTGCTTACCGCCAAATTGCTGCGTCAAAACACTCAACGCACAACCCTCTCTCTCGTGAACGTATAGTGTAAACGGTTTGCTGTAGTCAGGAGTACCTAACAAAGGAGCCGAACACAACGCATCACGCAATTCAGAAAAACGTTTCTGACACTCGCCGGTCCATGGCAAAGGAGTTGGAACATCCTTGCACGTGAGGGCTACCAATGGTTTCGCTAGCAATGAAAAATTTGGAATCCATTGCCTGCAGTATGACGTGATACCCAAAAAGGCACGCACATCTCTTTGAGTTGTTGGCACAGTCATTCGAGCGATCGCTGCAATTCTCTCTGGGGTCAACCGTCTTCCCTCCTTTGACAATAAGTGACCTAGATAGGTTACTTCTTGACAACAATATTGCAGTTTAGAAGGTGACACCTTGTGATGTAAGTCACAGAGATGCTGTAACAACGACACCGTAGCAAGTTTGCAGATGTCTTTAGTATCAGCAGCCACCAGCAAGTCATCCACATATTGGATCAAGGCCGCACTAGCCGGTAACACAAACGCGTCGAGTTGACTCTTCAGGGCTTGGCTGTATATTGATGGACTCTCACAGTAGCCCTGAGGAGCGCATTTAAACCTAAAGCTGCGACCACCTAATGAGAAACCGAATAGATCTCTGCTTTCCTCAGCAATCGGAATGCTAAAGAAAGCATTCTTCAGATCGATCACTGAGAACCAAGAAGCAGAGGCTGGAATCAAAGTCAGTAAAGCCGTAATGTCAGGCACCACAGGAAATTGTGGAATCACAATTTTGTTCACCTCCCGTAAATCAATAACAAAACGATAAACGGGAGGCTTGGATGGATCAGTGCGTTTCAAGATAGGTAACACCGGACTATTACACACGGTTCCCCGAGTTTCCTCGATAACATCTTTCTCAATCAAATCATAGATGATCGCTAACAATGCTCGCTCACCATCAAGAGAGATACGATACTGGGAAATACGTGGCAATCGCACATTCGATTTCAGTTGAACAACATAAGGTGAGATGTCAAGCAGGCCCACGTCATTCGGACCTGTTGCCCACAAAGATGCAGGAAGAGAACTCAATTCCGGTGGGAGCTTATCAGATGACAAGTACATGGGAGAGATCACTCTCTGACCCAAAGTGAGCTCCACTCCCGCAGGAGAACAGTACAAAGTCGCATATAACCGTTTCAGCAAGTCCAGACCCAAAAGATTTTCACCACCACCAGTAGTCAAAATCAAAGGAGCCTTCAGCTCACAAGGCCCAATTGTAAGGGGCAAAGGGCTAGAAACCGGATTGCTAACCGGGGCGCCAGAGAATCCAACGGAAACATTTGTTAAGCCAGACAAAGGTGGGCCAGGGAGTTTCGAATGCATGATGGAACTTTTCGCTACACCAGTGTCCAACAGAAAAGGCTCAACTACGCCCTATGTGGCAACTGCGACGTAAGGCCCTCTCTGATCAACTGGAACTGATACTACTCCCTCTCTTTGTCTGTGGCTGTCCTAGTAGTTACCTTTGAGTTTACCAACAATTGCTTTGGGTCATGCGAACGTCTACCACATTGGTCAAAACATAACTTTGTTAATTATTATGCTACGTTAATTACCTTTAGAATGCAAAACCAAACCAAGAAAAAAGGGTCAGGGTGTTTTTAATTATTCAGTTATTTTTCATTCTTTTTGACTGACACCTTAAATATAAGCATAAAATACTTTTTCACACGGTACAAAATACGGCGCAACAATTCTAATCAGTGTGCAAAGTGACAACAAGTGAAATATTGTGACATTGTGACATATAAGTGAAGTTCTATATACAAGTGAATGAATAGGTATGAAAAAGGAACAATTATTAAAGGCCAATTCCTGTTTTTGATACTAGAGTCCAACACGCTCTTTAATTAGCTTTGGTGTGTTGGGCACGGTAAATAGGTCCTTGTGGTGATTCTGTCTACGTTTCAACCCTATGGACACCTTATTTGTGGGTCTCTAGCGGGTCTTCTTCAGGACGGGGACTGGGAAAGGATTATTGCGCCTGTAGGTTTAAAAGAAGTAAAACCATCAGGTTTGGATTTTGCAAAAGGGATTGTATTGGACAAAGTAATTACAAATTATTACCAGGTCTTCATCGAACGGGCATCCCAATATTCTACTTTTTGGGGGTGTCCTCTGTGATCTTGAATCTACATGATCAAACACAATCATTATTGTTGTGCTGATTACATCTCATTAATTATATAGGGATTGCAAAAAAAGGCCTCACCGGTGCTTTACACTCACCTATAGTGAAGATCTTGCATTTAATCAGGGTTATTCCTATTTGTGGGTTGCTTTTTCTTTAATTGCCACAGTCGCTATTCTATTTTCAACAATCTGTAAATTAAGGTTGTGAATCTTTAATGATTTATCCAAAAATGAATAAAATGGTAGAAGTGACTAATTTACTCTCTTATTGGCACTCACCATTCGTCTATGCGTGCGTCAACTAAGTCCTTAGACAGAGGCGATGTTGCTGTCTATCTCAATCATGCCGCCTCATGCTCATTACGGGTTTCTGCAATTTTAACGAGGAAAGATGAAGGTCCGTGAAACCACATGAACCCTTCATGTGAGCCCAAACACTCGCATAAACGTTTACTTGCTAAGCTTACCATCCATGTAGTGTTTGTGTTCCTCAGATGGGGGTCGAACCGGTCCGCTCGGCTAAATAGTTTCGAGTGGCTTACCGAGGGTCAGAAGACGCGATAGATATCTACTTCCGCGTTTCCGTCTCGAGGACGTCGGCATCAGTGTTGCCTAGCAACGCTATGTGAATTGCGCGCACCCCTATGAATACGTGTCTCCCAATCATCATTGCACTGCTCGGTCTGTAAATAAACATTGGGTGAAACTTTTCTCCAATGCCAAGCGCAGCGGAGCAAGTTCTTTTATCCCGCACCTGCACTAAAATAAGAGCGGAGAATCCCCACTGCCCTCTAATATGATGCCGCTCCTCTGATTGCTTAGCAACGAGAGGTTCCCCAATCGGGTAGAGAGAGTGTTTTAACATTAGGGATAGACTCTGACCGATGGCATTAGCACGCATGCGCGCAATTCACGTAGCGTTGCTAGGCAACACTGATGCCGACGTCCTCGAGACGGAAATGGGGAAGTAGATATCTATCGCGTCTTCTGACCCTCGGTAAGCCACTCGAAACTATTTAGCCGAGCGGACCGGTTCAACCCCCATCTGAGGAACACAAACGCTACATGGATGGTAAGCTTAGCAAGTAAACGTTTATGCGAGTGTTTGGGCTCACATGAAGGGTTCATGTGGTTTCACGGACCTTCATCTTTCCTCGTTAAAATTGCAGAAACCCCGTAATGAGCATGAGGCGGCATGATTGAGATAGACAGCAACATCGCCTCTGTCTAAGGACTTAGTTGACGCACGCATAGACGAATGGTGAGTGCCAATAAGAGAGTAAATTAGTCACTTCTACCATTTTATTCATTTTTGGATAAATCATTAAAGATTCACAACCTTAATTTACAGATTGTTGAAAATAGAATAGCGACTGTGGCAATTAAAGAAAAAGCAACCCACAAATAGGAATAACCCTGATTAAATACAAGATCTTCACTATAGGTGAGTGTAAAGCACCGGTGAGGCCTTTTTTTGCAATCCCTATATAATTAATGAGATGTAATCAGCACAACAATAATGATTGTGTTTGATCATGTAGATTCAAGATCACAGAGGACACCCCCAAAAAGTAGAATATTGGGATGCCCGTTCGATGAAGACCTGGTAATAATTTGTAATTACTTTGTCCAATACAATCCCTTTTGCAAAATCCAAACCTGATGGTTTTACTTCTTTTAAACCTACAGGCGCAATAATCCTTTCCCAGTCCCCGTCCTGAAGAAGACCCGCTAGAGACCCACAAATAAGGTGTCCATATGGTCGAAACGTCGAAAGAATCACCACAAGGACCTATTTACCGTGCCCAACACACCAAAGCTAATTAAAGAGCGTGTTGGACTCTAGTATCAAAAACAGGAATTGGCCTTTAATAATTGGTCCTTTTTCATACCTATTCATTCACTTGTATATAGAATTTCACTTATATGTCACAATATTTCACGTGTTGTCACTTTGCACACTGATTAGAATTGTTGCGCCGTATTTTGTACCGTGTGAAAAAGTATTTTATGCTTATATTTAAGGTGTCAGTCAAAAAGAATGAAAAATAACTGAATAATTAAAAACACCCTGACCCTTTTTTCTTGGTTTGGTTTTGCATTCTAAAGGTAATTAACGTAGCATAATAATTAACAAAGTTATGTTTTGACCAATGTGGTAGACGTTCGCATGACCCAAAGCAATTGTTGGTAAACCCGAAGGAACCATTGTTGAAACTACTATTGTATCGCCCAGGTTCTCAGGGATACTGGGTCACCCCGTAAGAATTATTCTCGTCCTAGTAGTTACCGTCATCAATATCACGCTTGATATAAAAATCGTCCACATGATACTGAGCAGATCTACCTGACGATGAATCACGCTGATCAAAGCAATTATTGGAATCAGACGAATTATTAGAACGTTCATTTTGATTCTGAGTAACACCGCGACCTCTACCTCGCGAAGCCTGCTGAGGACCACTACGACCTCCTCTAGATGAACCACCATTATTTCGGTCACGCAAAACCGGACAATCAAACTTCAAATGACCCTCACCTCTACAATATGCGCATTGATTGTATCCGAGCATAGATCTCTGCGTAGAAGAGTCATTCCGCAACTGTGACCTAGCGGATTGCGATCTATTCCGCTGCTGAGAATCATTCTGATTTGAGCGCGGAGGATACGCTTGTTGTAACAGAACTTTCGTTTTGAGATCTTTCGTCTTTTTATCCGCACGATCATTTTCCTCCTTCTCCCTATTTTCGTAATACTGAGCCGTGGCCAATATCTGAGCGGAGGTAGAAACAGCCCACGAACTCTCAGAATTTTTCAATTTGTTGCTAAGGTCAGGCAACAAATTCGCTACAAATTTATCTACGAACAACCTCTGACCTCCCTCAGTGCTCATATCCTGACCACTGTGATCAATGAATGCCTCCTCAAATCTCGTAAAGAAATCGGAGACACTCTCGTCTTTCTTTTGCTTACACGCAGACAGTTTATCCCAGTTGACTTTCATAGCTGGCATAAGTGTCTTCATTAGGGTAATTATTCTTTGAGGCAAAGCCGTAATTAACTGCTCAGGCTTAGCCCCACCAACCTGCAATCCATCAGCCGCTGTAAGCGCAGCCCAATCACCGCCTAATAATAAATCATGTGTCACCATGCCATGGTGACATCCCTGAATGTCGGGCACTCCATTAGGTTCTCATGGAAGTGAGACTCCGAAGTAAATCGCAGAAAGTTCAAAAAAACTGCGAAAAAAACGATTGATGAACTCATAAAATCGATTGATGAATGATTAAAATTCTTTTTTTGAACTTTCTGCGATTTACTTCGGAGTCTCACTTCCATGAGAACCTAATGGAGTGCCCGACATTCAGGGATGTCACCATGGCATGGTGACACATGATTTATTGTTAAATAGACGTGTTAAGGACGGACACGTTACCTGTTGGGAGCACCCAATCCTTTAAACAACATTGAAGAACTCTATATTCCCACAACTTTATGTTAACTAGCTGTGCGCTTCCTACTCTTGAACATTTTCAATCACCGCCTAACTCAGCTGCGTGATCTTCGTGACTTATTTTCGCCCAAACCGGTTGCGGTACTACGTTGCCGAACAACATGTCGATGTCGGCAAGATTCATGATCGTAGTATCCACTAATTGGGACAACTCTTTATAGTACCCTGCAGGATTTTTGCAGGGGTCAGGCAAAGATTGTTTCACCTGCAAAACTTCCGATCGCTTCCATGGGAGGTGTATCCAAACTCTCTGGAAGTGTGGCAGGATCGGAGGGGCAGCACCAGGGTTACCTGGCATATACACTGGGGGAACTTCTCTCATGGGATACTGACCAGGCGTTGCTATCCACTCCTCAGTGTCATCTCTAAACAATGCTCGAGGTATTACAGTAGGACGAAAAGATAGTAGGTGTTCTACAGCACGTCGAACATTACTACCCACAATCATACCACTCGAAAACTGATGCTGAAGTTCAGTCACTTCGGGCGGCACATTATCTACCTCATCATTATCTATCGCTTCACGTAGGCATTTACACATTTCCTCAAACACAAATCTCTGTGTGGGTTCGTTGAATTGAGAGAAGGTCTCGAAAATTTTTGCACGGGGTGTTCTTAACGGGATACCTAATCCAATTACGCGCCATTCTAATTAACGTTTCACGTTCCCTACCACCAGGAAGTTGACTTCGTCGTTGAGGGACATCAGAAACATCGGACCCAAGAATCGGTCCAAAAGGAGAGTAGAAATTAGCAACAGCATTAGGAATGCGACTACGAACAGACGGAGAAGAGGAGATAAATGCAGGGGCAACAACATGGGGCTAAACACAGGAGCAGCAGGAGCAGTAGGAGTAGCCACAAGAGCAGAAGTAGCGGGGACAGCAGATTGAGAAGGTATAGGCAGTGGAGCAGTAGGAACAGGAGCAGGTAAAGGAATAGGGACAAGAGGATTCGCAAGAACAGGACCAGCGACAGGCTGACCAGCAGCTGCCGGAATGACAGGTTGAGGAACAGGGGGAACCACAGGAGCTGTAGTATCCTGCGCATATGGAGGTGGCGACTTCAGTAGATAGGACAATAGAGGATCCTCTACCACTTCCTCTCCCTTCTTATCAGTACTCGATGGCAAAACGGGATAACACTTATCCACCGCCATACGTTGCAATATATCAAAAACTTCCTTTTCCTTCTCTTCTTTGTCTCGCTGAAACTGCTCTGCATTTCTCATCGTCGTAATGATACCTTCCCTCTTATTTCGTTTAAGCTGTTTGATTCCTTTCTGCTTGGCTTCTTTACGCCACAACCGAAAGGAATCGAACATGGCCAGCCTAGCTTTCCTTTTAAACAATTTAGCTTTGAGATTATCCAAAATTGCTGTTTCGAAACTACCATGAGGTGGCCAACTAAGGACACCGTCATCTTTAGTGTAGCGGACCCAGCAATCATTATATGTGATAGGACCCACACCATGTCGACTATATAACTCATAGACCGGAGTTCCAACTGGAGGTATCGGACATGAGTCCTCCAATCGGGAATCCGCACAGCAACCTTTAAAACAACCGAACAAAGTACTACGGCCAGGCATCGTGCACACTAACCGAGTTTCACAAACTTCAAGGGTTATCGATTTACGATTTCCTCGCAAAGATGCAAGAACCTTGGTTTTTGGCAATTGCAATCGTCAAATAAAACCCAACAACTAAGAACCAAATACTAAGGACCACAAATGCAATGGAACCATGCAAACAACCAAGGACCAACAACAACTAAGGACTCTGGGAGCGACCCACAAATACTTAACTGAAAGAACAATGGCGTCACCAGGAAGGCCCGTCAATCGTCTCGCTGTACAAAGGACTACGCGAGGCGCCAAAACAGGTCGACAGTCAGGGCATCAGTCCGTCGCAGCCGTCAGAAGGCGGGGATCTTCCCGGGAAAAGTCTTCGGGCCACTTGTTTCGACAACAGGATCGATGAAGCGGGGTGCACCTTCCCTCGGAGATTTCACACGAAGTTCCTCACGATCGTCTGGCTTTGGACCGGTACCGCTGATGTCGCCCCACGTTGGGCGCCAACTGAAGGACTGGGCTTTTCTAAGGCCCAGCGGTGCCGGGGGACAACACCTGAAACCTTCGTGGGTTACCTGTTCCGGCGTACAAATGACAGAGACACGGGACACTTCCTTCGGCGTCAAAGATCGAGGTTTATTTACTGCAGGGAACACAGAAGTCACAAGAAGTACAACACGTGTAGGTTCTAGGAGACTGCATCAAATTGCAACAGTGGATCGCTCCTTTTATACAGATTTCTGTCATAGGATAACATAGCGAACAAAAGGTTACGACTCGGTTCCCACAGTAAACTTCAAAAGGGTCGCTTTCATGTATCCAGGGTCCCGGCCGGAACATAATTACAGTAGCATCGCCGGTTCCCAACTGTAAAAGTACATTATCCCATCATTTGGTACATTCCATTCCGGCTGTAAACGAGTTAAGGAAGGAGTCAGAAACAGGTGCAAGGGAAGACAAAGATAGTCAACAGATTGAAAAGAGTGTAAGGGGGTGATATCGGGAACACGATTGCAGGATCAAAGGAGACGTGCCTAATGAATGCACGGCTGAAACAATAGACCGGCACGGCAAGATGAGCCTCGAGCGGGGCCATCTGCCTTTGCAGTGTCATCCCCCTCGTCATAAAAACACCCTCAAAGGAACACGTGTCTTCCGCAAGAGCTTGGGAATCCCAGGGTCACGAAACGGACAGTGTCCGTTCGCTGGCTACTTGAGGGCAAGAGACAAAATGGCTGCTTTATCTAAAATGGAACCCGTGGGTTCAGATGAAGAAACCCACGAACAAAATGAACGGTTCAGGTCAGCGTAGCGAAAACGCGCACACCCACTAAACTCGTCATTTGCGGTTCATAGATACCAAACTCGTCCATATTCGAGTGAGTTGAAAACACCACTTTAATTGTCACGGAACCTCAGATACCAGCGCCAGGAAGTTTCAGTGTCAGTGCGCTTTATAAGCAACACTTAACATAACATAACAGGAGTGCTAGAGCTGCAGCGTTCATGAGGGGAAGCATCCATTAGTACGCGGACATTTGTTTGTGTACCATTACTACGCAAGCGTTAGTACGCACGCGATGTAACAACGAGTGTCCTTTAGTACGCGAGCTGCAGCTTTCATGAGGGGAAGCATCCATTAGTACGCGGACATTTGTTCGCGTACCATTACTACACAAGCGTTAGTACGCACGCGATGTAACAACGCGTCTCCTTTAGTACGCTTGCTGTTACATCGCATGCATTGTACAACGCATTCATAGGGGGCGGGCGCCACTTTTGGAAGCCGTCACGGCGGGCATTATCTCCGAGGGTCTGCTGCTGCTTTTACGGGTGCAGGCCAGGACGTAGGAAGCCCACGGCAGCGGAAGCCAGAGGAAGCAGGCAGATTGGAACCACGCGTGGTAAGAGGCTGTGTAGGTCGTGTAGGCGCTGTGTATGGCTGTGCAGGGTTGTTTACTTGTAAAGGGTTGTGTACTTGTGTTTGTGTAGTGTAGAGTAGTGTTGGGTCGTGCAGGGTAGTGTACCTGTGTTTGTCCGGTGTAGAGTAGTGTTGGGGGTCTTGCAGGGTAGTGTTTGGGAATAGGGACAGGACTGGAGCTAGGGGCAGGGTCGGGCTGGGGTAGTGTTGTAGGGTTTAGGGTAGTGTTCTGATGTTAGCATAGTGTAGGGTACTGTTTTTGGGTGGTGTAGTGCAGGGTATTGTTTAGGAGTAGGGAAAGTACTGGGGCTAGGGACAGTGTTGTGCTGGGGGGTAGTGTTTTAGGGTCCAGGGTAATGTTGTGGTGTTAGTGTAGTGTAGGGTAGTGTTTTAGGGTTTTGGGTAGTGTCAGGGGGTTGTTCAGGCTAGTGTTTGGGAGTAGGGACAGGACTGGGGCTAGGGGCAGGATCGTGCTGGGGATAGTGTTTAGGGGTTTAGGGTAGTGTTGTGGTGTTAGTGTAGTGTAAGGTAGTGTTTTAGGACTTATGGTAGTGTCGGGTGTTGTGCAGGGTCGTGTTTGGGAGTAGCGAAAGGACTGGGGCTAGGGGCAGTGTTGTGCGGGGGTACTGTTTTAGGCTTTAGGTTAGTGTTGCGGTGTTAGTGTAGTGTATGGTAGAGTGTTACGGTGTTGGGTAGTGTCGGGGGTCGTGCAGGGGATAGTGATTTAGGGTTTAGGGTTATGTAGTGGTGTTTCAGTAGTGTAGGGTAGTGTAGTGTTTGAGTGTTTTGGATGTGTAGGCTAGTGTATTTCTATTTATTATTTATTCTAGTGTTGTGTTTTAAACATTTAAAAAAGGGGGTCACATGTCTGTTTTTAATATGTCACAATATTCCGAACTACCTAGGCAAGTTTTTACTTCGCATACATTACCACTTTCAATGTAATGTTGTGCGAACTAAAACTTGCGTACTAACGGTTATTGCTAAGTGATAACCGCCTAGTAATGACATGCAAAATAACGTCTCGTATTCCATGAGAATAGCCCGTAATAACAGCTTCACCTTCCATAAGAGTGAAAGAGATTCGGAATGAGAGGAAGGCCTGCAGAAGAAAAATATGGTAAATTGTCAGAGAAAATTAAGATAAGCTGTGGATTGAACACCACGAGGCCTCGAAAAACATAACATTCTGCAAAATTGGTCAAGAAACGAACAAACGGAAACAGTTTTAGGGTAGCTTTATCTGTTACCAGGGCCGGCGCTAGGCATGGGCAGCGTGGGCAGCTGCCCAGGGCCTCGCACTCAGCTCACCAGCATGGGGCCACGCACTGGTGATGTGTCCTGTCGGTTCCCTGGCGATCCATTTCAAAGAAAGGTGTCACCTTTCTTTGAAATGGAGAGCCACCCTCCCTTGGCCTCTCAGGGATGGTATCTGGATACATAAGGGAGGGAGGCGCTCCCTTCAATTGAAAGGAGACCCATTCACAAACACTGTGGGAGGCCCATTGTCCATCATTTTGGCGCCCCCTATCGGACTGAAGGTGTGAAAAATGCTTGTGGGCTCAAAGTTAAAACTGTGGGGGGCGACAAAATGCAGGACAATAGGCCTCCCACAGTGTCTGATAATGGGTCTCCTTGCAAGGGGCCACATATCGACATTAGAGGGGCCTTGCACATTCCCTTTTAGCCCAGGGCCTCGCAAATCCTAGAACCGGCCCCGTCTATTACAGCCTCTAAGTGGACGGAATACATCTCCAATCGGCAGTACATCATGTATGAGGGGACTGCTTTGACCCCTTGCTGGCTGACAAATCTGGCCATTTTCATGGAAATCCTGAGCAATGGGATGAAACCATAATCAGTAAAGATAAGATCATGCTAATACGGACTTATTATCGATCAGCAGGGGCCCAGGACCAAATGGTCTGCCCATCAGAATATTTAAATCCGCAGCTGAGCAAAGGGCCTCTTTAGTAAGCCCTCTTTTCAAGAACTGTATCTTGTCCAACAATGTAACAGACAGTTGGAGTGGCTCTATATTCCAATTCACAAAAAAGGTGCAAATAATCAACTAGCCAACTTTAGGTTAATGGCCCTGCTTGACATTGGTCAGAAATGTTTCGCAAAACTTCTGGATAATGATCTAGAGGAATGGGCCGCCTCGAAAAGCTGTAATTCCCATCTATCAATCGGGCTTCAGATGAGGCCATGGCTCTGTGGACAACTTGATCATTCTTTCCTCCTTGATCAAGGCCGCCTCCTTCAAAGACTCCCCTCCCCTGTACACAACACCGATTTTGCCACTACATTCAACAAAGTAGACAGATTGAGACTCTGGTAGAAGTTGCACAATTGGGGTATCCCCAGAAAATCTATTGAGAGCCATTAGGAGCCTTTATACCAGGACTTGGATGAGAGTGAAAATACCGCTAAATAAAGCTACAATGTACAAGATTTGGACAATTACTGATGTAAAAAAGGGATGCATCTTTGCCACAATTTTTTTTTATCTCTATTTGGTTGACATACATAAAGCACTGGCTTCAGTCGCAGAGTTCCTTCCAAGATTTGCGGGCAACCATATCCAATGCCTTCAGTATGCTGATGATACATTATTGTTTGATCATACTGTATTTGGCCTCCAATGATCCTTGGATGCACTTTCATTGTATTGCAAGGAAAATAGGTATCAGTAAATCATTCAAAAATGAAATTCATTGTCTGTGGAGCCAGCAACATCAATACATCCAAAAAATTCTAATTGGTCCTGAACGATGTACGTTTGGAGAAAGTATCAAGCACTAAGAATGTGGGTATCTGTTTCAACCAGCATGGCTCGCACTTAACACAGTTCCCCACCCTAAAAGAAATCTCCCGTCCATTACTATGAGCTTCAAAAACCTGTCTATAAAGATGCGTAGCACAGACCTTACAGGCACCTGTAAATTAATCGATGCCAAGTTCATGACAACTTTAACCTAAGGCTCACTGATATTCAAAGATCATATCACCACATGGCTGATAAAGCAGAAACCAGATGCTACAGACACCTGTTCCAGTTTCATGAAGCCGCTCCATCCTCTCAAATACGACTGGAATTTCAGACTATGCAACAATCAGTCATGTTGAAAGATCTGTTTTTGGGCTATTATGCTAAGATCAAGGCAGCCCCCAAAGGATCCCTCACAGAATTGATATGGCTATGCCTTCAGGATAACAAGCGTCAATGTGTACCCTACAAGAGGAACTCAATTAAACCTTTGGGCACACAGAGAATCTTTGAACAGAACCTGCCTCCAAAGTTAACCTCTAACTTTGAAAAGGCTCTTCTGACCAGAATTGTGGACTGCGCAATTTTAAGCAGGAATCATTGATGAACGTTGGTTGCCTTTGTCCTTGCTTAAAAGGACTAAGGTCAATATTTTGACACTTGGACATAAATCAAACTAACAAAGCTATCACTGCATGTTTGAGTGTAGTAGATGCACAGCTCTCAGCTAGGTGTGGGGAATTCCTCAGGAAAGCACTTAAGTTATTGAACGCGAACCCTGCAGGTTGCTAAAGTGTCAGCCTGTTTGTCTCCATTCAACCCTAGCCTAAGAATTGCTGACTTCTTTCTGCCAAATGTAATTACACGGTGCACTTTACCATCGACACTTTTAAGCCTGAGATTGTACTGTGCACTTTAATTACCGGCCTATAACCTTGTTGTTACACTTTGGCCAGGACTAGTGGAGATTAGGTTTGGTAGGCCCCCAGCTATCACAAAAGCACTTTTTGAATTTAATGGGAATTCTCCTAGCTCCTGAAGCCTAACGAAATTGCTTAGTACATATTGACAATTGGTTTTTGAACTTGTTCTTCTAGGCTGGCCAGGACTAGTGCGAGTTAGACTTGATACGTCATTTGATACTTCAAAATGCCCTTCATGAACCTGGTTTGCTTTTTAAATTTCATGAAATTGCACAGTGCAATTTATTTACCAGTCTTTATCTTCGGACCCGTTAAGCCGATGAGATTGCACTGTGCACTTTAAACACTGGCCTATAGGCGTGTTGTTACATTCTTGGCTAGGACAAGTGGGGATTAGGTTTGGTAGACCATCTGTTACAGTAAAATCACTTTATACATTTGATGGGATGCCTCCTGGCTTTTGAAGCCTGACGAAATTGCTTAGTGCATGTTACCAATCGGTTTACGAACTTGCTCTTAAAGGTTGGCGAGGGCTAGTGTGAGGTAGGCCTGATGGGCATTCTGATACTGCAACATGCATTTTACGAACCTGGTTTGCTTTTTTAGCCCAATGAAATCGCACAGTGCACTTTATTTACTAGCCCACAGCCTTGTTTATCCATCCTGGTTAGGAGTAGTTTGAGCTGGGGTTGGGTGCTTTTTGTTATTGTAGAATGGCTTTTATAATCTAATGGGCATCCCCCTGGCTTTTGATGTTGGATAAAATTGTACAGTGCACTTTATTGACTGGTCTACACTTTGGGCCGCAAAGGGACATTTGGCCCATTTGCAACAGCAAAAAATGAATGCACAATGTGCTAACCCTATTTTACGAGTCGCTAATCTATTAGCGACTCGCAAAATAGGGTTAGCGACTCGCTATTAGGAAGGGGCATGCCAAGGGAATCCCTTCTCAATAGTGAGTGCAAATGCCATGTATGAGTGTTTGCGGTCGCAAAAAGCTTGCAGTTTACCACCTACTGCAAGCAGGTGGTAAACCATTCACAAACAGGGAGGGGTCCCCAAGGGAGCCTTTCCAGTTTGTAATTGTATGTTTGCGAAGATAATCTCCTCATCCTCGTGATGCGCTAAAAGGAACTCTCTCTGGCCGTTTCCCAGCCAGGCCATGGCAGTGTCTTCGAAGAATGAGTCGAAGTCTACCGGGGCCTGTTGGCGAGTGGTGTACAGTGCTCTATAAAACCTTCTAAACGCAGCGAGAATATCCGAGTAGCTTCTATGTGTTAGGCCGTCCTCGTCCTCAATTTTAAGCACGGTGTTAGTGAAGTGGGGGGTCAGATAGAAGAAGCCAAAGCCCGCCACGGTCTTCCCCCTTCACCATAGTGGCGAGCCATTTGGTATTTCAAATTTTCGGATTATGTTACGGATATCTTTTAATACTCCCCCACTTTTAGCTAGACAGATGCCTTGTGTGGAGCCTTTAAAAGCCTCCCAAATCGTAGAATATTGAGGGACTGAACCATTGTTACGAAGGAAAAAGTCTGATATCTCCTGTTCCATTTTGTCTCTAAAGACTGGGTCGAGCAGCGATTGTGGATTAAGGCGCCACAAAAGGTATGGGGGTTCTGCTTGTGGCAGCGTGAGAGTCAACAGTACAGGAGAGTGGTCTGAGTATGTGTGGGGGAGATAAAATGTGTGTGATGTCCAGCTTGCAGGTCCCCTGTCAACCAGCCAATAATCTATCCGCGACCAGGATGAATGGGCAGTAGAATGGCCACATCCCTGACGAGTCAATGGGTGGTGAATTCTCCAAGGGTCACAGGGTCCTGATCCTCAACAATGTTTTTAAGAGCTAGGTGTGCAGCAGTCTAGTGGTGCAGTTGCAGATGTGATCTGTCTAGGTTCGGGTGGATGGTAACATTGAAATCGCCTCCCCATATTAGGTGCATAGTGCCGACATCCTGGATCTTCCCCCACACACAATACCTGAAAGAATTCCGTGTCATCTGTGTTCGGGCCATAACAAGATACCAATGTGACAGTTTGTGCGGAGAGTCTCCCCCATAGAATGCTGCATCGGCCTTGCGGGTCTGCGTAGGAGCCAATGGGGGTGAATGGGAGAGTATGTTTTACCAGGATCGAGGTGCCCTGGGAGTAAGAGGAAAAAAATGAGAAGCCCATATGACTTACCCAGCGGATAGCAAAGGTGGTGGATGCGCTAGGAGATATGTGGGTCTCCTGAATCATGGTGCAGTGGATATTGTGGTGGTCAAGGTATGGGAGGATATGCCGATGATTGCGGGGGTTCCCCAGGTCATGCACATTCCATGTCAAAAAGTAATACTGGAGTGATTTAGGGCGGGATTCCATTGTGCGTGTGACAAAAATGACAGTGTTGCGGATAGTAGTGTGTGCCATTATGTAATAAATCATCCCCATATGTCACCATAAAAGTGCAGTACAGAAAAATTACAGAAAGAACAGTCCCCGATCCCTCCCTCCTCCCACAACAGCAACCCCAACCTGCCGTGCTAAATACCTCCCCCTCCCTAACCATACCGAACGCTCTAGTCCCAACAGGGGACGGTGAAGTAAACTATCCACCATTTTACGAAATTTAAGGTTTAGGGTTCACCTGGTGGGCAGCAGCCAGAGGGCGACCAGGTACTCCTCGCAGTGGCAAAGGTGTTCGGGTGTAACATCGTAAGTCCACCATGGTATGAATTCTGGTGCAGCTAACAGCTCTTTTGGTGTTGTTTTGTAATCAAAGGTCAGAGTGTATGAGGAGGTGCAGGAGCACAGTATTCATCCCAGGGCCTCAAGAGCTGGGGCTGAAATGGGGATTTCCTGCTTAAGTCTTGCATTACGGCACCTCACCCTACAGAGTTTTGTGGCCTGATTAAGAGGGAGGTGTGGGCGTCACATCAGTGGGGGGGTGTCATCGACTATTCAACTAGGGCCAATGTGAGACACCACAGGATAATGTCCAATGAGGATAAGCTATAGTTCCATTCGGTAGTAAATCCACAATATGTGAGATGGGATCATGAAGCTCCGACATCAGGTCACAGCTCATGTGAGGGTGTCCCAGAGTCAGCAGGAAAACATAATGTCGCTATCAGTGATTCCAGTGTCTACATTGTATGGTTTCATTCTATGTCAGAAGCGCCTCAGTTGTCTTCTCCCTGGTGTCCAGGAGATAGGCGATCTTCAGGCTGTTTAGGTAGGGTCTTGATGAAGTCCTGGGCATGTTGAGGGTTAGTAGAAAAGTGTTGTTTTCCTTGGGAGGTTACTTTTAGATGGGCCGGGAACAGCATGGCATATAGAATGTTGAGCTGTTGAAGTTTCTTCTGGACTTGGAGAAAATTTCTCCTCTGTTCTTGCACGGCCATAGTAAAGTCTGGATAGATAGAGATCTCCATTCCTTCATATTTAAGGCATCCTTTCTCTCTGGAGAGCTGGAGGGCAGTGTCTCTAACGCAATAGTTTAATAGCTTGGCTATGAAAGGTCGCGCGGGCCCCGGGAGGAGGCCAGCCCGCCAGCGAATGGTGTGCCCTCTGCACCACGAGGACCGACGAAAATTCCTCTCTACCAAATAGTGCTATAAGCAAGCGTTTCACGTAAGCCTCCATTTTCCCAGTGGCCGTTGACTCTGGTACTCCTAGGATGCGGAGGTTGTTCCTCCTTGAGCATGATTCCAACTCCTCATTTCTAGCAGCTATCACTTTCAATACTTTGTCCATCTCAAGTGTGCGGCTCGTGGTAGCGTTGGATGCGTCCTCCAAGTCGGATATTCATCTCTCTGCCTCAGTTAAGTGGTTGTCGTGTTTCTCCACTCTAGGCGTTAGGTCATCCATCCTGGCAGACATGAAGTCCATTTTGGGTTTTATTGATGTCAGACTCGATTGCATTCCAAACAGCAATTCCTTTAGGTCCGCCGTGGATGTGGTTGGAGCTTCAGTATGATCATCATCCGTCTCCGTCTGGGAGTCTTACAGGTATCAAAGGTAAGTTTTGGCTGCTTCCCGTCTGACTTCCCCATGACTGCTCACCAATAGGACCTACGATTTGGTTGGGGTCGGAGGAGATCTGCTTCTTCCTCCAGGCAAGTGCAGCCCGTGGGTTGCGGCGAAGGCCAGAAGCACTCTGCGTGCCGACAGCAGGAGGGAACAGGCACCTCGCTATATAGTCTTCCTTCTCTCTGTTTGTGGGTGGCGATGTGATCCTCTGCAAGCATGAGATGGCGGGCATTTTACACTGCGCTTCTCAGCCGTCTTCAAGCACGGCAAATGGAGTGTCCCGCGTCTGGGAGGCAAAGTATGGGGTAAGGTCACCGTGCTGTGTCAGCCGGGCAGCTACTGTTGGCCCTCTCAGTGCACGCTTCCATGACTACCAGGCCCAGAACACGTGGATCAGCGGAGTTATGGGGATGTGCAATCATGAGGGACATGGGCCACAAAGTCCGCCCACCACAGGCTTTATTGTGCTCAGCGCTGCCAGTGCATGTCATTCAGGTCTGGGTCACCGGTGCTGCCAGAAAAGAGACGGGCGCAGCACCCCAATCGTGGCAGATTCCACGATGCCACACAGACAGACCCGGGTCCCATGTCGCAGATCACAACAATTCCCAGCGTATGTTGAAGTGCAGGAGGGCATATCCCACCAACAGCAGGTGCCACCGAGGGAGCGCAGCAGGAGATGAGCCGCTCAGGCCTCCTCCCGGTTCGGCCACTGCAAATCAGGGACAGCTGAGGGCTTTCCACAAGGCCTGGGCAGTTTTTCAAGTGCCGCTGCAAGAGCACAGCAGGAGATGGGCCACTTGGATCTCCTTCTGGTGCGGCCGCCGCAAATCGGGGATAGCTGAGGAACACCCGTGGGGCCAGGGCAGTTTTGCGCAGTGTTCTGCGCCGTCACCGCACTAATTCTCCATATCAGCCTGTGGTGCGAGGGAGCATCAGGGCCAGGACCCGGCCGCCTCACACAGGGTCCCCCGGGGCATGCACGGCCCTTCGACCCTGTCTCAGCAGAGGGCGCAGGGCATATATTGCAGTCCCAGTCGTTCAGGGTTTGCAGCGGGCACTCACCTCCGCCGCCCTTCAATGGATCGTCCGGATCCGCCGCAGGCCCTCTCCGTGCCCCATCCTCTCCTACTCACAGCGGCCCATGAGGCCGTGGCAATCCCGTCCAGAGATCAAGGGTGCGGCAACAGACAAACAGAAGGGGGACAGCAGTCATCAGTCGCTCCCCATAGCCCAGCGGGTCTCTCCACGCAGGCGACTCTCGCAGCAGTACAGCCGCAGGCGCCAGGCTTCAGCTATCTGATGCGACGCCAAACAGTTAAGCTCATGCAGCGCGTACCACCGCCATTTCGTGAAGGGCGGTCGGGAGGATCAGATGTCGAATTGTACAGTATTCCAGGTAGGAAAGTTTCCTTTTTGGGCTCAATATGCTTCTGTGGAGTTGCAATACTTGGGGAGCTGCTGCAGGTGCATTATGTTCCCAGGATGGTGAGGATAAATGACGGATCTCTGCCCGAACTGCAAGAGCCTCACACAAGTGCGGCCATCTTGCTTGGCGCCCTCTAGCGCCAACCCACTTGTCAAATCTCCTTTTTTTTATGCAGCAATTTCACCAAATGTTGTTACTATTTTAAAGAACATCGTATTATACTCTTTTAGAATAAACTTTGCCAGTGGATTGAGTAGGAAGGGCAATGCTTTATTTGAAAGTTCATTTTACATGTCATGATTTTATTATTGATTGGAAAGATGTAATAAATGAGCACTTTCATGACGCATTGAATTGACAGTTGTACGTATTAAACTGGTTAACTCTGATATCGTTGATTCTGCATTTTTAAGTTATTGTAATGTCTTTGTTAAATTGTTAAGGTTTTAAATTACTAGAAACAAAAATATGACCTTTTACCTATACTCTATTTCCACTTCAATATCATTGAGAAGATGGGTTGTGGGTTGTTTTAAAGAAAATGCAGTCTGAGGAGGACTTGCACTTTTCAAGCTCCAACATACCAACCTACTCACTGTTATAGGTGAGTATCCTGAGTGCCACAGTAATGTGTTACTTAGTTGACAAGATAGATCCATGTCACATGTTACTTAGTTGACAAGATAGATCCATGTCACACTGACACCGCTTTTCCATTTCTTGGCTTTGAATTTATGTATCATTATAATCATTTGTTTTAGTTCAATAGGCTACCTAAAACTGAAAATATACTCTTAGACTACAGTAATATAGTAAAATAAAACCTGGAACAGTAACAGTTAAGTCCGAGAGACAAGGATTCATCTGGTCATCCTAGTACTACTGGCTATTTTTTGATATGGCATTGCAGTGGCTCCTGAAAGCATGTGCTGGCTAAATGTGATAAGAGTGGGTACACCTTACAATGGGATAAATAGCTTGATAGATTTTGCCATTTCATAGGAGTGGGTGTCTGGTTTGAGAAAATGTGTTGTTACATCTGTTTGAATGAGCATCTAATTGGAATGGGTTTCTAATACGAGTTGTCTCAAGAAGAATAGTGCATAGCACTGCATAACATTCATGTTGATCCTATTTTTCTTTGTGCGGAAGGTTACTATGATGATTCTGGGAAGTGGACTTCCCATCTAATCAGAGCTCTGTTGGAGTTAGCATCAGAACTTCTCACTGAGTATGGGGAACGTTCTCTTCCTCATGTCCAGAATACAGCTGCATTCCTCCTGAAGCCAGTGTTTTCCATCTGGTCTCGCTGATGCCAAGCAGGGCAAAATTTTATTTTTTCATCTCCGCTGCCACTTGGTCTGCCTTGTGCATCCTACATAGTCCTCATATTCCATGTCCCGATGCTGTTGGGCTTGGTCGAAAGTAGGTGGATCGGCTTTGTGGCTTCCAGGGATCTCTGGCCTTCACCACAAGGTGTAATAGCTCTCTGTGAAGGAGATTCTTCTCTTTCCAAGACCAGAATGTCGCCTGGTCTTTTGGTTGACGTTTCTGTAGCTGGGATGTTTTTACATGGTGGGGTAGCTAGCCCCACGCATAACACCCTCCTACTTTTGCAGCTGGGCTTGGGACCGGCCATGAAAAAGAAGATCACCATGAATGCTCTCCAGTGCTCTGCACTTACACATGACAGCAACGAGGAGAAAGTACAGTTTTACAACAGACTCCAGTCCTTCCTGGAAAAAAGAGACATCACAATACTGATGGGGGACGTCAACGCCAAGATTGGAAGCCACAGCACAGGTACACAGAGATCATGGGCAACTGTGGCTTTGGTGATATGAACAAGAATGATCAAAGGCTTGAAGATCTTTGTGTCCAGAACAGCCTAGTGCAAAGGTATACACAAGGCAGTGTGGGTGTCACAAGACTAGGTCCCTGCATGATATGAGAGCGATGAGAAGATTGGACGTGCCATCAAACCATCACCTTGTCATGCCCAGGCTAAAGCTAAAGCTGAAGAAAGCATGGATGGATTAGACAATCCAACACCAGTAATATAACATCAACTGCCTCAAAGATGCACAGAAATGGAGTGAATACTCAGCCACCCTCAATGACAAGTTTAAAGTCCTGCAAGAATTAGAGGACAACAGAGTCGCAGTAGAAAGTCAGCGGGAGAAGATCAAAGAAACAGTGGCATCAACCTGCCTTGCAGTACTGGGTCATAGGAAACACCAGCATAATGAAAGGATCTCCACCAAGACTCTCTGCAAAATCCAAGAAAGAATGGAAAAGAAAGCTGCAGTCAACACCAGACGAACAACAGCTGAAAAAGTGAAAGGTGAAGGCGAAAACAACAAAATCAACAAGAAACAAATAAAAGCTTAAGAGCAGATAAAGGAAGATTCATCAATGGTCTTGCCACAGAAGCCCAGGAAGCAGCAACCCATGGAAACTTGAAAGAACACTGCAACATAACAAGGAAACTCTCCAGCATATACAGGAAGCCAGAAAGACGTGTTAAAGAAAAAGCTGGGAAGACTATTAAGGGTAACAGAGGCTAACAACGAAGATGGGTGGAGTACTTTGAAGAACTGCTGAACCAGCCAGTGCCACAGTCTCCACCAGACATACAGCCAGCTGACTTGCAATTGACTACAGCAGACCAAACATCTGGGAAATGGGAAGTCAGCAGGACCTGACAACATCCCTGCAGAGGTACTGAAGGCAGAATTGGAAATATTAGTAGACATGCTCTACCCCATGTTTGGAAGGATCTGGAAGAGGAAAAGGTTCCATCAGACTGGAAGGAGGGATATCGCACACCAAGATCCGCAAGAAATGTAATCTGAGTAACCATGCAAATTATAGAGAGATAACTCTTCTATCAACTCCAAGCAAAGTGTTCAACAGAGTCATCCTGAACAGAATAAAGGAACAAGTCAATGTTCAGGTGCGAGACCAGCAAGTTGGCTTCTGGAAAGATAGATCATGACAGGACAAATTGTAACACTGCGCATCACCGTTGAGCAGTCGATTGAATGGAACTCCCTCCCTCTACGTCAACTTCATCATCTATGACAAGGCATTCGACAGAAAGACCCTTTGGAAACTCCCCTGTCACTATGGTGTGTCAGAAAGACTTGCAAGATAGTCTGTGGAGGACAACTCACGGAAGCCTTTCAAGTGAGGACTAGAGTCCACCTGGGTTGTTTTCTCACACCATTTCTCTTCCTGCTAGCCATAGACAGGATTATGAAGACATTCACAGCAAGGAGAAGTAATGGATGCAGTTTGATGACCTAGACTTTGCAAATGATCTGGCCCTACTCTCCCATGCCCATCTGCCGATGCAAGAGAAGACCAACAATGTGGCAGCCATGTCGGCACAACTTGGCCTCAACATCCCCAGGGGAAAAAACAAGATCCTGACAATTTCTCTTCCTACTAGCCATAGACAGATAAAACCAATATCCTGAAGATTTATCTTCCTGATAGCTGTAGACAGGATCATAAAGACATTCACAGCAAGGAGAAGAAATTAACGCAGTTCTTTAATCTGGACTCTGCAAATGACTTCGCCCTACTCTCCCATACACATCTGCTGATGCAACAGAAGACCAACAATGTGACAGCCATGTCAGCACAACTTAGCCTCAACATCCCCAGGGGAAAAACCAAGAACCTGAAGGCTAACACGACCAGTGCAACTGCAGTCACTCTTGCAGGCGATGCACTGGAAGATGTTCAGGCCCTCACCTTACTGGGCAGTGTCATAGACAAGCAGGGCAGCACAGACGCTGATGTCAAGGCAAGAACCGGGAAAGCAAGGGCTGCCTTCATTCACTTACTTAATGCTGTAAACCAAAATCAGGCTTTTTCACACCAACGTAAAATTGGTCCTTCTATATTTAGCAGGAACTTAGACGATAACAGTGACCACCACCAACAAAAGCCCGACCTTCATAAATACCTTTCTGAGGAAAATCCTCCAAATCCGCTGACCAAACACCCTCAGCAACATCAACCTATGACACCAGTTCGTCCAACTTTCTGCTCATGAAGATACAATGAAAAGATGCTAGGGCTGGATAGGGAACACCCTCCACAAGCCTGCGTCAAAAACCGCTAAGTAAGCTGTAATCCGGAATCCTCAAGTGAAAAGGAATAGAGGAATAGAGGATGGCCAAGAAACATCTGGTGCAAAGGCCTCAAAGCTGACTGCTAGGAGATGGGTTACACCTGGAGTCAGATCGAAAGAAAAGCCCAGAACTGAGATGGGTGGAGAGTCCTGGTTGATGGCCTATACCCCAGAAGGGGTTATAGACACCAGTAAGTACGTAAGTACGGAGAAAGGTGGACATTTTAAATCGTGATTACATTGAGAATATAATGAGTTTAGAAAGGTATCATTTAGCATACACCTGAGAACAGGCTGTCATGAATGCAGATATTTACATAAGGAAATAGGGGCACTTGAGTGCTGAGAGAATACATTTGTCAGTGATGGAAATGTAGTGTTTGTACCTACTAGCCTCTACTTTCCCTAGAATTCCCAGGATCGCTTCGATGTGGAGATTGGACAAAACCTTCTCCTCCCAGGGCCTGATGTTGATAGGCCTGGAGACTCACCACCATTCACCAGGGCATCTTGGTGTGCCCTCTAAGTGACTAAATGGACTCTCCCCCACTAGTGATTCCACTACTTGCAAATGTCCTCCAGTGAGTGTCTGGTGTTTGAGACAGCATTCCCATTATCCACATATCTGACCCATATTTTCCTTATCTGGCTCATGGATGTTGTCTTGGCCAGTTCTCCAAACAACCCTAATTATCTAATCTATCATCACAGCTCATATTCGGATATCTGGGTTGCCTTCCACCAGCCATGTCTGCAGGTGTTGTCGAAGACTTGATTTTGGACAAGTGTGTGTTAAAACACGTGTCTACTGTCAGAAACACTGTCTGCATTTGCTGTCCTTTGTCTTGAAAATCCCTGTGTCCCATTGTGATGGCACATAGCTAAATATTTCAGTTGAGCTCTTGCGTTTCATTATTATTGATTTAAGTAATTGTAAATATTGTTGGACCAGGAATCCTTGCTCTGGTTCTCCAATTGTTTTGCCTTCATGTCTCCTGTTTTTGATGACTTTGTTTTTGGTGGCACATTAGGACTCTGCACAATTTACCACTGAGACCAACGGGAAACATCCATTACAACGCAGTCATTGCAACGACCTACCTTTACAACGCAACTGTTACAACCCAACTGCCTTTACATCACTACAACGCATGCCATAACAACGCATACCATTAGAACGCATGCCATTACAATGCATTATAAGGTAGGTAATGGAGATTTCTTTAGTATTAGGGTGGGTACAGGTTTTGGGGTACATGGGAATAGTAATTCTTACCCCTAGACTATACAACGATTTCCCTACTGTTGCACTCACTGGAGTGGAAATAGTAATTTTTATCCCTACACTATCCAACACTTACTAATTTCTACCCCTACACTATCCAACACTTACCCTACTGTTGCCCTAAAGTATTATGCGTTGTAATGGTATGCATTGTAATGGAATGCATTGTATTAGTAGTTTTAAAAAATGCGTTCTAATGGCATGGGTTGTAAAATCATGCAATGTAATTGTAGTTGTGATGTAAAGACTGCATTGTGAAAGCATGCGTTGTAGCGTCGTATATTCCTACCTGCGCTAAGGTGCTTATGCTCTCGCCCTAAAACATTGCCTTCCATCCATTTGGTACATTTGATGTTCCTGTAGGTCCCTAGTAAAGTGGTTCTACCTGTACTTAGGGCCTGTAAATTAAATGCTATTAGTGGGCTTGCAGTGCCGATTGTGCCACCCACTTAAGTAGCCCTTTAAACATTGCCATTGCAGCCTGTGTGTGCAATTCTAAACTGCCATTTCGCCTGGCAAAAAAGAACCTTTTGCCTGGCCCAAATCTTTCTTTTTAATACATATATGTCAATTCTAGAATAGGTCCTAAAAAGCCCATAGGGCAGGGTGCAGTATATTTAAAAAGTTCGACATATACGTTTAACTTTTACATCCTCTTGTAGTGAAAACTCTTACATTTGTTTTTCATGTCTGAAAGGCCTACCTCTCCCATAGGATAGGATTGGGCTACATTCTCACATTTAATAGGTGATAACTTTCTATTGGCAGCAGGTAGGGAAGTTCAGTTTGGGCACTAAAGAATTGTAATGGGATGCTGCATAATGCTACCATTCACCCCAAGTCACTAACATCTGGGTTTTAGCCATCGTTTTTTTGCTTGCCAGCCCAGTTTAGACTCAGCTTTATGCAAATCAGTCTTGTACCTGCTCCACATGGGAAGAGTCCAGCCCGAAATGCCAAGCCACATCCTCCCTGGACTGGAAACAAGCATCCTGGGACCAGTTTTGGGGTATCACTCCTCATCAGCCAGGCTAACTTGAATCCAGTGGCAGAGTGAGCATGATCCGTGTCTGGGCATACTCATCATCAGAAAAACTTTATCCGATTTTTGGTTCAAACCATAAAAGTTACATTGTAATAAAAACAGCTTAAGTGACAGTGCATAGGTTAAGATGACAACCAAGACAGCAATTAAAGTTAAATAAATAGATAAAAAGCCTGAGGGAACACTCTTTGCACATCCATATAACTCCTAGAATTAACAGTAGCTTTTAAAAAGACCACTATAAAAAATATACAGTCCTCTTTCAGCAATTGCAGGTACACCAGTGCTGGACGAGCCTGTCTAAAATTCATTCTTTTTAAAATAGGAACCAGATAGCATTTGCGAGGAAATTCATATAGTTTACATAAAAACTTGAAATGCAGCATATCCTGCGAAGACTGTCCGTTGCAGCCGCAGGGTGCTGGCTCTTTACCTCTAGTAAAACCTTTGGGTCTGGTGAGCAAAAGGTGAAAAAGGTTCAGCCGAAACCTAGTAAACAGAAATTTCTCATGTGTGGACAAAGACCCCATGAGGTAAGGTGTAGGGAAGTTGAATCCGTTAAATAAAACACATTGACAACTGTGTTTATAGAGAAGAGATTTAATGCAGCTTCTCATGTCATGGTTATCAGTTAATGCACAACATTCTCCCCGTGATCCCACTCGCCATGCAAACCATAACAATTGGTAAAGAGAACACTATCTTCCACGAGCACAGAGTGCACGTGGAAGATAAATACATAACAATATATATATGCAACACATCTCCCCCCCCCTTTTTTTTTTTTACCCCATAATAGCCATAACAAAATCTTTGAACCTACCTGGCACATGATGTTCCCTTTTCTCCCTTTGTTTTTCCACATTTTCATTTGAACAACCTGGATTAGATCTAGGAGGAGCACAAGATCGTACAGTTTCCCCCAACTCTAATTCTCTTGCAGTTTTTAAAGAACGATCAAATCATTTATATAATGATATAATATAATTTTGTTTTCTGTGTTTTAAAACTTATAAATTGGCAATCAGCATTCCTGTTCGCCCACACGCAGTCACCCCAGCATACACACGCTCGTTCCTGCCGTTTTAGGGCAAGGTACCGAGCAGTAGGAAAAATCGTGGCGGCCATTTTGGGGCGGGATAGAGCGGTGAGAGCGCTCTAGGCTCGGCTTCATAAGGAGCCCCCAGGCAGTGTTTTACGAGCTAGCAAGCACTCGGCAGCCTGCCAAACAGCTTGTGAGGGGACAGATAAAATCGTCTCTGTTACCAGAGGACCTGAAATTGTTTTTAGGAAGCGTTACCGACGCGAAGCTTTTAAATATTAGCATTTGTACCTCGTGGAAATAATTTTGTTTTCTGTGTTTTAAAACTTATAAATTGGCAATCAGCATTCCTGTTCGCCCACACGCAGTCACCCCAGCATACACACGCTCGTTCCTGCCGTTTTAGGGCAAGGTACCGAGCAGTAGGAAAAATCGTGGCGGCCATTTTGGGGCGGGATAGAGCGGTGAGAGCGCTCTAGGCTCGGCTTCATAAGGAAACGGTCTCTTCCGCGTTAGCGGACGCGTTTTGAGCGGACGCGCCTCGTCTTCGCCGGAGTCCAGCCAGAGTCAGCCCGTCTGTGCCCGTCCGGGCCAGGCCGGGACATAGGGCACGACCCTCTGCCCACCTCATAGTAAAGATATGCTAACAGGTAACCAACTTAGGGCGTTACGCCCCTCTAGCCATGACACCTGTATAACTTTGAATCCTCTACTAGCTGGTGCACAATCATGCCCAGAGTGTACTCTTACCCTGACTAACTATCAGCCCTATCCTGATACCCCACAGGAGACTGTTTTTAAATCCTATCAACAGAAAGTCAGTACAAAAGAATATTTATTCTTTCTGATAAACTGCCGTTCACTGCCCCAGCATAAATTAGATATTTTTCACCTATTGACTGACAGAAAGCCCATCGCTATATTTTTAACGGAGACGTGGCTCCACGATGGATCGGGCCCCGATGTTGCAACCGCCCTCCCCCCGAGCTATGCTATAGCTAGGAGAGATAGGGTAGGACAAATAGGAGGGGGTATTGCTATTATCTACAGCAGAGAATATGTGTGCACTTTTGAACCTGCAGCTATTCCTAACTGCGAGGCTGCTTCTTTCAAAATTTCCCTCAGTCCAAATTTCACTTTTTCCGGACTATTAATCTACCGACCACCAGTTAATAATCCATCCTGGTCAGATGACTTGGCAAACTTTATCCTACCCCAACATCTAAATGCCCAAAATTACACTGTACTAGGAGATTTGAATCTTCATCTAGACGACGTCCAAAGCAAGACCTGTAAAAATCTAATAGATGACCTTATGGTGTTAGACATGACACTACGTAACAGCGGTCCAACTCACAAAGCCGGACACTTGCTGGACCCTATAATATCAAGCATGAAAGAACTTTCATGGCTTAACACCACGCCTGTTCTCTGGTCAGATCACTTTCTTCTAACTTTTGCCATTCTGCTAGAGCCCAAAAAGGGTCCTATCTCAACTCCTACAGAATCTTTTAGAAGAAACTGGAAATTCTTAAATTTGGAGGAGTTAAACAACGCTTTGAAAGAAAATCATCCAAATTTGGATGGAGATATGGATAGTATTGCAGATCTAACACAAAAGTGGCTAACTAGCGCCGTTGATATGTGCCTTCCCCTAGCCCGTTACAAAGGGAAAGTCCATCGCCCTCCTGCCCCCTGGTTCACAGAAGCCTTAAAGAAAGAAAAATCTAGTTGCAAGAACCTAGAGAGACAGTGGCGAAAAAATTACGACATTTATCAAAAAGAAGTTTATCGAAAGGCCAGAAATTGTTACCATTCAGCTTGCATGAAAGCCAAAGCTTGCTATGTCACCGATACAATTAACATGGCCGTAAACAAATCCCAGACTCTCTTTAATACGGTAAAAGAGTTAGCTGGGGAAAATGCTAGAGCAGAACCTACCCCTCTAAATACCCAGCAATGCCAGGATTTGGCCTCTTTCTTTACGAATAAGATTGAGAACATCGTCTCTAATATTAAAAATGCTAACAAGTCAACAGACAAGCAAGGTAACACCACTCTAGTACCTAGAGTAAACTGTCATCTTGAAACCTGGCCTCCTATTAAATTAGACATACTGAAGGAATTACTTAAATCCATCAAATCGGGTTCCCCATGTGACCCTATTCCTGTCAGTATCGTAAACAAATTAGAGGATGCTGCCTTGACTCCCATAGCAGAAATACTGAATGCATCCATAGAGCAAGCTACAGTTCCTGCTCTATGGAAACATGCTATGGTCAGCCCCCTACTTAAAAAACCAGGCGCAGACCCGATGATATTGGCCAATTATCGCCCAATTTCGCTGCTACCCGCCTTTTCCAAGATTCTAGAGAGACATATCCATAAGGCACTTTCAGCATATGTAGAAAACAATAACCTCCTACATTCGTCGCAATCGGGGTTTAGGAGTGGTTTCTCTACTGAGACGGCCCTGCTCGGGGTCACAGAAAAGATCAGGGAGCTTATGGACGATGGCCAAACAGTAGCACTGGTCTTGTTAGATCTCAGTGCGGCTTTCGACACCATTTCTCACTCCATACTGCTGGACAGGCTGGGGGAGAATGGTGTCGAAGGCAAAGCTCTGAAATGGATGAAATCCTACCTCTCCCTCCGTACTTTTCAGATCTCCTCTTCGGAGGCTTGCTCTGAGGTATTCCACTCTCCTCATGGAGTGCCACAAGGATCAATTTTGAGCCCTCTGCTTTTTAATTTATACCTTCGTCCACTGGCCAATCTTGTAGAAAATGTTGGCTTAAGTTTAATGACTTATGCAGATGACTCACAAGTCCTTTTCTCACTCTCCAAATCTGACACGTCTACCCCATCTGCATTAAAAGTTGGCCTCCAAGAAATTTTTTGCTGGATGTCAGACAACCAGCTTAAACTGAATGGAGATAAAACGGAGGTGCTCCTGCTGGGAAATAGCAAAGATCTCTGGAATGATTCCCATTGGCCACCATCATTGGGTAAACTTCCATCTCCCGCCACGCAGGTTAGAAACCTTGGGGTCACCATTGATGACTGTTTATCTATGTCCCAGCAAGCAAACAAAGTGGCAGGTATATGCTTCACCATTATCAAATGGTTACGCAAAATCATCTGGATGCTGCCACCTACTACCCAGAAGACCGTGGTCAATGCCTTAGTGACATCTCGGCTTGATTACGGCAACATCTTATACCTGGGCTCAAATAAGGCAGTGATAAAGCGTCTGCAACTAGTGCAGAACGCTGCGGCTAGATTGCTCTGTAAAATCCCCAGATCTGCTAGGATCACCCAACATCTCAATGATCTGCATTGGCTCAAGGTTGAGAACCGTATCCGTTTCAAAGCCTTGAGCTACTTATTTAAAATCAAAGCTGGCACTGCCCCTAAATATCTTCAGGCCCTTGCAAAGCCCTACCTCCCAAATCGTAACCTGCGTTCAGGTACAGCGGCAAATTTTGCAGTACCTAGGTTTAAAAGAGCCAGAATAGGCGGGAGATCTTTCTCCTACCTGGGGCCAATGCTGTGGAACACGCTGCCCTCCCACATTCGCAAGGAAGAAAGCTATGTGAATTTTAGAAAGAACATAAAAACGTGGCTTTTCAATAAATAATTGCTTTGTCTGTTCTCTCCCCAGTGATCTCTGAGTGTCTAGCGTTCCTGGCGCCGGGAAACCCTTTGTGGGTAGCTGCGCGCCTTACAAATGCTATAAAATAAATAAAAATAAAATGAAATCCTATTAAAATTCCACACACTTCCCCCTTCTATCCTGACCGCATTGTTAAAGACCTCAATAACTTACTTCTGACCAACATTGAGATCCCTTAGAGACATTGGTGTTTCTTTTAACTCGAACAAAATCACCAGTGACCACCTTTAGCTTGCTCAGATGACCTCTTTTGTTGTCCATGTCCACTTTCATTTTACTTTTGTACTTCTCAACTCTTTCCTTTACTACATCATAATCAACGTTGTTCCATTTACCACTTGAAACTTTCCCTTTTAACCACCAAGGAACCAAAGTAGTACTAGGCTTCCTCCCCCTCAAAAGTTCAAATGGGCTGACTAAAGTAACCGAATTAGGAGAGGTCCTGTAAGACAGGAGCATGGAACCTAAAGCATTCTTCCAATTCAGACCACTCTTAGTAGAAAGCTGAATGGCCTCTTTCACCACCCGATTAAAGCGCTCCACCTGTCCATTTGCTTCAGGATGGAAAACAGCAATCCTCTTGTGAGTTATTCCACACTTATTGAAAAAAACTCTATGTCCTTACTAATAAATTGTGGACCATTGTCTGTGACGATTACTTGCAGAATACCCTCTCTGCAAAAAACACTATCTAAAAACTCAATAATTCTCTGAGACGTGACCTCTGACCATTTTTATTTCGGGCCACTTAGAAAAGTAATCGATCAAAACAATACCAAAACTCTCTTCCCTAGGCAACACATGAAATGGCCCGACAATATCAATGCCCAACTTCCTCCACAGCCCGTCTGGGAATTCCACAGGGATAGATTCAGCACGCAGAGGAAAAGCAGACTTGTCACTATTCGCACAACTACCACGAAGTCGTACAAATTGTTCAATAGAAGAGTCAATCCCCGGCCACCAAAACATATCCCTAATACGTCTCCGCGTTAAAGAGATACCCAAATGTCCCCCGTGGCCAATCTCCTTGATGGTGCGCCTAAGATTAAAAGGAGGAATTATTTTATCTTCCCTTAGAACAATACCATTTTCAATAGCTAACTCACCATTAATCTTAGCGAAACTCATTAACTCCCCAGACAATTTCCTCGTCTCAGGCCAACCTTGAACAATAAACTTCTTTACTTCACTTATCACCACATCTTTCTCCATCTCAAAAATACAAATTTCTTCCTTCAAAACATGCTTATCACTACCAATCAAGTTCAGATCACGAACAGTAAACGCTACCTCACAATCATCTTCCTGAAAAACACCTTCTTCAACAATGGGCAACCTGGACATGCAATCAGCGTGGAAACTGGCCTTCCCCTGGACATACTCAATAGAGAACCGAAAGGATTGTAATCTTGAGGAAAGTCTTGCCAACCGGGCCGACATAGACCTACCTCCACCCGGGGACATCAGAAACACAAGAGGCTTATGGTCCGTTTTAATTACAAACTCAGTTCCCCAAAGGAAACTTCTAAAATGCTCGGCCCCCCACACACTAGCTAGTAATTCTCTTTCGATCACAGAATAATTTTTTTTAGCTTCCCTCAACGCCCTAGATGCATAAGCAACTATCCATTCATTGTGATCGTCCCTCTGTAAAAGAACTCCACCCAGTCCTAAACAACTTGCATCCACCATCACAATGCATTTCTTTCCAGGGATGAAAGGTTTTAAGCACGGAGCATTAACAATGAACTCCTTCAGCACATTAAATGCAACAGACATCTCTTCAGACCATTTAAAAACAGCATTTTTCTTAAGTAAACATCTAAAAGGATCAACCTTGACTGAGTACTTAGGAATGAATTTAGCATAAAACTCAGTTAACCCCAAAAACGCCACTAATTGTTCCTTAGAAGATGGAAAAGGTGCATTCACAATGCTTTTAACATGCTTTCCCTTAGGCCTAATACCGTCCCCACTAATAGTATGACCAACGTACTCAACTTCCTTCGCTTTGATGTTGCATTTTTCTAACCTGAGCGCGAGACCCTTCTTGGCTAATGCAGCAATAACACAATACAAATTGCGATCATGATCCTCATCACATTTCCCATATACCAAGATGTCGTCTTGGAAAGCGACAGCCCCGTCCAATCCGTCCAAGGTATCCTTCATTAACCTCTGAAAGACAGAAGCTGCACTCGCAAGACCAAAAGGCATTCAGCAATACCTGTAGAGACCCTCGGGAGTGATAAAAGCAGTCATATTTTTAGATTCTTCCGACAATACCACTTGATGGTACTCACTAGTCAAGTCAATGCAAGGAAAGACTTTCGCATCTGCTAAAGTGGAAACCATCTCATGTAAATTAGGTAAGGGATGAGCATCCACCCAAATAGAGCGATTCAAACTGCGTAGATCGACATACAATCTGAGCTCACCAGAAGGTTTGACCGAAATCACAATCGGAGAAACCCACGGTGAGGATTCAATAGGCTCTATTATACCATCATCACATAAATTTTTCAACATGTCCTTCAATTTACCACGATAAGAAATTGGAACATTTCTTACCCTATGTCGTATGGGAACAGAATTTTCATGTAGCTTGATAGTGTGCTCAAACCCAAGATACTTGCCTAATTTCCCACTGAACACATCAGGAAATTCCCTTCTTAGCTTCTCAACCAAGGCATTACTATTTTGCGTAGGTAGTTCAATAGCAAACACAGGAGTGTTTGCCCTAGGGTCAAGCTTAATTCCTAAAACAAATTGTTGTGGCCATCCAAATAATGACTTCCCACTTTTTGTCACATAAACTTTGCCTGATGCATGGTTTTTGCCAAATACTAACTCAGCTGAAAAATATCCCACTAAATCAATTTTATGGCCCGTATATCCACCAGGAGATACATCGGGTGATGTTAAACACCTCCCAGGCCAATTGTCCTCAAAGATCTTGCGGGCAATAATAGTAAACCAAGCACAAGAGTCAACATAGAAGTCTAACTCGATACCATCTACTTTGACGATGCAAGATGGAAATTTGGAAACACCTTCAACACAACAAACGTTAATAACAGTGTTGATGTCATTCTCATCATTACCCGTACTGAGATCATCATCACTTGATTAATGCATGTAATGAACTTTTTTTGTGATGACTTACAGAATTTAGTGAAATACCCTTTTCTATTACATTTAGCACAAACTTTATCAAAGCCCGTACAAATTCTTGTAATTGGCTAAGTGCGAATTACTACCACATCTAAAACACAACAGTGTATGACTGCATTTCTCACTATATTGATTCATACTCTTATGATTAGTATCAAATTTGTTGGAAGTGTTACTCCTTTGACTGGAAGACATCTTTTGTTTATTCTGTTCTTTCAGTTCCTTATTTACATTAAAAACATCACTTTTATCCTTACCCCTAATTTCCTTAACAAACTTTTCTGAATGCTCAACTGACTTAGCAATATCAATCGCTGCATTCAAGGACAAATCAGGGGTAGACCATAATTTCTCTTGAACTTTTTTACTATTCGTACGCATCAAAATCTGGTCTCTTAATACCTGGTCATAAGAGATATGTTCAAATGCGCAAGTAGCTGCGAGTGATCTTAGAGAAGATACATAATCTTCAATGGATTCCTCGTCGCGCTGCTTACGAGAGTAGAAAATAAACCTTTCCATCACGACATTTTTCTTTTTCCCAAAACGAATGTTAAGTTGGGTAGAAGCATACTGATACACATTAATTCTACCCGGGTTAATTAACACAGGAAGAGTTTTAAATTCTTTAAGTCCAAAACCACCTAAACAGTGCTTTAAAAGAGAAAGTTTCCTCTCTGCTTCACAATCTTCACCTTCCATGACCTCCACATAGGCTAAAAACATTGGCTCCCAAACTTCTCAAGACATAGGAGGTTCGCCAGAAGCTGTTAGAAATGAAGGAGGAGGTGATATACCAGGCATTTTATCAAGAGAAATAATTAAAAAATAAATAAATAAATAAATAATCGTAAAAAATTGCAAGAATTGAAATAACAAGCTAATAAGAAAGTTCATGAAGATTACTCATAGGTATAAAAGAAACAACTTAATATTCCCAAAAGAGTGTAAAGTCAAATCAACCATATTGCTGTTGTAGAAGTGGCAACAATGCCAAAACCCATTTTCATGTGTATCATAGAGCGAGCATCGCTGTAACTTCCCAGATGAAAAGATGACACGTAACCATGGAAAACTTCAAACAAAAATGGTCGCCGACGTGCAAACGTGATGAGGTATGACCCACAATGCAACGCCTTCCAATAATCCCTAGTGTGTCAATCCGGACTACAGTAAGAAGACGCAGCTAAGCAACAACATGGAAATTCGTGGAGAAGATTCTCTAAGTTGCCGTTGATACGTGTCTTCAATGCTCCAACAAAGTAAGTTCAATAATAAACAAACAGGATACACAAGATGTCGGGAACAAATAAAAATAGATAATAGATTATGAAAACACAGAGACAGCCGCAGGTGCTATCAAATGCACACGTGTAAAGCGTAACAGTAGACTGCCGCAGGAGCAATCAAGGCTCAAAAAAAATAAATAAATAGATGTAATTCCAACTCCGGAAAAGTTGAAGAAACACAGTTGAAATAATGGATACACCACCGCTCGGTTAATGCGGTCGAAAAAGTTTCCAAACGAGGAACGCCACCGCTCGATAACTGCGGTCGAGAGCAAAATAAATTAAATAATCTCACGTGATTATTCTCCTTGTGCAGGATCCCATCCTCGTCGCCAGTGTAAGGAAGTTGAATCCGTTAAATAAAACACATTGACAACTGTGTTTATAGAGAAGAGATTTAATGCAGCTTCTCATGTCATAGGTTATCAGTTAATGCACAACATTCTCCCCGTGATCCCACTCGCCATGCAAACCAAAACAATTCGTAAAGAGAACACTATCTTCCACGAGCACAGAGTGCACGTGGAAGATAAATACATAACAATATATATGCAACATAAGGTTCTGCCCTTGGGGTCGTTTTAAGAATTATATACGTCCGCACGCAGGGTTTCAGTACCTCCTTGGCTTCCCTTTCCATGTTCCTTAGTGACAAAAAGGCTACTTTGGTCGCTTCCACATCCTTCTTTTTGATACCTTCAGGATTGGTGAATAAGTATATAAGTATATAACTCAGCCACGGAATACGAGCCGAGTTGTCAAGAGACATACAATCTCTTAGAATCAGGTGAGTAAGAGACAGGTCTTTGTTCAGTCAACATTTTAGCCAAAAAATCAGGAGTCGCAGGGAAAGTGCATCATTTACATAGGGAACCCCCAGATCTTCATGGACCGCTAGATTAGATGTACCTCGGGGAACACATAGAATCACAGTTTAGAATATGCCAGTTGGTATTAATGATGTGTTTCACTTTGGTATTCAATGTTTAGCTACGCACACTAGTTGTTTTTGTTCAGGCCGCCTCACTGTTCTTAGTAGGTTGTCCCTATTGAAACCTCTTATCCTCCGACATCCATGCTCCACTCCACGCTGGTCCCACTTCAGAATGAGGCAGTCTATCTATGGTATACAGAAACTAAGGTGAGCAAGACATGTAGGACCCTGTTAAGATCTTGTAACACAGTGTGTCCGTATCGGATAATTCCCCCATCGATTGCAATGCTTGAAACCTAAGCCTATTATGTCAGCATTCATGGGATTTTAGTGATAATATTCATGTTTACAGTACATAATACCTCGAAGAAGTTAGCCCCTCCAGCAAATGCTGTTATATATAGAATAAGACCTAGTTACAGACTTGATATGACAGTCTGGAACGACACCGAGGTTAGGCAACTTATGTCGAATCGCCCCAGACAGAGACATCAGCCATTTATACTAATTTGTTAAACATAAATAAGACAGGACACGTTTCATCTCCATCTCTTCCTCATTAGAGAAAATAATCGCTTTTCCATACATTTGCCATCCATGCGGAATGCACTCTGGGGCTATACCTGTGAGATCTATATATCATAAACCAGGTAACATTTGGCGATTTTAATCCAATTTGATTCTAATGTTTATTTAACGAGGAAGATGATGTAATTTAATGCTAGGCTCTCCATTTACAGATCCCTATTATGACACAGAGCGTTACCCTATATACCTAAGAAACCTCATCTGATCTCCAGACGTGATCAGCGCTACCGTACACTGGTTGGATCTTTAAATAAGACAAAAGGTATCCATACACTGACTAAAAACGCCTCTGCTAGCCTCATCTTCTCATCCATTCAAAATATAGAACATTGGCATAAATGATAATTTGCTGTATATTCACCAGTTCTCAGCTACATTGGAATATTTTAAAACTACAATTTCGTGGCATTCTTCATTCCTAGCCATAAGATATAAAGTAAGCATTTTAGAGAGTATCCCCTACCATACTGGGCGCTATATAAGTTAGACTGGGATGTTTGGTGTCCACAATCCTTTCACTTCCAATACTACTCTCTTCACATCCTATAAATCTTTCTCCTTCTTTTCTTTTTCTTTTCTTCATTTCAATTCGCATGTTATGTCTTAGATTTCTTTTTCTTTTTAAAGGAATATAAAATGAAGGTCTACCAAGTCAATCAATGTGTCAATTTTTTCATGTATCAGAAATGATATAACTTAAAGTATAGTTTAGACAAAAAAGCAGAGTAATGACAATGTAAATGAATATTTAGTATGTTTTTTTATTAATTTCAGAATTTGTGGCTTTTCCTGACAAAGACGTACTTTACGCCGAAACGCGCGTCGAAGATTAAGTATTTTGGCACATGATTGTCCCTTTTAAAAGTGTTTTTTAATTAGATCTTTGTAATAAATGACATAATTACTGTATGTTTGTACAGAATAAGATGGTTTTTATATTTTGTGAAATTTGATATGTAAAAAATACATTTTTGCAGTTTTTTTATTAATTTGCTGTTACATTCAGTTACTTTAACTAGACACATAAACTACGATTTTTTTTATATATAATCCTTGCCTAGGAAGTTATTTTTCATTGTGTATTGTCCTGTCCTACGAATTTTATTTCTACCACATCAGGGGGTCCTTGTTACTTACAAGAAAGTCAGATTTTAAGTCACTATTCTGAGAATGACACTTTTTACAAAAGTTGCCATTTTCTTGTCCCTACCATTTGGTGCACATTACTAGGTGTAGCTGCCAGTTGGTCTTTGTGTGTTACTTACAGACAGTGAGGGGTATAGGTGTTGTCAGGATGGGTCTTCTCTATCACAATGAGAGAAAGGAGCTTTTGCCTACCCTATTTACACATCACAAAGACCCTGCCTCGGCACACTAACAAAGGGTTTCACACTAGTCTTTTGTGCCCCTAGACAAGCTGGACCCAGCGCAGGCAGGAAGGAAATACCAAACACCTCTGTAGAGGAAGGACTCTTCCACCTCAAAATATGCACCAGGTTTAAATATTGGACCCTCAGACCCAACTCTTCAGTGCACTTCTGGACCGGTGGAAGACTCAGAAGAAAGACTGCTGCGCTGCAATGTTGCAAAGAGGCTGCCCTGCTGCCCTTCAAACCTGCTGCCCTCCTGTGTGAGAGAGGAAGACTGGACCTGCATCTTGCACCTAGAACCACCAGATTGACTCCAAGGCCTAGTTGACTGGCCTCCTAGTCAGACCCTCAGAGACAGAAAAAGCCCCAATCATCTTGAGCCCAGCTTCATAGAGGTCGGCCTGAACTTGTGACTTAGTCCTGATCCGGTGAGACTGGATAACTACAGTTGGTGTTTTGTGCTTTTACCAAAACGTTTTAAACTGCATATCTCCAATTTTATTAATTGTATTTTTGTTGTTTTAGTTTCAAATAATGTATTACATTTTACTCTCTTTGCGTACATTGGTTTCAGAGTTTTCTTGTGCTGCATAAATACTTTACACATTACCTCAACTTAAGCCTGACTGCTTTGTGCCAAGCTACCAGAGGGTTAAGCAGAGGTTAATTTGGGGTGTGCTTGTGCTTCACCCTGACACTCTACTCAACCAGTAACCCAATGTTTTACAAATATATTCCCAAAGGTGACATGGAATGTTTGGGACGTTTTCAGAGCTTAATGGGGTTTAGTTTGCAGACATATGTTGGCTATCTTCTGGAACTGTTTACCTTTTTTGTTTTGATTGGTGTAATACCTACCAATTTTCCTCTTTACTATTGTTTCTATGTCTCATGTATTTTTTGTCATATTTGTTATTAGACTGCCATGATCGTCACTCCAGGCATTTGGACAATGCTATTCTTTGGTTCGTTCTTATGAGTATCAAAGTTGATACCTATGCAGCTGAATAAAAATGGTCTTCAAATTCATGCCCAGTTGAAAGATTATATCAGAACAGAAAAAATTGTATCTCATTTTACTACAAGAAAGTCTAATAGCACCCAAAATGTCCTTAATGCAAGAGCTATTGAAGGATGGTGCATGGAGAACTAGACTAGAAGCATCAGAGACTAGTTCTACAGATAAACATTGTGCCTGGCTGCCTGTCACCTGCTTCTGATTCAACTGAAGGAAGCACAAGAGCACAGCATTACAGATTAAAAGTGTACCCAGCTGCCGGTCGCCTGGTCTCTAATTGCCCAAGACACCATCATCCCAGATAAACAATCTATTCAACTGCTTGTCCCCTACTCTCTGATTACGGCTAAATGAAGTTCACCTGGAAAGGGGTGGTGGGGTGGAATGAAGAGTTACACATGGTGGCCAATTCGTTCTTGTGATATCACTTTAACAAACTACCAAGCACTTGGTCTCCGTATGCATATATGTGGTATTTGTGGTCATGCAAGCCTATCCTAAAGGCAATCATTCAATGAGTGGCAAAAAAGGATGTTAGATTGTTGGAACAGTACTCAAACACTACTCCACTGTAATGCAATATTCTTCATAGAAGTGCTTTTTCAATTCTGTCCTTAAATTGGAGTAGCATTTGAAGAGGGGGATGGTGAATCCTGATGGATGTTGTTCCAGATCCTGGCGGTCTAGTAATAATAGGCCTGCACCTAGATGTTTTTTTCCCCTTCTTTGTCTCCAGCTTGATGTTGTCCTGGTGTGCTCAGAGCCATCAGAAATGGTGATCTTGTATGTAAGAGAAGCAGGAGAGATCATTTTGATGGCTTTGTAAATGATGCAATTGGTTTTTGAAATGGTGGGGACAGCAAGGGAAGCCAACAGAGTTCCATCAGGATATTTTTGATGTGATCCTATTTCTTTCAGACCTCGATGAGAGGTGCTGCGGCATTTAGAATACACTTTATTGGGGAAAATGTGAAATCTGGGAGCCCATGGGTGTTATTACCATCGAGATGCAACAGTAGAACGGTGTAAAAGAAATAGTTTCACTTTCTTTAGAAGAGAGAGATTGTATTAGCCTGACAGTTTTGACAAAGTCTTGCTTGAGAGTGAGGTTGGTGTCCAGGGTAAATCCAAGTGACTTGTCATTCAATGAAAGTTGGGGTTTGATGCTGTCATGGTCCATGACATTGAGCCACGTGTGTACTACTTCTTGCTTGATACTGTTTGTAAACACAGGGAATATGTATTGATAGAGATGATAAGGCAGGTACTGGACATCCAGTTCTGCACCAGGTGTTGGCACTGTTTGAGACATAGGATGATTGGAGCAGAGGGGACATTTAGGTAGATTTGTGTATTGGCAGTATATTAGTGAATTATGCTGTTATCTGTGAACAGAGCCCCAAATGGTCCATATAAGGGGTGAAAATGACAGTTTACAGTATGGAACCTTGAAGTGTTGGCTGGCAAAGAACAGGGGTGGCGGGATGGAGGTGGGGAACAAGAAATAAAACAAAACATGTACCCTTTTGCCAGCCTCTTTCTCTCCTCAGCTTCAGTCCCTTCTCATGGCTGCCTTCTCCTCAGCTTCGTCACAGAAGCACACAGACTCCCTCCCCTAAGACAATCACAATGCTGTAATGCAAACTGATGATTGGTCTGAGCACGAGGTTTGGACTCAGCGGATCATAGGGGACTCTTACTCTCGAAGTGCATGGCGCCAGTTTGGCTAGGGTCTGAGCCATGACCATGAATACTGCTCACTTGACTGGTGCACTTCCACCTTTAGGGACCTTTGGCTGCCTGAGAAGGGACTTGGCAGAACTTCCTGCTCCAAATGCTTGGTTTTCTTTGACCTAGAAGGGATAGGAGAAATATAGGTGTATATTCACAAGAATGTGTGATAACTACAGCAAGAGTAGCGTAACGCAACTTTCAACATCGCAGCCTATCGTGAGAAAATAACCCTGTGTCAACGTGGAATTCACAACAAGGCGGTAGCATGTGATAGACACCAGATAATGCTTCAAATGTCCACGTAAAAATCAACGACACGCCGCAAAAATGCAATACACGAACGCTAAAATGCATGCGATGAAGCCAACCGCTGTACAAAAAGTAGCAAAAAAAAGCCACTGCGTCTGATGGAACAATGCACCATAAAATCCTGGAAAAAATACACCAGAAACAAGCCAAAGCATGTAGCAACATGTATGCACCCTGACCCAGTTCAGAGGCCAACTCAAACCCCACAACCCCCACGGACTACCGGCAAGGAACAACGGGGTCGGGGAAGGTCAAGGAGAAGAGGGAGAGGAAGACGGGGTGCAGACCGCAGGACAACAAGACCAGCGTCACGGAGGTGACAGAACACTACCAGCAACTAACCCACAAGCAGAAGAATCCGGCACCCCAAACAGTCACAACATACACTGCCATACAGTCTGCATGGAAAATAGCACAATGCGCCAACATATATGTCAACACAAAGGACACACGCACCTCCCCCTCACATCCCAGAGGGGCACACGCCACCTGCAGCAGAGCACATAATACAACACATCAGTGATGCCGGAGAGGACCACCACACCTTCTACACCGACGCCCTAGAACAGCACATGGATATTCCACACAACCCCTCACCAGGACCCGGACAGCCAAGCTACTCAGAGGAGAACACCGCGCCTGCATCCGACCACACAGCAGGAAGCACCCTCAAGCACAGCTGGCTCACAACACTTCACCCATCCATACATGGCACCCCAATGGCATGTGTCAGCATACCAAAAAGAGGTGGTCCAACAGGTCTGGTGGGGGCCGAACACATGGAATGCAAATCAGGACACATACGTAGGGGTCTATCACCCGTCAGGGCCCACCCACACCTCACTAAGGAGACTCACGCTGCCATAGAGACAGATGCAGTTGCACATCCACAGCACAGAACCACATCCAGGGGCTCGCAATTAGCAGTCACACACCCATGTTGGCTGTGCGATCGATGGCCCTGGCCACTCCCCTCACAATTTGAGTGGGTGACGACAAAGCTACATGTGCAAGCCCCAACCCGCTGCCTCCGGTGACATGTCTGCATTCGATGTACACCTCACAATGTAAAGTCGTAGGGCCCAGGGCCCACAAGCATACTACAAGACCACAGAGACACACACAGAGATCATGTTAGAGTGGCTACAAGCATATGCGCCCGGCCCCTTTATTGCAGGGTCACATGTACAGTGACGCCTGTGCTGGATGTGAGTGGAGTGAGTGTAAGCCAACCCGCACAGAATGCCTGGTGTTGGCAACCACTTGGACATTGGACACCAGTGCAACAGAAACAGAAAACACATGTAATACAGAGTCAACTGCTGAGCAACATGGGGTGATCTGGATAAAGTCCAGACTACAGCCAACAAACATATAGAAGTGTCCATGAATCGCAGTGCACTGGGCTGTGGACACTAGAGGTGAGCGCACTCATGTGCAGAAAAAGTCTCTGATTGTGTCCCTTCAATACATTCCTGATGCAGATGCAGTGGTGTGTGTCAGACCTGCATCATCTTCGCCATCAACGTCTCAGGGCCCCTCGCTGTTTGAGGTGAAATACCTGCGCAACCGCTCCACTGCTCAAAACACAATCAGCTACGGACAATGGCCTTCGGTGCACTGAGTCACTGGCACCTGGAATTCAGGGAATCAGGCCAATGATGGCATCCACGACAGGCCTGAGCAACCCCGAAGTCTGTCAGGACCATTGCTCAAACTTTGGCAGATGGCGTTTTGAGGTGCTCCTTGCGGTGGTGGCGTGTGCCTCCTGTGGTGATGCGTCATCTGGGCCGGTCTGGACTCGCTTTGGTGTGTGAGCCCTGGTGGGACGTATTTGGGCCCAGAGGCTGCATACAAGGCCACAGAGTAATGGTGTTGATGACCCCGAGGCTTACACCTCAGGGGCCAGCCTATGTCTCCGGAGAAGGCGTCCCGGATAGGACCAGCACAGAGTTAGTGGCCCAGGATGCACTGCGGCCAACCCAGGCACCCAGCCACAGGACAGTGACTTGCGGTGCAGTCAGATGGGCCATGCGACCTGAGCGGGTAACCATCATTGTCCGAGGTGTATGTATCGGGTGTTTCGGGGGACAGTGGAAGGTGTCCTCCAGGGAAAGACGCCAAAAGGTTTGATTTTATCCGGAAGCAGCAAATGGAGGAGTGGAATGCAACAGCCCGTTGCCACCACCAATTCTGTATCACCTACATGGGGGTGAAAACTGCCCCCTTGTCCATAGGCTCAGACGCCACCACTGTTCGACCAGAGAGTGTCCATGAATGTCTTGGAATAGCCTTAGTGGCACCGGGGCTGAGTGGGGATGCAGACTGCGATGATGCCGGTACACTGATATGGACTCCGCCATTTGTGAATCATAACTCTGTGACCTACTGGACCGCAGTGTAGACCGTGGTCAGCAGTGGCCCGCAACCACGTGTCTTTGGCTCGCGACGCACAGCGCTAGTGACACCAGGTCAGTTGTCAGGAGTGTATGAACACCTCCGTAACCATGATCCTTTTCTCTCCGCCAAGATGCAAGGTGACATCCTCTTAGGCCTCTCCTTGCGTGCAATGATGTGTAATCTGCCTTTGCATACTCTGTTTTCGTCCAGACTGATCTTCCTCTTACTCCTCTTTGTGCGACCTCTGGTGTGGACTCAGCCATTCGTGAATCGCGACTAGGTGCTGGATGTGAGACCTACTGGTCCGCAGGGTTGTCCTGGCGTTGAACAGGGTTTGTGGCAGCACAGCTCACCGGATGGTGTTGGACAGGGTTTGTGGCAGCACTGCTCGCCAGATGGCTCGCCAGGGTTTGTGGCAGCATGTGTCACAAGATGCCCATATGGAACTATGCCTCACTGATCGGGGGTCTGGTGCTGCGGCCGCTGTCCCAGATTTGGGGTCACTGCCATTCAGGAGCCAGAACACAGTTTTACATATGGGAGCCACTGAGTGGCAGAGGTCGCCGGTAGAGTATGTGAACAAGAAAGGAGTGATGTAGGCCAGCATCGGGGGGACAGCGGTGGTCTGAAAGGCTGGCCGGGTCGCGGGCCTCAGGCTTGGAGCTTATACTGGCACGTAGTGGGCTCTCCATGACACACAACGGTGTTGGATGCTGATTAGTGTGGCCTGGCTGCGTGGGGTTGGGCCTGACGGCTTTGTGGTCTAGCGAGCCAGGGTATGGCAGGTGCACAGGATCTCAACAAACTCCGCTAACGTGGACAGCGTCAGCCTCGTGGTGGGGTGGGAGGTGCTGCCCTGGCAGAGACGTTGGGCTTTCCGGAAGAGGCCAACGCCTAGGGCTACGTGCTTTTAATTCACACTCTAAGCTGGCCTGGCATATGCCTGCCCATCCCACTCTGCTCACACTTACAGGGAGGGCGTAACAGGCAACATTTACGCAAGGACCGCCACTAGCTGCGGTGACATGGTTGCGTCCACTGTCCACTACACCCCATTCACCAGAGGTGTAAGTGGCCGTGGATATGGGTGTGTTCTGCATACTGCGGTCTGTTCAGCACTTCGCCCCCACTCTTGGCATTGTGTACTTTCCCAATCATGGTTCTACTACATCCTTCACACATGCCTAGTTGTCACCTCTCGCCAAATTTACCTATTGTGTGGCTGAGGTGCCATGCCGTTGATTTATCATGTTCACGGCTTGCCCCTGTTACCATTGTGAGTTGTGCTGATGTGTGTGGTGTGTGGGCATGTTGTTGTGCATGTTGGTTGTGGACTTGTGACGTGTGCATTGCCAGAGTTGTGTATTGCATGGCTGTGGAGTTGCGGTGAGTGGGGTGTTAATTGGGAAGTTGCTAAGGGGCTGTGCATTTCCCTTGGTGCCATCCTGGGACCGCTGGTTGCTGTTGGACTGTCGGAGGGTGAAGGGATCATGCACACTGGCTGTGTATTTGGAGGCGGGATTGGTCTGGGTCTCACAGTGTTCTGATGTTGCCTGCACATTGATGTGTGACGTGCGCTTCCTGTTGTGCTGATTGTGTGCTGTGTCACCAGGGGGCACAGGTGGGACATGTGTGCAGTAGATTGCCCACAACACGTGCGTTCATCCAGCTATGGCGTATGGTCCTCCCTTGGTCTCCAGTGGTCCCTGTGCATTGTGTTTGCCGTACGGGGACTGCGGTTCCAGGGTGATGGTGATGTCCAGGACAGGTGTCGGGGTCTTGGATATGGCTGGTTGTGAGACTCCGCCGACTCTGGCAGGTGTTGGTTAGGGTGTGCCAGGGGCCAACAGGTGGTGCACAACCAGTAGCTTGGTGTGGAGTGGGATGTTGGTTGTCCACTGTGTTGGTGCAGTTGGCCTGTTGGGTGATGACAGCCAGGATGCGTAGGATGGTTGTTCCTTTCAGCCTGTAGTGGACAGTGACATTGTCAGATGTTGTACCTGTCAGGCAGGTGCTTTTCCTGGGGGGCCGCTGTCTTTTGTCTGCGCTGCCTCTGTGGTATCTGGGGGGTGGTGTGCCGGGTGGGTGTAGTGGCCCTCTTGGGTGTCTGTGCTGCATGTTCAGTTGCTTCATGGCATCTGTTGCCCTTCCAATGATGCCCTGGGCAGGGCTCCCTATTGTGGTACAGGCTGCCGTCCGACTTTACACCAGGTCAGAGCAGGTGCAAAATTCATGCTGCTAACACGCCTTATCGCGTGTTTTGTGTTCTTATCGCTGATCTGTCTGGTCGTTGTGAATGTTGAGGTGTGGTGTTGTCGCAGATTTTGGCACGGGAACGCCTACTCTGCATCTCATTAGCGATAGTTTTAGGGGTCCTCTGTGGCGATGTTTTTTGCAGCTGCTATCGTGGAAAAACTGGTGCTGTGGGCTGTTAGCACCGGCTTGTGAATGGTGGGGTAAATTTATCACGACTTTGGCTGCGATAAAGTGCCGTTATTCGGCGAAAGCTCCTTGTGAATATGCCCCCTAGACTTTTAAAGATTGTGTAGTTTCTGCTCAGGTTGCCAAGTTTACATTTCTTTCACCTCTAATGGTGCACATTTGTACAGGAATAGGCAGCATCCCAGCCTTTTAAAAAAAAGTGCATGGCTACTCCTATGGCACACATTCTGCCATATGGATTACTAGATTGTCTCTCATTACCAGCTTTTTGGTGAACACATAGCCAATACCTGGGTGCCCCTCTTGATTATGTAGTGTTGTGCAGCTGCCTAAATAATGCAGTCCTGATTAAAATGATTACCCGCATGTCTGTCTCTCATACCTTCTATTCCATCACAATGCTAGGCGCTGCACCACAAGACAAGAGTATTGTCAAGATAAAGGGAGATGATGTACCCTTACAACCAGAGCTACCGACTTTGCAGCTGGGGAACCAGGTTTGATCCTTGGCCCTGGCTAAACATCCTGGGATTCTGGGCAAATAACTTAATCGCCCTGTGCCTACCAAAAATGAATGTGTTCTGGTGTAACGTAACTGGTGCTCATATAAGGCGCTCAAATATATTCCGGTCGACTTTGCGCTATATAAATCTGCAAAAAAAAAAGGAGTACTCCTCTGGTCGCTCCAGCATATTAATAATTCCACATTTATAAAATGACACTAAAACACCTACTTCTTTCAATCACAGCAATTTTAATACTCTGTCAAGTATTCATGAACGGTATAGCATGCTATGCATCTGCAATTTCTTCTGTGCCCCTCTTCGACGTATGAACGGAAATACACATGCTACACAATATCATTAAACCTTTTTTGGAACTTGATTCACTCCAAACATGCGAACAAGGAGAGCTGGGCGGAAAATGTAACAACTGGGATTCCTTGACCTTTGAATATCAGTGCAAGTGGCGTTGCAAGGAAGGAGGAGGCGGCGCCTTTCTTTTAGTAAAAGGCCAGGATATTTTTAGGCTTACAGTAACAAATGCATGTGCACTGCTGCAAGCTGCAGCTGTGTGCGCACACACACAAACACACACAGTGCACGTAATGAAGCAAATCGTGAATGTGTATGTGCATTGTTGTGAGACAGTGGTCAACATATCTAATGATTAAGAGGCAACTTTACAGTGAGGAAAATAATAAACAATCAGACGTCTTCAAATCAGACAATGTTTTGAACAATGTTAATGGGTTAATGTGATCCCAACAGGGGAGCATTTAGAGTTGGGTTGAACTCTCCACAGCACAATGTTGACATTAGTGAGACGGCTGATGAGAAAGAGCAGGGGACATATCAACAATAGACAGCGATAAATATCGCAAAGCGCGCTTATCACTTTTTTATTTATAGCCCACTATCGCTGTAATTTATCGCCCGGTAAGCGCATGATTAACAACGTGTTTCTCCAGGGCGATAACATTTCAACGATACGGGGAAATGGCAAAAACATTGCTGGCGAACCAGCGTTGATCTCCTGAATATGGTGATAACCTTGCTGATACAACTCTTTGGTCGTATCACCATAATCCACTCCCAATGTAAAACATACATAACTCATGTTTTTTGCAGACGTCTGAAAGCAGCGTTAAGGGCGAGTTAGCGCTGAAAAGAATATCGCTACGCCGGACAGGGCTGTGTTGTAAATATCGCGAAGCTCCATTAGCAATATTTCACAATGAATTTTCACGAGGCACGCCCACTTTGTATTTTATCGGGGATGCGAGGCGGGGCGGCAAGAAACCGGGCGCTAATGCAAGGAAACACGTGCTAGCGTGTCTTTGTAGATAGAGCGATAATATTATGGCTGCTTTTTACGCGTAAACGGACGCTAAAACGGCTATATTATCAACAGCCCTTGCTAATATGCCCTGAAGAGAGGCAAAGAATTCAAAAGAGAAGGAGGTAAAGTAGATTTTCTATTATTGCAATGCAGGAACTATGCTAGAGCCCACATAACAGAGTATTACACATAATGAAAAAATTATTTAAACAGCCTCTTAGTATTGAAAGGTCCTAATTCAACGTTCATCAAAGAAAGGGGAGAGTGGGTAGACGTGATTGCCAACTGAGGGAATGCCTGCAAATGAAAAGTTCCCAACTTATAACTGACTCAATATGACCCTGTACAGCTCATTCAATAGAACTACGCCAACCTTGATTGCTCATTGAGTCAATAGAAACAGTGTAGCCTCAGGGATAGAGGTGCTTTCTTAGGCCTCTTTGTTTTAGATTGATGTACTTTGAGACAAAGCAAACACAAGGAGATGATGGTCGGAGCGCTGAACCTTTTCAGACACTCACCCAGAGTCACAGATCTGGGTTGAATCCATCATTTTTCTTTAGCTCACTTCGCCACAGGACTTCAGGTCCAGCATACGTAAATCACTCTTGACTATTTCTCATGTGAACAGTCCAGCCCGAACTGCCAAGCCAGGTCTTCCCCGGACCAGAAAGAAGCACCCTGGGACCGGTTTCAGAGTAACCCCCCTCATTAGCCAGGCTAACTTGAAACCAGTAGCAAAGTGAGCAAAGGACCCACATGTGGGGATACCCCGCCAACTTAGGGCAAACAAAGAAAACACAATGAGATGATGGACGGTGCACTGAAACTTTTCAGACACTCACCCCAGTCACAGATCTGGGCTGAAAACATAATTGTTCTTTAGCTCACTTAGACGCCCCATTTCAGACCCAGCCATATGCAAATTAGTCTTGACCCGGTTCCTCATGGGAACAGTCCAGCCCGAACTGCCAAGTCTTCCCAGGAATGGAAGCAAGCATCCTGGGACCGGTTTCAGGCTAACACCCCTCATCAGCCAGGCTAGCTTGAATCCAGTGGCAAAGTGAGCGAGTGACCCATGTCTGATCATACCCTGCCCACTTAGGGTGAACAAAGCAAACACAAGGAATGATGGATGGAACGCTGAATCTTTACAGACAATCAACCCCAGTCACCAGGGCCGGACTGACTACCGGGCAGTTGTGGGTGCTGCTGAGCTGGGGGCTAATTTCTCTGTGCTGGGGGCTTATTTCGTTGATCGGGACCTGCGTGCGCATTGAAATAAAAAAAGCAAAACGAATTTCGTTTTTCACACGCAGGTCCCTATCAACGAAAACAACCCCCAGCTCGGCAGCACACGCAACTGCCCGGTAGCCAGTCCGGCCCTGCCAGTCACAGATTAAACCCAGATCTGTTACTGGGGATGAATGTTTGACAATGTTCAACATTCAGTCTGTCTTCTTTTTGTGTTGCATTTTCACCCTAAGTTCAAAAGACCAAGGCCACGTTCTATGCCAGTCTGATCTCGTCAAGCCCCATTCCCTCTAAAGCCATCTTTTCCCTTATAAAAGACATGGTGAAATCCCCGGCGGAGGTCAATAACATCATATCTTCCAATACACAATGTGAGTCACTGGCTAAACATTTTATCAGTAAAGTGGAATGCATTTACAGTGCACTCGACACAAGGAAGAAAGTCTCCGAAGCTTTAGAGAACCCCACTATGATGGTCCAATCTCATTCCTTACAAGATCTGCTACCCATGTCCCTTAAAGACATGAATGTTGTATCAACTAAGGTCAAATCATGCTCCCCTGATGATCCTTTAAAACTTGACCTTTTTAGGAAATTCCATGACTGCCTTTTGACTGAGGGTCGGGAATTGATAAACATGTCACTCCGAACCGTGGCGATCCCCAAATTATTGATGCACGCTAAGGTTATTCCTTTGCTTAAAAAGCCCACTCTAGACATGTCTCTGCCAGAGAACTTTTGTCCAATTTCTCTGCTTCCATATTTGGCCAAGTTTATGGAGTCTTGTGTAAATATTGCTCAGGCCAAGTATTTGGAAGCAAATGAGATTCTCGACAGGTCTCAAAATCATTTCCGGCCCAGACACGGTACTGAATCAGCTTTACTGGCAGTAACAGAGGAGCTATGGGCCACGTTAGATGAGGGCAACACCTCAGCACTGATTTTATTAGCCCTCAGTGCGGCCATTGACACGTCTCCCATAAAATTCTGAGTCAACGCCTTGAGGAGATTGGGGTCAAGGGCAAGGCCCTGGCCTGGTTCGCATCATTCTTGGCCGATCGCTCTTTTCAGGTCTCTGCCCCTCCCTATCTGTCCAGCATCTATCGTCTAGGTTGTGGTGTCCCAGAGGGCTCTGCCCTAAGCCCTACATTGTTCAAAGTATACGTCCTCCCATTGGCACTCTTGGCTAAAGTATGGAACAACAATATGGTATCTTATGTTGGCCTGGACGGCAAATTCCGCTCCGCTCGTGGAATTTGCCGAATTTGCGTAATTTCTGCGTTCCGCGACTTTGCAAGATTTTTTGCTTGTTCGCGTTCTCAAAATGCAAGTTTGCAAGATATTTCCCCCCGAGCACGCAAACGGCAATTGCGATCAGGAAAACAGCATCGCGAACAAGCAATTCCGCGTGTTTGCCGAATTTCTGCGTGTTCGCTGAGATTTTTTAACGTTTCGCGGAGATTTGCGTAACACGATTACGCAAATTCCGCCCACCCCTAATTATGCTGACGATAACCAACTGGTATTTACCTTTTCCAAACATGACCAAGTGAAATTCCAAGAGGATTTTCTGGCCATCTCAGACTGGATGGCAAATAATTGCTTACAACTAAACTCTTCAAAGTCTGAGGTGCTCTTAGGGGGTCACGATACCCATCAATGGGACAACCAATGGTACCCACCTCTTACCGAAAACTGTGGTCAAGACTTAAGGGGTCCTGTTGGACAATGCCCTCTCATTTGAGAACCACGCAAAAAAAGTGTTGGAACTTGTTTTGGCCTCTTACGCGGCCTTAATCCCATCTTGGGATACTTCGATGCACCCACCCGCCAAACGATCATTCAATCTGTAGTGCAATCTCGATTAGACTATTGCAATGGGCTCTTACTCAGCGTGAACACATCTGTAACTAAAAGACTCCAACGGGCGCAGAACGTGGCAGCCCGCACTCTTTTTGTCCTACCAAAGCTCTACCATGCCTCTAATCTTATTTGCCGTCTTCACTGGTCGCTGATTGAACAGGGAGTCCATTTTAAGACTCTCTGCACTACGCACAAGATCCTACATGGCCAAGGCCCTCAAATCCTGCAAGAGCTCTGTTCACCATATGTTCCGACTCGAGCTCTACGTTGTGCTGACTTGCACCTGGCTTGTACATCCGAGTGTGCAGGCGGAGAGCAGGGGGACGCGCCTTCAGGGCTATGGCCCCTGCCATATGGAATGCTGCCCCTATTGCTGCTCGAAGCACACAAGATCACTGGGCATTTAGGAAATTGATTAAAAACTGGCTTTTCTCTACTCTTTAGTTTTCCTCTCTATAACCACCTGTCTATCAGCATTGGGGCAGCCATGAACTTTATAAGTTTGTTTAACATAACATATGCCCAGATGTGGGTCACGTGCTCGTTACGCCACGGGTTTCAAGCTATCCTGGCTGATATGGGGTGATGGCCCAAAACTTGTCCCAGGATGCTTGTTTTCTGGTCCAGGGAGGATCTGGTCTGGCAGTTCGGACTGGACTGTTCCCATGGGGAACAGGGTCAAGTCTGATCTGCATATGGCTGGGTCCAATCTGGAATGGGTTGGTGATCAAAATAATGATGAATTAAACCAAGATCTGTGACTGGGTGAAGGCATGACAATGTTCAACATTCCGTCCATCACCTTTTTGTGTTGTATTATCACCCTAAGTGGGAAGGGTATGCCCAGACATGGATCCTGTGCTTGCTACGCCACCAGTTTCAATGTAGCCTGGCTGATGAGGGGGGATGCCCCGAAACTGTTCCCTGGATGCTTGTTCTCCGGTCCAGGAGGACCTGGCCTGGCAGTTCAGGCTGGACTGTTCCAATAGGGAACAGGGTCAAGTCTGATTTGAATATGGCTGTGTCCAAACTGGAATGGCGTGGTGAGCAAAATAACAGTGGACTAAACCCAGATCTGGGGGTGAATGTTGAACATTCCATCCATCATCTTTTTGTGTTACTTTGAGAGAAACCCGACTGCATGAGGCCCGATTTGCTGTCACCTGCAAGACAACACTACTATTTGAAGCTAGCGAAATATTTCTGATATTTAAAGACAATTAAGCACTACACTGTCTTTCAGCAAGGTTTGAGCTATGCAAATACCACTTGCATAAACAGTTCCCATTCCGTTCAAGCTCTTATACCATAGATCAAATTCTAGGGGCTTAATTCTATATGGCTTGTGTAACCTGAGGGACAGCTCTGCTATGTGAAACCTGTAAGGTCTATATCATTTGATTGATAATTTTCGGGGAGGATGTGGTAAGGACCCCTTTAAGTTTGACTTATCAGTGCCATTTCAGAAACCCCACTTTAGAAATCCTAGGAAAGCCTTTGTAGAGAGGCGCCATTAGCCATTAAAGTTCTCAGAGAGAAATCTCTAGCAGAAGACCCTAAACGTCTCTTGTAAATTACATCCTACAAGGTTTGGCTTCTGCTGCTGACTACTGTACCTAGAAATGCACCATTAGGAATAAATATTTGCCATCAATTCCTAGTGCCTTCAGACCACTGACGTGGCTCAACCATAACATGAAGACCTATTCCTTATCTTGACCCTACCACCATCCCCTGACTGCTACCTACCAGGTGCGGCTCCTCCACTTGGGCGGAGGAGCGTCGCCCAGCAGAAACATAAAATGGTAATGACTTCTATTATTACCATTTTATGTTTGGTTGTCAGCGGGAGAGGTGGCTGCTCTGAGAGTAGGGGAGGAGAGAAGTGGTGTACCTGCCCACTCCCCAATGCGCAAAGACTGTTTGGTCGGCCCCCTGGGTTTGCCCAAACCAGTCATGCACACTCTGCCTGTTCTCCATGTAGGATGCATGCAGCCTACATGAAGAAAATGGCCTCCCCATTCACCCCTGGCTGGTCGGCGTCCTGACCAATCACAGCACAGCTTGAGCAGTGTTGTGATTGGCTTAGGGGAGGGAGGGAGCCTGGCTGCCTGCTTCTGCTTCCTGTTCCTGGAGAGCAGGAAAGCAGAGAAGATGCGGGACCTAGGTACTGGCCAGGTAAGTTTATCTTTTTTTTTTTATTATTAAATTGACCCCCCTGCCCGCGCGATCCCCACCTCCCTGTGTGACCCTTCGACACCCCACTCGCAAGTCATGCCAGCCGCGACTGCTACTACACCTATTTTGGGAGGGGGGACAGTGGTTTATATAGCGCGAACTGAACCCGAAGGTATCATAGGCAATACATGAGCACCAGTTGCATTATACACATTAATTATTTGTAAGGCACAGGGAGATTAAGTGATTTGCTCAGAATTACAGGATGTTGAGCATCCCTGCCGAGACTCAAACCTAGTCTCCCAGCTTCAAGGTCGACTACTCCAGCCGTTAGGTCACATCCTGGTATATCTTGCACACTTGTGTTGGCATCATACCCATATGAGGCATGCGGAGCGGTCTTATGAGGTGGAAGCACATTATTCTACTCTTGATGCCGCCTCATGAAAACAAATGAAAGCCATTAAGGAAAGCTGAGTTTTGCAGGTACTATAAACTTGGTTTGGGAACTTAAAATTGCTTAGCAATTGAAGAGCACTTGAATTAGCCCTGGTGCAAGAAGGCAATTCTATGAAAACAGAGGTTGGCAGACAGACATATCTTTCTTTTAACCTCTGTATGTGTATGTATTCATCAATATCGATATATATATTACACAGGCACACATAAACATACATCAAAGAGACAAGTACAGAGAGTAAATAATTTTAAGAAGCAAGACATTGTTGCACTACAACTTTGTAGCTTTTACAGAGGGGACTGCTACCTAGGAATGTGTTCTTTGAAAAGGTATGCCCTTGTGTGACATCATGTTCTGAAATGTATGGATCCTTGACCTAATGCAGAGCGTTCTAGCAAAGAGCAGTCATCCTGTTACTCCCTTGTGCTTCGTTACAACAACTCGGAATGTGCGGGGGCAGAGATGAGCCCAGCCCAGGCAGGACAGACTGTCTCCTCTCTCCCTGCGGTGTTGCCATCAGCTGAACCCCCTGCCTCCCGTCTGCATAAGAGGTGACCTGAGTGTGCCGCCTGCACACCGACTCCTTCTCACCGCTTTAAGAAACAGCAGAACGAAAACAAATCTCTGTAGGTGCCCACATGCCGGCTGAATACAGTCACAGGAAAACTGGCAGAAATAAAACCCTGATCTGTTTCTGGGGAACTTACAGTGGCACTTGGGTAAGGGTAGTCTGTCTAGTGTCTAGCAATGTGTGCTTCACTTGCATGTAGTGACCTCTACCCAGGACCAGTGCCCACAGCATCTAGAGGACGTAGCCAGAGGCCAAACCCTGTAAATACTTGACACAGGGTATGGGCTTCGCCATCACCTGAACCCAGATTATAGTTCGCCATTAAATGCAACGTGCATTGGCCGTTGTCTGCGAGTTTTATCCCCAACCACTGCATTCCTGTTTTGCTAATTTTAGATCTACACATTTTCAATAAGGTCTGTGGACCCGTGGAAGCATTTCATACAACCACAGAGTATACCTGTAAATCATGCTTTTACCATTCCAACTTTTTAGACGTGCATGCTTGCTCCGCGCTTCGCCTCATTGCGCTCCAATTTACTAATCATGGGGGGAAGACATTTCATTGGCTCCACCAAGCTGCACAGCCACAACTACTATGAATCAAATCCGTTTTTCACTCTTCTTTTTTTCAAAAATATTCTCTTTTCCGTTTCAACTTTTTTCACAAATCATGATTTTATTTAAAAACAACCCAATGCATTTCGGGAAAATATTTCCCTTCGTCAGGGGCATCTAAAAAATAAACACAAATATATTTACTCATCTGAGTCAACACAGTCAACGCAGCAATGCACATTACATGATTTAAAACTACATTTTCTGTCAAAACCATGAAATTCATCCTTTGAACTCTGAACCTCGTGTTCACCTCTAGGTTACTGCACATGCATCTAGTCAAAATTTATAAGTTAACAGTCATCATACCAAAAAACACTGTTGTTTACTATCACATTAAGATCAAATCTAAAGGGTTCTCCCCCAATTTAACGCTTTCCTAAGGCAACATGTTTATATTCACCAATACCTCAATGCTGAAAATAAACTCGCTTACCATAACTTGTGGTTTTCTTATTTCCTAAATCAGACGCTACTCAATATAAAACATCTTTAATTAAGCACGCTCTTTTCTGTCTGGTCTGTTTCTGTTGCCCCAGCATATCGGGATGCACATACTTTGTTCGGGTACAACCTGAATCTTTCCTTTTTAGGTCGAGATACTATCCGGTTCTGCCAAAGGCAGAACCGGATGTAGCGAGATTTAATGACTCTTAGTAGTACGATTTGTCCCGCCTCTGTTTTTTCCTCTCTCCCATTGGCTGGCTTCCTAAACGGAGGCCAGCCATTGGAAGAGAGAGCTGTCCCTCCGAATAGGCTCCGTCCTTTTCGGATTTGGAGGTGTGTTCGGTGTTTTTCTTTCCACTTTTAGGCCACGCCCATTCTGAGAACACCGAAAACGCCCCCAAATCGGAAAAATGTCCCTGGTTTCTCCGAGGCATTTCTGCCTTGCCTCGGAGAAAGACGGTGGTGGTTTCCTGTGCTGCTCTGCTCGTCCCCCCTCCCTCCGCCCGCAGCTCTCCTCTGTCCCGCTCCCCCCTCCCTCCGCCCGCAGCTCTCCTCCATCCCGCTCCCCCCCTCAGTCCCGCTCCCCCCCTCCCTCCACCCACAGCTCTCCTCCGTCCCGCTCCCCCCCTCCCTCCGCCTGCAGCTCTCCTCCATCCCGTAGATTCTTTGCTAAAAGTGGTGAAACAGACCCGGGGTGGACTTGTAAACAGCATTTGCTGGGCGTGTGTGCGACCAATTACGTGCGCCATCCTGTCAGAGCGACAAACAGAGCACCACTCTGAAGAGCCCCGATGCCCCCAGAAAGCTCCATAGCCAGATAAGTTCCTCTGGGTCAGGCCTCACAGTCCAGCCGTTTCCCGAACTTTTTTCCACACCAGAATCGGAGCCCTGCTCCGTGTTCTCCGCCAGCCTTTGACACCTTCGGGTAAAGTCTGCGCTGTATCCAAACGCATAAACGTCCCCTACCTGCCTCCCAGTGTATCCTTCATATCACCGCCCCTACTCCCCCCCTGCCTAACGTGCAGTCTTTGCTCCCTGTATAGCACCTCAGGCACGTGGCTCACAGCTGTTATTATTCACACAGCTCTGATGATGCACCTCAGGCACGGCTCACAGCTGTTATTATTCACACAGCTCTGATGATGCACCTCAGGCACGGGGCTGAAGCAGTTATTATTCACACAGCTCTGATGATGCACCTCAGGCACGGGGCTGAAGCAGTTATTATTCACACAGCTCCGATGATGCACCTCAGGCACGGGCTCACAGCTGTTATTATTCACACAGATCTGATGACAGAGTGTTGAGGGCAGAGTGTTGAGGGCAGAGTGTTGAGGGCAGAGTGTTGAGGGCATAGTGATGAGGGCAGAGGGCAGAGTGTTGAAGGCAGTGTTGAGGGCAGAGTGTTGAGGGCAGAGGGCAGAGTGTTGAGGGCAGAGTGTTGAGGACAGAGGGCAGAGTGTTGAGGGCAGAGGGCAGAGTGTTGAGGGCAGAGTGCAGAGTGTTGAGGGCAGAGGGCAGAGTGTTGAGGGAAGTAAGTGCATCGGTTTCTGAACATATATATTTTGAATATTTTACAGTATCCGGTTTCCATCAAATTTATCAGGGCCAAAGTGCAGGATTAAACAAATCTGTACATTTCCATTCAGGTGATCGTTTGCTAATGCCTGGTACTCATTTTAGGTTTCACCTGTATAGCACTTGCACTGTGCTTGAGAAAACGATTGTGTTTAATATAAACCTAAAAGGGACGTATATCTTGCCTCACTCTCTCACTATATAATACTCACTCTTTCACTTTTTACTACTCGCTCTCTAATACTCTCTTTACTAATAACTCTCTCCTACTCACTATCAACTACTCACTCTACTTCTTACTCTGTGTGTGGGTGCTAATTCAATAGGTCTCGCATATGCAAACGATTAAGCTATTGGCAATGTGAATGACAATGCCATTTATTTATAATCTAAAAAAAAAAGACAGGAGCAATGCCAATAGCTCTACCTTTAATAATGCCGAGACCATTGCATTGTAAATGCTTGTTGTATTTACCCACCCTTCTCAATTATCCCCAGGTGATTAACCATTGTTGCTTGTTCCGGAAACTGACATAAACAACGGACTATGTATATTACACTACTCTCTTTCCACTTTCACGATTTTCCTGCATAGTGCAACTACATATCCCAAAATGCAGTATTCCTCATCCTGAACATAGTGTTTTTCACAGATTCCTATTGATCTCGTCACTGCGTTCATCAAATTGTTCATTCAACATTCTTTATCGACAGTGACCCTGGATGAGAACCCCGGAAATATGTGGGTTCGAAACACGTAGACCCCTGTTTTTCACCAAACAATTGTCTGCGTAAAATTGATATGGTCGTTTTGTGCACTTGTAGCAAATTGTTTTCTAAAATTGTGAATATTTTATGAGGAAAATGGGTGCACAACCAATCAGGCTACCAACCACTGCTTTGTTTGGTTTCTCCATATGGGCCCATTAGCTTTAGATTAAATCCAGGGGCCCAAGGGAGAGGACATATTGTCTGATAGTTTTGGGTGAATGAGGACTGTGGTATAAATGAATCAGTGTGACTCGGAGCGAAATAATTGTGTGACTTTGTTGGAAAATTATCTTTTCTTCTTTTTTCTGCATTTTTGTCGGTGTCATTTAAAAAAAAATTGTTGTTTTTTGAAATGTTACTGTGTCTTTTTATAAATAATAAATTTAAAAAAAACAGGTGCTATTGAAATAAAAGCTATTGAGTAGCATACGGTTGTATTGATTGATTGATTTTGCGCCAGGTAATTAAGATTTAGAAACGTTTATCAGTATTGGCATTTGGTTTGTTTTCATGTGTGAAGGTGTGAGCAGTATGTTGGAGAGAATTCGGAAAATTACGGTTTTCCAAGCATTTTCATCACATAAATCAATAATAAAACTTTTTTAATTACTTTCCTAGATTCTTTGCCAATATCTTTGGTGCAGACTATGGCCATTGGTCACTCCATCTGTCCAGATGTCCCAGGTTGGTGCTTTAAGACTCTAAGCCCTATATTTTCAAATATTCTACTTATTGAATTTTTATCATTTTGGTCCTGGTTTACTCATTAAGTTATTGTCTATTGTTCTAAACTGGTGAAGAGTCTTTTGGGGTGTTTTCATTGTGTTACTGTGTGTGTGTGTGTGTTGCACAAATACTTCACACATTGTCTCTGTAGATAAGCCTGAATGCTCTGTGTCAAGCTACTAGAGAGTGAGCACAGGTTATTTTTTAGTGTGTATCTAGCTTACCCTTACTAGGATTGTGGTTCATGCTTGTACAGGGTGCATACCTCTGCCTACCAGAAACCCAAACAGTCACTGACCCCTGCAATTCTAAAACCCAACACCATCCTTAAATACGCCCATTCCTGAGCCCTAAAAGCCCTTCACCACCTCTACTCTGCTCTACCCATTCCATCAGTAAACCTTAAAAGCCTCATCAGTCCTAAGATGTGACCATCTAAGAACCCTAAAAACCCTTCAACACTCCTACGCTCCACCTAGCTGTCAACCCTAAAAAACCCTTGTTATGGATCAATGCCACCTATCCCTCAACACAAATCCCTCACTACCCTAAACTCCACCCACGTTTAATGTAATTTTGTATTTGTCGATAAAATCATCATTCTTTTAAAATGTTTAGAAAAATGTTCGATTTTTTTTGTATTTCCCCAAGATTATCTTTCATTGAAATTGGTTTTCCATGATTTATTTTCGTCCAAAGTGGTTTCTCAGTTTTCTTTTTTCCATTAATTCACATACATCAGGCAATGAGATCTTGACTTATGTCTAAAAAAACAAACTGAAATTGTTTGGAGATTAATGTGATGCTATAGTTAGGTATTGTAATAAGATCTTAGCTTATGTTAAAAAAAACTAGATATTATGTAAAATAAACAATGGTTAAAGTGGCATTACAGTTACGTGATGAAATAAAATACAAACTAATGTTTATCAACAAAAAAAACATTACAATTAACCAGTTCTAGTTTACTTTACTCACTATAACTTGCACCCCTTACATGCCCTTCTTATTAAATCATGTCCCTGAGGGCTCCTCTTTATGGACTCAGTGGCTATACCTCCACCAGCCTGTTGTCTGGCCAGTTTGTTTTTATTATGCCAAGAGTGAAAAATAATCTATTATTCTCTCTTAGTATCACGAAAATGCTGACCTCCTTATGGCCTGGCAACAGCCGCTTTCTGATGGCTGGTGCAGGTGCATGAAGGCACCTGAACCAGCCTTCAGAGAGTGATTACCAGGAATTGAGTAATTCTATCTCTGTCCTTGGGGCCCTGGCATGCCTCTGGGCCTCACCCATTTATGATGCGCTAAGCATCAGATCTAAAGATAGACATAGGCACACACAAATCAGCCTGTCAACTCACCCTTTCCCAATTCATCACACAGTTGTGAAAAGGGTGGAGTGAAAACCCAGAGACTGAAACATGGTCCCTTCAACTGCACAGGTCTGAGGTTTCAGTTTCGTGCCCCAGCGCCAGAAGCTGAAAGGGCAAAAGTCCAGATGGGACCTGCAGCAAAGTAAGTTAAAAAAGGTTTAAAGCTTTTACAAAATGTGTGCAATGCACATGGGTGAGAATGTTTGTATATGGGTAAGAGTGTAGGAATTTGGATTATTATTGGTTGGGGGTGAAACCCTACTCAAGCAGCAACCACAATTCCTGTGAGGGTGAAGTCAAAAGCACATTTACCTGTGTTTAACCCTCTGGTAGCTTTGCACAAAACTAGTCAGGCTTAACTTAGAGGTAATGTGTAAATTATTTATGCAGCACTTTGAACTGTGATAAAGTGAAACCACAACACAAGAAAAGTCCCGCACCAATATAGAAAAATAGAGTAAAATGTAAACAATTATTAGAGACCAAAATGCCAAACATCCAATTAGTAGAACTGGAGATAGGCAATTTTAAAGATTTAAGTGAAAATAGTGCTTTGAAGGACAAAGTACCTACTGGGGTCATCTGGGTGTGCTGGATTGGAGCAAAGTAATTTCAGGCCAATCGCAATGGAGCATGGGTTAGATACAGGCACCAAGGCCCTGAACAAAGTACCTTAAATCCTGAGTGCGGTGCGTTCCGACATCCTGAGTTGAGGATGCATTCAGTTGCAGTGGTTCAGAAAAACTGTTGACTGATAAAGCTGTTGACAAGGCTTGCGATACGCGGTCCTGCATCGTCATCAAGGATACTATTGGCAACAGTCTGTGGTGTGAAGCCCTGTGTCTGGCATGTTTCAGGCAGCGTTGATTCTAGGAGATGCAGGCTATGATGCAAAGTCATTTGTTGGAAATGTGGGATTCAGCAGCGGTTCTGATGCATAGTTGTGAGGAGATGCATTGTGCTATGTCTGTTCTGCCCAAGAGACCACAGCTGGTCTGGCAGAGCACCATCAGGCCCACTTCCAAGGGTCTTGGACTAGGATGGCACCATTTAAAGGGGCAAGAATCACAGCAGACAGAGCCCTGGTGGTGGCTTAAGGTGGTAAGGGTCTTTTCTGTCTCTGAGGTTCAGATCAGGAGGCCAGCCAACTAGCCCTTGGAGTCACTATAATGTATTTGGGTCAAGATGCAGATCCAGTACTTTTTCCTCAGTCAGCAGGGCAACAGAGTAGCAGAGCAGCAGGGCAGACGAGCAGCAGTCCTTCTTGCAATAGACCGGCACAGCAGTCCTTCTGAGTCTTCCACAGGAACAGTTGGGTTTGAGGGATCCAGATTTATAGATGGTGCCAGTTTTGAAGTAGGAGAAGTTTCTGGAGGTAGGTACCCTTCAACAGAGGTGTTTGGAATTTGCTGTATCCCTGCCCTAGCCACGTCATGTCTGGGAACACAAAAACAAGTGTGAAACACTTTGCAAGTGTGCTTAGTCAATGCCTTTATAATGTACAAGTGTGGTAGGTGACAGCTCCACCCCCTATGAAGTCCGAGATGGATCATCCTGCAAACACCTATTCCCTCTTTGTCTCACTGTCTAGGAGCAACTGCCAGCTAGACTTAGGGCTAGATGTAGGTTAATAGTATTTACCGATTCGTAAATACCAAATTTTACCGATTCAGTATTTACGAATCGGTAAATGCTATGTAGCTAAAAATTAGGTAAAAATTACAGAATCGTTAAGATTCGGTATTTACCGAATTGGGATTTGCAGATTCAGTAATTGCCATTCATTCCTATGGGCCTGGAGGCCATAGGAATGAATGTCAATTACTGAATCGGTAAATACCGATTCAGTAAAAGGGGGAAAACATTGAAGGGTGGCAGGGTGTCACTTTGACACCCTGTTGCACCCCTTAATTGTTTATGGGTGCACATGTTGCAGACATACATGCCCTAAGAGCATGTATGTCTGCAACATGGCACTGAAGCAATTTGCATTAAATTGCTTTTTGTATTTTTTTCATTATTTACCACCAACTTGTACTTGGTGGTAAATAACGAATCCTAACATGGGATAAGCACTCATTTAAGTGCTCCCTACATTAGGAATTCGGTAATTTACCAAATCGGTATTTAAGAAATCGGTAATTTACCGATTCCTTAAATTACCGATTCGGTAAATTACTGAATCCTTAATTTCGGCACCCTACATAAGAAAAGCCTATTACCGGTCGGTAACGGCGAAATTCGTTAATTTTGGCCGTTACGGACCGGTAATGGGCCACCTATATCTGGCCCTTAGTTATGTGACCCCGAATACAGGCAGCAAGCCACAAATGGTTGGGACAAGAAACTGTCTTACTTTAGCATTAAAAGGGGTATACAATTACAATTCTTCAGACATCAAACTCAATATTCCTACTGACTCCTGCTAGACTCGGGATCCCTGGTTAGCTGAGGTAGGTACACTAGGCCAAATAGGGACCCATGTTTCAACATCAGGAAAAGGAAGGACACCTTCTGAGATAGCCCCCACTCACCCTCTTGGTAGCTTGGCACGAGCAGCCAGGCTTATCTTCAAGGAAAATGTGTAAAGTATTTGCAACCACGCTCACAGCAACCCAATGATGTCACCAGATATGGACTCCACACGAGTTTCATAAAAACGAGTATAGATGTATTTAAAAAGATATACGATATATATATATATATAAATCCAACATATGCGTATTTGTAATATTCCTCTTGGCCAGTTGTTAGGCCAGCCAGTCCTTGTAAGTTCTCGGGCGATATTAATGAGCACTTCTAAACGTTCCACTGCAGTCCTAATACAATGTTATGTAGTTCGTAATGCTAGAATTAGGCACTTTGCAATGTAAAAATAATACAATGCGTAATGCAACAATCAGGCACTTTACAATGTAAGAATAATGCTATACGTAACACAAAAATCAGGTACTTTGTTGTGCAGAAATAATGCAATGTCTAATACACTAACTAGGTAGTTCGTTATGCAGGAATAATGCAATGCGTAATACGCTAATCAAGTAGTTTGTTATGCAGAAACAATGTAATGTGTCATAAGACAACCAGGTAGTTCATTATGCAGAAGTGATGCAATGTGTAATACGACAATCAGGTTCTCTGTTATACAGAAATAATGCAAGGCGTACTACACTCCAGCACCAATCACGGTGCCTTAGGCAGTCTCTCCGCTGCTCCTTGTGACTTGCAGTCAGCCTCTGTCAGCAGTTGCCCCCAACATGGGTAAGTGGTAACAAAAAGTGCAGCTCCGCACTCCGGCCCGGTACTGCCACTCCCTTGGCAAGTGCGGGCCGCGATACAAGCCGAAGCAGTGGCTCGTGCTGCCACAATGAGAGGGGCCGAGAGTGCTTCCCTCCATGGCAACACCCTGCCCCAGGCATCGACACATGTTATCTGGGAGGCACAAACTCGATCTCCTCTCCGCTTCCAGTGACTTGGAGAGGAGTGGAGAAGTGTGGCTCAATGGTTAGAGCGGCAGACCCTGATGCAGAGGTCTGGCCCAGGACCAGGGTTCAATTCCCCGCCTCGGAGGGTCTTGGGCTCAAAAATTTCACAGACCTGATAATTCTCGCCTCGGTGCCTATTCCAATCATGGAGTCCCACTCTGCAACTCTAGGCAATAGCTTGCTTAATCTCCACAACGGCCCCCACAACGCTAAGGATGCCTAGCCTCCACCTTGGGGGTGCCCAGGAGTGGACGCCTCACAAGGAAAGCCAGGATGGGTTCTACAGCCGTATTCGTACAAGCGCCTTGAGACCCTTGCGGGTGAGTAGTGCGCTATACAAGTATCAATTTACATTTAGTGACTTGGGCCTCCGATGTAATCTTTGGGAATTCAGGGCAGCGGACATAGATCCTCCCTCGACAAGGTTGGCTTGAGGTCCCGCTCTGGCAACGGTGGGCTGGGGCCGGCGACTCAGCTCCTCCGGGGCTGCCGATCCGGGCCACTACTGCTACGAAGATCTCAGGATGCCACAGGGTACATGCACATAGCGTCGCTGAGACTCACTTGAGTTTTGAGTGCACGATCACGGGGCACACCTCACAAAGGTCTCAGGCTGCATGAAGCACACGCACACAGCATCGCTGAGACTCACATTAACCCCGGGTGCACAATAATAAGGCAATCCTCATGAAGGTCTCAGGCTGCACAAAGCACATGCACACAGCGTCGCTTAGACTCACTTGGACTTTGGGTGCATGATAACAAGGCAATCCTCACAAAGGTCTCAGGCTGCACAAAGTACATGCACACAGCGTCGCTCAGACTCACTTGGATTCCGGGTGTGCACGATAACAAAGCAATCCTCACGAAGGTCTCAGGCTGCACAAAGCACACGCATACAGCGTCGCTGAGACTCACTTGGATTCTGGTGCACACGATAACAGGACAACCCTCACAAAGGGTTTAGCCTGCAAAAAGCACCTGCTAACAGTGTCGCTGATCCTCGCTTGGACTTCAGGTGCCCACGATCACAGGACACGTCTTACAAGGGTCTCAGGCTGCAACAAGCACATGCACACAGTGTCACTGAGACGCTCCTGGAAACGTTTGCGTTCCTGAGTTTCCGCAACAGGGAGCCAGCTCACCCTGGGCCCCTGGGGATAAGTTACTTCAGGACACAGCACGAAAAGTCCTATCAAGCAGTGGGACACAGCACACAGCAAAGTCCCTTTAGCCTCTCATTGTTTAAAACAGTAAACTGCAGACCAGCACCAGAACACAAGCAAGGGTCAGTCCTTTCCTTCAGTCTCTTCAGTTGTTTCTTCCTTAGCAAAGGTTCCTCTTGACGACGAAGTAGCTTCAGTCTTGTTCACTCTTGATCGAGCCATCTCTCCAAAGTTCAGGGGCTTCAGCTCTCATAGTTATACCTGTAAATTTCTAAGACGTTTTAGTGCTCAGAGGGGCACTGACCCCTTTTTAAACCAGTGCTGGGTGACTCCCTGCCAGTGACACCTTCTTCCTTTGAATAGTGTGGGTCTGGATTCTCAATCACTCAGCAGGAGATGGGACAATTGTTTTATAGCAGAAACCCAGGCCTCTTCTCCTCTAGGGGCTACTCCTTCCCCCTACACTCCAGATGCAGGTCATCTTGTTGCTGTCTCACCTCCTACCCTGGGTCAAGACATTCCTGAGATCCTATCGCTTTCCAGACAGTCAATCCACAACCAGGCAGAGACACACAGAAATGTTAGTCCACAAAAGCCCAGCCACTTCTAAAAGAGTGGCTTCCAAACACATATTGCAAAAACCACCTTCATAAAAAGATGTGTTATTACGTTGTGCATTCAGGCACACTAAACGTCACCTCTCCATCTTAAGCCTTTGGGAAGATAGGCTGGAGAATATATTGCACAGCCGCCCCATTCTATCCTATGGGCAAGATGGCCTGTCAACAGTGAAAAACGAAATGGAGATTATTCCACTGTCAGGACATGGTACACACCTTAGTACATGTCCTACCTTTCACATGCACTGCACCCTGCCCAGGGGGTACACTGGACCTACCATAGGGGTGTCTGATGGGCATAGAAAGGGATGGATAAGGTCTGGCAAGTGAGTGCACTTGTCAGAACAACATTGCAGTTTAACAAACTGTGCGCAGGCGCCTTCAATGGTAGGCCTGAGTTCCCTCTTTAAGGCCACTTGTATGGGTGGCACAATGAGTGCTGCATGCCCACTAGTATCATTTGCATTACCAGCCCTGGCACACATAGTGCACTTTACTAGGGACTTTACAAGTAAGGCAAACATACTAATCATGGACAACCAATTACCATTATACTTTATAAAGGAAGCACTTGCACTTTGACATTGATCAGCAGTGGCAAAGTGTCCCAAGCATCTAAGTTGGCAACATCATGTCAGAAAAAAGGTCTAGGGAGAAAGCAAAACGTTTAGGGAACTTAAGCCAAAAATGGTCAAGTCCAACAACTCCCAAATGAAAGATTTGAACTTATGAAATCTACTTAGGTAACCAAATGCTATCCTATGGGAGAGGGATGCCTTGTAGTAGTGAAAAACAAATGTAAGAGTTTTTCACTGCTAGAACATGTAAAAGATAAAAGTACTTGTTCAATATTTTAAGTACACAGCACCCTGCCCTATGGGTTGTTTAGGGCTTACCCTAGGGGTGACATATGTATTAAAAAGGAAGGCTTAGGCATGGCAAATGGTTTATTTTTCCAAATCAAAATGGAAGTTTGAACTGTATACACACAGGCTGCAATGACTGACCTGACACATGTTTGAAAGGCTACTTAATTGGGCGTCACAACCAGTGCTGCCGGCCCACTTGTAGCATTTAATTTACAGTCCCTGGGTGCATGTAATAGCACTTTACTAGGCGTGGTAGGCCAAGGTGTAGTATGTTACCTTATTTACTGTTGTATGATGTTGTATGCTCTTGCTGTATTGCAGCTCTGTATTAGTCAGTCTGCATTGTGGGGTTAGGTAGATGTTTATATTCAGTAGGTGGAATTATGCTTGAGGAGCATTCCGTGTAGGGCAATTGATTGCTGGCTGACTGAGCAGAGGACACAGTTTAGTATGGGGCTACTGATACGTAATAAACTTAATTTACAAGAACATCAACAGTCTCTGAATGGATCGCTGCATAATTATTGGCAACAAGGATGGTTGATTTGGACTCAAACATCGTCGAGAAACCCTAACCATAGATTACATGTCGGTGCAGTGGAAGAATTCCGTATTCCTGTTACTGGATTTCATTGGAATTGTGAGTATTACACTCATGGGGGCTTGCTGATTCTGCGCACAGGTTGGAGAGCAATTGTTTTTTCTCAGTTTTGTTTGTACTTACTGGGATCAGCACGACAATTGAAGTCAGCACATGACCCTTGCGAGACTCCACCTGTATTCTCCTCCTTGAGCGGTGTGTGCTTGTGCATGTGCCAGTCATGGTCGCTGCAGGTAAGAGCGGTGGGGTGGTGGGGATGGATGGGGAGGATTTAGAAGGACGATGACAAGGAAAAATGTATTATTTATAAAATTTTCCCTCGTCATCGTCCATCGAAATCCCCCCGCACTCAGCCCCGCAGCCCCATTGCTCTTACCGGCAGCAGCCCCGGCTGGCATGTGCAGTGTTGTCTACCTCACAAGCGTCCTTCTTTGCTGTGTGGGTGTCATATTCATCACATCTAAAGTTTCAATTTCTTTCATGCTCTGGTTCAAGGCTTAATTTTATACAAAAAAGACCTCAAAGTGCATGTTGTCATGTCATCTCATTGGAGACGTCATATTTCACCATTTCTGCCACGGCCTAGTGGTGCTCTGTGATGGGCACACATCTCTAACAAAGTAAATTCTGCAGTTTAATTAAAAGTTACACAGCTTGTGTCCTCATCGGGGATTCACACATCATTTGAAGATTTGGTTTCACACTTTAAAAGTATTGGTGGGATTTCTTTCCACATTTACCTTAGAAGAGGTATTAAGATCATTGCATTCATTGTTTTGTTGTTTTTTTTAACTTGAAGGAGTCTGTGTTGGTTGTGTTCCTGTGTTTTAACTTATGACTACACAACACTTTGTTGCTCAAACACAGCCATTTCTACAATCTTCTGGTAAACCAGTTGTGAAATGGCACACGTCGTACAAAAATTGCAAGAACTATCTTTTGGACATAGATGCCAGAAAATGTGTCCAAAAAGGAAAAAGGCAATTTTGTTGGGTTGTCTTGGTGCCTGCAGCACAGGAATTTGTAACAACGTGCCATAAATAGAAGGACCTGAGGATTTGGATGCACAATGGTATGACTTACGTAAAGCCATTGGATAAACAGTTCAATGGACAATGTAATGTAAGGACCAAAAGATTACATTTCTTTTCACTTAAGCAAAGTAGTGATGTAAGGTTTCATGAATTTCTAGCTAGTTTGAGGTTTCTAGCGGCATCTTGTGATTTTGGGCAAAGCATTGACACATATCTTCAGCACCAACTGGTTTTAGGCTGCTTCAACAAAAAGATACAGGAAAGACTTTAAAGCATGTGTAATCCCTCTTTATCTGAATTGATTGGTATTACTAAAGGGGTAGAAAGATCTATTTTATCAGGAAAAGTGTTATCGACTAGTAAAGGAGAAACAAGTGTAACAGCGGTACGTGTGGATAATAAAAAAGAGAACAAAGTGGTAATTGTAAGTACGGATGCTTGTGATAATAAGGATGGTCAAAAATCCAGTATTTTTATCGCTGTGGGTTACAATTCCATTTAGGCACGTATCCTAATTGTGCTGCTGCGCAGGTGTCTGAATTGTGAAACTGTTCAAGTTCGAAACAACGAGGTGAGTTGAGATTCCAAGAAAATTGCTTTATTGATGTTCAATTCAAGAGCGTAAGTTCTTCCGCTCCTGCCTCAGCAACCGCCACTCCACAATCACCAGGGAACCTGGAGCAAACAGCAGTTCCAAGTGTGACCTAGTAATTCCACGCAGCTGGTCACAGAAACAGGAGAAAGACATCATAACATATCTTCTTTTCTTACAAAAACAAAAACAAAAAGAGAAATAAAGTACAGCATCATTGCAATAATAAAACTTACAAAAACAAACAGAGCATGAGAATGGTAGTAATAATAGATAAATAAATCTTAGTTAATATTCACTAAGGAATAATGATCAATACAATGCAGAGATAAAACAAGAAAAGAGAATAAATCTTAGTTAATCTTCACTAAGGAATAATGAACAATACCATACAGAGATAAAACAATAAAAGAGCAGTTATAATTTTGAGAGCCATCTTCTTCCTAAAGGAAAGAAAAACAAGTTAATACTTAGCAAAATCATCAAATTTCCTCGGAAAATGAATTTAATCTAATAAGAACAACCTCATGATTTTTTTTTACAAAAAGTAGATTGTTGAGCAACATATGATTTATCACGGGGAATAGATTGTTGTCCTTGATTACTGCAATTTTTCTTAGAGTACAGGGCAATCCTCCTAAAATTCCAACATTGGCCAATTTTCTAAAACCACATGCCATCTGTGAACTTCTTTGACCTTAAGGGGATCAGAAAATGTATTCAACCCAAATTCCTTTCTGCCTAATTTGACCTTGACCAGATTACCCACTTCAACACTTCCAGTTTTAATCAAATGACTTCCGTTAGGAGAAGAAGTATTCTCTTCATGTAACCAATGAGGAATTAACTTGGTTTTTGCTACTCTACCTCGCATTTTCTCAAAAGGAACAACATTGGTCACACTATGTACAGTCGTATTTTATGACCACAACATATCTTCCACAGCTCTTTGAATGTTACGGCCACCCTGAACCGCTAATTGGATAGTACCTTTCACCATCCTATTCATGCGTTCCAATATGCCGTTACCTTGTGGATTGTATAAAGAAGTACACATATGCCTGATTCCATGATTAGAAAGAAAATTACGCATGGCTGAAGATGTCAATTTGGTGCCTTTATCTGTAACTAGTACACCAGGAAAACTCTCTTTTAAAAATATGGACCTAAGATGATTAATCACATTGTCAGTAGTGATATTTCTCAAAAATTCAACAACCATCCAACGTGAACATACATCCACTAGAACAATAGCAAATCGATACTCAGCAGAAAGTTAATCCATCGGACCGATGAAGTACAAACAGACCTTGTCCCAGGGCGAATCTGCCAGAAAAGAGATAGAACCAGGAGATTGAGAATTAATCTTCAATCGCTTTTCACTTTCCTTACATAAAGAACAATTCTCAACCCAACCACGAACATCATCATCAATCCCTGGGCACCAAAATTTTGCCTCAAGACGTTTGATAGTCATAGTTTGTCCAAGATTACCCTCATGAGCTAACAGAAATAGTTTCTTCTTAAGAGACTTCGGAAGAACACATTTTTTACCTCTTATCACCAAATCATCAGACCTTCCAACACTCAACTCATCTTGTAATTTAACAAAACTACGCATAGAAGGTTTTACTTCACCCTTACGTTTCCAACCAAGGCGTATAGCATTCGCCTATTCAACAAAATCTGAATCTTCACTAACAGCTTGATGCCACTCTTCTCTAGAGATGGACTTACATTCATTTGAACATACATCCTCTATGCTAGCTACAAGACACACATTCTCTTCCTCAAATTCGCTAGAGTGTTCAGACTGAATTGGTAGGCGAGACAAACAGTCTGCTTGAATGTTCTTCCAACCAGAAATATGTTCAAGCTTATATGTAAACTCTTGTAATTTGGCAGCAAATCGCATTAACCTTGGAGAACCATTATTAGCGCCACCTGGAGATAAAATTCTTATGAGTGGATTGTGATCTGTCCTCAAGGAAAAATCTGACCCCCACACATATGTGCGAAAGTGCAACACACCCCATGCAGCAGCTAAAGCTTCACGCTCAATGACAGCGTAGTTTCGCTCTGAACTGCTAAGTGTGTGAGAAGCGAAAGCCACTGTTTTCTAAATACCATTTTTCTTTTGCAAAAGAATGGCACCAATCACATGAGCACTAGCATCAACTGTAATGTAAGTGTCCCTACCAGGTTCGAAAGTAGTGAGAATTCCAGCATTAACAACTTCATTTTTTATATTATCAAAAGCTTCATTTTGTTGAACATTCCAAACAAATTGTACAACTTTTCTAAGTTACACACGTAAAGCTCCTGTCTTATTAGCAAAACTAGGAACAAACTTAGAGTAGTATTCGACTAACCCCAAAAATGATTTCAGTTGTTCCTTGTTAGAAGGAGTAGGTGCAAGTCTAATGTCTTTCAACAAATCTTCCTTCGGTTTTACTCAAGATTGGGAAATGATATAACCAAGATAATCTATCTCAGTCATCAGAAACTTGCACTTATCCTTTCTCAAAGTAAGACCAGCATTAAGCAAAATTTGTAGAACATTAGCTAAATTGGAATTATGTTCCAATTCATCATCACCAGTAATGAGTATGTCTTCTTGAAAATAATGTACATGTTTCAAACCCTTCAGCAAGGAATGCATCATATGTTGGAAAACGCTAGTGGCTGAAGCCAGACCAAAAGGAAGCCTTTTAAATTGAAAAACTCCATCAATTGGTAAAAATACAGTTAACTTCCTAGAATCAGGGTGTAGCACCACCTGATGATAGGCTGACCTAAGAACAAGTTTACTGAAAAATGTAGCCTTATTCATCAGAAGTACCATCTCTGAAATATTAGGAAGCGGGAATTTGTCAACAATAATAATTTGATTTAGAGACCTGAGGTCCACGCAAAAACAAAGCTTCCCATCTTTCTTTTGGGTAATGACCACCGGAGAAAGCCACTCTAAGGCCTCAACCTGTTCTATGTCCTGCTTCTGCGTGTCCTCAAGCATATACCCAACCTCCTTTCATATAGCAATAGAAATTCTTCTAAGATTATGTTTGACTGGTTGTGCATTGTCCTTGGGCCTAATTTCATGGACGTACCCCAACAGCTTACCCAAATCAGATCTGAAAACAGAACTATACTCTGTTAAGACAGAGTCTAAATCGGGAAAATCATCAACAACCAAAGCTTTGTCAACAGACCTAGGATCTAAAATAATGTGAAGGTCATCTTGTTGTACCTAAACTAAAATTGCTGGACCATCATCAGAAATGTAAACTTTTCCCAAAGCTGACCTTCCCTTAAATTCAAAAGTAGTTTCCATGACACCCTTGATATTGATTACTTCACCCCCGTAGCCTTTAGGTGTGCTATCACTAAGAGAGAGTGAAAAATCAGGCCATAACTCATTAAAAATACAAAATGGAATAATGGTGAACATTGAGCCAGGATCAACAAACAGTGTGACTGGAACTCCATTTAAGATAAAGGTAGCTTTAGGTCTTTGTAACACCCCAGGACAATCATCTTTAACACAAAGTGAAATGTCAGGGGAAACAAAATCATCATCAACAAAGGCAACTCGATTAATAGATGGATTTCTGCACACTTTGCTGATGTGACCTCTCTTCCCACATTTCTTACACATTTTATCTCGAGCAAAGCATCTATAAAAATCTGCAGCAGGAGTCATGCTGCCACAACGAAAACAACCTGTAAATGTATTCTTGTTATCAGAGAAATTTCCTCTGGATTTTGTTTTTGCAGCAAATGACTTGGACTTGGTATCAGAAGGCTTAGCATCCATGGACTTTGCATCAATGTCTGAAGAATTCCCTTTATCATTTTTGATCACCACATTTACTGTGTCTTCTTTCTTCGCTTCAAGAGCATGCATTTCTCGCATGAATTTATCTGATTCCTCAACGACTTTAGCGATAGCAATCGCTTCCATTAGAGAAGGATACTTAGCTGCCCAAAGCTTTTCTTGCATCCTTTTGTTTTTACATTGTACAATTAATTGGTCTCTGATGAGTTGATCAGTCATTGGACCAAAATCACATTTGACAGACAGTTCACGTAAACAGGTTACCATTTGATCAACAGTCTCTTTATCCTTTTGAGGAACTGTGTAAAGCGTATGTCTTTGCATCACAATATTGATTTGTTTGCCAAAGTACTTTGAAAGTCTTAGTTTGGCCTCATTATAGGGATTATCAATGGGTTCACCGTCTGCACTTAAAATTTCAGGCAAAAACTTGAAGACATGTTGACCAGCTTTCCCCAAAGAATTCAAAAGGATGTCTCTTTTCCTTGAAGCTTGAAATCTGAGACCTTCAATAGCTTCTAAATAATTTTCGAAGATACCAATCCACTCTTCCCACTCAATTGGCAGAGTGTCACCCTCAATAAGAAACGGAGGGGCTGGAGTTATTGTTTGGTTGGCAGCCATGGAAGTACAAAACTGGTAGAAATATAAATAAATATTGCTGTTGGAGATTTATGCGGATTTAAGCCAAGGCAGGAGTAATAGTAAACTGTTACTAAGCAACAATGAGTAAGTAAAAGACCAAAAGAATAAATCAGATATAATTCCTGGTTGAGAGAAAGGGGCAAAGAAAGTTGATAAAGCGTTGATAATGAAAAGTAATGCAGAAAAACAACACCACGATAAATTATTAGCACAACTGCATATAAATAGTCACTCGTGGTTGGCAAAATGCGGTTGGCAAAAACAAAACTGCATTCAAAACGGCCACTCATTCCGCGCTAGATGTTGTAAACACTCGTGGTTGGCGAAGATTGGTTGGCAGAAAGAAAGCTGCATTCAAAATGGTTACATATAACGTTGTACGTGCTGCGTAGCTTGTAAGAGATCACAGTGTTGTTTCACTATGCGCAATCACTCGTGGTTGGCAAAGACTGATTGGCAGCAATAAAACAGTGTACAAAATGGTGGCACATTACGGGTGTGCGTGCTGTGTGCCTTGTAATCACAGTGTTGCTTAGCATCGCGCGTTGAAGTGAATGCACCCGCAACAATCTTTATCCTAAGAGCAAGCAGGGAAAAGAGCGGAAATATTTAAAAAATGAAATACCTCGAAGGAAGAGGAAGAAAACGCTCACCAACTTGTCACTATTGCTTGAAGATGTAGGATGAGGTAAACGAAGCGCTGGGTCCATGTAGAAAAATGGGACAAGAAACTCGTTGGAGTCACCGTTGGAGTCACCATGAAATCGTCGCCAAAATGTTAAAGTTAGAAACAACCAGGTGAGTTGAGATTCCAAGAAAATTGCTTTATTGAAGTTCAATTCAAGAGCATGAGGTCTTCTGCTCCTGCCTCAGCAACCGCCACTCCAGAATCACCAGGAAACCTGGAACAAACAGCAGTTCCAAGTGTGACCAAGTAATTCCACGCGGCTGGTCACAGACACAGGAGAAAGACATCATAACAGAAACATTGTTGACATTTTTCTAAGATGTGCAGATACAAATAAAATGGGAGTTTTGGGAGTAACCAGAAAAAAATGCAAGTGTGTCTACTGTGCAGATTGATGAAGAGGATATGTTGGAAGAATGTCAACACAGGTTTGAAGAGGTTATCCTTCCCATCATGTCTAACAATTGTTAGAAGTTTAGAGGATCGTTTTGAGTCATAGACATTTGTACCAAATGTGTGCCTGTAATGGCTGATTCACGATCTCCAAGTACAATTCTAGATCTCTCCACTTTACTGGAGAATTGGAAGGATAAGCAACCATTTGAATGTGATATATCACCTTAAGCTTTTTATTGGGGGCAGGGGGGTTTGAGAGATACAAATATCTGGTTGGTTGAAGGATATATTAAAATTCAAGGAAGATTCTCACTAAAATTTACGTTGCTGGGGGGTGCAAGGATATGTTTGGTTGGATGTATCGGCCTCAGTTGTGAATCATTCTGAAACCAGGGTCTCTGTAACTGGTACAATTGGATCCTGATTGGATGGAGGAGGATTTCCAAGATTTGTGAATTTTCTTTGTAAAATCTTCATCTTTGAACATCAACATGTTTGAGGTAGAAAACGTTGAACCTTTACTTAGAGATGATGACAAAGTTTTCAGGTACAAGATTGGCTGTGGGAAAGGATTTTTACGATATAAGATTGAAAGAGAATGGGAAACTGGTAGCCCACAAAGTCAGGAATGTGCCTTTGAGTGTCTGGAAGGACCTCAAAGCATTGCTAGATAGGATATATGAGGATAAAATCATTGCTCCAGTGGAATATACTGAATGGATTTCAAGTATTGCTATTGCAAGAATAAAATCCCTCAGAGATTGGGTTGTGTGCAGATCTTTGTTTGCTGAACAAGAACATCATTGTGGAGTGTCATCTACTCCCAAAAATACAGGAGATGCTTGCACAAATAGGAGATCTGTGTGTTTTTAGTACCATCGACTTGTATCTATGTATCATCGGATTAGATTGACAAATGAGTCCCAGTATTTAACAACATTCATTCCCCTATTTCGAACTTTCAAGTACCTAAGGTTGCTGTTTGAGTTAGCATCTGCTGCTAGCATCTTTCAAAGACTTATGGATGGGTTGTTTGAAGGTATAGACGGTGTAATAACTTATCAAGATGATATTCTTATTTTTGCTGCTAATATGACTCAGAATTACTTGATTTTACGCAAAGTATTGAATGTTCTTCAGAAGCGCTGTATGACCATACGTAAGGATAAATTCATATTTAGTGTATATGAGATTGAATATTTAGGCCACTGGGTGTCTACAAGTGGCATTAACCAAAAGAAGATTTGCTAAGAGCAATCAAAGAGGCTCCCACGCCCAAGGATGAGGACAGTTTACGATCTTTCTCAGTGAATCCCATGCCATATTTGTTTGTTGGTTCATTGTGATAGCTGAACTTCTAAGAAGTTGTTAAGGAAAAATATGACATTTTGTAGGTATGGGGAACAAAAAGAAGATTTCAATGAGGTGAAAAATTTGATTTTAACATGTGATGCTCTGAAACTGTTTATTCAAGGTAAAACATGTGAGGTTACTGTAGATGCAGGTGTGTATGGTCCAGGTGCTGTATCAAAGGATTTAATGGAAAAGAGAGATCTGTGGCTTTCATATCTCACACTCTCACTCTAAGTTAAAATATATAGCACCATAGAAGGGGAAATCTTAGCTTGTGTTTGGGCTATAGATAAATTCAAAACGTATTTCTGGGTTTAAAATATTAAAATATTGACGGATCATAGACCATTAGTCTATCTGAAGAGTGACAAGGGTTTTGGTAAGTCATCTTCAAGGCTGGTCAGCTTAATAACTTCATTACAGAAATTTGAATTTGAAATAGCATATGTGTCTGGTAGTTTGAACGTACGAGCTGACTTTTTGTCATGGCTCCCAATGAAGGGTAGTGACATAGAGGATGAGTGTTTGCCAGATGAATGTGTGGTAGCCGTTGTGGATGCAGTTGAAAGGTGTTGTGCTGCTATATCTCCAGGAAGAATGGCATAATGATTGTGGCAGTGAGTTTAGGAACATCACCAATGTTTCTGTTGGCATCAGAGATTTTCTATCATGTTTTAACTGAGTTGAGTATTGAATTTGGGATCATTCTACATGGTAGTCTTATTGTACCACCTGAAACTTTGAGGAAAAGGTTAGTAAGTATAGCACACGAGGGGCATAATGGTTTAACATCTACAAAAAAATTGTGTTCAATCATTACTGGTGGCCACATGGCCATCATGGGGGAGACTCACATACAATCTTGCCATAAATGCCTATTGTCTGATAAAAGTTGGCACTTTAGTAGAACTCCTTTGATTAATATTCAGATGCCTGAACAACCTTGTGATAAAGTAGCTGTTGTTTTATGGAACCTTTTGGTTGCTTATCAAATGATCAGAGTTAGTTTATTGCTCTGATTAACTATTTTTCCAAATGGCTTAATTTTAAAGCTGTAAGATAAATCTCCACTGAGGTAACAATTGAGTTTCTGGATGATGTTTTTTTTTGCAAGGGGTACTGAAGATCTTAGTATTGGACAATGGTACAAAACTAGTATCAGCTAAAATGTGAGAGTTTCTGAACGTTAATGGTATAACTCATTACAAAGTTGCTCTTTATTTACTTGTGGAAAGGGCAAACAGAATTATTAAAGAAGGAATACAAAGAGCAATATCGGCTAAGTTGGCTTTATATAAATATTTGAAAGGCAAGATTAGTTGTTATCACAATTCCACCCATTCAACAATGAAGGCAACACACTTTGAGCTCTTGTGGAGGACAGAAGGGATCTCAAAGATATTTTGGCCATGGATGGCTTCTGAAAATAATGAAGCATTTAGAGATGTTTCAGAAGTGAAAAACAATGTGCAAAGAATTCGGTCAAAAAGAAAGGTATACTATGATAAAGAAATACCACGTTAAAAGTAAGAACATTAAAGTTGGGGATTGGGTACTTATAGAATAGACTAGTTGGGTTCGTAAAGACCTTTCCAGACTTCAAAAACCTCTTCTTGTGAAAAAAGTAAGAAAAAATACAGGGCTTCATTATTGAAAAGTGACGCACCACTGCATGAAAACAGCGATGCGTCATTTTTCATTTCACCCTCCTTGCGACATTATGGATTTGTCATATTTACAGTATGACGCATCATGTCGCAAGGAGTTACAGATACGTCAGTGTTGTACTTGGCCCTTTTTGCAGGGTCATCCCTAAACTTTTTGCCTTCCTCCTCTATTTTTTCTGACCTGTTTTTGGCTGTTTTATGACTCTGGGCACTTTACCACTGCTGATCAGTGCTAACGTGCATATGCTCTCCCTATTGTAAATTGATGTATGGATTAGTGATTCCATGATTGGCTGCTTTGGTTTACCTGTCAGACCCTAGTACAGTGCACCAGGAGTGCCCAGGACTGGTAATCCAAATGCTGCTAGTGGGCTTGCAGCACTGGTTGTGCCACCCACAGAAGCAGCCTTGTAAAATGTGTTTCAGGTCTGCCATTGCAGAGCCTGTGTGCAGTCTGGTACTGCCATGTTGACTGGGCACATGCACCCACTTGCCAGTCCCTAAACCTTCCCTTTTCTTCATTCAGACACCCTTATGGTAGACCCAAGGGCAGGGTCCATTGTAAGTATAAGGTAGGACATGCCCTGGTGTGTGTGGCATGTCCTAATAGTGAATTACAGCAATTTTTGTTTTTCACTACTGCAAGGCTACCTGTTCTCCATAGGCCAGAATGGGCACTTAGATTATTACATTTTATAATCCTAACTGACTCAGGGAAAATGGTAGAAATTCGAGTTTAGTGTGCCTGAACTCAGAATGATAAAATACATTTTTTAGTTAAGTTGGTTTTAACATTCTGTGTTTGAAAATACTACTTTTTGAAAGTAGGTATTTTCTTGTCTTCCTATCCAAGACTGCCTCTGCTAGGTTGTGTATTCCTTGTCTGGAGTTTGAGTGACAGTTTCTGGGGGATTCCAGGAGACAGAGTCAGTTAGTCCAGTGGTGAATAGAGAGATCTGCATCTAGATGGGAGGGAGGAGTTGCACCTGGGACCTGAATAGGGCTGTGCCTTCCCTCCACAATTCTGGCTCCACCCCCTCTGGTGCGTCTGATGTCTCTGCCCTGCACTGTGAAAGGAGAGGAGTCATGTCAACAGAGTGCTCCAGGGCTGTGCCTTCCCTCCTCAATGCTGGCTCCACCTCCTGTGGGGCATCTGATATTTCTGCCCGCACTGTGAAAGGAAATAAGGAGTCATGTAAACAGAGTGCTCCAGAACTGGTTTGAACTGGGCAAAGGCCCCTCTGTCCTCAGAGGACAAAGGATTTTGGGATATTAGTAGTGGGACCCTGATCCAAAGAATTTAGATCACTTTTGGACAATCAAGAAGAAACCTTTTCTGAGGAGAGGAACCTGATGAAACTGAGGAGAGACTATCCCTACGCTGAAGTGCTGCTTGGGGGATTAGCCTGCAGTGGTTGCCTGACTGACAAAGAAAGGAGAAAGAGACTTTGCGTACTTTCATCAACTCGTAAGGCTCTCCAAGGGCTTGGAACAGAGCTTGCCTGCTGCTGAAGTCTCAGGGACAACAGACTTAAACTCCAAGCTCCCCAGAGTTACTTGGGAAGTGCCTGCTGCTGTTTTGGGCCTTCTGAGAGACTGCGTGTCTCAAGGAGCTGGAAGCGCGACTCAAGAGGAAGAAGCGTGCTGCCGTCGCTGCTGCCGCCATCGCATCTTGGATGTCGCCGCTGTAGCTGTCGTATTGCTCCACATAGAGAGAAGCATCTCGCAACGAAGAGGAAGCGTGTCGCCGTCACTGCTGCTGCGGTTGCATCTTGAATGTCGCCGCTGTAGTTGTCACATTGTGCGGAAGCGTCTCGCAACGTCTGAGAAGAGTGTTGCAGACGAAGCTGTTGTCGTTGCATCACGGAACAAGGGTGTCGCCGCTGCAGCTGACGCATCGAATCGAGACTTCTCGCATCATAGGAGAAGCGTGCCGCATCTGGAAGATCTTCACATCTTTATTTATTTGCACCGGAAATTTGGCGCATTTCCATCGCTGCAACAACTTTGCTGTGGAAGCGTAACACATCGTAAGGTACATTGACTTAAAGTGTTGCATTTTAAGAACTGAACAGAACTAAGCTAAACTACCAATTTAAGTACAGTATTGTGGATTTTTGTCGTTTGTGGTCTTGTGATAAGTCTATATAAAGAATACTTATTTTTAATATGCAACTGTGTGGTGTTCATCTGGAGTGTTGTCACAGGATTACTGTATGTGGTCACAAATGCTTTACACACTGCCTCTGAGATAAGCCTGTCTGCTTGTGCCAAGCTACCAAGGGGGTGAGCAGGGTTTTTTTAGGAGTGTACCCCCTTACCCTGACTAGAGGCAAGGGTCCCTATTTGTCACATGTACCTACCTGTGCCAACTAGAAACCGACAAATCTAACAGTCATTATTTCTGACATATCTGTAGGCGCAAAAATGACGCATTGCTGGAGTGCGTCACAAAAGTGACGCAACCCCAGCAATGTGTCCTTTCACATGGGGCAAGCCCCATGTGAAAGGGCCTGCGTCAGTCTTACGCCTGCTGTGAGGCTGGCGTAAGATATTGACGCAATGGCATCCTAGAAGTGATGCCGTGAAATCTCATAGATTTCACTGAGTCACTCCTACTAGGCTTACTTGCGTGGGAACGCCCCACTGCATACATTATACCTGACGCATGTGTAATGAAGCGCAGGGGTTTACAAAGTGAAGCCTCTGCTTAGATGCTTCACTTTGTAAATAGAACGCAACAGGGGGCATGTTTTACGCTGCTGCTGCGTTACAAAAAGTGATGCAAAAGCAGCGCAAAACTGACGCATGGCCTCATAAATAAGTCTTTCTGTAAGACAGATGTTGGTGGAACTTGAACAAAGTAATCTTAATCACGGCTTCCCAAGCATGCATATTGTGGGGTGGGTCAGATACCAAGGTCGTTGGAAAGAGTCAGTTATGTGGCACCAGTTATTTACAGGAAGGTGAAGGAGGAACACATTTCCTTGGTGATGCTACTTATTTTATGGTGAGGAGTCAAGTTAATTGTAGATCTTCTCCTGAACAAGGCAAAGAAGTGGTAAAAGAAAGTGCTGCTCTTAAATCTGACAGAAAAACTTTAATACCACAAAAATTCAAAGATTCTGCAATGTAAAAAGTAATGTTTTTTTGGGGGGAAGGGGAGATGGGGTAGGCTGAGGTGTAGTATTTACCTAGTACTTTACCTTATTTACTGCTGTATAATGTTATATGCTCTTGCTGTGTTGTGTCTTACATAGGTATTTGCATTCTGTAAGTGGAATTATGCATGGGGAAAATTCCATGTAGGGCATTTGATGGCTGGTTAACTGAGCAGAGGACGCAGTATTGTGTGGGGCTTCTGACACATAATAGACTTCATTTACAATTACAATTACATCAACAGTCTCTGTGTGGATCTTTACACTAGGGATTTAAAGCCATGTGTGTGAGCCATCGTATCCTGTGAAAGAAGGGTCCTGCTTATTTGCATGATCTACTATGCTTACATGACCCAATCAGGAAGCTAAGATCCAGTGGAAATGGGTTCGTATGTGTCCCTAAAATCAAGAGGTCCAGGATGGGTGGCCGCTCTTTCCGCCACACAGCGGCTAAAATATGGAACACCCTCCCTCAAAGCCTCCGCTTGGAGGAATCCGAAACTCTCTTCCGGAAGGGTCTGAAGACTCACCTATTCCCAAAGACATAATCTGTGTTGTACTGTCCGTGGACTTAGTTTTTTTCTGCTTTGATACCTAGCGCAGGGACACACTGGGTCAGTGTAACCAGGCGCTCTACAAACTCCTGTAACATAACATAACATAACAAGTAAATTAAAATAGGCAATTGGGTGTAAGACAATGTTACCATGTTTTAGAGAGTGAGAACACTCACTTTAACATCAGTCAGCAGTGGTAAAGTGCACAGTCCTAGGCCAGCAAAACTGGAGGCAAAGGCAAAATGTTTGTGGGAAGACCACCCACATGCTGACAAGTCTAACGCTGTTGTTCTGAGAGAAAACACGTGGGAGCATGTGTGTGTGTGTGTGTGTGTGTGTGTATGAGTGAAAGGGAGAGAATCCATGGAGGGAGTCAGTCAGTTATAACGAGTGATATGAAGAGTGAGTATGAGCAAGAATGAATGATAGTGAGTGTGAAAGAATGATAACAAGTGTTACTGTAAGGGAGGATGACTGAGTTGTACTATGTAAGACTAAGCGAATCACAGTCTCTGAGTAAGTCAGAATGAGTAAGACAGAGTGGGAATTAGTGAGACTGATTTTGTAAGAGTGAGTCTGAATGAGTAGGACTTAGTAGGAATGAGTGAGAATGATTGAGATTAGGTGATTTGGCGAAGATGAATTAATCAGAGTAGGATTGCTTGACTGAGAAAGAGGGACAATGAGTGGGACTGACTGAGACGGTGTTATTGAATTAGTCTCACTCACAGTCTCAATGAGTCATGGAGTGAGTGAGATTGCGTGACTAAGAGAATGAGTGAGACTGACTGAGTCAGGGAAGGAATAAGGCAGAGTGAGTCAGAATGAGTGGGACTAAGTGGAAACAAGTGTGATTGAGTGAGGTTAGGGGAATCAGACTGAGATTGAGTGATAGGTGTGTTAGAGTGCGATTAAATAAGTGAGAATTTGGGGTACACCAGACAAAATGGCTGAAGTTGGCGACTCTTCGTTTACTCTTGTAATGCGGAATTCTGGCCAAAACCTCCCAATCGCTGAAAGGTGGAATTTTTTTCCTGCAAGGATCCAGAAATGGGAGCTGGCAAGCATGAGCAAAATTTGATGTTATATACCATGATTTTCAAAAGCAGGCAGTCGCCGGTGGTCATGGTTAGAGGGCTGCATCTTGAGTAGATTTGTTGCCACTTGTGCAGCAGCGAAATCAACTCCAATGGCTGTGTGCTCTTGGGCACCACATGGTGCCGTTAACGCTGATTTTTCAGTGCTGCTGGCGCTGCTGGCACTAAATTGCAGCATATTTTTCGCAGAGTGAAACTCCATGATTTCCGCCCACCACTAGTGAGAATGAGTGGGCCTGAGTGAGAATGAATTAGATTGGGTGAGACTGAATTAGACTGACTGAGAATGAAGGAGACTAAGTGGACGAGTCAGAGACTGAGTGAGATAGAGCTAGACTGATGGATAGGATTGAGAGAGGGAGCTCCTCACGAACCCACAGAGGTCAAGCTCGCTCACTGGAATTTTAGCCAAAGATTACGCCCCTTCTAATCATTATTACCTCTAAAGCTGTTTTATTGTATAATGTGATACTCGTTTATAAAAAACAAAAAAAACGCAGTAACAGTTGGAGCAATGCTACTGACCTTTATTTTGTACTGGTTTACCAACAATTAATGATGAGATACAATACTGTAAAAATGCTGTGTGGTTTGTAACTACATATTTGTTTATATTATGCTTACGTCGGAACAAACTTCAATAAAAAGAATATAGAAAAAAAATTACGCCCCAACACTTTTAAAAGTCACCAGCCTCCACCTGCTAATGGAATGCTTAAAAACGTCAACTATCAATATGCAGCAATATATATATATATATATATATATATATATATATATATATATATATATATATATATGTATATATATATATATATTTTTTTTTTTAAGTTATCATTATCTGGTGAACCCGTGAACCGGTGTCCAGAAGGAGACAATAATTGTGTGCAGGTGCCTTACTGTAGCATTCATGTGTCCCCCATCTTCTTGCATGCACAGTAGCCCTTCCTTGAACGTCCAATTGAGATATCAATAAAGAGCAAACGGAACAATAACACTGCAGGGCTACCATCTCTTCCCTCGGTGGAGAAACTTTTATTGAGGAAAATGCGAGACCTGTCCCCTGAGGCGACTTGAACTGTCTCTCTTCTCTGCTTTTCACACTCACATTTCAACATCTCCGCCACAGCGTGAAAAAACACGGCGGTGCGTCACAGGCAGCAAAATGAACCGGTCTCGTGTTATTTGACTTGACAAGACCAAGCCATTCTCAAGGGCAGCTTCCAGGGTTTCATAAACTCTGTATGTAGGTGGCCGTGACTGCTGTCCCAGGGCGCGCCAGAACGCCGCCCCTTATTCTCAATCTGTTGTTCTTGGTGGAATCTGCGGTGAGTCGGCCTCTTCAAGGAAGGCAGGAGACTTTGTACCGACTCGTACATTATTTTCAGATTGTTCTGTGGGCTCCTTTGCGCTCTTGGCTGCCGGGTGGTGGGGGGGGGGGGGGGGGGGGTGGAGGGAGGATGCGGGGAGGGCGGGGACACATCTACACATCTTACACATCTACAGCTCTCTTGATCGGACACATTTTCTGCTGCAAATCCCAGGCCAATAGATCGGGCAGTTCGTCATCATCATACGGGGGTGAATTCTGAACGGCTGGGTTGCAGTCCTCACCTCCTCCCCTCCCCTAGAGCCTGGTATTCCTTGTTTGATTTCGTTGTTCACGAAGCACTCTCAGTCGGGCGCTATATGAATGGTTTCTGAGGCTTTCCTGGGCAAGGCATATTTTTGGAATACCTCTTGGAAACAACTGCCCATATTACCCAATGCCAGCTAAGCCAGTCCATCGTGAATTTCAATGACACTGTATTGCATTGTATGGCATTTCTATTGCGCTTACTACCTCTAGGTGGAGAGATGAAACGCTTACTGAATTATACTTCAACTTTCACAAACAGATCCATGGAAAAACAGCTGAACGCTCAAGCTGCCCAGCCCTCACCTGCCAGTCAAAAGAAAGTCAGAACCAGCATTACTAAAGTTGTTTTGGTTGTTGTTCTTGCATGTAGATTTTTTTCTTGCAACAGCAACATTTTATGTGGGATTGAGTGTAACTAGTCAGTTTCTCTCAATGGAGGAAAGCTGGAGTAAGGTGAGCAGAGTGCATAGTATTAAAATAAGACATTTGCATAAAGCACTCGGAATTGTGTTTCATTGCAGGATATTGATACTCACAAATCGATCCCCCTTCAGCATTGAAATTCAAATGTTGAAAGAAATTAGGCTATTTTGATAATTTTCACCATTTCTTTGGTTGAAATTGAGATTTTAGTCCTTAATTATCTTCCGCAACGTGTGCTTCCTCAACTCTTTCTATGTGCACACTTGTCTGACTAGACAGTGGCCTGTAAGTGAAACAGGAGGAGACATGAGAAGATCCAAAAGGTAACAAGCATTGGCAAAGCCAATAGGTCGCACCTATGGAAGAGCTATTGTCTTTGCCAATCCGTTTGAGCCATGTTGTACATCAGCATTGCAGCTGCTCAGCATGGTTAAAAGTAAGTGGTGCAGCGGAGAGTGGTGTGCAGGGTCATAGAGTAGAATGGCAAAGAGTGGAGTAGAGCGGAGTAGAGTAGAGTAGAACGGAGAGGCATAGAGTGTCGTGTATTGGAGTGGGGCAGAGTGAAATTGTGTGGTGTAGAGTAGTGTGGACTAGTGTGAAGTGCATGAGCATGGAGTGTTGCAGAGCATATTGGCACAGAGTGCAGTGGATTAGTGTGCAGTGGCATGTAATGCCTACACGTATGTGACTCCTACACCCTATAACCTTCATTGCCATCTGTCACATATCCAGTACATACACACACAGGTAGAAGGGGGGCCTTTGCACTTGAAATCGCTGTGATCTAGGGGTGAGAAAACACACAAGGGTGTTAAAACTGGCCTCACCCACATAAATCTGTGGCATGCTGCATCATAGGGCTGCTAACACACCTCCGCACAGACAAACGCTGGAGGTGGAGCAATAGGGGAGGGGAAGACAATACAACACATAGAGAAACAGTGTGGGATGAAATAGTGCAGAAAAACTATTTTAAACTGACCATGTGAATTCCAAATGTATGCTTTAATGTTGGATTCCCTGATCAGAGTTTAAGGTCTTTAACGGACCAGTTGATGATGGTATGGTAGGCTATAATGAAACCCCTACCCCTCCACTCTGCAAAATGTCAACATGTTTCAGCCGGCTACCGCAAATACCCCGGCTTTCATCAGGACTAACAAAAGAAAGATCCCATATGTACTACCCCTACCTCCTTACTCCTAGGGTAGGTCGAAATGGGGCGCTTTTCCTCCTACCCATCAACGTTTGTGTGTGTTTACATATCCAGTGCACTCCTTTACACACTTGTATGATTTATTGTCTAGTGTGATGTAAAGCTCTTTGACATCCTACATTGGTCTGAGCAGTGCTATGTAAGAATTAAATACAAAATAAATGAGTGCTATTTAAATAGTTATTTGTGCAATTAATAACACAAACAGATAATCTGACATTCCTAGAGTGGATTTTTGTTTCTTATATACAGTGGTCCAGCCAAGTCAAAATCCTGACTCCGATCACAGTTTCTCTGAAAAACCTGTGAAGTGGCAACAAGCTGTCGAGCTTTGTTTTCCTCCATTGCTTTGGTATCTAGATGCACCGCCGGACTGGGAACAGAAACCAGCTCAGCCAATTCTGCACAGCCGGCCCAGGGGTGAGGGGGGAGGGAGGCATTAGGGTGCGCTAGTGTCAAGCACCGCTGCCGCTTTTTGTGACAGGGGGCCGACATTGCAGCAATTCTGCAAAACCGCCCCCATTAACAAAACCGGCCAAACACTGGCCCCACCCTTCTGGCCCACCGGGAAAACGCCTGGTGCCCGCTATGGTCAGTCTGGCCCTGTCTTGGATTTGGCAATTATTAATGAGTCTCATCCAGGATCTGGCCTAGCAGATACCAGGACACATTCAACAGTACCCGTGTGTTTTCTGCTTTCGGTTCAACGCAGCAGCCTGCTGCCCTTGCTGGGCCAAAAACAAATTCCTAATTTAAAGGGTCATCTGCCCTCTTTTTCTTCCAGTATCATCCTGGCAGGGAGCTAAATGGAGCATAAAAGGGATTTACAGCCGAAAAAAATATGCATGTCTATTTCTTACACACAACTGAAATCAAATGGAATTTCCTGAGGCATTGGCATCTTTGTCCTGAGAACTGGCATCTTTCATTACCTGTACCATTTAAACAAGATGGTAGTTTTACGAGGCCCCTTCACATTAGGCATCATCTTCTGAGGCTTTTGTATGCCACATGCTTTATTTCTCAACCTCTTTAAACTCAGTATAAATTCACCAAAGGTTGTATGGCCAAGGACCCCCCTCTCCGCAACTGCTGCTCGAGCACCAGTGTCTATGCCTCACCATGCAGTCGTTTGGAAGTTTGCTCTGGCATTTTGACCAGAGCAATAAAGCTCCTGTGGGTAGTCCTGGGTCAGCCTTATCTGGGGTCACTGAGTAAAAGACCCTAGTTTAATTCTAATTGCGCTTAATAGCGACATCTCCCTGACAACTATATTGAGTGGGCTGAATGAAAACTCTCAGCAACCGCCTAATGACGAAGTTATTTGTTCCCCCGGCTCAGCAAAACACAACTGAGGGGAAATTACGCATGCTCCGTTGGGCTTGGGGAAAGCAAGCCTACCACAGAGGCCTTTCAGCCTTATTGACAAAAAACTAGGACAATGGCATATGACCAGTGAATATATACCAGGAGCACTTAAATGGTCATGGTTTTATGAACTGCATTAGCGGAATCTCAAAAGGGAATCATACTAATATTTTATAAAAATAAGACATTATCACAAGAATCAGACTGGTATTTGCGATGGGTCGCAGAACCATTTGGAAAGGTCACCATCAGAATTTGGAGAGCTTCACTACACCAGTTTAGTAAGACAGTGTGTAATACAAATGACAATAGCACATCATAACGTAAAACAGACCATTAAGTGCCTAACACAATCCGTTAAGTGCTTAAGAAGAACTTGTTGCTCTTCATCATCGTAAACAAAAACCAAAAACAACAGAGTAATAATAACAACTATAATTTTTATGGTTATTATTAGAATGAATATTATTACATGAAATTCTTGAAAGTGGTTATGGAGTAGGACTGGGACACAAAAGTGGCCCAGGCACCAAAATAAAAGTGGTCCCACTTAGCAAATCAGATAGCTAAAAAAGTGACCCAGCAGCAGGGTCCATATGGAGATGGTAAGATCGCTACTCTGCGACTGCAGCAGAGGAGCTGAGAGCCAGGGCTTCCATCAGCATCAGCGCCAGGGTGAGTGTGAGAGACCTGTGCAGCATTGCAGCGAGATGGGCTGAGCTTGGGATCACTGAGAGGTGCTCATCCACCGCCCCGTCTCCCAGCTGCTGCAGCCTGCCATGTTGAGAGGTACAGTACAGCACAGAAGATGTGTAGTGCCTGGAAGCGGATCGGCAGCACCACTGCTGCTTTTCTTAAGGTGGACTTCAAGAGATTGCAGGTGCCAAGCAGAAGCTGTCAAGTGCGCTCAAAGCCCTTCCTGCTTTATGGCCGAAGCTACAGGCTTTTGCAAAGGCGTGCATGCTCAGCTGCAATTAAACAAGAATATAAAGTCATGCAGGGAGCTTGCAGAGCCTGTGTCCCTGCTCGCTCCTGCGGTAATACTCCATGGGAGTGATCTTGCATGAAAAAGTGTGTAATTCACCCACCATTAGCCATTTGCAGGCTATGATTTGTAAAGGACACACCCAAGCCAATCCAAAGCGTGGGAGGAGTCACACCCTCACAAAGTACAGACCACAGATCGCCTAACTGTGCAAGCGCTGTTCAGGCTCGACCTAAATAGAATGGAATAGCAAGTGAGGTGAAGTACAGAAAGAAGGCAGTTAGAGGCCAGAAAAAGAAATAGATGGGATATGGAGACTCACAAGGTATAGAAGGAAGGCTGAGCAGCAAGAAAGATGCAGAGAGGTAGAATGACAAAAAGGTAGGAAGAAGTAAAGAAAAAGAGGAAGAAAGATGTAGGAAGTGAGATGTAGTGAAAGAGGTGAGTTAGAGTGTAAATTAGAAATAGAGATGGAGATGCAGAGGGATGTGGGACGAGCTAACGATAAAGGTAGAAAAAGAGATAGCAAGAAAAGAGTAAAGTGGTAAAAGATATGTTATGTAGAGGTAAAAAGAGTGAGAGAGGAAAAGAAGAGGTGAGATAACAAATGAATGGAGAGGTAAATTGAGAGAATAGAGTACGGTGGTTAGAGGAGAAGAGCTAATGCGAGAAATGTGAGGCTAAGAAATGAGGTGAGAGAGCGAGGTGAGATGAAGAGTGGTGAGATAGAAGAAAGGCTGAGAGAGAGGAAAACCGAAAGAGAGGAAGACGGAGGGAAATGGGCAGTAAGAGAGAGGGTGAGGTAAAGAGAGAAGATGTTGATAAAGTGGATGAAGGACAGATACACAGAGGTGAGATAGAGAAAGCTGTGATGTGCAGAGAGAGATGGGGTTGAGAAAGCTAAGGTAGAGATATAAAGGTTGGCTCAGATAGTGGTAGAAAGTGAGGTGAGGTTGTGTGAGTGTGTGGCAGAGAAAGGCGGGGTAAAGAGAGGCATATTGAGAGAGGGGAGAGCTATATGGAGGTTATGTAGAGAGAATTAAGGAAGAGATAGAAGGGGAAGGTAGAGGTAGGTAGAAAGAGAACTAAAAAGAGAGAGAGTAAGGTAGAAGAGGTGATGTAATATGAAGAGGGAGACATTAAACAAAAAGATTATTTTTGATTTAAGTTGTCACAAAGTGCCTGAGTGTGTGTGGATTAAGGCCTAAGGGCTAGTAGGTGTGACATGCATTTAAAGCTTGTGGGAATCGTGCAAGTCCAGCTATCAAACTAAAATTCAAATCTAATATTTGCACAAGGCTTTTACAGAGGGGATTCTAACTATGCCAATCTATTTTTTCTAGGGGTCCTTGGAAGATGGGTGCACTAGGCAATTGCACACTTTGCCCATGCCTAAAAAACATCGGTGAAATATTGTGTCCAGAGTACTGAGGTTTTCACAGAAGCTGATGAACTGAAATCAGACAGATATAGCCAGCAGAGAATGTACGTTTTCAGACAAGACGAAATTTAAATTATCCCAGCATAATTTGCTTATTTTTTAAATTTTGGATTATGCTTTCTACGTGAAATTCCCAAACGTAAATCATAATGTCACTTTGGACTTGATTGTGACTTTGGCCGTGCGGTGCCAGATCCTTCCTGCTGCAGCACTGCCAAAGCAGGGGTCGGGCTGCCCTCCATATTAGGAGTTTCCTCCTGTCTGACGGGCTTTTTTTTTTTTACGTTCCCATGGCGGTGCCCTCAACATGGGCACCGAAATGGGAATGTCAAACCTAGCGCACACAGGGGGGGCAGATGTTGTGCCCCGGTGTGCATCCACAGAGTGTGAGGCACCAGGGGGCCCTGTAGGGCCAATTTTGTTTCCTCTCTGCCATGGTTTTCATGGCAGTGGAACTGCCATGAAAACTGTGGCGGAGGGGAAACTTAATATAGGCTTGGCGGGACTATGTGAAGACCGGGGCCAAGAGCGTAGCCTGTCGGTGCCCACCAGAGACAGGAAGAGGCTGGCCAGACCACCACCTTTGGCTCAATTTTCACTGAGTAAATTGGAGGCTACCTGCACCAATGTAACACACCACCCAGGACAAGGTCAAGCTGAAGGTACTTTCTCTCTGGGATTTAGCAATCAGCAATTGTTTCATTTGACTGCTCTGCCAGGTTTCTCACTGGTATCCCCTGCTTGGTAACATTCTGTTGGTATTTAGCCTGTCCAAAGGGCTAAATGGCGCTCAAGGGAGCTACAAAAATGGGGAAATAAGAAAGTACCTCCCATTAAAACTCTGTCCCACTCTGCTGCCCCATGTATCGTTCATAGAAGGGTTTTCTCCATCTGGCTGTGGGGGCTGTATCCAAAGAAATAAAACTTGTTGAAAGGAGGCTCTCGCTGGACAGGGATATTTCCTATGCCCCGCCTCATGGGTCATCTGCTTGCATCAGTTTGAAGGGGCCCTCTCATGACAGGGAATCAATGGGGGTTCGCGAGGAAGATCTTGGGGGGAACAATCCCAGGAATGGACAGACTCATAACTCCCACTACACAAGTTATCAGCCCAAGGCGGAAGCAGAAACATCCTCCCAGGTACCTACAGAGGCTTTGCTGGTGGACAAACTTATTTCTAACTCATCTGGAGAGGAGGAGGGCTCTTCCCTCAGGAATGGTCTGATTAGGGATCTCGATATATTGTTAATAATAGGTTGGACCCAATACTGATGAGAATATCCCACATTGAAGACAGGGTTTCTGAATTATTTTCCCTGATGACTAAGGGAAGGGTTGGGCAGGTCAGGTCTGAAGCTGGGCACTTTGGAAGAGCTGCGGGGGTCAGGCGTACCTATCGACCCTGGGAGAGACCCTGTGTCAACCCTTGATCTCGGTGGCTCAGGCTCCACCCAAGCTGTATCAAAGCTAGGGCTTCTGGATGTAACTCGTACTTCTCATAGTACTGATGCTTCCCCTTGCCTTTGGGCAAATTAGGGGCGAGTTGACACTCAGCATCTCCAGTGTAAGAATGCAGACGCCATCCTACAAGCAGTGTGCACCGTTCCTAAGGAAGACTAAGTTCCACTATTAGTGAAAAAACTATCAATCAATAAACTTTGCGAGTTGCATTTTTAAGAGTACTTTTATCAAAATCTCTTCAGTTAGAGTTGTAGAATAAACAATTACGTCATTGTTTCTCTAAATGTAGTGAACATTCATATACATGTGTATTTTTTCAGTTATTCACCATCATAGTTTATACATTAGTATATCATTACAATCATGAAATCATATTGCCAAAGATACAAGAATCGAAAATTCAAATAATCAGTAATCATGTGGCTTGAAATTCGGGAATACCAGAGCCCAATGCATTTCGGGAATATGTTTTCCCTTCGTCAGGGGCAGTGTCCTAAAACATAAAATACATTTATATGTATCCAATTCTAGTGGATAATAATAGGAGTAAATCACTGAAGGGGGAGTCCCTCTCTGAGTTGCTACCGTGATCTATGGGGCACCACTGTCACCAGTTAAAATGGCAGTCATCAAAGTGTAATTTTTACCAATGGAAGAGCCACTATTATATATAGTGTGATCATGGGTAAATAATGATAAAGAACGTGGTAAAGGAATTAGGGAAAAAAATCAACAAGGAAAGTATGTCCACTACCCCTGTGCTGTCAATGTGCTGGTTTATGAATAGTTGATATGTGACGAAATTCGAAGAGAGAACCACTTCCAGTGTGCCTGTATTGTTAGCACCTCTTGAATCAATCTACCTGTGTATAATCTCCAGAGTCGGTCTTCGTGAACGATGTGAACATACAAATCGATTTGTAGGACCTGGATACCTAATGAAAAACGAATCATCAAGGAAATGTTGTATGAACGATACTAAAAAAAGAACATAAAATAACACCAAAAGTTGCCTTTCTAATTCCAAACGTACTGTGTCGGAATATCAACAAAGTAGCCAGCTTAATGAATTATCGACCATTGCATTGTAACAACAAGTTACATCATTTTGACTGTGCTAACTGATATAAAGCAAAATGATGCAGTCGTCTTAAAGGAACCACATCTGTGCAAGCCAACAAAGTGATCACTAACCTTGGCAAGAAAAGAGACGCGATAACAGAGTCCGTGAAATCTGTGTGTTGACCGAATGAGATCTTGCCGACTATCCTTGTTGTGTTTCCGTCTATAATAAATGCAATAATGTACATTAATATGTTGTCGATTCTAACCCAATGTCATTGAAATGCACACCGCATCTTCTTACAACGTACCTTGTCTTGGTGATAATGCTCGTGTGTAGCTGTTATCTGTGCAGTAATTCTTATATCGTAGGACGGTATGTTCGCTTCTGTAGACAATAATGGGCAATTCCTGTAAATACTTTGCCCCATTCCCGTGCTTAAGCCCATTCTTTCTCTTCCCATTATTTGTTCAACATACCTCTTGTGCCGTAACAGTTTGACTTGCCTGTGTTGCTGCCGACTCGAGTAAACTGGCTTGCCGTGTCGAGTTGGCACGGAAGGATACCATACAAAAATATAAAGAGTCCCCGAATGCTACTAGTGTAATCATGGTTAAAGGCTTGTGGGTAATGTAGTATGTGTGCTGCCAATGCGAGCGAAAGGAATTTCAAGAACCCAATGTGTCCATAACTGAAACACTATATTTAACCTGTACAATATATTCTGGGATCATAAAAGCGGATATGGATACAAACTATCACGCGTGAATACAATGAAAAATGAGTCATGGGTCACTAAAATGTGAGATACTGTAATGAATCGGGGAAAAAATAATTAGAAAACCTAGTGAATGAATATTGCAGGTATAAATGCAGGCATAAATTCACGCCTAATGGTGATGTAGTCAAGTATGGAAAAGAGACTTAAGGCTAATTTACTGTTGAACGACTACTGTCTGGCATAAGGCAAATGCAGTGGATAAAAAAGTGCATCAGTGAATGAAAACAATATGGCTACTTGCTATGTTTCAACACATTGATGGACCAATCAACAATGTATGCTGTAAACCAATCTTGTTCAATCGATTTAGCAATTACAATACGTCATGAAACAGCTAATCAAGTTGGAATAACAGTGAAAATCAGGTGTAAATAACGATATATAAAGCAGTGTCATGCATACAGTACTGATGAATGTGTAAATTGGATCCTGGGATTTTTTGTGTTTAATTCCTGAATCAGGTTTTCCAATTCTGTTTGTGTTTTCGACCAAACTGGAGTGATGGTTTGGTCCAATATTTTCGATATATCGGCGATATCTTTTTGATATGGTCGAAAACTCCAATTTACACATTCAATAAGTACGATGCAAGTGAATTTTCTAGATGTACTTATTAGGAAAAACTTGATGGCCCACAAACTCACAATGGACATATACACGAAACCCACCAATAGAAATAGCACATTACTATTTTCTAGTTTTCACCCCAGAAGTTTGATTTCTAATCTACCATACTCTCATATCTTGAGAATCAAAATGATCTGTTCTGAAGAGGAAATTCTAACTCAACAACTTACTATACACCAGACAAAATTTCAACAAAGAGGGTACCCCACTGAAATCCTGCAACAAAGTGTTGATAGATTGGCAATCAAAGATCGTAACCAACTTCTAGCCACTTCACCCAAGAAACAAAGAACCTCTTTCACTTTCATCTTAAAATTCTCTACGGTTTCTAATCACATCAAGCGAACCATTCTCAAAAGGTGGGATCTTCTACAAAATGAAAAAGAGTTCAATGGAATATATGACGAAAAACCCATATTTGCCTATTCTCGGGGCAAAAATTTGCTGGATATGATTAAGACCCCTATCAAAACTATAGAGCCTGGCACATACAGAGGTACACTGAAATGCCATTATTGCATACACTGCAACAAAATCATTACAGGCAATACATTATCACATCCTGTTGCAGGTAAAAAGATTCACTTGAAACATTCAGCAGATTGTAACACCACACATATAGTATACTGTCTCAAATGCCCTTGTGGAAAAGCCTACATTGGCAAAACGGAAAGTAAATTCAAGACTCGATTATCTGAGCACAAGAGCTCTATACGCACCCAAAACAGATCAACATCAGTAGCCAACCATTGGCTAGAGGCAAATCACAACATAGCCCAATTGCGTGCGCAAGTTGTAGAAGTCGTACCCAAAATAGAAGGACAGGACAACAGCGTGAAATTATTACAAAGAGAGGCATTTTGGATAGATCACCTTCAGATTTTGATTCTGCAAGGCCTAAATGATAGGATTGATCCAAGTTGTTACTTGTGATCCAATATTGACTCCTAGAGACCATTACAGCAGTCTATGTCTCATTACATTTAAGATACCATTTGTGATTTCTATCAAGAACAGAATGTGAATGTCACAGAATTTATCAATAACATAATGAATATGGTTGTTCCATGCATCTGAGTATGGTCACATGATAATAATACCATGTTTTTTTTTCTTAATGTACAAAAGATAGGAGTGACTCAATGTATCAATAGTACCACAAAAAATGACATTGTTTAATGTATTGGTATCTATATTTGATTTTCACTTCATTATTTGCCACATGATGCACTGCAATAGCCACACTGATTGTATGACATTTGTGACATGCATGACACTGTTTTACTTATTGTTATCAACATTTGATTTTCACTGTTTTTCCAACTTTATCAGTTGCCACATGACGCACTGCAATAGCCATACCGATTGTGTGATTGTTCACAGCATATATTGTTGATTAGTTCAACAATGTGTCAAGACATAGTAAGAAGCCATCATGTCTTTATTCACAGATGCATCTTAGTATTTATTGTATTTGTCTTATGTTAGACAGTAGGATCATCAGTACTGTATGCATGACACTGCTTTATGTATCGTTATTTACACCTGATTTTCACTGTTATTCCAACTTGATTAGCTGTTTCATGACGTATTGTAATAGCTATATCGATTGAACAAGATTGGTTTACAGCATACATTGTTGATTGGTCCATCAACGTGTTGAAACATAGCAAGTAGCCATATTGTTTTCATTCACTGATGCACTTTTTTATCCACTGCATTTGCCCTATACCAGACAGTAGTCGTTCAACAGTAAATAAGCCTTAAGTCTCTTTTCCATTCTTGACTACCTCACCATTAGGCGTGAATCTATACCTGCATTTATACCTGCAATATTCATTCACTAGGTTTTCTCTTTATTTTTTCCCCGATTCATTACAGTATCTCACATTTTAGTGACCCATGGCTCATTTGTCATTGTGTTCACACGTGATAGTTTGTATCCATATCCACTTTTATGATCCCAGAATATATTGTACGGGTTAAATATAGTGTTTCAGTTATGGACACATTGGGTTCTTGAAATTCCTTTCGCTCGCATTGGCGGCACATATACAACATTACCCACAAGCCTTTAACCATGATTATACTAGTAGCATTCGGGGACTCTTTATATTTTTGTATGGTATCCTTCCGCGCCAACTCGACACAGCAAGCCAGTTTACTCGAGTCGGCAGCAACACCGGCAAGTCAAACTGTTACGGCACAAGAGGTATGTTGAACAAATAATGGGCAGGGAAAAAATGGGCTTAAGCACGGCACGGGAATGGGGCAAAGTATTTACAGGAATTAACTGTTATTGTCTACAGGAGCTAACATACCGTCCTATGATATAAGAATTACTGCACAGATAACAGCGACACACAGGTATTATCACCAAGGCAAGGTACGTTGTAAGAAGATGCGGTGTGCATTTCAATGACATGGGGTTAGAAGAGACAACATATGAATGTACATTATTGCATTTATTATAGACGGAAACACGATAAGGATAGTCGGCAAGATCTCATTCGGACAACACACAGATTTCACGGACTCCGTCAGCGCGTCTTTTTTCTTGCCAAGGTTAGTGATCACTTTGTTGGCTTGCACAGATGTGGTTCCTTTAAGACGACCGCATCATTTTGCTTTATATCAGTTAGCACAGTCAACACGAAGTAACTTGGTGTTACAATGCAATGGTCGATAATTAATTACGCTGGCTACTTTGTTGAAATTCCACACAGTACGTTTGGAATTAGAAAGGCAACTTTTGGTGTAATTTTATGTTCTTTTTTTAGTATTGTTCATACAATATTTCCTTGATGATTCGCTCTTCAATAGGTATCCAGGTCCTACGAATCGATTTGTATGTTCACATCGTTCACGAAGACCGACTCTGGAGATTATACACAGGTAGATTTATTCAAGAGGTGCTAACAATACAGGCACACGGGAAGTGGTTCTATCTTCGAGTTTCGTCACATATCAACTATGCATAAACTGGCACATTGACAGCATGGGGGTAGAGGACATACTTTCTTTGTTAAATTTTTTTCTAATTCCTTTACCACATTCTTCTTTTATCATTATTTACCCATGATCACATAATATAACATAGTGACTCTTCCATTGGTAAAAAGTTACATTTTGATGACTGCCATTTAACTGGTGACAGTGGTGCCCCATAGATCACGGTATCAACTCAGAGAGGGACTCCCCCTACAGTGATTTACTCCTATTATTATCCACTAGAATTGGATACATACCAATGTATTTTATGTTTTAGGACACTTCCCCTGACGAAGGGAAAACATATTCCCGAAATGCATTGGGCTCCGGTCTTCCTGAAATTCAAGCTACATGATTACTGATTATTTGTATTTTCAATTCTTGTATCATTGGCAATATGATTTCATGATTGTTATGATATACTAATGTATAAACTATGATGGTGAATAACTGAAAAAATACACATGTATATGAATATTCACTATATTTAGAGAAAGAATGATGTAATTGTTTATTCTACAACTCTAACTGAAGAGATTCTGATAAAAGTACTCTTAAAAATGCAACTCGCAAAGTTTATTGATTGATAGTTTTTTCACTAATAGTGGAACTTAGTTTTCCTTAGGAACAGTGCACACTGCTTGCAGGCTAGCTTCTGCATTCTTACACTATAATTGACTGTGTAGCCAACACATGAACGTAGTGTAGCACCCTTGATAAAAGAAGCTGCATTACAGTGTTATTATTTGACATAGCATCAGTTAGTGAGTGCGCCTCTCTTCTATTTACTCAGCATCTCCAACCAACCCCGGAGTTATGTTAAATTTGCCACCAGAAGCAACACCCTATGTTATTGTCCTGGAGAATTTTTTGTATCAGCATTGTGGAGTTCTGCATCGTCTTTGTCGATCATGCCTTTGACAGTCATTCGAGTGCCTGTGGTGAGGATGCGCCATGCAGAGTCAGTTCCGAAGCAGCTGCGGGCCGCAAAGAGGAGCTTTGCAATGGGTCTGATCCATGCAGCAGCAGCGATGCAGTGGTTTTGATTAGTGTTGCACCATGCAGTAGAAGAGATGTGACAGTTCGGCTGAGTCTACAGAGTCTGGCCGATCACCTTAGGCCCAATTCTCAGGGTACAACACTGGGGTGGAACCACTTTGCAGGGTAGACTTACAGGTGGAAGAGTCCAGGTGGTGGAGTCAAGGTTGTTGGAGCCTTCTGTCCCTGAGTCTCAAGTCAGGGGCCCTTTGAGTCACTTTGAGGCCCTGGGTTCAACAGATGCAGGTCCAGTAATTCTTGCCAAGGCAAGAAGCAGCAGACAGAAGGTCAGCACAGCAGGGCAGTAGTCCCTCAGAGCATCAGTCCATCAGAGTGCCAGTCCTTACAACAGCACACCAGTCCTTCTGCCTAGTAGAGTATCCACAAGTCCAGAAGTGTACTGAAGAGTTGGGGTCTGAGGTCCAATATTTGTTCACAGTGCCTACTTTGAAGTTGGAGAAGCTTCTAGAGGTTTCCACCTCCCTGATGTGTCAGGCATCCCCTTCCTCCCTGCCATGGCCCCAGATTGTCTGGGGTCACAAAAGCCTAGTGGCAAGTACTATGTGAGAGTTCTCAGACAGGGCCTTTGTGATGTGCAAGAGTTGTAGAAGATAGCTCCTCACCCTCTTTAATTCAGAGTGGCCCATCCTGCTGACACCTATCTTCCCTATGTTTCACTGTCTGGGAGCAATACACAAAGTCCAACTTCCAACAACACTTCGTTGTGTTACCCGGGAACAGGCTGCAGGCACCAAATGGTGAGGGCAAGAAAATGCCAACTTTCTAAAAGTTGTACTTTCAGAAGTTGTGATTAAAAATCGGATTTTATCATTAAAGGGGCTTACATTTACAATTCTTTAGACACCAAACTCGCTTTTTTTACCTGGTTCCAATTAGAAGGTGCAGCTTTTTGAATGTAATAAGGTAACTCCAATGCTATCCTATGGGAGAGGTAGGCATTGCAGTAGTGAAAAACAAATGTAAGAGTTTTTCGCGAGGACATGTAAAACTTACAAGTACATGTCCAATTTTTTAAATACACTGGACCCTGCCTTCTCGACTGTCCAGAGCCTACCCTCAGGGTTACTCATATGTATTAAAAAGGAAGGTTTGGGCCTATAAAACAGTTCTTTTTGCCAGGTTGAAATGGTAGTTTAAGACTGCACACACAGGCTGCAATGGCAGGCTGAAGACATGTTTAAAGTGCTACATAAGTGGGTTGGCCAATCAGTGCCAGAGGCCCAATAGTAGCATTTAATGTACAGGCACTGGACACAGGTAGTGCCACTTTACTAGGGACCTACGAGTTAATTAAATATACCAATTGGAAATAAGTAAATTCTACCATGTTTTTTTTTTTAATGTTTTTATTGCAGATTCACAAACAAAGCATCGAAGTAGGTCAACCTTCTTCTTGACATCTTAAAGCACATTCTCGTCATGAAATTGCACACAGCCATTCAGCCGACATCCCGAAGGCTGGGCGGCATACTTGAACATTCCATTAAAGATGTCATGGAGGCCACCTCATAGAGATGTCCGGTCAACAACACAATTTAGTACCTGCATTTTATACCTCCCAAACTCCCCTTTCAAAGTCACCATCGAATATAGCCAACCACCCATGGTGAGTGACGCCAGTATTATCAGAGCCCGCACTTTCCAACCACAGTCATGAACCCTCCCGTGGTGGTACTCTCCGGGGTCTATCTTGAGCCAATCCATGTGTTTACAGAGTGTTATGGCCCGAATGTTCCTTCCTTCATCTATACCCACTAGTCCCTTCTGCGGGCATCCCTCCTATTGCTATATCGGGTCCCTAGTAATCCCCCCCCGCCCCTCCCTCCCCCAACTGCTGCTGATGTGGGCTGTAACTGTAGGGTCTGATTCAAGAGTTCGCCACCTGAGGATTCTATGCATTCGCTCTTATATGCCTCATGGAACCCCCTTCTCCGGATACCCTCTAAGCCTCATCCTCTGTCAGATAGTCCTTCAAGACCTGTACTATTGTCTCCCAAGCCCTCGCCATCTCCAAGCCCTTAACATTTGCGGTCCTAGTGGCCTGTCGCAACCTAACCACACCTTCACATCTGGACCATTTCAGCAGCTCATTCATCCATCTCCTACCTGATGGGCCCTCCTTGGATTTCCAGTGCCAGGTGATCTCTCTCTGGGCTAATATGAGTCCTAGGTCAATGAATTTGCTCGTGATTTTCGTCCTGGCCATGTGAGGGAACCAAAGCAGTAGACATGTCGCCATGTCAAACTCCACTTCGCAATCAGTGACTGCATTCAGAAGCTCCCCCACCTCTGGCCAATACGTCCCCAGCTTCGGGCAACCCCATAACAAATGGTCAAGCTCCACTTCAGGCGCTAAGCATCTCGGGCACGCTGCGTCTAGTACCCGGAAGTACCTTCTGATCTTCCCCGGGGTCAGATAAGCCCTATGTAGTGCAAAAAAGTGCACTTGCTGGAAGCGGGCATTTCTGCATCCCTTCCACGTCCTCTTCAGAATATGTCCCCAGACCGTGTCTGGTACGGGTTTGCCTATACTCTCCTCCCATTCCCCTTTCAGTGCTGTAAGCGGCTCTAGTCCCTCATGCAACATTCTAGAGTGGAGGCAGGTAACCGCTTTGATCGTTCCCGCAGCCATCACTACATATTGACAGGCCATGGTCGTGTCGGGTTCCGCCATCCCCCCTTTCCAGTGTTTCTGCATCGCCGTGACCACCGCCGCATGTAAGAGGTAGCTCCCATCTGGGAGACCAAACTGGTCCTGTAGTGCCCTGAAGGGCACCAGCATCCCATCAACGTACAAGTCTCCCACCATCTGTAGGCCCAGATCTTCCCATTCCAATAGAGGAGACAATCACCGCCATGCGGCAGCGCCGTCAACATCCCTAGAGGAATCTCCGGCACGTATGGTTGTGCCGCCTTAGCTCTTTTCAAGCTCCTATGCCAGCACAACCGTAGGGTTTTCTCTTCCATGATCAGGACTCGCAACTCTAATTTCTGTTGCATGATTATATACAATAGGATGTGTCTCTGGATACCTGTCCCCCGTTCCTGGTCTAGGCCTCTAAATTCTTTTGCAATGCTTTGGGTTAATATCTGCAATTGTGCCGCTTGGTAATACAATTCAAAATCGGGAACTGCCATCCCTCCTTCGAGTTTGGGTCTTATCAGTGTATTCAGTGCTACCCTGCGTCTCCCATGTCTCCAAAGAAAATCAATAACCATCGTTCTCAATTCTTTGAAGATCCGCTGAGGAACCCACACAGGCAAGGTTCGGAAGTAATAGAGCAACCTGGGCAAAGACCATCTTCAGTAGTGCCACCCGGCCCTGCACCGATAGAGGCAGGGAGGCCCAAAAGGTCATGCATTCCCTCAGAGCCCTTATACAGCGCCCTATGTTCCCTTCCAGCAGATTTATAGCATTGTGATATATGCGGACCCCTAAATAAGTAAAGCAGGTTCCTTCCCAGACCACATCTACTGTAAGAGGGGGATAAGGCGTATCTGCCCGCAATGGAAAAACACATGTTTTATTCCAATTTACCTTGAGGCCCGACAGCCTTCCAAAACTTGACAGCATCTCTACTGCCCCCTCTAGTGCCCCTTCTGTGTCTTCTAGGTACAGCAACAGATCATCTGCGTACAGTGATATGTGATGAAACTCCCCACCATTTCCAATCCCATTATACAGCGCCCCTGTCCATGCCTGTGCTGCCAGTGGCTCCATCGCTAATGCAAATAACAGGGAATAACAGGGGAGACAGCGAGCATCCCTGCCTCGTTCCCCTACACACCGGGTAATCGGAGGATATAATAGACCCCAGTCGTACCCTAGCCTTCGCAGAAGAGTAGAGAACTCTCGTCCAGCGCCCAAATCCATCCCCTAGGCCGAACTTCTTTAATACTTTGTCAAGGTACCCCCATTCTAGGCTATCGAACGCCTTTTCGATATCCACCGACAATACTGCTGGTGTTTGATCCGCCTCCAAGGTACTGTCCAGTATTCGGATTAAGCGCGGATGTTTATTGAGGTGTTTCTAGTAGGATTAAACCCGGCTTGGTCCCTGTGGATTAGCATGGTCATGTGCGGCAGCAATCTAGTGGCCAAAATGCGACTCAGAATGTTGTAATCCACCGTCAGCAAGGACAGGGGCCTATACGATGTTACGTCGGTGGCCTCCCTACCAGGTTTCAGCAGCGGGACCACCAGTGCTTCCCTCATCGATTGGGGTAGATGTCCCAGATCCATGGCCTCAGAGTAGAACTCTAGCAGCTTGGGCGCCAAAACATCAACATATTTCACATAAAATTCAATCGGTAGGCCGTCTACCCCAGGCGTCTTGTTCCTAGCCACCTGCTTGATGGCCACTCTGATCTCCGACACCGTTATGGCCCCGCCCAAGTCCTTCGCAGTAGCTTCGTCCAGCACCGGGAGTTGAACATTCTCTACGTAGCTTTCAATGTCTGGGGTGTCGACCTCCAGCCGACTTTCATACAAAGTCGTATAGTACGTCAGAAAGCGTGCCAAAACTGCAGCCTGCGAGTATGGTCTGAAATGGTTCTAGCCAGGTATTCTGTATGTGCCATCATGGCGGCCAGGGGGCCACTACACAAGCTGGAGTCTATCCTAACATGTAAAGTATGCAGTGCCGAGAAGAAGGAGTAGTCTCTAGGAGCAGGATGTTGTTCCCTCCATACATCAATAAGGCCCCACCTCTCTTGCCAATACTTCCTGTGTGTAGCTAACCTGCGTACTGGGGAGTCGGCCAGTGGTGGGTGTGATCTATCCAGCGATACATCGGTGATAGAATTGAAGTCGCCGCCCAATATTATGGGACCCGCTAAAAAGTGCGCCAGCGAAACTGTTAATTTATCAAAAAAACGGGCCTGATCCGTATTGGGGGCGTATATACTGCATAGAACCACGTCACAGCCATACAGCCTTCCCTCTACTGCTACAAATCGACCTTCAGGGTCCACCAGATGGTTCGTGGCCTGGAAAAGGACCCCCGCTCTTACCCATATCAACGCTCCCCTGGCAAACGCCGAGTAAGACGTGCCAAACACCTGGCCATGCCACCTCCTCTGCAGTGCAGTGCATTCCTGCTTGGTTAAATGAGTTTCTTGCAACAGCGCTATTTGAATGCCACGCCTCACCAGATAGGCGTGCACCTTATATCGCCTTGACATAGTTCGGAGTCCGCGGACATTCCATGTAAGACATTTCAAGTTAGGTAACGTCCCCATTGCAGCCGTCCCCCAACCACCCCAACAGTATCAATCGACCGCCCACATCATTGCAGCAAAACCCCCCGCTCATAACACCCCTGAAAACTCGCACAACCCCTCTCCCCAGAACAGGACCTAATAACGCAACATCAGCCCCCATCCAAACCTTTAACACAACACACATTCTACTACTCTGTAGTCGTCACTACAGAAGGCCTTAAGGGCAACGAGAGGGTGAAACAGGGCCAACCGGGGGCAGGCAGGGCCCTCACCCCGAGCCCAAGATCTCATGTGGTGCTCCGACACAGTACCTGCTACTCTGCAGATCACTAGGTTAATCAGTCCCAGCAGAGCTAGTGAGCATGGTCCTTACTCGAAGTGTCACTCATTAAAGATCCCATCCGCCGTTTGAGGGGTGACCGATGGCCCACCAGAGCTGTCAACACCCGAGATGTCCCCTCCAGATTTTCCCCCTTCCTCTTCAGATTCCGAACCCACCGACTGTCCCTCCTGTTGCGAGCCCATTATGACCGCCGTTGCCGCCAAAGCTCCTTTTTTGTCCGCTGCCATTTGTTCATCCCGTATCGCTCTCTTGAGTCTGTTTCGCTTGCGGATGCGTTGTGACTTTCGCACCTGGATAGGTTTTTGTCTCTCTTTCTCTCCTCTACCTCTTTGGTCCTTCCCAGCCGAATACAACTCGAGCCATGACCACACCTCGTCAGGGTTCTGAAAGAAATGGGTCGATCCGTCCAGGATCACTCGCTGCCTGGCAGGGAAGAGCAAAGAGTACTGTATGCCCTCGTCTCTCAGTTCTTTTTTCACTGCCAGATAGGAGGCCCTACGTTTTTGGACCTCCTGCGTGTAGTCGGGAAAGATCGTGACCAAACTATTGTCCACCTGGAAGGGACCCGTCGAGCATGTCTTCTGTATTAGCAAGTCTCTGTCTTTGAAATGCAGTACCTTGACCACCACTGGTCGGGGTGGGCGGCCCAGCAAGGGCGGGTGGGCAGGGACCCTGTGTGCTCGTTCCAAGGAAAAGAAGGGGGAGATCCCTCCGGGGCCACAACCGTTTTAAACCAGTTCTCCATGTAAGCTACTGCATTATCCCCCTCAACTTTTTCCGGCAGACCTACCACCCTCACGTTGTTCCTCCTATTGCGGTTTTCGGAGTCCTCTGCCCTCTTCTCCAGTGTCGCCAAGCGATCAAGGATATCCGTCAGTTTGTGCTCCGCGGTCACCACCGCCGGTTTAAGCTCCTAAAGCAGTAGCTCACTTTCTTTTACTCTGTCAGCTAGTTTGGCATGATCTGCCCTCAAGAGACCCAGTCCTGTGGCGACCTGCGCTATGTCTTGATGCAGGGACTCCTTGGTCGCGGCTATTGCGTCCAATATCCCGTCCAGTCTTTTGTTCAGCCTCTGCTCCTGTGCTGAACCTTCCGAGTCGGTGGGAGACCTGCTATCCATCTCCGGTCCTTTCGCCTGTTTCACTTTCAGTTTGTGACCACTGGCGGCCATCTTGATCACCGAGATCACCGTTTCGGTTCCGCTTCCAGGGAATTTCTCGGTCCCTATGTCAATTCGCCGAGTGATATTGGTCCCTCGATCTTTTCTCCCCGTGCTTTAATCTTAGTTGTTTCCCGATTTGCAACTGCCACTACCAAGGGTACGGTGTTATGGATGTGAGGTCTTACGTCATTCTGAGGGCCTCACATCCGTGTCCAAGATGGCCGTTCACCATCCGCTGCGTCTCCCTCCGGGGGGGCAATGATCACCCCCAGATAGTACTCCTTCAGGGACTTATTGGCCCAAGAGCCTCTTTTTTTCCAATCTAATGTCGCCCTCTCCGCGGGCTCACCGTGCCCCCTTAATATAAGAGTCGAGGAAGTCCCAATACAATAGCTTGGTGGCTGCTATGTAATTGTGGAAATGCCAGTTGTGTGCTCCAGGTCTAGCAAGTAAATGCCGTTTTGATCCAGAGTGTCGTTCCGCGTGGAGTAGTACTCCGTATGGACCCGGTGTGCAACCCCTCTGCGCCAACCGATCTCAACACAACTGCTTTCAGTTCGGCTGTGCTGTGCCAAAGTGCCGCTTCGGATCTTTGAGCTCGTCACCAGTCGTCGGCCCGTGCCACCGCGTACAATGGGTGGAGCCCTCCAACGATCACTCCTCACTCAGCTCAGCGGTCGCTCTCGTGGTTTGTGACACTGCTCATGGAGTGAAGCTTCAACCGGGCTCCAGCCCGGTGCTATCGACCAGCCATAAGTTCGGATTGGGGTTCTAATCGTTCCCACTGCTGCACCTTCCCTCGCGCTGTTCACCTCTTCAGAAATCCCCTGCAGCCGTCCGTTGTTGGGGTCTCCGCGGCAGCAATCGTCACGGGCCGTGTTCAGGAAATGAGGTCTTCCTCATGCGGTCGCCATCTTGGGTAGCGGATGTCGTCGCCTCGATCGTAGTTTTCTGAGGTGGCGGGGAGTTCACTTTATTGCAGCCGCATCTTTTGACCTGTTCATGGTGTGAACCCCGCTCCGCTCGCCCCATCAGACACTTTCCTCCGCTATTCTTCCGCCGCGGTTCTTCAAACCTCGTCCTTCATTCTCTTTGGCTCGGGGCTGCCGCCATCTTGTAGTCAGATCGCAACACCTCCAACTCCGAAATTGGCTCTCCGTACACTATTCGGCCTCCTGCTACTCCGAAAGTATGCTCCTCCGCTACCCCCGGTGTTCCTAGCAGAGTGCCTGCGCTGCAATCGGCGCTTAGGCGAGGTTTATCAGGAGAAATTGCGGGATCGGGCACGGAGCTACTGGCTCACGCCGCCATCCCTATCGGCGTCCAAGCCACGCCCCCAATTCTACCATGTTTTAACTAGAGAACACAATCACTTTGGCACTGGTTAGCAGTGGTAAAGTGCACTGAGTCCTAGAAGCCAACAAAATAGGTTCAGAAAACGTATGATGAAGGCAAAAAGTTAGGAGATGACCATGCAGAGAGGGCCAAGTCCAATAAATATTCATCAATAGCTATTAGTAAATTTGCAGCTTAATAAATTAGGAATACAAAGGTTCTATTCCTGCAGAATAAATACCTAGTTGTGAAACAGGCTACATTAATTCCTTTTGGTACGCACTATCAGGCACTGAAAAAGAGAACAAAATGCCTGGATCACTATTTATACATATTCTTTCACCCAGAACCAAAAATATTAAAATCTTCCATTAACTTTTTTTATCATAAGTACGCTTGTTATCCTATGGTTCTCTATTTTTCCACTACTGGACTTAAGATCAGGGTTGATGGAATTTGGGGGGGGAACTGATCAACATTTTATGTACTAGCTATAATCTAGTTTAACCATGCAGATGTCTCCTGAAAACAGCTTTGACTGTGTGGGTGTCAGGAGATGTAGAAAATGCAGATTTTGCATGCATGACAGTTGCCATTCTCAACAGGTAGGCCCTTTTATAAAATTCATGGACGGATCATTGATCTAGTTAAAAGATACTAATATTGTTTTCATTTTTATTCATACGGGTATTTTGTTTTAAAGCTGTCCTAGTATTTATGTTATCCGTTATTAGAAAATATTGAGTGTTGATATTCAATGTTAATTATTTATTATCAATCTATGCACCTTTCTTCTCCACCTAATTAACTTATTTTATCTTCTGCTTCTTAGGCCTCGTGGAACGTATGTGTTGAGTTTTTTTGTTCTGTGTTTACGCTTTTGTAATGGTTTTAATGCAACTCGCAATAAAGCTGTTAATAGATAGGGAAAGTGACATTGCACACCTTTAAACCCCAATGACATCAGACATAGTGTTATCACATGAGCTTCAAGCTAAATGACAAGCAATTGTTCTTTTTTTTTTTAGAAGTTTTTAACGTAAAAAGCAGGGATCAGCATACTCCCTCAAACCTTTTTCATGGATCCCTTCATGGCACAGTCTCTGGCCCTCCACCTTCCCCCTTTTTCTGCTACAGTGTCTTTTTTTCAGACACAAAGTGATTCCTTTTTATGTGAAAAAAATGTCAAATGCTTCTTTCTTCGGTACTCTTGCACTTCATAAGGCTAGCTCCAATTCTCTTTCTTCTGTGAAATCTGTGATGTCCTCTCATTGTTTATATGTCAACCATTCTTAGAGTGTCTGTTTTCAAACTCTCCATCCTCATATAATGATCGAATTTCCTTGCTATCTTTTTTTCTTCTATCATTACACTCTTTAGTTCACTAGGCATCATTCCCTGTTTTCTACTGTTAAGCACCCGGAGGTCATCTTTGACTTCTCTCTTACTTTCTCCATACGAATGTATTTAGTATCTCCCACCCAACATTCTCAGCTTCATATTATTTGCAAAAAATAATTATTTTTCTGCCTTTTGGACTCCATACCAGTCCCACAATGGGTGGAAGAGGATGGCTATCTTGTCCACTAGATGACAGGGCCACTTAAGCGAACTCCGTGTAATGATTTTCAGGGCTACCTGGCACCTTTGTATCTCAGGTATTCATACAACTTTGAAAGAAAGGCTTCTAAAAATAGCACTTCTCAATTATTAGTTCTAAAACTAAATACTCCTAAAGAACACTTCCCAGTGTGTTTGGTCCCCAGGTATATTAAAGCATAGACAGTGTGAAAGTGAGTAAGAATACAGGGTATGGTGTTATGGATGTGAGGTTAAGAGCTAAGAGGGTTAAGGGTCATAGGGTTGAGGATTTGAAGTATAGGGGTTGGGGAATAGAGATAAGAAATTATGGCACAGGGATAAGTGCTAACAGCCTGATTCATCAACAACCCGTTTTGCGAGTCTATAATAGCAATTCATAAGGAATCGCTATTGCAGGCTCGCAAAACGGAATTCATGTAGGAATCGCAAAAAAAAATGCGATTCCTACATATTCCTTATTTGCGATTAGCAATTTGCTAATCGCAAAACAGATAGCGATTTAAAGGGTGCCAGGGGTGTCCAATGGACACCCTGTAGCAACCCTTAAATCCAAATTCAAACAGGTGTTGCGCACACACATGTCCAAAGGACATGTGTGTTTGCAACATGCAACTTAGAAAAATGCTTTTAAAAGCATTTTTCTAAGTTTTTTGGTATTTACCACGAGGTTTGACCTTGCGGTAAATAGCGGGCCAAAATTGCGAATTCGCTATATAAAAATGCATGATGAATTGCATTTAAGGAATCTCAAATAGAGATTCCTTAAATGTAATTCCTCGCAAAATAGCGAAATCGCTATTACCGATTTTTGCATTTGGGATGATGATCTGAGAATCTGGCCCTTTGCGAGTGCTATTCTGCATGATGAATCAGGCTGTAAGTGTTTGGGATGTAGGTGTTAGGGTATATTGTTTAGGTTACAGGTTTAAGGGTTATGGAAATGCATTAGGGTTTAGGGTTTTGGGATATTGTGATTACGGTTTTAGGCACTAGAATTATAGGGATAAATGTGCAGAGGTTAAGGATCTGCGTTAGTTGTACAAGGTCAAAGGTATAGGTTAATACGTGGGTTCGAGGGATTAAGGGTATAGGGTTAAAACGATGAGGATACGGTTTTAAGGTTAAGGGTACAGTGTACAGTGTTCGGGTATAGAGTGAAGGGTTCGGGTTAAATACAGTCTCAGTTGGAAATGTGTTTACTTTAATGTGTTGATGAGAGTTACAGTTGTTTCAGTTCTTTTAGCCTATTTGTATATGAAAAAACACAAAATGTTTCTTTTCACAGCAAGACTGCGCCTAATTCATTTTAAAAGAACATGCTTAGCTTTCAAAGTGATGCAATAGCTAATAGTATAACATTTGAAATAACAAAGTGCAGGTGTTTCTGAACCAGACAAACTTATTTCGGGATTGCTCTGGTCACTCTTGGAATAAGGTCAGTTTTCTGAACAAGAGAGAAGCAAGGGCTAGTAATAAGCCGTGGGGTCCATTCACTACAACCCAGGCAAGCATGCCCATGGCAGTCTCATAGTCTCAGCCACAGAAGGGGCCTGTTTACATACACGAGGCGTCACCAATAGACCAAAACATTCTGTTGCGAATGCATTTTTAGCAGTTTTCAGGGGTTGAGACAGAGGCTAAACATTTTAAGCCTTGATCCTTTCAGACCCCCCAAACATAACCCACCAAGATCTCACCTTGACACATCTGCTTTTGTTCATTAATCCGACTTTTTCCAGAAGTTCAGGCAACTTCGATATTTGTAACCATAGTAAACAGCACACACTTGAGACCTGATGACTTATTCCTGTAGTCTTTCCTTTTCCTACTTTACAGCTGGTAACCATATTTAGCCATTGCACAGTGTCTAAACTCCAGTGTATACGTTTTAATCTATATATAATGCCGTGATTTGTTTGACTAATATTTGTAGCCCTCTTGTTGGATGTAATATATCCACTTCTCAGAGATCTACACAAGGATCTGTGAGAACTCTAAGTGAGGCCATCCTCTGACTATGATGAAGGTGAGGAAATATGTATTATGGTCCTTGCAAACCAGGAAAGGCAGTATCAGACAGGAGGGGAAACACCCATCGCATCGGAGTCAAAACATCGCGGTGCTATCGCACCGCGACTTTGACATCGTATCGTCGTTCACATCGCATGCTTTTAGTACGCATGCTACGAAGGCGCGATCATGCGCGCTCGCGGAATTCCGCTCCTGCGCTGAGATTTCTTAAATCGCATGTTACGTGATGAGCTGGGCTCGTCATCAGCGTGCGAGGAGGCTACGCCATGACAAGCCCAGCTCGTCATCAGTGTGGAAGGGGTTAACATCGCATGCAATTACAACGCATGCGATGTTAATTACATTAAAATGCTGCAAAATGCAGAGTGTCTCAAAACTGGATTTTTGTTAATGGCAAAACGGCAGTTTCATTGTAAAAATACAGCAAAATGCAGAGTGTCAGAGCTAAATGCAGACTGTCACATGCCATTAACAAATCGTAACACCATTCACAGCAAAATGCAGACTGTCACATGCCATTAACAAATCGTAACACCATTCACAACGCGTAACTCCATTCAAAACGGGATTTTTGTTAATGGCAAAACGGCATTTTCATTGTAAAAATACAGCAACATGCAAACTGTCACAGCAAAATGTAGACTGTCACATGCCATTAAATCATCGTAACACCTTTCAAAACTGGATTTTCCTTGCAGACAGTCACATGCCATTAAATGATCGTAACACCATTCAAAACGGGATTATCCTTGTAAAAATGCAGCAAAATGATCGTACCAACATTAAAAAATCGAAATGCAGACTGTCACATGCCATTAAAAAAACATTAGAAAAACGTCACAGTCTGTCACATGCCATTAAAAAATGCAGACTGCAAACCAGCGGCTATGTTGTTATTATTTTATATAGATGGATGAATGATGCCATTAAATCATCGTAACACCATTCAAAACGGGATTTTCCTTGTAAAAATGCATTACAAAAATGTCACAGTCTGTCACATGCCATTAAAAAATGCAGACTGCAAACCAGCGGCTATGTTGTTATTATTTTATATAGATGGATGAATGCATGAATGATGCATGTATGAGTGCTGGGTGGCTGGATGGGTGGGTGTATGTATGGTGAGTGGGTGAGTGGGAGCTGCGCACACAGACGCAGAAACATATGTGCTGCACAGTCTGTAAACACCGGGGTCCCGATTCACAGTTTGCACCTTTTCACTGAAACGCGCCAATGCGCCAGCGAGACTTTTCTTCTTTGAGCGCCAAGGCCCTGTAATGTTGGAGTGCAGTCTAGTGGCAGGGTGTGGGCAGAGCTAGGGGGCTAGAGGAAGAGGAGGAGTGGACACAGGAAGGGGTTAGTTAGAGTAGGGACATGAGACAGGTTGGATGCAGATAATAATAAAGCTCCGTTATTCATGAGTAATGGTGTCTTTGGTTATTAGTAGCAGGATGCTACAACTGGCGACGAGGATGGGATGTCGGCAGTAAGTGACCCCGACCCCAGAGACGCTGGGGAGCCCCGAGAGAGTCACGACCGTGAGCGCTGAAAAGCTCGGTGCAAGAAAGCGTGTCGCGCCGAAAGCGCGAGTCCCGCCGGATGCGTGGTGCAAAGCATCCAGAGGAAGCAGGAGTCGGGAGCCCACTCCGACCCTGTACAGTGCCCCAAAGTAAAGTAGAGGTACCCTGGGAAGAAGGACGCTGCCCCCGAGAGCCTGCTGCCAAGCACGACTGAACGTGCCGGAACCGGAGCCTGGGTGCCATCGGAAAACCTCACGCCCGATGCGTGAGGTTTGGCATGCTGTCGGCGCCGGAGAGCGGGAACTGCGAAAGTGAGCTGGGAGCCCACCCCAATCTCACCTGATGACTGCTGTGGCCGTAGAGGAGTGAATCCTGGTGTGGACTAACCCCACAAAGGTCTGCTGCCAAGCGCTGCTGAGCGCGGTATATTTGGAGCCCGGCGTCGGAAAACCTCACGCCGGATGCGTGGGTTTTGGCACGCCGCCGCCGAAGGACCCTGCAAAGTAAGGCGGGAGCCCACCCCAACCTCACCTGACTGTAGCCTTGACCAGAGGGAGCCAAATCCGGAGTATCCTGACCCTGGGAGCAACTGCCGGTGAGTCCTGTGTGAAGAATCGGGTTGAATGAAGAGAGAGAAAATAGTCCCTGCAGATAACCACGGCGGCCATCTTTGAGTCAGGCAACTTCTGGGACACCTTCCCTGTGCAAACTGTAGGCAGCCATTTTGAGGTCAGGCAAGCTGAGTTTAGCAACAAGCATTGGCGAACATAATAGAAACAAGCATTGGCGAAAAACCAAACAAGCATTGGCGAAGACCAAACAAGCATTGGCGAAGACCAAACAAGCGTTGGCGAAGACCAAACAAGCGTTGGCGAAGACCAAAACAAGCGTTGGCGAAGACCAAAGCAAGCGTTGGCGAAGACCAAACAAGCGTTGGCGAAGACCAAACAAGCGTTGGCGAAGACCAAACAAGCATTGGCGAAGGCCGAACAAGCATTGACGAAGGCCAAACAAGCATTGGTGCATGCAAATAAACAAGCGTTGGTACGTGCAAGTCAACGAGCCTTGGTATGTGCAAATAAACAAGCACTGGTAAATGCAAAGAAGTAGGCGTTGGTAAGGCAAATAAATAAGCGTGGATAACGGTGCGTGGACAGCAATGAACAAGTCTTGGCAACCAAACAGAATAAGCACATGCTAACACGAGAGTGACTCAACTAACAAGCAAGAGCAACCACAAGAGTGACTTAAAAAAAAAGCATTGACAAAACAAAGGTCAGCACGGGTGGAAACGCGAACAGTGAGAAACGCAAGCGAATGCGCAGTGGCGAATGTAATGAAGTAACGCGTGTCCATAAAATAAAAGAAGCAACAAGCAAACATAAATAAAGACAACGCATAAAAATTTTTTTTTTTAAAATTACAACGGAATCAGCAACGAGCACGAGCCAATGCAAGTGTGGAGTAGCCAATGAACACACACAACAAGCAAGTGAAACTCAACATTGTCATTAACCATGGATAAATTCAAGGGTGCAATGTTGACCAAACACGAGTGAACTGAAGGAAGAACTGACAATCAAGCTCAAGCTAAAACACAAGCAGAAGCAACTGAAACCCGAAACGAGCGCAACAAACACCAGGCTATCTCATCGATAATGTGACTGGAGAATTTGCAACAGTCGAAAGGAAAACCCGAAGAAAAGTGAACAGCACAATGCCCCGCGTCTACGACAGATCAGAACCTCCTTCTCTCATGGTGGGAGGAGACGTAGCTCAATGTTTCACTCCACACATTGAAGTATCGCCCCCAGCGGCGCAGATTGACGATTGGATCAAGGGCCTCAAACGGCACTGGTGGCTGGAAGCATTGGACAATTTCTTGAAAGCCAATGGTGAGCAAAGAGAAAGAAAATGTCTGGTGCTACTCCTCCATCTGGTGGGTCCTGGGGGCCAATGCCCAATTAGAACATTTTCCAAAGAAGAAGCGGACATCTATGATAGACTCCAAGAGGAGCTCCGTGCCCATCTCAATGCACAGGCAGATGTGGATCATAATCGCATGGTCTTCAACACAGCACGGCAGGAACCAGGCAAACAATTGCCACATTTCATCACTCGGTTGCAAAGTCTGGTACAAGGCTGCCATTTCAACACGTTTACAAATGAGGATGCTGTTCGGCTCCGAATAATTGATGGCTGTGAAAACCCCGAAACAAAGCACAAAATACTGAGAGGGCATTGGTCGCTAAAGGAAATTATCAAGAAAGCCGAAATTGGAATGCAAGTCCAAGCAAGAGACAAATTGATGGATGTGCACCTGAGTGCAAAACTTCGAGATACCTGGAATGAGAGAACCCAGAAATCCAACAAACACAAAAGGAGAGAGAGAGAAGGCAGACCAGCGAAAAGACAACGGGAGAGACACAGTGACAAGGAAAGTGACAAGGAGTACTCAGAGTCAGATTACTCAGCATCCGACCACTCAGAATCAACCAAAGATTACTCAGAGTCAACCATCCAAATACCAACTCCCAGGAGTTATTCATCCCCCAGGAGTCCCTCAAGGAGTCATTCAAAGTATGACACACGCTACTCTGACGAGGAGGGAGTGTCCAGTGGGACAGATTACACTCCTGGACAAGATGGCATTCTGCACAACAAGTGGGGGAGAAAGACAAACCATAGAAGAAGGGGCCGCAATGGTCAACACCGGAAATCGACGCCGGAACATCAATCGCCAAGGAGTGAAGATGAGTCTAAGGAAACAGCTGGCAGGAGAACACACCACCAACAGATCAGAGATATTAGAGCACCAAACAATCGGTAAGGAGAACCAGATCGCACAAGATGGACTGATCCCTCACAACAACAACAAGCAAGAAAAGATCCATGCATCCATGGGCCCCAAAGCATCCATGGGCCCAGCGACAACGAAGAAACAGAGCGGAGATGGTTAACCTCAGGCGAGAAGGACGAAGAGGCAAAAGCTTGGGATCAAGCACAAGGAACGAGCACGGAGTCATCAAACAACCTCCCAAATGAGGCAACATTGAAGATGTTCCAACAAAGACACACGGAGAAGCATTTCAAAGACAATTCCGAGGTGAAAAGCAGCTCATCACGGACTACCCGGTTCCGAAGACCACCTGGTAAGACATTCTCAAAGGAACACTCACAGAAGCAACTGATGGAGAACCCCTCTGATTCAGAAAACACGTCGGTCCGATCCTTTGAGTCGGCAGAGTCGTGGTCCCGACAACGGCCACGCGCAACATTCTCAAAGGAACATTCTCAGAGGGAAGTGACGGAGAACCCCTCTGATTCAGATAGCATTTCGGTCCGATCCTTTGAGTCGACGGAGTCGTGGTCCCGACAACGGCCATGGCGCCAAGCACCCGAACACATCAGAGAACCAAGGGACACTCTTCCCGTCAAGAGCAACACGTCTCACACCAACGTCAATGCACACTCGATCACTCCACCAGACAACCTGCCATATCGATCACAGGTGCATCGCGACACAAATACTACACCGTCACCCCGGATAGGGGCAGCGAGGTTGACTCGAAGGTCCTGGTCCTGGTTCTATAAAAGGAAAACCGACATCGTGGCCATTAGCACCCAAATAAAAACGGATCAACCAGTCGATCTGCAAAGGAAGCCGGACATGTCAGGAGAGACAAGTCATCATCGGATGAGAACGAAACACACAAATACCCAGCCGGTTCCAGAGTTTACCTGTTCTAGGCGCGAGCAGGAGTGGGAGAGACAACCCGAGACAGCAAATCAATCTCCAAGCCATACCAAGATGACCTCCACAGTTCATATCCCGCCGGCTGGCATCCCAGACTCGAAACAGGAAGACAGTGTTATTCTTGACCAGACAAGGCAAAAGGAAGTAAAAATACATGCAGACACTCGGAAGGAAACTAGAATAACATCCCCTTGGAAAAGAGGCCGAGCGTCACGTGAGCAAGAGTCACAAAGGAGGACAGACTGGCGATATCAAACTGAGCTCTCCATAGGCACCTCAGACACTGAAGGTGAGTGAATCACTCAGAAGTTGAGAAACAAACATCATGAATCTGAACATATGCACATCACACGAGAAGTCGCGCAAGTGCAAAGATGTACTCTCGTAATAAAAGATGCTCTCGTCGAGGAGACAGAAGGCCACACAACGCAAACTGAGATACGTCCATATATCTTAAGCGAACAGCCCGCAGACTTGTATGGCTAACCCAGAAACTCTAAATATGTTAGACGCTAAGTTCATTTCGTTAACAAGGGGGGAGATGTAATGTTGGAGTGCAGTCTAGTGGCTGGGTGTGGCCGGAGCTAGGGGGCTAGAGGAAGAGGAGGAGTGGACACAGGAAGGGGTTAGTTAGAGTAGGGACATGAGACAGGTTGGATGCAGATAATAAAGCTCCGTTATTCATGAGTAATGGTGTCTGTGGTTATTAGTAGCAGGATGCTACAGGCCCCACCTACTCAAATGCCTTTTTCCAACAGTTGGTTTGGCTGGAAACCATGGCTATTAATCCCCAATGCACGACAGGAATACTTGCGCTTTCCTTGAGGCCTCCTCCGTGCCTGGCAGTGAGCACAGGAGGAAGCACCGCGAGGACAGGCTAAGGAGCGGTGCCAGGGGGTCATCATCTAGAAATTTTCATTTGTAGTCTGTGTGTTTGGAACCCCCTGGCGACTGAATGTCAAGTGTTCCTAAACGTGCTGCAGAACTAGAGGCAGCCACTGACCAATTTATTTTATTTTATTTTAACATCCTTAGATTCCTGAGACCGAAATACTTGTCTCCTACTCGGATGCATGCTTTTTATTTACTTGAATTGCGCGCGTTTATTAATTAAGTAGTGCTCTTCAAGTTATCTAAAATTTGCCTAATTTTAATTTCCTTCCATTGAGTTACACATTTGCACACAGACGGACAAAACATTTGCAATGATGCTGCTGCTCTTTAATAGAAAGTGGCCCTTCTTATACAGAGGTTTTATGCATGTGAAGAGTTGCTGCTAAAGTGGAAGTTGTGGATGTGCCAAATTCATCCTATTTTTGTACTAAACGTGTGGGCTCAAACATCACGTTGTCATGTCGCGCGATGTAAAGACGCCGATATGACACGCGATCCTATTACATGGCCGCATTTGCGTTGCAACTACGTGCGATTAAAAAATGGCCGGTGTAACTTCCTTTGCGATGTAATTGCCGCAATGTGATCTCCCGCGATGAAGTTGGGGACGATGGATCGTCATACAACCGACAGGAGTTCCTGATTAGCTTTATAGCAAGTTGTACTTTTGTGCCCAGGCTTCATTCGCACCTACAAAACCTTCGGGGACTTGGGCAGAGTTGTATGGACCCCCTAAGTATGGTAAGTTTCTGCCGCCATAAAATATTTCTACAATATCTTGCAGAGAGTACTTCCCTTCAGGAGTAAATGAGAGTGCAATCAGTCCTCATGTCCTTATGTCTGTGGGGCATATGAAAGCATGTCCCTTTGTGAAGCCCATCAGGGGTGAGCTGACGTGTGCGTGTGTGTTCAGTTCAGTATGCATAGGAGAAAAAAGGGCCTTGATTGAGGGCCACAGCCACAGAGCATGAAGTGAGGGATGGAGGTTGTTCAGAATAAAAATTAAATAAATAAATAAATAAATATATATATACATATATTTTCACTAAAAAAAAATTGGTTTCAGGGACATTTGACTCATATAAAACCAGAGAAATTCGCCTGTTATAGTTAGTTGAGCTGACTATAACTTACGCGCCCGCAATGCACTGCTGATGATGTCACATATTACATCACTCAAGACATGGTCAGTGATCACTGATGACATCACTGATGACATCTCAAATGACATCACTGATGACATCACTCATGACATCATCCAGTGAATGGGTGTTTCTTTAAAGGTTAATTTTTTTTATATATATATATATATATATATATATATATATATATATATATATATATATATATATATATATATATATATATATATATATATATATATATATATACACACCAAGGTATATTGAAGAATTAATGCATTTATAAGTGCCTAAAGGAATTATTTCATATGTGCATGACTGACTGTTTAAGTGAGTGATTGAACATGTCTTACTGAAGGCATGGGTTAGTGACTAAACTGTGTAAAAGTCGGCATTAGTCTCTCCGTTCGTGTGTAAGCAACTGCATGGATTGCTGAATAATTACATGAGTGTCTATCTAGGTTATTGATTTGTAGTCTGAGTACCTCTATGGGTCCCTGAGTGTCTGTGTTTGGGTGTATGAGTCTATGCATAGATGTCTGAGGGGGTGAATCAGTGGTTGAATGGATTACAAAGTCCATCTGCAAAGTGCTGTATGGGTGAGTTAGTGTGTGTATGGATGTGTTGATGAGTGAATAAATGTCTCAGTGGTATATCTGTTAGTAACTACATATGTTTTAAGGCAGTAGATGTGAATGTTGGAGTATATTAATGACTATACATGAGAGTAAGTTATTTTAAGAGTGGGTATATAAATACGTGTCTGCTTCTATCAGTGATTGTATAAGACAGTAAATATGTGTTAGTATCTGTATAAATAAGTGATGTGGTATGTCTAAAAATAACGAAGTTGGTGTGTATAACTCTATACATGTCTAAATGAGTATGTGATTGATTCTTTACATGACTGACTAGGTGTGTGAGTAACTCTATGGATGATTGACAGAGTGTGACTGTATGTATAGATGTATGAGTGCATTTTATAGTCCTGTATTGAGTAGTAACTACAAGTATAAGTGACTGGATGTGTGTGTAGACCTAGGAAATAGTGAGTGCTATGTAGTTTATGGCATTCTTCTGTGTATGGTTTCAAAAATAGTAGTCAGCATTTTAGAATATGTGTGTCAAATTTTACATTGAGCATCAGTATGTGCATCAGATTGTCACGTGCATGATGTCATGAGTGTTGTGATGTCATTTGAGATGTCATCAGTGATGTCATCAGGGATGTCACTAACCATTTCTTGAGTGATGTAATATGCGACATCATCCGCAGTGCATTGCAGGTGCGCAAGTTATAGTTAGCTCAACTAACTATTATAACAGGAGAATTTCTCTGGTTTTATATGAGTCAAATGTTCGACTAATTATAACGTCCCTGAAACCTATGTTTATTTTTGTGAATTTCTAAGGTTTTTTAAATGCTAATTCCTAGCTATAACTTGCCTAAAACCTATGGTTTTTTCAGAGAATTTCTAAGGTTTGTTTCAATGCAACCCAGCAGCATCTAGGGAGATGGTAGATGTCGTGCACTTTACTGCTGGCCCCTGATGAGGAAAATAAATTTCCGAAACACACCGGGCCTATTACAAACATGCAACTGTCCATACCAACAAACGCTTTGGTGGGGCGCACGTAGGCTCGAGTGCAACCCGCTACTTGGACAACCCCATGGAGCATAATACATTAGCTGCGGTCCTGCCGCTGGGTTGCACCACCCTGGGAAACGGGGGCCACGAGACTCTCTCTTTTAGGAGTCGCCTATGTGGAGCTGCGCGATGGATGTGGACAGGAGTGTTGTTTGGGGCTCATGTTAGAGCCTTTGGAACGAGCAGTAACTTGAAAGTGCATCCATCGAGGACATATGGACTACATCTCCCATAAGCACAATGTGTGTTTTCATCTAGGGAGATGGTAGATGTTGTGCACTTTACTGCTGGCCCCTGATGAGGAAAATAAATTTCCGAAACGCGTTGGGCCTATTACAAACATGCAACTGTCCATACCAACAAACGCTTTGGGGAAGGCGCACGCAGGCTCGAGTACAACCCGCTACTTGGACAACCCCATGGAGCATAATATATATATATATATATATATATATATATATATATATATATATATATATATATATATATATATATATCACACGCTACGCGTTTCGACACGAATGTGCCTTGATCACACGTGTGATCAAGGCACATTCGCGTTGAAACGCGTAGAGTGTGATCTGAAAATAAACTTTTCTGTGCTAACTTTGGATTCCTGAGTGCGCAATTTGTTCCTTTGAAGCAATCCCTGGATTTTATGGAAATCGGTTTCTGTGGTCCGCCGATCTGTATGCGCCACCTGGCTCGGGAGAAAGAATTCCAGCAGGACCCTGCTCTTTGTTTTGGATATATATATATATATATATACAACCAAGCTCCAAGTGCCCTCAGGCAAGGATGCACACAAATGGCAACTGGAATAAAAGCCCTTTATTTAGGTAAACTGAGTCCAGCATTCCGAAATATATTTACAGCCTGCATGCCGATTTCAGCCTGACGCGTTTCAGAGCTCCTGCTCTTTCTTCAGAGGCTCGACATTTCAGTGTGTGCTTTCTGACACAACCAATTTATAATTGCTTAATTAGGCACCCTCCGATGGGCTGACTAGTTCGCTAGGCCCTCTGGGCCTTGTAGTATATGTCAGAATAATTCACTCCTTTGATGGAAGCACGTCATTTTCACTGTTGTCACCTTTTCAAAAGCCCTCGAATCGGCCTCAGAATGCAGGAATCAGTTATCAATCCTATGCGTTGTCATCCCACTTTACAGGCTTAGGCATGATTCCTAGCCCTGTGGCCCCCAGTGATAGCGGGGTGCTGCAATCCTTCACGGCGTGACTGCTGCGTAAAAATCCAAGCTCCAAGTGCCCCCAGGCAAGGATGCACACAGACGGCAACTGGCATAAAAGCCCTTTATTCAGGTAAACTGAGTCCAGCATTCCGAAATATATTTACAGCCTGCATGCCAATTTCAGTCTGATGCGTTTCAGAGCTCCTACTCTTTCTTCAGAGGCTCGACATTTCAGTTTGTGCTTTCTGACACACCCAATTTATAATTGCTTAATTAGGCACCTCCGATGGGCTGAATATTTCGCTAGGCCCTTTGGGCCTTGTAGTATATGCAATCCCCACAAGGACCCCCAGGGCCCAAAAAATCTTTTTAAAAAAATCGACTGAATTCATGCTAGGGTCACAAATTCTGCTGAGAAAATAAAATAAAAAGTTTTTGAAAGCCCCTAGGTAGGCCGGGGCCCGGGGGCACTCACCAATAAATTTGTGGGGTCCGGGGCGGGCCCCGAAGCCTTGGGGACCTCAACCTCCCCGGAGCACATTAAATTGATTGAGGGGAGCACGCAGCCCTCCCGCAGCCCCAGGGACCACAACCTCTGTGGGGCTTGTTTAAAAAAATGTGTGGGGGTTCCAACCCCCCACACTGCCCCGGGGACCATCACCTCCCCGGGGCCCTTAATATTCAACACCACCAAGTATCTCCAGTAAGCGCCACAGAGCTGTGTTGCAGTGAGGTGGTCTGAGACCACACCTCTTTTTACAACACTCTGCAAACGTGGCTTCTGGTGCACTGCTGGTGGGGCAATGCCATCGTCGTGTGTCCTGAGGACCTCAGGACACAAGTGGACTTCATCCTCCGAGCAGCAGTGCGCCAGAAACTGCATTTGCAGTGTGGTGTAAAAAGGGGCATTGTCTCAGAATACCTCTCTGTATTCCAGCTGTGTGGCTCTTACTGGAGGTACCTGGTGGGCTAGTTGGCCCCCAGGGACCCTCAGTATTCAAGGGGTCTTGCTCCCCCAACTTAGAACTTGCCAGAGGGTGCGTTTGCAGAGTGGTGGAGAAAGGGGGCATTGCCTTTGTCCACCTCTCAGCAATCCCACTGTGTGGGACTTACTGGAGGTAAGAGGTAGGCTAGTTGGCCCCCAAAGGACCCCCAGCAGCGAAGGGGACTTCAATCCCCATCCAAGAGCGCATCAGGGAGCGCGTTTGTAGAGTGGTGGGAAAAGGGGGCATGGCCTGCTCTTTGAGCTTAGCAATGCTGCTGTGTGGAACTCAATGAAGGTAATAGGAGGGGTAGTTGGCCCCCAAGATGTCCTTGGGGACAACTACCCCTCTTGTTATCTCCAGTAAGTCCCGCACAGTCAGATTGCTAAGACGTATTCGGAGGCCATGCCCCCCATTCTCCACCATTATGCAAACATGCCTTCTGGCAGACTACGGGATGGGGGATGAAGTCCAACTTACTCCTGAGGGTCTTTGGGGGCCAAGAAGCCCTACTGGTACCTCCTGTAAGCCATACATTCCGGAATTCCTGACCGCTGGTTGCAGGCCCAGCACACTTTCTCCACCACTCTGCAAACACAACTACAAGTTAAAGAACTGATTGAAATGTAATAGGTTTCGCATGTGTGAGAATTAGAGCTATTGGCGTTGTAAATGCAAACTTATTTACTAACGTTTTTTGGAGTGGAGTGGATGTACGTTGTGTGCAGTGGAATTATTTGATTTGGTGTGCAGTGAAATTATGTGGATAGAAAGTATGTGGTATTTAGTATATAGGAATTATGTAGAGTGGGATTATGTGTTATGGAGAGTGCTTATGTGGTATGGTAGTCTGTGTTGTGGAGTGGTAACCTCAGGTTTAGTCTTCATCGTTTCCATAGAAGCTCAACTATGAACACAGTGAGACAAAAAATGATGGAATCAATGAGGAGCTTGTGTGGACCTAGTCAGAGGTATGAGCAGGTATGAGATAGTTTGGCTGCACCGACTTTAGCACAATTATACATTTTCTACATTTGCCACATAATTCATCATCTGCACCCTAATCTGCAGATTTGAACAAAAAAAGCCTTGTTTCTAGCTGAAACTGGTCAAACGTTACCAAAAATGCAGCAACAAGTGTTACAGCATGGTGGAAGGCCCTTTGCAAACCTAGAATGGTCACCTGTTACTTATTGCTAAATGTTGGTGTTAAATTGGTACTAATGGTGTGCAATACACTCTTTCTTCCCTCTGCGTCACTCTCTGCATTCTTGTTGCTTCTTTCTGCATGTTTCTTTCTTTTTCTGCACTTCTCTTGACCTCATTCTGTAAATCGCTTGTACTTTCTGCACCTCTCTTACCTCTTACTGCAAGTCTGTTGCCTCTTTCTGTACCTCATTTGCTGCTTCTGCACCCATTGTCTCTTTGCACTCATCTTCCCTCTTTCTGTACCCTTCCTGCCTGTTTTTGCATCTCACGTGGCTCTTTCTGCACTTTTCTTGCTTGTTTCTACTCCTCTGTTGCTTTTTTCAGCAATTCTCTTGCCTCTTTGTGCACTTCTTTTGCCTGTTTCTGTACCTCTCTTGCCTCTTTTTGCACCTCTGCTGGCTCTTTCTGTACCTCACTTGCTACTTTCTACACTTTTCTTGCCTCTTGCTGCACCCCTGTTGCTATAGTCTGCACTTTCCATCCTTCTTTCTGCAACTGTCTTGCTTCTTTCTGCACCCCTGATGTCTCTTTATGTACCATTTTTGCCTCTTACTGCACTTTTCTTGCCTTTTTCTGCAGTTGTTGCTTCTTTCCGTACTTCTCTTGCCTGTTTCTGCACCCCTGTTTCTTCATTCTGCACTTTCCATGCTTCTTTCTGCACCTGTCTTGCTTCTTTCGGCACCCCTGTTGTCTCTTTATGTACCTCACTTGCCTCTTTCTGCACTTCACTAGCTTTTTTCTGCACCTTTCTTGTCTCTTTTGGCAAGTCTGTTGCTTCTTTCTGTACTTCCCTTGCCTCTTTCTGTACCTCTTAGTTAGAGGTAGTATTAACCCCCCCCCTGCCCTATTATGTCATCGGGTCTTACAGGGGAGATCATGCCAATCACAGGGGTACCCCAACCCATAGTGTACTCTAATGTATGTAGGTGTTTTCACTGTATTCTAAGTGTCTTCCAGCACAGCACTGGCTCCGGGCCTGGTTAGTCAGAGTTGGTTACCACCAATACCAGTCAGCAAAAAGTTGGGAGCACAGGAGGACTTTACAAAAAGGCCTCCTTCTGCTCCTCTGATGGTTCTTTGTGCACATCTCTTGCTTCTTTCTGCACATTTCTTCGTCTTTCTGGACTTCTGTTGCCTCTTTCTGCATTTCTCTTGCTCCTTTCTGCGCCTTTCTTCTACTTTCTGCACATGTCTTACCTCTGTAGGCATAGTTAGAAATGAACATTTCAAAAACTTTTGAAATTCGCTGAAAAAACAATAGGTTTCAGGGACGTTATAGTTAGAAATTAGCATTTAAAAAACCTTTGAAATTCACTGAAAAAAACACAGGTTTCAGGGACGTTATAGTTAGTTGGACATTTCACTGATGCAAAACCAGAGAAATTTGGCCGTTATAGTTAGTTCAGCTAACTATAACTTGCGACCCGCAATGCACTGATGATGACATCACATATTACATCATTCATGACATGGTCAATGATGGACATTATTTTTTGTAAATGCAAAACGTGTGAGGTGGATTTTTGGCAGATTTCGATATTTCACCATTTCCTTGACTTTTCGTTGAAGATAATCTGCATACAATACGAGATATGTAAAATGAAAACTTGGTGCGCTTAATTAAGTGGATGGGCAATTTATATACAATTTCTATATATAAAAATTGATTTTGTCTCGATTTGTAAATAAAGTTTTGTTGGGGTGTAGTTAGGACCATTTTCTCCATTAAATGGGCACTCCGCACACACATCTCTATGGCATTGTTGAAGGCTACGGTTGCAGCAAGTAGGCAATTTCACACTGCTGCAGCACATGGTGAAATGAATAAATAAACCTGTTCCTGGAAACTGTTTGGAGGTGCTGTGTCCTGTTAAGAAATCCTTTCTAGTTTCTTGGACCTTTTCAATTTGTCATATTCTACAGGAATAGTCCCCAAGATTGGAAACAAGCCGTTGTTAAGAAAAATCCAATCTTGATCCTGCATGCCCAGAGAATTATGGACCTATATCCTTGCTTCCAGTCATTTGGAAAGTTCTAGAAAAACACATAAATCAACACCTTTCAACATTTCTTGAAGATAGTTTTCTCCTTGTCTCTACCCAGAGTGACTTTCACCCAAAGCATGGCACAGAATTGGCGCTATTGGCAGTAACAGAGAAGGTTAAAATGCTGCTGGATCAGGGAGGATCCGCGGCCATCATTCTCTTCAACCTAAGTGCAGCGTTTGACCCGGTTGATCATGAGATGCTTGCACTCAGGCTGAGGGAAGTAGGATTAATAAATATGGTGCTAAACTGGCTTTCTCTCTTTTTAAAAGAAAGGTTGTTTCAAGTCTGGGAATCCCCCTGTTATTCAAAAGTCATCTCTTTGAGGTGCAGGAATCTGCTCGGAGCCCCACACTTTTTAATATTTATGTGCAACCATTAGCATCCATTGTCAAGGAATTTGGTGTGTCACAGGTGTCTTATAACGATGACATGCAATTGGTGGTCTCTCTGCTCCTAAAATCCGAATCTCAGCAGCAGTTGGCTTTTTGCCTTGAGAGATTGGCAGGGTGGATGTGAACTGCTCCTTAAAATTAAATGGAGAAAAAACTGAACGTATGATGGTGGGAAATAACTTTACCCCACCTAAAACGTTATGCTGGCTGGGCTGCCTACAACCTTCACCTCCTCTCCAACAAAAATCTGGGTATGAAGCTGGAGATTTTTTTAACAATAGAAGTTCAAGCCAAGAACTTGGAACTCATATTTTGCTATATCAAGAATTATTAAAAAATTATTAGATTTACTTCCCCACAATCTAGGAGAACTGTAGTTGAGGCATTCATTCTTTCACGCCTGGATTACAAAAATTCTTGTATTTGGGATCTCCCAAATCGGTCAACAAATGATCGCAGGTGGCTCAAAATGAAGCGGCAAAGGACCATCTACAAGCTATCCAAACACTCCTCTGCTAAAACTGCTTTGTCTTTCCTAACCTGGCTTCCAGTGGAGGAACGGCTAAAGTTTCAGGCCCTGTATTTGGCCCAGAGGAGTGTGAACCGGAGAGGGCCTCCGTTGATTAGGGACCTTTTTTCAACATATGCCCACAATAGAAGTCTACGATCTTCTAATGTAGGGCTCTGGAAGGTCCCACATGTTCATAGATAGATATTCTTATCTGTCCCCCAAGCTGTACAACTTCATGCCAAGAGAACTGAAAATGGAACCCAATGAGCAACAATTTTGAAAAATGCTTAAAACCTGGCTCTGCCTTTTTTTTAGTTAATTAGACATCAACTCTTGATTATTAAGGCTCTACTTTCTGATTCACTCAGCTCTGAGAAACCTTCGGGCAGCTATACTCTTTATAAATCCATATAGCATAGCAGAGCATAGTCCCCATGCCTGCTGAGGGTGCTTGGAGGACAACAACCCCTCCTATTACGTCCAGTAAGTCCCACACAGCAGGATTGCTAAGATGTCATCTGAGACTCCACCCCCTTTCTCCACCACTCTGCAAATGCGCCTAATGAACCAGGGAGGTGCGGCTGTCCTGATCCTTCTGGACTTGTCCGCAGCCTTTGACACGGTCGACCATGCTATTTTGGTCGACCGTGCCACAGCCCTGGGGATAAACGGTACGGCTAGAGATCTTATCTCATCTTTCTGGCCAACCGTACCCAGACAGTGAAGTTGGATAACTTCTATTCTCCCGTCTCTGCACTCCCCTGTGGAGTTCCACAGGGTTCCTCGCTAAGTCCAACGCTATTTAATATCTATGTAGCTGACTTAGCGAGGGTAATAAAGGCCCATGGGTTGCGAGTTACATCCTACGCAGACGACACCCAACTGGTTCTGGCGATCCACAAGGACGGCCCAGCGGTGGCAGCTAATTTTCAAAGGGCCATGCTTGCTGTCAGTACCTGGATGTCCTCCAATTGTCTGAGGCTTAACTCAGACAAAACTGAGGTCATGACCTTTGGTAAACTCTCCCCGGACTGGTCTTCCACTTGGTGGCCTAACCAGCTGGGCTCTCCACCTGTCCCAGTTGAAAAGGCAAGAAACCTGGGAGTCATTTTTGACAGCAAGCTGTCATTTAACCTTCATGTCAACAAGGTTGTGTCATCTGCGTTCTTTATTCTAAAGAAAATTAGGAAAATACTGCCTTACCTCCCCACATCAGCTGGGAAGACCCTGGTCTCCACCCTAGTGTTTTCCAAAATTGACTACGGGAATGCCCTCTTCCTTAATACTCAGAAACTCGTTCTATCTAAGTTGCAGTCCATACAGAATGCGGCTGCAAGAATTCTTCTTGACATCCCCCGCCGTCAGCCAACCACCTCAGCCATTCGTCACCTGCATTGGCTAAGAGTAGAGGGCCGTATTAAATTCAAGACCCTCTGCATCGCCTACAAGGCAGTGCATGGCGTCGGTCCAAAGTTTCTGATTGAAGCGTTCCAGTTGTATAGCCCCAAGAGACAGTTGAGATCCGCCAACACCTGCCTGCTTCCGGTACCTCGCAAGAGAACGGAAACCTGGGGACACAGGCGCTTCTTGGTTGCCACACCCAAACTTTGGAACCTTCTGCCACTCATTATAAAAACTGCCCCCAATCTGATGAGCTTTCGTAGGCTCTTAAAGACATGGTTGTTCAACCAGTAAGCCTGCTGCTCGGTCTCTCTATCCGCCACATGCACCGAGACACCTTCGGGTATTTGTTTGCGCAATAAAAATCTCGAAAATAAATAAATAAATAAATAAATACAACTAGTTAAGGGATGAAGAACCTTTAAATAATTAGAGTTCTTTGGGGCCTAGAACCCCTCCTGTTACTTCCTGGTGCACTGCTGGTAGGGGAATTAAGTCTCCTTGGCTCCAAGGGGGCCTTGGGGGCCAGCTATCCCTCCAGTTACTTGCAGCAAGTCCTACAGAGCACAATTGCTGAGATGACTTCGGAGCCAGGCCCCCTTTCTCCACCACTCTGCAAATGCAACTCCTGCCACATTGCAGGTAGGCGGATGAAGTGATAGTGGCTCCAGAGGGATCTTGGGGCCAACAAGCCCTCAGGTTACCTCCGGTAAGTCCCACAGAGCGGAATTTCTGAGAGATCTTCAGTTGCCACGCCCCCTTTCTCCACCATTCTGCAAATGGGCCTCTTCGTGCACTGCTCATTGGGGTATAAAGTAATCTTGGATGCTGGGGGTTCTTTGGGACCCAGAAGCCCTCCTGTTACCTCTAGTAAGTGAGCCACAGCAGGATTCCTCAGATCTGGTTGGATGCCCCATACCTTTTCTCCACTACTCTGCAAGTAACACTACCAGTTATAAAACAATTGAAATTCACTTAAAATACCAAAGTTTACAGGGACTTTACAGTTAGGAAATAGATCTTGAAAAACTTTAGAAATTCAATTAAAACAACAAAGGTTACAGGGTTGTTATAGTTAGCAAATAGCATCTAAAAACATAGAAATTCACTGCAAAAATCAAAGGTGACAGGGACATTAACGTTAAGCTCGGATTTCACTTGTACAAAACCATAGAAATTCAGCAGTTATAGTTACCTGAGCAAACTATAACTTATGCCCTTGCAATGCACTGGTTATGACCTCACATAATACATCACGCATGACATGGTCAGAGACATAACTGATGACATCACTAAGGATAGTTTCCAAGAGTGGCAGTTCACCCTCGATCTGTTGTGATCCCTTAAGGAAGCAGTGTTGGATCTTTCGCCGACTCAACCCACAACCACGGAAGCGAGGATGGCCCCACTCCTCTGCCCCTGCTCGGATCGCCGCACGCAATTTTACACAGCGTGACCGCGAACCGGGAAAAGGGAGAAGGTAGGAAAATGTAAAACAAAGAAAAAGTAAAGCCAATGCTCTCTCTTTGTTACAGCACAGCAGACCCTCTTCTGTTGCTTGGGAAAGGGGATCCTAACCTGCAGTCATAAGAGAAAAAGAAACACAGAAAAGAAAGAGTTTGTTAACATATAGCCCAGTGCTCCTTCCTTTGCTTCCCTATTCCCACACAAGAAACACATCCAACACACCCCAATCCCCTCCTTACTTGTGTAACATATCAGTTGTAATCCGAGAAGAGCAAACAATTCATTAGCAGTTCCAGGACCTGCTCAGTAGAATATTCATATAAGTGAAAGGGGGAAAAAAGTCATACGTCTGACATAAAAACCCCAGGAAGAAAAACGTGAAGTGCACACGAGGCACTAAACAATTCAACAAAAAATCCCACTTTCTGTGGCCACAGACTAAACACGCCACCAAAGGTAGCGCTAGAAAACTTCACTAACCTCGGGCACTCAGAACCCGGCCAAGCTTCCGAGGTTCCCTCGGCGAGGAAAACCCTTTAGCACAGTCCCGATAAACACAAACTCAGCAGCAGAAAGTTCACGCGTTTTCCAATGCGGACGCTTCTTTTACTTTACCGCCGATGATCACAGGCTCTGAGAGACGACCGGAGCGGCACCCATCCGGGCGGCTGACACGAAGCCTCGTGCAGCTGAACGCCTCCGCTTGACGAGAAGCGTACAGAACAATCCAAAGTCCCACAGGTTCCCACGATGACTCCAGGAATACACGAGATCCCGACTCTCTAAAAATGCCAACAAGGTCAGAAACCAAGCACAGAGCCCTAGTGCTGGCGACCTAAATCCACGGAGGGACGGGGGGCGGGGTTACCGAAAACAGAGAAACAGAGGAAGGACACCAAAGGAGAATCGAAAGAAGGAAAAAGACTAGACCCGGGAGCTAAACCCTCACTAATTCCTAACAGTACCTCCCCTCAAAGGCCTCCCCACCGGGCGAGGTTTAGTCGGGTGACGAAGATGGAATTGCCTAACCAGTCTGGGAGCATGCACTTCAGTAGCAGGTTCCCAAGAACGGTCTTCTGGTGGATACCCTTTCCAATCAATCAAGTACATCAACTTCCCTCGTCTCCTTCGGGCATCTAGTATAGCATTAACCTCGAACTCCACCTCACCTTCAACCATCACAGGAGGGGGAGGGGGCAAGGTTAGATCCGTGTCTGCATATGGCTTCAACAGTGAGGTGTGAAACACCGGATGGATGCGATATTCATCCGGTAACTCCAGCCTCATTGCAACCGGGTTGATCACCTGAGCTATGGGGAAAGGACCCACAAACCGAGGCTGCAGTTTCCTAGGGCCATCCAGGTGCAGATTCCTAGTAGACAACCACACCCGCTCCCCTACGGCATAGGACGGAGCAGGAATCCTATGTTTATCTGCCTGTCGTTTCATGTCATCTTTGGCCTTTACCAGATGTTCCCTTGCCAAATCCCATATCCGGCTCAAAGCTATCCCTAAGGCATCAACAGCAGGCACATGACCATGAGGTTGAATGGGGATAGCCCTGGGATGAAACCCCATAGAACAGTAAAAGGGAGACATTCCCAACGCGGAATGAAAGCTGTTGTTGTACGCGAATTCTGCAAGAGGGAGAGCCACCACCCAATCACAAGTTAAGGAAGTCAACAAACATCTCAAGTACTGTTCCATGGTTTGGTTAACCCTCTCTGTCTGACCATCGGACTGGGGATGATAGGCTGAAGAAAGACAGAGTTTCATATGAAGGGCCTCTCCTAACTCAGTCCAGAACCGGGACACAAACTGGGAACCCCTATCGGACACAATGGAGGAGGGTAACCCATGCAGCCGCACAATGGATGACACAAATATCAAGGCCATTTCCTTGGCCGTGGGTAGTTTAGGCAAGGGGATGAAATGGCCCATCTTAGTAAAGGAATCAACTACAACAAGAATTACCGTGCAACCTGATTTCAAAGGTAGGTCGGTAACAAAGTCCATACTGATCGTATGCCAAGGTGCAGGAGGTACAGGTAACGGCCTCAACAGGCCAGAAGGGCAGGAATGAGAAGGTTTACTCACAGCACAAACCGGACAAGACGCTACATACTGCTGCACATCCTGGGTCAATGACTCCCACCAAAACCAACGTAAACAGAATTCCCTGGTTTTATGAATACCGGGATGCCCAACCAAAGCAGATGAATGACACCATTCCACCACAGAGTCACGTAGAGAGGGAGGTACGAACAATTGCGAGCCGTGGTACAGCAACCCGTCTCTCTGAGCAAAGGAAGGCAGAGATGACCAAGGTGTTAAATCCAGACCCCTCAACTTATCTTTCACCGAGGCCACAAAATCATCCAGTGTAATACTCCCTACTATCTTCTCAGATGGAATAAAATTCCCTGAGTCCTTGTCTGTCCCCCACTCAGTTGGTTTCACATGGATGCGGGATAGAGCATCCGATTTCAATTGCTGAGCGGCAGGCCTGTAGGTGATAATAAAATCGTACTCATTGAAGAATGAGACCCACCTCATCTGCCTGGGGGTAAGGGCCCGAGCAGATCGAAAGAACTCAAGATTCTTATGATCTGTAAAGATGGTAATGGAATGACGGGCCCCCCACAAGTGATGTCTCCACTCTTCAAAGGACAATTTGATGGCCAGCAATTCCCGCTCAGCAACCGTGTAGTTTCTTTCGGCAGGCAACAGGGTTTTCGAAAAGAAAGCTATGGGATGCATAAATCCTGTCTCTGCATCCCTCTGCGACAAAACCCCCCCTACAGCGCCCAAGGAAGCATCGGCTTCAACAAAAAAGGGCAAAGCCGGGTCAGGATGGACCAGAACGGGGGCGGAAGTAAACCTTTCTATCAGCTGATCCAGAGCCATCTGAGCCACATAAGACCAAACAAAAGGAACCCCCTTCCGCAACAATACCGTCATAGGGGCCACTATCTCAGAAAAATGGGAGATAAACCTTCTATAGAAGTTAGCGAATCCTAACAACACCTGAACGTCTTTCACATTTTTTGGCGCTGGCCACGAGGTAATTGCCTCGATCTTCCGAGGATCCATCCTAATGCCCTCCACCGAGACAACAAACCCAAGAAACTCAACCCTGTCGGTATGAAAAGTACATTTCTCAGGTCTGACAAACAACTGATGATCTCTCAAGGTCTGTAAAACTTGCCGAACGTGTTTGACATGTTCTGCATCCGTGTTTGAGAAGATCAGTATGTCATCTATGTAGACTATCACGCTCACATCCAGAAACTCCCTCAGTACCTCATTGATAAAAAACTGAAAGGCAGCCGGGGCGTTACACAACCCGAAGGGCATAACACAGTACTCATACAGACCGAACTTAGTCCGGAAGGCAGTCTTCCACTCATCGCCTTCACGGACTCGTATGAGATGATATGCCCCTCGGAGGTCCAATTTGGTAAACACCGTCGCATGCCTCAGCTGATCGAGCAATACCGGGATTAACGGGAGAGGGTACTTGTTCTTAATAGTCCCTTTATTGAGCGCCCTATAGTCCACACAGGCGCGTAGACCACCTTCCCGTTTGGGAATAAAAAAGATAGCCGAAGAAGCAGGAGAAGAGGAAGGTCGAATAAACCCCTTAGCCAACATCTCGTCTAAGTACTCCTTTAAATGGTGTTCCTCCGGCCCAGATAAGGCGTAGATACGACAACAAGGTAAAGTCGCCCCAGGTATCAGGTCTATGCGACAATCAAAAGAACGGTGGGGAGGCAAGTCCCTCGCTCGCCCTTTGTCAAACACCTCCGCAAACTCCACATAAGCTTCCGGTATTGTCTGCACGTCACACCGCAATCCATCTCCAACCGCACAGGATAGAGGCGTAACCCAATCAGTTGCAACCTTATAACAACTTTGCAAACAAAAAACAGAATCAAGAGTAACTGTCCTCCTAAACCAATCGATGCGGGGATTGTGGGATTGCAACCAAGGAACCCCCAACACAACACCAAATGAAGGGGCATCAATCAAATCAAACCCAAGGTATTCTGAATGGCCATTATCACATATCATGCATAAGGGTTCGGTCTGTCTAGTGATAGTACCTGAGGACAACTCTGTTCCATCTATGGCCCTCACAGGTTCGGGTTGCTCCTTTAGAATCCAGGGCACTTTCAATTGTTCCGCCAACTTGATGTCCATAAAATTGCCAGTGGCCCCTGAATCCAATAAGGCAGACACCGGAGTCCTGTGGCTGTTGGAAATTACTAAGCAGACAGTGATCATGAAATGTTTGGGGACTCGTTTAACTATACCAGAAACCTGGTAGGAAGGATTAAGCCGATCTCTCATTTCCAATTCTGCAGAAGGTTGCACACAGGCCACCACCTTCCTGGAGGACAAGGAAGAAGGTTTAACTGTGCAATCCCTGGCATAGTGTCCTCCTTGCCCACAGTACAAACACAAATTCTGGGTTCGTCTTCTGCTTTTCTCCTCGGCAGTTAAGGGGCCCCGCACCCCTCCTATCTCCATGGGTTCAGGGATCGTTCTACTCTCCCCTGGGCTCCTTACCTCTACCTTAGATGGAACTACACGAGAGACCTGAAAGCGGTTTTTCTCGCCTCTCCGTTCAGTTAGCCTATGGTTCAGCTTCACCACAAGATCTATGAATTCCACACAGTCTTCAGGTGGATTCACCACCTGTGAGACGATGTCTTTTAGGTCCTCAGACAAACCCTGATAAAATAAAGAAGTCCTTTTATCGGCGGGCCAATGGGTTTCTGAAACCAACCGATTAAAGGTGGACACATAAGTCATTAGGTCTTGTTTTCCCTGTCTCAGTTTCAATAATTCTGCGTCGCTCGCTTGCATAAACGCATGCTTGGCAAAGAGACAACGCATCTGTTCCTTGAAAGCCACATAATTATACAGAACAGGGTCATCACTCTCAACCAGGGGCACGGCCCAAGACGCTGCAGTGCCGGCTAAATAGGAAATAACGAAGGCTACCTTGGTAGAGTCATTAGGGAACGACGCAGGTAAGCGTGGGCGGAAAATCCGTTCCGCTCGCGGATTTTGCGGATTTTCGGGAAATCCGCAATCCGCGAGATTTGCGGATTTCCCGCAAAATCCGCAAATTCGCACGCAGCGGATTTTTTTGGCGGCGCGCGGCGTTGGTGATACAATTTTTGCGGCGCGCGGCGTTTATCATCGTTTGCCGAGTTGTTTTTTTCGATAGTTTGCGAGTGCTGCGCCATTTTGGATCTTGCTGTGTGATCCCGCGGGAATTGGCGAGCGCGATTACGTCATCGCGGCTTGCCAGCGATAGTTTGTCAACGCGAGTACGACGAGATCACGTCTCGCGGTACTTCGCAATTGCGAGATTTGAGATGCGGCGAGCGAAAATATAAATTTGCAATTCTGCACAAGAAATCCACCAGCAAGCAGCATAAACCTTCTAGAAATGATGATTTTTATGTGAATAACTCCTTAGTTTGACATTTGCCTGCACTTTTTTAGCGAGGAGTCCATTTTGGGGAGGGGGGCAGGGGGGTGGGAGGAAGGAAGTGCCCCATAGTCTTCAACTTCCTGTTCCTGTTCAGCAGGCTCCTCCCAGTGCTTTGTCCATCTCCTGGTCACTTTTCATTCGGATGTGGACCTGGAAGGATTACTTTTTGTGGATGCTGCTGGATCTTTGGATTTGAGGCCTTTTTGACTTTCTTTGGATCACTGTTGGATTAGAAATTTTACAAGTAAGTTTGTTTGGGGCATTACAGTTGCTGCAACTAAAATTTTGGGATTTTCGATTTTTGGGCTGTTTTGGGGCCTTTTCCCCAGGGGTACTCAGTGGTGGGTGGACTGATTCTTTCTGTGGGTTGTCTTGAACTTAAACATCATGGAGGCCATAGATGAATTGGGATTGTGCTGATTTTTCTGTGTTTTTCGATTTTTTTTTTTTGTAAAATTTTGTGTTTTTCGATTTTTGACCTGTTGTTGGGGCCTTGACCAGGGGTAGTGAGTGGTGCATGGGCCTAGTCTTTCTGTGGGCTGTCTTGAATTTAAACATCATGGAGGCCATGGATGGAATGGGATTGTGCTGATTTTGCAGTGTTTTTCGATTTTTGGGCCTGTACTTGTGGCCTTTTCACCAGGGGTATATGAGTCTAGCATGGGCCTAGTCTTTCTGTGGGCTGTCTTGAATTTAAACATCATGGAGGCCATGGATGGAATGGGATTGTGCTGATTTTGCAGTGTTTTTCGATTTTTGGGCCTGTACTTGTGGCCTTTTCACCAGGGGTATTTGAGTCTAGCATGGGCCTAGTCTTTCTGTGGGCTGTCTTGAATTTAAACATCATGGAGGCCATGGATGGAATGGGATTGTGCTGATTTTGCAGTGTTTTTCGATTTTTGGGCCTGTACTTGTGGCCTTTTCACCAGGGGTATTTGAGTCTAGCATGGGCCTAGTCTTTCTGTGGGCTGTCTTGAATTTAAACATCATGGAGGCCATGGATGGAATGGGATTGTGCTGATTTTGCAGTGTTTTTCGATTTTTGGGGGTGTTCATGGGGAGGGACATGCCATGTGGCTGGTGGCCATTTTGAGTGCAGCTACAGGCACTGGCCATGTGCTGGCAGGCAAGTGGCCATTTTGAATGCAGGCTTTGTTGTTAGGCCTCCAACCATTTTGCCTACTTTTCAACCTTTATTTATGCCCAGGGGTAGTGAGTCTTGCATGGGCCTAGTATTTCTGTGGGTTGTCTTGAATTTAAACATCATGGAGGCCATGGATTGAATGGGATTGTGCTGATTTTGCAGTGTTTTTCGATTTTTGGGCCTGTACTTGTGGCCTTTTCACCAGGGGTATTTGAGTCTAGCATGGGCCTAGTCTTTCTGTGGGCTGTCTTGAATTTAAACATCATGGAGGCCATGGATGGAATGGGATTGTGCTGATTTTGCAGTGTTTTTCGATTTTTGGGCCTGTACTTGTGGCCTTTTCACCAGGGGTATTTGAGTCTAGCATGGGCCTAGTCTTTCTGTGGGCTGTCTTGAATTTAAACATCATGGAGGCCATGGATGGAATGGGATTGTGCTGATTTTGCAGTGTTTTTCGATTTTTGGGGGTGTTCATGGGGAGGGACATGCCATGTGGCTGGTGGCCATTTTGAGTGCAGCTACAGGCACTGGCCAGGTGCTGGCAGGCAAGTGGCCATTTTGAATGCAGGCTTTGTTGTTAGGCCTCCAACCATTTTGCCTACTTTTCAACCTTTATTTATGCCCAGGGGTAGTGAGTCTTGCATGGGCCTAGTATTTCTGTGGGTTGTCTTGAATTTAAACATCATGGAGGCCATGGATTGAATGGGATTGTGCTGATTTTGCAGTGTTTTTCGATTTTTGGGCCTGTACTTGTGGCCTTTTCACCAGGGGTATTTGAGTCTAGCATGGGCCTAGTCTTTCTGTGGGCTGTCTTGAATTTAAACATCATGGAGGCCATGGATGGAATGGGATTGTGCTGATTTTGCAGTGTTTTTCGATTTTTGGGCCTGTACTTGTGGCCTTTTCACCAGGGGTATTTGAGTCTAGCATGGGCCTAGTCTTTCTGTGGGCTGTCTTGAATTTAAACATCATGGAGGCCATGGATGGAATGGGATTGTGCTGATTTTGCAGTGTTTTTCGATTTTTGGGGGTGTTCATGGGGAGGGACATGCCATGTGGCTGGTGGCCATTTTGAGTGCAGCTACAGGCACTGGCCATGTGCTGGCAGGCAAGTGGCCATTTTGAATGCAGGCTTTGTTGTTAGGCCTCCAACCATTTTGCCTACTTTTCAACCTTTATTTATGCCCAGGGGTAGTGAGTCTTGCATGGGCCTAGTATTTCTGTGGGTTGTCTTGAATTTAAACATCATGGAGGCCATGGATTGAATGGGATTGTGCTGATTTTGCAGTGTTTTTCGATTTTTGGGCCTGTACTTGTGGCCTTTTCACCAGGGGTATTTGAGTCTAGCATGGGCCTAGTCTTTCTGTGGGCTGTCTTGAATTTAAACATCATGGAGGCCATGGATGGAATGGGATTGTGCTGATTTTGCAGTGTTTTTCGATTTTTGGGCCTGTACTTGTGGCCTTTTCACCAGGGGTATTTGAGTCTAGCATGGGCCTAGTCTTTCTGTGGGCTGTCTTGAATTTAAACATCATGGAGGCCATGGATGGAATGGGATTGTGCTGATTTTGCAGTGTTTTTCGATTTTTGGGCCTGTACTTGTGGCCTTTTCACCAGGGGTATTTGAGTCTAGCATGGGCCTAGTCTTTCTGTGGGCTGTCTTGAATTTAAACATCATGGAGGCCATGGATGGAATGGGATTGTGCTGATTTTGCAGTGTTTTTCGATTTTTGGGGGTGTTCATGGGGAGGGACATGCCATGTGGCTGGTGGCCATTTTGAGTGCAGCTACAGGCACTGGCCATGTGCTGGCAGGCAAGTGGCCATTTTGAATGCAGGCTTTGTTGTTAGGCCTCCAACCATTTTGCCTACTTTTCAACCTTTATTTATGCCCAGGGGTAGTGAGTCTTGCATGGGCCTAGTATTTCTGTGGGTTGTCTTGAATTTAAACATCATGGAGGCCATGGATTGAATGGGATTGTGCTGATTTTGCAGTGTTTTTCGATTTTTGGGGGTGTTCATGGGGAGGGACATGCCATGTGGCTGGTGGCCATTTTGAGTGCAGCTACAGGCACTGGCCATGTGCTGTCAGGCAAGTGGCCATTTTAAATGCAGGCTTTGTTGTTAGGCCTCCAACCATTTTGCCTACTTTTCAACCTTTATTTATGCCCAGGGGTAGTGAGTCTTGCATGGGCCTAGTCTTTCTGTGGGTTGTCTTGAATTTAAACATTATGGAGGGCATGGATGGATTGGGATTGTGCTGATTTTGCAGTGTTTTTCGATTTTTTTGTGCTCTATAACTGAACTGATGTTCCTCTGTCTTCCATTTTTTTAGGTGCACAAGACTCAAGAGAACCACCAGTGCCAGGAAGAAGTCCTGCAGCGGTGTGTGTGTGCAGCATAACGTCACGCGACGTCACGTCTGGCCTCAGACAACTCTACAATTCGTGCAACTGCGGCCTGCTGTCTGACCTGCTCTGAAGAAGATGGCCCCGCCCCCAAAGAAAGTTCTCCGTAGCTCCTCTAGCAAGAAAGTTGCTAGTAAGGAGCAGAAGAAGCAAGTTACCAAGGAGGCTGGTGTGCCACCCGCCACTTTTTTTGGGAGCAAAAAAAAAAGTACGCCTGCAGCAGCAGGATCTGCTGGGGACCAAGCTGAGAGCAGCACCCCTGCTCCATTGGGTTCAGTGCCTCCACCACCACGCCAACTTAAGTCAAAGCCCTTGAGTGCTTCAGAGGCAGTCAGTGTACTTCTCCAATCACCATCGACCAGTGATGTTGGCTCATCGCAAGAAAGTAGCAGCAATGTCCCTGAATCAACACAGGTTGTTGTAACTCATCTGACAAGTGTTGAACAACCACAGCCGCAACAACAACACCATGTGCAAGTACACGCCCAAGTACATGTGGAAGGAGAGGCAGCAAAAGGAGATGCGCAAGCAAAGGTGCATGGAGGTTCACAAGTGCCCACAATAGTTGTTCCTCCCGAAGTAGGGGCACATTTGGAAATCGACAATGAAGCTGAGGTATCATTGGAAGCCACTCCTCCTGATGATCATTCATTGTCTTCCACATCCCTAGCAAGGAAAAGATCAAGGGGGGTGTCTACATCTTCTTCAAGCCCACCGCCTTCTGATGATCTGGATGACGAATGGGTACTACCACCACGGCAGCCTGAGAGTGAGGCACACCATGATCTGACACCGGTACCTCCTAAGCGTAAAAGGAAGGTCGTCCAAAAACTCAAACCTATGGAGTGTGATGAGGCTCAACAAGAAGTGACAGATACTGCTGGTGATGAAGCCTCTCACGATGACGACGAGCCAGTCATCACAAAGGTCACTGCAGCCCCACCGGGCATGCAGCAAAGAGACATTTTGACCCTATCCCGAGAAGCTGCTGAGCGTGATGATGATGTCGGCGAGGAGGCAATGGAAATGGAATCATTAGATTTGGAGTTAAGTAGTACACCAAAACCTACCGCTTCCATATTTCTTCGCAAGAAGGTACCCACCTCGTCCTCGACCTCAATTCGTGGTGGTGAAAGTGCAAAACGTACTGAAGTTCGGCAATCCACATCCTCCACTTCATCTGTCATTAGCAGCAGGACCACCACCACCAGTATCGCCGCCTCCTCCGGCCCCCGAAGACATTTCAAGTCTCCAGTTTGGGACTTCTTTAGTGTTTGCCCAAAAAAGGAAAACGTAGCCATTTGTAGCCTTTGTAAGCTTCGATTTAGTCGTGGTAAGCTTGGTTCTAACTATGGTACCGGAGGCCAGAGAGGTCATCTTGAGAGAAGGCCGGAATTGCACGTAATGAAAACGTTGATTTGTCATCTGCTGATGACGAGGAGGTAGAAGAAGACGATTCAAACACTTCACTTACACCCAGTTCCCATGTCAGCAGCACACCCCATGGGAGCCACACTAAGAGTGTGGGAGAGAGTGAGACATCAATGCGGGAAAGTTCATCAGCGAGCGTAGCTGGGTCGAAGAGATCATCATCATCCCGTAAATCATTGGTCCAGGGCAACATTAAAAAGATGTTGTTTACAGAAGCGCAATATGAACGCAACCACCCAATGACCCGTCTGTATAACACTAAGCTGGCTAAAATGCTAGCTCTGGACCTTCTCCCTTTTTCTTTTGTAGAAGGGGTTGGTTTTCTAGAATTAGTGACAGCGCTCTGCCCTAAATGGAAGGTTCCTAGCCGGTTCTATTTTGCCCGAGTTGCGGTTCCAGCACTACATGAAGATGTTCTGAAGGTGATTGGGGCAGCTTTGCAGAAGAGTGCTGTTCACACTATACATCTGACAACAGACATGTGGACCAGTGGCGCAGGCGCTGATTACATGTGCATCACTGCACACTGGGTCTCTTTTTCAGGGGCTAAAGCAAAGCTAAACTCAGGTGTTGACACTAACATTGTTTTTAAAGGTGCTCGGAAACATGCAACACTAGCCATGTTTGGTTTGGAGAAACGTCACACAGCAGAAAACATTTTGGATGTCTTTAACACAAAGGTCCTTAACTGTCTGTCCCCACTAAAACGCAAGGTTGGTTATGTTTCCACGGACAATGGCTCCAATATAGTTAAGGCCATGAGGGACGGTTACTATTTCAGAGTGCCGTGTTTGGCGCACTGTATAAACCTGGTTGTCCAAAAATTCTTGGGTAATAAACGCAGTGCAGCGTACAGTGTATTGGAGAACTGCCGAAAAATTTGCAAGCATTTCAGGCATTCTTTTAAGGCCCGGAAGCAGCTGAGGAGCATGCTATATCAATGTCAAATGCCAGTGAAAGCACTCATCCAGGAGGTGGTAACACGTTGGAACTCAACCTTCTACATGCTTGAGCGTCTGTATGAGCAGTATACGCAACTCGATCAATATTTCTTGAAAGAGGGTATAGAGGAGCTGAGGATGGGTGGGCCGCAATGGAACATAGTTGAAAGCCTAACACGCATGCTTCGTCCTTTTGAGGTCTTCACGCGTGCAGTCAGCAAGGAGGACTCTAATTTGGGAAAAGCTATCCCATTGTTGTACATGCTGGAGGACCAACTGAAGGAGGTGTGTTCTGTGTTTGGAAAAGATGACAAAAAGAAAGACTCTTTGCTTCTGGCTGAGCAATTATTAGAGCTCCTACAAGGTGATGAACGTCTTAAAAAGATCCACTCAGAACAGCATTACATTTGTGCTACTATTCTGGATCCACGCTACAAAAAGGCGCTGGCAGGCAGAGCATTCTTTCCTTTTGGTGATGAAGATGTTACAAAGTACAAACGTTGGCTAGCCTTGTCAGCCAAGAAGTTTGAAACAGAACGGCTGGAAATTGAAGGAAATGGCAGTACATCAGCAGGCCATCCCCAGTCAAAACAATCCACTTCTGCACCTGTGGCTGTGGCACAAGTGACCTCTCAGCCGTTAAAGACACCGGCAACCGGATCATCTGCACGAAAGACAACAGAAACATTGGAGGCTGAAGAGGATTGGCTAGCTCTGCGTGGGTTTGGTTCTCAAAAGGTCAGAGGCACAGCAAGAGCTACGCAAAGTGGAGGAACCTTGGAGGAGGACCTTGAGTCGATGGTGAAGGACTATCTGAATGACTCCACAGAGGTCTATGTTAATTCTGACCCATTGGCGTATTGGCATGGGAAAAAAGAATTGTGACCACAGCTCACCAACCTGGCTTTAAACTACTTGTCTTGCCCACTCGCAAGTGTGTCTTCTGAACGGGTTTTCAGTGCGGCTGGTGGGATTGTAACTCCCAAACGGAGCCGCCTCTCGCCCAAAAATGTGGAGAGGTTAACAATGATCAAGATGAATCAGCACCTCATACCACCAGATATAAGAGTACGAGAGAGCGTGCCGGATGAAGAGGAGGTGGCCAGCAACATAGATGAGGGAATTTCTACTCTGTCAGGTGCCACTGACCTCACCCTGGCTGAATTCGCAGAGTATGATGACGAAGCCTTATTCTTATTCCTGGACCGTGATACCGACTTCGAGCCCTGAAAATGAGACAACGAATCAATAACTTTCTTTTTCATCCTTATTCACTTTTATTCCTGTGTGTCTGTCTTTCTTTGTTGTGCACAGTTAATATAATTCAAACTTTAATCAGATAATCACAAAAACAAGCCCATCAGCAGAACTGTCTTCACTTGTTTGCTAATTTATTTGAAGGTGCCGCAGTCTGCATTCCTCAGGTTCACAAGTTCAGAAGAACATGCTCCTCTATCCTCCTCCTCCAGACTCCTATTTCCATCAAAGCAGAGGGCTGGTTTACGCCCAATGAAGAAAGACTCAGCACTTGTGGGGGTGTTGTTCTACCTCTTTGCAGGTGAGTTGACGGGTCTGGGGCCATTGCTGTGAAGCACTAAAAGTGGTTTGGACCAAATCCGAGGCGGAAAATTTTTTGTGTTTTTGATGACTTGCTTGCCTTTGAGGTGCTCTTAGGGGGGGTTCCGTCTGTTTGTGGGTGAGTTTCGTGGTCTGAGAGCATTGCTGGGACACTCTAATCTTGATTGCATTTGCTTTTCAGGAAATCCGTCGTGCCAACCCCGACTTATGGCCTAGCTACGCAGCGCGTTTGGACCGAAGGCCCAGAAATATTGCAAGTATGAGATTTTGCTTTTGGCCTGTTTGGGGGTGTTATGCTTCTTGGCGGGTGGGTTGCCGGGTCTTGGGGCATTCCTGGGAAGGTCTAATACCGGGTAGAAGTGGTTGGGACAAAATCCAGGCCGATTTTTTTTTTGGGCTATTTCTGACATTTTGCTCTATGTAGCGTTTTCGGGGGCCTGTTTGGGGGGCTTCCTGGTGTTTGTGGGTGAGTTGCCTGGTCTGGGAGCACTGCTGGGACACTCTAATCTTGATTGCATTCGCTTTTCAGGAAATCCGTCGTGCCAACCCCGACTTATGGCCTAGCTACGCAGCGCGTTTGGACCGAAGGCCCAGAAATATTGCAAGTATGAGATTTTGCTTTTGGCCTGTTTGGGGGTGTTATGCTTCTTGGCGGGTGGGTTGCCGGGTCTTGGGGCATTCCTGGGAAGGTCTAATACCGGGTAGAAGTGGTTGGGACAAAATCCAGGCCGATTTTTTTTGGGCTATTTCTGACATTTTGCTCTATGTAGCGTTTTCGGGGGCCTGTTTGGGGGGCTTCCTGGTGTTTGTGGGTGAGTTTCGTGGTCTGGGAGCACTGCTGGGACACTCTAATCTTGATTGCATTTGCTTTTCAGGAAATCCGTCGTGCCAACCCCGACTTATGGCCTAGCTACGCAGCGCGTTTGGACCGAAGGCCCAGAAATATTGCAAGTATGAGATTTTGCTTTTGGCCTGTTTGGGGGTGTTATGCTTCTTGGCGGGTGGGTTGCCGGGTCTTGGGGCATTCCTGGGAAGGTCTAATACCGGGTAGAAGTGGTTGGGACAAAATCCAGGCCGATTTTTTTTTGGGGCTATTTCTGACATTTTGCTCTATGTAGCGTTTTCGGGGGCCTGTTTGGGGGGCTTCCTGGTGTTTGTGGGTGAGTTTCGTGGTCTGGGAGCACTGCTGGGACACTCTAATCTTGATTGCATTTGCTTTTCAGGAAATCCGTCGTGCCAACCCCGACTTATGGCCTAGCTACGCAGCGCGTTTGGACCGAAGGCCCAGAAATATTGCAAGTATGAGATTTTGCTTTTGGCCTGTTTGGGGGTGTTATGCTTCTTGGCGGGTGGGTTGCCGGGTCTTGGGGCATTCCTGGGAAGGTCTAATACCGGGTAGAAGTGGTTGGGACAAAATCCAGGCCGATTTTTTTTGGGGCTATTTCTGACATTTTGCTCTATGTAGCGTTTTCGGGGGCCTGTTTGGGGGGCTTCCTGGTGTTTGTGGGTGAGTTGCGTGGTCTGGGAGCACTGCTGGGACACTCTAATCTTGATTGCATTTGCTTTTCAGGAAATCCGTCGTGCCAACCCCGACTTATGGCCTAGCTACGCAGCGCGTTTGGACCGAAGGCCCAGAAATATTGCAAGTATGAGATTTTGCTTTTGGCCTGTTTGGGGGTGTTATGCTTCTTGGCGGGTGGGTTGCCGGGTCTTGGGGCATTCCTGGGAAGGTCTAATACCGGGTAGAAGTGGTTGGGACAAAATCCAGGCCGATTTTTTTTTGGGCTATTTCTGACATTTTGCTCTATGTAGCGTTTTCGGGGGCCTGTTTGGGGGGCTTCCTGGTGTTTGTGGGTGAGTTACGTGGTCTGGGAGCACTGCTGGGACACTCTAATCTTGATTGCATTTGCTTTTCAGGAAATCCGTCGTGCCAACCCCGACTTATGGCCTAGCTACGCAGCGCGTTTGGACCGAAGGCCCAGAAATATTGCAAGTATGAGATTTTGCTTTTGGCCTGTTTGGGGGTGTTATGCTTCTTGGCGGGTGGGTTGCCGGGTCTTGGGGCATTCCTGGGAAGGTCTAATACCGGGTAGAAGTGGTTGGGACAAAATCCGCGCGGAAAAGCCTTTAGTTTTGGCACTTTTTGTAACTTAGGGTTCGTTAGGGTTAGCCCTAGCAGCAGGATTGCATGTGTATCGGGGTGTTCTAGATTTTTCAAACTGAGTTCTGGGGTCTTAGAGCACTCGTGAGAATGTGTAATTTTGGTTGCAAGTCATTTGAAGAAAATCCATGGTGGGAAAGGGGGGATTTGGCATAGTTAAAGAAAGCCTTTGCCACTATTCTTAACTTAGGGTTCGTTAGGGTTAGCAGTATTTCTATTGCATGTGTTTGAGTGGGGGGGATTTCGAGTCTTGGAGCGATGCTGGCTATGGCTACTTTTGCTTGGTTGCTTGCAAGTGGTTTGAATGCAATCCACGGTGGGTAATGGGTAATTAGGGTACTTCGGCCTACTTTTACTTTCAAAGTAAGTTTTGTCACCAGTTTTCTGCTAGGCCTCGTTTTTTGAGATTTGATTGGGGGTCTTCTACATTTTTGCGACTGGCTTTAGTAAGGGTCTGGGTGGGAGCACTGCTAGGAAGATCTATTTTTGTTCTAAAACACAGTTTACAGTACACCTAGCTTGAGGGGCAAGATCCGCTACATTAATTTGCCCATACTTATTTATCCTTCAAAAGGTGACTCAGAGTACGCACTTTCAAAAACATTGTACTGTCTACTAGGAAAAACAAATTGTGACTTTTTGCACTCCACAGCCTACATACCTTATATTTATTTATCAGTGGTGTTGTAATATTATATCACTTCCTGTTTTTCGTTGAATAATTACAGGCCGGGTTTCAGTCTCTGCAATGGGGAAAAAAGGATGGAGTCAGGCTTCACAGTAGCGAGCCACAATTCAGCATCAGGCAGGCAGTGGACAGGGTGTCTTCTGGTGACCAACATCGGTGGACGAAGCGTCGGCTGCAATGGAGGAGTGCCGCTAATAGGAGGATTTTTTTTTCTGCGGGCAACTTACTTACCACTTCCAACAGGACCACTACAACCACATAGATACAGTATCCCTTGCCTTTTTCTCTGACTGTGACTGCATTTCTTGGCTCTCTCTCGGCTTCTACATTGATCCCTTAACACATCACTTAGTCCACTCCACTATCTGCACCACACATAGTCATTTGTAAGTGCTCCTACGTAATTCGCAAGTCGCAGCACGCCCCAGGCCGTAGAGGACTGGGATGGCCCCAATGATGAAGCATGTCACCAAGGGGCAACCCTGGTGAGTGAGGGGACACCTAGAAAAAAAGCAATTTCTCCTTTTCTATCTACTATACCTTCTGTCAGGTTACGCAGCCCCTAAGCGCCTACCGTACTATGAAACTACATTTCCCATGAGTAGGCGGGAGACTTGCAGACTATTTAGTGAGACTATATGAGAGTACCCTTGTATGTTAGGACATCACTTCACTGATGCCTGTCTTGTCTTCTCTTACAGGTATCCTTTCCCTGCTGACCCTACCTTTACCCATCCCACATTTTTTATTTTAGTTTGTTATTTTTCTCCCCCGCCTAATGCCTCGAACACCCTGTGTTTACACTTCTGGGTGTTGGTGACATTTGGAGGTGGAACCATATTTGCATCGACTGGATCACGGGGAGTAAACCTGACACCTTCCAGACCAACCCCATTGAGTGTTGTTGTGAATGGATTTATAGTGACCAGCAAGGCTCTCGGGTATCTGGCTACAGAGACCTTATGTTGAATATCATTATCAATAATTCCACACAGGCCCTGTACTGTCGCATTCTTTCTTTCCACAGTTGTCGATGATATATTCTTACTCTGCTTGACAAAGAACCATTGCTAATGTGAAAGAACTTCAACCGAATTAGTAGTTATACTTTACCATTTGTTAGGCTACAATGTGGCACTGCTCTACTGTACTTCTGTCACCTGCTATATTCTCAGTTGTACCGTTGAATTGCTCAGGAGGACAAACCAGATTTCATTTTCTTTTTTTTCATAGGCATGCAACTGCCACTGTGTCACACCACTAGTACCACCGCTATGAGGAAATTTTATCCGACCAAGATTGCCAACGTTATTCGGTGTTTCCCGTGGAGCCAGCCCTGGGCCTAGCCCTACTTTCAAACACAAATTACAGGTAAGATAAGCGTTTGGTGGTTTGGGGGTATAATGGAGTATTAGTACGAGAGACGAGAGACTGAAGGTAGTACTACTAAAGTCCTAGGACTCTTGGATTCACTTCACTTAGTCTGTGAGAGGCACTTAGTGTTGAAAACATTTGGGCATTTACACTTAAAGGAAGAAAATGGAACTAAACTTTCAGGAAAACAGTCAACGTTAAACCCCCACCCACCAGGCAAGCAGTAAAAAACAGGTATGCTCAGATAAAGTTTGAAAAAGTATATTTATATCCCTAACAAAATAATCTCCCGCAAGACCCTCCCTAACCCCAACGATTGTCCTTCAAAAGTCCCCAAAAACCCAACTCCCAATTCCCACCCCCCAAAAGTCTCTAAAAAAGGGGCAAGGGACACTATGGGTGGATGCTGTTAACTTTTTGGGCCAGGGCATCATGCTCCTCGCGGAGCAAGGCGAGCTCCTGCTGAAGGCGGGACACCATCAGGGTAGTGCGGCGCAGGCGTGCCTTCACTGCCTTGCAGGTGCAAGGCCTGTGAGAAGCAGCTGTTGGCCTTGCTGCTCGGCGGTGGCGTTTGCCTTTGGCAGCCCGGCTCAGTCTCGGTGGACCACTGTGCTGGGTGGCAGCCCGTGGGGCCACGGAGGCCGATGCAGACGACGTTGTCGTAGTTGTCGACTGCACACTTTCCACGTCCTCCAGGGCCACCAGCCGCCGATATTCCGCAACAGTGGCCTCGATCCTCCGTTGCCGGGCCGCTCTAGCCAGCTCCTTCCTCCTTGTTCGTTTGGAAGGAGAACCTATATGAAGAAAGAAAGACATAGTCTGTAACCAATGCTCTTTAAGATTAACTCAATCATTCAGCAGAAATTTGTGCTGCAGTACAACTAGCAACTTGCAAGCGCATTACATAACTATTGAGGCCAGTATCTATCTAACCTCACACTTCTTCATCCTTGCTCTAACATTAGTGGGAGTTTAAGGAACAAATTCTATGAGCACTGTGGACTTCCATTGGAGTCGACTATGAAAGTACACCAGTCTTATTCTTCTTCTTATCTCTTGTTTTGGAAAATTGGTACGTTATTTTCTGCAAGCCGGCATAATGCCAGCGCGGTAAACTTGCACCCGAGAAAAAGAGACGCACGCCATGAGGAGTGACCTAGACTTGCGTTGCCGTTGCGTTACTGTACCCGTCCAGTACATGCAGGTGGTGAATCTCTTACTTTTCTATTACGGGTGGCACTGAGAATACTCTGTTACAACTCAAGGGCTACTGCTTAATTAATTTAACTTTCACCCTACAGTGGAAATGAGTACTAGAAATGGAAAATTGAAGAAGATAAATAATCTGATTATCTATCACTTCACATGGGATGTTTTTGCTTATATATGGGATGACTTTAGGTGCTTTGCTTTTTATTGAGTGACCAGTGATACATCCACACATGAATGACTGAGTACTACTAAACTTATTAAGAGAGGTAGGGAGTGGCCACCATAATAACCGGATCTATGCAGTGCTTGCAATACAAACTACTGCTACTATTTATGGTAGTATTTGGACAAAATTAAAAGTTCTTTTCCTTGCCTTTCCTACACTGGAACGGACGTGCGGGTGCAGTGTTACATGCTCTTCAAAGTTACACTTAGTTCATCCACTGACCATCTACTCTCTCTAGATCATGGGTACTCACAAACTTTCTCTCAGGGGCTACATTTACAGTGTAGTTTGGGGCCGAGGGCCGCACTGGTGGGGGCGGAGTCAGAGGGGGCGGGGCTAAAGCAAAACGATAACTTGTGACCATGAGGTTGCACACAGGTCCCTGCAGCAGATGCCCTCATCCACTGAGCCACCAGACCCAGCATTTACATACATCTCTCTCCCTCCTGCTCTCCCTCCTGCCCTCCCTCCATCTCTCTCTCCCTCCTGCCCTCCCTCTCCCTCCCCCTCTGTCATCTCACTGTGTGTGTGTCTATCTGTGTCAGCCTTCAGCCCGGGTTGAGACCGCTTCCTCAACGCGCACACACAGACAACAACACCAAAGTACTTAACAGGTCTTTAAAAGACCATTAACATATTATTGAGGCTTTGTTTGTTTTAGCGCCCCTGCTTCTCCACCCTGACAATCACTGCTTGCCCGGCCCCACAGAGCAGAGGCTTTGTTCTATTTCACCTCTTTGTGGCCTTGCATCTCCACTCTGCTCTGTGGGGGCCGGGGGAGCAGTGATTGTCAGAGTGGAGATGCAGGGGCGCTAACAGGTGAAATACAAAAAAGCCTCTGCTCTGTGGGGGCCGGGGGAGCAGTGATTGTCTGCAAGGTCTGCGCACCGCCAACGAAGGCTTGCCGGGCCACCACCGGCCCGCGGGCCGTACTAGGAGTACCCCTGCTCTAGATACACATATGCTATCTAAGAGTCAGATAGTAGCATGATCCAGGTATATGGACACATACAGTTTCTGTGTCACCCACCCAGGCTGTTGTCCTTCCACCCATCATTGCTTCATCATTCACCCAGCCATGCATCTCATATTCTTGCCTTCCCAGCTAGTCTTCAATCTCAATAAGTAAGGAATATATAAGAGCTTACCTCTGGCCGCCACCACCACCGTCTCAACTCTCACAGCTGCCGCCGCCGCCTCCTCCCCTGAAGAATCGCCCTCCGCCTCCGTGTCGAGCACCACCACCTCCACACTGGCCCCGCCACCAGATGTTCCACCTACAAAGTACATTTAGGAATGTTAGAATAAAGCACTCACTAGTCACTAGTATTTGGTCTAGGAATGAAGACATGTGAAAACAATGTAATTTGTGACTGTCTACGTTAAACTTAAAAAAAATGTCCCTTTTTCCAGGGAAGGTTGTCTTGCTGCACTTTTAGGCACAACTGATGAAATCTGTTTTTTTAACACGCACCATTTTTCTCCACACAGACAGAAGATGGACTTCTAACAACAAGATCAAGTTGAAACCAGGTGAGAGCTCGGCTCGACCACAAGAAATGTCTTCAATTAATCGTCAGCACTAACCACTTTTCCATTATCAGTTAAACGTTTAGTTTTATTATGACTTCATTTTAATAAATGTGTTTACTTTTAATAAAGCTTTTAAACTTAAATACAATCTGTGTTTTTTGGTCCAGACTAGAGTGACTGAGCGAAAGGTTTTGCAATTTTTGCAAGCATGAGTCCAGATAGAACAGTTCAAAAGACATTATGGACAATCCCAGAGGACTGCACTAAGTTGATAGAGCTATTGCTGACTAGAATCATGGGAGTTTCGCCAACCGTGCAATCTTAGTTAGCTACACAGACAGACTAATAAGAATAATCTAGTAATACCACAGGGAGTCATAGTAGAGGCAGGATAAGAATTTAGATACAGTCTACAAGAAGAGCAAAGACAATTTTGAAAAAAGTCAAATGAGGAACGCTAGGAAAAATGGGTACTAGTCTAAAATGAAAACTTACTGGGGCCAGCAGAGGAGCCCTCGCCTGCCCGATCCTGGCCCTGTTGATGAACAGCATCCGCCGCCTGCTGCTCCTGTGTCCTCCTCTCGCCCCTGGGGGGAGCTGACGTACAACATGAAAGAAAGAACAGAAAACATGGATGATTGTTGCTTGTCAATGTCAACCAAATCAAACATTTCAAAAGAACAATAACAAAATATTTCTGCGAAATTATATTGATTATGGTTACTTTTCATTTATTTGCGGACCTGTGACTTCGAAAGTCACGTAACTCACTAAACAAAGTACTGAAACGTTCACCTAGGACTGGCAGGCAGCAGTCCGCAGGCAAGACGCAAAGTGACAGACAAACTCCATTGTGATTTCAGTCAGATCAGTGACAACACTAACAGTTGCCTGCTACATTACCAGTCATTTAAATAGTCAAACTATCAATCCACCGCCACTATTTTTCTTATTGTCAGGGTTACAAAGGAAGGGGCAGATTTAAGCCCTTGCGGCTCTTTTGCGCCGTTCTTGCGTGACTTTTGTGACGCAGCAGCTAAACAAAAAAGGGCGCCATGGTGCGGCGTATAATATTATAACAACGTGACGCGTTTGGGAGATGCATCCCGTTATAAAGCCCTGCGCCATCAGGGGGCGTTCCGGCGCAAGGGAGGGCATTCCTGCGCTGGAACACATCCTAATAGTGGCTGAGGGAAATCTACAAAATATCAATCAGTCACCTTTAGGACAATGATGCGTCACACAAACCCTGCACCTGCTTGAAGCAGACGTACGGCTTGACCCAGCATTGGGGAGATAGGGTACCCCAGAGCATTGATGGAGCTGCGCCATCGTTGCGACGCAACTCCAGCAGTAAAGCTTCGGTGACGTTTTGGGCCCATGGTGCGCCGCATTGCAAATACGGCGCACCATGTTTGGTGGTGGTAGCGGGCCGCACAATTAATGGCGCATCCCTGCTACTTTGCAGGGATGCGACGGTAATTGCAATTCTGCCCCTTAGGGGCATACTTACTTACGCGTTCTGGCGCATCTCCAGAGATGCGCCAGATCAAATGCGTCACGCAAAACTACCCTTGCGACACTGCAGATGTGCCTCATTTACAATGCGGCGCGCCCTGGCGCAAGGGTAGGCACTTGCGTGAGGCATCTCGTCACGTAAGAGCGGCGCATCGCTGGAGTCACGTCGCCAACGCAATGCAACTCCAGTAATGCTCAGGGCCACCCAATACTTAACATGCTGTGTCAGTCCTTTCGCCTGCTTCGAGCAGACATAAGGAATTGAATTGACGTAGCAGCGTCGCAGAAGTGCCTGCGTTAAATCTTGTACATTTCACGCAGGCAATTTTGCGAGGCGCACAGCCGCTGGACCGCGGCGCCCACCCTGCGTACTAGGAACGCACCCATTGTGGTGCAGGCCCATGGCTTTATAACATGACGCATCTCCCTAGATGCGTCATGCTGTAAATGACTCGCAGGGATGCGGCACGTTTACGCCGCTGTTGCGTCACGCAAGGCAACGTAAACGTGGCGCAAGGGGCTTGTAAATGTAATCTGCCCCCTAGTGTCTAGCATTACGCAGTTCTGTAAAGTACACTCATACATAATAGTTACTCAGGCCAATGAGACCACGAAATAGAAAACAAATAAGCATAGTAGCAACGCCACTGAGAAGGAGAGCAGTGCACCTGAAATGCACAGAAGATTTTGAAATATAATTTAACTACAATGTAATCGTCATCAGCGGCATTATTGGCTTGCTCCATGTAAAAAACAAATATTTGCAATACAACAACACAGAGCAGGAGAAAACATCATAGTAGTGAGTGATTAAATGGCTACTACTACTCACCAAGCCCGGGGATCTCCAAGCCGAGCTGGTCCAGCAGGTCGCGCTCGCGGTCCAGGAGGTCCGTCCAGCGATGGGTGACCTGGCTGTAGGTGCGCTGGACCCCGTAGAGGTGGGATATGGCCCAGCACACCTTCTCCCACCGCTTCCGGCGCTCCCGCATGTTGTAGCCGCCGGCCGCGATCCTGCCGCCTCCCGCGATGGTCCTGGGCAGGCGGCGCTGGACGAAGTAGACCAGCGCGCCCACTTCCTCCGGGCTGAAGATCTCCCGTCGCGTCACCTGCTCCCCCCTCAATCTCCCGCATGCTGTCCTGCCACTGGGTCCAGCACTACTCCCCGCCGCCGCTGCGGCCCTCAAGTGCCTGGGCAGCTTCACGGCGCCTGGCTTGACCATGGTCTGGGCAGGTAAGGTAGGAAGAAGTAGAAAATTAAGAAAGAATAGGATAGGGAAGAAGAAAAGAAAAGAGTTTAAAAAAGTAGTTTAAAAGTAAAGAAAAATAGCAGAAAAGACAAAAATATACAGCTAGGAAAAGAGAGGGATAGATAAGAAGCAAAATCGTAAAAAAAAAACTGAAAACAAGCAAAGGATGGCAAAGATACCAAGAGGATTAAACACCATGCCCAGACACAGGAAATGAATGAAAAACAAGATGGCCGGCGCCCGTTCACGAGCGCGAAAGAAAGTTCGCGCGAGATTTTCCTCGCGATCTCGTGCGAACCTGTAGATTTCCCGCGCGATCTCGTGCGAACCTCTACTCGCAATGCGCTTAGTGCGCGAGATTATACATAGCGGGCGGAAACGGAAATACGTCACGGAAACAAAATGGCCGCGCCCGTACTCGACCTTGGGGTAAATTCGCGTGTTGCGCTGCAAGCGGCTCGCGAATACTGCAAAAAAACTCGCGAAACAACAAGCCGCAAAAAAATAAAATGCTCATTCGCACGAATTGGCGGCTTCCGCGGTCGGTTTCGCACGACGCCGCGCCCCGCGAATAGCGCGAAAAAAACCGAAAAACGATTTCAGCAAAAGCAAAAGCAATGAGCAGGTGCAAAAGGTCAACCTCATGATTTGTAACGATTCTTTGTAGTGCTTCCTGAGGGGGCCCTCCAGAATTCGGTTGCCTGCTTGCAACTATTTTGTGTGACCCTGCTCTGACCTTAACTGTATGCCACAAAGGTCCTGATTTACAGCTAAAGGAGCAGACAAGCAGGTGCCAGGCTGGAACTTTAAATTCTTTCAGTGACACATTAATTAGCCCCTAATTCATTATTGTCAGTTGGGGCAGGGCAGGTGTTGTAACTAATTTTGCAACAATGAAAGCACTTAGCAAGTGCAAAAGATCACTAATCAGGGCGCACTAAGGAAGCAGGTGCCAGCTAAAAAAATATTCTGTGACACATTAATCAGCCCCAAATTAATTCAGGTCACTTGAGGCAGGGAAGGTGTGCTTTGCTTTGCCGAAAATAATGTACACTGGACAACCAGAGGGTGTGGTGATGAAACAGAGGGTGGCATGGGTGGGCCAGAGGGTGGCATGAGTAGTCAGAGAGTGGCAGTGGTGACAGAGAGTGGCAGTGATGAAGAAGAGTGTCCCAAACAGGCTGGACATGTAGAAACAACAAGTTCGCAAAACTTGCGACCCGACAGGTAAGTTCGCAAATTGCGACATTGTAAAAACCCTCGCGAACTGGCAGAAACACGGGCGAACACAAAAAAAAAAAAAATCCGCAAATTCGCGGGAATTCGAGGATTTTGCGGATTGCGAATCCGCAAATCCGCAAAATTCGCGAACGCGAGATCCGCAAAATTCGCCCATGCTTAGACGCAGGTCGACACATGAAGTGCAAATGGCACTGATTCATAAAGATACTATATTTACTGGAATCTCCAGTAAATCTTTCAGGAACTGCCAATGGTACAGGGGAGGGTGTAGTCACGTTAACTGTTAAAGGGGGATTACTGGTACTCGCACCCCTATCAAATTGAAAAGTAGCAGGTTGTACTATAGAAGATTTACCCATTCCCCAGACCGGAGCCTTAACCTTCCCTGCACTCATTTCCTGACGTAACCCTTGGTTCTCCTGCTGTAATTCCTGCACCTTAATCTGAAGCGCATTAACAGCCCCCATCAGTTCCTGCACTGTAGGGGCCCTTTCTTCCAACTCATTCCCGTCCTCATCCATACTCGCTCGGGTGGTTGTAAATTCGTGGGCTTGGTTTTCTGTTGGATCTTTCGCCGACTCAACCCACAACCACGGAAGCGAGGATGGCCCCACTCCTCTGCCCCTGCTCGGATCGCCACACGCAATTTTACACAGCGTGACCGCGAACCGGGAAAAGGGAGAAGGTAGGAAAATGTAAAACAAAGAAAAAGTAAAGCCAATGCTCTCTCTTTGTTACAGCACAGCAGACCCTCTTCTGTTGCTTGGGAAAGGGGATCCTAACCTGCAGTCATAAGAGAAAAAGAAACACAGAAAAGAAAGAGTTTGTTAACATATAGCCCAGTGCTCCTTCCTTTGCTTCCCTATTCCCACACAAGAAACACATCCAACACACCCCAATCCCCTCCTTACTTGTGTAACATATCAGTTGTAATCCGAGAAGAGCAAACAATTCATTAGCAGTTCCAGGACCTGCTCAGTAGAATATTCATATAAGTGAAAGGGGGAAAAAAGTCATACGTCTGACATAAAAACCCCAGGAAGAAAAACGTGAAGTGCACACGAGGCACTAAACAATTCAACAAAAAATCCCACTTTCTGTGGCCACAGACTAAACACGCCACCAAAGGTAGCGCTAGAAAACTTCACTAACCTCGGGCACTCAGAACCCGGCCAAGCTTCCGAGGTTCCCTCGGCGAGGAAAACCCTTTAGCACAGTCCCGATAAACACAAACTCAGCAGCAGAAAGTTCACGCGTTTTCCAATGCGGACGCTTCTTTTACTTTACCGCCGATGATCACAGGCTCTGAGAGACGACCGGAGCGGCACCCATCCGGGCGGCTGACACGAAGCCTCGTGCAGCTGAACGCCTCCGCTTGACGAGAAGCGTACAGAACAATCCAAAGTCCCACAGGTTCCCACGATGACTCCAGGAATACACGAGATCCCGACTCTCTAAAAATGCCAACAAGGTCAGAAACCAAGCACAGAGCCCTAGTGCTGGCGACCTAAATCCATGGAGGGAAGGGGGGCGGGGTTACCGAAAACAGAGAAACAGAGGAAGGACACCAAAGAAGAATCGAAAGAAGGAAAAAGACTAGACCCGGGAGCTAAACCCTCACTAATTCCTAACAAGCAGCCCCTCATCCCCTTCTATTTTAACTTTGGGAGTTTCACACTTCCCTTTTGTCACTAAGGGCCCCATTAGGATGTCTGGCGGATCGCCACCGCCATGCGGGCGGTGGCGATCCGCCCAACATCCTGCCCCGCCATATTACTATGGCGGGGAGACCACAGTGGACGGAAAGACCGTCTGCCACTTTTCTGCCCGGTCAAGGAGTTGACCGGGCGGAAAAGGGTTTCATATGGTGGTGGTGTCTGTTAGACACCGCCATCCATATTAGGGTGAAGGCGGGGACATGCTTTTCTGTGGCGGCAACGCCGCCAAGGAAAGGCATGTGGGAAATTCTTGTGGGGGCCCCCAGGGACTCCATGGGGTGGGGGTGCACATGGGGGGTACCTATGGTACCCCCTGCACTTCACTGTACAACGTGACAGGCACCACACGGTGCCTGTCACGTTGTGCATTAAAGTGCACAATGTGCATTTTTAGCATTGCGGCAGATGGTGCGTTCAGCACCGCCGGCCTCAATGTTAGAAATGCGGGATGCAACCGCCAGAGTGGCGGGCGCATCCTAATGGCCCCCACGGGACCACCGCCCTTATGGCTGGTGGTCCCGTTTTACGTTGGGATGGCGGGCAAACAAAGTCCGCCCGCCATCCTAATGGGCCCACTAAGTGTCAGATTTACTAAGAACTTGTGCTATCCTTCTGTGACGCAGGTCATCACAAACAAATGAAAATCCTTAACTGGGATTTACTAACCCATGCAAAGCTGCTGCGTGCGGTTTTGCATGGTTTAGTAAATACAAATCTCAAAATAGAGCATGGTGCTGTCTTGGGCTCCTTTGTGTGGGGTGGGTGTTACATGGGTGGAGCATGTATTAGAAAGGCTCGTAAACCTGGCTTTGAGACAAAATGGTGCACCTAACCGACGGAAGCATAATGAGGAGAAATATCTTTATTTCTCCTGTTTAATTCATCTTTCGATGTTTGCTGCCTCTAAGGATTGTTTTTGTGCATAAAGGTACCCCGTCCAGCACAAAAACAATTCTGCTCATAACGCACACACCCTTGCACTAAGGTGCAAGGTTGCCTACTTTGGCGCTAGACAGCACACAGTACTCCAGCACAAGGAGAATGCAGTGCCACAAGGAATTTTGCTGCGCAGGAATGCACCATATCTTTGAAATACAGTGTATTGCTGTCCTTTTCCCCTGTACAGATTCCATGGATGTTGTGTGGGAACACCCACAGCAACACCCATGGAACGCCCCTTTCATGCCGTCTTCTGTAAAACCTATCCATTGAAAACTGCTAGTCACGTTTTTATCAATCTATTCAATAAATCATTTTTTAAATATGCAACACCAAATGGTAATGTTTTAAATAATGAAGATAAAAACTATTTTGCTCATCAATGCGAACACACTCTATCTCTCTTTTTTAATTCGCCATAACATTTAAATTGTTCCGTGTAGTTTATTTCTTCTGCCAACTGGATTGCCGCTACTCTCAGATGCCAGGAATATGCTGGCATGTGATGTGTTATTGCTGAGTGCAGCCTGGCAGGTAGTGTTTGTTTCATTAGACCTTTGAAATGTACTCATGAGCTCTCCGATGAGAGAAAATTACCCCGCTCTAATAAGGATTTAACTACCATTTTCACAAGGCAATTAAACTCCAAATGCAAGCAACAGAAACCATAATTATTCTATTAACTTCCAATTGCTGTTTAATTCACCTGTGACAATTAATCCGTTGAGTGAGCTTGTATTAACCATTGGTTAAGGTAACCTAGCACCAGGGCTGATTAGGATGCAGCAGCAAATTTGCTTCTCAGTGTACACTGGACTCTGAACACACTCCAGTTCTTTAGTTGTTGCTAAAGATTGACAAACAGAATCTCGACGCATGCCATTCTTTAATCAATCACTGTACTTACTATAGCTACAAATATTTCTCCAAATCTTCCTGTCATCAGTAAAAAAATAATACTTGCAACAGACGAATATCTGAATCCAACACCTGAAAAGAAATACGACTCAGACACACATCTTATTTTATCACCAATAAAGCTTTGTTTAGAAGAGTCACCATTCAGGAAGGGCCTTACAAAAGAAAAGTATATATATATATATATTTATATATCGTTGCAGAATCTGTTTTTTTATCGGCGCTTTCCACACCACACAGAAAGAAGGACCTCCAGAAGCAGGAAAATTACTGGTGAAGAGTTTTAATAGCTCGCATGGAATAGTATTTTCGGCATGACGCGTTTCGGTTAACAGGTAACCTTGATCACATATATATGTGAACAAGAGCACTTGATGCTCGAAATGCGTCAACTAGAAAGGTTGGAATAATAAAATAATTTCCTTGCCTGAAGCCGTGGGGTCCACCTCTTCATTTTGCCCGTGTGGAGGATTTGAGGATTGCTGTGCTGAATATATATATATAGATATATTACCTACTGGCGGTCGCCAGTAGGTATATATAGTTAGGACCTAGTTACCATAGGAAATTCCGAACATTCTATTGGGAATAACTTTGGCGCAGATTGAGGGATCGGCCTATAATTTTCCTTAAATTTGCCTCGCTGCGCTCCGCTCCTTCCGTGAAATTTTCAGGGGGATTCGTCAAGCCGTCAAGGACCGAGAAAAAAGGGGGGTCCCAAAACGTGTTTTCCCCATATTAATTTCCATAGGGACATTCTGACAAGGCTACAGCTCGAACGGCTGAATGGAATTACACCAAACGTGGCAAAATGGTAGGGACTGGTATGCAGCAGTGCCTTTTGTATGTTTGGTGAAAATCCCTACAGTAGTTCTTGAGAAAATTGATTTTGAAATTTTTCAAATGGCATTTTCTATGGGACCTTTAGACACGGCTACAGCCCGAACGGCTGAACAAAATTACACCAAACTTGGCAAAATGGTAGGGGCAGGTATGCAGTAGTGCCTTTTCTATATTTGGTGAAAATCCCTCCAGTAGTTGTTGAGAAATTGAATTTGAGCAAATTATATATCTATCTGCGCTCAACATTCTATTGGGAATAACTTTGGCGCCGATTGAGGAATCTGTGTGTAATTTTCCAGAATTTTGGCCAGCTCCGCGCCGCTCCTTCTCTGAAAGTTTTGTGGGGGATTCGTCAAGGGGGGCTGAAAGGGGGGTCCCAAAACGTGTTTTCCCCATGTTAATTTCTATAGGGACCTTTAGACACGGCTACAGCCCGAACGGCTGAATGGAATTACACCAAACTTGGCAAAAGGGGAGGGACAGGTATGCAGTAGTGCCTTTTCTATAGTTGGTGAAAATCCCTCCATTAGTTGTTGGGAAAATTGAATTTGAGCAAATTTTATATCTATATGCGCTCACCGTATGCGCACCGTACGCATACGGTACGCGTACAGTACGCGTACTTGCGCGTACCCTTACGTGCGCGAGCGAGTTTCTGATTGGCTGGCAGTCGACTGTCAAAATTCCAAACTGTCCAAACCAGGAAGTGTTGGCCACCATCTTGTTTTTCAGGAGAACTGAGGCACAAGAGAGCCCAAAACAAGAGTGGAAAACACGAAAAGGGGGCAGGGTAGGGACCCCCAACCCTCTAGCCCTTCTCAGGGGTCCCAAAAGGACCCCCTGAGAAGTACCGTACCGTACCGTGCGCGTACCTCGTGATTTAAAAAAACATTTTTGTTTTGCACTTGGTGGTCCTTCTGGGACTCCCTGAGAAGAGCTAGGGGGTCAGGGGGTCTCAACCCTGCCCCCTTTCGGCGTTTTCCACTCTTGTTTTGTGCTCTGTTGTGCCTCACTTCTCCTGAGAAACAAGATGGCTGCTCAGGTGGTCCCAGAAGGATAATAATATATATAAACGTTATCCGCTAATAGAATTAGCATTTACAAAATCTTTGAAATTTATTGAAAAAAATATAGGTTTCACGCCTGATATAGATAGGAATTAGCATTTAAAAAACCTTGCAAATTCCCTGAAAAAACCATAGGTTTCAAGCCTTATATAGTTAGGAATTAGCATTTAAAAAACTTTGCAAATTCACTTAAAAAACTATAGGTTTCAGGCCTTATATAGTTAGGAATTAGCATTTAAAAAACCTTGCAAATTCACTTAAAAAAACATAGGTTTCAGGCCTTATATAGTTAGGAATTAGCATTTTAAAAACCTTGCAAATTCACTTAAAAAAACATAGGTTTCAGACCTTATATAGTTAGGAATTAGCATTTAAAAAACCATTAAAATTGCTCCTATATAGTTAGTTGTACTAACTATATTTCGCGCACCCGCAATCCACTGCTGATGATGTCACATATTACATCATTCATGACATGGTCAGTGACATCACTGATGACATCACTGATGACATCTCAAATGACATCACTGATGACATCACTGATGACATCTCATTTGACATCACTGATCACATCACTGATGATATCATTCATGTGATAATACGATGCACCTCCTCACACTCTAATATAACCTTTGATACACCCAGTGTTAAATACAGACTACCATTCTTGAAGCCATTGACACACCAATACCAGTTACTACATACGCACTCACTGATTCCTAGGTCTACACACACATTCACTTATTCACTTATTCACCCATAGAATCACTCATACATACAGTCACTCATCAATACAACACTATCATATGCACTCATACACCTATACAGACACTGCCACACACTGCCACTCATCCATGGAGTTACTCACACACCTAGTCAGTCATGCAAAGAATCAATCACACTTCCATTTCCTCAACTATACAGTTATACACACAACACCTTACTTATTCAAACATATACTAACACATACTTACTCTCTTATACAATCACAGATACAAGTACACAATGATCCATACAGACACTCGCACATTCACTGGCTCTCATGTATAGTCATTTATATATGCCAACTCTCACATGCACTGTGTTTTACATATGTACTTACTTGGACATGTAGCACTGAGATATCCATTCACTCACCAACACACCCATGCACACAGTCAACCGCCCATATAGCTGTTTCCACATGCACTCTTGAACTCATACACCAAGTGAATCAACTGCTCACACATCTATGCACCGAGTCACACACCTCCCAGCCACCCACACACACACTCAGTCTCCCATTCAAATACTTGGGCAACCAATCAATAACCAATATAGCCACTCATATAGCTACTGATCAACACATACAGCAGCTTACACAACAACAGACATACTGATGCACACATTCAGACAGTTTAGTCACTAACCCATGCATTTAGTAAGACACATTTAATCACTCACTCATATAGTCAGTCACGCACCTACTAAATCCTTCATCCAGACTAAGGGTGGGCGTAAAATCCGTTTCGCGGGTGAATTTGCGGATTTTCCGCGATTTCGCGATCCGTGAATCTCGCGAAATCGCGGTAAAATCCGCGAATCAGCGGGGACGAATTTTCAGCCAAGCAAGGGTTACAGCAGCAGATGCAAAAGTTGAACCTAATTTCTTTGTAACCTTTTACAAAAGGGTTACAAACAAATTAACTTCAGCTTGGACACCTGCTGCTAATTGCTTCCTGGCGCCTCGTTGCCTACTTGCAACTATTCTCTGACCCTGCTCTGACCCTTGAAGCAGGGTCAGAGAATAGTTACAAGTAGGCAACGAGGCACCTGTCCAAGTAATTAAACCTCATCAGGAAGCACTTACAGATATAAAAAACAGGAAGAAGGGAGAGGATGGCAAATACACCCATTTTGAGTTGTCAGGAGGGGTTAAACTAAAAGAGACCTTTACAGCACAATTTTCATATGCATTTTGCTAAAAATAAAAAGCTGTATGTTCTGTAGGGGCAACTCAGGAATCTGGCCCTTCAGAGATCCGGCCTCTCTTTCTTTCTCTCGTTCTCTCTCTCCCTCTCTCTTTCCCTCTCTTTCTCTCTATCTATCTATCTATCTATCTATCTATCTATCTATCTATCTATCTATCTATCTATCTATCTATCTATCTATCTCTCTCTCTCTCCCTCTCCCATAAACGACTGCATGGGTAACTTCGCTATGCAAGCGCCTCGCGAAGATGCAAAAAGCTGTGCAAAAACGCAAAAAACCCAGCGAACACGCAAAAAACCTCGCGAACACGCAAAAAACAAAAATCCGCAAATTCGCACAAAATCGCGAATTTTGCGGATCGCGAATTCGCAAATCCGCAAATTCGCGGATTGCGAATTTGCAAAATTCGCCCATGCCTAATCCAGACACTTATACATCCACTCATTCTTCAATATGTAAAACATATTTAAACTTTACAGAAACACACAGTCACTGGATGATGTCATCAGTGATGTCAAATGAGATGTCATCAGTGATGTCATCAGTGATGTCATTTGAGATGTCATCAGTGATGTCACTGACCATGTCATGAATGATGTAATATGTGACATCATCAGCAGTGGATTGCGGGTGCGCGAACTATAGTTAGTACAACTAACTATATAGGAGCAATTTAACTGGTTTTTAAAATGCTAATTCCTAACTATATAAGGTCTGAAACCTATGGTTTTTTAAGTGAATATATATATATATATATATATATATATATATATATATATATATATATATATATATATATATATATATATATATGTCCGTTATCCAAAGTGCGATAAACTGGCATGCTGCCTGAATGCTGGTGGTGCACAAATGATAGCGCTACCGCTAGTGCTAGAAAAGTGGAAAAAGCAATCCTCCAATCTCCATATGACTGAAGAGTCGGCACTCATACTCATGGGTATTCTCCCGTTTATTGCATGGTTACATTACACACATTAACACTGCCCATCAGGGCTTAATTTCTGTTCGAGCTAAATGGCCATATTCCTTAGGTAAAATGTTTGTTAAACAGAACACACTCTAAGATGCCCGCACTATAAGTAATTGATTGTGAGTGCATCGTTTGTTTTAATGAAACTAAAGGAAAAGATGTAATTTCAAAAAATCATGTGAAACTTTATTTAAAAATTGCAGCAATCTGCTGTGCAGTAACAGTTGGAAGAAGGTGCGATGCCGAAACGCGTCCTGTTGTGCTGGAAATATGAACTTAAATTACGTATCTGCTTGAGCTACAGAGTGTGGTCCATTCTTTTGGACACGCGAAGGAAATTGAGGGAGAATATATATATATATATATATATATATATATATATATATATATATATATATAAAGTCAATCTCTTCACTCTTCAGAAGACTTTACCCCTCCGTTGCGAAGAAGACTAGAGACAACAGCGAGGTTTGGCAGGTAACTATTTCTTTATTAAAAGGACATTGGCACTACCGGTTTCAGCTCATGCCTTCTTCAGATGCCTAGCCCGTTAGCAGCGTTGACCCACCCAGGGATTCCTTTTAAGCTCCTCCTCCAAGTGGTGGCGGGCTCACCTGCTCCGGATTGTTTCAGCATAACATTAGTTTTGGGGACTACCAGTCCCAGAATACACTGTGCTTCACAGTCCAGATGGAGTGGTGGGGCTTCACTAAAAATAAACTTGTAGCTGCCAAACTTCTAACTCTCTGCCGCAGTCACCGAGCTTACACATCCATAGGCACAGGTCGGGTAAAGACGTCCATCCGTACCCTCCATGCCTGATGTCATTTGGTGTGTCCTCTGTCTCGATGAATTCAGTGGCGGGCCGCGACTTTTCCGACTCGTAGTCACCATCCCAGTTTTCCAATGCGATCTGCAGCCACTTGCGAGAGGGTCTCTAGTGCGCGTCACAGGAAACCGCGCTACTACCAAGTCAATTTCTTCACTCTTCAGAAGACTTTACCCCTCCGTTGCGAAGAAGACTAGAGACAACAGCGAGGTTTGGCAGGTAACTATTTCTTTATTAAAAGGACATTGGCACTACCGGTTTCAGCTCATGCCTTCTTCAGATGCCTAGCCCGTTAGCAGCGTTGACCCACCCAGGGATTCCTTTTAAGCTCCTCCTCCAAGTGGTGGCGGGCTCACCTGCTCCGGATTGTTTCAGCATAACGTTAGTTTTGGGGACTACCAGTCCCAGAATACACTGTGCTTCACAGTCCAGATGGAGTGGTGGGGCTTCACTAAAAATAAACTTGTAGCTGCCAAACTTCTAACTCTCTGCCGCAGTCACCGAGCTTACACATCCATAGGCACAGGTCGGGTAAAGACGTCCATCCGTACCCTCCATGCCTGATGTCATTTGGTGTGTCCTCTGTCTCGATGAATTCAGTGGCGGGCCGCGACTTTTCCGACTCGTAGTCACCATCCCAGTTTTCCAATGCGATCTGCAGCCACTTGCGAGAGAGTCTCTAGTGCGCGTCACAGGAAACCGCGCTACTACCAAGTCAATCTCTTCACTCTTCAGAAGACTTTACCCCTCCGTTGCGAAGAAGACTAGAGACAACAGCGAGGTTTGGCAGGTATATATATATTTCCACAAAACTCCTCCTGATAGAAAGAGCAGAGGCCACGTAGGGGAGTAGAAGAAACATCCTTTATTTCATATCATTTTTCGGCGAATGCATTTCGACCTGTTCTGGCCTTCGTCAGCGCCTTTAGATGTTTCAGGAAGCTTTGCGCTATGCCGTTTAAAAACCATCATGCAACACTAGAATTGGTGAATGTCCGCTCCACCCCTTTGATGTTTGAGCCCAGCATTCACAGTTCACGACATGCCTGTGGACTGCGATACCCAGGATGCATTTGGTCACTTCCAGGTAGGTGATGCATGGAGTGTACTTGCACAATGTCAAAGTTTTAGGCGGAATGCAGGGTGATTTGCATAGCATTTAAAAGTCCCATCTCCTGCTGATTAAAATTCAGGTTGCCTCCTCGGGTCCCCAAGACCGTCTCAAGATCTGTTCAGGATTTCCTTAAGTGGGGGCAGGTATGTCAATGCATCCTGCCCGACCCAGGTAGTGAACCTCGCTGTGCCACCAATATTCCTCCCGAACATGCAGGCGGGCCCAGATCTTTTCAATACCTTGAAAGAAGAAAGCCGAAGCTGAAGCCAGGGACGTCCGGGCCTGCTTAGGAAACGGGGGCCTCTGTAGCACGCTTCTGGCCGGCGTGCACAATATTTCCACAAAACTCTTCCTGATAGAAAGAGCAGAGGCCACGTAGGGGAGTAGAAGAAACATCCTTTACTTCATATCATTTTTCGGCGAATGCATTTCGGCCTGTTCTGGCCTTCGTCAGTGCCTTTAGATGTTTCAGGAAAATAAATTGAGCTACAGAGTGCGGTCCATTCTTTTGTCCACGCAAAGGAAATTGAGGGAGAATATATATATATATATATATATATATATATATATTCACTGAAAAAACCATAGGTTTCACACCAGTTATAGTTAGCTGGAAATTTTACTGATATAAAACCATTGAAATTCCCACGTTATAGTTAGTCGGACTCACTATAACTTGCGCGTACAATGCACTGCTGATGACATCACTCATGACATCACTGATGAGACCATCCAGTGAATGTGTGTCTTTCTGAAAAATAAATTTGTTTTATATATGTATTTGTAAAGGTCGATGGAAGAATAAATGTTTAAATAAGTGTGTAAATGGATGTTTTTTTAAAAAAAATTGGTTGGGTAACTGGCATATTATGTGTATCTTAGTGAATACATATATTAGCGAGTATTGTTTAAATATTTAAATGTTTGTATCAGTGTTTCTCTTTGTGTATAAGTGGCTGCATGGGGTTGGTGACTGACTCACTGTTTGTATGTGTTTTGAAGACAGCATATGTGCAGGACTGTATGGGTGGATGAGTGTATATATGTGTGTGTTAGTGAGTGAATGACTGTCTCACTAGTGTCTTCATTAGTAACGACATATGTTTTAATCTAGTATATGTGAGTATTGATGTATATAAGTGAGTATAGTATATATAGTGAGAGATTGTAGGAGTTCCTGTGTAAATAAGTATGTGTTTCTATAAGTGATTGTTTAAGAGAGTAAGTATGGGTAAGTTTCCTTAGAAGTAAGGTGGCAGTGTGTGTATAAATGTATATGCAAAGAAATGGATGTTTAATAGTTTATTTGCATGTGTGAGTATGTGTGTGAGTAACTTTTGGATGATTGCTGATGTGTAACAGGATGTGTAGGTGTATCACTACATATGATGAGTGAGTATATGTATGAGTGACTATATAGAACTGTTGGTGAATGAGTGGATGTGTATATAGATGGTGGAATTACTGAATTGGTTGTTGTTACTGGTTTGGGTATCTCCATTTTTTAGAAAATGTTTGTTTCTATTTTTGAATATGTGTTTCAAGCGTTACATTACACTGAAATTAGGTCTGTCACTCTGTCACAAGGATGGTGTCATCAGTGATGTCATGAGTGATGTCATCAGCAGTGCATTGTACGCGCAAGTTATAGTGAGTCCGACTAACTATAACGTGGGAATTTCAATGGTTTTATATCAGTAAAATTTCCAGCTAACTATAACTGGTGTGAAACCTATGGTTTTTTCAGTGAATTTCATAGGTTTTTTAAATGCTAATTCCTAACTATAACTGGTGTGAAACCTATGGTTTTTTCAGTGATTTTTTTAATGCTAATTCCTTTGTATATCGAGTTTCTAACCTTTTTTTTTTTTACAATTTGCTGTTTTTTTTAAGTATTCATTTTTTTTATAATTTTTTTCTTTTGCGCTCTGGGTGCGCGCTCCTGGAAGCTTTCAGCTAAGCTCTCCTGTAAGCTTCTCCGAGAGCTCATCTGAAAGCGCACCCAGAGCGCAACTGTCGTTCGTGAAAAAAAAATATGAATGAAAAGTTAATAATAATGCAAAACATTTCGTACCATACAAATAAAATTTGTTTTTTTTAATATTGAAAATGATTATGCATTTCTATTAAAGATTGATGACGTCACTTCAGCGCACAACGTACGTGCCCTCGGAAGCGCCTACGTGCGCGGCTCCTAAACGCACGCAAAAGCGCCTACGATCGCGCCACGTGTGCGCCCCGGAAGCGCCTACGATCGCGCCACGTGTGCGCCCCGGAAGCGCCTACGATCGCGCAGCGTAAACGCACCCGGAAGTGCACCCGAGCGCGCAGCGTAAGCGCGTCGGGTCATGTGACCCTAAAATAACACTTTTCATTGGTTGCTAACAGTTTTTTTTTACAATGAATGAAATCCCCACCCATTTCCTTCACTTCTTCTTTCACTTTTGTGACTGAAAGACCTGCTTTTTTGCTGCTCCTTTTTTCTTGGTTCATCATGGCTGCCAGATCATCCAGCAGTGAAGATGACTTCATTGATGAAGAGCCACCTACCCCAAAGGTGAAGGGACATTTCATTTGGAAATTTTTTAAGTTTCCAGAAGGCCAGAAGAAGGTGAATGCACCAAAAGTAGAGTGCAGGATCTGCAAAAAGGTCCTGTCACGGGGTAACCCCCTAAAAAAATACTCTTTTGGCAACTTCACGATGATTCGCCATGTGGAGACCAGGCACCCCCAGAATTTTGCCCGAGAAAGTGTCAGGGCTCTGGCACAGGAGGTTCCCTCTACATCAACAGGAGGAGCAACTTCTTCTGGAAGAGACCAATCTCAGGGGCAGGTAGCAAACATCCAACCTGCATTCAACCATGGGGTCGTCAGATGCAGATACTGCAATCAACTCCTCACCTATGGGGAGCAAAGTGTCCTGCTCATGGTTCGGGCATTAGAGAACCATCACTGCCCTTCCCACCCCTAATTTTTTTCTTTTCTTTTTGCTCCTGTTGAGCAGTTTCTATTCCCTGTTTTTGTTCCTCTTCAGTTAAAAGAAGAAAACCAAAAGTTCTTTTCAGAACTACCTCCAATTCTCATCAAAGAGCTATAATCTTAAAAAATGAAGAGTAAGTGAAATATAGTGCATTGATAATTGAAAGGAGAATGAGTAAGAAAGAACAGAAAGGTATGAGAGGTGAAAGGAAGTGAAGTAGGAGGACTGAAAGAAGGTGAGTGTTAGAAAAGAAATTTATGACACAGTGAATAAACTGGAGGCCTCATTTCTGAAAAGTGACGCATCGCTACGTGAAAATAGCGATGCGTCACTTATCTGGACGCACTCCTTATGACATTCCACATATGTCATATTTAATATATGACTAATCAATTCGCAAGGAGTTACAGATATGTCAGTATTTCTGACATATCTCTAAACACAAAAGTAACGCATTGCAGGAGTGCGTCACAAAAGTGACGCAACTCCAGTAATGTGTCCTTTCACATGGAAAAAGCACCATGTGAAAGGTTTGCTGAGAAGCAGGCGCAAGATTTTGGCGCAACTGCATCCTAAAAGTGACGCACTGCGTCATTATTACCAAGCTTTTTGCAAGGAACACCCCCTCTGCATGCATTATACCTGACACTATTTTTTAAAAAGTGACGCATCTAGGTACATGGGTCACTTTTTAAAACTCTGCGCCATATTGTATCTGCATCAGGTATAATGTATGCAGAGGGGGCAATCCCTCGCAAAAAGCTTGGTAATAACAACGTACTGAAATCTATGAGATTTCCCTGCGTCATTTTTTGGATGCTATTGCGTCAAAATTTTGCGCCGGCCTCGCATCACTTTTATGTTTACACATATGTCAGAAATACTGACGTATCTGTAACTCCTTGCAACATGATTCGTCATACATTAAATATGACACATCTGGAATGTCATAAGGACTGTGTACAGAAAAGTGACGCATCACACCAACAGTGTAATAAAATGTGCCTCGTTGCACTATATTTAAAGGATGCAACAGCATCCTAAAAGTGACGCAGTGAAATCTCAAACATTTCACTGCGTCGCTATTACAAAGCTTTTTGTGGGGGAACACCCCCTCTGCATACATTATACCTGACGCTATTTTTAAAAAGTGACGCATCTAGGTACATGGGTCACTTTTTAAAACTCTGCGCCATATTGTATCTGCAACATGATTCGTCATACATTAAATATGACACATCTGGAACGTCATAAGGAGTGCGCACAGAAAAGTGACGCATAACACCAGCAGTGTAATAAAATGTACCTCGTTGCACTATATTTAAAAAGTGACGCATCTAGATAGATGCGTCACTTTTTGAATATTGCATAACAATGCGCATTTTTTTACACCGCTGGTGCGTCACAAAAATTGACGCACAGGAAGCGCAAAACTAACAGCGCAAGGCCTTCATAAATATAGTCCTGGATTTAGGGGGTCAGAGGGGGTCTACTCTTCCCCCTTATGATCCAATCAGCTTCCTGCGCGCAAGTCGCTCGTCGCGCCTGGAGCGCTCTCCCGTGCGCGCACGGGAGAGCGCATATTCCCGCGCAAAACGAAAAAAAAATTTTAATGCCCTGCAGGACCCTATTTTAGTCCCTACATCAAACCTAGTACGGAACCGCCCTGTCTCACTCAAATCTCGCCGTGTATCGGCTTATCCATCATCTGTCACAAATAGTTCAAGAAATATCAAGATTTCATCACATCTTCAAAGTAATTTTATATAGAATGGCTAAAACCTAGCTCCCTGGGTGTACTGTTAGTTCCTCACCACTGTTCAAACCCTTGGGAGTTTTAGTTTGTAAATCAATAATGAATCTAGACTCTAATCTTCTTAGTTTAAGTACCCTGTCCCCACCTCTGATGTGCAGTGGTACATGATCTAATCCAAAATATTGAAGTAGATCTCTGTTTCTGTTATGTTTAATGGTGAAATGCCTCGCCACTGGATAGCTCATGTCTTTATTCATGATTGCACGCATGTGCTCCAAAATCCTCACTTTAACACTGTGTATAGTGCTACCTATATATTTTAATTTACAAGGACACACTAAACAATAAACTACATGTGTTGTCTGACATGTTATGAACTTGTTTATTGTGTTTCGCTCTTTCAACCCTGAGATGTCATAGCCTAGAACCCTTTTGCTAAATGCGCATGCCTTGCATTTACCGCAAGGATAAAAGCCTTTCATCTCGGTAAGTGTGCTCTGTTTAGGTACAGGATTGTCCAAATGGCTGTGAACCAATTTGTCTCTAAGAGACCTCGCCTTCTTAAAGGTTATTTGTGGAACTGGTGGAATATCCATTCCAATGATTGCATCCGTTTTTAAAACGTGTCAGTTCTTGCCTAAAATGGCCCTTATACAATTAGTGTCTTCCGAGTAGGTTGTGCTTAAACGAAACCTACCCTCGCTGGCCTTTGCCTCATTATTATTGGTCAATAAGCTTACTCTTGATCTTTTGCTAACCTTTCTTAACGTATTCTCAAGAAGTTCTGGACCGTAACCTCTGGCAATGAATCTTTCCAGACTTTCTCTAGCTGTTTTGGCAAAATGACATTCTCTGGAACAATTTTGTTTGAGACGTAAAAACTCTCCTTAAGGGATGCTGTTTTTTAATTTTACTGGATGACTGCTGGTAGCATGCAATGTGCTATTTCCAGCAGTTGGCTTCCGATATAAGGCTGTAGTAATCCTGTTCTCTCTAATCTCAATTTTCAGGTCGAGATAGCTCACTGCCCCTGAGCTAATATCGCCTGAAAACTGTAAGTTAGCATCATTGTTGATTACATGTTCAATGTACTGTCGTGCACTTTCAACAAACCCCCTCCAAACAAGGAAGAGGTCGTCGATGTATCTGTGCCAGGTTACAATATTTTTGGTCCATAATGAGTTAGCTGGGGACCATGCCACCTGCTCCTCCCACCAGCCCACGAATAAATTTGCGCAGCTGGTGGCGAAGCAGGTGCCCATCGCGGTCCCCGAAACCTGCCTGTAAAGATCCCCCTGAAGCAGGAAATGTTATTTAACAGACAGAATTGTGTAAGCTCAATCAGCATTTTGCTATGTTAGGCAAATTTCAGTGGTTTTTTAATCAAAAAATATTCAACAGCCTTTAGACCCTGCAAATGGTCTGTGTGTGTGTACAAACTTGTGATGTCAAGTACTATAAGGGTGTAAGATGATTCCCATTGTAAGTTCTCAATACATGTAATGAAATCGTTAGTGTCCCTAATGTAGGAAGACAACTTTAGTACCGATTGGAATAAAAATTCTCTGTAAGGCTTCCCAAAGATGTTACTATGGGCCTGCCAGGTGGTTGTGTTCTGTTTTTGTGTATGTTCGGTAAATCATAGAAAGTTGGAATTATCGGGTTCAATGTTCTCAAGAAAAGATATTCCTCAGTAGTCAAAATAGGTTTATTATGTCATTTTTGAATTAACGCATGATATTCAGTTAAGCTTTCCTGATATTTCTTTTTCGTTGTAAGTTCATAGTATCGATCATCAGTTAATTGTCGGAGAGCTTCTCCCACATACTGTTCCCTTGGTATCAAGACAATGTTTCCTCCTTGGTCGGATGGTTTGTAAATGATGGTTGGATCCTTTCGTAACTCTTTTAATGCTTTTTCTTGGGCTTTAGTTAAATTCCCTTTTGATTGCCCCACAACTTCCTTTCTCACAAAATTGTGCCAGGTCCTTTATTACTGCGTCCGAAAAAGTGTCTATCGCATCTTGGGGCATTTGTGGCAAGAACTGAGAAGCAGGTTTAAAATCACTACACGGTGCTTCTTGGTCAATACCCACATTTCTAGTTCTTTGAGTTATTGTATCCTCATTGGGATATCTAGGTATCTCTTCTCCTTGTCTTAGCTCTTCCAACAATTCCAAGGTCGTAAGATCATCCAGGAGCAATAAATCTGTGTCTTTGATTTTGCCTCTCATTTGTCTAATTTCCTTGATTGTCGGTTTCATTTTGAAATATTTATGCAACTTAAGTTTTCTCATGAACTTAAAAAGGTCTATCCTGGTTTGTGTAAACTCCAAACCAGATTGTGGACAGAAGGATAGACCTACTTTCAATACGGATTCCTCCGTCTCCGTTAATTGTCTTGAAGTTAGGTTCATAATTGTGAGATTATCCGCCTCTTTCACCATCTGCCCCCTCTCTTGCTTCTGGTGACCCTTACTGGAATGTTGCCTCTTCTTTTTCCCATTCCAGCCGCCCCTTCTTGTTTGTCGGCGTCCGCCTCTGGGGGCTTGCTCTCCCCCCCCCCCCCTAAGCCATGACTGGCGAATTAGATCGAACTCCTCCTGAAAAGGGGTCTTCTTATGGCTACCAGAGGGGCTAGCTGTGTCTTCTCCAGAAAGTTAGTTTTCTGTCGCATCTGACTCAGAGGTTTCAATTCTTACTGGTGTCAATGTTGGTATTTGATTTCCCTTGGACAGTTCTTTTCTGGGCCCATCAAACTTTTTTGCAAATGTTAATATTCGCCCAATGCATTTGTGAAGCGTTGAATAAAAGTGAGCTGATATATATATATATATATATATATATATATATATATATATATATATATATATATATATATATATATATATATATATATATATATATATATATATATATATATATATATATATATATATATATATATGTATTCAGTGAAAAAACCATAGGTTATAGACCATATATAGTTAGGAATTAGCATTTATAAAACCTTATTTTACTCACACAAAACCATTGAAATTCGCATATATAGTTAGTTGCACTAACTATATATCGCGCACCCGCAGTCCACTGCTGATCATGTCACATATTACATCATTCATGACATGGTCAGTGACATCACTGATGACATCTCAAATGACATCACTCACTGATGACATCACTGATGACATCTCAAATGACATCACTGATGACATCTCAAATGACATTACTGATCACATCACTGATGACATCATTCATGTGATTATACGATGAACCTCTTCAGACTCTAATATAACCTTAGATACACTCAGTGTAAACAGACACTCACAGACTGTCACTCATCCATGGAGTTACTCACACACCTAGTCAGTCATGCAAAGAATCAATCACACCTCCATTTCCTCAACTATACAGTTATACACACCTTACTTATTCAAACATATACTAACACATATTTACTCTCTTATACAATCCCTGATACAAGTTCACAATGATCCATACAGCCACTCACACATTCACTGGCTCTTATGCACAGTTATTTATATATGTCAACTCTCACATGTACTGTGTTTTACATATGTACTTACTTTGACATGTAGCACTGAGATATCCATTCACTCACCAATACACTCATGCACACAGTCAACCGCCCATACAGCTGTTTCCACATGCACTTTTGAACCCATACATCTAGTGAATCAACTGCTCACACATCTATGCACCGAGTCATACACCTCCCTGCCACCCACACACACACTCAGTCTCCCATACAAATACTTGGGCAACCAATCAATAACCCATACAGTTACTCATGTAGCTACTGATCAACACATGCAGCAGTTTACAGAACAACAGACATAATGATGCACAAATTAAGACAGTTTAGTCACTAACCCATGCACTCAGTGAGACTAAGCATGAGCGAATTTTGCGGATCTCGCGTTCGCGAATTTTGCGGATTTGCGGATTCGCAATCCGCAAAATCCGCGAATTTCCGCGAATTTGCGGATTTTTTTTTTTTTTGTGTTTGCGCGGGTTTCTGCCAGTTCGCGAGGGTTTTGTACAATGTCGCAAATTGCGAACTTACCTGTCGGGTCGCAAGTTTCGCGAACTTGTTGTTTCTACGTGTCCAGCCTGTTTGGGACACTCTTCTTCATCACTGCCACTCTCTGTCACCACTGCCACTCTCTGACTACTCATGCCACCCTCTGGCCCACCCATGCCACCCTCTGTTTCATCACAGCACCCTCTGGTTGTCCAGTCAGTGTACATTATTGTGGCAACAAGCACACCTTCCCTGCCTCAAGTGACCTGAATTAATTTGGGGCTGATTAATGTGTCACAGAATATTTTTTTAGCTGGCACCTGCTTCCTTAGTGCTTCCTGATTAGTGATCTTTTGAACTTGCTAAGTGCTTTCATTGTTGCAAAATTAGTTACAACACCTGCCCTGCCCCAACTGACAATAATGAATTAGGGGCTGAATAATGGATTTGAACCTCCAGCCTGGCTCCTGCTTGTCTCCCTTAGCTGTAATTCAGGACCTTTGTGGCATATATGTAACTATTCTGAGGTTCAGAGCAGGGTCACATAATAGTTGCAACCTGCAACTGAACTCTGGAGGGGCCCCTCAGGAAGCACTACAGAAAATGGCTACTAATGATGAGCCTGAACTTTTGAACCTGGTAAGTAGTTACTTTCAGTTTTGCTAAGAGCGTATTTCTGCAATTTTGCACTTATTCGCACTTATTCGCGGGGCGCGAACTCACGCGAATAGTGCGAGCAGTGCGAGCCAAATCCGCTGCTCGCGGATTTGCGGATTTTGCGGGAGATTCGCGAATCTCGCGGATTGCGGATTTCCCGAAAATCCGCAAAATCCGCGAGCGGAACGGATTTTCCGCCCACCCCTAAGTGAGACACATTTAATCACTAACTCATACAGTCAGTCATGCACCTACTAAATCCTTCATCCAGACACTTATACATCCTCTCATTCTTCAATATGTAAGACATATTTTAACTTTACAGAAACATACAGTCACTGGATGTTGTCATCAGTGATGTCATCAGTGATGTCATTTGAGATGTCATCAGTGATGTCATCAGTGATGTCACTGACCATGTCATGAATGATGTAATATGTGACATGATCAGCAGTGGATTGCGGGTGCGCGATATATAGTTAGTGCAACTGGTGGTCGTCCAGTTATTGGTTCCCCCCGGTTTTTTGGATTTAAAATGACTCTTTACCAATTGATCCTTCAAGGACGTAGGTTTTTTATAGCTCATTTTTGGTCCGTCACCTATAATCTTCTTCAAATCCGGGTCTCCAGAAATTAGATGCCAGTATTTTTGGATCTTGTTTTTAATGATGCCACTCTCTTTACTGAACGTTGTCACAAATCTTGGTGCTTCATCAGACTTCTCCTTTACTCTTTTTGTAGACATTATCATGGATCTTGTTTTCAGTTCAACTTTTTTCTTGCTCTTTTCAAGTATTCTCTTACTGTATCCTCTCGATCTCAGTCTTTCTGTGGTTTCCATTATTTTCTTTTCAGCATCCTGTTCTACGGAACAATTTCTTTTCATGCGAATGAATTCGCCATATGGGATACTAGCCAATAAGGGTTGTGGGTGGAAGCTTGTCCCATGGAGGATACTGTTGGTGGCTGTCTGTTTCCGGAAAAGTGTGGTTTGTAACTGTTCATTCTCTACATACACCTTTATATCCAGGAAGTCAATTTCTTTTTCACTGATGGAGTGAGTGAATTGTAGCCCAATGTCATTATTGCACAGTTTTTCAAAGTATACCTCAAAATCCTTTTTGGTTCCATTCCAAATTAAGAACAGGTCGTCGATATATCGAACCCACAGTATTATTTTTTCCAGATCTATTTGGTTCATGGGATCCCTTGCAATGGTTTTCTCCCACCATCCCATTGTCACATGTTTGTAAAGCATGTAAAATTGGCCTGAACACAAACACATACGATGAACCGGACGGCAAAAAAACACTCATTGAAGGTCAAATCACCTGCTCCTCCACATATGTAGTCTATGTGATACAATGTAAATGTGGATCATGTTATATTGGAAGTACTACTTGTGCCCTGAAAAAACGGATTTTAGAACATATCCGAGCAGTAAAAAACAAAAACTTGGCCTATGCGACAGCAAAGCACATGATATCATGTCAGAAAGGAGACTGGAAATCAATGTCGTATTTTGGGATACACATGGTCAACCTGGGAGAACGAGGAGGAAACAGACTACGCAAATTAAGACAAATCGAATCCAAATTTATAATCAGATTAAAGACCAAGATGCCCAGAGGGATGAATTTTGATGAGGAACTTTATGTGCACTTGGAATGATTGGGAAATAATGACTTAATTCATATGCAGACTGAGAATCGATCATTGTACTGTAGGGTACTATACCCTGATATATGATTCATGTTTGACAATTGATAATTCGACACTTTGAATAATCCCTACAATACCTATAATTTACGCTGCAACAACAGCTAAAGTCGATATATGCTGGGAAATCGATAATGTTGAATGAGAACTGTACTATAATAGAAATGGATACTACACCCAATACTTGAGAAAATGTCTACATATGAACACAATATGAGGCTGTAAAAATGCATTATGCGCGTAAAGCAGAGCGTGTGTATTAAAACCTGTAAATATTATAAGTATACGTTGCAATCTGCAATCTGCAAAAGTCATGAGAAATGTAACTTGACCACAAATCCCATAATGCACCATAATTGTTTCAAATGGGATAAATGGTGGACATAGAAAAAAGCTCACTTACCGTGAACAAAGCCTGTGATGGCTGAAACGCGTTGGTCCGAGCTGGAGTAATAAAGTATATGCTGTTTAAACCTTATAAACGCTGAGTGCCGCATCCTTGGGGAGAAAATTGTTATGGGCCTTGATCCGGCCCCTTTGCAGAGCACCCACAGTTGAGCGCCCGGAGCCCGAGGATCGCTTTGGTGGAGAAATCGAGTGGCTCTGGTGCGCCCGCCTTCACAGCGCGGAGAAACAACTCTGAAAATTACCGCCGAAGGTCGAGCGTCTCCAAGACGGGGTCGGAGGACGCCGTCAAAGAGGGAGTCTCCCGGAGGTGAGTGGCAATGTCAGCCAATGAATACGAGCTGTGTTGAGCGATGTGTCCCTTGCAGGCCGACAAATGAAGCCAAGCCGTAACTGTACGGCGTCTTCGACAGGTCCTCGGAGAGGAGAGAGTGTTTATACAAACATAACTGCGATCTGCTGTAAACTCCTGTCTGCTCGGTTGTGAGTAGATACATATATGCAACGGAACAAACATAAGATAAACGTGGTAAAGAATACAAAAATAAATATTAACAATGGAAGCGCGAGTAGCGAAACGCGCAGACAAGGCAAATGCAATATTCCAAAGCTCCTCAAAAGAAAGTAATGTGCCACAAACATCGAGCACGGCGCAGACGACCCAATTAAGTACTGGGAAACAAATGTTTAATTTGGCTGAAAAATTGTATAAGAAGGAAATCAATAAAAGTTGGGAAGTACTTGCTCTTGAAAAATACATTGAGGTCAAGAGAATTCCTAGAGGACTTCGAATCTTTACGATGCCAACGCATCCGGAAACAAAAAAGGAACTAATTATGGAATGGCTGGAAAACAATACTGCATGCTCACTGAACATGATGCGAATTCTAATCAAGCATGCTAAAATTGACATAGACGACATCACTATTAAGATAAATGAATTAGAAGAAAATATAAAGCAACAAATACAAAAGGATGAAGCATCTAAAATGAGGAAAGAAATGGACGACAGACTTGAGAAATATGAGACTGAAATAGAGGAGCGTAAAGAGAGAAAATTCAAAAGAGATGAAAAAGACTATTCGGTGGGAAGAATTCTCACATTTGCAAAAAGATTTGACCATCTCAAAAAGAACTACCAACGTCAAGTCGTACCTAATGCACCAGCCAGTGTAAGTGGATCTGAATTAAGTGAAGACGGAGGGTCCGATAGTGGAGTAAGTATCCAAGGTTTTGATTTTTTAGACGAGGTCCTCCTGTGGAACATGGACAAATCCATGTCCAGAGGAGGAGGCCGCGGAAGAGGATCATACCAGCCCAGAGGAAGAGGAAAAAATCCCGCTACGGGACAACAAGGAAAACCAGAAGAGCCAAAAGAAAAAGAGAAAAAGACATATCCTCTGAGGAATCGGAAATAGAAAATCTTATAATAAATCTCTCAGAGCATACACTAACAGAAGAAGAAACTACACTGTTGAATAAAGGTCTCTCATTCTGTCCCGAAAAACACTTTAACCCTACAGAAACCAGAATAGACTTATACAAATACATTCGCAAGCTTAAACTTGCGAAGTTTCATGCCAAGCGCCCTAAAATGACGTTGAACACAGAAAATGGAGAGGCATCAGACAAACATCCGAACTGGCAGATTGAAGAATTACCTGATCTCCAGAGTATATTCGGACTCCTATATGAACCCAACACAGTAGAAACACCAGAAATCTCGGGAACACAGCTGCTAGAAGACCTGAACATCAGAACTGACCGTAGAGTCAAAAGCGGTCTAAAGAGAAAATCTAAATTCTGTCCAATTTTGTCACCAGGTAATAGAATTGATATGTTCTCAGAAGCTGTGGTTGAGGAGATTGAAAAACTGACGGCACAAAGAAAAGGAAACAAAAGAGAAAACCTCACTCAGAGAGAAAGACAAGCTATAAAGACTTTGAATGATGATATCAATCTCACGATAAAGCCGGCGGACAAAGGCGGGAATATCGTCTTAATGAACACAACAGACTATGTACAAGAGGCCAAAAGACAGCTAGACAACCGAGACAACTACTCTAAATTACCAACGAGCCCGATTAACCAGATGACGTTGCAACTAAATGGATTAATTCACAAATGGCAACAAGACGGATTATTAGATGAGGAAGAAAAGAAACTCCTAATGAATGAGCACCCAATAATCCCCACAATTTATTTTCTGCCGAAAATTCATAAAACCCTAACCAACCCTCCCGGCAGACCAATTGTGGCATCATGTGAAAGCCTCTACGAGAACATCTCACAATACGTAGATCTGTTCCTAGCACCCATTGCTAAAAGTATGAGTTCGTACATCAAAGACACTGGGGACTTTTTAAAGATATTGGATAACATTGCCTGGAACGAGAACTACCTATTGATAACAATTGATGCAGTCTCACTGTGTACCTCAATAAGACATGATATTGGCTTTGGGGCTTGCAATTATTTCCTTAAGCAACGAAACATCGGAGAACGTAGACACACAGAAATGCTCATGAAAATGATTGAGTGATGTTTAACCAATAATGTATTCCTATTTGACACCCAACTATACAAACAAGAATGTGGAACTGCTATTGGGATTCAATTTTCTCCCAACTACGCTAATGTGACAATGGGATGGTGGGAGAAAACCATTGCATGGGATCCCATGAACCAAATAGATCTGGAAAAAATAATACTGTGGGTTCGATATATCGACGACCTGTTCTTAATTTGGAATGGAACCAAAAAGGATTTTGAGGTATACTTTGAAAAACTGTGCAATAATGACATTGGGCTACAATTCACTCACTCCATCAGTGAAAAAGAAATTGACTTCCTGGATATAAAGGTGTATGTAGAGAATGAACAGTTACAAACCACACTTTTCTGGAAACAGACAGCCACCAACAGTATCCTCCATGGGACAAGCTTCCACCCACAACCCTTATTGGCTAGTATCCCATATGGCGAATTCATTCACATGAAAAGAAATTGTTCCGTAGAACAGGATGCAGAAAAGAAAAGAATGGAAACCACAGAAAGACTGAGATCGAGAGGATACAGTAAGAGAATACTTGAAAAGAGCAAGAAAAAAGTTGAACTGAAAACAAGATCCATGATAATGTCTACAAAAAGAGTAAAGGAGAAGTCTGATGAAGCACCAAGATTTGTGACAACGTTCAGTAAAGAGAGTGGCATCATTAAAAACAAGATCCAAAAATACTGGCATCTAATTTCTGGAGACCCGGATTTGAAGAAGATTATAGGTGACGGACCAAAAATGAGCTATAAAAAACCTAAGTCCTTGAAGGATCAATTGGTAAAGAGTCATTTTAAATCCAAAAAACCGGGGGGAACCAATAACTGGTTAACGAACCAACGAAATGGATTTCAAAAATGCAATGTTTGTAAAGCATGTAAAATTGGCCTGAACACAAACACATACGATGAACCGGACGGCAAATAAAACACTCATTGAAGGTCAAATCACCTGCTCCTCCACATATGTAGTCTATGTGATACAATGTAAATGTGGATCATGTTATATTGGAAGTACTACTTGTGCCCTGAAAAAACGGATTTTAGAACATATCCGAGCAGTAAAAAACAAAAACTTGGCCTATGCGACAGCAAAGCACATGATATCATGTCAGAAAGAAGACTGGAAATCAATGTCGTATTTTGGGATACACATGGTCAACCTGGGAGAACGAGGAGGAAACAGACTACGCAAATTAAGACAAATCGAATCCAAATTTATAATCAGATTAAAGACCAAGATGCCCAGAGGGATGAATTTTGATGAGGAACTTTATGTGCACTTGGAATGATTGGGAAATAATGACTTAATTCATATGCAGACTGAGAATCGATCATTGTACTGTAGGGTACTATACCCTGATATATGATTCATGTTTGACAATTGATAATTCGACACTTTGAATAATCCCTACAATACCTATAATTTACGCTGCAACAACAGCTAAAGTTGATATATGCTGGGAAATCGATAATGTTGAATGAGAACTGTACTATAATAGAAATGGGTACTACACCCAATACTTGAGAAAATGTCTACATATGAACACAATATGAGGCTGTAAAAATGCATTATGCGCGTAAAGCAGAGCGTGTGTATTAAAACCTGTAAATATTATAAGTATACGTTGCAATCTGCAATCTGCAAAAGTCATGAGAAATGTAACTTGACCACAAATCCCATAATGCACCATAATTGTTTCAAATGGGATAAATGGTGGACATAGAAAAAAGCTCACTTACCGTGAACAAAGCCTGTGATGGCTGAAACGCGTTGGTCCGAGCTGGAGAAATAAAGTATATGCTGTTTAAACCTTATAAACGCTGAGTGCCGCATCCTTGGGGAGAGAGAAAATTGTTATGGGCCTTGATCCGGCCCCTTTGCAGAGCACCCACAGTTGAGCGCCCGGAGCCCGAGGATCGCTTTGGTGGAGATATATATATATATATATATATATATATATATATATATATATATATCTTACCTACTGGCAGTCACCAGTAGGTAGTTATAGTTAGGACCTAGTTCCATAGGAGTGTTGTAAAAAGGGGCTGTGCCCTCTGAACACCTCTCTGCAACGCAGCTTCCTGGTGCATACTGGAGGTACCAGGTGGGTTAGTTGGCCCACAGGGACCTCAGGATTGAAGAAGAATTAATTCCCCAACTTAAAATGCGCCACAGGGCATGTTTGCACACATGTCACCTTAGACCCCGCCCCCTTCCTTCACTATTGAGTGAAATATTCCTCTAAAATCAGCCGAACTACGAATTCTGATTTACTCACCTGTTATCAAGAGAGACGTCAGTGCTGCATCTTTGAGACCAGTACGGACCCTAAAAAGTAAACCTAACCATACTTACAGTAACTTGAATTTCCTTCCTTAGGCTCACATTGACTGGTTTCCCTTGGAAATTTTTCTAAGTGTGGAGTTTTGGAAGTTTAAAAAATTCCTCTAAAATCAGCCGAACTTTGAATTCCAATTTACTCGCCTGTTATCCGAAAGACCTCAGTGCTGCATCTTTCAGCTCACTACTGTTCCTGAAAAGTAAATTTAACTGTACTTACCAGGAACTTGAATTTCCCTCCATAGGATATCATTGCCTGCTATATAGAATATATATCAATTAAAAAAATATAAAATACAAAATAAAAATATTACAATTTTAATATTTTTAAAAACATTTCCTTTTCAATTTATATTAAAAATATGTAATGTAATTTAAAAAAATAAAATATCTAAAAATGTATACTTTAAAACAATGTAGTAAATTAGTATAAAAAATATAACAATTAATACATTTTAAAATTATCATTTACAAACCTTTGAAATTCAGTGAAAAAACCATAGGATTCAGCCACGTTATAGTTAGGAATTACATTTAAAAAACCTTAGAAATTAAGTGAAAAAACCATAGGTTTCAGCCACGTTATAGTTAGGAATTAGCATTTAAAAAACCTTGGAAATTCACTCAAAAAACCATAGGTTTCACACATGTTATAGTTAGCTGGACATTTCACTCATACTAAACCATTGAAATTCCCCAGTTATAGTTAGTTCAACTAACTATAACTCACGTGCCCGCAATGCACTGCTGATGACATCACATATTACATCACTCATGACATGGTCAGTGGCATCACTCATGACATCACTGATGACATCTCAAATGAACATCACTGATGACATCATCCTTGTGAAAGAGTGGCAGACCTCCTCTCAGTGTAATATAACCCTTGATACACACATTCAAAAATAGAAACTACAATTTTCAAAAAAATGGAGATACATACACATCCACTCATTCACCAACAGTTCTATATAGTCACTCATACATGTACTCACTCATCATATGTACTCATACACCTATACATCCTGTTACACACCAACACTCATCCATAGAGTTACTCACACACATACTCACACATGCAAATAAACTATCAAACATCCATTTATTTGCATATACAGCAATACACACACCACTACACTTACTTTTACAGAAACGTACACATACTTACTCTCTTAAACAATCACTTATAGAAACACATACTTATTTATACAGGAACTCGTCCAATCTCTCACTCTCACTTATAATCACTTATATACATCAATACTAACATATATGTAATGTAATGTAATGTAAAGGACACTTTTATAGCGCACCTATCACTCCAGGGAGTATTTTGGCGCTCAAACAACCAGATGACAAGGTTGAGGGAAAGAGATCAACTCGATGGAGGATGCTTTACACTTTACACCAATGCTCTGCAGGTCACATGTGTAAGAGAAAACACCCAAGTTTTTAAAGCTTTCCTAAACTGAGTTTCGTGGGACAATGACCTAAGGTCAGGTGGAAGTTTATTCCAAGCCCTAGCACCCAGGACGAAGAGAGATTTTCCTCCTTTGGTAGCCAGTCTGAATCTGGGGATTATTAGTAGGTTCTGACTAGCAGACCTCAGGCAACGGGTGGGATGGTACCGTTTAAAACCGTTACACAGATATTTGGGCCCTTGCTGTTGAAAGGCTCTAAATGTGATCAGCAAGATCTTAAGTATGATCCTTTTGCCAATTGGTAGCCAATGCAGCGCTTTAAGCGCAGCTGGCGCAGATGACTTACGGGGCCAGTGTAGCACCAGCTGGGCAGCAGCATGTTGGACTATCTGTAGCCTATGTAGTACAGACTTATTGACTCCAGCATATAGGCTATTACAGTAATCCAGCCTCAAAGTTATTAAGGCAACTGCGACTGTCATGCCTGCCGAACCCGTACTGACGTGGTTGGCAATGACATGGTTGGCAATAGCTCCGCTACTCACGGAAGAGCGCATGCGCAAGGACTAGCGCATGCGTGAACAGACTATTTAGTCCTTCCTTGTCTTTGGTAGGACGCTTTGCGTTCGTTGCGGGATTGGTGCATTGCTTCCGGGGTTGTTGGCGTCCGGACCGCGTCGGGAGTCGGTTGGTATACTCAAGACGTCTTCCCGATTACTTCCGTCGAGTTCAGAGCTAAGTGTTTAAGGAGCTTGTGATTTACAGTTTCTGTGAGGAAGATTACGTTCAGGGCAGGTTGCTCTGAACAAATTGTTTATATTGGAGCTTTGTTGAACGTAGAAGTATCCGTGTTAATTATACCGGCAGAGGTGATTTTTGTCTTTGTTTTGGAGCGACTCACATAGGGTTTCAGCGCTCCAGGATGTTATTTTGTATGTTGTTCATAGACACAGAACAGGTACTCCTGATTCATTAAGGGGGCTTCTAAATATACGGGACATACTACAGTAAAACTATAATATCTCTATTGTATTTAGGGAATCATTGTTAGAGGACCAGTGGACTTCTTGTGGAGTAACAGGGAGACATTCTTCTTACAGCACGCTACAGAATTGGTACATATTTATGCCTTATTCAGTCTAGACAGTCCCCAGTAGCGAAGACACTAAGATCTAATATCTATTCCTTATCTATAGGAGTGTTCCTTTTACTACATCTTATAATCGACTTCTTCTGTGAAGATAACAGAATCCAGTCACGTCTAGGTAGATGCTTTACACACAGTATCCAGGTAACTCATATAGAAGTTAAAGGAGATACACATAAGAGGAGTCACTTGAACGTTTCCATTAATCAGTCCTCTTACTTACAGGAGAAGATACTGCGGACCATAGAGGGGAATTTCCTGTTCTCTACGCATCCTGGATTCCTGATTCCTGTGTCTCCCCGCCTTTCCTTGTTTTGTTTCCCTGCTTTCCCGGCATTGGCATCATCTCTGTTCACCAGTGTATATCTATTGGTGTAGAGTGAACCGGTGTAGGGGAGTTGTGGATAAGCTTCATCTCCGTGGTGTTTCCGAGGCAACCAAAATCAGGACACGACAGAACGCAAAGCCTTTAACTACATTGCCGCCCAAACACTATGGAAGTGACGCTCACTGATTTAGCCAATATGATGGGAAACCTCCAGTTAGAAACCCAGGCATTAGCAACTAGACTGGATAGAATGGACAGGGACGGAGCCGGAGCAGCTTCTGGCGCACAGGCACAAGTCATACAAGTGGTTACTCCCGCTCCCCCATTACCTCTTGCTCCCCCTGAACGTTTTTCTGGCGATCCTGCACGCTGTGCAGCATTCATTAGTCAATGTCAATTACACTTTATGTGTAAACCCACTTGTTTCCCTACTGATCAATCCAAAGTCGCTTTCATGATCTCATATTTGGGGGGCTCGGCTTCCAATTGGGCAATCCCCTTAATAGAACGAGATGATCCTTTATTATTGGATTACGACAGATTCAAGGGAGACTTATGAAAATTGTTTGACAAACATACTTTCACCCATGCGGCGGATACAGAGCTGCTTCACTTGAAACAGGGGAATAGAGAATTGTCAGCTTATATAGCAACTTTCAATCGTCTAGTAGTAGAAGCTGGTTGGCCACAGGATAAACGTAGTGCTTTATTTTATAAAGGGCTACGTGATGAGTTAAAAGATGCTTTGGCACATGTGGTAGATCCCCCAGATACTTGCCCGGAATTGATAGATTTAGTGGTGAAATTAGACCACAGATTAGGGGAACGTAGAAAGGATAAAACAAAGTATGACTATAGCAAGACCTTCTATAGAGAAAGAAAGACAGAAGCGGAATCTAGTGGGGTGCAGGCATCAGAAGGAGTAGAACCGATGCAAATAGGGAGCGTGAAGGGTCCAATTAGTGAAGCAGAAAGACAAAGGAGACGAGATCATAAATTATGTCTGCACTGTGGCAAGGCAGGCCACTTTCTCCGTGAATGCCCTATTAAACCAAAACAGGGTAGGAGGTCGGAAAACTAGAAGACCCGAGGCCGAAAGAGACTGAGGCATCGGGTCATTCCGGATCTATAGTCTCCTCAAACAATCATATGCAGAGTCACTTCTTTGTGCCTTCTTTATTGCAGTGGCAACATTCTCAACAACAAATACCCATAATGATAGACTCTGGGGCCTCCGGTAATTTTATGGATCTAGAGTGGGCTCAACAACATGACATTCCTATAACACAAAAGGATAGCATAGAAGAGGTGTGTACCATTGACGGGAGCACTCTCAATTCAGGGCCCATAACGCAATCCTCTGAACACATCCTAGTGACATTAGTTGGGGTACATACAGAAAGCATGTTCTTTGATTTGATTTTGTCACCACAATTTCCAGTGGTTTTGGGCTTACCATGGTTAAGAGCCCACAACCCTGCGATAAACTGGCAAAAGGGTGTTATCGAGTTTGATTCCGAGTTATGTAAAGAACATATCAGACCTTCAGAATTACACACTGAAACGGGGGTAGGAGAGGAAGACCACTCCCGAGCATACGAATCAGATGAGACTACTAAGAGTTGTACCGCTATCTCCAGTACAGAATTACCAGTTGACGAACCAGACACTTCTTTACCAGAGGTTTACCTTCCTTTTTCATCCATATTCGATGCCAAGGAGGCTACTAGTTTACCCCCCCATCGGGTATATGACTGCAGGATTGATTTGCAAGCAGGAGCACGTATACCCACTAGCAGAGTGTACGCATTAACCGAGAAGGAGAATGTATATCTGAGGGATTATCTCGACAAGATGTTGGAACTGGGTTTCATAAGGGTATCCCGCTCCCCTGCATCGTCAGCTCTTTTTTTTATACCGAAGAGGGAAGGGGGTCTGCGGTGTTGTATTGACTATCGTTCCCTCAATTCAGTCACCATAAAGAATCGCTATCCACTTCCTCTCATCGCCTCATTGTTGGATCAAGTGAAGACGGCTAAATTCTTTACGAAGTTGGATCTACGAGGGGCCTACCACCTCGTAAGAGTGAGGGATGGAGATGAATGGAAGACGGCGTTTTGCACAAAATTCGGTTTATTCGAATATTTAGTCATGCCGTTTGGCCTATGCAATGCCCCCTCTGCATTCCAGTTTTTCATTAATGACATTTTGCGAGACATATTGGATCAATACGTTATAGCCTACATTGATGATTTGCTGATTTATTCTGGTACATTACAAGACCATATTCACCATGTTCAAACCGTTTTACAAAGATTGAGGGACAATAATCTATTCTGTAAGTTGGATAAATGCTTTTTCCATAGGTCACGAGTGGCCTTTCTGGGATATATCATCTCTGCTCAGGGTTTGGAAATGGATCCACACAAGGTGCGTGCCGTAATGCAATGGACCGCCCCTACTTCCGTTAAAGAAGTGCAACAATTCATTGGCTTTGCCAATTTCTATAGACGCTTCATTCACCGTTTTTCTGATCTAGTGACACCCATTACCAGGCTCCTAAAAAAGGGAATCCCTTTCATTTGGACGGTTGAGGCTGATACTGCATTCCAGGAACTAAAGAAAGCCTTCACTAGCGCTCCTGTTTTGAGACATCCTGATCAGAGTAGTCCCTTTGTAGTAGAGGTGGATGCTTCACAAGTAGCGGTGGGAGGAGTGTTATCACAAGTCCATCCTGAAACAGGGGAATTACATCCCGTCGCGTTCTACTCACACAAGCTAACACCACCTGAAGTGAATTATGCGATAGGGGAGAGAGAATTGCTGGCAATAAAGAAGGTACTAGAGGAATGGAGATCCTATCTCCTAGGGACTAAATACACGGTGACTATCATCACTGACCATAGAAATCTCCAATACCTTAAGACAACCAAAGCCCTCTCAATGAGACAACTACGATAGACCCAGTTTTTTAATGGGTATGATTTTGAAATTCACTTTCGAGCTGGGCGAAAGAATGGGAAAGCAGATGCCCTGTCAAGGTTAGGGTTCGATCCGTTACCTTCAGGTGAGGATCCGCCTTCCATTCTAGATACCAGAAAAATCATAGGTGTAGTAAGCACGGAAGAGAGATTTCTTAAGGAGATACAGGAGGCACAGCAAACCCCCCAAGCTCTGGAGTATCTGAAGAGTCAGGAAACCATTTGGAAGGATGGTTTAGGATACGTGATGGGTGGTCTATATATACCAACTGAGCCATTGAGACACAATATTCTACAATGGTGTCATACACAGGGATTGGCGGGTCATCCAGGATGCAAGAGAACAGTGGAAATGGTGAAACGGTATTGTTGGTGGCCCAGTATGTCACAAGATATACAAGATTTTGTGAAGACCTGTCATGTCTGTGCACAAGGTAAATCCTCTCACATCAAACCAGTAGGATTGTTAACTCCCATCCCGACCCCTCCAGGTCCATGGCATACAGTATCTATGGATTTCATAGTCGAATTGCCTCGCACCAGTGCAGGAAACACTACAGTATTAGTTGTAGTAGATCATTTCACTAAAACTGCCCATTTCATTCCTTTAACTGGTTTGCCTACTTCATTGAAACTAGCTCAAATATTTGTAAGGCAGGTAGTTCGTTTGCATGGCATACCTTTTGTTTTGATCACGGATAGGGGCACCCAATTTGTCTCAAGATTTTGGAGACAATTATGTGGGCTATTACAGGTGGAAGTACGTTTGTCATCCAGCCATCACCCCCAAACTGATGGACAAACGGAGAGAGTGAACCAGAGTTTAGAACAGCTGATTAGATGTCAATGTCTTCAGTCTACAAAGGAGTGGGATGAAGACATCTGGTTAGCGGAACTGGCATATAACAACAGTCATCACTTCTCCACTTTGTTTACTCCTTTTTATGGTTCACATGGGTTCCATCCTCGAGTATTACCTATACCCCTTTCCATTACATTTAACCATCCCTCCGTATCTGCCTTGGTACAACATTTGCAAATGGTACACGATTCTGTTATGAAGAATTTAGATAATGCCAAGACTCAATACAAGAAGGGGGCGGATGCACATAGAACACCAGAACCTGTATATGCAGAGGGTGATAAGGTGTGGCTATCTTCTAAATACATTGCCTTGAAAGGGGCTTGTAAATTTCAACCCAAATTCATTGGCCCTTTTGCAATCTCTAAGATTATTAATCCAATAGCCATGAAGCTTGATCTCCCTGTGTCCATGAGAATTCATCCCGTATTCCATGTCTCGCTCCTTAAGCCTGTCTCACCTGGTACACGTTTGCCCATGGGTACGCCACCTGTTGTGGTGGACTCTGACGAAGAATATGAAGTGGAGAGTATTGTGGACGCCCGGAGAAGTAGGGGTAGATTACAATATCTGATACACTGGAAAGGATATGGAATTGAAGAACGCAGTTGGGAGCCTGCAAGTCAAGTACATGCCCCTAGACTGATACGTCTGTTTCATAGACGCCATCCTAATAAACCCAAACCTGTTGGGGGTGCGCTAGGAGGGGTGTACTGTCATGCCTGCCGAACCCGTACTGACGTGGTTGGCAATGACATGGTTGGCAATAGCTCCGCTACTCACGGAAGAGCGCATGCGCAAGGACTAGCGCATGCGTGAACAGACTATTTAGTCCTTCCTTGTCTTTGGTAGGACGCTTTGCGTTCGTTGCGGGATTGGTGCATTGCTTCCGGGGTTGTTGGCGTCCGGACCGCGTCGGGAGTCGTTTGGTGTACTCAAGACGTCTTCCCGATTACTTCCGTCGAGTTCAGAGCTAAGTGTTTAAGGAGCTTGTGATTTACAGTTTCTGTGAGGAAGATTACGTTCAGGGCAGGTTGCTCTGAACAAATTGTTTATATTGGAGCTTTGTTGAACGGAGAAGTATCCGTGTTAATTATACCGGCAGAGGTGATTTTTGTCTTTGTTTTGGAGCGACTCACATAGGGTTTCAGCGCTCCAGGATGTTATTTTGTATGTTGTTCATAGACACAGAACAGGTACTCCTGATTCATTAAGGGGGCTTCTAAATATACGGGACATACTACAGTAAAACTATAATATCTCTATTGTATTTAGGGAATCATTGTTAGAGGACCAGTGGACTTCTTGTGGAGTAACAGGGAGACATTCTTCTTACAGCACGCTACAGAATTGGTACATATTTATGCCTTATTCAGTCTAGACAGTCCCCAGTAGCGAAGACACTAAGATCTAATATCTATTCCTTATCTATAGGAGTGTTCCTTTTACTACATCTTATAATCGACTTCTTCTGTGAAGATAACAGAATCCAGTCACGTCTAGGTAGATGCTTTACACACAGTATCCAGGTAACTCATATAGAAGTTAAAGGAGATACACATAAGAGGAGTCACTTGAACGTTTCCATTAATCAGTCCTCTTACTTACAGGAGAAGATACTGCGGACCATAGAGGGGAATTTCCTGTTCTCTACGCATCCTGGATTCCTGATTCCTGTGTCTCCCCGCCTTTCCTTGTTTTGTTTCCCTGCTTTCCCGGCATTGGCATCATCTCTGTTCACCAGTGTATATCTATTGGTGTAGAGTGAACCGGTGTAGGGGAGTTGTGGATAAGCTTCATCTCCGTGGTGTTTCCGAGGCAACCAAAATCAGGACACGACAGCGACTAATTTTCTGGCTGACAGAGGAAGAAGGTCAAAAAACTTCCTCAGAGATTTAATTATGTGGAAACACATACCAGCTACGGCCACCGCTTGCTGTTTAAAGCACAATTGGTCATCAAATTTAATGCCCAGGTTTCGAGCAGACAAGATGGTATCGGGGGGGCTTCAGCACCGTCCGGCCACCAGTTTTTCGGGGAAAACAGATTTTGATTTCCGTAAGGCAAGATCTCAGTCTTGCCGGAATTGCATTTGAGGTGGTTCTCAGTCATCCATTTAAATGTGGCTGTTAGGCATTTTTTCAGGTTTTCCTCCGCCCCAGGCAGTTCCCCATCCAGTACAAGGATAAGCTGAGTGTCATCTGCATATGATATTGTACTAATATGAAATGATGCAATTAGCTCAATCAGGGGTACCATGTATAGGTTAAAAAGGACAGGGCTTAACCTCGCGCCCTGAGGGACCCCTGAGCTGATGACCTTAGCTTCCGACTGGAATTTGCCCAAAACTGTAATTTGGCGTCTGTTGTTTAGAAAGTTCCTAAGCCAACCCAAGACTGTCCCTCCTATTCCTGCGGCCACCAACCGGTCCACTAAGATGTTATGTGAAACCGTGTCGAAGGCTGCCGACAGATCTAATAAAATAAGGACAGCCTTCTTTCCCTGGTCTATGGCCATTCGAAGGGTCTCTGCTGTGAACAGCAGGGCAGATTCTGTAGAGTGTTTCGACCGAAACCCTGACTGGTTGGGATGTAGGATGTTGTTCTCCTCCAGAAAGCTCGTGAGTTGACTGTTAACAAACCTTTCCACCAATTTGAACAGCAATGGGAGCAGGGATATAGGCCGCATTTTATAGAGGGTCGTTGGGTCAGCTAGGGCCTTTTTGTGGAGGGGCCTCACTGCTGCGAGCTTCCATTCACTGGGGATTTCTGCTGTGGCTAGCAATGAATTTATAATGCTGTTAATGGTAGGATTAACAACCTCCACCAATGCCTGCAAAACCAAAGGGGGGATGGGTCAAAAGGAGATCCAGATTTACTGGCCAGAATGGCTTTAGAGGTCTCCTCAAGGGAGATAGGCGCAAATGGTTCGAGGCAGGGGATCCTCATTACTGTCTTAACTCCTTCAACCTGTTCTAGGTTTTCTGGAGGAGAAGATGTCGGGGGAAAGGTCTTCACAATGTCGAGGATATTATTTTCAAAGTAATCAGCAATCAGATTGCAAAGGTTTTGAGATGGAGAAATCTCTTGTGACAGGGCCGATGGGTTAGTGAAATCCTTTACTATTTTAAAGATTTCTTTTTGTCCAGAGCCCGCCGTGGATATAGCCTGTAGGTAGTAGGCATTCTTAGCTAGTTTAATCCCTGCATGGTAATTCCTTCTGGCTGATTTGTAGATATTACGAGCGGCCCACTCGTATTTCCTACGCCATCTTCTCTCAAGTGCTCTCACTTCTACCAGCTCTAACTTCAGGGCAGGCGAGAACCAAGGGGCATTCCTTTTGCCCTTAATGGTCCTAATAGAGTGCCAGCTGTACCTATCCAGTCACAGAATTTCTGATTGTCTATTGAAGTATTGCCTGTTAAAGCGGGCGTGGCTTCTTTAACATTCCTATCAGATCTGGTCTGCTGGAAAAAAAATTCCAGTTAGGTTTGTACGTGTTGTCAGATCTTTTCTTTTTCATGGTGTCAGCTGAGACGTAGTTATTTAGTGCAATATCAAAAGGGATGAAAAAGTGGTCGGACCAAATTTGAGGGCGCGGCAATTTAACCATCAACCTAGCTGAATTGGAGCAAATACAGTCCAGCAAGTGTCCAGCTACATGGGTCGGTTCTCGATTTCGGAGAGTAAGACCAAGAATGTCAATGATATCTGGAAAGCCACTCACTCCTGGCTCTTTGGGGGAGTCTAAGTGCAGGTTTAGGTCTCCTAACACCATGAAGTGTGAATATCTGAGCACCAAATCGCTCAGTGCATCTCCCACAGTTTCAAGGAGCCAGGGGGATGGTAGATGAGGGCGCCGGAAAAGGTGAAAGAATCATGGATACTTAAGCAAAAGGCTAAAGCTTCAGCACCTTTGATGACCGCTAATTCGTGGGTGGAACATTTAAGTGAGTTGCGATAAATTATGGCCAGCCCTCCTCCTCGTTGTTCACTCCTATCCAGGCGCTGTATCCAATAATTATGAGGAAGAGCTATAGCTAAATCAGGATTGGACCAAGGTCTTAACCATGCTTCCGTGACTAAGATCCAGTCCAGATTGGTCTCAACGATCAAGTCGTTTATATTCTGGGCATTTCTACAAAGTGATCGGGCATTAATGAGTCCTCCTCGCAGCACAGGATTGTGAGAGGGAACTTCCGAGCGTAAGCTTACACTCATCCCAGCATACGTGTCCATACCAGTTGTCAGGGGTTACAACCCCATGACAGTGCGTATGAGTCGTATTATAGGAGTATAGTAACTCCCTGGACATACCTATGAGAGCCTTACGAGGGCCATGAAGCTGCACAGAGTCCCCCGCCTCGAGCGCCACCTTGGCGCTGACGGGCGCAGACGGGCAGGACTCTGGCTCGACTCCGGCGCGAGTAGGGCGCGTCTGCGGCGCATCACGGCTGCGCGTCACCGCTGCGCGTATGCATGGTAGGTTTAAATAGGGCTCACCTGACCTGGCCGCCTGAGCACTAGAGCGCTCAGCGTGATGTCAGAGGCAGACCTCCCCAACTACACCCAAGATGGCGGCTACACAAGGATTCACCAGTCAACTCGGCCCGCTAAAAGAGCGGTGGGGGCACAATTGTAGTGCAAGTGTGTGGGCAATGGTCCTGATAAGGTAGGGAATCAATTAAACAATATTAAACACTTTACAAAAAAAAAAACGGAAGTATTTTAAAATCGCGTTTAAAATCGCATTTCTCCTTACTAATGAGCTCGCTTAAGCACCGAAATATGTATGAAGCGCGGCACACATAAAATTAAGGTTTCTCAAGACTGACTCACGCAAAGTGCTCGTCTTAAATAGGGCTCACCTGACCTGGCCGCCTGAGCACTAGAGCGCTCAGAGTGATGTCACAGGCAGACCTCCCCAACTACACCCAAGATGGCGGCTACACAAGGATTCACCGGTCAACTCGGCCCGCTAAAAGAGCGGTGTGGGCACAATTGTAGTGCAAGTGTGTCGGCAATGGTCCTGATAAGGTAGGGAATCAATGAAACAATATTAAACACTTAAAAAAAAAACGGAAGTATTTTAAAATCGCGTTTAAAATCGCGTTTCTGCTTACTAATGAGCTCGATTAAGTACCAAAATAAGTATGAAGCGCGGCACACATAAAATTAGGCTTTCCTAGATTAAAACATATGTAGTTACTCATAAACATACTATTGACACAGTCATTCACTCACTAACACACCCATACACACACTCATCCACCGATACAGTCCTGCACACATGCTGTCTTCAAAACACAAATAAACAGTGAGTCACTCATTCATGCATCTATACGCTAAGTAATATCTCCCACCGAACCATACAGTCACTCATACTGATACTCAAAAAACAAACTAAAAACCCATATACACACTCGTGTGGCTACTCACCAACCCATGCAGCCACTTATAGACAAAGTGATACACTGATACAGATATTTACTTATTTAAACATTAATTGCTAATACATGTATTCACTAAGATACACTTAATAAGTCAGTTATGCAATCATTTTTACAAAAAAAATCCATTCAGGCACTTATTTACCCATTTATTCTTCCATCGACCTTTAGATATACATATATAAAAAATATTTATTTTTCAGAAAGACACACATTCACTGAATGATGTCATCAGTGATGTCATTTGAGATGTCATCAGTGATGTCATGAGTGATGTCACTGACCATGTCATGAGTGATGTAATATGTGATGTCATCAGCAGCGCATTGCGGGCGTGCGAGTTATAGTTAGCTGAAGTAACTATAACGGGGGAATTTCAATGGTTTTGTATGAGTGAAATGTCCAGCTAACTATAACATGTGTGAAACTTATGGTTTTTTCAATATAAATATATATATATATATATATATATATATATATATATATATATATATATATATATATATATATATATATATATATATATCTCAAGATATATATAGATATATGTCCGATATCCAAAGTGCGATAAACTGGCATGCTGCCTGAACGCTGGTGGTGATCAAGGGCAGACCCTGCCCGAAACGCGTCATGCCAAATCTAAGCTGCAAAATGGTTGAATAAACGCCTGCTGTAACACTCTGCAATTCGTGTGGTGGTCCGTATTTTCTGTGGGTTCAACCTGGAAACAGAATTCGATCTATATATATATATATATATATATATATATATATATATATATATATATATATATATATATTACCTACTGGCGGTCGCCAGTAGGTAGTTATAGTTAGGATTTTTTTCAATGTTAAATCTCAAAATTCTATTTGGAATAACTTTGGCACCGGTTGACGAATCTGCCTGAAAATTTCTTGAAAATGGCCTCGTCGAGCTCCGGTCCTTCCCTGAAAGTTTGGGGGGGATACGTCAAGCGGGGGCCGAGATAAAAGGGGGGTCCCAAAACGCATTTTCCCCATGTTAATTTCCATAGGGAGGTCAATTTCACTTTTAGCCCGAACGGCTGAATGGATTTACACCAAACTTGGCAAAATTGTAGGGACTGGTAGCCCGATGTGCCTTTGCTATGTCTCAAGATATGTGCTCCAGTGGATTTTGAGTAATTTAGGTGCCAAAAAATATATATATCTATAGGCGCTCTCCGGTGCGCGCACCGGAGTGCGCTCCTGGCGCGACACGCGACTTGCGCGCAGAAAGCTGATTGGCTCTTGGGTGTCTGTAAACATTCTAAACAGTCTGGAGCGGCCGCCATCTTGTGTCTCGGTAAAATCGAGACACAAGGGGTTTGAAAAAAAAAGGGGCAAATGACCATAAGGGGGAAGAGTAGACCCCCTCTGACCCCCTAGGTTTGATGTAGGGACTAAAATAGGGTACTGCAGGGCATTACATTTTTTTTTTCGTTTTGCGCGGGGGAAGCGCATGGTACGCGCACCGGCGAAGCACGGGGAAAATCCAGGACCATATTTATGAAGGCCTTGCGCTGTTAGTTTTGCGCCTCCTGTGCGTCAATTTTTGTGACGCACCAGCGGTGTAAAAAAATGCGCATTGTTATGCAATATTTAAAAAGTGACGCATCTATCTAGATGCGTCACTTTTTAAATATAGTGCAACGAGGCACATTTTATTACACTGCTGGTGTTATGCGTCACTTTTCTGTGCGCACTCCTTATGACATTCCAGATGTGTCATATTTAATGTATGACGAATCATGTTGCAAGGAGTTACAGATACGTCAGTATTTCTGACATATCTGTAAACATAAAAGTGATGCGAGGCAGGTGCAAGATTTTGACGCAACAGCATCCTAAAAGTGACGCAGAGAAATCTTATAGATTTCAGTACGTCGTTATTACCAAGCTTTTTGCGGGGGAATGCCCCCTTTGCATACATTATACCTGACGCAGATATAATGTGGCGCAGAGTTTTAAAAAGTGACCCATGTACCTAGATGCGTCACTTTTTAAAAATAGCGTCAGGTATAATGCATGCAGAGGGGGTGTTCTCCCGCAAAAAGCTTTGTAATAGCGACGCAGTGAAATCTTTGAGATTTCACTGCGTCAGTTTTAGGATGCTGTTGCGTCAAAATCTTGTGCCTGCTTTACAGCAGGTGTTAGACTGAGGCAAGACCTTTCACATGCTGCTTTCCCCATTTGAAAGGACGCATTACTGGAGTTGCGTCACTTTTGTGACGCATTCCAGCAATGCGTTACTTGGAATGTCATAAGGAGTGCGCACAGAAAAGTGACGCATCGCACCAGTGGTGTAAAAAAATGTGCCTCGTTGCGTTATATTTAAAAAGTGACGTATCTAGGTAGATGGGTCACTTTTTAAAATCAAGCGCCACATTATATCTGCGTGAGGTATAACGCATGCAGAGGGGGTGTTCCCCCACAAAAAGCTTTGTAATAGCGACGCAGTGAAATGTTTGAGATTTCACTGCGTCACTTTTAGGATGCTGTTGCATCCTTTAAATATAGTGCAACGAGGCACATTTTATTACACTGCTGGTGTGATGCGTCACTTTTCTGTCCACAGTCCTTATGACATTCCAGATGTGTCATATTTAATGTATGACGAATCATGTTGCAAGGAGTTACAGATACGTCAGTATTTCTCACATATCTGTAAACATGAAAGTGACGCGAGGCAGGCGCAAGATTTTGACGCAACAGCATCCTAAAAGTGACGCAGAGAAATCTCATAGATTTCAGTACGTCGTTATTACCAAGCTTTTTGCGAGGGATTGCCCCCTCTGCATACATTATACCTGATGCAGATACAATGTGGCGCAGAGTTTTAAAAAGTGACCCATGTACCTAGATGCGTCACTTTTTAAAAAATAGTGTCAGGTATAATGCATGCAGAGGGGGTGTTCCTTGCAAAAAGCTTGGTAATAATGACGCAGTGCGTCACTTTTAGGATGCTGTTGCGCCAAAATCTTGCGCCTGCTTCACAGCAAACCTTTCACATGGTGCTTTTTCCATGTGAAAGGACACATTACTGGAGTTGCGTCACTTTTGTGACGCACTCCTGCAATGCGTTACTTTTGTGTTTACAGATATGTCAGAAATACTGACATATCTGTAACTCCTTGCGAATTGATTAGTCATATATTAAATATGACATATCTGGAATGTCATAAGGAGTGCGTCCAGAAAAGTGACGCATCGCTGTTTTCACGTAGCGATGCGTCACTTTTCAGAAATGAGGCCTCCAGTTTATTCACTGTGTCATAACTTTCTTTTCTAACACTCACCTTCTTTCATTCCTCCTACTTCACTTCCTTTCACCTCTCATACCTTTCTGTTCTTTCTTACTCATTCTCCTTTCAATTATCAATGCACTATATTTCACTTACTCTTCATTTTTTAAGAATATAGCTCTTTGATGAGAATTGGAGGTAGTTCTGAAAAGAACTTTTGGTTTTCTTCTTTTAACTGAACAGGAACAAAAACAGGGAATGGAAACTGCTCAACAGGAGCAAAAAGAAAAGAAAAAAATTAGGGGTGGGAAGGGCAGCGATGGTTCTCCAATGCTCGAACCATGAGCAGGACACTTTGCTCCCCATAGGTGAGGAGTTGATTGCAGTATCTGCATTTGACGACCCCATGGTTAAATGCAGGTTGTATGTTTGCTACCTGCTCCTGTGATTGTTCTCTTCCAGAAGAAGTTGCTCCTCCTGTTGATGTAGAGGCCCCATCTCTGGGAACCTCTTGTGCCAGAGCCCTGACACTTTCCCGGGCAAAATTCTGGGGGTGCCTCCTCTCCACATGGCGAATCATGGTGAAGTTGCCAAAAGAGTATTTTTTTGGGGGGTTACCCCGTGACAGGACCTGTTTGCAGATCCTGCACTCTACTTTTGGTGCATTCACCTTCTTCTGGTCTGCTGGAAACTTAAAAAATTTCCAGATGAAATGTTCTTTGACCTTCGGCTGAGGAGGCTCTTCATCAATGAAATCATTGGAGTCATCTTCACTGCTGGATGGTCTGGCAGCCATGATTAATCAAGGAATATGGAACAGCAAAAAAGGCAGGTCTTTCAGTCACAAAAGTGAAAGAAGAAGTGAAGGAAATGGGTGGGGATTTCATTCATTGTAAAAAAAAACTGTTAGCAACCAATGAAAAGTGTTATTTTAGGGTCACATGACCCGACGCGTTTACGCTGCGCGCTCCGGAGCACTTCCGGTGCGTTTACGCAGCGCGATCGTAGGCGCTTCCGGGGCGCAAACGTGGCGCGATCGTAGGCGCTTTTGCGTGCGTTTATGCGCCGCGAACGTAGGCGCTTCCGAGGGCACTTACGTTGCGCGCCGAAGTGACGTCATCAATCTTTTATAGAAATGCATAATCATTTTCCTTATTAAAAAAAACTAATTTTATTTGTATGGTACGAAATGTTTTGCATTATTATTAACTTTTCATTCATATTTTTTTTCACGAACGACAGTTGCGCTCTGGGTGCGCTTTCAGATGAGCTCTCGGAAAAGCTTACCGGAGAGCTTAGCTGAAAGCTTCTCGGAGCGCGCACCCAGAGCGCAAAAGAAAAAAATTATATAAAAAAAATGAATACTTAAAAAAAAACAGCAAATTGTAAAAAAAAAAAAAGGTTAGAAACTCGATATACAAAGGAATTAGCATTTAAAAAACCTATGAAATTCACTGAAAAAACCATAGGTTTCACACCAGTTATAGTTAGGAATTAGCATTTAAAAAACCTATTAAATTCACTGAAAAAACCATAGGTTTCACACCAGTTATAGTTAGCTGGAAATTTTACTGATATAAAACCATTGAAATTCCCATGTTATAGTTAGATGGACTCACTATAACTTGCGCGTGCAATGCACTGCTGATGATGTCTTATTAAGCCAGTTAACCAATCAATTTTTAAAAACCATCCATTTAGACACTTATTTAAACATTTATTCTTCCATCAACTTTTACATATACATATATAAAATATATTTATTTTTCAGAAAGACACACATTCACTGGATGGTGTCATCAGTGATGTCATGAGTGATGTCACTGACCATGTCATGAGTGATGTAATATGTGATGTCATCAGCAGTGCATTGCACGCGCAAGTTATAGTGAGTCCATCTAACTATAACATGGGAATTTCAATGGTTTTATATCAGTAAAATTTCCAGCTAACTATAACTGGTGTGAAACCTATGGTTTTTTCAGTGAATTTAATAGGTTTTTTAAATGCTAATTCCTAACTATAACTGGTGTGAAACCTATGGTTTTTTCAGTGAATATATATATATATATATATATATATATATATATATATATATATATATATATATATTCGAGCAATTTCAAAAAGACACCGCACTCTTCTCGGATATTTTCAAGCTTCTTTAATCCACCTTAAGTAAAACTTCCTCACCTACGCGTTTCGAACAAAAGACTGTTCTTGATCACGGTAGTGAGCAGAGAAATACACAGGAGCAGATGTACCCGTGGCCGTTCGAGACCAGATAACTAAAAGATAAGGGGCTGTCTCAACAAAGCTATTCACCGTTATCCAGAGGTGTTTGGGAAACTAAAGAAAGAAAGAATACCACGGGGAAGGGGTTACCCCCGATACTCAGAGGGGCCTCATCCATATAAAAAGAGAAACTCCCGTATCCAGAGGGGGGCTCACCACACGGCCAGGGCGAACACACGTACCTGAAGAGACTTAAGGGCAAGGGAATCTCCCTTTATGACCACGTATACTTAACTTGAAAGATAAAATCTAGGACGCAGCATAACGTGGATTTGGATCCCTTTCTATCTAAAAAGAAACAGAACTTTAATTTTAAGGAAGGATACATGAATCTAACCCCCAATGACTTCAAAATTGTCCTGAGGAAGGTGTGCCAATATCCAAGGGCAGTGACACCGAAACGCGTCGATGCTTTTTTTGTTTTATAAGAATTCAAGCCTAGTAAATCTCAGGAATTAGTTAATTGTGAAATGAGATTTGTTCTAGTAACACTGTAAGGGCCTTTTGAATCTTGTAATCAGTATCAGAACATAGATGTTTTTTGATTCTTTGGGGTTTTGCTTTTGATTCATATGTGCAGTACTTTTTGCCTTAGATTAAATTGTGATGAAGTTAGTAAGGATCTGTTCAAATGTATAACTTTTTTTCTCTGTCTTATCTGAATACTCTGTGGAATTATTTTTAACTTCGCTTTTTATTGATTGCACCTAGTGTCAGTCTTTTTTATGAATAACAAAAACTTATTATGTAATGTACTATGTTTTATTTACATGCGTGTTTTTTTAATAAATAAAAAAAAGTCTGTGAACGGTATAAATTAGTTTGTGACCAGTGATTACAAGTAGTACTTAGAAAATTCAGTACGAGTGAGTGAATTGCCTTTTCCAGGGATTCCTTTTAGACTCTATGTCTGCAGCACCCTGTTCCCTGGAACTTGTGGGGTCTTCTCTCTTCTTGTTGACTGGGTATATGAGGTTAAGGCTGCACGTGAAAACACTTGTTTGGGTGACTGAATCTCTTTATGGGTGTGGTGATGAGTTAATATTTTTCTCAATGATCAAATATCCAGCAAAGTAGAAATATGAAAGGTACCGTATGTGACAGTTGTTGTTTATAATTAAGTGTACATAAGACTCAGTGATTGTATCAGTGACTGTATTGAAAACTGTATACTTGTAATAGGGATTTTATAACAATAAGTATGAGTTACTATTTATGTCAATAAATAAAGTGGTGTTTGTATAAGTGTGTAGCTGAGTAAATGTAAGTATGATCATTTGTTTGCATAACTGAGTAGGATGACTGCGTAAGAGAATAGGATGTGTGCTGGTGTGTAATGTCGATGTAGGTGTATAAGTATATTTAATAGTTTTATATGGTTCTTTGTTAGCATGTATGAGTGAATCTACAGGTAAGTGTTTAGATGTGTGTGTAGATGTAGGAATCACTGAGTAAGTTTTTAGAGACGTGTATTGGTGTGTCAATGATTTGAAATATGGTATTCCATATTTGATAATTAGTGTTGACAGGTTATACTAGTGTATGATGTCACATGGATGATGTCATCAGTGATGTCATTTGAGATCTTATCAGTGATGTCATCAGTGATGTCACTGACATGTCATCAATGATGTATTATGTGACATCATCAGCAGTGGATTGCGGGCGCGTGAGTTATAGTTAGTACAACTAACTATAACGGAGGAATTTCACTTGTTTTGTACGAGTGAAATGTCCAGCTAACTATAACACCACTAAAACCTATGGCTTTTTCAGTGAATTTCAAAGGTTTTTTAAATGATAATTCCTAACTATAACTTGTCTGAAAACTTTGGTTTTTTCAGTGAATATATATATATATCAAGATATATATAGATATATGTCCGATATCCAAAGTGCGATAAACTGGCATGCTGCCTGAACACTGGTGGTGCACAAATGATAGCGCTACCGCTAGTGCTAGAAAAGTGGAAAAAGCTAACCCCCGATCTCCATATGATTGAAGAGTTGGAACTCGCACTCATGGGTATTCTCCCGTTTATTGCATGGTTACATTACACACATGAACACTACAGAAAACCTGCTCTTGCTTCCATGAAGTGAAGCAGATTGCTTTTGGATAAGGGGAGCTGCATTTCAGCAGCTCCCCTTGTACAAAACCAATGCCAGCTTCCGCAGGAGGTGGGGAGTCGGCTGGGACCACCGGGGCATTAGGGCTCCTCCACGATCCCCAACATGGGCATGCCCTGGGGATGGGGTCGCCGGGGCCATAATTGTCCTCAGAAGGGGAGCCATGTGGCACCACTCTAAAATAAAAAATCCAGGCAGGCCAGATCCCAGGAGATGGGGTCCCCAGGGCCATCATTGCCTTCATGAGGGGGGCCAAGTGGCCTACCTCCAAAATTAAAAATCAAGGCTGGCCGGAGGATCGGGTCCCAGGGCCAAAAGTGGCCCAGGGAAGGTGAGCCTCACAGCCCCACTTCTGTACAAGTAATTTTTTTTAAACAAGGCTATGCCTTAGGGGATGGGGTCCCTGAGGACAAAATGGGCCTTGGGAGGGGGCCCGCGTGACTTCCTTCCCATTTTTTTAAAGTTAAAAAAATGGGTCAGGCCCTTAAACATTAGGTAAAATCATGAATCAATACCATCAACTATATTCTAGGAGAAGTATAGGTTCATATAGAACTCAATTTGCGAATATGTGTAAACAAACTCTTTCTATTGTGTGAATTTCTAGTATTAATGATTTATGTAATAGAAATATGCTATGAATGATCGGATTAAGATGATTTCTATGCGAATATGATAATTTTGTGTATAATATGGTATTTACGAGTCTGAGTGAAATATAGGCTCATTCAAAGCACAATTATGGTGACACACAGCTATATTAACAAAAAAAATTGTGCCAACAAATAATCTGGCAATTCACAATTGATCGTTCTGTATTATGCAATTAATGTTTTGAAAATACTATTTTCTACTTTCATAAGAAAAATCGACAGCAAATGATTATAGATAAATTCTTTTCTGATTTAGAGTAGTAGGTGACATGTTTTAATATGAACGCTCGTAAAATATGTTTCTGACTGTGTATTAAACACTGGTCCTATTTTGAAGTTTATGAATAAATGCCATTACAGGAAACCACGGCCAATGATATGGTTTAAATACACTGAAGTGCTGTCAGAAGACTGAATGTTGAGAAAGACGCAAGCCAAAACGTGTCCTTTGTACTTATAACTTGTTGAATAAATCGAGTTATTTTTCTCTCACGTGAGTGCGGTCTCTTCTTTTTAAAGATTGAGCTGGATACATATATATATATATATATATATATATATATATATATATATATATATATATATATATATATATATATAAAACTCTCTCTCTCTCTATACATTACCTACTGGTGGTCGCAAGTAGGTATATATAGTTAGGACCTAGTTTCCATAGGAAATCCGCAACATTCTATTTGGAATAACTTTGGCGTCGATTGAGGAATTTGCGTGCAATTTTCCAAAATCTTGGCCAGCTCAGTTCTGCTCCTTCCCTGAAAGTTTTGGGGGGATTCCTCAAACGGGGGCTGAGAAAAAAGGGGGGTCCCAAAACGTGTTTTCCCCTTGTTAATTTCCATAGGACGTTTAGACATGGCTACAGCCCGAACCGCTGAAAGGAATTACACAAAACTATGTCAAAATTGTAGGGACTGGTACGCAGAAGTGCCTTCTGTTTAAATGGTGTAAATCCCTCCAGTAGTTCCTGAGAAAATCAAAAGAGAAAAAATATATATATCTATAGCAGCTTACTGTAAGCTTACTGTACTCTGTACCATTCCGAGCATGAGCTGCATGCTGATTGGCTGCCAATGTCTGTCAACACTCCAAACCAGAAAGTGTTGGCAGCCATCTTGTGCCTCGGTAGACTGAGGCACAGGAAAGCAGAAACACAAAGGTGCAAAACACGCAAAGTGAGCAGGGTAGAAGCACCCTGACCCCCTAGGCCTGCTCAGGGGTTCCACAAGGACCCCCCAGGCCCAAAAAAATTATTTGTTTTTTTTTAAAATCGCGGGGTATGCGTACATGATAGCACCTCATTAAAAAGCATTGCAGTTAATAGAAGGTTTTAAGACTTTAGTTACATTATAAATCATTTGTTGATGGTACCAAACTCATTTTAGGAATAGTGGTGTGTTCTAAGGTGATTTTATCATGTGAAAAAGCCTTCTGCTGGGATATCATGAATCATGTTTGAAAGAAAACTATTATCTAATGCTTTTCCCACAGTGGTTTGGAAGGGGATCTATAAGCTAAACTGAAAGCATATTTTCTGTAAATTCACAAATATCTTTCTCAGTCATGTGAGAATGAAGTCTGACATTCTCAGTAAAACATGTACATCCAACAAGGACAGAGACTGTCAGTTGATTCCTTTGTGTTCTACTGCAGTCTCCTAGAGTGTTCTAAAAAACAACTAGAGCGCTAACAGTCCTACTTATTAGAAAGGTACGGCACACCTGAAGCCATCTTGATTGGAATAAAGTGGTAACTCTTAAAACATTTAATTTAAAAAGGAACAACATGCAGGGGTATATTTTGCCATAGAAAGTATGATTAGTGCTGCAGAAAGAAAAATTAGGGCCCATTTTGAGTGTCTTCTCAAATCCTCTTCTATTTCATTAAAAAATTCTGACATGCAGTCTCCCAAGATGGCCACCAGAGACAAAAGAGCCCAAATGCAGCCCAAATATCACCCAGATGTAGCCCAAGTATAGCCCAATGACAGAATGTCCCAGAGTGTTCTAAAGAACAACTAGAGCGCTAAAAGTCCTACTTATTACAAAGGTATGGCACACCTGAAGCCATCTTGATTGGAATAAAGTGGTAACTTTTAAAACATTTAATTTAAAAAGTAACAAAATGAGGGGGTATATTTTGCCATAGAATGTATGATTAGTGCTGCAGAAAGAAAAATTAGGGCACATTTTGAGTGACTTCTCAAATCCTCTTCTATTTCATTAAAAAAGTCTGACATGCATTCTCCCAAGATGGCCACCAGAGACAAAAGAGCCTAAATGTAGCCCAAATATCATCCAGATGTATCCCAAGTATAGCCCAATGACAGAATGTCCCAGAGTGTTCTAAAGAACAACAAGAGCGCTAACAGTCTTTCTTATGACAAAAGTATGGAACACCAGAAGCCATCTTGATTGGAATGAAGAGGTAAGTCTGAAAACATTTAATTTAAAAAGGAACAAAATGAGGGGGTTCATTTTGCCATAGAAAGTATGATTAGTGCTGGAGAAAGAAAAATAAGGGCACATTTTTAGTGACTTCTCAAATCCTCTTCTCTTTCATTAAAAAATTCTGACATGCAGTCTCCCAAGATGGCCACCAGAGACAAAAGAGCCCAAATGTGGCCTAAATATCACCCAGATGTAGCCCAAGTATAGCCCAATGACAGAATGTCTCAGAGTGTTCTAAAGAACAACTAGAGCGCTAACAGTCTTACTTATGACAAAAGTATGGCACACCAGAAGCCCTCTTGATTGGAATGAAGTGGTAAGTCTCAAAACATTTAATTTAAAAAGGAACAAAATGAGGGGGTTCATCTTGCCATAGAAAGTATGATTAGTGCTTCAGAAAGAAAAATGAGGGCACATTTTGAGTGACTTCTCAAATCCTCTTCTATTTCATTAAAAAAATTCTGACATGCAGACTGAAATATGCACTTTGAATACCAGCAGCAGACTTCCCTGGTGAGCAGTAGCTTTACTATAGTGATCTAATGAGCAACTAGAGTGCTAACATTCAGAATTTATGGCAAATGTGTGACACATCTGAATGCCTTCTTGATGGAACCAAAGTAAACAAGCATTGAAAATGCAATAGATCTCGCCCTCGTTTAAGTTAAAGCCATTCTGTGTGTAATGAGGTGGCTTTCTAGCTTTGCTTTTATTAGTGTTTTTCAAACTTTCATGTAAATAACATGCATATGTATGCATATATGTATATGTATGCATGCATTTATATTTGTATTTATATAGATATGCAGATTATATATGTTTATATATGTATGTATATATATATGTACACACATTACCTACTGGCGGTCGCCAGTAGGTATATATAGTTAGGATTTTTTCCCTATGGGATTTCTGAAAATTCTATGTCTAATAACTTTGGCGTTTGTGGACGGAATCGGCTGAAATTTTCAGGAAAATGGCACATTTTGTTTCTGAGCAGCTCCTGGAAATTTGGGGGGGGTTCGTCAAGGGGGGGCCGAGAAAATAGGGGGGTCCCAAAACGCGTTTTTCCCATGTTAATTTCCATAGGGCGGTTGGACTCACTTTTAGCCCGAACGGCTGAATGGATTTCCACGAAACTTGGCAAAATTGTAGGGACTGTTAGCCCGATGTGCCTTTGCTAGGTCTCAATATATGTGCTTCAGTGGATTTTGAGAAATTAACGTTTAAATCAAGATATATATCTGTAACAGCGCTCCGGGCAGCGATCCGGTTAGCGAACTTTTCGCGTATCGGAACTTTGCGATGCGAAGCTGATTGGCCCTCCGGTGTCTGTCAACATTCTAAACAGTCCGGAGCGGCCGCCATCTTGTCTCTCGGTAGGATCGAGAGACAAGAGGAGGCCAAAACAAAGGGGGAAATGAAGGAAAGGGGGCAAGGTAGACCCCTTCTGACCCCCTAGGATTGATGAGGGGGATATTATAGAGCCACGCGGGGCCCCAAAAAAAAAAAATCAGATTTTTTTCGCCGTAGAGACGCGTCTTGGTAAGCGAACCGGGCAGCTAACCGGGAAGCTAACCGGCAGTGTAACGGGAGTCTGAGGAGTAGCTGATTGGCTGTCAACATTGTAAACAGTCCGGAGCGGCCGCCATCTTGTCTCTCGGTAGGATCAAGAGACAAGAGGAGACCAAAACAAAGGGGGAAATGAAGGAAAGAGGGCAAGGTAGACCCCTTCTGACCCCATAGGATTGATGAGGGGGATATTATAAAACCACGCGGGGCCCAAAAAAAAAAAAAAAAATCCTGAGGAGTAGCTGATTGGCTGTCAACATTGTAAACAGTCCAGAGCGGCCGCCATCTTGTCTCTCGGTAGGATCGAGAGACAAGAGGTGGAAAAAAAAAAGGTGTAAATGAATGAAAGGGGTAAGGCAGACCCCTCCTGAAAACCTAGGATTGATGAGGGGGCTATTAAAGTTCCCTGCGGGGCAAAAGAAAAAAAAAATTGCGATTTTTCGCGGTAAAGGTGCTTCCTGGTACGTTAACCGGGCAGCTAACCGGCAGCGTAACGGGAGTCCGACATATTGTGTTTTTTGAACGTCTGTGATATGTGCACGTGTGGATTTTGTCTAATTAAGGTTAAAAAAATATATATATATCTTTAAGCGTGTTCTGGCGCGCTTACGTTTTGGGTTTGGTTTGCACTGCAGAGACGATACGTCACGGTTATGCGATGCATCATGAGGCGTCTCACGGGCTACGTGATACGTCACTTAATAAAGAATATATTTTACAGCTATAGATATTAGCTTTTAAAAAACCAATGAAATTCACAGAAAAAACCATAGGTTATAGACCATATATAGTTAGGAATTTGCATTTACAAAACCTTGAAAATTCACTGAAAAAACCATAGGTTATAGACCATATATAGTTAGGGATTAGCATTTAAAAAACCTTATTTTATTTGCACAAAACCATTGAAATTCCATATATAGTTAGTTGCACTAACTATATATCGCGGACCCGCAATCCACTGCTAATTATGTCACATATTACATCATTCATGACATGGTCAGTGACATCACTGATGACATCACTGATGACATCTCAAATGACATCACTGATGACATCACTGATGACATCTCAAATGACATCACTGATGACATCACTGACATCTCATTTGACATTACTGATTACATCACTGATGATATCATTTATGTGATAATACATCTTCAGACTCTAATATAACCTTAGATACACTCAGTGTAAACAGGCACTCACAGACTGTCACACATCCATGGAGTTACTCACACACCTAGTCAGTCATGCAAAGAATCAATCACATCTCCATTTCCTCAACTATACAGTTATACACACCTTACTTACTCAAACATATAGTAACACATATTTACTCTCTTATACAATCCTTGATACAAGTTCACAATGATTCATACAGCCACTCACACATTCACTGGCTCTTATGTTCAGTTATTTATATATGTCAACTCTCACATGGAGTGTGTTTTACATATGTACTTACTTTGACATGTAGCACTGAGATATCCATTCACTCACCAATATACTCATGCACACAGTCAACTGTCCATACAGCTGTTTCTACATGCACTTTTGAACCCATACACCTAGGGAATCAACTGCTCACACATCTATGCACAGAGTTATACACCTCCCAGCCACCCACACACATACTCAGTCTCCCATACAAATACTTGGGCAACCATTCAATAACCCATATAGTTACTGATATAGCTACTGATTTAAACATGCAGCAGCTTACAGAACAACATAAATAATGATTGCCAAATTAAGACACTTTAATCACTAACCCATACACTCAGTGAGACACATTTAATCATTCTCTCATACAGTCAGTCATGCACCTACTAAATCCTTCATCCAGACACTTATACATCCACTCATTCTTCAATATGTAAGACATATTTTAACTTTACAGAAACATACAGTCACTGGGTGTTGTCATCAGTGATGTCATCAGTGATGTCATCAGTGATGTCATTTGAGATGTCATCAGTGATGTCATCAGTGATGTCACTGACCATGTCATGAATGATGTAATATGTGACATCATTAGCAGTGGATTGCGGGTCCGCGATATATAGTTAGTGCAACTAACTATATATGGAATTTCAATGGTTTTGTGCAAATAAAATAAGGTTTTTTAAATGCTAATCCCTAACTATATATGGTCTATAACCTATGGTTTTTTCAGTGAATACATATATATATAAATGCATATCCATATATATGCATATATATATATATATGTGTATATGTCTGCGTGTAGTCAGAGGTAGAGAGGTAGAGGTAGAGACTAGTAGAGAGAGGTAGAGAGTAGAGAGTGAGTAATAGAGAGTAGAGAGTGAGTAGTAGAGAGTAGTAGAGAGCAGTAGAGAGAGTAGCAGAGAGTGAGTAGTAGAGAGTAGTAGAGTGAGTAGTAGAGAGTAGTAGGGAGTGAGTAGTAGAGAGTAGTAGAGAGTAAGTAGTAGAGTGAGTAGTAGAGAGCAGTAGAGAGTGAGTAGTAGAGAGTGAGTAGCATAGAGAGAGAATAGTAGAGAGTAGTAGAAAGTGAGTAGTAGAGTGAGTAGTAGAGAGTAGTAGAGGGAGAGTAGTAGAGAGTGAGTATTAGAGAGTAGTAGAGAGTGAGTAGTAGAGTGAGTAGTAGAGAGTGAGTAATAGAGAGTAGTAGAGAGAGAGTAGTAGAGAGTGAGTAGTAGAGAGTAGTAGAGAGTGAGTAGTAGAGTGAGTAGTAGAGAGTAGTAGAGAGTGAGAAGTAGAGAGTGAGTAGCATAGAGAGAGAATAGTAGAGAGTAGTAGAAAGTGAGTAGTAGAGTGAGTAGTAGAGAGTAGTAGAGGGAGAGTAGTAGAGAGTGAGTATTAGAGAGTAGTAGAGAGTGAGTAGTAGAGTGAGTAGTAGAGAGTGAGTAATAGAGAGTAGTAGAGAGAGAGTAGTAGAGAGTGAGTAGTAGAGAGTAGTAGAGAGTGAGTAGTAGAGTGAGTAGTAGAGAGTGAGTAGTAGAGAGTCGTAGAGAGAGAGTAGTAGAGAGTGAGTAGTAGAGAGTAGTAGAGACTGAGAAGTAGAGAGTGAGTAGTAGAGAGTAGTAGAGAGTAAGTAGTAAAGAGTGAGTAGTAGAGAGAGTAGTAGAGAGTGAGTAGTAGAGAGTAGACAGTAGTAGAGAGTGAGTAGTAGAGAGTAGTAGATAGTGAGTAGTAGAGAGTGAGTAGTAGAGAGACAGTAGTAGAGAGTACTAGAGTAGTAGAGAATGAGTAGTAGAGAGTGAGTATTAGAGAGTAGTGGAGTAGTAGAGAGTGAGTAGTAGAGAGTAGTGGAGAATATTCCAAAGTTTGGCACAGCACCACTTGGACAACAAGTCCAATCAAACCATATCACTTAGAGTCCTTATTGAAGCGCTGAATCTTGGTGTATATTCAAATGCTTTTATTTTCCTTAAGTTTATGTACAACAGCCAGCTGACGCGTTTCGTTCTGTACAACAGAACTTCTTCAGGGCGTTCTTATTTCCTTCAAGTTATGTCGGTATTCTGTTGTCATATAACTAGATATTTCTTCCAAATGTTAGACGAGACGTAAGTACATTCTTATTCAAAGTGACTAGGTATCAATTATACCCACACAATTCGGGCAGACTTGAGTAATTTATAGCATCCTCAAAGTCAGTCTTTCAAAAATTCCAAAGTATAGGACATGATAATCCAAATCCAAATGTTTCTCAAGGAAAGTCATTTTCAATCGTTTGGAATATCGGCGTTTGGGCAGATATGACCCACGGACACGGTTTATGACTTTTCTTGTGAAACATTTGGATTTGGATTATCATGTCCTATACTTTGGACTTTTTGAAAGACTGACTTTGAGAATGCTATAAATTACTCAAGTCCATGGATGCTGCTGGGAACGCCCCCAGCAACACCCATTGCACACGCCTTTAATGCAGGACACTGCGTTAAAGGGACTGATATTTATCAGGCAGGATTACGCCACAAAAAGTGGCTTAGTCCTGCCTGATAAATATCACTCAGTCTTCTGCGCCACCGGAACGTCACAAAAAGTGCATCATTCATGACATGGTCAGTGACATCACTGATGGCATCACTGATGACATCTCAAATGACACCACTGATGACATCACTGATGACATCATCCATGTGACAATCAAATACACCTCATCACACACTAGTATAATCTTTCATCACTCACTGTAAAATAGAAAGTGCCATATTTGAAACCATTGACACACCAATAGAAATTTCTAAACACCCACTCAGTTATTCATAGAACTATACACATATCTAATCACTTACATATAGATTCAGTGTTATATGCAGTGAATTATCCACAGAACACTATCAAATATACTTATACGCCTATTTCAACATTACACACCAGCACACATTGTAATTACTTATAAAGACATCCTTCTGACTTATGCAAACAATTGATTATACTTACATTTACTCACCTACACACTTATGCAACCACCACTTCATCTATTTATATAGATAGTAACTCACACTTAGTGTGTTATAAAATCACTATTACAAGTATACAGTTATCCATGTAGTGACTCATACAATCACTAAGTCTTAGGCACACTTAATTAGATATAACTGTCACACACACTGCCTTTTTTTCAAGTTTAATGGAGATGTACCATTGAGAGAAATATTTCATCACCACCACACCCATAAACATATACACTCACTAAAACAACTTTTATAACATATAGTCTTAACCTCATATACCTACTGAATGAACTATTCACACATCTTTTGGCAATCACACCCCCCCCCCCCACCAAACCACATAGACATTCATTTACCCATATAAATACTCAGTTAGGAAACCAATAACAAATATAGTCTTTAACATAGCAATTAAGACACAGCAATAAAGACTTTCACACAGTTTAGTAACTACACATTATATATAGTGAGACTCTACAAATTAGTCAAGGAAACAATCAATGACACTGTTACTAAATACACCATCCACACAGCTATCTTGTGCCTCGGTAGACTGAGGCAGAAGAAAGCAGAAAAACAAACGTAGGTTTCAGGCCTTATATATATATTCACTGAAAAAACATAGGTTTCAGGCCTTATATAGTTAGGAATTAGCATTTAAAAAAACCTTTAAAATTCACTCAAAAAACTACAAGTTATAGGGGTGTTATAGTTAGCTGGACATTTCAGTCATTCAAAACCATTGAAATTGCTCCTATATAGTTAGTTGTACTAACTATATTTCGCGCACCCGCAATCCACTGCTGATGATGTCACATATTACATCATTCATGACATGGTCAGTGACATTACTGATGACATCTCAAATGACATCACTGATGACATCACTGATGACATCATCCAGTGAATGTGGTTTGCTTCGTCATTTAAATATGCATTATATATATAGCAATTTGCATTGAAGAATGAGTGGATGTATAAAAATAAATATTTGGATGGAGGATTTAGTAGCAGTGTAATTGACTGTCTACTTGACCAATTTATAGTGTCTCACTAAATATAGTGGATAGTGACTAAACTGTGTGAATATCTGTATCACTTTGTCAGTTGTTGTGTAAACTGGTTCTCCAGTTGGTTACTAGCTATGTGAAAGTCTTTATTAGTTATTGATTAGTTAACTGAGTAGTTAACTGAGTATTTGTATGGGAGAGTGAATGTGTGTGTGGTTCGGTTGGGGGGGGGGGTGTGACTGCCCAAAGATGTGTGAATATTTGATTCACTAGATATATGAAACTACATGTTCTAACAGTTGTTTGGGTGATTGAATATCTTTATGGGTACATGTCCAACAAACTAGAAAAATAAAAGGCAGTGTATGTGTCAGTTGTTGTATATAAATAAGTATACATCAATCAATCAATCAGCAGAATTTGTATAGCGCGCTACTCACCCGGAGGGGTCTCAAGGCGCTGGGAGGAGGGGATCGTTACTGTTCGAAAAGCCAGGTCTTGAGTTGTTTCCTGAAGGAGAGGTGGTCCTGGGTCAGTCGTAGGTGGGTGGGGAGGGAGTTCCATGTCTTGGCCGCCAGGTAGGAGAAGGATCTTCCCCCAGCGGTGGCTCTGCAAATGCGTGGCACGGTGGCGAGGTCGAGGCTCGCCGATCGTAGCTGGCGGGTGGGTGTGTAGAAAGTGAGGCCGCTGTTGTACTTTGGGCCCATGTCATGGAGAGCCTTGTGTGCGTGGGTGAGGAGTCTGAATGTGATCCTCTTGTTGACGGGGAGCCAGTGCAGGTCTCTCAGGTGGGCAGAGATGTGGCAGCGGCGAGGGATATCCAGGATCAGTCGTGCGGAGGCGTTCTATATGCGCTGGATACTTTTCTGTAGTTTGGCGGTGGTTCCCGTGGTACATAAGACTCAATGATTGTGTGAGTGACTGTGTGGAAAACTATACTTGTAATAATGATTTTATGATTCACTAAGTATGACTTACTATCTAAATGAATAGATGAAGTTGTGTGTGTACAAGTGTGTAGCTAAGTAAATATGTAAGAATAATCCATTGTTTGCATAAGTGAGTAGGATGACTTCATATGTGAATAGGATGTGTGCTGGTGTGTAATGTCGATATAGGTGTATAAGTATTTTTGATAGTGTTCTATTGTTCATTGACAGCATGTATGAGTGAATCTACAGGTAAGTGATTAGATATGTGTATACATCTATGAATCACTGAGTGGGTTTTTAGATACTTGTATTGCTGTGACAATGGATTCAAATATGACACTCTGTATTTTACAAAGAGTGATGACAGATTTTACTAATGTATGAAAAGGTGTATGTGATTGTCACGTGGATGATGTCATCAGTGATGTCATCAGTGATGTTATTTGAGATGTCATCAGTGATGTCACTAACCATGTCATGAATGATGTAATATGTGACATCATCAGCAGTGGATTGCGGGTGCGCGAAATATAGTTAGTACAACTAACTATATAGGAGCAATTTCAATGGTTTTGTATGAGTGAAATGTCTAGCTAACTATAACACCCCTAAAACTTATAGTTTTTTGAATGAATTTTAAAGGTTTTTTAAATGCTAATTCCTAACTATATAAGGCCTGAAACTTATGGTTTTTGCAGTGAATTTCAAAGGTTTTCTAAATGCTAATTCCTAACTATATAAGGCCTGAAACCTATAGTTTTTTCAGTGAATTTGCAAGGTTTTTTAAATGCTAATTCCTAACTATATAAGGCCTGAAACCTATGGCTTTTTCAGTGAATTTCAAAGTTTTTTTAATGCTAATTCCTAACTATATAAGACTTGAAAGCCCACCAGGAATCTCCAGTATGCGCCAGGGGACTGCATTGCGGAGAGGTGTAATGAAGCCACGCCCCTTTTTACACCTCTCAGCAACGCAGCCCCCGGGCGTGTTTGCAGAGGGGGAACTAAATCCCCTTGCATAATGGGGGTCCCTGGGGGCCAACTAGCCCACCTTGAACCTGCAGTATGCACCAGGGGGCTGCATTGCAGAGAGGTGTAATGAGGCCACACCTTTTTTACACCTCTCTGCAACGCAGCCCCCGTGCATGTTTGAATAGGGGGAACTAATTCCCCTTGCATACTGGGGGCCGCTGAGGGCCAACTAGCCCAACTGGATCCTCCAGTATGCGCCAGTGGGCTGCATTGCACAGAGGTGTAATGAGGCTATGCCCCTTGTTACACCTCTCTGCAACGCAGCCCCCTGGCACGTTTGCAGAGGGGGAACTAATTCCCTTGCATACTGGGGGTCCCTGGGGGCCAACTAGCCCTCCAGGAGCCTCCAGTATGCGCCGTGGGGCTGCATTGCAGAGAGGTGTAATGAGGCCACACCCTTTTTTACAACTCTCTGCAATGCAGCCCCCGTGCATGTTTGAAGAGGGAGAACTAATTCCCCTTGCAGACTGGGGGTCCCTGGGGGCCAACTAGCCCACCAGGAGCCTCCAGTATGCGCCAGGGGGCTGTGTTGCTTTGCCCCAGATGGCGGCGGTCCCCGGGGCAGTGTGGGGGGGATTGGGCACCCCCCACATTTCTTTATCACTATGCCCCTGCGATTTGGTCCCCCTGGGGGGTAATTTAAAAAAAAACATACCAGGTTTTAAAAAAAATAGATTTGGCCTTGGGGGTCCTTGTGGGACCACCTTAAAAGGCCTTGGGGGTCAGGGTGTTTGTACCCTGCCCCTTTTTTGTGTTCTACACATTTGTTTTTCTGCTTTCTTGTGCCTCAGTCTAATGAGCACAAGATGGCTGCCAACACTTCCTGGTTTGGAGTGTTGACAGCCAATAAGCATGCAGCTTTCTCGGAAAGGTACGCACACCGTCCGCGTACCGTACGCGGACCCGTGCGCGCACGGTACGTGCACCCCGCGATTTTTCGAAATATTTTATTTTACCTTGGGGGGGTCCTAGTGGGACCCCCTGAGCAGGCCTAGGGGGTCAGGGTGCTTCTACCCTGCCCCCTTTTTGAGTTCTACACGTTTGTTTTTTCTGCTTTCTTGTGCCTCAGTCTACTGAGGCACAAGATGGCTGCCAACAATTTCTGTTTTGGAGTGTTGACAGACATTGGCAGCCAATCAGCATGCAGCTCGCGCACGCGAAGGTCCCCGAACGTCCGTGCACGTATATATAAATATATATATATTATAGTTAACTGGACATTTTACTCATACAAAACCATTTAACCTTTCCCCGTTATAGTTAGTTGTACTCACTATAACTCGCGTGCCCGAAATCCACTGCTGATGATGTCACATATTACATCATTCATGACATGGTCAGTGACATCACTGATGACATCATCCAGTGAATGTGGTTTGCTTTGATATTTAAATATGTATTATAAATACACTACTTTGCATTGAAGAATGAGTGGATATATAAATATAAATGTGTGGATGGTGGATTTAGTAACAGTGCCATTGATTGTTTCCTTGACTAATTTGTAGAGTCTCACTATATATAATGTGTAGTTACTAAACTGTGTGAAAGTCTTTATTGCTTTGTCTTAATTGCTACGTTAAAGACTATATTTGTTATTGGTTTGTTAACTGAGTATTTGTAAGGGTAAATGAATGTCTATGTGGTTTGGTGGGGGTGTGGGGTGTGTGTGTTTGCCAAAAAATGTGTGAATAGTTCATTCAGTAGGTATATGAGGTTAAGACTACATGTTATAACAGTTGTTTCAGTGAGTGTATATGTTTATGGGTGTGGTGGTGATGAAATATTTCTCTCAATGGTACATCTCCATTAAACTTGAAAAAAAGGCAGTGTATGTGACAGTTATATCTAATTAAGTGTGCCTAAGACTTAGTGATTGTACGAGTCACTATATGGATAACTGACGTTCCGGTGGCCCAGAAGACTGAGTGATATATATCAGGCAGGACTGAGCCACTTTTTGTGGCGTAATCCTGCCTGATAAATATCAGTCCCTTTAACGCAGTGTCCTGTATTAAAGGGGTGTGAAATGGGTGTTGCTGGGGGCGTTCCCAGAAGCATCCATGGACTTGAGTAATTTATAGCGTCCTCAAAGTCAGTATTTCAAAAATTCCAAAGTATAGGACATGATAATCCAAATCCAAATGTTTCTCAAGAAAAGTCATAAACCGTGTCCGTGGGTCATATCTGCCCAAACGCCGATATTCTGAACGATTGAAAATGACTTTTCTTGAGAAACATTTGGATTTGAATGATCATGTCCTATACTTTGGAATTTTTGAAAGACTGACTTTGAGGATGCTATAAATTACTCAAGTCTGCCCGAATTGTGTGGGTAAAATTGATACCTAGTCACTTTGAATAAGAATGTACTTACGTCTCGTCTAACATTTGGAAGAAATATCTAGTTATATGACAACAGGATACCGACATAACTTGAAGGAAATAAGAATGCCCTGAAGAAGTTCTGTTGTACAGAACGAAACGCGTCGTCTGGCAGTGGTACATAAACTTAAGGAAAATAAAAGCATTTGAATATACACCAAGATTCAGCGCTTCAATAAGGACTCTAAGTGATATGATTTGATTGGACTTGTTGTGCAAGTGGTGCTGTGCCAAACTTTGGAATATTCTCCACTACTCTCTACTACTCACTCTCTACTACTCCTCTACTCTCTAATACTCACGCTCTACTACTCATTGTCTACTACTCTACTACTCTCTACTACTCTCTCTCTACTACTCACTCCCTACTACTCACTATCTACTACTCTCTACTACTCACTCTCTACTACTCTCTACTACTAACTCTACTACTCTCTCTACTACTCACTCTACTACTCTCTACTACTCACTCTCTACTTCTCACTCTCTCCTACTCATTCTCTACTACTCTCTACTACTCACTCTCTACTACTCTCTACTACTCACTCTCTACTACTCACTCTCTTCTACTCACTCTACTACTCACTCTACTACTCTCTACTACTCACTCTCTACTACTCTCTCTCTACTACTCACTCTACTACTCACTCTCTACTACTCACTCTCTACTACTCTCTACTATTCTCTCTCTCTGGTACTCACTCTCTACTACTCACTCCCTACTACTCACTCTCTACTACTCTCTACTACTCACTCTACTACTCTCTACTACTCACTTTCTACTGCTCTCTATTACTCACTCTACTACTTACTCTCTACTACTCTCTACTACTCACTCTCTACTACTCACTCTCTACTACTCTCTACTACTCACTCTACTACTCTCTACTACTCACTCTCTGCTACTCTCTCTACTGCTCTCTACTACTCACTCTCTACCCTCTATTACCCACTCTCTGCTCTCTACCTCTCTACCTATCTCTACTAGCCTCTACCTCTCTACTAGTCTCTACCTCTCTACCTCTACCTCTCTACCTCTCTCTACACGCACACAGATACACATATATAATCTGCATATCTATATAAATACAAATATAAATGCATGCATACATATACATATATGCATACATATGCATGTTATTTACATGAAAGTTTGAAAAACACTAATAAAAGCAAAGCTAAAAAGCCACCTCATTACAAACGGAATGGCTTTAACTTAAACGAGGGCGAGATCTATTGCATTTTCAATGCTTGTTTACTTTGGTTCCATCAAGAAGGCATTCAGATGTGTCACACATTTACCATGAATTATGAATGTTAGCACTCTAGTTGCTCATTAGATCACTGTAGTAAAGCTACTGCTCACCAGGGAAGTCTGCTGCTGGTATTCAAAGTGCATGTTTCAGTCTGCATGTCAGAATTTTTTTCATGAAACAGAAGAGGATTTGAGAAGTCACTCAAAATGTGCCCTAATTTTTCTTTCTGAAGCACTAATCATACTTTCTATGGCAAAATGAACCCCCTAATTTTGTTCCTTTTTAAATTAAATGTTTTCAGACTTACCACTTCATTCCAATCAAGATGGCTTCTGGTGTGCCATACTTTTGTCGTAAGTAAGACTGTTAGCGCTCTAGTAGTTCTTTAGAACACTCTGGGACATTCTGTCATTGGGCTATACTTGGGCTACATCTAGGTGATATTTGGGCTACATTTGGGCTCTTTTGTCTTTGGTGGCCATCTTGGGAGACTGCATGTCAGAATTTTTTAATGAAATAGAAGAGGATTTGAGAAGTCTCTCAAAATGTGCCCTAATTTTTCTTTCTGCAGCACTAATCATACTTTCTATGGCAAAATGAACCCCTTCATTGTGTTCCTTTTTAAATTAAATGTTTTTAGACTTACCACTTCATTCCAATCAAGATGGCTTCTGGTGTGCCATACTTTTGTAATAAGTAAGACTGTTAGCGCTCTAGTTGTTCTTTAGAACACTCTAGGACATTCTGTCATTGGGCTATACTTGGGCTACATCTGGGTGATATTTGGGCTACATTTGGGCTCTTTTGTCTCTGGTGGCCATCTTGGGAGACTGCATGTCAGAATTTTTTAATGAAATAGAAGAGGATTTGAGAAGTCACTCAAAATGTGCCCTAATTTTTCTTTCTGCAGCCCTAAACATACTTTCTATGGCAAAATATACCCCTGCATTTTGTTCCTTTTTAAATTAAATGTTTTAAGAGTTACCACTTTATTCCAATCAAGATGGCTTCAGGTGTGCCATACCTTTGTAATAAGTAGGACTGTTAGCGCTCTAGTTGTTCTTTAGAACACTCTAGGAGGCTGCAGTAGAACACAAAGGGATCAGCTGAAAGTCTCTGTCCTAGTTGGATGTACATGTTTTACTGAGAATGTCAGACTTCATTCTCACATGACTGAGAAAGATAATGTGAATTTACAGAAAATATGCTTTCAGCTTAGCTTATAGATCCCCTTACAAATCACTGTGGGAAAAGCATGAGATAATGGTTTTCTTTCAAACATGATTCATGATATCCCAGCAGAAGGCTTTTTCACATGGTAAAATCACCTTAGAACACACCACAATTCCTAAAATGGGTATGGTACCATCAACAAATGATTTATAATGTAACTAAAGTCCTAAAACCTTCTATTAACTGCACTGCTTTTTTAATGAGGTGCTATCATGTATATTGGTCCCAAGATGGCACCCAACACTTCTTGGATGAAGTGCTGACAGCCAATCAGATCTCACGATGAGATGTGTCGTTAGGCTCTGCCCAGTTATATAATTTTGTTTCCTTTTGATTTTCTCAGGAACTACTGGAGGGATTTACACCATTTAAGCAAAAGCATGATCTGCGAACCGAGCTCTACCTCTCTGTTAAATTTGGTGTAATTCCGTTCAGCCGTTCGGGCTGTAGCCTTGTCTAATCGTCCGATGGAAAATAACATGGGGAAAACACGTTTTGGGACCCCCCTTTTTTCTCAGCCCCCCCCTTGACGAATCCCCTCAAAACTTTCAGGGAAGAAGCGGAGCGGAGCGGGCCATCTTCTTTGAGAAATTCACGAAGAATCATCAACCGGCGCCAAAGATATTCCCAATAGAATGTTGCGGATTTCCTATGGAAACTAGGTCCTAACTATATATACCTACTGGCAACCGCCAGTAGGTAATATCTATATCTATATCTATATCTATATCTATATCTATATCTATATAGATATAGATATAGATATATATATATATATATATATATATATATATATATATATATATATTCACTGAAAAAACCATAGGTTTCACACCAGTTATAGTTAGCTGGAAATTTTATTGTCATAAAACCATTGAAATTCCCACGTCATAGTTAGTTGGACTCACTATAACTTGCGCGCCTGCAATGCACTGCTGATGACGTCACATATTACATCACTCATGACATGGTCAGTGACATCACTCATGACATCACTGATGACACCATCCAGTGAATGTGTGTCTTTCTGAAAAATATATATTTTTTTTATATGTATTTGTAAAGTACGATGGAAGAATAAATGGTTAAATAAGTGTGTAAATGGATGTTTGTTTTTAAAAGAATTGATTGGTTAACTGCCTTATTAAGTGTATCTTAGTGAATACATATATTAGCAAGTAACTTTTATATATTGAAATGTATGTATCAGTGTTTCACTTTGTGTATAAGTGGCTGTATGGGTTGGTGACTGACTCACTGTTTGTATGTGTTTTGAAGACAGCATATGTACAGGACTGTATGGATGTATGAGTGTGTATATGTGTATGTTAGTGAGTAAACGACTGTCTCACTATTGTCTTTTTCAGTAACGACATATGTTTTAATCTAGTATATGTGAGTATTGATTTATAAAAGTGAGTATATGTGAGAGTGAGAGATTATAAGAGTTCCTGTTTAAATTAGTATGTGTTTATATAAGTGATTGTTTAAGAGAGTAAGTATGTGTAAGTATTCCTAGAAGTAAAGTGGTAGTGTATGTATTGCTGTATATGCAAATAAATGAATGTTCATTAGTTTTTTTTAGTTTTTTTGCATGTGTGAATATGTGTGTGAGTAACTTTTGGATGACTGTCGAAGTGTAACAGGATGTATAGGTGTATCACTACATATAATGAGTGAGTATATGTATGAGTGACTATATAGAACTGTTTGTGAATGAGTGGATGTGTATATAGATGGTGGAATTACTGAATTGTTTGTTGTAACTGGTATGGGTATCTCCACTTTTTTGAAAATGTTAAATACTGTTCTTGAATATGTGTTTCAAGGCTTACATTACACTGAAAGGTGGTCTCTCACTCTGTCACAAGGATGGTGTCATCAATGATGTCATGAGGGATGTCACTGACCATGTCATGAGTGATGTAATATGTGACATCATCAGCAGTGCATTGCAGGCGCGCAAGTTATAGTGAGTCCAACTAACTATAACGTGGGAATTTCAATGGTTTTATGTCAATAAAATTTCCAGCTAACTATAACTGGTGTGAAACCTATGTTTTTTTATTCAGTGAATTTAATAGGTTTTTTAAATGCTAATTCCGAACTATAACTGGTGTGAAACCTATGGTTTTTTCAGTGAATTTCATAGGTTTTTTAAATGATAATTCCTTTCTATATCGAGTTTCTAACCTATTTTTTTTTACAATTTGCTGTTTTGTGTAAGTATTAATTTTTGAGGTTTTTTTTATATCATTTTTTCCTGGGGCGCTCTGGGTGCGCGCTCCGGTAAGCTCTCCGGTAAGCTCTCCGGTAAGCTTTCCGGTAAGCTCACCGGAAAGCGCACCCAGAGCGCTACTTTCGTTCGTGAAAAAAATATGAATGAAAAGTTAATAATAACGCAAAACATTTCGCACCATACAAATAAAAGCAGTTTTTTTAATAAGGAAAATGATTATGCATTTCCGTAAAACTATGATGATGTCACTTCGGCGCGTAACGTAAGCGCCCCCGGAAGCGCCTACGTTCGCGCCGCGTGTGCGCCCCCGGAAGCGCCTACGCTTGCGCCGCGTATGCGCCCCGGAAGCGCCTACGTTCGCGCCGCGTGTGCGCCCCCGGAAGCGCCTACGTTCGCACCGCGTATGCGCCCCGGAAGCGCTCCGGTGCGCGCAGCGTCAGCGCGTCAAGTCATGTGACCTTAAAATAACACTTTTCATTGGTTGCTAACAGTTTTTTTTACAAAGAATGAAATCCCCACCCATTTCCTTCACTTCTTCTTTCACTTTTGTGACTGCAAGACCTGCCTTTTTGGTCCTGGATATTTCTTGGTTTTACCATGGCTGCCAGAGAATCCAGAAGTGATGAAGAACCTGAATTTATCAATGAAGAGCCTCCTCAACGAAAGGTTAAGGAACATTTTATTTGGAATTTTTTTAAAATCCCACCTAACCAAAAAAAGGTGAATGCTCCAAAAGTGGAGTGCAGGATCTGCAAAGAAGTGCTGTCACGGGGTAACCCCTTAAAAAAGTACTCATTTGGAAACTTCACAATGATCCGACATGTGGAGAGGAAGCACCCCCAGAATTTTGCCCGGGAAAGTGTCAGGGCTCTGGCACAAGAGGTTCCCAGTGATGGGGCCTCTACATCAACCGGAGGAGCAACTTCTTCTGGGAGGGGGAGATCACAAGAGCTGGTTCCGAACATTCAACCTGCTTTTAACCATGGTGCCCTCAGATGCAGATACTGCAATCAACTGCTTACCTTTGGAGAACAAAGTGTACAGCTCATGGTTCGAGCATTAGAAAACCATCGCTGCCCTTCCCAGCCTTAATTTTTTTTGGTTTTTTTGCTCCTGTTGAGCAGTTTCCATTCCCTGTTTTTGTTCCTCTTTAGAAAAAAGAAGGAAACAAAAAGTTCTTTTCAGAACTACCTCTAATTCTCAACAAAGAGCTATATTCTTAAAAAAATGAAAAAGAGTAAGTGAAATAGAGTGCATTGATAATGGAAAGGAAAATGAGTAAGAAAGAACAGAAAGGTAAGAGAGGAGAAAGGAAGTGAAGTAGGAGGACTGAAAAAAGGTGAGTGTTAGGAAAGAAAGTAAGGAGAAGAAGAGTGAATATGGGGAATGTTGATATTCAAAGAAAATGTTGAAAAGGAACAAGGGTGTGGAAGGATAAGAAAAGATGCATTGCTGGAGTTGAAGGCAGAAGGCCTAATTTATGAAGCCATGCGTCACTTTAACGCCACCAAAGCATCACTTTTTGTGACGCATCAGTCTAATAAAAAATGCACCTTATTTATTCATATTTACAAAGTGGCGTATCTAGGTAAATACGTCACTTTGTAAACCCCTGCGCCACATTATTCCTACGTCAGGTGTAATGTATGCAAAAGGGACGTATTGACGCAAGAAAGGGTCGTAGAGGTGACATAGTGAATAAACTGGAGGCCTCATTTCTAAAAAGTGACGCATCGCTGCGTGAAAACAGCGATGCGTCACTTTTCTGTGCGCACTCCTTACGACATTCCAGATGTGTCATATTTAATGTATGATGAATCATGTTGCAAGGAGTTACAGATACGTCAGTATTTCTGACGTATCTGTAAACACAAAAGTGACGCATTGCTGAATTGCGTCACAAAAGTGACGCAACTCCAGTAATGCGTCCTTTCACATAGGAAAAGAACCATGTGAAAGGTCTTGAGTCAGTCTTACACCTGCTGTGAGGCAGGCACAAGATTTTGACGCAACAGCATCCTAAAAGTGACGCAGTGAAATCTCATAGATTTCACTGCGTCACTATTACGAAGCTTTTTGCGGGGGAACGCCCCCTCTGCATACATTATACCTGACGCAGGTATAATGTGGCGCAGGGTTTTAAAAAGTGACCCATCTACCTATATGCGTCACTTTTTAAATATAGCGCAACGAGGCGCATTTTTTTACACCGCTGGTGCGATGCGTCACTTTTCTGTGCGCACTCCTTACGACATTCCAGATGTGTTATATTTAATGTATGACGAATCATGTCGCAAGGAGTTACAGATACGTCAGTATTTCTGACGTATCTGTAAACACAAAAGTGACGCATTGCTGGAGTGCGTCACAAAAGTGACGCAAGTCCAGTAATGCGCCCTTTCACATGGGGAAAGCACCATGTGAAAGGTCTTGCGTCAGTCTTACACCTGCTGTGAGGCAGGCGCAAGATTTTGACGCAACATCATTCTAAAAGAGACGCAGTGAAATGTCATAGATTTCACTGCGTCGCTATTACGAAGCTTTTTGCTGGGGAACGCCCCCTCTGCATACATTATACCTGACGCAGGTATAATGTGGGGCAGGGTTTTAAAAAGTGACCCATCTACCTAGATGCGTCACTTTTTAAATATAGCGCAACGAGGTGCATTTTTTTACACCGCTTGTGCGATGCGTCACTTTTCTGTGCGCACTCCTTACGACATTCCAGATGTGTCATATTTAATGTATAACGAATCATGTCGCAAGGAGTTACAGATACGTCAGTATTTCTGACGTATCTGTAAACACAAAAGTGACACATTGCTGGAGTGCGTCACAAAAGTGACGCAACTCCAGTAATGCGTCCTTTCACATGGGGAAAGCACCATGTGAAAGGTCTTGCGTCAGTCTTACACCTGCTGTGAGGCAGGCGCAAGATTTTGACGCAACAGCATCCTAAAAGTGACGCAGTGAAATCTCATAGATTTCACTGCGTCGCTAATACGAAGCTTTTTGCGGGGGAACGCCCCTCTGCATACATTATACCTGACGCAGGTATAATGTGGCGCATGGTTTTAAAAAGTGACCCATCTACCTAGATGGGTCACTTTTTAAATATAGCGCAACGAGGCGCATTTTTTTACACCGCTGGTGCGATGCGTCACTTTTCTGCGTGCACTCCTTACAACATTCCAGATGTGTCATATTTAATGTATGACGAATCATGTCGCAAGGAGTTACAGATACGTCAGTATTTCTGACGTATCTGTAAACACAAAAGTAACGCATTGCTGGAGTGCGTCACAAAAGTGACGCAACTCCAGTAATGCGTCCTTTCACATGGGGAAAGCACCTTGTGAATGGTCTTGCATCAGTCTTACACCTGCTGTGAGGCAGGCGCAAGATTTTGATGCAACAGCATCCTAAAAGTGACGCAGTGAAATCTCATAGATTTCACTGCGTTGCTATTACCAAGCTTTTTGCGGGGGAGCACCCCCTCTGCATACATTATACCTGACGCAAGTATAATGTGGCGCAGGGTTTTAAAAAGTGACCCATCTACCTAGATGCGTCACTTTTTAAATAAAGCGCAACAATGCACATTTTTTTACACCCCTCGTGCGTCACAAAAAGTGATGCACAGGCGGCGCAAAACTGTCGCAAGGCCTTCATAAATAAGGTCCGGAATTTTCCCCGTGCTTCGCTCCCCGGTGCGCTTCCCGGTGCGCTTCCCGGTGCGCGTACCGGGCACTCCCCCTGCGCAAATCGAAAAAAAAAAATTTTTTTTAAATGCCCCGCGGGACCCTATTTTAGCCTCCACATTAAACCTAGGGGGTCAGGAGGGGGTCTACCCTGCCCCCTTATAGTCATTTCTCCCTTTTTTTATATCACCTCTTGTGTCTCGATCCTACCGAGACACAAGATGGCGGCCGCTCCGGACTGTTTCGAATGTTTACAGACACCCGTGAGCCAATCAGCTTTCCATGCGCAAGTCGCGTGTCGCGCCTGGTGCGCTCCCCGGTGTGCGCACCGGAGCGCGCCTATAGATATATATATTTTTTTTAACCTAAATTACTCAAAATCCACTGGAGCACATATCTTGAGACATAGCAAAGGCACATCGTGCTACCAGTCCCTACAATTTTGCCAAATTTGGTGGAAATCCATTCAGCCGTTCGGGCTAAAAGTGAAATCGACCGCCCTATGGAAATTAACATGGGGAAAACGCGTTTTGGGACCTCCCTTTTATCTCGGCCCCCGCTTGACGAATCCCCCCCAAACTTTCAGGGAAGGAACGGAATGCCGCAAGGCCATTTTGAGGAAATTTCAGTCAGATTCGTCAACCGGCGCCAAAGTTATTCCAAATAGAATTTTGAGATTTAACATTCAAAAAAATCCTAACTATAACTACCTACTGGCGACCGCCAGTAGGTAAAATATATATATATATATATATATATATTTGCAAAGCAACTCGGCAGATCCCCACAGAGCATCCACAGCACAAAGAGGGTCCACAGCACGGCAGTTTCCTTTAAGGTATCTTTATTTTTTCTTCTTCTCTACACCATGTGCAAAACAAAAGGACGGTCTACGCATTTTGGCTGATGCCTTCAACTGGACCATAGAATCCCACTGTCTAGACAGTCTATTTAAAGTGACAAGTGCAATTGATCCCTTGTTTGTTTTTAAAAATAGACTAGACCACTCACCTACTTAAAACCATTTGTGAACCGACAGTTAATAGCTGCCATTTTCTAAGAGCATTCATTAAATACATTATCACATTTTAAGACAGTGTTGGCGGTATTCTCAGTAAAGTACTCTTTTTGTTATAGGTAGAATGGAAATGTTTGTTAGGCAGGCCTGTGACCAAAATTTATGAATGTGTGTTTATATATATATCTCTGAAGTTTGCATGTCTCAATGGGGTATCAAGGGTCATATCTATCTATGTGAAGTACTATATGTAGGACCTAGTTCCCATGGTATTTACTTTAAGACAATTCAGAGATAGAAAAATCTATAAAATCTATAAAATCATGTTGTGTAAAATTAAGTTTCAATTCCAGGGCCTCTATTAAGTGAAGTAGCCTCCAGACGATTACAGTATCCATTATTCATGGGAGAAAGAGAAATTGTCATGTGCTTAAGTGCAAAGTATGCATTCATGGGTCTTAAGAGAAATTATCCACCAGTTTGCATAATATATCTTAGATGATCAGGCAAGCAGATTAATTGATCATGAAATTATAATTGAAAAGTACATTGTGCAAGTTGACATTTCAAGGACCTGTACTGTAGTAGTTCATCGATCCCGTGGGTTACCTTTTAAGACCCAGTATATATCATGTTGTGTACACGTGTAAACAAACTCTTGCAAATTTGCAAATTAAAGAAGTGTCTCTTTCTCCAGATATTCCATCTTTCCTCTATGATAAGGAACTTGTTATCGATGTTCATTTGGGGCATTACTTCAATTACTTTCCCTGTTCGTATTCAGGCCTGGATAGTCTCCCTCTTTATTCAACATATTAATAGTGGTTATCTTCACCTGTGACCCCAACAGTACCATTTTTAGTCCCCAGATACTTGTTTCTTCCCTCGCCAATTATTCAAGCTTCCAATAGTTCGGTAGAGTACCATAACGGAGATGTATTAGCTCGCTTATCCGTTTTCTTAACTTTTTTATCTGCATCTGTTTGTTTGGTAAGTTCTAGGCATGTCACAAAGATTTATAATGAATCATTTCTCAAAGCTGTACCTGTACTTCAGCATCCAGATTATGACCAAAGGGTTTTTCAGTCCCAAGGGCCAATATGAGTTTAGACTTGGCTCATCTGAGTTCCAGGGTTTTGTCCCTCCCTCTTTAATTTAATTTTATCATCTTGGCTCCATAGTATCTCAACCCTTGAGCATTTCCTTGGTGTTTTTCGGAAAACTGCTTTGCCATCGGATATGCCAGATCTTTGTTTTTGATTGCTCTAAGATGCTGTAAAATCCGTAGTTTTAATTTGTTGATGGTACACCTGACATAAAGTTGTTTACAGGGACATTCTAAGACATACACCACGTGCTTTGATTCACAGGTGATGTGTGCAGGAATCCATTCCTTTTTTCCATTGGATAGTACATATGATTGTGTGTTTATTCAAAGGTTCACAAACCTTACATTTAGAATATTTCCAAAATCCTAGAGTTGTTAACCAAGTTACCTTTTAATTTTCTGATGTTTTTGGGTGGCTCTGTGTTAGGATATCGCCTAGCGATGCAGTCTTCTTGTACGTTATTTTAGGAGTTGATGGTAATTTCCTCTTTAGTGACTCATCAAGCAATAGTATGTTCCAATGCTTTTTCAAGATATTTCGTAAGCTTTTGTTTTCCACATTGAAATCCAGAATGATTCGGATCGTGTCATCATCTTCCACATCTGTTCTCTCATTCAATAATTCTGATCTTGGTTTTTCGATTACTTTGTTCTTTGCTTCCTCTATCACATTCAAAGGGTAGCCTCTTGCTAGAAATCTGGTTCCAGTGTCAACAAGATTTTTGTCTATATCATTGGCTTCCGAACAGTTCCTCTTAATACGGAGCATTTCTCCATACGGAATGCTCCATTTCAGATGTTGTGGGTGTCCGCTGTTAGCATGGAGAATACTGTTCGTGGCAGTGGGTTTCCTGTGTATTCTGGTACAGAGCATCCGATTTTGTACAAACACTTCTACATCCAGGTAGGTCACTTGTGTTTTGCTCCAGGTGGATGTGAAGGATAAGTTATAGTTGTTTTGATTCAAGCTTTGAATGAAAACTTCTAGTGTCTGGGGGTCTCCTTCCCATATTATGAGTAAATCGTCAATGTATCTCATCCATGATTTAATATTCTGCTTGTGCCTACTTAGAAAGATGTTCTCTTCCCAGACCACCATAAATAGGTTGGCATATGTTGGAGCAAATGATGTCCCCATTGCCGTCCCTTGCCTTTGGAGGAATGTCTTCCCATTGAAGAGAAAGACATTGTGTGATAGGCAGTAGTTTAACATGTCCATATTTATTTCTGAATGTTCCAGGTAGCTGAGAGATCGTGTTTTCAGGAATTTGTTCACTGCAGCTAGACCGTCTTCATGAAGAATTGATGTGTACAATGAAGTCACATCTATTGTGACCATCATTTGATGGTCATTCCAATTATCGGTTTTCAATCTGTTCAAGAAGGTTGTAGTATCCTTTAGGTATGAGGGGAGCATCATGACATATTCCATCAGGAAAACATCAATGTAATGTGATGTTCGTTCTAGGAGAGAGCCCATGGAGCTGATTATGGGCCTGCCCGGGGGGTCCGTTAGTGACTTGGGCTGAAAGTATATTGTTGATGTCACTGGGTTTTCCACCTTGAGGTACATATATTCCTCGAAGTTAATCAGTCCCCTTTCTTTCCAAGTCAGTAGTTGTAGATGATATTCTTCAGTCCATTGTTCCATTGGGTTCTTTTCCAGTTTTTGGTAATGGTCCTCATTCCTCAGCTGTCTATAGGCCTCAGCGATATATTGTTCTCTGTCCGTTAGGACAATATTCTCGCCTTTATCGGCGGCCTTGATTATGATTTTCCGGCTGTTCCTGAGTTCTTTTAGGGCTTTTTGTTCTCTTTGAGTCAAATTCAATGTTTGTTTGTGGTTTTACTTTCTCATGGCAAGCTGGTTAATCTCCTCTCCTACGATCTCATGAAACAGGTCGACCTTGTTCCCTGGAGGGAGTTGCGGGCAAAACTTTGACTGTGATTTCAGTCCACTTTCACCACCATGATTTGTTTGTATGCCTTCTTTTTGACAAAATATTACATCGTCTGCAGTGTTAGAAGTATGACTTTTACTGTTATCTTGAATGTTGTTCCCTAGATTAGACATTGTTTTTAAAGTAATATATTTATATATACTGAGCGTCAGGAAACAAAGTATGTGTTCATTTAAGGGAACAATTTGAAATTAAAGTATCACTCGCAACAATGAAATAACGATAAAAGGACGTTTGTCAAATCAACTTGTGGAACAGGATGTAGCCATCACGCAGGTGTCACAACACAACTCCAGGAACGAAGTTTCAGTTTACACGAATCTTTACACAAATCGTATTAAATCATCTCTACTTAAACAATGGCTGACCACTGGACCAAACAAGAACAACGTTTAAAGGATATGTTCGCCGATGAAGGAGAACTAACAGCCAGCCAGAACAGCAACAAAAAACAGGGTCAATGAACTCACCTAAACAACTGTTAAAAGGGTTAGAACAAGCAAGAATAATAGAGATTAACAAATGGTGGGAAAGTTTCACTTTAAAGAAATACATTGTCTGCAAAAGAGTCCCTAGAGGCCTAAGAATCTTTGTTCTACCTACCCTGCGCGATTTGGATTCAGATCTGCTGTTGAAGTGGAAATCAGATTCAAAAAAATGTTCTATGAATACCTTAATTAAACATGGAGAAAGGAGAGTATCACTAACAATGGAGAAAATAAAAGAATTGGAAAAAACACTGGACAATTTGAAGGAGACCCCAGAGGGCAATAAAGCATTTGAGGAAATGGAAAAGAAACGGAATAAACATGAGGAAGAGGTACAAAACAAAATAAATACGAACGTTTCAGCGTGACAAAATAGATTACGCCACAGGAAGAGTTTATACCTTTGCCAGAAGATATGATGCGAATTACAAGAAACAATCAATGGATTGAGCCTTGGACCAGACAACGCGGTACAAAAGGGGGTGGTGATGGACGGAGCATCTGAACCAATCAAACACTCACACCCAGTCAACGGATCTGGGTTTAATTATTCACTGTTCTTTAGCCCACTCTGCCACCCCAGTTCAGACATGGCCATATGCAATTCAGTCTGACCCTGTGCCTCATGGGAACAGTCCAGCCCGATCTGCCAAGCCATGCCTTCCCTGGACCGGAATCAAGCTTCCTCGGACCGGTATCTGGCATTCCAGCCGTCTTCAGCAAGGCTTGCTTGAATCCAGTGGCAAAGTGAGCAAGGGACTCACATCTGAGCATACCCTGCCAACTTATGCTGACAAAGCGGTACAAAAGGGGGTGGTGATGGACGGAGCATCTGAACCAATCAAACACTCACACCCAGTCAACAGATCTGGGTTTAATTCATCACCGTACTTTAGCCCACTCTGCCACCCCAGTTCAGACATGGCCATATGCAAATCATTCTGGCCCTGTGCCTCATGGGAACAATCCAGCCCGAACTGCCAAGCCATGCCTTCCCTGGACCGGAATCAAGCTTTCTAGGACCGGTTTCTGGCATTCCAGCCGTCTTCAGCTAGGCTTGCTTGAATCCAGTGGCAAAGTGAGCAAGGGACCCACGTCTGAGCATACCCTGCCAACTTATGGCGACAAATTGGTACAAAAGGGGGTGGTGATGGATGGAGCATCTGAACCAATCAAACACTCACATCCAGACAACAGATCTGGATTTAATCCATCACCATTCTTTAGCCCACTCTGCCACCCCAGTTCAGACATGGCCAAATGCAAGTCAGTCTGACCCTGTGCCTCATGGAAACAGTCCAGCCCGAACTGCCAAGCCATGCCTTCCCTGGACCGGAATCAAGCTTCCTAGGACCGGTTTCTGGCATTCCGCCGTCTCCAGCTAGGCTTGCTTGAATTCAGTGGCAAAGTGAGCAAGGGACTCACGTCTGAGCATACCCTTCCAACTTATGGTGACAAAGCGGTACAAAAGGGGGTGGTGATGGACGGAGCATCTGAACCAATCAAACACTCACACCCAGTCAACAGATCGGGTTTATCCATCACCGTTCTTTAGCCCACTCTGCCACCCCAGTTCAGACATGGCCATATGCAAATCAGTCTGACCCTGTGCCTCATGGGAACATTCCAACCCGAACTGCCAAGCCATGCCTTCCCTGGACCGGAATCAAGCTTCCTAGGACTGGTTTCTGGCATTCCAGCCATCTTCAGCCAGGATTGCTTGAATCCAGTGGCAAAGTGAGCAAGGGACTCACGTCTGAGCAAGCCCTGCCAACTGATAGTGACAAAGCGGTACAAAAAAGGTGGTGATGGACGGAGCATCTGAACCAATCAAACACTCACACCCAGTCAACAGATCTGGGTTTAATCCATCACCGTTCTTTAGCCCACTCTGCCACCCCAGTTCAGACATGCCCATAGGCAAATCAGTCTGACTCTGTGCCTCATTGGAACAGTCCAGCTCGAACTGCCAAACCATGCCTTCCCTGGACCGGAATCAAGCTTCCTAGGAGCGGTTTCTGGCATTCCAGCCGTCTTCAGCCAGGCTTGCTTGAATCCAGTGCCAAAGTTAGCAAGGGACTCACGTCTGAGCAAACCCTGCCAACTTATAGTGACAAAGAGGTACAAAAGGGGTGGTGATGGAGGGAGCATCTGAACCAATCAAACACTCACATCCAGTCAACATATCTGGGTTTAATCCATCACCGTTCTTTAGCCCACTCTGCCACTCCAGTTCAGACATGGCCATATGCAAATCAGTCTGACCCTGTGCCTCATGGGAACAGTCCAGCCCGTAGGTAATGGGGCCCGAGCGAAGCAATCAGTTTGAATACAGACTTCCTCTGACGAAGAAGGCCTCCGGGCTTTGAAACGCGTTAGGACAGGAACTTTGCCCATGTGATGAAACTCGGCTGGTTTGGAAAATTAAAGCTTTCAAGCACTCCTCTGCGTGGGTTTTCTTGCTGCAAGGCAATTGTGTGATATATATATATTAAAAATAATAAACCAACTATACCATCGATATATATTTTATCCCTAAAGTACACAAGAACACCAAGAAACCATCAATCCGTCCAATTATAACAGCCAGAGACGGTTTACTAGAGAACACTTTTATTCATGTTGATATCTTTTTACAGGATTTTGTGAAAGCATTGCCGTCATATGTGCGTGACACTAGTGATTTTATCAAAAAAAGATGTTGAATGGGGTCCTGATTTATTACTTATTGCACTAGACGTTACATCGTAATACACCAGTATCCTACATGATGATGGCATAAATGCCATACAATTCTACTTGTCCCAGAGGTCCACACTACATCGTCCACACAACAAAATGTTGATTTCAATGATTGATTTTTGTCTTCACTATAACATATTCATGTTTAACAACCTCCTTTTCCAACAGATACAAGGAGTTGCGATGGGGGCCAGCTTCTCCCCAGCTACGCCTGCCTCCATATGGGCTGGTGGGAGGAGCTGGTCCTTAAGGTGGAGCACACTTTGACTATGGAATACAATATCAAAGTTTGGCTCCGCTTTATTGGCGATTTATTCGTAGTGTGGCACAGGACAAAAGATCAGGCTGAACAATTTGTCAATACCATCAATCAGAATACCTCGAATCTGCATTTCACAGCCACTATCAGTGATACTAGTGTGAATTGTTTAGATACACAAGTATTTGTGCAGAATAATAAGCTGGATACCCACCTACATCGTAAAGAGACGGCGGGCAATTCCGTTCTGCACGCCACAATTGCCCACCCACGTCACCTAGTTAATAGCATCCCCTATGGGGAAATGCTCAGGCTGAAATGAATTTGCAGTACAGAGAATGACCTGAGATTAGCACAGGAACAGAGCAGGCAGAGGTTTTTGGAGAGAGGCTACTTGCCCAAGATATTGAAGCAAGCAATTACTAACCCACATTGTTTGACAGAAATGAGCTACTTAGGGATAAGAAGCCTTCCAACACCACTGCTAGCAATAACTCAGGACCAGAAACAGATAACACACAAGTGTTCCACCTGATAATGGGATATAGCGGACAACATAAAGAGATTAACAAAATAGTGCAAACTAGTTGGCCACTAGTCTTAAATGACCCGGTAATAGGACCCCTGCTTCCGCAGAGGGTGTCCATTGCACATAATGGAGCCCCATCTATGAGAGATTGTCTTGTCACCACTAGTCCTGAAATTATGGAGAATACTACTTGGTTGCAGACATACAAAGGGTTCATACGATGCAAGCCATGTAAAGCTTGTGTCCATGGAGTTAACACAACATCATATACTACTACTACTCCATTCAGTCACAGTACTCGCAAAATAACCAAACTGTTGACTTGCAAGACTGAATATGCCATATATGTTCTCACATGTCCATGTGGCCTTAGATACATTGGGAGCACCAAGCTCCAGGCCCATAAAAGAATCCTCCAACATCTCTGCGCTATAGCTAATGAAGATAACACATACCCGGGAGCCAGGCATTTTAAGGAAATTCATCAATCTAACAACAAAAGCCTGAGCTACTATTTGATAGACGCTATACCGCCTAGTAGAAGAGGCGGAGATAAAGAAAGTAAACTTAGGAGGTTAGAGACAAGGTATATCTTGCAACTGGACACCAAACAACCTAATGGACTTAACGTCACAGAAGACTTGTAGACATGTCTATAATAACAATCTTTTGAACCCCTTTGAGCTATATATTCTATTTAATTTTAGTCTATTAGAACTGATTATCCACAGAGTATTTATTGGTATGTATTACTCTCTCTGTAGTGCAGCTATGTCTTTATCTACGACAGATTACCTTCCTTAAACACAAACATCTCTTCTTAAGTATATATTTTTGTATCTATCATTATAGAACATTAAGAGACAGCACTTGAACTTATCCTTAAGGTAGTACTATTCTTGTACACTCTTAGCAGTCATTATATGTGTAGAATGTTATCTGATCATTTTATATATATTTATATTTATTGTAGTAATTATATATTTATATTTATGCATATGTACTGGATTTTATCAAGTAATTTTGATAAGTATTTTGACTGTAGGGTGAAGGCAATCACCCAGACATTTTTTAGATTGCCTCTTAATTCATGTGCATTGTCAGGTTATCCAGCACGCATATGTACAGTGCATTTATAATCAGCTATTTAATTATTTATGTAACGATTTATTCTTGCACTTTAGAAATTAACAATGTACGTTGCATGAGCATATGAATTGGCCAGTATAGAATATGTGACCGTATATATTTCTGTTAACTGTAGTCAACCTAATTTTCGGGAGTCTTTTGAACATGTAGTCCCACTACAATTGAAATTTATATTTGAATTTGATGTATCTTAGAAGTATTTTACCAAGAATTGAAAGCACAGTAATGTATGACGAATTTGGTATCCATTCAACTGTATAACGTATTTTAAACATTTTCAATTTTGATACTTATTCTAGTCGGGTTGTCAGCAGTTGTGGGTTTGCTTTAAAAGAAATGATACATTTTGCACTTTGCACTTATTTGCACATTTATGCACTTATTTATGCACTTTTTGAGTCCACATGACAGGTCATTATGGTTTCATGGAGAATAATGATTTTTTATTTGCCCATGAGTAATACCTTGCACATTAAAAAATTATATGCATTTACCATTTTTTAGCTATGATATGGTAGCAGTTTTTATGCATTTTGACTTACAAGAGTTTAAACTATTGCAATCTATATGAGCTGTATTTGGGGGGAGTATGCCTTCTAGCTTCATTACTTTGTCAGCCACGTGGCTATTCGAAATTGTATGCACTAGCACTTTAAAAAGCACTTTCACGTCAGCACTCATTGTCGAGTGAACAAGCGGCTGTTGCTGCGAAACGCGTCTTGACACAGCAGGAATAAAAGAACTTTGAAGCACATACCTTGTGTCCGTGTCCATGTTAAGGCAAACGGTGAGAGTCTGCAAGAGTCGTATTTGGAACTTTATATATATAACGTTCAAATTCCTCATATTACAAGAAGAAAAACCGCACTCCGGAGGGGACATTTTCAACAGGCTTCTTTAATGTAAAACCATGTGTGTGATTGGTTAGTAAAGTTTACATTATTAAATAATGTAAACTTTATTAACCAATCATACGTATGGAGCCATGAACACCAATGAAGGCTTGCAGCCGAAACGCGTCTGTTCATTTTACATTAAAGAAGCCTGTTGAAAATGCCCCCTCCGGAGTGCGATTTTTTTTCTAATAATATGAGTATTTGAGCGTTATGTGACGTGGCTTTCCACGGCCGCTAACTAGCACCCGCCTGCGAGTGTCCCGGGCATTTGGTGGAGTTTGAGCGTGCATATATATATATATATATATGTATATATATATATACATATGTGTGTGAAAGGGCTCCCACAGCAAATACGTTTCCAGGAACCACAAAAAGACTCGCACTCCAAGGCCCGTGTAAGAAAATGCGTTTATTGGTGACGCGTTTCGTTATTATATATATATATTTGTTCAGCTACTCGCCTCCTCTCCTCGTTAGAAAAGACACAGCACTCACGGGGGAGAGGGTCAAATAAAATTGACTGACTTTCCCCCGTGAGTGCTGTGTCTTTTCTAACCAGGAGAGGAGGCAAGTAGCGGAATATTGGCGGGAGCACCCGTTCATGAGTGCGTGAGCCTGGTGCAAGAGAAGCAATATATATATATATATATATATATCTTTTTATATATATATATATATATATATATATATATATATATATATATATATATATATATATATATATCTTTTTATATATATATATATATATATATATATATATATATATATATATATATATATATTAGAACCCGCTTCTCATCCGCCTTGGATAGTTGTTGGACACAGAAAACGACACACCAGGAAAATCCAGCACAAAACCTTTATTGTGCACTTATGGAACAAGGACGAAGCGTTTCGGCGTTAGCCTTTATCAAGTTACCACCATTTTGTTTTCAAACATATTTAAGTCCGTTATCCATGACAAAATCATAAAGATAGAAAACATACTATCCGTTTCTTTCAAACATATTTCGTAAAGAAAACATACCATCAGATTTCTTTTTGTATAAATTCATATAGAAACAGTCTTGTAAATCATTGAATCTACATATGTACATATTTACAGATTTACAATTGAAAACATCCATAAGGTTCTTATGTATACGAGTTGCGTCACTGAAACATGTGACTGTTTCTTGTCACGGTTACGAGCCGCTATGTAGCTGGGAATTGTAGTATTCTACCACCTACAAGCGCGGTTCGATACTGGTCTCAGAAACAGAGCTATGTAGCCCCGTATTTGAGAATCGACTATTAGTACATGTATAAATGTGCCCTCGGGAGCTCCCTGAGTTATTGCAGTGTCTGTGGTATGTATGTTGTCATGGAAGGCGGAAAATAATAAGGTGGTATGTCAAACGTTCAAGTGCTTTTAATGGGATGGTGAGGAAATGGTGACTTAATAGTGTGAGTGTGTAATGTAGTGACAAATAATAAAGATAGGAAATGAAGGTTAACTTTCCGATCAGAAGTGACTGGTGTGTGGCTTAACGATCACAGATTGTGGATGCTAAAGTATACGAGGTAACACCACAATTGTGGGTTACTGGGCGCGTCATATGCGCAATAGGACTAGGATGTGTTGGTAAGCCATTGTTTTAAAAGGTGATAGTGATTTAAAAGTTTATTACAGAACTCATCATACACGAGAGAGCCTTGATCTGTCCCTGCCAGCTTCATACACCAATATGTGAGGATAGCTCCTCCCCACAATTAAGTCCCTTTGGGGTCTTACAATCCAGATCTATTATGTATCTGGATTCCTTGATTCTTAACTGTATTTCATAGTCTCCGCCTCGTATATTTTTGGGGATTTTATCGATGCCAAAGAACCTTAGACTGCTGTTGTTACTATTGTGTGTTTTTCATAGTGGCGGGCCATCGGGTAATTGTGATCCCTGTTGGTGATGGCACGTAAGTGCTGTAGAATCCTCAACTTCAATGGGTGTTTGGTACTGCCTACGTATCGGAGGCCACAAGGGCACTCCAACACGTAGACAGTGAACTCTGTGTTGCAGTTGATTTGTTGCCTAATCTGTTTTCTTTGTCCTGTGCCGATTATGAATTCCTTACAAGATTTACCATTACGATCCGCTTTGCAGCCACCGCAGGTAGTAAAACCGAAAGGTATCGAGGGCCAGTTCACTCGGGGTCTTTTTTCGGGGTAACTTTGGACCAGTTGGTCCCTGAATGATATTGCTCTACGGTAAGTGACTTGTGGTCCCTGTCCCACATATGTGCCTATGATAGGGTCAGAGGCTAGTAGATTCCAGTGTGTCCTCAAGATTTTATTCAGCGCCCATGCACCCCTACTGAAATTGGTAATCATGCGGGGTGGGCGCGGTCGGTTTGTTGTGTTAGTCTCAGTTTTTCTTTTGGCTGAGTCTGAGATTTTGACTAGGACTTCTTCCTGTTTCATACCCTTTACTTTATCCTGAGCACTTTTGAGGGTCTCATCACTGTATCCCCGCTGCCTGAACCGCAGAGTCATGGCTCTTTGTTCTTTTTCGAAATCTGCATCAGTGCTGCAATTGCGGCGAGCCCTCAATAGTTCCCCAGAGGGAACGCGTCTGTCGAGGGGGCAGGGGGGGTCTGCCAATAAACCATCCTGGTTAATACACTGACTTGGAGTGCCGTCCTTTTTTGACCTCTGGGGGAATCACGGAGGTGTGTGGAAACATATATATATATATATATATATTTTAGCAAAAGCACTCGAGCTTTGAGAGGGAAAACAACGCTGCTTCACACCATCCAGCATAGTTTAGCCTCGCTGTTACTTGGTTGCAAACCTCTTTGATTTCTTTGTAGCGGTCCGACGCGTTTCGAGGCTTGGAACGCCCCGTAATCATGGAAGCTCAATTAAGGACATGACGGCCATGTACAGTGTTCGTATTTATTGGTTTTCTTCCTCGAACACTGACGCCTTGGGTGGGTGTGTCTTCCCAGCTGCCGCCTGGCATGCTGGTATTTGAAGTCCCTGTAGCACACGGCAAGCGTTAATACCTTGAGTAGGCTCAGTTCCTTAATTGTTGATAGCGCTGTATTCATCTGCCTTGAGTAGGACAAAGGGTTGTTGGCATCCAAGTTTCATCTCCCTTGAGGTAGCGTGCATTGTGGAAATGAAGGTTCGTTTCCAAAGCCGTTTCTCATTCGACTTTGCAGTCTTAGGAGTAACTGGTTCGCCTCTCCACGGCCGAGGCAGCCGTGTAATTTATAATTTAGCAAAAGCACTCGAGCTTTGAGAGGGAACACGACGCTGCTTCACACCATCCAGCATAGTTTAGCCTCGCTGTTACTTGGTTGCAAACCTCTTTGATTTCTTTGTAGCGGTCCGACGCGTTTCGAGGCTTGGAACGCCCCGTAATCATGGAAGCTCAATTAAGGACATGACGGCCATGTGCAGTGTTCGTATTTATTGGTTTTCTTCCTCGAACACTGACGCCTTGGGTGGGTGTGTCTTCCCAGCTGCCGCCTGGCATGCTGGTATTTGAAGTCCCTGTAGCACACGGCAAGCGTTAATACCTTGAGTAGGCTCAGTTCCTTAATTGTTGATAGCGCTGTATTCATCTGCCTTGAGTAGGACAAAGGGTTGTTGGCATCCAAGTTTCATCTCCCTTGAGGTAGCGTGCATTGTGGAAATGAAGGTTCGTTTCCAAAGCCGTTTCTCATTCGACTTTGCAGTCTTAGGAGTAACTGGTTCGCCTCTCCACGGCCGAGGCAGCCGTGTAATTTATAATTTAGCAAAAGCACTCGAGCTTTGAGAGGGAACACGACGCTGCTTCACACCATCCAGCATAGTTTAGCCTCGCTGTTACTTGGTTGCAAACCTCTTTGATTTCTTTGTAGCGGTCCGACGCGTTTCGAGGCTTGGAACGCCCCGTAATCATGGAAGCTCAATTAAGGACATGACGGCTATGTGCAGTGTTCGTATTTATTGGTTTTCTTCCTCGAACACTGACGCCTTGGGTGGGTGTGTCTTCCCAGCTGCCGCCTGGCATGCTGGTATTTGAAGTCCCTGTAGCACACGGCAAGCGTTAATACCTTGAGTAGGCTCAGTTCCTTAATTGTTGATAGCGCTGTATTCATCTGCCTTGACTAGGACAAAGGGTTGTTGGCATCCAAGTTTCATCTCCCTTGAGGTAGCGTGCATTGTGGAAATGAAGGTTCGTTTCCAAAGCCGTTTCTCATTCGACTTTGCAGTCTTAGGAGTAACTGGTTCGCCTCTCCACGGCCGAGGCAGCCGTGTAATTTATAATTTAGCAAAAGCGCTCGAGCTTTGAGAGGGAACACGACGCTGCTTCACACCATCCAGCATAGTTTAGCCTCGCTGTTACTTGGTTGCAAACCTCTTTGATTTCTTTGTAGCGGTCCGACGCGTTTCGAGGCTTGGAACGCCCCGTAATCATGGAAGCTCAATTAAGGACATGACGGCCATGTGCAGTGTTCGTATTTATTGGTTTTCTTCCTCGAACACTGATGCCTTGGGCGGGTGTGTCTTCCCAGCTGCCGCCTGGCATGCTGGTATTTGAAGTCCCTGTAGCACACGGCAAGCGTTAATACCTTGAGTAGGCTCAGTTCCTTAATTGTTGATAGCGCTGTATTCATCTGCCTTGAGTAGGACAAAGGGTTGTTGGCATCCAAGTTTCATCTCCCTTGAGGTAGTGTGCATTGTGGAAATGAAGGTTCGTTTCCAAAGCCGTTTCTCATTCGACTTTGCAGTCTTAGGAGTAACTGGTTCGCCTCTCCACGGCCGAGGCAGCCGTGTAATTTATAATTTAGCAAAAGCACTCGAGCTTTGAGAGGGAACACGACGCTGCTTCACACCATCCAGCATAGTTTAGCCTCGCTGTTACTTGGTTGCAAACCTCTTTGATTTCTTTGTAGCGGTCCGACGCGTTTCGAGGCTTGGAACGCCCCGTAATCATGGAAGCTCAATTAAGGACATGACGTCCATGTGCAGTGTTCGTATTTATTGGTTTTCTTCCTCGAACACTGACGCCTTGGGTGGGTGTGTCTTCCCAGCTGCCGCCTGGCATGCTGGTATTTGAAGTCCCTGTAGCACATGGCAAGCGTTAATACCTTGAGTAGGCTCAGTTCCTTAACTGTTGATAGCGCTGTATTCATCTGCCTTGAGTAGGACAAAGGGTTGTAGGCATCCAAGTTTCATTTCCAAAATGCACGCTACCTCAAGGGAGATGAAACTTGGATGCCAAATAACCCTTTGTCCTACTCAAGGCAGATGAATACAGCGCTATCAACAATTAAGGAACTGAGCCTACTCAAGGTATTAACGCTTGCCGTGTGCTACAGGGACTTCAAATACCAGCATGCCAGGCGGCAGCTGGAAAGACACACCCACCCAAGGCGTCAGTGTTCGAGGAAGAAAACCAATAAATACGAACACTGCACATGGCCGTCATGTCCTTAATTGAGCTTCCATGATTACGGGGCGTTCCAAGCCTCGAAACGCGTCGGACCGCTACAAAGAAATCAAAGAGGTTTGCAACCAAGTAACAGCGAGGCTAAACTATGCTGGATGGTGTGAAGCAGCGTCGTGTTCCCTCTCAAAGCTCGAGTGCTTTTGCTAAATTATAAATTACACGGCTGCCTCGGCCGTGGAGAGGCGAACCAGTTACTCCTAAGACTGCAAAGTCGAATGAGAAACGGCTTTGGAAACGAACCTTCATTTCCACAATGCACGCTACCTCAAGGGAGATGAAACTTGGATGCCAACAACCCTTTGTCCTACTCAAGGCAGATGAATACAGCGCTATCAACAATTAAGGAACTGAGCCTACTCAAGGTATTAACGCTTGCCGTGTGCTACAGGGACTTCAAATACCAGCATGCCAGGCGGCAGCTGGGAAGACACACCCACCCAAGGCGTCAGTGTTCGAGGAAGAAAACCAATAAATACGAACACTGCACATGGCCGTCATGTCCTTAATTGACCATCCATGATTACGGGGCGTTCCAAGCCTCGAAACGCGTCGGACCGCTACAAAGAAATCAAAGAGGTTTGCAACCAAGTAACAGCGAGGCTAAACTATGCTGGATGGTGTGAAGCAGCGTCGTGTTCCCTCTCAAAGCTCGAGTGCTTTTGCTAAATTATAAATTACACGGCTGCCTCGGCCGTGGAGAGGCGAACCAGTTACTCCTAAGACTGCAAAGTCGAATGAGAAACGGCTTTGGAAACGAACCTTCATTTCCACAATGCACGCTACCTCAAGGCAGATGAAACTTGGATGCCAACAACCCTTTGTCCTACTCAAGGCAGATGAATACAGCGCTATCAACAATTAAGGAACTGAGCCTACTCAAGGTATTAACGCTTGCCGTGTGCTACAGGGACTTCAAATACCAGCATGCAAGGCGGCAGCTGGGAAGACACACCCACCCAAGGCGTCAGTGTTCGAGGAAGAAAACCAATAAATACGAACACTGCACATGGCCGTCATGTCCTTAATTGAGCTTCCATGATTACGGGGCGTTCCAAGCCTCGAAACGCGTCGGACCGCTACAAAGAAATCAAAGAGGTTTGCAACCAAGTAACAGCGAGGCTAAACTATGCTGGATGGTGTGAAGCAGCGTCGTGTTCCCTCTCAAAGCTCGAGTGCTTTTGCTAAATTATAAATTACACGGCTGCCTCGGCCGTGGAGAGGCGAACCAGTTACTCCTAAGACTGCAAAGTCGAATGAGAAACGGCTTTGGAAACGAACCTTCATTTCCACAATGCACGCTACCTCAAGGGAGATGAAACTTGGATGCCAACAACCCTTTGTCCTACTCAAGGCAGATGAATACAGCGCTATCAACAATTAAGGAACTGAGCCTACTCAAGGTATTAACGCTTGCCGTGTGCTACAGGGACTTCAAATACCAGCATGCCAGGCGGCAGCTAGGAAGACACACCCACCCAAGGCGTCAGTGTTCGAGGAAGAAAACCAATAAATACGAACACTGCACATGGCCGTCATGTCCTTAATTGAGCTTTCATGATTACGGGGCATTCCAAGCCTCGAATCGCGTCGGACCGCTACAAAGAAATCAAAGAGGTTTGCAACCAAGTAACAGCGAGGCTAAACTATGCTGGATGGTGTGAAGCAGCGTCATGTTCCCTCTCAAAGCTCGAGTGCTTTTGCTAAATTATAAATTACACGGCTGCCTCGGCCGTGGAGAGGCGAACCAGTTACTCCTAAGACTGCAAAGTCGAATGAGAAACGGCTTTGGAAACGAACCTTCATTTCCACAATGCACGCTACCTCAAGGGAGATGAAACTTGGATGCCAACAACCCTTTGTCCTACTCAAGGCAGATGAATACAGCGCTATCAACAATTAAGGAACTGAGCCTACTCAAGGTATTAACGCTTGCCGTGTGCTACAGGGACTTCAAATACCAGCATGCCAGGCGGCAGCTGGGAAGACACACCCACCCAAGGCGTCAGTGTTCGAGGAAGAAAACCAATAAATACGAACACTGCACATGGCCGTCATGTCCTTAATTGAGCTTCCATGATTACGGGGCGTTCCAAGAGGTTTGCAACCAAGTAACAGCGAGGCTAAACTATGCTGGATGGTGTGAAGCAGCGTCGTGTTCCCTCTCAAAGCTCGAGTGCTTTTGCTAAATTATATATATATATATATATATATATATATATATATATATATATATATATATATATCCTTGATACCTATCTCACGGAGTCGGTGCCTACTTTGTATGTTGTGGAGAAGGATTGAAAGAATATATATATATATATATTCTTTCAATCCTTCTCCACAACATACAAAGTGGGCACCGACTCTGTGAGATAGGTATCAAGGATTATTGTTTATTCCATACCGTAGACGCGTTTCAACGGACCCAGCCGCCTTGGTCACTACCTCTACTTCTCCCCAAGTGCAGGCTCATTTTATAGTGGTTCAAGATAACATGTGACACAAATGAAAAAAAGTTCGAAAAAATGAAAAAAATCCAAAAAAACCATTGGTTGTCAATATTACAGGCAAATGAACGATAGACATAGTGGAGTTGAACAAAATATGCAAGCCATGATGAGTTAAAATCGTTAAAAGTGACTTTTTCATTGTTAATAAAGTGGGTCATGTTGCAATAAATACCACTTGATACTTGTACAGAATTAAACAACCAAAAGGATTATCGGTTCAAGAGCCTAGTTATGCTGCTTTTCTTCAAAGTGATGGAAAGTGAGAAGGTATTGTCATCCTGTCACTATAAATGTTTGCCTGCACAATCTGTAACTTCATCTCTCAAATTGGACAACCTGCAGGGAAGATGGCTCACGCTGCACTATGCCTACAGTCAAGCCCATTATCACTCGGCTTTAAATGTGGCCGGGCTTAAGGTAAATCTCCGGTTTGGGTACCGTGACTGTGTGGATGGCACTGAATAAAATGGCTGCGTAACGGCGTGTAGCCATGTGTCATAAGGCTACCGACCTTTCTTTACCCCATTCCGCGTGTTACTTCCTAGTGGATTTGAAGCGTTAGGGAAAGTCCGGTCCTGGTAAGGTCAGCCTATAAAAATCTGGTGTCCTGGTGTGTACTGAGGCAAAGTGCCTGTCTGTACAGAGATGCGCTTGGGGAAAAATGGTAATTGCTGTTCTGGGGTTCTGGCCGTTGACAAGTAAATCAACCCTTAATAACTCTCGGTCTGGTTGCCCTTTTCATTCTGTGTTGGTGATTGTGTTTGTCGTGTATTGTGCGGGTATTTACAAGAGATGGTGAGTGTAGGTGACTGTTTGTACGGAGGGGGTGAGGTCAGGATGCGGGATTGCAGTTTATATTATGAACTAGTTTTCTAGCAGCATGAAGGATGTTGTTAGAGATGTACACTTAGAGCTTCATCTGCGTTAAGCCTATGTGATGCTCTGCTATTTAGTAAGATTATGTACTTCGATTCTAGTCTCCTCAGTGTCCCAAAATATCTCCTTCTTGCTGGAAAGAGCAGAGGCCACAGGAGGGGAAATACCGAATGGAGACACTTTATTCAAGGTTGGTATGGCGAATGCATTTCGGCATGAAATATGCCTTCCTCAGCGTCCAAGTATCCAGGAGGTTTGTTGCAAAGTGATTCGTAGTCCTGCCTCCTTCTTTAGTAAGTCCGCTCCGCCCCCAGTTTGTGAGCACACCTGTTGCAGTTCACGATGCTCTGGTGTACTACAAGACCCAGAATCCAATAAGGTAAAACCAGGAAAATAGTGCGTGGGGGTGTCGTTTCCGCCAAGTGGTTGTGCGGGGGTGCAGAGTGTCACACAGTGCTATACAATACCATATTTGCCTGTTTGCTTAAACAATGTGCCTCCTCGGGTCCCATCACCTCTCCAGCCTCAGACAACAGGATGTCTTCCGGCGGGGGCTGCAGTGACAGTGCACATCGCCCTGTGTGGGGTTAATAGCCCCACGACCGCCCTGTCTCCTCCTGCCCTACGAGGCGAGCCCAGGCCATCCATTACCATGGAACCAAGAAACGCTGCAGCAGCAGCAGAGCCAGCGAGGTCCGGGCCTGCTTGTGGAGTGGGGGCCTCTGAATCACGTCACTGGCCGACGTGAAAAACGGTAAACAGACATAATATCGATTCCAAAATATCGTTTGGACAAAATATCGAGTAAAAAATATAGACTAGCCAAAATATCGACCAGACATAATATAGACTACAAAAATATCGAGTAATATCGATATTAACAGCCAAAATATCGAATCAAAAATATAGACAAGACATAATATCGACTAGATAGAATAAAGACAAAAAAAATCGAAAATAAGGTAGATTTTTTATATTTTTTAATAATTGTGTAATATAAATCTGTAGCGGGTTGTGGGTTTATAGGGGAATAGGGTGGGAAGTAATTTAATTATAATTAATTAATTCTGTAAATTAATAATGAAGGTTAATTAATTATTAATTGGTAAATAATTAAAATATAATTGGTAAAAAATAATAATTGATTAATAAATAATTTTTTGTAATTTATTTTCTGTAGCGGGTTGTGGGTTTATAGGGGAATAGGGTGGGAAGTAATTTTATTATAATTAATTAATTATGTAAATTAATAATTGTTAATTAATTATTAATTGGTAATTAATTAAAATATAATTGGTAATTAATTATAAATATTTAATTGATAAATAATTAATATTTAATAAATTATTTTCTGTATCGGGTTGTGGGTTTATAGGGGGATAGGGTGGGAAGTAATTTAATAATAATTAATTAATTTTGTAAATTAATAATAATTGTAAATTAATTATTAATTGGTAATTAATTAAAATATAATTGGTAATTAATTATAAATATTTAATTGATAAATAAATAATATTTAGTAAATTATTATCTGTAGTGGGTTGTGAGTTTATAGGGGGATAGGGTGGGAAGTAATTTAATAATAAATAATTAATTATGTAAATTAATTATAATTGTTAATTGTTAATGAATTAATAGTCAATTTAACCCCTACGCTATCCAACCCTTTCCCTACTGTTGCACCCACTGGAGTGGGAATTGTAATTTTAACCCCTACGCTATCCAACGCTTTCCCTACTGTAGCACCCACTGGAGTGGGAATAGTAATTTTAACCCCTACGCTATCCAACGCTTTCCCTACTGTAGCACCCACTGGAGTGGGAATAGTAATTTTAACCCCTACGCTATCCAACGCTTTCCCTACTGTAGCACCCACTGGAGTGGGAATAGTAATCTTTACCCCTACGCTATCCAGCGCTTTCCCTACTGTTGCACCCACTGGAGTGGGAATAGTAATTGTAACCCCTACGCTATCCAACGCTTTCCCTACTGTTGCACCCACTGGAGTGGGAATAGTAATCTTTACCCCTACGCTATCCAGCGCTTTCCCTACTGTTGCACCCACTGGAGTGGGAATAGTAATTTTAACCCCTACGCTATCCAACGCTTTCCCTACTGTAGCACCCATTGGATTGGGAATAGTAATTTTAACCCCTAAGCTATCCAACGCTTTCCCTACTGTAGCACCCACTGGAGTGGGAATAGTAATTTTTACCCCTACGCTATCCAACGCTTTAGCTATTGTAGAATTCACTACACTTGTTACAATAAATGTTAACTATTTTGCTATGCTACAGTAAAATTATTATATATGTTTATTTAATAAAAAAATTATATAAATATATATGTATTATTTTTTTTAAATATTTTTTTAATTTACAATAACTATTTATTAATATAACATTAATTTATTAATTTTAAGTAAGTTTATAATAAATATATTTATTACTACATTAGTTTTAACTTAATTTAAAGACATTTAAAAAAAACAATATTTTTACAGTCTATATTTTAGTAACTCGATATTTTAGAGTCGATATTTTAGTACTTATCTGTTTAAAGATAGCCAGTCGATATTTTGTCCATCGATATTTTGTCAACGATATTAAGACAACTCGATATTTTTGAGGTCGATATAATTTCAGTGATCCGTGAAAAACAATAATCTCCCAAAATATCTCCTTCTTGCTGGAAAGAGCAGAGGCCACACGAGAGGAAATACCGAATGGAGACACTTTATTCAAGGTTGGTATGGCGGATGCATTTCGGCATGAAATATGCCTTCCTCAGCGCCCAAGTATCCAGGAGGTATGTTGCAAAGTGATTCATAGTCCTGCCTCCTTCTTTAGTAAGTCCGCTCCGCCCCCAGTTTGTGAGCACATCTGTTGCAGTTCACGATGTTCTGGTGAACTATAAGACCCAGAATCCAATAAGGTAAAACCAGGAAAATAGTGCGTGGGGGTGTCGTTTCCGCCGAGTGGTTGTGCGGGGGTGCAGAGTGTCACACAGTGCTATAAAATGCCATATTTGCCGGTTTGCTTAAACAATGCGCCTCCTCGGGTCCCCTCACCTCTCCAGCCTCAGACAACAGGATTTCTTCCGGCGGGGGCAGCAGTGATAGTGCACATCGCACTGTGTGGGGTTAATAGCCCCACAACCGCTATGTCTCCTCCTGCCCCCCGAGGCGAGCCCATGCCATCCATTACAATGGAACCAAGAAATGCTGCAGCAGCAGCAGAGCCAGCGAGGTCCGGGCCTGCTTGTGGAGTGGGGGCCTCTGAATCACGTCACTGGCCGACGTGAAAAACAATAATCTCCCAAAATATCTCCTTCTTGCTGGAAAGAGCAGAGGTCACACGAGGGGAAATACCGAATGGAGACACTTTATTCAAGGTTGGTATGGCGAATGCATTTCGGCATGAAATATGCCTTCCTCAGCGCCCAAGTTTCCAGGAGGTATGTTGCAAAGTGATTCATAGTCCTGCCTCCTTCTTTAGTAAGTCCGCTTCGCCCCCAGTTTGTGAGCACATCTGTTGCAGTTCACGATGCTCTGATGAACTACAAGACCCAGAATCCAATAAGGTAAAACCAGGAAAATAGTGCGTGGGGGTGTTGTTTCCGCCGAGTGGTTGTGCGGGGGTGCAGAGTGTCACACAGTGCTATATAATACCATATTTGCCTGTTTGCTTAAACAATGTGCCTCCTCGGGTCCCCTCACCTCTCCAGCCTCAGACAACAGGATTTCTTCCGGCGGGGGCAGCAGTGATAGTGCACATCGCACTGTGTGGGGTTAATAGCCCCACGACCGCCCTGTCTCCTCCTGCCCCCCGAGGTGAGCCCAGGCCATCCATTACCATGGAACCAAGAAATGCTGCAGCAGCAGCAGAGCCAGCGAGGTCCGGGCCTGCTTGTGGAGTGGGGGCCAGGGTCGGATTGGGATCACAATTCGGCCCGGGCACTGACGAAAAAAGTGGCCCACATTCAAGAGGCGTGGCCCATATTTAAGGGGCGTGGCCCACATTCAAGGGGCGTGCCCTTTCATGAAACACTATTTGCACAGACAAGGAATGAAAGTGGGAGGATACTGTTCTTGCACAGGACACAGGGCAAAGGTGCCAATGGCCTACATGCTGAGCAAGTAAAAAAAATAGCAAGGCCCATTTCTGTCACAAAATTATTCCAGCCCTCCAGCACAGGAGCACCTGAAAAGCAGCAAAGCCCCTGCTATTACTAACCTACTTAGCCCTCCCCAGACCTTCAGCTCAGGAGCACATGAACAGAGGTAAGGCCCCTGCAATTAGTAAATTAATTAGCCCTCCAGGCCTTGGGAAAATGTCCTGGCAGGGGAGCACAAAACACAGCTTTTTGGGTCATCCAAGGTAGCCAGGTAGCCAGGGAGGAGACTGAGGTGAAGGTGGTGCATGGGAAGTGCCTTCCCAGTGTGTTCTGGCAGTTTGAGTGTTTACCATTTACTGTATTATTACCCTTGTACCTGTGTATGGTACCCTTTTGTAACTTGCACACGTCACTTTTCTCTGGTATCACACTGTATGCTACCTCTCACTTTTGTTTGCTTTAGATACTTGCACAAGTGCCACCATTGCCTATGTAACGTTTGTTCTTGTGCTGGAGTGTCTGCCATTTATTGCAGTATTATACCTCTACTTGTACTTTGTACGCTTTTGTAACCTGCATACATATCACTTTTTCCTCCTGTAATGTACCGATTGCTACCTCATATATTTTGGTTGCTCACTATTGATTCATGTAACTTAACGTTTGCTTTTGTAATTTGTCCACTTGTAATTTTTCTCCTCATGTATTATTGCTGTTCCTTGTGTGAAGCGCTCTGACACCTTCGGGTAAAGTCTGCGCTATATAAAATTGCATAAATAAATAAATAAAATAAAAAAATTCGAAACATCACCTGGCCCCCACAGCAAGACCCATTCTTCCTCGTCCACTATGCCCTGAATGTGAAGGGCTGTGGGCGAGGTGCTAAGACTAACACCGTTTCTGGGCTGCATGGGCCCCAGGGGGGGCCGAGGTGAAAATGGCTCAAAGGCCTGAGAAACACCTGGCCCCCAGGGAGGCCGATTCTTGCCAACAATCACCCCTCCCCAGCCCAGCCTCAGCTTGATTGCTTGGCAGGGCAGGGGTGAAGGAGAGGCCACAGCTGACAATCACTGTCCGGCCGCTGCTTTCATTTTCTCTGTCTGTCTCGTGCCCTCCGTGGGCCGTTTTTTTTTTCTCCCCTTTCCTAGTCCACTCTCTGTGGACTGGGACAGGGGAGAAAAAAACGGCCCACAGAAGGCACTGAGGCACCGGCCCTTCGGCCCATTCCCGAATGCCCGCCTTGCCAATCCGCCCCTGGTGGGGGCCTCTGAATCACGTCACTGGCCGACGTGAAAAACAATAATGTCCCAAAATATCTCCTTATTGCTGAAAAGAGCAGAGGTCACACGAGGGGAAATACCGAATGGAGACACTTTATTCAAGGTTGGTATGGCGAATGCATTTCGGCTTGAAATATGCCTTCCTCAGCGCCCAAGTTTCCAGGAGGTATGTTGCAAAGTGATTCATAGTCCTGCCTCCTTCTTCAGTAAGTCCCCTCTGCCCCTAGTTTGTGAGCACACCTGTTGCAGTTCACGATGCTCTGGTGAACTACAAGACGCAGAATCCAATAAGGTAAAACCAGGAAAATAGTGTGTGGGGGTGTCGTTTCCGCCGAGTGGTTGTGCAGGTGTGCAGAGTGTCACACAGTGCTATACAATACCATATTTGCCTGTTTGCTTAAACAATGCGCATCCTCGGGTCCCCTCACCTCTCTCCGGCCTCAGACAACAGGATTTCTTCCGGCGGGGGCAGCAGTGACAGTGCACATCGCCCTGTGTGGGGTTAATAGCCCCACGACCGCCCTGTCTCCTCCTGACCTCCGAGACAAGCCCAGGCCATCCATTACCATGGAACTAAGAAACGCTGCAGCAGCAGCAGAGCCAGCGAGGTCCGGGCCTGCTTGCGGAGTGGGGGCCTCTGAATCACGTTACTGGCCGACGTGAAAAACAATAATGTCCTAAAATATCTCCTTCTTGCTGGAAAGAGCAGAGGCCACACAAGGGAAAATACCGAATGGAGACACTTCATTCAAGGTTGGTATGGCGAATGCATTTTGGCATGAAATATGTCTTCCTCAGCGCCCAAGTATCCAGGAGATATGTTGCAAAGTGATTTATAGTCCTGCCTCCTTCTTAGTAAGTCCGCTCCGCCCCCAGTTTGTGAGCACACCTGTTGCAGTTCACGATGCTCTGGTGAACTACAAGACCCAGAATCCAATAAGGTAAAACCAGGAAAATAGTGCGTGGGGGTGTTGTTTCCGCCGAGTGGTTGTGCGGGGGTGCAGAGTGTCACACAGTGCTATACAATACCATATTTGCCTGTTTGCTAAAACAATGCGCCTCCTCGGGTCCCCTCACCTCTCCAGCCTCAGACAACAGGATTTCTTCCGGAGGGGGCAGCAGTGACAGTGCACCTCGCCCTGTGTGGGGTTAATAGCCCCACGACCGCCCTGTCTCCTCCTGCCCTCCGAGGCGAGCCCAGGCCATCCATTACCATGGAACCAAGAAACGCTGTAGCAGCCTTGGGTCCGTGTCCATGTTAAGGCAAATGGTGAGAGTCTGCGGGAGTCGTATTTGGAACTTTATATATATATATATATATATTCACTGAAAAAACCATAGGTTTCACACCAGTTATAGTTAGGAATTAGCATTTAAAAAACCTATTAAATTCACTGAAAAAAGCATAGGTTTCACACCAGTTATAGTTAGCAGGAAGTTTTACTCGCATAAAACCATTGAAATTCCCACGTTATAGTTAGTTGGACTCACTATAACTTGCGCGTGCAATGCACTGCTGATGACGTCACATATTACATCACTCATGACATGGTCAGTGACATCACTCATGACATCACTGATGACACCATCCTTGTGACAGAGTGACAGACCTCTTTTCAGTGTAATGTAATCCTGGAAACACATATTCAAAAATAGAAACTAAAATTTTCAAAAAAATAGAGATACCCATACCAGTTACAACAACCAATTCAGTAATACCACCATCTATATACACATCCACTCATTCACCAACAGTTCTATATAGTCACTCATACATATATTCACTCATCATATGTAGTGAAACACCTATACATCCTGTTACACACCGACAGTCATCCAAAAGCTACTCACACACATAATCACACATGCAAATAAACTATTGATCATCCATTTATTTGCATATACAGCTATACATACACTACCACCTTACTTCTAAGGAAACTTACACATACTTACTCTCTTAAACAATCACTTATAGAAACACATACTTATTTAAACAAGAACTCTTTCAATCTCTCACTCTCACATATACTCACTTATATACATCAATACTCACATATACTAGATTAAAACATATGTAGTTACTGATAAAGACACTAGTGAGACAGTCATTCACTCACTAAAATTTTTTAAAAACTCTATCATTCTCTTTTCCCCATTGTACGCTCCGTGGTACGCTCCGCGGTGCGCGTACCGGGTGCTCCCCCCGTGCCCTTTTATAGCCCCCACATCAAACCTAGAGGGTCAGGGGGGGTCTACTCTGCCCCCTTATGGTCATTTCCCCATTTGTTTTTGCCACCTCTTGTGTCTCGATCCTACCGAGACACAAGATGGCGGCCGCTCCGGACTGTTTGGAATGTTGAAAGACACCCGAGAGCCAATCAGCTTTCCGCGCGTGAACTCACTTAGCGCGCAGGTTAGCGCCCCGGTGCGCCTACCGGGGCGCGGCCATAGATATATATTTTTTTGATCCGAAATTACTCATAATCCACTGGAGCACATATCTTGAGACATAGCAAAGGCACATCGGGCTACCAGTCCCTACATTTTTGCAAAGTTTGGTGGAAATCCATTCAGCCGTTCGGGCTAAAAGTGAGGTCGACCGCCCTATAGAAATTAACATGGGGAAAACACGTTTTGGGACCCCCTTTTATCTCGGCCCCCGCTTGACGAATCTCCCCCAAACTTTCAGGGAAGGACCGGAGCGCCGCGAGGCAAATTTTAGGACATTTTCAGGTAGATTCCTCAACCGGCGCCAAAGTTATTCACAATAGAATGTTGAGATTTTGCATTGAAAATAATCCTAACTATAACTACCTACTGGCGACCGCAAGTAGGTAATATATATGTATATATATGTATATATATATATAAAACGTTAAAATTCCTCATATTACAAGAAGAAAAACCGCACTCCGGAGGGGGCCTTTTCAACAGGCTTCTTTAATGTAAAACCATGTGTGTGATCCATACTAATATAATAAAGAGAGAGCCCAAACCTTTGAGGTGGGTAATCTCAGGAACCACAGCACCAATCACAACACCCAATACAGCGTTGGAAAGGGCAGTTGCAGCAGAAGGACATAGGCTATGCAGACGCCCACCATATACATTTAAAAGGTAAAAGAACCGTGCCAGCAAAGTATTCCCTTGTGGGCGTGTCTGCGTTGTGCTGTGGGCGTGTGCTGGGGGCGTGACAAACGCTGGGGGCATGTGGTACGTTCCGCCCTTCATGCCATGTCTCATATCGTGTGCTAATCCCACCCTGCTCCCTTTAAATACCCCTGCACCCCATAATCATAACCCACCCTTACTCCTTAAAATACCCCAACACCCTTAAACACTAACCCATCTTAACCCTATAAATATACCCTGTACCCCAAAACCCAAACCTATCCCTAAAGCCTAAAAATACCCCTGTAACCCAAAACCCAAACCTAGCCCTGATTCCTATAAATACCCCTGTACCTCAAAACCCAAACCTAACACTGAACCCTAAAAATACCACTGTACCCCAAAACCCAAACCTAACCCTGAACCCTAAAAATACACCTGTACCCCAAAACCCAAACCTACCCCTGAACCATAAAATACCCCTGTACCCCAAAACCCAAACCTAGCCCTGAACCCTAAAAATACCCCTGTACCCCAAAACCCAAACCTACCCCTGAACCCTTAAAATACCCCTGTATCCCAAAACCCAAACCTACCCCTGAACCCTAAAAATACCCCTATACTTCAAAACCCAAACCTAGCCCTGAACCCTAAAAATACCCCTGTACCCCATAACCCATACCTATCCCTAAACCCTAAAACTACCCCTGTACCCCATAACCCAAAACTATATCTGAACCCTTAAAATACCCAAACACCCCAAAACATATACCTCAGTACCCCAGAAATTATATACCTATACCCATACTTACCTTATCCAAACATTTAAAAAAACATGCTTGTACCATTCATGCATTTACAACGAATTTCGTTGTAAATATATGCGTTTTAAAAGCATATAAAATGTAATGCCATGTGCTATAATGGCACTGCGGAGTCATGGTACTTTCGTAATGAAAGTATGCGGAGTGATGGTATGCGGAAAGAAAGTTGCAGAACAATGGGTGTTTACCCTCCCCCGGTAAGTACATTGGTGGCACGCCGGCCCACATCTCCAGCAACATACTCATATTTTTTCACCACCCATTTTAAAAATGCACAGGTCTCTCTCATTGATGGCCAGCACCGACATAAACTTTTAGACACACCTCCCGCCACAAGTTCTAGAATTGCGAACTTTAGAGCTGGGGAGCTATGTTCGTATCTCGGCATCAGCTCAACATCCTGTGATTCCAGGCAAATCGCTTTGTCTCCCCGTGCCTATCACAAATGAATGTGTTCTTCTGTAATGTAAATTGTGCTCATGCCATGTTGGCGAGTTCGCGCTATATAATATTGCAAGGAAAAATAAAGTAGGGAAACTCAAGTCCACACACTACTGAATGTGCATCAGCAGTGCACTGTGAATCGGACCGTTTCACAGGCCTGTCACAGATAAGAAATGCTATCAAAACGAAATCCTACAAAACAATATACTACTGGCAAGCAGCAATTCATACCCGGACAACGTCGGGACGGGCTGCTAGTATATATATATATATATATATATATATATATATATATATATATATATATATATATATATATATATATATATATATATATATATATATATATGTATATATATATATATATATATTCCAACCAAAAGTTTAGCCCCGAAGGAAGAAAGCCACAAGATCGGTGTTTTTTGCATCCATTTAATTTTCGGAGCAGCAGCAATCAGGAGATGCAGGTAAACAATCACCATCACGAATATACAGTTAAACCGGTTTCGGGATTCCTATCCCTTCTTCAATGGCATCTGTTAGCAATGATGATGCGAAGTGCACTAAATTTAAAGAGCCTGCCTCCGTGGGCGTGGTCGCAAAGAGCGGCCTTCTGGGTCTTGTGGTGCACAAGCCAGTAGTCTCAAGTGAGTTCATCATTAAAAAACAGTCGATGAAAACAAAAATTAAAACCCAAGTGGGTCGGTGAAGAGTTACACTGTAATGTCCTTTTGTCGTAACTCTGTTGCTCCTGGACAGCCGGTCTCCCGTAGCAAGATAGCACCATTGGGCGCCATCACGGGTCCGCTAACAAGCGGCAGGCTTTGCTTCCGCAGCTCTGCTTCAGCCGCTAACATTCCAACCAAAAGTTTAGCCCCGAAGGAAGAAAGCCACAGGATCTGTGTTATTTGCATCCATTTCATTTTCGGAGCAGCAGCAATCAGGAGATGCAGGTAAACAATCAAATATACAGCCAAACCGGTTTCGGGATTCCTATCCCTTCTTCAATGGCATCTGTTAGCAATGATGATGCGAAGTGCACTAAATTTAAAGAGCCTGCCTCCGTGGGCGTGGTCGCAAAGAGCGGCCTTCTGGGTCTTGTGGTGCACAAACCAGTATTCTCAAGTGAGTTCATCATTAAAAAACAGTCGATGAAAACAAAAATTAAAACCCAAGTGGGCTGGTGAAGAGTTACACCGGATGTCCTTTTGTCGTAACTCTGCTGCTCCAGGACAGCTGGTCTCCCGTAGCAAGATAGCACCATTGGGCGCCATCACGGGTCCACTAACAAGCGGCAGGCTAAACTCCAAGGGCCTTATTTATGAAGGCCTTGCGCCACCGGTGCGTCACTTTTTCCCATGTTAAAAGTGACGCACCAGCGGCGCAAGGCCTTCATAAATAAGGCCCCAAGAACTCTTAAACTGGGAATGGTGCCAGAACCGGGTTGAGTCATGCAGTGTGGAGTCATAAGAGACAACACAGCGAGGAAGGGAGCAAATGATGGTCATTCTATGTGTTATTTATTTTTGATAGAAAACTTACTCAATCGGTCACAAACTGAGTGCATGCTAAACTAGTTTAGGGAATTAAGGCACGAGCTGCAAATTTGTTTGTGCAATAATCTCACTTACTTTAAAATCACTCGTCGATTCACAATATATATCAATGCTAACAAGTATTTCACAAAAGATGTTGCTTCTTCATGGTCCAGATAGATACATTTTTGCTTAACATTGTAATTGTTTCTTTATATGAATTGCTTCCAGAAAGTTAACGTTAGAGTACATGAGATTTTTCTGTTGCTTTCAATTTGCTAATAAAATACGAGACCCTGTGAAGGCTCAGACAAAGGTTCTTCTGATAATCCTCCCATTCGTCTCAGCATCGAAATATCATGGATCACAAAAATCAAAGTTAACAAATATTCTGTAACAGAGATGAGAGTGTCTGATATATGATTAAATGTTCATGCCTGTTGTAATTTTTCAATCATGTTTAGAGACCTGCAGGCTTAAGCAACAGCCTGCACCAACCATTATGGTTATGTAAGGATCAGTGGGACACTCTTGTCAAAAGATTTGGAATCAAAGATCTCCGTGGATCTAGAAGCATTCAGAGAGTAACATTATTTAGTTAATTCTGATGGTTAATGCATTTGTTGGGCCCAGATTTGAATCCTTTTAAGGTTGCTAAGAGGTGTAATTGGACTGCTGCAAAGTATAGCAAACAGGTATAGCTTAGTATTTTAGGTAAGATAGGTCAGTAAGAGAATGCTTTTGGTGCAGAGATCCATATGTTACCTGAATGTTGTAAGAAACAGTCCTGGTAAATACTTCAATTCGTTATGCAGCTACTTCATGCAGCTCAATATAATCTGCAAAGTAAATGTTTGCATCTTAGCAGGTTTAAACTAATCTTTCCTTTTTCTTAGTATGATATAATGGGTACTGATAAACACGTATTGTTAAGTGCTAAAAATAAGTTTACATTTTATGGATGTTACATAAATTATCATTATTAGTGTACTTACACACACTCACGCACATTGAAAGACATGCCTGTTGTTTATACATAGCATACATAACCCCAAAGCCTGAATGTCGAACCTGGCCTTTTTTTTCCAGGGTCTAGTCAAAATATTTGGGTTGTGCAGCTGAATCCATTGTTGCTGGCATTAGGATTCTGTGCACTTCCCCTGGGCTAACCAGTGGTAAGGTGCTTATGCTCTTTCTCTAAAGCATAGTACAATTGGCATATACCAATTGGTACCTTTACTTTACATGCAAGTCTATAGAAAAAGGTACTGCCTGTACCCAGGGCTTGTATATTAAATGCTACCAGTGGGCTAGTAGCATTCATTTTGCATTCCACTAAAGTAGCCTTTTCAGACATGTTTCAGGCCTGCTCATGTAGCCTGTGTGCAGTTTTCAATTGCCATTTCAACCAGGCAAAAAACCTTTTGCCTGGCCTAAGCCTTTCTTTTCAATATATATATGGTATCCCTAAAATAGACCCTAAAGGCTCACTGAGCAGGGTGTTTTGTATTTAAAAGTGGAACATGTGTGTTTAAGTTTTACATGTTGTGCTAGTGAAAAAACCCTAAATTTGTTTTTCACTACTATAAACCCTATCTAGCCCCTTGACTAACACTGGGTTTCCTTACTACATTCCTTACTACATTTAATAGGTGCTAACTGTGGATTGGGAGAAGCTAGAGATTTGCTGTTTGGACTCAAATGAAATGTAATTTAAAATACTGTTTAATGGTAACGTTGGATTTTAAGTCACAATTATGAAAATGCTACTTATATAATGTTAGCAGTTTCTTGCCTTAACGATTTTTGTGCTTTTGCCAGTGTCCTGGGTCATATGACTGTGAATGGCTCTGCTGTTCTGGTTTGTATACTTCTTTTGGGCAGTGACACAAAAGAGGACTAGTTGTGGGACAGTATGGGCCATCCTGACAGGATGGCTGCGAGTGGCGCTGTACCCAAGCCGACTTACACTGCAAAGGTTGTGCCTCCTGCACACACAAAGAAATCTGACACCAGTCCTGCCCTATCCTTTTTTACCCCAGACTTCTTGGAGCCTTGACAGGGGAAGTGTAGAACCTCCAAGAACCAAATCTGGGGCAGCATAGACAATTACCCCCACACACTTCAACGTCTGGCACAAGGTATATATTTTGGACCACCTGAGCCACTCATCAGAACACTCCTGGACCTATGGACATTGCGGAAGAAGGACTGCTTTACTCCCCATGGGCCTGCCATGTTGCTACTAGAGGACTGACCTGCTGCTTGAGCTTGACCCCTGCTGCTTGAGTTCTGCCATGCTCTCCGAGAAAGAAGACTGGACCTGCATCCTTCAGCCAGGCTAATCTGAGTGACTCCAACGGTCAGTTTGCTGACCTCTTGCCTGAGCTATGGGGACACAACAAGTTCCAGAGGCCTCCCTGCAACCTCCCAGCATACTTGCTATACTGGACTTACCTGCGACCTGCTGACCTATGCTGGAGTGAGTTCCTGATCCCCAGGATGTGCTCCCCTGGTCAAGTTCAAGTTTCAAGTTTATTTTATTTTTTATTTGCTTTGGTACTCAACTGAGGACCACAAATATTTTAACATAAAATACAGGTTATTTCCGACAGTAAAAATTTCTTATGCTAATACAATGTTAAAAAAGATTTTAAAAATGTATAAAAATTATAACAAACAAATTCATTTGGCGGGAATTTACATAGAGTGATCAGTTCCTTTGCTGAGTTAATCCTACATTTAATGTATGTGGCTTGCAAATACCGCTTTCTTGCCGTTACCACCTTTGGATTTAAACAGGCAAACATTACATGCTCGACATCTTGCTCTCCTCCATTACACAGATTACATTTAGAGTTTTCCTTTAAGTGCCATTTGGCTGTTATAGTTTTACCTGGTAAAATACCGAACCGGAACAGAACAATCGCTCTCCTGACAGAATGATTTAGGTTGAAAGCAATGTACTGTTGAGTTTTCTTGTATGTTATAGTTTCAGTAAAATTCTTATATGTAGATAGTTTAGAACAATGCAAAAGGTCTAGATCAAAACTCAGCCTTGAGGTGAAATGTTTCAAAAAGAGTTTAAGTTGGGATGGTGTCCAAGCTAGCAGCAATCCAAGCTAGCAGCAAATCGATATTAATCTCCGCTAGCTTAAAGGCAACTGACATGTTTTTCTTAAAAACATGTTTAGATGAGTCACGATCAATTGTTTCTGTTTTGAGCAGAGATCGAAGAGTTCCTTCCTCAGCGTGCAGGAGATTATATGCCCACCTGATGACATTAGCAATTCCTCGAGAATAGGAGCTGGTTAATGAGAACTCGAGACGAAGAGCTTGTACTGGAACGGCCTGTGACACCTTCATTAGTCTCCGTAATATTTTTCCTTCTTTTAGGTCTAGGAAGTTCCACTGGTTTATGGGGATATATTCCAAGGCATATGATAGTACAGGCGGTATCTTAACACTATATACCTTGAGCAGAGAAGAGAAATGCCTGTGTCCTGACGCTGCGTAAAGTCTTGCGAGAGCTCCCGCGTGTACATCAGCTTTCTTGGTCAGGTTCACAGTATGTGGCCGATTTTGTAGAGACTTGGTGAAGATCCTGCCTAGATAGGTGTATTCATTTACTTCTTCCACCTTGTCTCCCCCAAGGGTCCAGTTATATTTAGAACTCTTTTTCTTTCCTGAAAAAGAAACTATTTTTGTTTTGGTAATGTTAGGGATTAAGTAATTTTCCTCTGTGTATTTGTTCAGTGCCTGGAGATTGTTTTGTAGTCCAAATGGTGTTAAATCTAATATGACGATATCGTCTGCGTATAACAGTGTATGTATGTTATGGGAGGAAACTTTTGATGGAAAATTACAAGCTTGCTGGAGACATTGAGGCATATCACTGAGATAGAGTGAAAAGAGTAGGGGAGCAAGGAGACATCCCTGTTTGAGGCCATTGGGGGTTGGGATAGGGCTGGTTAAGCCCTTTTCTCTCCCCATTTGTACCTGGCACCAGGTGTCTGTATGCAGTGATATTAATATTCGTAATAACTGGTCAGGGATACCCATTTTACTAAGTTTTTCCCAGAGTATTCTCCTGTCCACCCTATCGAACGCAGTCAAAAAGTCGATGAAAGCTGCGTAAACAGCCTGAGATTTGATGGACACATATTTATCTATGATAGTTTGAAGGATGGCAATATTGTCCGTGACTGAATGCTTTGGTCTAAAGCCAGCTTGATATCGAGGGATCAATCCAGATGAAAAAGCCCAGTTTTTCATGGATCCTTGACTGGCATCAGTTGACCTCTTCCTGTGAAAAAAGATAAAATCTTGAGGTTTTCGGCTCTTTGAATTGAGAACCAGTCCTTTTGAATTGAGACCCTGCTGCACGAGACAAATACCAAGGCGAAGCTCCAGTAAACCCATCTCTTTGCACTACAGCAACTGCTAGTGGCCACCGAAAATGTGAGAGGTACAGTTAGCGCTACAGTAATGACAGCCTGTGGTAATCACCAGCACCAAGTTCCCGCAACAACCAACTGCAACGACTGATGAGATCTTCCTGCAACAGCGATGACTATCCTTGACCCCAGGACTGATTTTGGTGCTACAGCAATTACCTATATGCGACATATATGTGACGCTCTCCCTTCTCCTCACAGCTCCTTCTGCTATGAATGGAATGCTTCACACCAGAGTTTAAGAAGATACATTTTTCAGTGGAAATAACGTGTTCCTGTATCCGGCCTGCGCTCCATTGCGGTGGGCCTGAACTTGTGGTTTTCCCCTAGTCTTGCACAACCAGGTGACTGCGAGTGGTGCTTTTTGCTTTTAGGCACTATACTGACCTAGAGCTTGGCAATAGCTCCAGTTCAACTGATTGCATTTTTTGCTGTTCTGGTATCATTTTATTTATTAAAATGTACTCTATTTTTCTAAATTGATGTGGAAGTTTTCTTGTGTCGTATTTCCGCTATATTAGTGTTTGTGTGCTGCATAAATATCTCACACATTGCCTCTGAGTTAAGCCTGACTGCTTTGTGCCAATCTACCAGAGTGTGGGCACAGGTTAATTGTGTGACTTTTGTAGTTCACCCTGAAAAGAATTGGGGTTGTTGCCAGAGTATAGATTGTATCCCCTCAACTAATAACACAATTTCTTACACTGTTGAAATTAAAAACACTTTAAAATCTCGTTTTCTGCACATCTGACTGGATACATGTCTCACTTCAGAGTCAATTCAATTTCTGTTATTCCATCTCTGAGCTGACCAAGGCCTCTGTCATACTCATTTTTGTGTCTGTGAATGATAGACATCACAGCACTGGCTGACTGCTACCCTGTTGATAAAATATGCAAAAGGCAGTGTAATAGCTGTCCTGCCCGAGCCCTTCAACTGTGTACTCATCACCCTGGCTGTGGGGAGAGGGGCTGAGGGGGAGGAGGAAGGAGGAAGGAGGAAGGAGCAAAGGTGCACCCCACAGAATAGGATGGGTGGTCTGTGGTTCAATGTTCTACCCACCATGCTTGGGCAAGTCATGCTGGCTGAACCTCCCATTTCTTAGGTCAAGTATAGACAGTGCTTGCGCTGTCGCCTAGTGACCTGTTGTATCTGCTTTGTGGAGCTGCAACTCCACCCGTCGCTTGCCTTTGCTTTTCATTTGTGTCTGCCAGTGTCCTTTAAAAATCCTTGCTTCCTAGTGGTCATTCTTTCCTCTTTGTCCCTCCTTTTCTCGTCTGTTCCTCCCATGCAGCAAGGACTAAGTACGGCATCATTAAGCTATGGTTGTTGATCTGATCTTTTAGGTACCATTTATTTTCCTAGTTTTGTGCTCTGTTACTGTGTGCCTGTGCTTGTATGTTAATGCAGCATTTGTCCCTTCCATGTGCGTGTTTGACAACTGCTTGTTATTTTTTACTTGCCGTGCAGGCCGAAGGTATTGGAGCACAAAACGCATTTCCGAGCTTCAAAAATTACCCACTCTAGCCATAATTAGTGTTCTTGCATTCTTTGATTTCGACCTTCAGTTGGGCTTTTTTTTGGTTGGATACTGGTTTGGTTTTGGGCTTCTTTTAAGGGGTTAGGCTTGTTTCGCTTTGGCACTGATAATATCGATCTTCCCCCAAAAGCATGCCAGTTCCAGTAGTGCATGTGTGAGTTGAATTGAATAAGAGTGGACAGAAAAGCCTGTGACAAGCTTAGAACTAAAACGAGAGATGTGCTTTGTTTACATTCACATTCTGAAAAGGTGACCAATTTAAAACTTATATGGCACATACTGTGGGTGGTTGCAGTGCAGGGAGGTACAAGCAAGGTACGCTTGAATGTGGAATTGCTTTTGTGTTTACAGTGACTTTTTCACCTAATTTTAAACTAAATCCTTCTGGGAAGTAGATTGTTTGTTCCACTACATTGGTGTCCAGTCTCGTCTCTGCACATTTCCCCACTGTGTTTCTCCCAGTTCTTATATTGTAAGTGGCCGATGCAGCACCGGTATGTCACCTAGGCACTTGTGGGCTCTGTGCAGCCCACGTAGGAGGATGTCACCCAGCTCCACTTTTTTTTAATGTGTTGGTTATTGTTAAGCGCATATATTAACCTAAGGTCTCATAGCGCTAGCCTGAAACTTAGAAACCAAAGGATTAAGAGAAGACAAATAGGTTGTGGAAGGGGTGGGCTCAGAATAGCCAAGTTTTAAGGGATTTACGGAATTTCTCATGGTTGTTCTCAGTACGAAGATGCAGAGGAAGTGTGTTCCACAATGTGGGGACAGGTTCGGAAAACGCTCTTCCGCCGGTCTTAACGGTGCGGGTCTTCGGGACTGTAAGGAGGTGTTTATTAGCAGGGATCGGGTTGGCTGATACCGCTTCAGTTTGTTAGTTAAATAGTGGGGACGATGGCCACCGAGGGTTTTATGTACCAGACAACAGATTTTAAAGTTGATCCGCTTCCTGATTGGGCGCCAGTGAAGGGTCGTCAGATTGGGTGCCGAGGGCGGGTGAGGGGGGATTTAGAACCTGTCTGGCCGCTGTGTTCTGCAGGAACTGGAGCTTTGTTAAGTGCTCTTCGTTTATGGATGCCAAAAGAGCGTTGTCATAGTCCAGATGGCTAATTATTAATCCCTGAACCTGTGGCATTAGAGAAGATAGTGGGACCCATTTAAAGATTTTACGGAATCTGCGCATTATTCCATAACACACACAAGCAACGTGATTGACGTGGTCTGACATAGAGAGTTTGTTGTCAATTAGGACTCCTAAATTGAGGGCTGCAGTCTTGGGTGAAGGGCATATGCCTAAGGTGGGAGGCCACCAGTCATTTGTCCACAATGTTTGTGCATTACCGAAGAGCATGATTTCAGTTTTGCTGGTGTTGAGTTGAAGATGATTGTTTGTCATTCAGTCCAGGGGTCCACCATACATTGCCTAAATCTGTGTTTGGTATCGATGGGATCTGATCCGAGGGTGATTAGCAGTTGAGTGTTGTTAGCATACAAGACAGTTTCAAAGCTGTGGGCTTTAATAACATTGGCCAGAGGTGAGACATACAGATTAAAGAGTGTGGGATTTAGGATGGAACCCTGGGAAACACCCTTATCGATGGGTTGGCTACTGGATGTAAAAGTTCCTGTTTGTACTTTGGCCGTGTGTTCAGTCAGGTAACTTCTGAGCCAGCTCAGTACGGGGATCTTGACACACAGTTACCACAGGTGCTCCAAGAGAATGCACTGGGAGATGGTGTTGAAGGCCGCTGACAGGTCTAGTAGGACCAAGATGGCGGATTGTTTGGCATTGAGAGAGAGTCTGACATTATCGACTATCTCTAACAAGGCCGTTTTGGTGCTGTGAAAAGCCCGAAACCCTGACTGGGAAGGGTCTAATAAGTTATTGCTTTCTAAGGGGCATATTCTCAAGGAACTATCGCAGCGTTATCTGTACTTTATCGCAGCCAAAGTTGCAATAAAACTAACGCCCTATTCACAAGCAGGTGATAACAGCCCATATCACCAGTTTACCCACCATAGCAGCTGCAAAAAACATCGCCACAGAGGATCCAGGCAACTATCGCTAATGAGATGATGAGTAGACGTTCCCATGCCAAAAGATGCGACAACACCACTCCGCAACATTCTCAACGACCAGCCAGATTGGCGATAAGATCACAAAACACGCAATCAGGTGCGTTAGCAGCAGGAAATTAACACCTGCTCCGACCTGGTGGAAAGTCGGACGACAGCCTGCACCACACAAGGGAGGCCAGCCCAGCGCTACACCTGAAGGGCAACAGATGCCATGAAGCCACTGATCATGCAGCCCGTACATGCAAGAGGCTAGAAAAAATGGTTAGGGGTTCTGCCCACCTCACCCTCCCGTACCTGAGCAGGAGACATCCAAGGATGAAAAAGTAGAGAGAAAAGGTACTGAAGGGATCAATCCACTTTTAATTCTCAAACAAGAAACAATTAATTATCTTGTGATAAGCAAATTAAATCAAGGAAGAATATCTATAAGTTCATATATACATATATGGGCGGACAGCCAGAGAGGCACAACAGAAAACAATTTATATACAACACATCACATGTACATTCTATACAACTATACAACATATATAATATCAAAAACACTTCTATGTACCCTCAAGACAAAACATATATACAAATATATATATACACACCAATTTACATATGTATCTCCTCTTAAAGTATAGTGGAGTCTACAACTCAAAGGTAGTCCCTAACGACAAGCACCAGGGGGTTAACATATATACCCAACCTATATTTGTGTAGGTGCATCAATGAACAAATTAAATCTTTCTTGAATTAAACTAAGGGACTCCGTTCAAAGCCAAAGGTGTCGACGCAGTCGCGGTCGCGTTTCAGCCAGATGATATAGGCTTCATCAGGACATTGGTACTCTAGTTTGCAAGGCCCTGGCCAAGTCTAGGGCAAATCTTATCGGCCAACCCACACTCCCACCCAGGAGGGTGGGGTAGGTGCCACCGTCTCGGCTCAAATCTCGAGAAATCTTAATATCTTCACTGTGTCCGCCCAGCAAGATATATTAAAATGAAATTGGTATAAGTCTCAGGAGTGGCTCAAGTCCCACACTCTTCCTTAATTCTCTGGCGGCTTCAGCAACGCGAGGAACCAGCGTTTGCTGCGGCGTCTTACTCCACTCTTACAACACTCACCGCCACCACCCCCCAAGACCACACCCCACCCTCCCAGACCCACACCGCCCCCCCCAGACCAACACTGTGGCAGCGCAGACAAAGACAGGGACACCCTGAAAACGCATCTACCTCACAGACCCCACACCTGAGAATGACATTACACACCACAGGCTCAAAGGGACAACCAACATCCCACCTCAGACAAAGCTGCTGGCCGTGCTGCAACTGTTGGCCTCTGGTACCTACCAACCAACAACTGCCAGAGTTGGAGGAGTCTCACAGCCAGCCCTATCAAAGTTCCTCAAACCTGTCCTGGATGCCCTCATCAGCTTGGTACCCCAGTACCTATATGTCCTCCACACTGCGCAGGAACAGCTGGAAACCAAGCAAGGCGTCTACGCCATAGCTGACTTCCCCCACGTTTTGGGTGAAATTAACTGCACACGTGTGCTACTGGTGCCCACTGGCAACACTGCACACAATAACTGCAACAGAAAGCACATGCATCCCATCAATGTGCAGGCAATTGCGGTCCCCCGGGAAATCTTCACCAATGTTGATGACAACCACCCAGGTAGTGTGCATGATTCCTACATTTCCGAACAGTCCATCAGCAAACAGCACTACTAGGATGGCACCTAAGGAAATGCACTGCTTGTTGGCAAGTACCAAATGAACACAACGCACACCTCAACTCCACAATCATACAACACACAACACTGGGAATGCAGATGTTACAAACTCACATACAAAATGGTAACAAAATGCCCACCCACCAGCCACGACAGCCCAACTTGCTGTGGGAACCTGGGCCAGCCATCTACATAAGCCTTCAACTGCATGGCTCCACAGCCACACAATAGCTGAATGTGGGGAGAGGTGGGAACCAGGCATGTGCGAAGGAGGCAAGTGAGCCATGAATGTACCCATTGCCAAGTTTGGCGTGGATGTGATGGCCAGACTGCAGTATGCAGACTACACCCATATCCATGTCAACATACACTGTTGGTGTATGGAATGTAGTGGACGGTGGATGCAATCATATCACCCCAGCCACTGGGGAAGCTCATGGAAATGTAGCTTGTTATGTCCCCCCTGTAAGCATGAGCGGAGTGGTCTGGGCCGGCATACCCCAGGCCAGCGTACGGGTGTGGGTGAATAAAAAGCATGTAGCTCTGGGCGTGGTCCTCTTCTGGAATACCCAATGTGTCTGCCAGGGCGGTGCCACACAGACCGCCACAAGGCCGACACCATCGCCGTCAGCGGTGTTGCCTGCGATCCTGTGCACCTGCAGCATCGCAGGCAGCTGGTCCCCGAACCCGACTTGCCCACCCCTGCACACTCAGGCCTCACTGCTCACCTGCCAACACCAGCGTGTGTCTCAGAGGGCCCACCACATGCGGGTGCAAGCTCCAATCCTGAGGCCCGCGACCCTGGCAACCTGCTACAGCTATCACAGCCTCCGCAAGCAAAGCCCACAGTCTCCTTTCTTGTTGACATACCTTACCGGCATACACAGTGGACTAGTAGGTCACACAGTTGGAACTGAGTCTTGATTTAGCAATGGCCGAGTTCATAACATTGTACTGGCATCATCGCAGACTGCATCCCCTCTCAGCCCCGGTGCCACTTATTCTGTTCACCGACATTCATGGGCAATCCCTGTTTGAACTTTGGTGGCTGCTGAGTCTATGGACTGGGGTCATCATCCTCATGTAGCTGATGCCTACATGGTGGTGAAAACAAGGCTGCTGGATTCCACTCCTCCATTCGCAGCTTCTGGACGGCTTCTGCCCTCTGCATCATGCCCTGGAAGACACCCTCCACTGTCACCCGCAGCCCTCCGCCACATTCACCTCATTCATCAATGAGGACCCGCTCAGTCTGCATGGCCCTACCTCAGTGCACCACAAGTTACTGTCCCGTGGCGGGGTGCCTGTGCCGGCCTCTGTGCATCCGGGGCCACTAACTCTGTGCAGCTCAAAGCAGGGACCCACTCTTCTGAAATATTGGATCACCTCTGAGACGATGACCTTGAGTCATCAACGCCATGTGTTTGTGGCCCTGAGCTGTCCGCTGCCTAAGGCCTCAAATGCGGTCCACCAGAACTCACACATCAAATCGAGTCCACTCCTGACAGGCCTGGACATCCCATCACCCCAGGAGGCACACGCCACCACCGCCAGGACCAACTCCAACCACCAACTGCCAGTGTCGAAATGGTAGTACTGGCAGACTGACGGAGTTGCTCACACCTGTCGTGGATGCCATCTTCTGCCTGATCCCCTGCCTGCGCATAAAGAGGCCGGGCGCGTGTGCCTGTAGCCAGTTCCAAAAGCTATCTGTGTGTGTGCTTGTGGTCATGATGTGTGCATGAGGGCCCTGGGCCCTACAACATTACATTGTGCTGTGTACAACGGACGCAAACCATGTCATCACAGGCAGCAGGATAGAGCTTGGAGATGTAGCTTTGTCATCAGCCACTATTTAGGTAAGAGGGGTGTACTGGGCCATCATACGGAGGATCAGCGTGGGTGTGTGGATGGTAATTCCAGGGCTCTGGACGTAGTTTAGTACAGGAAATGTGCAAATGCATGTGTCTCTGTTGCAGTGTGGGTCTCCTTTGTGAGGTGTAGGTGGTCCCTCATGGTATTTCGACACCCCTTATGTGATGCAGTTCTGAGCCCACCCACACCTGTTTGGACACCTCCTTTTGGCAATCTGACACCTGGCATTGGAATGCGATGTGTGCCTCTTTGAAGTGTTGGGAGCTAGCTGTGGTGGCGGGTGATTCCTGCTGTGTGGTCTGTGCAGGTGCTGGGGTCTCATCTATGTAGCTTGTCTGCCCTGCTACTGGGGGTGGGTTGCCTGAGATGTCCAAGAGCTGTTGTAGGGCGTCGGTGTTGAAGGTGTGGAGGTCGTCTCCAGCATCACTGATGGATTGTCTGGTCTGCCCTGCTGGAGGTGTTGTTTGACCCTCTGCAATGTAAAAGGGAGATGCATAATAATAATATAAAATAATATAAAAGTTTATAAAGCGTCTGGTTACACTAGGCTAGTGTGTCCCCGCTCTGGGGTACCGACAAGCAAAGAAGCAGAATACCAAACGCCATCCCCCCAATTCAGACCCTGACACCCATGTTGACATTGTGTTGACATTTATGTTGATGCATTTTGTTGTTGACATGCAGACTGTGTGACAATGTACATTGTGACTGTTTGGGCGGTGCTGCTAATTTGAGGGGGACAGTGGACATTTGGACTATGTGACGGATGTGAGGTTGCACATATACATATGCCTCTCACAGTTTCCTGTTCTGTTCAATGTGATTGGCCTGTTTCTGATGCAGACCCAGTTGTGTCACCTGTTCTGGAGTGTTGGTGTTGCACTTTGTGCCACATTGTTGTGGGATGTGCTGTGATTGCTATGTGTGTGTGCTGCAGTGTGCCACAGGGATCAGGGACATGATCTTAGGTAATTGTGGGTGTGCAGTGTGCAACACATCGTTGTGCATGTGTGTCATGGTGCCTATCTCCCCGTCCCCCCAGTCCCTAGTCATTACTCACCCTGTTGATGTTGTGTCTGGTCCTCTCGAGCTGTGTCCGTACTCCCACCTCCTTGCACCAGCTCCAAACAGATGACTGTGGCCTCCATTTCCTCCAGCTCCTCCTGTGGCGCAGGACTCCCACCTCCTGTCGCCGTTGCTGCCTTCCTGTTGGCAGCGGGGTTTGTGCTTGGTTTTGCTTTTCACATCATGCCAGCGCCTCTTGGCCTCCTCCATTGACCTCCTCGACACTCCGACTTCATTCACGGTAGTCAAATTGTGGGTTAGTCGATGGTAGTGTTCTGTCGCCTCTGGAACACTGATCTATTTTTCCTGCGGACTGCACCCCATCTTCCTCTTCCTCTTCTCCTTGGCCTTCCCAGACCCCGTTGTTCCTTGCTGGTGGGCTGTGGGGCTTGTGGGGTTTGCGTTCTCCTCTGCAGTTCGTCAAAGTACATCCATGTTGCTACACATTTTGGATTATAGTGCATTTTCCCGCCAGATGCATGGGATTTGACGACCTGCCACTGGATTTCGCTGCTTTTTGTATCGCAATTGGCCTAATAGCAGCTTTTATTGCTTACGTGTTTCCCATTTTTGGGCGTGGGGTTGATGTTAACACAGTCATTTGACGCGTTATCTGGAGACTATCGCATGGTACCGCCGTGTTGTGAATACTTAGTTAACACGGCATAATTTTCCCGCGATAGACTGCGATGTTGAGTGTTGAGCGTTCCTGAGAATGTTTAGATAGTTGTTTGTTGATAAGTGATTCCAAGACTTTCACAAAGAGGGGGAGGAGAGAAATCTGTCGATAGTTATTGGGCTGTTTCTGGTCTAAGGTAGACTTCCTTAGGATGGGTCTGACTATGGCCTCTTTCCAAGTTGAAGGCATGGGATAATGAAAGATAAAGTTTAGCTATACTGGGAAGGAGGGCTGGTACGATTTTAGACATACCCTGGTAGGATACTGGATCGGATGGGGAACCAGATTTAACCCTCTTAAGGGTGGATTAAACGTCTTCCTCAGTGACTTTGCGGAATTCATTGAGGATAGTAAGAGGCGGAAGGTGATTTTCCGCCAGTCTCTGTTTTTGTAGTTCGCTTGCAGTGTGGGTGGAGAGACTATGAATGCTGTCGATTTTTTCGATAAAGAAAGATGAGAGGGAATCAGCCTTTTCTTCTTTGGATCAGAGTACTGGTCCTTCTGTTTAGTTTGTTACAAATTCGGCACTACAAGTACTAGCAAAGGAGTAGCCAGAGAAATAAAATACCTCCCACTTTGAACTATACTGTTACCACTGGGTGTTTGCAAATCTTGCAATTCCAAAAACCTTCAAGGAACATCTTCAGGAAATGGTCTAGTTCCCCGAAGCAACGTTTCCTACCTTCCTTCTCTTTTCTCCTTTCAATTTTCCTACATTTCTTCTCATTTCGTTGTCCTCTCCAGCCTCTTTTGTATGCTGTTTGCTTTTTCCCTTCCAACTTTCTTTCCTTGCTTGCATTCTTTGCTCCCTTCTTTTGTGCTCTCATTCCATTTGCCTCTCATATATTTTGTTCCTCACTGTAACCATGTTTAGTTTCTGTACCACCCTTAACACCCCACCGGACAATTGTGTTATCGTTCTTGCAGTGCGATTTCTTAGTTTCTTCTTATGACTTGCGCCCTCGAAATCATGGTTCAAAGTAAAGAAGAGTCATAAAACCAATGTCATTTGTCCAGATACCCTCGCTCAAGCTGATATAGTGGGTGCTTTACTATCCCCTTGAGTACCAGAATATATAGAACAAAATATTACTCGATAAGGGAGACATGCATGGGCCTGCGAAGCTCTTGTCTTACATTTACAAATCCGAGAAAAACAAGCATTTGCAATGCAATAGGTCTCGCATTTCTGAAAGTTTGGGCTATTGGCGTTGCATTATTATTTGCAACAACAATAGCTCAAACTTTCAGTAATGCAAGACCTATTACTTTGCAAATGCTTGTTTTTCTTGTTGTTTTCTATAGTGCGAATTTAACTCAAAGTTATTGGAGCACTTTATATGAGCATCAGTTACATTACACAAGGTCACATTCATTTTTTTTTTTTTCACCAGGGGGAGATTAAGTGATTCGCCCAGAATCACAGGCTTTTGAGTCGATGCCGAGAATTAATCCCGGTTCCCCATTTCCAAAGTTGTCCGCCATAGCACCACACCCTCCTCCCAATATGCCTCTCATCATTAAGTAGAGTCTGTGATCGAGATAGTGCAAAATCATTTGCTCTCAGCCAGTTTGTGATTGCTCCCTAGTTCTAAAGCTGGGAGATGACACATGTACGCCACACACGTGGCCAGCTGGGGATGATAAAGCTCCCAATACTACCATCACGTTTTGCTTAGGTGCATAGGATAGTGTAAATTCAGTTCCCCCACCAAATCCTTTCAATTTCCACCATCATCAAGAAGCTCAGAGCAGTATTTACAAAAATGTGAAGGTAGGCTGGTCCAATACCACAATGTTAATTTCCACAGTGGGCCTTGTGGCAAAGGACAGGGATGCATGAAAAATCTTGCAACACATTATACCCTTGAGAAGCATATGCATATGCATATGATTTAGTGAAAAACATCACTGAAGGCAAAAGAGAAACCTAATGAAGGCAATGTTCCAGATATCAGTTTGGCCAGTGCCCTTTGTGTTAATAAAGCAAAGGGAATTTCTTGCTATGAAATTTCTCCTAAATTCCAACTGTTGACTATGCAGAAGGACTTGTGCTTCAGTGCTGACTTTAAGTTGTCTAGTATTCTGACTCGCCAGTATTCTGGACACAGAATTCAGGTCAATCGTGAATGGTCCAAGAAGTCGTATACACGTCTTTTAAAAGCTAGCAACTGCTATCTTGGGCATCAGAGGTGCGGAAACCCAGACGAAGCTTCTCAGTGTTAAGGTTCAGTGAACTGCATTGAAAATTCAAGAAGTTGTCCAAACACAGTACAAGAGTGGACAAGGCCCATCTGGGGAGTCAAGGTTTCCGGAAGTATTCCATTTGACTGAATGTAAAGAGAAAAGGTAGACTTTTTTTCAAACCTTGTTCACCTATCCATATAGTAATTCCTGCTTTGGATATGTTGCTCAGGGGATCCACTGCTATTCAAACTGTGTCTGCCAGCTATACACAGATCAGATGTCAGTGCTTAGCATGTTGAAACAACCTCTACTGCTGCCTCACACCATTTTCAGAGTCAGATCAGCTGTTCTTCCACAAAAGAAGAGTTTGGATTCCTTGGTATTTTTAGTAATACCTAAAATAACAGTCCTGAGCACAAAGACATAAGAATCCAACAGATACAAACAGATTAGTATTGGCATTATCTTTCTACAAGCTAGAAATTTACATTAAACTACAGACAAACAGTTGGAAAATGTCCATGTCAGTAGATTCACTAACATTAATCGTCACCAATGCAACAAAAAAATGGTGCAAATTGTGCAGCATTCCAAGTCAAGGAGGGATTTTCTGGATGAATATCTTGAGGTCGGCACCTTTATTTAGGTAAAAACGCATTTGCCTCAAGATAGGGGTAACTGTTGAGGCTGTCCGATTTAATAGCATTATATTAGCATCACATTAGCAATCAACAAAACAATGCCTTGCCATTAGACAATCCCACATGCCTGTTTCACAAACACCGAGAAACAAATTATTCAAATGAAACTGCTGGCCTTGTTGGGAATGTCGCCATGTTTTACTTGCTTCCGACACGATGCAGCATGTTGGCATGAGGAGAAACCCTTATATTGGCATTGACCCCTAGGAATGGGCCCTTTGTGGCTCGCTATCAGGAGAGCTTCTCTTTTAACATCAGGAAGAAAGACTTCAATTCAGCAGAATGCCTAACTCTAGCCCATGGACTAAAGTGGAACCTTGGCAAGATTCTCCTACATATTGATCAGGCATATTGACAGGACCAAGTTGCACTGTAAAGCTCACCCTTTGTGCCTTAAATGTGTAGATCACATTATAAAATAAGCTTTGGCAAAGCCAATAGGTCTGGTGTGGATCATCAGTGTTAAAACGAAGTAATAACGTAGACATCTCTTGTAGATGGTATAAGAAGATTTATTCACGTAGTAATCAGCAGGTATACAGTTACAAGAAGATCCTTAGTAAATCAGGTAGTCTCTGGTAAAGCCCCACCAGGATCAAGGTCTACTCTGCTCAGCCCATCACACCAACTGAATCTCCCCACATACAAAGCAACCCCAACATTCCACGTGACATCATCGCAGGCTGAGTAGGGAGAGAGAGAACCACAATGGAGAGACTGAAATGGCAATAAGAACATTACAACAATCAGCCCTTTGGCAAATCTTGTTTTGTTTTGTTATGGGTGTCAGTCTGAGCCTTAGAAGCGGGTCTTCGTCAGGACAGGGTGAATGAGTAGGGAGAGGGAAGCCTATAGAGAAAACACGTGTTTGTCCATCTAATTAAAACCAGAAAATATGTGCAGTTGCAGGGACTCTTCCCTGTGTTGTAAAAAAGTCTCACCTGGAACCAAACCTCCTCCAGTAAGTAAGCTGGAGAATCATTCATATAAGCGGCAAAGGCTAGATGGCTCCTCATCTGTGGGCAATTGATCGATCCCAATAAATGCAAAATGAAACCATTATTAATTGTGGTGTCATAATGGGATGAAAGCGCCTCTGTGGATGGTATATAAACAAAGTTCAGCTTGGATTATGTAGAAAAAGGCAGCCAGTGAGTAAAAATGAAATAAAGGTCAACGCTGTGGGAAGAACACAAGGACACTATCACCATCTTTAATCATCCACCAAAGACAAACAAAGTGAGTGTCACAAACGGGAGAAAACTCACCGAATAGACAGAACTGATCTGTGTTGTTTTAATAGGGTGGAACCTGGAGGAAAGCCCAAGTGATTTAATCAGATCAGGCTCTCAATACGTTTCTGCTCCTAGTTCAGCTTGACCCTGATGCATCAACTATTTAGCGGTGTTCAATGCCTGCCTTGCCTGCTCTGGGGAGCGACGCTGCCTGTCCTGCTGGGCGAGCCCAGGATGTGAGCAGTGTACACCGCATGTCCACTATGAGATAAGCTTGGAAAGCATGTATGCTGCAGTGAGCCTTGGGAAGGGGGTGCCTGCCATTCTTTGCTGCTGGTGGCCTGCACGCCTGTGAGCTCTACAAGCCCAGCTTGAGGAGCCCAAAGAAGCTGCTCTGTGTCTAACCCTGCAGCCTGAGGTCCAGAATCAGGTGCAGACTGCAGGGTAGACTTAGCCACCTCTGTTTCCAGCAAGGGGTATACTGAGGTAAGGAACCATCGCTACCCGTGGATTACAGAGTAGATATGAGGAGGTGATGATGACATTCTCTGGCACAATATGGATCATATCTATAAATGCATGGCCTTAGATGGAATAAACAGGAAGGAGGTCATAACCAGTTTTTCAGGGAATGTAGGCCTAAGCATAAAAAGTACTTATAATGAATAAGCTTCTCTGTGTTATGTCACATACATTCCATGAGCAATCCACAGAAAGATCTCAAACAATTTTTTAGAAATCTGTAAAGAAAAAATCCCATGAAAATGTTATTGCGATCGCTAATGCTACTAGAAAAAACAAGATATTCTAAAAGAAATAAAATGTGTTTCTAAACAGTTTCTACAGAAAACCAACCAAGTGGCATCTCTGGTAAGTAAATCTCAGAGACAACCATTACGTGGAAGCTTGAAAGAGAATACAGAAGAAGGTGCTCTTTAAAGACCTTTATAGCCTGACAAACCAGACTCCTCTAACTCCATTAGCAAACTTCTAAAGGCTTTGAGGAGCCTCGCTAACTGAGGAAAATGCGTGTGTAGTTTGGCCGAGCTACTTGGCGCAAGCTGCACATCTACCAGACTTTCACATACACTGCATGGCGAGAAATCTCATTCACCCTGCATGACAGAGAAGAGAGGTCTGAGGCTGATTGTCCTCACTGGGTGCAATGCATGAAAAACACTACCTGCTGCCTTGGGATTCATAGAGTTAAAACAGCAGGACAACCGAGGGTCTGAGTTCTCCCTGATGTCTGATAGCGTCACCCGGATTGACCATGTCTAAGCAGGCCTGTTCTAGCAGTGAGGCTGGTAGGCGCGAGGGGTGATTAGCTGATAAGAGCTGGCGACAGTGAGTGATAGACTGAAACATGATTGGCTCCCACTACTCTTGAAATTGAATTTGCGCAGGTCATATCACAGTGTTGCTATGGAGATGATAACCTCTGATATCAGGTGCGCATTCGTAGATAGGCTGCTGATGCTCTGTGATCAATACCTGCTTCCTGAGAGAAATTATGACAGATCACACTCGGGCACCAAAACAAATAGATTTTTTTGGGATGTTTTATCGCGGCTTCATGCCAAGCTTTGAAAAAAGCAGGCACCTTGTGTCTTTGTTTCATTCCTTGCCGCTATCACGAACTGTGCATCTTTGCAGGGGGATGCTTTTCTTCTCTTTGTGTCTTTACGCTTCACCGCTCGACAGTACATGTGAATATATGCTTCATATTGTACAGGTTAACTGTATTTTTGACACATTAAGCATTTTAACCTAGATGTAATTATTGTGCAATCATTACAATATTTATAGCGGCCCTTTCTATTCCTATGCTGTATTTACACGACTAAGAAATGCACATTTCAGTTTCATATACTAATCAACAACAAGCATTGGCAAAGCCAGCAGGTTTCATCTTTTTGTCCTATTGACTTTGCAAGTGCTGTTTGCTGAGGCTGTGCAGCACTGGTAAAAGCATGTTTTGTCAATGATTTCAGCATAGACTAAATAATGCAGGGAGGTGAGGAAAACACAAGGAAGCGAGGAACATGGGGTGTGGGGCGTAGGCTGGGGGATTTGAATGGTGGAAGCAGACGAAGGAAGTCGCAAGAAGGAGCACAGGGTGGCGGGGTGTTTTGCTGAGGGGTAAGCAAACAAAGGAGACATCAACACAAAGGGAAGAATGGGCCAAGTGGGCTGCAAGGGAAAGCACACAAGTGAGTGAGCCTTCTGGAGTAGTAGGAGTTTGACAGGGTTAGGAGCACATGAGGGAGAGAGCAGGATAGTCCTTGGTAGGCAAGAAGGGGCTTGCTGGGGGTAAAGTATTTGAGGGAGAGAGCAGCACAGAGCCTGGAGGAGTTTTGACAGGGGGCAAAGAAAATGAGAACGAGAACAAAATGGAGCTTTAGGCATGGTGGAGTTACACGTGAAAGAAGCAGATGAGGGAAAGCACCACAGAATGTGGGTAAAAGCTAGTTTTCCTGGGAGAGAAGCAGACAATATAGAGAGGGTGTTTCCCAGGGGCTGAAAGCACATGCGCGAAAGAGCTAAATGGAGCATGTGGGTGGAAGCATTTGTCTGGGAGGTAAGCAAACGAGAATGATAGCAACACAGAGTTGGGATAGTAAAATAGATTTGTGTGAGAAGAGACGGAAACAATAGATAAAGAAACATGGAGTGAGGTGGTGGGTTGCGGGGGAGAAGTGCACAAGAGAGAGAGACACGGTGGGGCATATACACAAGGTGCTATCGCAGAATTACCTGCACTTTATCATAGCCAAAGTTGTGATAAATTTACCCCACCAAGCAGGTGCTAACAGCACACAACACCACTTTTCCTACGATAGCAGCCGCAAAAAACATCGCCAGAGAGGACCCGTGCAACTATCGCTAATGAGATGCAGAGTAGGCATTCCCATGACAAAGGCCGCAACAACACCACACCTCAACATTCAAACTACCAGACAGACCGGCGATAAGAACACAAAACACGCGATAAGGCGCATTAGCATCCAAAATTTTACGCCTGCTCTGACCTGGTGTAAAGTCAGATGCACCACCATAGGGAGCCCTGCCCAGGGCGTCATCTGAAGGGCAACAGATACCATGGAGCCACTCATCATGCAGCACGGACCCCCAAGAGGGCCACATCACCCACCCGGCACCCCCCCGGACCACCACAAAGGCAGCGCAGATAAAGACAGTGGCCCCCAAGGAAATGCACCTGCCTCAAAGGCACAACATCTGACAATGTCACTGTCTAATACAGTCTGAAAGGGGCAACCATCCTACGTATCCTGTCCATCATAGCCTAACAGGCCTACGGCACCAATACAGCAGACAGCCAACATCCCACCCCACACCCAGCTGCTGGCTGTGCACCACCTGTTGGCCCCTGGCACACCCCAAACAACACCCTCCAGAGTCAGCGGAGTCTCACAGCCAGCCACATCCAAGACCCCACACCTGTCCTGGAAATCACCTTCACCCTGGCTCCCCAGTCCCCGTAGGGCCAACACAATGCGCAGGAACCGCAAGAGACCATGCAAGGACCATACGCCATAGCAGGATGCACCCACGTGTAGGAGGCAATCCACTGCATACATGTCCCACCTGTGCCCCCTGGTGACACAGCACACAATCAGCGCAACAGGAAGCACACGTCACACATCAATGTGCAGGCCACATCCGAACACCGTGGGACCTTCACCAATGTTGCCTCCAAATACACAGCCAGTGTGGATTATCCCTTCTCCCTCCGACAGTCCAACAGCAACCAGCTGTCCCAAGATGGCACAAAGGGAAATGCACAGCCCCTTGGCAACTTCCCAATTTAAACCCCACTCAACTCCAGAACCATGCAATCCACAACTCTGGCAATGCACACGTCACAAGTCCACAACCAAGATGCACAACAACATGCTCACCCACCAGACACGATAGACAACTCTCAATGGTAGCCTGCCAAGCGATGAACATGACCAATCTACGGCATGGCACCTCAGCCACATAATAGATGAATGTTGGAATAGGAGGCAACCAGGCATATGTGAAAAATTCAGTAGAAACATGATTGGGAAAGTACACAATGCCAAGAGTGGCGGCGAAATGCTTATGAAACCACAGTATGCAGAACCCATACATATCCATGGCAACATACACCTCTGGTGAATGGAGTGTAGTGGACAGTGGGCGCAATCATGTCACCCCAGCCAGTGGGGGTCCTTGCGGAAATGTTGCCTGTTACGCCCCACCCGTCAGCGTGAGCTGAGTGGGATGGGCCGGTGTATGCCAGGTCAGCGTAGGACTGGTAATAAAAAGGACGTAGCCCTGGGCTTTGTCCTGTTCCAGAAAGACGAATGTCTCTGCCAGGGCAGGGCCTCCCACGCCGCCACAAGGCCGATGCGTGCTCATTAGCGGAGTTGCCTAAGATCCTGTGCGCCTGCAATACCCTGGACCACAAACCCGTCAGGGCCGACCCTACGCAGCCAGGCCACAAAATCAGCATCTAGCACCGGCGTGTGCCATGGAGAGCCACCCACGTGCCAGTGTGAGCTCAAAGCCCGAGACTCCCTTCGATCAGTGAAGCATAGTGCCATACGCGCATCTTGTGTCACATCCTGCCACAAATCCTGTCCAACGCCATCCGGCGAGTCGTGCTGCCACAAGCCCTGTCCAACGCCATCCGGCAAGCCGTGCTGCCACAGACTCTGTCCAACGCCATCCGGCGAGCCGTGGATGAGGGACCAGGACAACCCTGCGGACCAGTAGGTCTCACATCAAGCACCTAGTCGCAAATCACGAATAGCTGAGTTCACACCAGTGGAAGCACGGAGAGGAGTAAGAGGAAGATGCGGCTCCGGACGGACGAAAGCCGGTTCACAGTCACAGAGGTGACCGAACACGTGGTGCCACCTGAGCTACGCAGGCAGGTGGGGCCACCAACCTATGCCTGCGACACTCTGTGGATGGCCCGTGCTGTCCGCTACCTCCAGCCTACACTGCTCTCAGCCTAGGCTGTGCTCGAGTAGGCCACAGATTTGGAACTGAACATCAAGTATGCAGAGGCAGATTACACATCATAGCACACATGGAGAGGCCTAAGAGGATGTCACCTTGCAACTTGGCGGAAGGAAAAGGATCATTGTTACGGAGGTGTTCGTACACCACTGACAACTAACCTGGTGTCACTAGCGCTGTGCATCGGGAGCCAAAGACACATGGCTGTGGGCCACAGCTGACCACAGCCTAAGGCCTACACTGAGGTCCAGTAGGTCACAAAGTCATGATTCAGCAATGGCAGAGTCTATATCAGTGCACCGGCATCATCGCAGTCTGCATCCCCACTCAGCCCCGGTGCCACTAAGTCTGTTCCCCGACATTCATGGACACTCTCTGGTCGAACAGTGGTGACGTCTGAACCTATGGACTAGGGGGGCAGTTTTCACCCTCATGTAGCTGATACAGAATTGGTGGTGTCAAAGGGCTGTTCCATCCCACCCCTCCATTTGCTGCTTACTGATACAGACAAACCTTTTGGTGTTTTTGCCCTTTAGGACACCTTTCACTGTCCCCTGAAACACTCCGAAACATACACCTCGGACAATGATGGTTACCCGCTCAGGTCGCATGGCTCATCTGACTGCACCCCAAGTCACCGTCCCGTGGATGGGTGCCTGTGCAGGCCGCAGTGCATCCGGGACCACTAACTCTGTACTGGCCATGTCCGGGACCCTTCTCCGGAGACATAGGGTGGCCCCTGAGGCGTGGGCCTTGGGCTCATCAACGCCATGACTCTGTGGCCTTGCGCTGTACACAGCCTCTGGCCCAAATGCGTCCCACCAGGGCTCACAAACCAAAGCGAGTCCAGACCGGCCCGGAAGATGCATCACCGCAGGAGGCACACTCCACCACCGCAAGGACCGCCTCCAAACGACATCTGCCAGAGTTGAAGCGGTGATCCCGATATACTTCGTGGTTGCTCAGGCCTGTTGTGGATGCCATTATGGACCTGTTACCCTGCTCAGCTCTTCAGGTGCCAGTGACTCAGTGCACCGTAGGCCTTTGTCCGTAGCTGAGTTTGTGCTGTGGAGCGGTTGCACAGGTATGTCACCTCAAACAGTGTGGGGGCCTGAGACGTTGATGGTGAAGATGATGCAGGTCTGACACACACCACCACATCTGCATCAGGAATATATCTAAGGGACACAATCTGAGACTTTTTCTGCACATGAGCGCGTTCATCTCTAGTGTTCACAGCCCAATACACTGCGACTCACAGACACTTCTGCTTGCATGTTTGGTGTTCTCTGGACTTCATCCGGCTCACCCCATGTTGCTCATCAGTTGACTCTGTATTGCATGTGTTTTCTGTTTGCGTTGCACTGTTGTCCAAGGTCCGTCCAAGTGGTTGCCAACACCAGACATTCCATGTTTAATGGCTTACATTCACCCCAAACACATCTAGCCCAGGCGTTACTGCACATGTGGCCCTGCCGATAAAGGGGCTGGGCGCATGTGCCCGTAGCCAGTTCAACATAATCTCTGCATGTGTCCCTGTGGTCTTGTAGTATGGATGTGGTCCCTGGGCCCTACGACTTTACATTGTGCGGTGTAACACGGATGCAGACATGTCACCGGAGGAGGCGGGTTGGGGCTTGGACATGCAGCTTTATCATCACCCACTCCATTTGTGAGGGGAGTGGCCAACATAGGTGTGTGACTGCTAATTGCACGCCCCAGGGCGTGGTTCTGTGCTGTGCCTGTGCATCTGTCTCTATGGCAGTGAGGGTCTCCTTATTGGGGTGTGGGTGGGCCCTGTAGGGGGATAGACCCTATGTTTCTGTCCTGGTTCGCATTCCATGGGTTCGGCCCCCTCCCACACCTGTTGGGCCTCCTCCTTTTGGCGTGCTGACACATGCCATTGGGTGCCATGAGTTGGTTGGTGAAGTGTCGTGGGCCAGCTGTGCCTGCAGGTGCTTCCTGCTGTGTGGTCTGTTGCTGGCTCGGTGTTCCCCTCTGAGTATTTTGGCTGTCCGGGTCCTGGTGTCCTGGTGGGGGGTTGCGTGGGATATCCATGGGCTGTTGTAGGGTGCTGGTGTCGACGGTGTGGTGGTCCTCTCCGGCATCACTGATGCGTTGTATTATGTGCTCTGCTGCAGGTGTTGTGTGCCGATCTGTGATGTGAAGGGGAGGTGCGTGTTGCCTTTGTGTCGGCATATATGTTGGTGCATTGTGCTAGTTTGCATGCAGACTGGCGGTGTACATTGTGAATGTTTGGGGGGTGCTGGATTCCTCTGCTAATGATTCAGTTGCTGGTAGTGTTCTGTCACCTCCATGATGCTGGTCTTATTTTCCTGTGGTCTGCACCCCATCTTCCTCTACCTCTTCTCCTTGGCCTCCTGTTGTTTCGGCACTGGGTCAGGGTGCCTCCATGTTGCTACGTACTTTGGCTTGTTTCTGGTGGATTTTTTCTGTGATTTTTATGGTTCATTTTCCCGCCAGACGCATAGGATTAGCAGGCCTGTGGCTGGTTTTCCCTTCTTTTTGTCCCGCGGTTGGCCTCATCGCATGTTTTTTTGTGTTCGGGAACTGCATTTTTGCAGCTTGGCGTTGATTTTCGCACGTACATTTGGCACATTATCTGGTGTCTATCGCATGGTACCGCCTTATTGTGAATTCTACGTTGACACGGGGTCATTTACCCGCGATAGGCTGCGATGTTGAAAGTTGCGTTACACTACTCTTGCAGTAGTTATCACACGTTTTTGTGAATATACCCCATAGAGTACAAATGGGAGTAGTGTTTTAATGATGGGAGAAGCACAGAAGGGAGAGAGCAGCACGGAACATGTAGGCTGGGCCGGTTCTGCGGGGCAGAAGCACACAAGGAAAGTTGAAAAACACATGCATTCTCATGGCGTGCTTAACAAAAAAAAACACAAAAGGTCTGTCAAACTGAGTATGGGACAGAAGTCTGTAACCTTGTGAAAGATAGCTGAAAAATCTAAATCAGACAGATGTTCGCTCAAAAAGTGAATAATTCCAAAGATGATATCTTGTGTCATCAGAAGGTAATCTAATTCCTGCAATAAGAGTGGTTCAAACAGAACAATTCATTGCCAACATTAATAAGAAATTGTACATGAGGCTTAACACAAATAATTTACAGTGTGTTGGCAAACACAAATATACAGTGTCACACAGAACATAGAGCAGGAGGAATCTAAATACCACCAATAAAGGATAAAATGCGCTAGTTTGTGGAAGCACCTGACGGCTGATATCAGAGTGCATTGTATGCAAGGCAGTCAAGACTTACAGGATAATACATCGCTCTTCTAAATGCCCATAAGCAATACAAAGCAAGCCAAAAGGATCTTCAAGGTCATCCTTCGGGTCAATATAAAAATGTATTTTGAAGCACTCAGCAAAGGTATCCATATTTACATCACACAAGCCGCTGATCTTCAATTGCCGCAGTAACATCTTCTGGAGCTGGAGGAGCATCCCATATGAACTCGCTCCAAACTATTTCACTCTTGCAACTGAGAGAGCGCAATTTGAGTAAAATGTATAAGTGCACCATATTTACATGTAAGATGCACGAATTTAGTTAAAGCACCTAGGAGTGTCAAAAAATATATAGAAATGCACATACTCACGAGTGTTTAATCAATATAGAATGCATATTTTAGAGTGTGAAGCTAATGTAGTAATGTTTAGAAATGTTAGAATGCTATTAGACTCCATGTTATGTGGCTGTTGCAGAGGAAAGTGTAATGCTGCCAAACGTAGAAATGTGCAGGCCTCATGGCAATGTAAGAAGAACGAAAATTTGCTTTTACAGTTCACATAAGATGGATTGCGATTATTTAGAATTATTGATCACACGTTAAACCTTATGTTTTGTAGAAGTGTTTCATATAAAGAGTGTAATAGGTTAGGATTTGTTTTAGTTTAAGAAATAAAGGTTCACGGAGTACAGGCCTGTTGCAAGTAATTTAGTAGGCCTGGAAAGATAAAGTTGCTTCTTTGATCTGCATGTGCTAGTTAAATTCGGGTCTCGTTAAGCATAAATTGCCGACCATGTTCGAAGTTTTACGGCTTGAGAGATAAACTGGAGGTCGGAATTTGGGGCCCTATTCATGGGTGTCTGTTGCAGGTGTGAGGGGGTTCCAATCAAGAGAGTGATGAATAGAGCTCTGTCTCGGGAGACAGGCACAGGCCTGGAGGAGGCTTCAGGAATTTCCTCGGGGGTACCGGCGTGCCGAGAAGAAGCCTGGGAAGCAAGGTCGACGCTAACAAGAAGCCCAGAGAAGTATCAGTATGGAAAAAGCCAGAACCGACACCACGTGAGAGGTGTACGTGAGGGGCGTCTCTGAGGGGCGTTATTCAACTGTAATTGTGATTTTGTATTAGGGACAGCACCCTGGGGTGGAGTTAGAGCAGATGGCCTGAGGACCCTTAGAGAGCGGATGGGTAGGCAGAGAGGGCATGACTGCGATGCACAGATTTACAAGAGAGACTAAGGGAAAGTGAGTGAACTTCGGCTGACACCTTTTTAGGTTAAGATTCTGCTAAGTAGGGATGTCACTTAGTCTAGTGTAGGGACAGTCTAACTTGAATTTTCTCTTTTTGTAAATGACGCTCAAGTTACAACTTGTGTCTATTCTTGCAAACTTGCTGATCTTCGAATTAGTTTTGGTGATATTCTTCTGTCGCCTAAGATCATTTAGAGAATTCATGTTTGTCTTGGTGCCAGTATATCTCTTGAACCTTATATTAAGTGGTTCTTCAGAGTCGTGCCAATTATTGGTTTGATTAACCTCGTAGTGGATTGCTTTTTACTCTATGGCAGGCAACAAAGATTCAGTGGACCTAGGTGGGAATTTAGTTCTAGAGTAATCAGATAAGAGATCGAAAATCCCGCCGTCCCAGTTGGTAGCAGAGGATGGTTTAGGATGGTTGCCTTCTAGAGGAAGGTGATCTAGACTAGGTTAAGATTACCCCGAGGCCCCTAGAGATCGAGAGATGACCAGCAGAAGAATCACCTGCCGAAGAAGGTGCTGACGGTGCGAGAGAAAAAGCAGCAGAGTCGGTCGAGAGTGAGTATAATAAGGGTCATGCGGTGTCAGATTGCGGTGTTTTGTGTTGTATTCGTGTTGTAATGTCATGCGGAGTTGAATGCCTGTAGTGTGATTGAGGCAGGGTTGTGAGCGCGCGCAACCTGGTGAAAATCTTAAGTTCAGAGAAGAGCTTAAGTGGTTCGGGTGTATCGGACATCCAGAGTAATTGTCGACCGTTGTGAAGGGGGTCATGAGGTATCATTGATCGCCCGCAGGACCGTGATAGGGGGAATGCAAGAGTGAATGTATGAGTAACGGACGCTGGTCAGAAGTTACTGTGTGTAAGTAACCTATCAGTTAAGGCGATTGTCTGGACGTTTACGGAAAGACATTTCGTCAGTTGAGGTGACAATTACATTTAGACTGTGGACGTACAGTCAAGAAAAGTGATCGCTTGGTCGGAAGTAATCATTTTTCAGAGTATGAATGGGACGCATACATGACCGGGAGACGAGCTGAGAAAGGAGGGGAACTGCTGCGAGAGGGAGACGAGTGACGTCAGAGAGAACCGCGCTGGGATAGGCCGGTTGGTGTGAAGCCGCGCTGTGATAGGCCGGTTGGCAAGAACCGCGCTGTGATAGGCCAGTTAGCAAGAACCGCCCTGGGATTGGTGGATTGTCATCAGGAAGTAAACAAACGCAGGGAATTAAGGATACTCGTAGATTTGATCATGAAGTGTTTTAAATGCTTCAGAGCGATCTTTAAGAGAGACAGAAAGAACTCTTATTACGGGGAAGAGGCCCCGCCAGAGGGTACACCAGCTTATTATATGGCTACAAGTGTTGGGTTGCATACCATACTGTGGATTTCTAATTGGAGTAAGATTACAGAGGGGAACGAGGAACTGACTTTTCCGAAATACGGAACGTTTAGACTAGAAGTATTGCACCAGTTAAAAGCAGTTATGACCTCAATGAGACCTCTGCCCAGGCCAACACAGTTTGAAGCCCTTAACGCGTGGATTAGGGCGGCGCACAACAGGTACCAGAACAGGCATCAAGAAAGAGTGAGACGATCGGTAAGAGCAGTGCAGGACGCCAAATGGGATGAGGAAGCTAAAAAATGGAGAGTGCAGACTATTGAAGTGGATAAACTGTACCCAGTGATAGAAGTTACAGGAGACAAAAGACCACCAGAGGAGGATGATGAGAGTGAGACAGAGGACAGTCTAATAAATAGGTTGTTGACAGACAGACCGCCTCCGTACAATAGAGGGATGGAAGGTGCTGAGCTCCAAAGAGGGCATGGGGCTGGCATAGGGGAGTATAGACCACTACCTATAACAGATTGGGAACCCACCAAAGGTGAGGAAACACCTCAACCTAGTCCAGTACAGAGAGTAGTCGGAAGGTTTGTGGTACAAAAGGTGCCAGAAACGGAGCGTGCTAAGTCCTATCAATTGCCAGACGCTCTTCAAGTACCTGTTACCATAGGTCCTATAGTATCGATTTATGACCCAGAGAAAGTACGAGAGGAGGAACAGGTACGGCTAGACAGAGAGAGAGCAGAAATGGAAAGTAGGAACAATATGATTAACTCTCGAAGGCAGTTGCCAGGACCCAGAGATCGGAGCACCCCATTAAATTCAGCAGTGGATCCCATAACAGATCAGGGGGGGTCAGAGAGGATCGATGGATCTGAGGGGACCACGGCCGAAGTCCTTTAAGCAGTTGAGAGCTGACTTGAGAGAGTGGGATGCTAACACGGGAACCCAGAGTAATAGGTCAGGAGCGGAAGCTGAGTGGGGAAGTCGAGCCGATGGAACATTGTCTCACTGCGGGGCTAGTGAAAGCGGTCAGGAGTGCGATGGCAAAAGTCAGGAGAGTAGAGGAGCTACACGTCATTTCCATAATGGAAATGGACAGGAGCAAGAAGATAGAAGTGCAGAGTGTGGAAGGGCGTCTCGTCTCATTTACAGTGAAGGAGACCGAAGGACGCAAGAATACAGAGACAGCTTTAAGTGCACTCACCATGCACCTGGCGATAGTAGACAACATTGGGATCGCGGGAACATGGGGAGTTGCGAAGGGTCTTACCATGTGTTGAGTGATACTAGAGAGCAAGGGAATTGTGAAAGCATGGGGAACAATGGAGGGTCTTATCATGCATTTAGAGAGACCGAGCAGAATAGACAGAATGGGACTGTGGGAAATAGAGCATTGTTTCACCACACACCAAGAGGGGATGGAACTGCGTGGGACCTGGAGAGATGGGAACATGGGAGGACTCCCCATAACTCCCCTGAGCCCAAGCGTAGGGCTCGGAGCTGGGATGGGAGAGATGTCAATGGGCTCTCTAAGAATAACACACTGAAAGCTGAGATAAAGGCAAGAAGGCTAGATGTAACTAGTTTAAAATCTGATTTGGATGAGATAATAGATGGCATGTTGCCTCTGGAAAGGATTGATATGTACGAGCAAGATGAGGTACTGTTTATAGCAAAGGATATTACTCGGAAGGCAAGAGCAGTACACGAGAAATTATCTGAATTGGCAGACAGGTACATGGTAGACTTGTCGAGAACCAAGGCATTACAGGGTAACCATAGGTTGCATTATTCAGATCAGGACCTCGAAGAGAGTAGGACAATTGGATTAAAAACACACATAAGGGAACTGATCACAGGAATAAGGACATGGAGAGATCTGGATAAATGGGAAGAAAGGTGGTCCAAGAAAGGAACTGTCAGGCGGAGCACAATTGTGATGTCCCCGGAGGGAGGGCTACAGAGGATGGAAGCATACCCTTTGCGAGAAATAGCGAATGGGAGCTATGTGCATGTGCCCTGGAGTAGGGGAGATTTAGCCGCATTTACCAATTCCTTTCCTAAGCTGAGAGAGAATCCCGTGGAGTGGTATAAACAGGTAGAGAGGTTTGTAAAAATCTCTAAAGTACTGTGGATTGATTTGAACACCCTATTTGATATTGTAGTCCCAGGAGACTTGTGGACGGCATGCAAGGTTAGTGTTGAATGGCCCACATCAGAACCAGAGAGAGATGCTCATACTAATGGACCGTCAGAAAGAGTCATGGAAAAATATGAAAGGGTAATGACATGGCTGAAAGAGAAGGTGCCACCACAGGACATAGATTGGGTGAAAATAGACCGAACTAGGCAGGAACCCAAGGAGACAGTCCATGAGTATTATGAGCGATTGCTGAGGACATTCAAACAATACAGTGGACTAGACGTAATGGATCCCAAAGACATAGGACAATTTGTGTCGCAATTCGTTTTGGGATTGAGACCTGATATTTGTTTGATGATTCAGCAGCATTTAATTTGTTGGCAAAACAAACCGTTAGATGAAATTTTGAGATATGCAAGGTATTGTAGTGATGAAATCGATTCGAAAGCAAAAAAACTTAAGGAGAAGCTGATGTTGGTTCAGATGCAGTCGGCTGGAAAGGGTGGACAGCAGCAACAGGGAACAGGGACCATGGGAAGGAGGTCGAATAATCAGAATAGGGACAACAAGGAAAATCCGAGACCTAGAGTAGACCTGGCTACCTTGAAAAAGACGACAAAGTGTCACCAGTGTCACCAGATGGGACATTGGAAACGCGAGTGTCCCTATAATCCTGAAAATGGAGAACTGGAAATAGAGGAGGAAGAAGTTCAGACCATTCCAGTGAAGGGGATGACAATACCCAAGGGTAAGGTGGTCAAAGGGGGGACTCTGGCTCCTCGAGCCCAGTTCCCTCAACCACCCAAAATCGCGACAGGGGGAAAGACCTATAGACAGATGCCTCTTTTTGTAGAAGGAGAAGAGTGTTACTATGTTGATCCCTTAACTGGACAGCGGGTGAGTAGAGGGGAGGACTGTACCCTCGGGGAGTTCTAGAGGTGGACCAAAGGGGACCGTATGTGGAGGCCGAAGTGGCAGGGTGTCCTACGACCTTCTTGGTGGATACGGGGGCCACTCGATCCACTCTGAGATCAGCAGTGGTTCCGGACGTTCCAATGTCGGGAGAAACAATTCAAGTGGTAGGAGTCGCAAATAGGAGAATGACTAGCCCTTTGACGGAACCAGTACTAGTGAGAATAGAGAAATACAGTGATGAACATCAGTTTGTAGTATGCGATTCTAGCCCTGTGTGTCTGTTAGGAAGAGATTTATTTTGCAAATTAAATTGTACAATATACTGCACGCCTCAGGGAGTAGAGGTACAGACTAACGACGATGATGCCACCTTTAAGGTTGCAAATTCAAAAGTATGCATAGAGATGTATCCTACCTTGACGGTGGAAGAGCTCCCTTGGGACTTAAGAGATTCTGTGTCATCTGAAGTGTGGGATTTCACTGGGGAAGAGATAGGACTGATTAAAGGAGTGGAACCAGTGAAAATCATGATAAAACCAAACGTTGTATATCCAAGAACGCCTCAATACAAATTGACTCCGGAAACGATTGCAGGGATAAAGCCTGTGATCGACTCCATGATTAAACAGGGAATACTGAAAGAAATCGTGGGTAGTCCATGTAACTCCCCGATTATGAGTTTGCAGAAACCTAGTGGGAAATTCAGAATAGTTCAGGACCTCCGAAAGATTAATAACATAGTTGTTTCATGTTGTCCAGTGGTACCGAATCCATCAGTGATATTATTTCAGATACCATTCCAAGCTGAGTGGTTCACAGTGATAGATCTTTGCCAGGCCTTCTTTTCAATCCCATTAGATGAGGAGAGCCAATTTCTTTTCGCAATTAAGCTGGAAAATCGCGTATTAACATGGTGTCGTATCCCACAGGGGTATACAGAAAGCCCATCGATTTTTAACCAGCTGCTGAAGAAAAATCTTGAAAGTCTAGTACTGCCACAGAACTCGGTTCTAGTCCAGTACATAGAGGACCTACTTGTTGCGTCAGAAACAGAGGAAGCTTGTAAAATAGACACCATCACCATGCTGAACCATTTAGCTGAAAATGGACACAAGCTATCTCCAAACAAATTACAGTACTGTCTGACAGAAGTACAGTACTTGGGTCACAGAATTGAAAAAGGGAAACGGAAGGTGTCACCAGACAGGATAGAGGCGATCATGAAAATGAATTCGCCCACGACACAAAGAGAGGTCAGGATGTTCCTAGGAATGGTTGGATATTGCCGACAATGGATAGCTAACTTTTCCCTGAAAGCAAAGCCCTTACAAAAACTGACGCACAAGGAGGTGAGTGATCCGGTACCATGGGACAAGGACTGCTTGATGGCATTCTTGCAGCTGAGAGAGGACTTGTGTCGTGCTCCTGCTTTGGGGATGCCGGATTACGAAAAGCCATTCTTACTTTACTGTTGCGAAAGAGAAGGTTGTGCTTTGTCAGTCCTAGCACAAATTCATGGAAATGCCCGTAGACCAGTTGCATACTTCTCAGCTACTTTAGATCCAGTAGCCGCAGCGTTGCCCGGATGTCTCAAATCTGTTGCTGCAACAGGTGTCAGCATTGAGAGGTGTGAAAGTATAGTAATGGGACACCAACTAGTGGTGTATGTGCCTCATTCTGTGGAACTGTTAATGACCAGGACCAAAACCCAGCACTTGACCAATAATAGGCTCACGCGCTACGAGCAAGTTATTCTTGCTGCGGAGAACGTGACCCTTAAGAGGTGCTCTGTTTTGAATCCTGCTACCTTGATGCCACTCCCTAATGATATAGAAGATGAAGAATGTGAAGATCACGATTGCCTTGATGTGACTGAACTATGCACCAAACCGAGACCAGATATTGTGGATGAGCCGTTGACTGACCCTGATGAAATTTTCTTTGTTGATGGCTCATGTGTAAGAGACAATATCGGTCAGTTGAGAGCAGCTTATGCTGTCTGCACCATTACTGGAGTTGTGGAAGCCGCTTGCCTGGAAGGAGTACACTCCGCTCAGGTAGCTGAAATTATTGCATTGACACGTGCCTGTTTAGCAGGTAGCAAAATTCGAGTTACCATTTACACCGACAGTCAGTATGGTTTCGGGGTAGTTCATGACTATGGGCAATTGTGGTCTCAAAGAGGTTACATGACCTCTTCGGGTTCACCTATTCGAAATGGGGAATTTGTACGACTATTGTTGGAAGCATTGCAAGGTCCGGCAGCAATTGCCGTTGTTAAATGTGTAGCCCATACGAAAAACACAGATTTTGTATCCCAGGGAAACAGATACGCTGATGAAATCGCACGTTACTGTGCAGAGCAAGGATACTCTTTCACAGAAGTGGAAGTGGGTGGGACACAAGAAAAGACAGAGTTAACCATGATGCTAGAAACTGTAGACACCTGGGATGATTTAAAAGGCATACAAGAGAATGCAACAGATTTTGAGAAAAAGACATGGGAAACTGCAGGTTGTGTAAAAAGTGAAATGGATTTGTGGATTTCAGCAGATGGAAGGGCAGTGTTACCAAACGAACTAGTGAATCCAATGGCAAGACAAATACATGGTCCAGTGCACCTAGGAAGAGATGCCATGTTACGGGTATTTAGGCAGACTTGGTATAATCCCAAGTTTAGAGTAGCTGCAGAAGCAGTGTGTCAGCGATGTGTAACATGTCAACAATTGAACGTAGGGAAAAGGACACCAGTTACATTGAGTCACATTGGGAGGTCTGGTGGTCCTTTCAACCGGATGCAACTAGACTTTATTAAGATGCCAAGATGCAACCGCCTCAGGTATGTTCTGGTGGTTGTCTGCATATTTTCCAGATGGGTCGAGGCATACCCTACACGCAGGTGTGACACACTTACGGTAGCAAAGTTGTTGCTTAGAGAGCTAATACCACGTTTCGGGGTGCCGGCCTCTTTGGAATCAGATAGGGGAACACATTTCAACAGCGAAGTTGTGAAGATGCTCTGCTCTGCATTGAATATTGATCAGAAGTTGCACTGTAGCTATCGACTAGAAGCTTCAGGAATTGTGGAGCAGATCAATGGGACGATAAAGTCCCGAATTGCCAAAGTGTGTTCATCGACATCCTTAAGCTGGCCTGATGCCTTGCCATTGGTACTCATGAGTATACGTAGCACACCAGACAGGAGAACAGGTCTCTCACCACACGAGGTTCTAATGGGGAGGGCAATGAGACTGCCATCAGTTCCAACTGCAACTTTGTTGAATATCACAGATGATCTGATCCTGGATTATTGCAAGGGACTTTCTGATGTCATTCATTCTGGGTCTCTTCAGGTGCAGGCTGCTGAAATCCCATCGTCCAAAGACCTGTGCCACGACCTGTGCCCTGGTGATTGGGTCGTGGTGAAGAAGCACGTCAGGAAGAATTGCTTGGACGTGCGTTGGCGCGAACCCTATCAGATCATTTTGACAACGAATACTGCTGTTAAAGTTGGAGGGCTGCCCAACTGGATACACGCCTCCCATACGTGGAGAGTTCCAGCACCCCTGGAAGAAACAGCTCCTCTCTCAGATGAAAATCCAGCTGTGGACGAAGAATCAATAGAGGGGACCAGTCAAGCTGAGGGGGTGTCGAAGGAAGCTGGGAGCGTGTCAGATCTAGTGGAAGAAGGACAAGACAACAGTGAAACTGACGTTGCCACAGAAGGAGAAAGTTGCTGTGAGTACGGATCAGACACTGATCAAGCTGCAAGCGATCAAGAGTCGAGTGTGAGGACAAGAAATAGGAGAATAAGGCGTGGAGAAGCTAGTTGGCCTGAAAGAAGGAGGAGGCCGAACTTGAAGACAACTCCAGCGAGAACCCTTGCTCCTATATCCGAAGACTCAGACCTGGACGAAGGTGCACAGGATCCAGAAGCGGAGGGTCCAAGAAGATCAAGGAGGGTGCGTGTGCCCTGCAGAAGATACTCACTCCTGAGTCGACCTACCTGGCAGCAGATGTCTTGTGCACGGAAATCCGGGAGGGTGAGGGAAGTGATAGTGACCAGCACTGATCCAATCATAACGTTGGAAGTGGCGTTGTTGGTACCTGGAGTCGAAGCTGAAGGGTTACTGACACTCACTATTCCCAATCCTCCTTACCAGAGCAGAATAAGAGAACTGGTTTTAAACAGAGTAGAATTTCCGACTTTTTGCACAACGGTATCAACACTCGAAGAGACCATCCTTCGCCTAGAACTGTTAGAATACGTGATCAGAGCTGCTGGTACCCGGGTGATTGTAGACACCTAAAGACTTTTGTAAATAAACAAGGTTGAGAAGATAACCTAGCGCCAAGTGGAAGAAGAGGAAACTTAGAGACTTTTCCATTTAGTTGACGGAGAAGGGCTAGGGTTGTCTGTTGCTATAAGTTCAAAGGACTGATTTTCAAAAAGGATTGTCAGCTTCCAGGTGTAGTTCGAAAAGACTGAACAAGAAAAGAAAGACTGTTGAAGGTACACAGAAACAAGACTTTGTGTTGAAAAAGAAACTAAAACTACACTGTCTTGAGATCATGGAGGCCGGCAACCCGAACCGTAAAGCAAAATGCATAATAGGTACACTTTTAGCAAGAGTAATTTTTCTTATAGTTTTAGTAGTTACAGTATCATACATAGTGGGACATGTAAATGAAGCGAAAGCAACAGAGGAAGCAAAGGTTGTGGTAACATCGAAACCTACTACAGCTGGTAAAAAGGGGGACAATGCAGTGAAGGATAAAGCTTTACTAGCAGCAGAAGCTCGTAGGTTGCACGTAGATGAGTCACAGGGAAACTTTAAGTCAAACGCCTATGCTAAGCTACTGTACGAGTACATTGATGCCATGGAGGCAAAGGATTGTTACGTCTGCATGCAATTGCCAGCCTCTGTAGACGAAGGTATTAGGTATCATCATCTTCCACTGACTTATGGAATTACATGTAGTTTGTTGCTTAGTATATTTTATGGACGAGATAGCTTTGAATACTATTTTTCAAATTTTGATGCTGTGTTACCAGAAGTCCCGGCTTACAAGCATATGAATAAGTGGGACTATTACAAGAGTGATGATCGATTAGGGAAATTTTTCATTCCTTGGAAAACTTTAGATACTTCACATGCCCGAAGAAATAATCTGACCTGCAAGGTATCAGAAATTGAGAAAAAGTTTATAGGGCAGGTGGATGATCGTTACAGGAGGCAGAAGATTCTGAAAGCCTCAGGTCAATGGAAAACAGATTGGACCGAGGAGGAAAAGTCACACAAAAGGAAGGGTAGTAATGGTCCAATAGCTTTAGATCGAGAACAAAGAGGGAAGTTGTGTATATATAGGGGTAAAACCTACTATGAAAATGTATTCGTGGGAGAAGTAAGTTGTGACCATGCCTTCCAGTTAGAATACTACACAAAAGATTTCTTGAAGGGAATGCAGGTGATCCCAAATGTATATTTTCTCTGTGGAAGAAATGCATACGTGAAACTACCAGATAATTGGTACGGATCATGTTATTTAGCAATTGTCTTCCCCAAAATATATCATGCTAAGGATTTAGAGATCATAGAGGGAAAAACTCAAGCCAGAGGAAGAAGGGATGTAGGCGATGCTGAGGTAGTTGGAGACGTATTTGGTGCTATGTTCCCTCTTCTAGGCTTAATACTGAATGATGTCAAGATCAGGAGATTGGCAACGGTTGTAGATAGATTATCCGCCAGTACTGCTAGATCTTTAATGCTGGTGGAGGGAGAGATGCAATCGATAAGGGCAATGGTTCTTCAAAACCGACTTGCTTTGGACGTTCTGTTAGCCAAAGACGGCGGAGTCTGTAAGGCTTTGAAGGTCCAGGAATGTTGCACTTACATTCCAGACAATTCAAAACCTCTTGAGAAGTATATACAGAACATTACTGAAATCCATCAAGAAATTGAGGATTTGTCAAAAAGTGAATGTGTGGGAAAAAGTGGGTCACGGAATGGGTAAAGTTGGAGGTTGGTTCGCCAATTTAGGGAAAAGTTTCATCTGGTACATACTGAAGCCCATCATCATAATAGTGATCTGTGTAATCATATTGTGGGGATTAGTGAGACTGTACCAATGTTATAGGTCAAATAGGTTGCAAAGATCCATGAGAGAGCAGGAGCAGAGACTAGCTGCAATTCAGGACAACCAATACAGGAGTCTGAGGGCTCTAGAAATGATAAAACGAGGGAGCATTGCAACGAGTTCTGTTTGATTCAAATCATTCCTCAAATGATAGTGTTGTGATGGTGATGACCCCTAGAGGTCATCAAAGGGGGGAACTGAGAGAGCGCAATTTGAGTAAAATGTATAAGTGCACCATATTTACATGTAAGATGCACGAATTTAGTTAAAGCACCTAGGAGTGTCAAAAAATATATAGAAATGCACATACTCACGAGTGTTTAATCAATATAGAATGCATATTTTAGAGTGTGAAGCTAATGTAGTAATGTTTAGAAATGTTAGAATGCTATTAGACTCCATGTTATGTGGCTGTTGCAGAGGAAGGTGTAATGCTGCCAAACGTAGAAATGTGCAGGCCTCATGGCAATGTAAGAAGAACGAAAATGTGCTTTTACAGTTCACATAAGATGGATTGCGATTATTTAGAATTATTGATCACACGTTAAACCTTATGTTTTGTAGAAGTGTTTCATATAAAGAGTGTAATAGGTTAGGATTTGTTTTAGTTTAAGAAATAAAGGTTCACGGAGTACAGGCCTGTTGCAAGTAATTTAATAGGCCTGGAAAGATAAAGTTGCTTCTTTGATCTGCATGTGCTAGTTAAATTCGGGTCTCGTTAAGCATAAATTGCCGACCATGTTCGAAGTTTTACGGCTTGAGAGATAAACTGGAGGTCGGAATTTGGGACTCTATTCATAGGTGTCTGTTGCAGGTGTGAGGGGGTTCCAATCAAGACAGTGATGAATAGAGCTCTGTCTCGGGAGACAGGCACAGGCCTGGAGGAGGCTTCAGGAATTTCCTGGGGGGTACCGGCGTGCCGAGAAGAAGCCTGGGAAGCAAGGTCAACGCTAACAAGAAGCCCAGAGGAATATCAGTATGGAAAAAGCCAGAACCGACACCACGTGAGAGGTGTACGTGAGGGGCGTCTCTGAGGGGCGTTTTTCAACTGTAATTGTGATTTTGTATTAGGGACAGCACCCTGGGGTGGAGTTAGAGCAGATGGCCTGAGGACCCTTAGAGAGCGGATGGGTAGGCAGAGAGGGCATGACTGCGATGCACAGATTTACAACAGAGACTAAGGGAAAGTGAGTGAACTTCTTTGGAAGTCACCACGGCTGACACCTTTTTAGGTTAAGATTCTGCTAAGTAGGGATGTCACTTAGTCTAGTGTAGGGACAGTCTAACTTGAATTTTCTCTTTTTGTAAATGACGCTCAAGTTACAACTTGTGTCTATTCTTGCAAACTTGCTGATCTTCGAATTAGTTTTGGTGATATTCTTCTGTCGCCTAAGATCATTTAGAGAATTCATGTTTGTCTTGGTGCCAGTATATCTCTTGAACCTTATATTGAGATGTTTGTATCTCCAGTTATCTTTGGCTTTATAATAAAACTTTAAAACTTATTCGTGGTAAGTGGTTCTTCAGAGTCGTGCCAATTATTGGTTTGATTAACCTGGTAGTGGATTGCTTTTTACTCTATGACAGGCAACAAAGATTCAGTCGACCTAGGTGGGAATTTAGATCTAGAGTAATCAGATAAGAGATTGAAAATCCCGCCGTCCCACACCTTAGATCTCCAAGGAGCACATTGGTATGCAAGAAGGATGCACCACTCAAGGGGCCTGCACACACTTCTAACTCCCCATCCCCATCTAGCACCCTGCCTAACTCTGCCATAATCTCCTCTGCTAATTATGTGCCATACAGACTTGCATGTATGGTCGGTTCTAACACCAGACTATTATTGACCTGGGATGAGTAGCGCCTTTAACTTGCGTCATATGTTCTATTAATTTTGATACATGCCCATCTACAATTCAATTCTACACACACTTGCATGGCACAACATTGCACGCCCACCTACCCCAGACCCCCGCCCCCCCTCCTACCCCCCCCTACTCCCCCTCCTCTCCGACTTTTGCCTTGCCCAGTGTCGCCTTATTCTGCATTTGTTACATAAATCACTGGCTGTTCCCACACCTCTGGGCTGTAGAATTTTCCAGTGCTATCAACCTTGCTCAGCGATAAACGTCGTGACACTTCATATTTTTAAATTGCGTCAATTTACGGCATAATTTAAATTGTCTTTCTATATTTGTATACTTGGTGCCCGTTTATGCTACTGCTTTTGTAAAAGATTTTAGGTAACCATACAATAAAGATGTTATATATTTACATCAGCTCGAAATAAGAGTGCATGCAGGTGTCATAAAATAAGTGTCCCCGGTACAAGGAGAGCGAGTTAGAGTAGACATAGAAAAAAAGTGCCACTAAAGAAGCATGCCTCACATCATACTATGGGGGAAAGGACCCAGCCTGCTGTTAAAAGAGTGACATAAAGAATAAGCTAACAAGCACCAAGTGAGAAGTGAAAGCAACACTGACATTATGATGAAACGCCTCAGTGAGGGAAATAATTCCCACCCAAGTTAAACCTTGCCTTCATTACTGAGCCAGTCACTGCACAGCACTATGATAACTAATAGATACTATTACTGTCAATGCATTGACAGCGTCGAGGACACTGAGATGAGAGAAAGATTTTACAAAAGCCATTTAGAGAGACTTTATGTTCAACACGAGCACCCTATTCAGGCGACGCAAACTTTCAGGCAGACAGCATTGTGATACGGAGTAATGAAACACTGTCACATTAGGGGTATTAGCAATCCCTATAATTGCCCACAGGAATCAATTAAAAGGGGCTTATTTTGGTTAATTAATGCATATTTATAATTCATTTATTTCCATTTTCATTTTCACATGGATTTCACATTGCTCACTTTATCAATACAACAACCATTGTTTCCTGGCTCATCATATCTAGAAATGCATGTTTAGTGTAAGTCGTTGCTTTGAAACCCTCCATCTAGCAACTGGCCACTACATTCACTATTATCTTTACCTGGGCTTTACATTTCTTCATCTGGGTAAATGTACTGTTGCCAAGTCAAGCAGAAATAGCCATGTTCAACATGCTGGCTGTGTAGATGTGTTGTTCAGTGTGTGTGTGTGTGTGTGAGATGGTACTGAGGTAAAGGGGGAGTGTAATGTATGGCATGGGACGCAGTTTCATTATGCACATGACTGCTTTCTTGGGGATCTACATGGAATAGTGTGTGTTTGTGTAGGGATGTGTTCCAACAGATGAATGGCTGGGTTACATAATATTTGCTCAAATATCTGCATGATTTGACAGTTTCAGCCTCAATTAAGTACGGGCAATGTTTGCCTGCAAACTAGGCTAGTAAACTGTGTCATAAAAGGGATCAACCCCCCCCCCCCCGCATATGCTGCTTATCCACGCATATTCACTCATTTGCTGTAATATACACACATTTAAAAGTCTATGTTAATGAGGTTGAAGTTCCCATTAAAAATAGCGGCAGCCTGTCCTTAAGGGCGGAGGGGGCCCGTCTCCCACCTTTTCCATCTTCAAGAGTGTCTATCATACTGAGCAAATGTCAGCCTGACAGTTATTTCTAATTTTAGGTCCACCAACCAGATGCTGTACATGTGCTAAATGCACAGGCACCTGTCTTTCTGAGCTGAACTTTGCTGGGCTGAAGATGTCACAGCCCCGTGGGCGTGACCACGTCAGCCTGGCAAAGAACTGGGGGGTCCTTCCCCTCATGACAAGTGGAGGCATCACTGACAGCCTCGGATCTGGGTGCTTCCATTTTAAGCCCTGAAGGACCAAGGAGTGAGTGTCCACCAGTGAGGCTCATCACAGAGTGGTTTGAGTTCAGCAGTCTCACTGAACCTATCCCACTCTGTGACAAGTAGGGACTTCTGCCACCCAAGAACACCGCTGAACCACTGTAAGTGTTATTATTTTTTTTTAATTAGCGCATGTCTGTATGTTTGTATGAATGTATGTGTATATGTGAGTGCGTGCTGTGAATGGATGTGTGTGTGCGTTTGCATGTGTATGTGCTTGTGCATGGTGGGTGAATGTGTGCATGTGTGCGAATGCATAGGTGGGAGTGACTGAGTGACGGAAGGGATCTACAGTTTCAATCTGTGATTTGATGATCATTTTAAGTAGGTGAGTTAAATAAATACAGACGAGAGACAACTATTAAAGATCCATTTGGCTTTGAAAGGTGAACAGGTGGAAAAGGCGAGTTTCTGCTTATATTATTATACAGAATTACACTGGAACCATAACAATATCAAGAATATATTCAAAAGCTAGCTTGATTACACTAACTCTAAGAAGGATATGAACATAATATGACGAAACAGTATGATTATGTGCAAATTATTTTATAGTTTCTATTACAGAGGTACAGTAAGAAGAATTGGATAAAACTGTTTAAATGTTGTCATATATTTTAATAGACCCTCGAAAATATTGTATGCACCTCTAGTTAACATAATTGAAAGATATTTCAAAGTACATCAAAGGGTAGTCACCCTTCAGATATCACGAAAGGCTACCATATCATATGTTTAGTCTACAAAAAGGAAGGATGAGATGGTCAATAAAGTTCTATCAGAATTGTCCCTTAGGGTATTTGAAATTAACTTTATCCTTCACCTGGAAGTAAGACATGTTTTTTTCAGGAAACAGAAGTATTTCAGCTTCCTAAAACTCATATATTGACATCTGAATTGCTATTCATCTCTCTTTCGTTTCGCCAATCCCAAAAAGCAGCATCAAAAATCAAATAAACTACACCATTATTCAGCATGATAACTACAGTAAGAATTCACACTTCTAGATGACAGGAAACCTTCATCCTGTTGATGGCGCGCAAAAGGTGGACTATGATAATTAAAGGCCAATATGGATTTAAAGAGCTAGATTATGATCTTGAATAAAAAAGAAAACATGAAAACTCTAAAATACCTAACAAAGTATAGTGAAACCTCGATGGAAACCATCTCAAGCATTTGTGGAGAAAAAAGCATTAGACCACCTTATATGATTTTATTTGGAGATTGGTTGGCTGTTTGTTTTATACACTCCTTCCTTTAAGAACGTCAGATGTTTTTTATCTGTTGGATTTAGACTAATATACTCACAAACAGCCACTGCAGTGTCTGTTAAAATAAGACAGTATCCCACCAAAAGCTCTGATGATGCTTTATCAGAACTGAGATGAAGCATCGGACCAGGAGAGCTGGCAGTTGCATGAGAGCAGGAGCTGTCCAGACCATTGATTTGGTCCTTTACACATGGTGGGTTAACGAGAGATGAGAATCTCTACAACATCTACCAGGATCTGCAGCCCAGCGGACTGGGATGGAGCCAAAAGCTTCATGAAAATGTTGAGGATGTCAGAGGAACATCTGGAGAGTGGTGTTAGGTCAGTGCATTTCCACTAACCCAACAGACAACCTTGCTCAGCATCACTCTCACTCACACATACACACACTCCGTATACACTGAAGCAGAATGGTAGGTTGATCATTCACCTGCCAAGCAGCCAAATCCTGGAACAATATCCCCCAACTCATCAGAGATTCCTCCTCACTTCGTGAATACTGAAAGTAGGTGAAGAACTGGCTCTTCCATTAGTCTTCTTGCAGGACCATCGAGAGTGTCTGTCCTCAGGCCCAGCCTTAATACATGCGTACACTCTCCTACTCAGTGCCTGGACACCCTTACAAGTGACAAGCAGCACTTTACAAATACATCTTATATTACAATACATTACAGTAAGCTTCCTCTGCTGCATTCATGCACCAAGATCTTTCCTTTGTCCACTTGCCCCACAACCTGGTTACATAATCCTGGTGGTCAGGAGAAAGCGTGGCTCATTCTGATTGCAAGAGGAACATTAAGGAAAGGAGACTGAGCCACAAGGGGCAACGTCATGAAAAGCAATGTCTGACCATCAACCTATACATTTAACGTTTAAAAATATGCATCAAAGAAATTGGCAACAAAGATAAATCTGATGGTAAGTATGTTCAGGTTTAATTAGTCACAAAGTTGATGCATTATCAGATATCTTACAAGGTTAGGGCACCAGCTGCATAGATCTATGGTGCTCAGCTATTTTTAGGAGATTCTAATAACAGTAAGATAACTCTCGGGTGTTAATTGCAGTTCCAGGCCAATTCTTAGTTTTGTCCATTTTTGACTCGTAAAGTAGCATAGAGGGTTAATATGCCTGCTGCAAAGCATATAGTCCAACATGCATCACAAATTTTTATTTTATGTGGATAGGTAACTGGGTTACTGCTTTTGACATGGAAATCCTTCTGTTACTTCCAGTTCATGAGTTGCAATCCTTCTATTACAGCACAGTGAGCTATGAACCGACAAGGAGCTGCTTGCAAACTGCAAGTCATGGGTTTAGATCCTCATTGTTTTTTTCACAATCTGTTGTTATTTTAAATTTGCAGAGAAGTGTTCCTTTAGATAGTAATAAAGTCTTGTTAGTACAGACAACCCCAATCACTTTGCTAAATTTTCAATCCTAATTTTTTGTTTTACTTGGCCATACAATCTTAACTTATAATGTCTACAAGTATAGACGATATGTGACCCTTATGCCTCATAACCCTCACTGTTTTATGTAACATTTCCTGTGCATTGATTTAACCTCTGATACTCCACACAGGGATGAGTAGTGCTTCAAAAGGATTAACTGAAAAATAAATTAGTAAATTCCATTGTTATCATTCTTTGTGTAATTACTCATACATAAAGATACATCTGGTATTTTTACAGTGCATGCACAGCTCTTAGTTGGGGTGATAGAACAATGTCAAAACCTACCTCCAAATCTTTTTTTCCCCTTAAACGCTTGTGAAGTGATATTGCACTGGCATCTGGGTGATAGGGTCCATCAGATAGTTCCCAGCCAGAGTGATATTTGTGCAAAAAAGGGCCAATGGTCCTATAAATTAGGCCTTTGTTTTGTGCCCAGCTGGAAGTGATAATAAAAAATCCCACCTGCAGGCTTCTGCTCCAAACAAAAGGCAGAGAATGTACAGGCACTGCTGAATGTTTCCCAGTTGAGGAAATTTGCAGCAAGACAAATTCAACATATTTCATTAGGTTGAGCAGATACCAGATTGGCTTCGAAATAACTGCTGAAACTGGTATCAAATCCTGACAACTTTTACCTGCTAAAATTTGTGCGGGTAAAAAGATGTGAAGCAGCCAGAAGAACATGTTGTAGATCAGCTCTAGTCCCTTGAGTCAATGGTACTTTTTCTCAGTATGAAAGCGTGGGGGGAGAGAAATTGTTAACAATGTCAATCAATCCACTTGCGGTTCTCCAGGGCCATTAAGAATTACAAACTCCCAAATAAAGTAAGTTAATTTATTACAAAACCAAAAACAACTGGATATACAGACACCTCAAAATTAGGGTGTACAAATACATTGGGAATAATACAAAGGCAAATCTACCAATGAAGTTAAGGCAGTGCAGCATACACAAGACGGTTGATTCCAGAATCAGTATACAAAAGATTATGGAAAAAATATCCAGGTTCCCCTGCATCGAAGGTTCGTGGAAATAAAGCATTAATCTGGGTGTAGAAATACATTGGGACTAATACAATGGCAAATCTAATAATACAAAGTTAAGGCAGTGCAGCATACACAAGACGATTATTTCAAGAATCAGGATACAAAAGATTATGAAAAAAGTATCCAGGTTCCCCTGCATCAAACGTTTGTGGATATAAAGCATTAACCTGTCCCTACACTAGCATTAACTTGACATCCCTAGTTAACCTCATCGCTGCGGATGATATTTTCCTCCTGTGCTGGGCCCCAATGATAATAGGTGTGGTCGTGATGGAACCATTCCGTCATCAGCACAGCTCAACAGTGACTGATGACGGAATGGTTCCGTCACCAGCATGGAAGGGGTTAAGCATTTTGCCAGGCAGGATCAGTTAAGGTGTCAGCATGTGGAGTCTTCCTTAGAAGTCTCTCCACTTCTATTGGGTCACGTAGCATGAAGCAAGGTACTAAGACAGAGCTTGTTCTAAGATACATTTCTCTCGAAGGAGCAGAGAAGTAAGGTGGCTCTTTTCCTACTTATGATACGCCCAACATCTCAGGTATCTTCTCAAAATGCATTTCAAGCCATTTGACCAGGCCGCATTCTCGTATGTAGTTTCCATGAGACAACTCCTAAAACAAAGTATTTATTCTAACTAACAAGGGCACTTCTTCCACCTGCAACATAAATGTAAGAAAAAACATAATCTAACATGCACATGGAATTTAACTATTATTTTCTAATGCAAGAGCCTCCAGGTGAAATACATTTCAGGTTTCAATATTCAGTTAACATAAGAGAAATGAACATGAGCTTTACGAAGTTACATAGAAATTAAGACATGTGTAGTTAACATTTAATCGGCACATAAAATGACAAAATTAATAAATCTATTCAGTAATAAAATGATTGTCAGTGCCACAACACAAGTGCTTTCGGTTAGTGTTCTCTGCAGTTTACATTTGATTGTCTACAGAATTCTTCATATACTCTACGTTTTGGCCTACACATGTCACATTCATGTAATTACATTACAAGAACCTAACACTCAGGTTAACATAAGAAAAGATTATATGCGGATGCAGCCTACACATGTGATTATAGTGCACCCCTACAATGAAAATTGGATTTTGCGCTACAGCAGTCGTAAAATGACTGCAATTCTTCGAATCTCAGTTCTGACTCCAACTTAGATTGGGGACAGATTCCAGAACCCTACAAGGAATGGGTCCCTAATGTTTTTTTTTTCTCTCCAAATAATTGTTATTTATTTTCACAGGATTATTACAGTGTTTCAGTATTGCAGTGACACCACACTTACATAGACTCACATTAACATACAGAGGGAGTCACCAACTCCCACCAACACTCCCGAAGCTACCCATCATCTCCACCACATGTATTTCTGTTTTGTGGAAGTATCAGCCAAGAATGTATTTAGTACTGAAGTTAGACTGTGTCAGTGTGTTGTTCAGAAACCTGTCTCTTCCCCTAGATGTTCTAAAGGCCGGCCGACTATGTTCCCCCTCCTATGAACCACCCTGCAACGCAAAGTATCTAGGATCCCAGCGTTCTGTTACTTCATACCAGCTCCCAGATCCGCACCAGCACTGCCTGTCTCGTTCAGTTAGCATTAATGCCCGTGGGCCCGTAATACTACTGTCCCTTCCTTTGTTACATACATATTGCACATAGATAGACATGATTGACAACATGATCAGGATTTAACTCAATGAACACGTGGTACTAGACCACGAAAGGGTAAAATGTGACAAACATATCTAGAAGAAAATAGAAAATCTAAAGAATAGGTAAACTATTAAGTACAGCTAGAAACTTTTTTAAAGTAGTTTTTAAAAACGCTCTTCGTGCCCTTTGTAACAGCTGTAATTAGCAGGTGGGACTATTGTCCAAATATCTGGCAGTGTATCCGTGAATGACGAAAGAACGAGCTCTCCCTGTCCCGACTGTAACTTGGAAACTACAGACCAGGGGCCTTATTTATGAAGGACTTGCGCCGCCGGTGCGTCACTTTTAACATGGGAAAAAGTGACGCATCGGCGGCGCAAGTCCTTCATAAATAAGGCCCCAGGAGCGGGACATTCACAGCACATTTTCTGTGGCGTGCATACAAAACAGGCTTACTGTTTGTTCTATGTTCTTTCAGCCTTTAATGTATAGCCCTAAGCTCTTCGTTCAGGCTGCCCGCATGATAGATTTAATGGACCAAACGAGAAAGGGCTAAATGGCGAATTAGGGGATTAAGAAGTCATCAAGTGGTACTTAGAAGAAAACAGTACATCATTGTCAAAGGTATTCCTCGAACACTTCAAGGAAATGGTCAGGGGAGGGCAATTACACTGTAATAGCCAGACCAGAAGAAACTAAACAAAGACTACCACTTCATTCACAATGGAGTACCCTATAGCTAAAGTAACTACAGCACAATAAAAGTGCGTTTTATATGATCAAGAAACAACTGCAATAAATACATGATACGTGACTACTAACCTTGGCAGGACCAATGAGCAAGCAGCCGCACGCAAGTCCAAAAGATGCAGATCTATTAGAAACAAGTGAACGCAGTGAAAGCAACACACTGACATAGGATGTATGTTCAAAACATATATACCAACAAGCATCTGCAATACAACACACCTCCCGTGTTACACCAAGTGGCTACTGCTAATATATATATATATATATATATATATATATATATATATATATATATATATATATATATATATATATATATATATATATATATATATATATATATATATATATATATATTTTTTTTTTTGTACCAGATGGCCACCACATTTGCACAGGCAGTCATGGCAGTCATTCAGGAATGATTTTACTATAGTAAAAAAAAAAATCCAAGATGACCACCGTGCATGTATGTGCACACACAGTAGCCATTTTAGAATGTTTTTGGCTTTATACTTAAGAAAGAAAAAAATTCAAGCATTGCTGCTCCGTAAGCATGTACAATGGTGGCCGTCTTCGACTGGTTTAAAAATGATTTTAGGCTGACTGCCTTCCGATACAGAAGTGGGTGGTGTATGAAGCAAGAGGCACCTTAAAGGAGCAATTGGCTCTGAGGGGGATCATCATATTTTAATTATGAGAGCAGAGGCAAGAAATGAGCAGGGGAGCAGAAAGAGCCGAGAGATTGACAGGAAAAAGTCCCTGTGCTCAGTAAATCAAGGTGTCATGTCAGCAGTTGAAGTACACATGCAATCCAATCAAAATACAATGAGACCAAAATGATAATTGGGAAGGACATACAAGAGAACAGGGCGGAAGTCCAGCGATGAGCCACTTTTAATGTATGAGGCCCTTGGAGTTTTGTCCATTGGAAATACTGAGCGAGCACACGTGGGAACTGCTGAGGAAAAAGATAATGCCCAAATGTTATACCCAAAAAGGTTTTTGAGGAGTAATTCTGTCCCACCAGATTTACCTATGCCCACTCTGTCAATCATTCCTTGGGTTAGGAGACCATTACTCGGTTGTTTTTGCTCTTCCACTTGTAATGGGTCCTTTAGTCGTCGTGTCCTCTGATTCATAACATGGTTTTTATAAGTGTTGCTTGATATGAGACTAATGAGTAGTGCAAAAACTGGGTGCCAGCATGCAAAAATAGGTATTATGTGTATTGCAGCATTCTTTGGTGCTGTGATATAGAGATTAGCATTATTGTGACCAATTCTGCAACTTTACAATTCAGCTGTGATAGTAAGTGAAAAGAGACAAGGTGTGTATGTGATAGAAGCGGGAAGGTGTGTATGTGATGACAGCAGGAATGTGTGTATGTGATGACAGCGGGAAGGGGTATATGTGATAAAAGCGAGAAGTTGTGTCGGTGGCAGCTTCTCCCACCCCGCTTGGCGCCGACCTTGCATTGATAGCAGCCACGCTGTGCTAATTTCAAAATTCTCGAGGCGGCTAGAGATATTGATTTTAAAATTTACCTGTCACCATAGTGATTGTTTTTAAAATTACTACTGTACAATTGTGTACCTGTTAGCTATTTAGCTGCACGCTGTACCTAAATATCCACTTACCTGCATTCACATAGGGTTTTAGAAGTGGGACTGTTCCTTCTGCCTCCTGACCCCTGAACCGGCACTGCAGCCAATCGCGGTGTGTGGAGGGCGGGGCAGAGACGGGACACACGGAGAGTCGAGCGGTTAGCGCTCTAGACCTCCAGCATTTCAGGGCTATTTAGGCGGCGAGGAGGCAGGCGCATTTGCGGTAAGGAGTCGGTGGCAGCTTCTCCCACCCCGCTTGGTGCCGACCTTGCATTGATAGCAGCCACGCTGTGCTAATTTCGAAATTCTCAAGGCGGCTAGAGATATTGATTTTAAAATTTACCTGTCACCATAGTGATTGTTTTTAAAATTACTACTGTACAATTGTGTACCTGTTAGCTATTTAGCTGCACGCTGTACCTAAATATCCACTTACCTGCATTCACATAGGGTTTTAGAAGTGGGACTGTTCCTTCTGCCTCCGGACCCCTGAACCGGCACTGCAGCCAATCGCGGTGTGTGGAGGGCGGGGCAGAGACGGGACACACGGAGAGTCAAGCGGTTAGCGCTCTAGACCTCCGGCATTTCAGGGCTATTTAGGCGGCGAGGAGGCAGGCGCATTTGCGGTAAGGAGTCGGTGGCAGCTTCTCCCACCCCGCTTGGCGCCGACCTTGCATTGATAGCAGCCACGCTGTGCTAATTTCGAAATTCTCGAGGCGGCTAGAGATATTGATTTTAAAATTTACCTGTCACCATAGTGATTGTTTTTAAAATTACTACTGTACAATTGTGTACCTGTTAGCTATTTAGCTGCACGCTGTACCTAAATATCCACTTACCTGCATTCACATAGGGTTTTAGAAGAGGGACTGTTCCTTCTGCCTCCTGACCCCTGAACCGGCACTGCAGCCAATCGCGGTGTGTGGAGGGCGGGGCAGAGACGGGACACACGGAGAGTCGAGCGGTTAGCGCTCTAGACCTCCGGCATTTCAGGGCTATTTAGCCACTCGTCGGCCCCAGCGCGCAGGGTGGCGCCTATTCCTGCCCCTAAGACTAGCCAAAGACCAGCCCGTCTGCGCCCGTCCGCGACAGGACGGGGCTAGGGGCAGGAGGATATGGCGATCTCCCCTGTCATCTTGGAGACCCCCTGCACTAAGCGGCTTACATATACTCCACAGGTATTAATTGGCTTACGTAATCACCTACCGGCTGCTTGTGATGCAAAGATAGAAACCCACCTAGAAGGACCATTTGCGTGCCAGGCATGCCGCACACAGTTCTGCCTTGATGTAGAGGAAACTGGTCAACAGCGGGATCCAGCCGCTAGGCTAATTACAGTGCACAAAATTGTCCCTGGAACTATCATAGTGGACAATCCCCCTTAGGGGAGCAAAAACCTGCTCTGTAATACACGATCGCTAGTAAAGCATGCCATACAGGTCTGGGATCTGATATCAACAGAGAAACCAGACCTATGTTTCTTAACGGAAACTTGGCTCAAGCCTCACTTAGTCCCAGCAATCACACTAGGCATCCCGATGGGATATAAAATAATCAGAATGGATCGCCCTAATAAAATAGGAGGGGGGGTGGCTATTGTTAATAGAGAGGAACTAAATATTACTACTCTGGAGGAAATCAGCACCCCACAGATGGAACTACTGATCTTTAAACTCAGTTCCACATCTAGGGAACATAGAAAGGGCGCTTTGGTATATCGCCCTCCAGGCCCGAGTGGGAATTTTTCCATTGCCCTCATAGAGGCCCTAGCACCATTTGTAGAGGAAAATCAGAACTTCCTGCTAGTAGGGGACTTCAATATGCACGGGGAGTTAGAAAAATGCACGGATGTTAGAACCCTCCTAACAGATCTTTATTCTTTAGGTCTCAGAAAGATTAACCATGGACCCACACATGAGGCAGGCCATACTTTGGACCTAGTGTTTTCCAACTCACCCCTAACTACATGCACAGTATCTACCCAGGTAGAATGGACTGGCCATTTTATATTAAAGTTCTACACCGATGCCATGGATAAGCCATGTATACAGACCACCTGGCTAGTAAAAGAAGACCCTGGCATAAATTAACGGCGGATACTTTTAGAGAGGTGTATAAAGCCCCCCTGCCCAATGACTACTCAGGAGACATGACCACTGAGCTCCAGCGGTTTAAGAAGACAGTTAGTGAAGCAATAAATTCCACCATCCCGCTGAAAACATACAAACCCCGCCAGGCAGATAGACAAGAGATATGGTTCTCCGAAGACCTGAGACTGCTGAAACAAAAAACCAGGAAGCTGAAAAAAGTATGGAGACAGTCTCGAAGGCTGGACGATAAGGAACACCACAAAACCTCACTTAGGGCTTACCACAAAGCCATTAGGGCAGCTCGGAAAAACTACATTGCTACACAACTAACAGAGGCTGGGAAAGACTCCAAAGTGCTGTATAAAATCCTACAAACATTTACCAGACCAGCAGCATGTGAAATCATAGAGGTTGCATCCCAAGATCTATGTGAGGAGATCGCTCTATTCTTTATGAAGAAGATTGATACAATCTATGAAAAGATAGTAGCCTCGAAGGCAAGTGAGGTAGCCGAAATCAACCTTTCCCACAACAACATACAACAGAAACCAAATTCCCGCTGCCTTAAAAGCTTTCCCCCTATCTCTTTAGAAGAGGTCACTGCATTAATCACTCAGATTAAGAGTGGTAGCCCTCAGGACATCATCCCAGCCCGCATCATGCCTATGTTGGCAGAAGTCCTTGGGCCAGGAATTCAACAGCTAATTAATCTATCTCTTAGTACTGGAGAGGTCCCGAGAGACCGTTGAGGAAGAACACCGCTATTCCCTGGACCGAATTTACCAATTTAAGACCTATCTCTCTTCTCCCCTTTATGGGCAAAATCATAGAGAAATTTGTCAATAGGCATTTGTCAAAATACATCGAAGAGACAAATGGACTGGACCCCTCCCAGTCGGGTTTCAGGCCAAGACACAGCAACGAGACTACTTTGCTGTCAGTCGCAGACGATCTACACATGTTCCAGGATAAAGGCTACTCTGTTATCCTGGTTCTGTTAGATCTGTCTTCGGCGTTTGACACTGTGTCATATGACATCATGACCACCAGGCTTGTTAACATCGGCCTGGAAGACAAGGCTCTGGCCTGGTTGAGGAGTTTCTTGACAGATCGCACCCAAACAGTCACCTTGGGTGCTTATCGGTCAGAGGAGTTGGGAATCTCGAAGGGGGTGCCACAGGGCTCTTGTTTGAGCCCTACCCTTTTTAACATCTATGTGGCCCCCCTAGCGAACATCATGAGATCCCATGGGTTCATCCCTGTGTCATATGCGGATGACACCCAACTCCTCTTTCCTTTTAAATCCCTCACGGATGAGGTCAGGAACTCCTTTTCCCAGGGAATGAAGGCAGTGGCCCACTGGATGGCATCTAACCTCCTGCAATGCAATGTTGCAAAGACGGAGGTGATGCTGTTCGATGAGGCCAAACTCCTGTGGTCCCCCGACTGGTGGCCGCAAGATCTTGGCCCAGTCCCTGAGCCCAAGCAGGTGGTTAAGAATCTCGGTGTTCGTCTAGACCAGGAACTTTCTCTCAAGCAACATGCCAATCAAGTGGTGGGGTCCTGTTTCCACATCATTGGGATGTTGCGGAAAGTATTTCCTCTGCTTCCTGACTCAACCAGGAAAACCTTAGTACAGGCCTTAGTGTTGAGTCGCTTAGACTACTGCAATGGGTTACTTCTTTCAGCTAACGAGGGAGTAATCTCTAGATTGCAGGTAGTTCAAAACACCGCAGCTCGCCTTGTTCTAAACCGGCCCCCCGCACCTCCTCCAAACCCCTTTTGACCACTTTGCATTGGCTTTCCATCAAACAGAGGGTGAAGTTCAAGACCTGTTGTATCATACACAAGTGTCTTCAGAGGAAAGGCCCCATGTACCTGTCTAATAAATTCTCTCTCTATGTACCCTCGCGATCCCTGAGATCTAGCGAACAGGCTCTGCTGCGGGTACCTAGAGCAAAAAAGGCAAGACAAGGCGATAGAGCACTTTCCATTGCTGGTCCAATGCTGTGGAATACCCTCCCACTTTCCTTGAGACTCTGTAAGGAGCACTTACCCTTTAGGAGACAGCTAAAAACATTTCTATTTCAAAATTAATATGTTACACTGCCAGTACTGTTTATTTGCAATAAGGCTGCCAAAGGCGCGGAGATACTCCGTCGGGACGTGATCCTAGCGCGATACAAACACTCAAATAAATAAATAAAAATAAATATGTGATAGAAGCGGGAAGGTGTGTTTCTGATAGTAGCAAGAAGGTGTGTATGGATATGTTTGGCAGCAGGGAGGTGTGTATAGGATGGCAGCAGCAAGTTGTTTATATGATGGTAGCAGGAAGGTGTGAAGAATGGCAGCAGGAAGGTGTGCATGGATGGCAATGGGAAGGTGTTTATGTGATGTCAGCAGGAAGGTGTGTATGAATTGCTATGGGAAAGTGTGTATGTGACAACGGCAGGAAAGTGTGTAGCTGATGGCCGTGGAAAGTTGTGTAGGATGGCAACAGGAAGGTGTATATGGGTGGCGGTGCGAAGGTGTGTTTGTGAGGCAGCAGGAAGGTGTTTCTGGGATGACAGCGGGAAGGTGTGTATGTGATGACAGCGGGAAGGTGTGTATGTGATGACAGCGGGAAGGTGTGTATGCGATGGCAATAGGAAGAGGTGTAGAATAGCAGCAGAAAGGTGTGTGTGTAATGGCAGTAGAAAGGTGTGTATGGATGGCAGTGCTAAGGTATGTTTGGCAGCAGGAAGGTGTGTATAGGATGTCAGCAGGAAGATGTGTATAAGTTTCCACCTTTCCACTGCAGTGATTCTGCAAACAAGTGTCTGCAGCCTCACCGTATTCAAATTAATACGCTATTAAGAGATAAGTAGCAACTACCAAACATGACCAATTTTCCAGTGTTGTCTCTTAGTGTTTTGTTGACATTGCTGCTGTTAAGCTCATATCACCACTCTCTGACACTATGTTCTCTTCTTGGATAGAAACCTCTCTGAATAGAGTCCTTCCAAAAAAACCCTCTCTTAAATCCCGGGAAAAAAACACCTTACCCTGGTTCACCAAAGAGGTCCGATCTCAAAAAATACTCTGTAAAAACGCGGAAAGAACTTGGAGGAAGGACTATGACCCTAACAGAAAGAGGGTGTACAAACTTACAATTCTAAACTATAAAAAGGTCCTTAAAGCGGCACAAGTAGCCTTCTTTGAGGAAAAGATAAGTACCGCGACCAACTCACCTAGAGAAACTTACCAAATAGTGAAATCACTTTTAAAAATCCCTGAGCCCCCCATCTTGTGGACCCCTCGGACAACCGCTGTAATGAGCTAGCAAAATGTTTCAACCAGAAGATCCAAAACATTGTGAAACAACTCCCCCCCTCAACCTCACCGACCCATCCGACACGCCCCCGCTGCCATCGCAGGTTCGCGTAACAGAGCTGAAGGTGTTTACTCCTCTCACGGAGGACACCCTCCTACCAATCTTTCAGTCAATAAAGAGCGGCTCCCCTGAAGACCCTAAAATTGGTCGCTCCCACCATTCTTGTACCCATGATGAATGTGATCAATTCTTCCCTGGCGCAGTGCACTGTCCCTCCAAACTGGAAGAAGGCTGTGGTTAAGGCCTTATTGAAGAAACCCAACCTTGACCCCCCTGGACTTCAATAACTTTAGGCCGATCTCCCTCCTGCCTAGTACCAGCAAGGTGGCAGAAAAATTCATAAACGGTCAGCTGTCCAATTATCTTGAATCGAGCGAACTATTGAAACCATCTCAGACAGGATTCCGGCCGGGCCAGGGCACAGAAACAGCTATGGTTGCGGTTGTCGAAGAGGCCAGGAAGATCATCGATGCGGGAGGATCAGTGGCAGTGATCCTCCTGGATCTGAGCGCGGCCTTTGATACCGTGAATCATCGTACGTTGGTCCAACGGCTCAGGGATGTGGGCATCTCCGGACTTGCACTGTCATGGCTGAGATCCTTTCTACACAGCCGCTCGTTCCAGGTGGCGGAGGGCAGGTACACCTCGGAGGTGACCCCAATACACTGTGGAGTCCCGCAGGGCTCATCATTGAGCCCTAAGCTCTTTAACGTATACATGTCCCCCTTTGAAGAAATTGTAACCCCCTACGGAATTAAACTGCTGACATACGCTAATGATATCCAGCTCGTCGTGTCTCTTAGCCAACAGGATAACTTTGTCACCGATCTGTATTCTTGCCTGGGAGAGATAACTAGTTGGATGAATAAATCCCACTTAAAACTCAACGGTGACAAAACGGAGATACTGGTCCTGGGTAATCAGTCCCTTTTCCGCCCGGAGACATTGTGGCCCCCTTGCATGGGCCCTCCGACTCCAAAGGTAGACATCAAAAGCCTGGGGATCTGGTTGGATCAAGGGCTCACACTTAACACCCAAGTAAGGAAAACGGCCGGAGCCTGCTATGGACTCCTCCGCACCTCCCGTAAAATCCTGCCCCTCCTCCCCGTGCAGTCCAGGAAGCTCCTGATTCAGGGTCTGATATTGGCCAGATTGGACTATGGAAATGCCCTTTACTTGGGTGTACCCAAGAAAGTGACAGCCAGACTGCAGGTGGTGCAGAACGCGGCTGCTCGGATTCTTACAGGCATCAACAACCGCTGCTCGGCCCTTTGAGCACTCCACTGGTTGCCAATATGCAAAAGAGTGCAGTTCAAAGCTCTCTGCATGACTCACAAAATTCTGCACGGTAAAGCTCCTCCCATCCACAACTAAGAGAACACTTCGGTCCACGAACGCACACCTGACCTTGATACCGAAGATCAAGAGGGCGCGATCTGGAGGCCGTTTGTTCTCGTACAACGCCTCCAAATTGTGGAATTTGCTCCCCCTGGACATACGGGCCCAACCCAATCTTGCCTCATTCCGCAAAAACCTAAAGACCCGGCTGTTCCCTTAAGCCTTTTCCTACCAATTTTGCTTGCTTCTATCAATTAGCGCTGGGACGCTCACGGGCAGCCATGTGCTCTATAAATCTGTAAATTTTAAAAATTCTAAATTCTCTACCACTTTCAGTTCAAAGGGCTTCAACATGGGGGTGCGTGTGGGTATCCAGAAGTAGTAGCTGCTAGTCGATAGGGAATCCTTTGTTATTTTGGCAGGCGATCTCAACTGCACTTTTAAGCCATTTTCTGAAAGAGATATGGACTTCCAGGCAGAAGAGGATAAACTCTGGAAGATTCCACCCTTAGAAATATCTCATATTAAGAAAGGGACAGAAGCGGCGCTCCATTGGCTGGGATTCTGCCTTGAATGGGGATTGAGAGCCGCTAATGGGCAAACCCCATCTGATAAACAAGGGAAGCACACTTTTGATAACGGACATAGGACGAATAGGATTGACTACTTTCTTATCAAGATGGAATACTGGTCCTCTCTGGTCGATATGATGGTGGAGGATCGCCCAGAAAGTGACCATAACCCCCTAGTACTTAGGTTAGCTCTAGATGGTAATTACAGCTTGGGAGCTCCCCATAATTGTGCTACAGCAGATGTGTTCCTGGAGAACAACAGCAGAAGGGTACAGTGGAGTAGAGTAGCTCAGGAACCGGCGACTTTAAGTTTAATTTCACGGAAAGTGGTGGAGGCGTTGAACGTCATGAAGACAACGTCTGAGCCAGCTGAAATCTGCGGGCTACACGATAACCTTTTCCTTTTTTTGAAATCACTTTTTACAAAAATTAATACCAAATCTGGGAAAAAAACCTGAATACCTTTGGGAGGGGGAAAGTGGTATAACCAGTCGTGTCGCAAAGCCCATAATGACTTACTTGCAGCTCTTAAATCGCGTGACAGTGCTGGCATACGTAAGTCTAAGCATGAATATAAAAGTTGCCAGAAAGAGGCCAAGTTGGCTTGGGAGGATACATTTTGGCAGGATCTCTATGAGGCAAGCTTATCCCCTAACCAATCGAGGTTTTGGCAAGTTCTCAAGTGGGGGAATTCCTATGAGTCTCAACTTCCCTCCAACTACGTAGCTGAAGAAGGATGGGTTGCACATTTCGGGGCTTAATTTGGCAATCTTGGATCTATAGTAGTCCCTGTTACAAGGTTACGGGAGGCCCCCATAAGAACCCTGGGTCACAATCCTCTCTTTGATCGTCTAGATGTGGAGCAGGCCCTAAACCAGACTAAAGGTGGGAAAGCTCCCGGCATAGACTGCATTACTTCAGATCTTTTTAAATCAGACCAGGCAGCTTGGGTCCCTTATATACTGAAGATAGCTAATGCGGTAGCAGAGGGCGCCCCAATACCAGACTCCTGGCAGGGGGCGGAAATCATCCCAATTTTTAAAAAGGGGGATCACTCCCTGCCCATTAACTACCGTCCAATCAGTCTCATAGACGCCATCCAAAAAATCATCTCTCGGATGGTGCTATTTAAGATCATAGCATGGATGGACGAAAAGTCTATTCTATCACCACTACAGGCCGGCTTTAGGCTGGGAGTAAGCACTATAGGTCAAATCCTGAGATTCTTATTAATCTATTGGAAGGTGGTGGTTCTAAGCGAAGGTGTGATTTATGCGGCCTTTGTGGACCTTAAGTCCGCCTTTGACTTGGTACCAAGAACCAAATTGTGGGAGGCCCTGTCTCAAATGGGTGTCCCAATGGACCTGCTGGATCTAATTATAAGATTCCATGAGAAGAATTACGCACAGGTCCGTTGGGGCATGCAGGGCCAAGTTACTAAAAAGTTCCCAGTGACCCGAGGTGTCCGCCAAGGATGCGTCCTTGCCCCTACCCTTTTTCTCCTTTTTATAAATAGAGCCGTTGATTATTTCTCGGACACTCCCACAGATGCTCCTAGTCTGGGTGGTATGAAGGTTCCACTTTTAATTTTTGCGGATGATAAGCTTTTACTTTCAAAAACCCAAAAGGGGCTACAATTGGCACTTAACAGATTTATAGAATTCTGTGATGCCAACGACTTACAAGTCAATACAAGCAAAACCAAGTTTATGGTCTTTACAAAAAATAGACCTAGATTGGGACAGGTTAATCTTAATGGTGTAAATTTGGAACAGGTATATGAGATGACTTACCTGGGGGTGGTTTTAGACCATAGATTAAGATGGTCTGCTCAGCTTGACGTATTGTCATTAAAATTCTCACAGCTGAGTGGGACATTGGTTAGGGAGCAGAGATCTTCCTTAACCAAGAGAGTGAGCCCAGCACTCAAAATATACAATATTAAGATTAGATCAGCAATTGTATATGGAGCGGACCTATGGGGTTACGCCAACTTGTCCCAACTTGAGAAAATTCAAAACAAATTTCTACGAAACTTGGTGGGTCTCCCTCAATCGACCCCTATGCTCCCTTTAATGTTGGACTTGGGTTGTTATCCAATAGGGGAACTAGCCAAATTGAGAATCATCCAATTTTGGAGGAGAATTTGGGTAACTCCTGAATTGGCCTCCTTTGCTGAGGGCATAGAAGACCTCAGACGAATAGTGGGTAGTGGTAATCTCCCTTGGTTCAAAGCGATCAAATCCATCCTGTCAGATTTGGGCCTTATTCAGCTATGGTCCGACCCTAGGACCAGTGTGTTTTCCAGAAAAAAGGATCTTAAAGACCAGTTTTGGGCCGCTTATAGACATAGACTGATTATGGAACACAGTTCAACAACCCTCTCCGGTAGATTTTTGAGCCATAAAGTAGATACAAGCTTGGAGAACTACTGGGATGCCATCTCAAAGAGCACTGACAGAAAACTCTTCCATCAATTCAGAGCAGGAACGTTACCCTTGTGGTCGTTTACCCACAAATGGAAGGGGGGTGCAGGGGATTTATGCCCATGGTGTCAAGATCAGAAGGAAACTGTGAGTCACCTCTTTTTCGTATGCCCTGCATATGTTGGCCCACGGAAAAAATGGCTAAAACCGATTTGCCAGAAGTTTAAGACGAGAGGGGCAGTGGAAGCTCTAAGGTTGTTAGGGACGATAACATCCCTCCCGGTGGTCATAGCAGTAGCCACATTTCTAGGCTGGTCCTGGCTAATTAGACCTAAATATATACATAGCATTAGCTAGTCTGACAGTCTATCATTTTTACTACTATTATTATTTGTATTATTGAACATCAAGTGATGTACCGTGTATTATGTAATTCATGCTTTATATTGGTTTTTAATGTTTTATTGTGTGTTTTATTCTGTGATGTCTTTTATGGTTAATTTTACCGAAATAAAGACTTATGAGTAGCTGCTAGTCTGTCCTTACTCTTCAGCCTCTTGCAATGCTCTTGGTAACCTTGTGACAGAGAGGATGTAGGCATCGACAGGAGCAGAAGGTCCTGCTTACTTTCAGTAGATGCCTCTACATGAATCTCAACTCAGTGATATCTATGTGGTTAGAGTATTTATGATAGCACTTCAACTACCACAGGCATTTTGATGAAAAACGGTCCAAGGGCTTGAATCAAAAGAAAGAGCTCTGAACAGTTTCCAGCACAAGAGAAGGCCTGTATGCCCAGGTTCATTTGGAGAAGCAGTTAGCACATCAGAAAAATGTAATTGTTCCTTTACCCAAAGCATCACTATTTATAACTCTAGTAAGATGATATTTAATACCATAGAGAAATGAGAAAATGCAGCATTTTAATCAAAAAAATTATGGTGGGCATCGTGAGTGGATAGATGTGGTGGAGCCAAGTTTTTTCATGCAGATCATATGCTCTTCTCCCATTTGGCCACATGCAAAGATGTAGGCAGGCCCGGACTGGCTCTACTTGGCACTGGGAATTTTCTCGAGGGGCAAGGAAGGTGGGAGCTGGCTTTACTGCTGGTGGGGGGCAATTTTACTACTGAAGGTTGGGCCGGCTGCATTTCCTTCTGCGCTATAACAACAAACAAAGCAAAACAAATTGTTTTAAACCATGCCCTGCCAGACCACGCCGAGTCAAAACCATATGTTTTTATTTTACATGTCGTTGTCTCATGCCTCCTGAAAGACCACCAGCAGCACTGACCTTTTGGGCTTCATAAGAAAGGGGCGTGGGGTGGGGTGAGGGGTCTGCGGTTACTTGGCTCAGAGAGTCAATTAGCATATGATAAAGACTTTTCAAAATGTAAAAAAATAATATTTCTTTATGAAGCGGCATTTCCGTTTAGTATATTAAAGTAGATAATTGTATTCAGAGGCAATTGTTAGAAGTGCTATATTCTAATCATGAACTTAGAAACATTCATATGTCCATTTCCACTGCCCTGGTGACAATGCTATTTAGTGCAATAATAGGAAAGTCAATTGTCTTTTGCTCTCTATAGGTTGCCTAGGGTTTTTCTAAAGATACAGTAATATTATAGTACTTCGATTTTGTGTAGCAGGCACCCTGAACTGATGCATTTCAAGGTGCTCTAATGTGATGATGAAGGAAAAGAATAATCGCTTAGGATCACACAATGTGGTCAAGTGGAATTGAGGCACGTTTAAATTCCGCCACAACCTGGTTATCGCTTTCTCTCTCCTCTTTTAAATGACAGCTTAATGGTCCAAGCTTATTTTTTTGTAGCAATAAATCAGTGCACTGTGTTAAATACACGCAGGCTGTGCACGTTTCACAAGGATGGTGGTGGTAGTGTTTGGGGATGATGATAATTTAACGCAGAGCTAAAATGAAAATCAAAACACCCTCCCTCTGTCAGTGCATATAATACTATTTACTCCACATAGCTAAAAGTTTTTGGGGAAGAATTACAAACCCCTTGCGCCACCAGTGCGTCACTTTTGGGGACGCGCCATCGGCGCATTTCACTGCCCCATAATTACATATTTCCTGTCCTTGACAATACGGCCCCTTTACAAACAACACTTTGCGTGAAAAGGGCATTCCATGGGTGTTGCTGTGGGTGTTCCCACACAACACCCATGGAACCTGACACATTTCCAGGATTCGTAAATCTGGAAATTCATCAGAATGCATGAGGGGTGACAAGGAGAAATGTTTTAATTTCTCCTCTTTTTTTCCCTCTTTCAATGGGTGATGTAGAATACAGGCATTTTACTCTTTCAATGTATGCTGCAGTGATTGTTTCTGTGCAGGAAGGTGCCCCTTTGTGCACAAAAGCAATCTCCATATGACGCAGGCATCCTTGCACCATGGTGCAAGGGTGCCTGCGCTGGTGCATGGCAGCTGTTTGTGTACCAGCACTGGGGAGAGGACAGGAATGCAACATATTATTGTAAATATATTGCATCCCAGTGCTTTGAAAGTGCCGCAGCATAGCACAGCCAAAGGGCAGTCAGTGCTGTGCTACTGCACTTTCTTGTAAATCTGCAACTTTATTCCTTTGCCACCCCCATCCAACCTTGAATTAATTAATCAACCCTCTCCTCACCCATCCAACTATTCATTCATGTATACATTCATTCAGTGAGCCATGCAGTCATGTCTCCAATTTTTGTACATCCATTGACTGAACAAAGTTTTTTTAATGAGAAATGTGTAAAACACACCATATTTGCAATTGTTTTGCAAACATTACTGGGGGTCAGGCTCAGTAGATACGTGCAGTTTGATGGCCGGTCTGACAAAATTTGCCAGGGCTGGTTTTGGTTTCCACTCTGTCCATGGATTCATGATGCCAGCAGTTCAAGCTAAAAGCAGATGCAGGGTATGGTGTTTCGTCTGTTTGCCGAACTATGAATTGCACCTTAAAACACTTTTATCCGCTATAGCTAAGGTTAAACAGTTGTTGGACACATGGTCACCTAAATATATATCTTGGTGGGGACGTCTTCAAACTTTGAAGATGATGATAACTCCCATTGTTAATTTTATATCTTCAATGCGCCCTATCAAGTTGTCTTCATCTTTCTTTCATGAGATCGATGCCATTACTTCAAAATTCCTATGGAGTGATAGGCGAGCTAAAATAGCCTATAAACATCTGAGGAAACCTTATGATATGGGAGGATGTAATTTTCCAGATTGGAATTTGTACCAAGTGGCATTCTTAGCCTCTAAAGGTGCTCTTTGGATCTCTACAGACTCAACATATTCCGCTGTGGTTGTCTATTGAGCAGGAATTGTCTTCTCCTCTATCTACCTCTTCTTTTTTAACTGCGTCCACATTGACTGAACTTTTTCCTCGACATATTATCTTAGATACCATTGCTGCCTTGAAGGCCATAGATAAAAAAGTTTCTAAGCCAACCCATAAGTCTCGGTGGTCGTCTTTGTGGCACAATTCTAAAATTAAACTTGATATTGACTCGGCAACATTGGCATACTGGGCTAGCAAAGGTATCACATTGGTTAAGCACCTTTATGATTCAAATCATGTTCCCTTGTGTTAGACCTGACATCATTGGCTTGAGTCTCTCCTCCATTTTTCTGTTTGCCTCTACTGTTTTACGATGTTTTGCTGGTATATGCTTTGGGCGCCGTGTCACTGCTGATCAGTGCCATAGCGCAAGTGCTCCCTCTGTTAAAATGATGTATCCATTGTATCCATGTTTGGCTTATTTGGTTTACTGTCAGTCCCTAGTCTAGTGCACCAGGAGTGCCGGGGCTTGTAAATACAAATGCCGCTCGTGGGCTTGCAGCACGTGTTGTGCCACCCACAGGAGCGGCCTTGTAAAAGAAGGTCTACGGGTCGGTCATTGCGAGACCCACGTGCAGTCTTGTACTGTCACGCAGGCTGCGCAGGTTACCTACTTGCCAGCCCCTCCAACCTTCCCTTGACTTCATGTTAGTCACCCCTATGGTAGGCCCACGGGCAGGGTGCATTGTGAGTGTAAGGTAGGACACGCCTGACCAAGTTGGCATGTCCTGATAGTGAAGTGCCGCCATCTCAGTGCTTCACTATTGCGAGGTAGCCTACTCTCCGTTGGATAGAATGGGCCGCCGGGATTATTAATGCTATGATCCTAGCTGGCTCGGAGAGTACGGTGCAATGTCGAGTTTGGTATCCCTGAGCTCGGGGTTTAATTACGCATCCGTTGGTGTGGATGGTTTTTGGACTCTGGGTTCGAAAGTAGTACTTTTAGAAAGTGTCTATTTTCTTGTCTAACCATATCTGGTCTCTGCTGGTCTTGCGTGAGTGTGACAGGAGCTGGGCGGCTCCAAGAGGTCTGGATGAGTCAGTGTGGGATGAGTGGGACATTTACGTTGAGAGTAGGGGGAGAGTAGTTGTTGATAGCCTGCCTTGCCTGATACAATGCTGGCTCCACCTCCTGCCAAGCGACTGATGGCTCTGTGCCTGCCAGGGACGATCCTAGCCCCACCTCCTGCCAGGAGGGCGATAGCTCTGCTCCTACCAGTATCAATGCTGGCTCCACCTCCTGCGGGGCGTCTGAGGACCCGGCCCGGCTCAATGAATAGGCCAGGTGCGACTGCCTAGCTCCACCCACCGCAGACCCAGGATGTTGGGAAACCCCCGGCGACAAAGGGATCAAAGACGAAAAGGGGTATAAGAGAAGGACCCCTGAACTAGGAAATCAGATCACTTCTGACAAGGAACCCTGTAACCAAGGACAAGAAGCCTGCTGATCTAAAGGACTGCTTACCCCTTCTGCCAGTGTGCTGTTGTTGGGGGAATCCTGCAGTGCTTCTTTATTTTTGCCAAGGAAACCAGGAGAGAGGAACTGTGTGTGTACTCTCACGCTTGCTAAGAAAATCTCCAAGGACTGGAAGAGTGCCAGTCTCCTGCCGAAGTCACAGGGCTAAAGGACTTCACCTGCTAAAAAGTGCTATCCGCTGGAAGTGTGAATCCAGCAACTCTGAAAGGACCAGCCATCACGACGATCGGACGCTGGGCCCGACCGACGCCGGCAGCAACGCCAGTGAGTAGGAGTACGGCTCTAACTCCAGAGGACCTCGTGTCTGCCCCGCTGCTGACCGCATCAACCGTGTGCCCTTCGACGCTGTGAGCGCTGCTCACTCTGTGCAACTGCATCATCGACAACGCCTGCTGTGGCCTGATCGACACCGAAGACGCGACGCCGGATTGCTCGACGCCGCTGATCATCGTGTGCTTCAATTTCCTAAGGTACTGTGTTGTTGGGGGTCCGTGTGACTCCAGGCCCGGCGCAGCGCTCCTCGCGGTCGACGCCGAACCGGTGGATTATCCTTGCCCCAGCGTTGTGTAGCTCCCGTGTGAGTTACCCTGTTGCTAAGAACTGTGTTTCCAAGAAGAAGAATTGCTTGATACTAAAGACTCTTGTGCTAAAGAAGAAACTACCTTTGAACTATCCTTTTTCCTTCCCGAACGTATTTATTCCGATTGTGTACAGTTTTGTCGTTATTTGGTCTTGTGCTAAGTCTTATATAAAGATACTTATTGTTATAATACTACTGTGTTGTGTCCATTTGTAGTGTATTCACTTTATTACTGTATGTGGTCACAATTGCTTAACACACAGCCTCTGAGATAAGCCTGTTCTGCTCTGCCAAGCTACCAAGGGGGTGAGCAGGGGTTATCGAAGGGTGTGATCCCCTTGCCCTGACTAGAAAAGGAGTGTCCCTATTTGTCAGGAGTGTATGCCTCTGCCAACTAGAGACAGCCGGTTCTAACATTGGATGCAGCGGTGAGGATTTGGACCTTGCATTTATGACCCATGTACAGTGATTAGTGTGCGCTACGTAGTGAAAGCAGACCATAACGCAGTCACAATCTGATTCGGAAGGATCCTATCTTTGTTCTCCGCTTTCCTGAAACTTGATTTTCTGAACACTGCCAGTTTTAACCATGAGTGACAACGCAGTCACTGCCCCTGCTATCATTGTTGTTGAAGAGTTCAAGAGGAGTAAGCTAAAAAGATACAAGAAAGATGAGCTGAAACACTTTTGCAACCAGTTTGAAGTTCCTACCACCGGCCTCTCGAGAAAAGATGATTTTTATAAAGCATTACAGGCCTGGTGGGAATCCAGAAATCCCTCTGATGTGGTGGTGGTACCCACAGAGGAAGGGGATGAGGAGGTGCCAGTGAATGGACCTGTGCCCTCTCCCGGAAGCAGTGTTTCCTCCAAAGGTCTTTCCCCTGAAGAAAGAGAAGAAAGGGCGAAAGAGCGAGCTTACAACATGGAGATGGCAAGGCTAAAGATAAATGGGCAGTTGGAGTTAGAAAATGCAAGAGGTAGAAGGGAAGCTGATTTAGAGATCAAAAAGTTGGAGTTTGAACGAGAGAAGTTAGCTTTGGAGCGTGAAGCCAGGTTGAGGGAACTGGATATCCAAGCTAAAAAGTTAGAGTTGAATCCCTTTGGTGGCAGCATTCCATCCGAGCCTGCAGAAAGTAAAGTTTACTTCCCGAAAGATGTGATCAAAGATTACAATAAGAATGAAGATATTGGTCAATGGTTTAAAGCATATGAGTTAGCATTGTTGGCCCACCAGGTCCCTGAGAAGAATTGGGGAGCGGGGTTGTGGGGTCGCTTTGTGAATGAGGGAAGAGATACCCTGTTAGACATGCCTGTTGCGGATAGGATGTCGTATGCTCATATGAAAGATGCTTTAATGTTGCGATATGGTTTAACCCCCGAGCAGTACAGACAAACTTTTAGAGAATGTAAGAAGTTGCCTGGTACGACGTGGGTTGAATATGTGTCTTATTTTTGCAGAGCCATGGATGGTTGGGTAAAGGGCAGCAAAGTGGAAAGTTATGAAGCTCTCTATGATTTGTTTGCGTGGGAGCACTTGTCTAATAACTGTTTTCCAGAGCTGCGCCAGCACCTGATTGATAGCAAGATATCTAACCCTAGAAAACTTGCTGAGGAGGCGGACCGCTGGGTCAGTACCAGGGTCCACAAGGGTCCAGTGGGAGACTCAGCCAAAGGTGGGCAGGGTCCCCAGCAGAAGAGTGGGGGGGACAAGGGTAAACAGAAGGAGTGTCAGAAAGGGCCCCAAAGTAATCCCCCAGGGAACCAAGGGAAAGGTTCCCAGCCTCCCCCTGAGAAGAAGCCAGGGGCCCCGACGGGTAAACCTGTTCATAGGGGCCCCCTAACCTGCTACGGTTGTGGGCAGGTGGGACACCGGTTTTATGACCCCCAGTGTCCCAAGAAGGATTCGAATGCACCGCCGCGTGCACCCCCTCGTCAGTTGGCAAGTGTAGCCTTGGGAGGAGAGGAGATGGTTGTCCATGGTGGAAGGGGTCCCGCAGAAATGTCCCTGGTCTCGCTAGGAGACATGCAAATGGTCCCTCCACCCCCTCTGCCTAGTAACACTAGTAAATATAGGCAGTGGGTGACCATTAATGGCCATAGAGTGGAAGCTCTCAGAGACACCGGAGCGAGTGTGACAGCTGTCAAGTGTCACTTGGTGTCCAGAGAGCAGGTGGTTCCCCACGCATTCTACCCCGTGATAGCTTCCGATAACTCCCAGAAAGAGTGTGAGGTGGCTCAGGTTTCCTTTGAATGGGGGGGAGTTTCAGGTACTCTTCAGGTTGCTGTGAGGCCCGCCATGCCTGTCGACTGTCTCCTGGGCAATGATTTGGAAGACTCCCCTTGGGCTAAGGTGGAGCGAGCGGCGCACTTGAGAATGTTGGGTGTACCAGAGTGGGTGTGTGCAACCACTCGATCCATGACAGCGAGTAAGGGTGTTGATGGGGTCCCGGAGCCTGAAAGTACGGCCCAGGACCCAGCTGTGAGGAGAAGAGGCAGGAGGCGCGGGAAACCGGCCCCCGTTGTTCCCGTGGTCCAGAAGGAGGTAGACCCTGAGGGGGATGCCCTGGAGCCCACAGGGGAACAAATTGCCGAACTGGGAGATCTGCCCGAGCTGACCCACTGGCAGCAGGATGGTGGTCCCTCCAGGGAGGAATTCTGTGCGGAACAGAAGGTGTGCCCTTCTCTTGTGGGCATGAGGCAGCAGGCCTCAGCCCAATCCTCAGGTGATCAGTCAGGGTCACATTTTGTGTACTGGGAGAACGACCTCCTGTATAGCGAGCCTAAGGCTGCTGAGCCTGGGTCAGCCCGTGTGCTGGTGGTACCCCAGCGCTTCAGAGCCTTCCTACTGGGTTTGGCTCATGACGTACCGTTAGCTGGACATCTGGGGCAGGACAAGACCTATGACAGGCTTGTCACCCATTTTTATTGGCCTCAGATGCGTAGGGATGTAGACATCCATTGCAAGACTTGTCGCACTTGCCAGGCAAGTGGGAAAAGCGGAAGGAAGCAGAAGGCTCCCCTCCAACCTTTTCCAGTGGTCAGCACCCCCTTTGACCGGGTGGGTATTGACATTGTTGGGCCCCTGGACCCCAAGACAGCCCTGGGCAACAGGTTCATCCTGGTCTTGGTGGACCATGCCACAAGGTACCCGGAAGCCATCCCTCTCAGGACAGTGACGGCCCCCGTGGTGGGACGGGCACTGATGGGGGTTTTCTCCCGGATGGGGTTCCCCAGAGAGGTGGTGTCCGACCGAGGCACCAACTTCATTTCGAACTATATGAAGTCTCTGTGGAAGGAGTGTGGGGTAACCTACAAGTTCACCACTCCTTACCACCCTCAAGGAAATGGGCTGGTTGAGAGATTCAACCGGACCCTGAAAGGCATGATTATGGGTCTTGAAGAACCAATGAGGCGGAAATGGGACGTCCTCTTGCCATGCCTGTTGTTTGCTTACCGTGAGGTACCGCAGAAGGCTCTAGGGTTCAGCCCCTTTGAGCTCTTATACGGTCACCCGGTAAGAGGGCCTTTGAGTCTGGTCAAGGAAGGCTGGGAGCAATCTCCCAGGAAACCTCCCCAGGATGTATACAGCTACATGCTGGCCTTTCGGAACCAGACTCGGCGCTTCAGAGAACTTGCTCAGGCAAATCTGGAGGCCAGCCAGGAGGAGATGAAGCGATGGTACGACCGGAATGCCACTCTGGTAGAGCTTCAGCCTGGTCAGGAAGTGTGGGTCATGTCCCCTGTGGAACCTTGTGCGCTCAAGGACAGGTGGACTGGACCGTTTAAAGTTGTGGAGAAGAAGAGCGATCTCACCTACTTGGTGGACTTGAAATCTCCCAGGAACCCCTTGCGGGTCCTGCATGTCAACCGTTTGAAGCCCCACTTAGAAAGGTCCGAAGTGGGCATGCTCTTAGCTACAGATGATGGAACGGAGGAGGAGAGCGAGCCTCTTCCTGACCTCCTGTATGCTAAAGAGCAAGACGGGTCAGTGGATGGTGTGGTCCTCTCTGACACACTGACCCTTGAGCAGAAACAGGATTGTCGCCACCTGTTGGGACAATTCCCGGATCTGTTTTCCTTGGTTCCGGGTGTCACGCATTGGTGTGTCCATGACGTTGACACCGGAGACAGCCCTCCTGTGAAGCACAAGGCTTACAGGGTGACTGACAAGGTCAGAGCGTACATTAAGGAGGAGGTCTCCAAAATGTTCGCGTTAGGGGTGATTGAGTCCTCTAGCAGTCCTTGGGCCAGCCCAGTGGTCTTGGTCCCGAAGGCTGCAGCGCCTGGTGCTTCACCAGAACTCCGGTTCTGCGTGGACTACCGAGGGCTCAATTCAGTCACGAAGACTGACGCGCACCCCATCCCCAGAGCTGATGAGCTCATCGATCGGTTGGGGGCTGCCCGGTACCTTAGTACGTTTGACTTAACGTCTGGGTACTGGCAGATCGCCTTGACTGATGGGGCAAAGGAGAGGTCAGCGTTCTCCACACCAGATGGGCTATACCAGTTCCGGGTGATGCCCTTTGGGATGAAGAATGCCCCTGCCACCTTCCAGAGGTTGGTCAACCAGGTCTTGGCTGGACTGGAGGAATTCAGCGCCGCCTACCTGGACGACATCGCAGTGTTCAGCGCCAGCTGGGAGGAACACTTGCGCCACCTCCAGGAAGTGTTGTTGGCCCTGCGCGGAGCAGGCCTCACAATCAAAGCCAGTAAGTGCCAGATTGGGCAGGGTTCTGTGGTGTACTTCGGGCACCAAGTAGGGAGTGGTAAGGTGGCCCCCCTGCAACCCAAGATCGATACCATCCTGGCTTGGGCGCCGCCCAAAACCCAAACACAGGTGAGAGCCTTCTTGGGACTCACGGGTTATTACAGGAGGTTTGTCAAGGATTACGGTAACATTGTGCACCCCTTGACTTCGCTGACTTCCAGGAAGCAGCCACGAAACGTGATCTGGACTGATGCCTGTCAAACGGCCTTTGACACCCTGAAAACTGCAATGTGCACAGCACCTATACTCCAAGCACCCGACTTTTCGAAAGAATTCATTGTTCAGACGGACGCTTCAGAGCATGGCGTGGGGGCTGTTCTAGCTCAGGTGAATGAAGAGGGCCGAGACTTGCCTGTAGCCTTCATCAGTAGGAGGTTACTTCCCAGGGAAACGGGGTGGAGTGCGATAGAGAGAGAAGCATTTGCTGTGGTCTGGGCGCTGAAGAAGCTAAGACCCTACCTGTTTGGGACTCACTTCCGGGTTCAGACAGACCACAGGCCCCTCAGATGGTTGATGCAAATGAGGGGTGAGAATCCAAAACTGTTGAGGTGGTCCATTGCTCTACAGGGGATGGACTTTACGGTGGAACACCGCCCTGGTACAGATCACGCCAATGCTGATGGTCTGTCCAGATTTTTCCGCCTTAGTGATGAGGACTCCCTAGGTTAAGGGTAGTTCTCCCCACATTTCAGCTGGAGGGGACACGTGTTAGACCTGACATCATTGGCTTGAGTCTCTCCTCCATTTTTCTGTTTGCCTCTACTGTTTTACGATGTTTTGCTGGTATATGCTTTGGGCGCCGTGTCACTGCTGATCAGTGCCATAGCGCAAGTGCTCCCTCTGTTAAAATGATGTATCCATTGTATCCATGTTTGGCTTATTTGGTTTACTGTCAGTCCCTAGTCTAGTGCACCAGGAGTGCCGGGGCTTGTAAATACAAATGCCGCTCGTGGGCTTGCAGCACGTGTTGTGCCACCCACAGGAGCGGCCTTGTAAAAGAAGGTCTACGGGTCGGTCATTGCGAGACCCACGTGCAGTCTTGTACTGTCACGCAGGCTGCGCAGGTATACCTACTTGCCAGCCCCTCCAACCTTCCCTTGACTTCATGTTAGTCACCCCTATGGTAGGCCCACGGGCAGGGTGCATTGTGAGTGTAAGGTAGGACACGCCTGACCAAGTTGGCATGTCCTGATAGTGAAGTGCCGCCATCTCAGTGCTTCACTATTGCGAGGTAGCCTACTCTCCGTTGGATAGAATGGGCCGCCGGGATTATTAATGCTATGATCCTAGCTGGCTCGGAGAGTACGGTGCAATGTCGAGTTTGGTATCCCTGAGCTCGGGGTTTAATTACGCATCCGTTGGTGTGGATGGTTTTTGGACTCTGGGTTCGAAAGTAGTACTTTTAGAAAGTGTCTATTTTCTTGTCTAACCATATCTGGTCTCTGCTGGTCTTGCGTGAGTGTGACAGGAGCTGGGCGGCTCCAAGAGGTCTGGATGAGTCAGTGTGGGATGAGTGGGACATTTACGTTGAGAGTAGGGGGAGAGTAGTTGTTGATAGCCTGCCTTGCCTGATACAATGCTGGCTCTACCTCCTGCCAAGCGACTGATGGCTCTGTGCCTGCCAGGGACGATCCTAGCCCCACCTCCTGCCAGGAGGGCGATAGCTCTGCTCCTGCCAGTATCAATGCTGGCTCCACCTCCTGCGGGGCGTCTGAGGACCCGGCCCGGCTCAATGAATAGGCCAGGTGCGACTGCCTAGCTCCACCCACCGCAGACCCAGGATGTTGGGAAACCCCCGGCGTAGACAAAGGGATCAAAGACGAAAAGGGGTATAAGAGAAGGACCCCTGAACTAGGAAATCAGATCACTTCTGACAAGGAACCCTGTAACCAAGGACAAGAAGCCTGCTGATCTAAAGGACTGCTTACCCCTTCTGCCAGTGTGCTGTTGTTAAGGGAATCCTGCAGTGCTTCTTTATTTTTGCCAAGGAAACCAGGAGAGAGGAACTGTGTGTGTACTCTCACGCTTGCTAAGAAAATCTCCAAGGACTGGAAGAGTGCCAGTCTCCTGCCGAAGTCACAGGGCTAAAGGACTTCACCTGCTAAAAAGTGCTATCCGCTGGAAGTGTGAATCCAGCACCTCTGAAAGGACCAGCCATCACGACGATCGGACGCTGGGCCCGACCGACGCCAGCAGCAACGCCAGTGAGTAGGAGTACGGCTCTAACTCCAGAGGACCTCGTGTCTGCCCCGCTGCTGACCGCATCAACCGTGTGCCCTTCGACGCCGTGAGCGCTGCTCACTCTGTGCAACTGCATCATCGACAACGCCTGCTGTGGCCTGATCGACACCGAAGACGCGACGCCGGATTGCTCGACGCCGCTGATCATCGTGTGCTTCAATTTCCTAAGGTACTGTGTTGTTGGGGGTCCGTGTGACTCCAGGCCCGGCGCAGCGCTCCTCGCGGTCGACGCCGAACCGGTGGATTATCCTTGCCCCAGCGTTGTGTAGCTCCCGTGTGAGTTACCCTGTTGCTAAGAACTGTGTTTCCAAGAAGAAGAATTGCTTGATACTAAAGACTCTTGTGCTAAAGAAGAAACTACCTTTGAACTATCCTTTTTCCTTCCCGAACGTATTTATTCCGATTGTGTACAGTTTTGCCGTTATTTGGTCTTGTGCTAAGTCTTATATAAAGATACTTATTGTTATAATACTACTGTGTCGTGTCCATTTGTAGTGTATTCACTTTATTACTGTATGTGGTCACAATTGCTTAACACACAGCCTCTGAGATAAGCCTGTTCTGCTCTGCCAAGCTACCAAGGGGGTGAGCAGGGGTTATCGAAGGGTGTGATCCCCTTGCCCTGACTAGAAAAGGAGTGTCCCTATTTGTCAGGAGTGTATGCCTCTGCCAACTAGAGACAGCCGGTTCTAACACCTTGCCTTTCTCTTCCCTAGCTCGGCAGTATACTCCTAGTAATTTGAATTTCTATACATTTTTTAAAATAAAGGTTGCCTTTGCTAAGGTCCACTTTTACCTGGATTCACATACTGTTTCCCTTCTGTCTATGTGGTATAAAGCAGGTCATGTTGCCTCTAAAATATATAGATTTTTATCCCCGTCGCCGCCTTTGCAGACTACGGTTACACAACAGAAATGACTACATCATTTTGAACACGACCTTTTTAAACATATTTCACCAGAAATCTGGGAACTTATTGGGAAATTATCCCTACCAAATAAAATTGCTCCTTCTCTTATTCAGTCTAAATTTTTCTCTCTCAATCTTTTACATTGGACCCTGGCTCGTTTGTATACCCTCAAGGATAATGATCTCTGTTGGAGTTCTAATTTAGCTGCTGGTACATATCAACATATGTTCTTTGAATGGTCTTTACTCCAATCCTTTTGGGAGCTGGTTCACAAACATCTCCTACTAATTTTCAATATTCAATGTGAGCTCTCATTACCTCTAATTTTGTTGGGCCCATAAGCTACAACATCGCCATTGCCTTTGGATCCTCTTGATATGCAACTGCTACTTGTTGCTGTCAATTGCGGTCAAGGTTATATTAACAGAATGGAAATCCTTTGGGTCTATATCCTATCATACATGGTGGGCTTGGGTATCTTTTCTCCGAGGGGCTCATACTTCTGTGGAGGAGAAGCACTATACACCCTTTGTTTCTAGTGGGGTCTAGAGATCTCTTGATAGATATATGAACTTAGCCTTACAAGGCCTGGTGGCGCAATATCCCTTTGTGTCTTCTCCTTAACTTACCCCCCCTATTGTAGCAGGGGTCTCGATCGATCTCTCTCTCTCGTTTGCTTTATTTTTACTTCTCTTTCTCTTCCTCAATACTTTCTTCTCTATTTTTTTCTTCCTTTCTCTCTTTATCTTGCTGATTGATTTATAAAAGGGATACAACTGATTCTCTCGTATTGCTTCTTGAATTGCTTTTTCCACCATATTAATTGATATGTCGGTGATATATATGACATTGAATATATCTATACTGATGAATGCTTATTTATCTATTTATTTATTTATTGTGTAACTCTCTTTTTGGTTGTATTGCTTATTATGTTTTTTTTTAATTGTTTATATTTCTTCTCTCAAGCTAATAAAGATATTAGAACAAAAAACACACTTGTAACCGAGCAGGGTGGGCAGATGCAGGGTGAGGAGCACCAATGTGGGTAGCACCAGGCTCCAGTACTAAACTGAGTACTGCCAAGGTGGCAGTTCCGTGGTGAGACCTGCCATGGTCTATATTTGCCAACATTTGAGGTAATATTGGATCCTTTAGCAATGGCCTAAAATACATTTCTCAGTTTGATACATGCAGGAATGGCGCAAGAGGCTAAAGCATTACATACTTATTCACTGAATGTGCCAATGTTCTGTAAACATGTTATGAATGTTCTGGATCTGAATCGGATTTGATATAGACATCCTCCTCCTGGATATCATGAGATAATAAAGAAAGTGATCTCAGATGTAAATGAATGTATTAATCAGTGGTTCCATGTTTGGCTATTTGGTTTACTTGTCAGACCCTTATCTAGTACACTGAGTGTGCCTAGGGCGTGTAACTCCAATTGCTGCTGGTGGGCTTGCAACACTGGTCGTGGCACCCACAGAAGCAGCCTTGTAATATGTGTCTAAGGTCTGCCATTGCAGACTCTGGGTGCAGTCTGATACTGTCATGCTGACTGGGCAAGTGCCCACTTCCCAGTCCCTAAACCTTCCCTATTCTTCATATCAGTCACCCCTATGGTAGGCCCAAGGGCAGAGTACATTGTAAGTATAAGGTAGGACAAGCCCCGATGTGTGTGGCATGTCCTAATAGTGAATTACAGCCATTTTCGTTTTTCACTATTGCAAGGCTACCTGTTCTCTATAGACCAGAATGGGCTGTTAAAGTTATTACATTTTATAATCCTAACTGTCTCAGAGAACATGGTAGAAATCCGAGTTTAGTATGCCTGATCTCAGAATAATAAAGTACATCTTTTAGTAACGTTTATTTTAATATTCTGTGTTTGCAAATACCACTTTTAGAAGGTAGATATTTGCTTGTCTAACCATTCAAAACTGCATCTGCTAGGTTGTGTATTCCTAAGTCTGGTTTTGTGAGCGACAGGGCTGGGGAATTCCAAGAGACAGGCTGAGTCACCCAGTGGTGAATAGAGAGATCTGCATCTAGATGGGAGGGAGGAGTTGCACCTGAACCTTGAATAGGGCTGTGCCTGCCTTCCACAATGCTGGCTCCACCCCCTGGGGAGCGGCTGATGTCTCTGCCCTGTACACTGAAAGAAGAGAAGGAGTCCTGTTAACAAAGTACTCCCGGACTGTACTTGCCTTCCACAATGCTGGCTCAACCTCCTGTGGGGCGTCTGATGTGCCTGCCCTGCACTGTGAAATGAAAGGAGAAGTCTGGTAAACAGAGTGCTTCATAACTGGTTTGGACTGGGCAAAGGCCCCTCTCCCCTCAGAGAAAAAAGGATTTTGGGGTATAAATATTGGAACCCGATCCCATGAAATTAGATCACTTTGGACTACAAGAAGATACCTTTACTGAGGAGAGGAACCTTAAGAAACTGAGGAGAGACTATTCCCAAGCTGAAGTGTTGCTTGGGGGATTGGACTGCAGCGGTTGCCTTACTGCCAAAGGAAGGAGAAAGGAACTTTGTGTACTTTGCTTTCAACTTGTGAAGGATCTACAAGGGCTTGGAAAAGAGCTTGCCTACTGCTGAAGTCTCAGGGACAAAATACTTCACCCCCAGCTCCCCAGAGTTCTTTTGGAAGTGCCTGCTGCTGTTTTGTTAATGTTAATGTTAATGTTAAAAGTTGCTTATGAAGTGCACGTACACCCAGGGGTTTCATGGCGCTACTTAGAACCTACCAAGGCCGAGAGGATTTATTTGTGAGCTCTCAAACAGCCACAATAGTTTCCTGAATTTAAGCAGATCGGTGCAAGATGGAATCTCCAAAGGGAGTGAGTTCCATAATCTGGTGGCCAGGAAAGCAAATCGTCGTCCACTTTGTCGTTTCCGTTTATAAGTGGGGGTAGCAAGTAGCTGGAGATGCATTGAACGGAGGTGGCATGAAGGTGTATACCTAGTCAACAGGGTGTTAATGAATTTAGGACTCGTCCCATGGAGTGATTTGAGAATCAGGCATCCCGTTTTGAATTCTGCCCTTTCAGATATTGGGAACCAATGAAGTTTCTTCAGGAAGGGTCTGGCTGAAAGCCATCTGGGTTGTTGATGGATTAGTCTGGAAGCCTGATTCTGGACCATTTGGAGCCTCTTGGTGAGATAAAGTGGCAGTCCCAAGTAGATTGAATTAACGTAATCTAGGTGTGAGATCACCAAGGCTATCATAACTTGTATCAGTGGTGCGTGAGTGAGTATGCGACTAATCTTTCTAATTTTACATAGCTGAAAAAATCATTTGGAAAGCACTGAGCCCACCTGAGCTCTTAATGACAGATCACTATCTATAATGACCCCAAGGCTTTTAACCAAGGTGGAGGGAGCTGGTGGGGAGCCAAGTTCTGATGGCCAATATTGTGGTCCCCAGAGAGTCTTACTCTTACCTGTGAGTAGCAGTTCTGACTTACTAGGGTTGAGCTTCAGATGGTTCTGGTCCATCCATTGGCGGATATAGATCATGGTGGCCTGAAAATCAGCTACTGATTTATACGAATTATCGATAGTAAAAATCAGCTGAAGGTCATCTGCATAGTTGAAAGTTGTCACATTCACTTTCTTCAGTGACTGAATCAGAGGGAGAAGATATAAATTAAATAGATGAGGGGAAAGGGAGGAACCTTGAGGGACCCCACATGTTGTTGTTAACTTAGGGGCTGTGAAGGTAGCAAGACGTACTGACTGAGTGCATCCTTTAAGAAAGGAGCTGATCCAATGAAAGGCTGTACCCTGGATGCCCGCCTGTCTGACACGGTCTTCCAGTATACTGTGGTCGACCGTGTCAAACGCGGCCGAAAGGTCTAGTAATACCAGGGCCTGTGGAATGTCTTCGTCCGCTTTCTTATGCAGTTCGTAAATGACTGCCAGTACTACTGACTCTGTCGAATGGGCAGGACGAAAACCCGCCTGATGAGGGTCAAGATAACCAGACGTTTCCAAAAAACTGGACAGACAGCTTGCCACATATGCCTCTAGCATCTTCGCCGGAAAGGGAAGCAAGGAGATAGGGCGATAGTTTGACAAATTCAAGGGGTCAATACCAGACTTTTTGAGAAGAGGGATCACGATTGCATCTTTAAAAGCTTTGGGGACTTTACCCTGTGAGAGGGACTCATTAAGCAGGGTCATGGCCGATGTTGGTAAAGCCGAAAATATGTCTTTTAGGATATAAGGCGGACAGCAGTCCAAGGGAGAACCAGACAAAAGATCCAAAAGGACTTCATTGCTGATGGCCGGGAAGGCGTCCAAAGTAGGAGGATTAGTAGATGATCTATGAATGGTCTCATTAGGGGTTGTTTTAGGGATACCCGCTTTGATGATGTTTATTTTATCCAAAAAGAAATGATTGAAAGAATTACAAAAGTCTTGAGAAGGTGTAAGAAGAGGTAGGACTCTGTCTGCATTAGATAATTCATTGACGATTGCGAAGATTTCCCTTGACCCATTAGATGAGTTAAGGATTCTGGAGGAGTAATGTGAGGCCTTTGCTGCACTTATGGCTTTTTATATTCCTTCTGCACTAGGGAATAAGTAAGCTTGGCTTCAGTGGAGTAGTTTAATCTACACCTGCGTTCTTTTTGACGTAATGTGAGTTTAAGCTTTTTTTAATTCTGGGGAGAACCATTTATGTGCCTCAGAGTGGCGAGCCTGTTTAAGCTTTTTAAGAGGGGCATGCGAATCGCTAGCTCCTGTGATCCTAGCTAAAATGTTAGCCTCTAAGAGGTCCACATCAGAAGCTACCATAACAGGTTGGTTGGCTAGGGTGTACAAAAATTCTTGTTTATTGAGAGAGCCCCATGCCCTAATCATGCCCCCCGCAACTGCAGGGGTCTTTTCGTCAATGGGCATAGTTACTGATAATTTTAATAAATAATAGTCTAACCATATGCAAGGTAAGATCGTAGGAGCAGATACTGTCAGGTTCGTTGACCAAACCTGGTCCAGAGTGTGACCTTTATTGTGCGTGGCCGCGTTCACATGCTGAGTGAAGTTGAGGTTTGTTAAAAATTCAGTTAGTTACGCCAATTGGGCCCCTCCCTGAGGGTCATTCTATCAATTGTTTAGATCACCAATAAGCAATGTTTTAGTGTAGTTGGTTGCAATGTTGGCGATTTGCTCACTTAGCAGTGTAGAATATTGCTGCATATACTGTGGGGGCCTGTAGATCAGAACACAGATTAAAGGACCGGATTTAGAATCTAGCTTGATGACCACCTCAGGAAGGTCTAAGGGGCTAATTGTCGTAAATTTATGGTCAAGATGAAGGATTGCTGCAACTCCCCCACCCGTTTTACCAGGGCGATCTACATGGAGTATGTAGTAATCATTAGGTAATGCTGCTAGGATGTCTGGTGTAAAGTCGGTTTTCAGCCATGTTTCTGTTAGAAGGAGAATATCTGGTTTATCAGCTTCAAGCAACAACAAAATATCCAGTTGGCGCTTCACCAACGAACGCGTATTTAGATAATATATACTCAGCTTTCTGGTTTTGGTTTTGGGTAGGATTGGTTGCTTATACGAATGTGTAGTATTCTGAGGTAACACAGGGTGAGTTGTCTGTGGTTGAAGGATTCCAGTGGACCTCAGTCGTGCCACTATGACGTTACTGACGTTACTCAGTGGACTCAGTGTTTTGGCCCTTCTGAGGAACTGCGTGTCGCAAGGAGCTGGAAGCGTGACTCAACGCGAAGAAGCATGTCGCCCTCGCTGTGCCTGCCATCGGAACTCTGAAGGAGGGTGTCGCCGCTGGAACTGTTGCACTGCACCGCATCAGAGAAAAGCGTGCTGCAACGAAGAGGAAGCGTGTCGTCGTCGCTGCTGCCGCCGTCGCAACTCCGAAGGAGGGTGTTGCAGCTGGAACTGTCGCATTGCACCGCATCGATCAAAAGCACCTCGCATCCCCGAGAAGCGCGCCGCCATCGGAGCTGCTGCCGTTGCATCTTGGATGTCGCCGCTGTAGTTGTCGCATCGTGCAGAAGCTTCACGCATCATGGAAGAAGAGTGTCGCCGTTGGAGCTGCTGCCGTCGCTGTGCGGAACAAGGGTGTCGCCGCTGCAGTTCACGCATCAAACCCAGAACTTCTCGCATCCCCGAGAAGCGTGCCACGTCTGGAAGATCTTCACATCTTTATTTCTTTGTATCTGAACTTTGCCGTATTCCCATCGCTGCAACATTGCTGGTCGTGGAAGCGCAACGCAACTTAAGGTACATTGACGCAGAGTGTCGCATCTAAGAACTGAACTGAACTAAGCTTAAGTCTACCATCTTAAAGTAATCATAGTGTGTATTTTTGTCGCTTATGGTCTTGTGGTAACTGTATATAAAATCTACTTATTTTTTATATAAAACCTGTGTGGTGTCCATTTATAGTGTTGTCACTGGGTCACTGTATGTGGTCACAACTGCTTAACTTACAACGCCTCTGAAGTAAAGCCCTTCTACTCGTGCCAAGCTACCAAGGGGGTGAGCAGGGGTTATTTTGGGAGTGTAATCCCCTTATCCTGATTAGAGGAGAGGGTCCCTATTTGTCACAAGTACCTACCTGTGCCAACTAGAGACCCCCAAATCTATCAATTGTCAACAGGCAAAACTAGAAGTCTAGCTTCAAGCAGACAACTGGACTATATATATAGGATTCGTATAACTTCTATACAGATATTTTTTAACTCAATATAAAAACGCATTTGAAAGATGATGTTGAAGAAACATTTTAAATTGGGTGTACATAGAGTGCCATTGTAATTATAGTTAGGTCAGAGTTTCCACAGTAGAGCATTTTTTGTATTGCTAATAATTATGACACCATTTGATGGATGTGCAGGAGACTTTACAAAAAAAGTTCATCCTCTTCAACTCAATTCATGGAGTGTTTTGTGCAGATCCTTCAAGTGGGGGCCAAGAAAAATTATGGTGAGTCCCAAAAGTGTGATTTCCCATGTGAATTTCCATGGGAAGTTTTGTTCTCTGACGCACCAAATCAGGCACGGCCTGTGCAAGTAAGAACGATCGGGCAGGGGCAGACGGGTTTGGATTGGAGTCTACAGACAACAATGTGGTAAACTTAAATAAAGAAATGTAAAAAAACCCACTTACCTTGCGTTTGCCACATTCCCGACTCAGTGATGAGGCAAGCGCAAGGTAAGTGGTCTTTGTTTAAAAAAATTACGTTTACTTCGTCGTCGTTTGTCGACACCACACACCACATCACCCTGCCCCACCACTCTTACCTTGAGTGGCTACGCCTGCACCAAATTTAGCAAAAAGTTAGAACTTTACTCAGAAATTGTGCTTTTTGTTATTGGTGTAAATCTGTTCAGCTGTTTTAGGGACATTAGCATTTAAAGAGGGTCTTGAGATGAGTATCAGGGTTAAACTCAAAATGTTAGGGATATTGGGATGGTTGGTCCCCTAGGAGTCCAACAGGAGCAGTACCTAAAAAATAAAAAAATGACTGCTTCCGATTGGTCAAGGGGATTTTTTCTCTCCTCAGCCATTTCACTCCTACTGGAATGAAACGTTTTGACATGGGGGGATGGTCTCTAGGGACTCCCCACAGTAATTAAAATTAAAAAGAAATTCACTGATTTTATCAGCTGGGGTACTACCACAGACCCCTTATATTCTAATGCAGTACTCCAGTGGCACTGCTTTACCACAAGAGTACCACCGTACTAAAAACAACAATAAATAAAATGCAGAGAACAGTTGCAGGAAAATGGAAACTTTCTAATAGTGGCATTTTCAAAATTGTAATCAGAATCAGACTTCACAATGAAGGAGGATATTTCATTACAATTCCAAAGACACCAAACATGAACTGTTTACTTGTTTTGATATGAAGGTTACAGCTTATTAAATGTAATAAGGTAATGTGCTTGTTATCCTGTGGGAGAAGTAGGCCTTGCAATAGTGTAAAACAAATGTAAGAGTTTTTCACTATTAGGCCTTGTAAGGAGGTTAAATGTACATGTTCTACTTTTTAAATACACTAACATTGCCCTCTGGATTGTCCAGGGCCTACCCTACGGGTGACATATATGTATTAAAAAGAAAGGTTTGAGTCTGGCAAATTATTTATTTTGTCAGGTCAAAATGGCAGGTCAAGCTGCACCAACAGACTACAATGACAGGTCTCAGACATGTTTAAAAGGGCTTCTTAAGTGGAAGGCAAATTCAGTGCTGCAGGCTCACTAGTAGGATTCGATCTACAGTTTCTGGGCACATGTAGTACCACTTCACTAGGGGAATATGAATAAATAAAACATTCCAATTGTGGATAAGCCAATGTTGCCATGTTTTAAGGCGTGAGCATGTGTACGTTAGCACTGGCTAGCAGGGGTAAAGTGCACAGAGTCCTAAAACTAACAAAAATGAGATCAGAAGAATATGGAGGAGTACCTTCTGCCCTATCATACATTGCTATGACCTTCACATATTACATCACTCATGACATGTTATTCAGAGCAAGGCCTTGAGGGCATTCCTGAAGGTGTTCAGGGAGGGGGCAAATCTAATGTCTGCCGGGAGCTCTTTCCAGTTTTTGGCTGCAATGCACAAGAGGGATCTTCCACCTGCTCTGTGGATTTGCTGGGTTTTGGCCAGTGCGAGGTTGGAAGAGCGGTGGTTTCTTTTGGGTACGTGGAAGTTGATTCTGTCATTGAGGTATTTGGGTCCAGTGTTCTGTAGGCATTTTTAGGCACGGGTGAAGATTTTGAAGGTGACTCTTTACTCCAGTGGAGCCTTCAAATGTGTTGGGTGATGTGTTCATGTCAGGGGATGCAGAGGACGAGTCGGACGGCAGTTTTCTGTATCGTCTGGAGTTTTCAGAGTAGGGACTTGTTTATGCCGGCGTACAGTGTGTTTCCATAGTCCAGTCTGCTGGTAATGAGGGCCTGGGTGACTGTCTTCCTTGACCCTACCGGGTCACGTTGGGGCTCCACCGGAACTCATCGAATTGATAGTCTACAGTGTTTCTGGATGTTTCAGACTGAAGCTGGCGTCAGCATGAGAGCACCACCATCTCGTAGCTCCGTCGTGGCCATTCCGCAAGCAATCATGACAGCCGCTCCCCACCGGAAGTCTGCGGGAGTCGGGGGCCCCGGTGACTTTTGTAGAATCTTCAAGGCTGAGGGGACGCTTTTGGGAATGGGGTCCATGCCCTAGCAGTCAAGCGTCCGAGTTCCAAGGTGTCCCAGGGCCATTTTAGTGGGCCAGGCCTAAATCCGAAGAGCCGGCCGCCATTTTGAGAGTCCTGTGGCAGTCGCCTATCGCTGCACTGCAAGAGTGGGCGCAATTGAAGTGGATGGTGGACGAGACGCTGTAGCCGCAAGAGCGGGCGCAACTCAGCTGGTTGCGTAAAGCGCTGGGGTGTACCTGAAAAACCTCCACCTGGGGAGGTGGGGGAGGCTCGTTCGCGCCGCCTCTCCCTTCTAGTGCATCCCACGCCGTTTCCTGGTGCAGGAATATGTGATGGTTGGACTAGGGCACCGCAGGACGTGTCTTCAGGTCGAACGGATTGTGGGACAAGGTCCAGAATGGAAGAGTCACCAAAAGGCAAAAAGTTCCACTTGACCCCGGGAGCCGGCCGCCTATGTCGAGGGCGATCTCAGGCCACACCAGGGCAACAAGACTTGGGGAGGGGGTCAGAGCCAAGCGCCCCCTCCGAGTCCGCGCCATCACACCGCGCCTCGGGGGCCTCCGTCAAGCGGTTTAGGGAGGCACCGCATCACATTGTTTTCAAATGCAGTCAGGTCCACAAACGGCCCCCACTTACTTTGAGAATAGTGAAGCTGTACCAGGTGCAAATAAGCTTCAGACAGTGTTACAAGCGCTGCTCAGAACTCTGAACTATGGCACCCAACATCCAGGACTTATGCCATTTGTGCAAGGCAGTGACATCGAAGCAACTCAGGGACCAAAACCATGAACGTACACTCATGTATGAAAATCTTACTATTGATGCTTGACTGAGGCCAAGGAGATCAGAGTGCATGAGTCTCATGCTCGATCGATTGAGCTAGCCGGATCGGGCAACTAAAAGTATAAAATAGTTATGTAAATAGTTATTTAATAAAATGTTTTACCCTGTTACTTTGCTGGTGTGTTGTATATATTTATAATATTTGCATAGGGTTTGTCGTTATTTTGGGCGGGGTGGGTGGCGGAGCCGAGCTGTTTTGCAGCCATCATCGTGTGGAGCTCAGTTCATCTCACTAGTTTTGTATTTCTCAAGAGGGGTTGTTCTTAATGTTTCTATTTTAGCGAGGTCAAAAAGAGATCCCATTAGTGGCCTACTGATTTTGCTCGATTCCTTTTGTTTTTTTAAACGATTTTTCACTATCTGCAAAGACTAAACAGAGTATTGCGACTCTGTGCTTGTTTGTAAATAGAGAATGAACCAAAGAGAACCAATTCTAAAACAGTAAATGCTTGGATAACAATCAATCAAATGGAGAGAGAAGCAGGCATGACGGATTACAACGGGGGCGAAGGCCTGCGTTAACTACCCTTCACTATCTGCAAAGAGAGAGTACTCCTAAGAGAAAAGCGGGGGGGTGGGGGGGGCAGCGTTCAAAGCACATCATCGTGCATAAACACGAAAATGTTTTTACCTATCACGTACTTGACATTTGACAGCTTTTGATATTTGCTATTAAAAAACCATTGAAATTCACTGAAAAAAACATAGGTTATAGACCATATATAGTTAGGAATTAGCATTTACAAAACCTTGAAAATTCACTGAAAAAACCATAGGTTATAGACCATATATAGTTAGGGATTAGCATTTACAAAACCTTATTTTACTCGCACAAAACCATTGAAATTCGCATATATAGTTAGTTGCACTAACTATATATCGCGCACCCGCAATCCACTGCTGATCATGTCACATATTACATCATTCATGACATGGTCAGTGACATCACTGATGACATCACTGATGACAACATCCAGTGACTGTATGTTTCTGTAAAGTTAAAATATGTCTTACATATTGAAGAATGAGTGGATGTATAAGTGTCTGGGTGAAGGATTTAGTAGGTGCATGACTGACTGAATGAGTGAGTGATTAAATGTGTCTCACTGAGTGCATGGGTTAGTGACTAAACTGTCTTAATTTGTGCATCATTATGTCTGTGTGCCACATGGCACTGGTGTACATGCACATATGTGCATGTACACTGGAATTCGTTATTTACCATGTAATAGTATTACATGGTAAATAACGAATCGGTAATGGCCTGTGGCACTGTTTTTAGTGCCACCTACATCTGTATTTACAGATTTGGTAAATTTACCGATTCGGTATTTTACAGAATCAGTAAATTTACCGAATCGGTAAATATACTGATTCTGTAAATTAAGCCTACCTACATGTCAAATCCCAAATACCGGTCGGTAACGGCCGAAATCGGCCGTTACCGACCGGTAATTGGCGACCTACATCGGGCCCATGGTCTCTCTGGGTCCCCTTTCACTAGATCACCCTCACCCTAGACTCCTCATAGCATGTTCTCCTACCCGTGGCGTTGAACGCTGGTTGTTCTAACGTACCTCATCGCTGAGGTGAACTGGTATTAATAGCACCAGATGATGCTATCAAGCGGTGGCACACTGTTTCTTCCAGGGACCTCGAAGAGAGAACACCGTCCAGGGGGAATTATTGACACTTGTATGGATTGGAGGAATCTCTGACAAAATATTGATTACAAAAATATCGCAACAAAAATATCGACATGCTATCTCTAACAAGGTAGGTACAAAAATATATTTAAAAAAAATATTGATGTCAAAAATATTGTTAATGAAAAAATATGTACTATAAATAAAATAATACTTATAAATGTAATAAACATACTTAAAAATATGTTATAATATTTAAAAATATTATAATATATAATACATAATTTAATTAAACAAATTAATTATATAAATATATGATACATAGTATATACTTCCTTGATACTAACTTTAAAAATAATTTTAAAACTAATAAATAAATGAATAAATAAAAATATTATAAATTACAAATAAATGTACACATAAAATATTAATACAAATACAAATTAATTCAATTGTAAAACAAATTAAAAAAGAGTAAGTAAATGTTGGATAGCGTAGGGGTAAAAATTTGTATTCCCACTCCAGAGAGGGCACCAGTAGGGAAAGTGTTGGATAGCGTAGGAGTAAAAATTACTATTCCCACTCCAGAGAGTGCAACAGTAGGAAAAGTATTAGATACCTTAGGGGTAAAAATTACTATTCCCACTCCAGATGGTGCAACAGTAGGGAAAGTGTTGGACAGCGTTGGGGTAAAAATTTGTATTCCCACTCCAGAGAGTGCATTAGTAGGGAAAGTGTTGGACAGCGTAGGAGTAAACATTACTATTCCCACTCCAGATGGTGTAACAGTAGGGAAAGTGTTGGTCAGCGTTGGGGTAAAAATTAGTATTCCCACTCCAGAGAGTGCATTAGTAGGGAAAGTGTTGGATAGCGTAGGGGTAAAAATTACTATTCCCACTCCAAAAAGTGCAACAGTAGGGAAAGTGTTGGATATCGTAGGGGTAAAAATTACTATTCCAACTCCAGAGAGTGCAACAGTAGGGAAAGTGTTGGATAGCGTAGGGGTAAATATTACTATTCCCACTCCAGAGAGTGCAACAGTAGCAAAAGTGTTGGATAGCATAGGGCTACAAATTACTATTCCCACTCCAGAGAGTGCAACAGTCGGGAAAGTGTTGGATAGCGTAGGGGTAAAAATTACTATTCCAACTCCAGAGAGTGCAACAGTAGGGAAAGTGTTGGATAGCGTAGGGGTAAATATTACTATTCCCACTCCAGAGAGTGCAACAGTAGGGAAAGTGTTGGATAGCATATGGGTAAAAATTACAATTCCAACTCCAGAGAGTGCAACAGTAGGACAAGTGTTGGATAGCGTAGGGGTAAAAATTACTATTCCAACTCCAGAGAGTGCAACAGTAGGGAAAGTATTGGATAGCGTAGAAGGTAGAAATAACATACTTATAAATAAATTAATAATTTAAAATAATGCAAAAATGAATTATTAAATAAATATAAACTATTTACAAATACCATTACATAATTATTAAAAACATTATTAGCAATACATAATTAAGTAAAAATTAAATAATAAATAACAATTTATATTAATAAATTACAAATTAATAATTCATTAATAATATAATTAACAAAACAATGAATTAAAATACATTATTACTTAATTACATTTAAATTACTTCCCACCTTATTCCCCTATAGACCCACAACCCGCTAAAGAACATAATTATCAATTAATCAATTAATTAAAATGTATTACCAATTAATACAAATTAAATTCAAATTAATTAAAATTAATTTATATTTCCTAAAAATTTATAATTAATTTAGCATAATTAAATTACTTCCCACCCTATTCCCCTATAAACCCAGAACCCGCTACGGTACTAAAATACAAAATTTACTTAAATTACATAAATAAAAATTAAATACATAATAATATACATAAAAATCATACACAAATCGATATTAGTAACATCGATATTACTAACATTGATATTAGTAACATCAATATTAGCAACATAGATATTACTAACATCGATATTAAACATATCGATATAACTTACCTTCTATATTATGTCCCTTCGATATTTAAACATCAACATTATTGTATGTCGATATTTAAAACTCGATATTTTGTCTGCCTACCGATTGGAGATGCTGGAGACAAACTCATGCGGATTATTCGACATAGAATGCATGTGTTGGCAAACCATGTTAAGAGCAGGGTGAGTCATACATCTAATGTCTCTTTTCAGTTGACCTACACATAGCACTGCCAACATCAGCCCTCAGTTCCAGGAGAGTGGTGCATGCAGTTTAGAATACCTTACAGCCCCTGGTGTGGATCCGAGTGAAACTGTCTGTAAACACGACTTTCGGGCCTTTGCTTCATAGCATGCATTACATAATCCTGTGTAAGCCCGTGTGTATTGTTAGAACGCCATAGTGCATGCGAAACAGTACATTAGACATTAGATTTAGAAATTGCTTTAATTGCTCCTTGGTCACAAACAGCAAATTAAATGGTTCCTTTTGCGTGTCGAACAGCAGCACCGGTGAAAGGTGACACATACTTGAATAGAAGATGAATGGCTACATGAGACATACTTTACCTCAATAGTTGTGCACTTGTTTAAGGCAATACAGCACTTTGATTCTTCTAAGGTTATTTTGAGGATGAAATGCGACTGCCAGGGTCATCAAACAATAGTATATCACTATCTCTAACAAGATCCTTCAAAGCAGACCATGCATGTGTTTCCCCCACACTGTTCACTGTAGTTGCTGTTTTGCACTTCACAGCAGTATATGTGAAAGCATGTATGTCGAAATAACATATGAATTATAGGATACTCTAAAGGCCCACGCCTGAAGGCTTGTTGATACATTCCAACCAAAGGCTATGCTGGTGTGAGGAAGCATTGGATTCAGGAGTTCTCTGTCTCACTATTTACTGTTCCAAGGCAGAATTGGCACATTTAATCTGCTTCCAAGCACAATAGTCAATACCCCTCAGAGCCCCTAGATACTCTGCAGCTATATAAGGGCGTCAAGATGCATGCACTGCAATGCTTTCTAAACAGGGCCACAAGAGGGAACAGACCCTCTATGTTTAACAACCACTGCAGATTTCTGCAGTGATTTTTAAACATAGAAGGACTGATCCCTCTTACAGCTCTCTTTAGAAGAAATTATTTACTGTGATCAATTCCCCTGGCGAAGCTGCAATATTTATAAGTAATTTTGCGTTACATGAGTAATGCAGGATTACAAAATTCCTCTGATTCTGATGGTAGGATTTAGAATTTTGCCCAGGCCCAGTAGAGTGGAGTGTTGTAGAATTGAATGGCATGTCAAACAGTAGTCTGCCGTAGAGTGTCTAGAGTGGAGCGGCATAGAGTAGAGAAGCATATCGTTGAATGGAGTGGCGTGTCGCAGAGTTGAGTGGTATGTTGTAGAGTGGCGTGGCATGTCGTAGAGTGGAGTGGCATGTCATAGACATTGAGTGGCGTGGTGAGTCATAGAGTTTCGTTTGTCATATATAATGTTTTGTAGATAACTTTGCAAAAGTAAAGCAGTACATCATAATGGTTTTAAAAAACGATATAATTCAATACACATTTTTTTTTTACCTGTACAGAGATTTCTAAAATGCTGCATATCTTCCTGTACATTACAAAAAGACTGACTATTTAGATTTCACATTAAAACACAGAACAAAGAGAAAGTGTGGTCTAAACAATATGACTGCCTTTTTTTTGGTAAGGGCTTTAGTTAATCTATAATATTGTTTTTCGTCATTAACATGTACCTTAGTATACCGTGAAGGTACCATGGTATACCGCAGCCCAATTTAGCAATACATGTTTGTCCCTTATTACTCAAAAGCTACTGAACAAATTCAGATCAAAGAATAAAAAAGGGCCATTTCCACTTTGCCTCATCTGCCAATGTAGAAAAACTGATAGGCCTTCATGGAGATCCAATGGTGACAAAGGTATTACCAAGCACAAATATGAGGTATTCCTTTCTTTGGGAATCCTTACTATGGGTACTAATACTAAGAATAAAGCTACTGTGTGTTTTTAATATATATGTGGTCCAATGAGCTGCGCGTTCAACAGGTGGTGCCGACATGGGGGTCTGACATGTGTCCCACTTTGCAATGTGATGCAAAGGTAATCTTCAATCAAGAACCTACATTTGTAAAGTTTTGTTTGCTCAAGCCAATCATGCTGATGCATTTTGATCCAAATGGTCTCTGTCATGGTTGACCGTGACAAATACCACTTGGGTAGAAAACACTTTCGTGTAGACAGCCCTTCTGAACTTCTGCACTTCTGAAGTGGAAGAGAAATTTCACTTGGGAGGAGACAACGCTTGTAGTTAAATTTCTGGTGAAACACTACAATCAACTATATGGGCTGCCCCCATTCTCCCTCAGCCTTATGGTAGAAAGTGTCAGACTGTGAGAATGCATTGGGGGAGGAAGTACATGCCACTGGATATTAAAAATAAGTAGCAGGATGACAGCCGATCAGAGTTTCCTAGATTCAGCCACCACATGCTATTAATAAAGGGGCACTTGGATATTGTCTCTGACCACTCCCCGCAAAAAGAATCTCATCTCTATAGCACATCCCAACCTGCTATACATGCTGCCTCTTTTGGACAACACTAATTTAGTGCCTGATAAAATAAAACAACTGTACAACCATTCACAGATAACTTCTGTACTTCTCCTGTACATACATTGTAAGGAACGCATTAAATACTATTACTAACCCGTCAAAAACACACTCTAATGCATACCCTATATATATCTAGATATCTTGATTCACATTTTTAGGTCTTGCATACACAGGGCATGCACTATGAAACATATTGTTTACTATTCAATAGGCTTACAACCAGCCCACAGCATACCATTGGTTAATTTCGTTGTCACTTTCATTCACAATCTTTTGATTGCTTGTAGGCTTCCTTTCCTTTCTTGTTTGAGCTCCTCCATTTAGCATGACCCGAGTACATGTATTCTTCCTGAACTTTTTTCAATGCACCATTTTTTTTTAAAATAAAACTTTTGATATTATTCCTGGACATGTGAAGTACTTTTAACACTGGCATACAGCTTCTTATCTATGTAGCTTTCACCATATCGCTATCAACGCTTTAATAATACTGAGACACTACTCAGGCACATTACATTATGCTCTGTAATTACAAACCAAAGCAGATAAATGCTTTCAAAATATGAACTTTTATTTAGAAATATGCTTTCAAAAGATGTGTGTGTATTTTACAATGGGTATTCTTGCTTTAAAAAGATGCACTTTTTAGGTCTCGCCTACGCAGAGCGCATGCGTTGCATAGGAGAGAGACCTAATGCCATCGGCACAGCTTTGGGGGCAAAAATGTGCACACGTTGCATTGCTTGCAATGGCAACGCGTGCACGTCTGGTGATTTTCCTGCGGGAGCGCGCGGCGCCATATGGTGGCGCCATATAGTCACACGCTCCCGCAAGGGAATCGCGCAGGCCCCCTTCCCTGCTGCCCATGATTTAGCTGTGTGATTGGTTAATGGGGGCCACTCCTATTTCGTTGCCCAGTCCTATTATCTGCCCCATCCCAAATCTGACCCCGCAACTTCAACGCACTTATTGTTCGCGCCTCGCCAGGTTTGATGCGCTGTGTAAACACACTTGCAAAACAATGCCAAGCACGTCCACCACCACTTTAGCTACACTCTCGTCCACACGGAAGCACCCCCACCTGTCTCCCTAGCGTCCCTCACCACAGTGAGCTGCTAATGACCGCCCACTGTCCCTGCTGGGAAGGAATCAACGTCATCTGGATGTAAATAAAGCCCAGACCCCCTGGGGAAGGTGCTTTACCATTCAAGAGAGGGCATCGACACAGATGCCCCCACCCCCGTAAGAGATCTTCGCACATTCCATTGAAAGGCTCGGTCTTACTGAGTCCTTGCCGAGTTTCATCTGAATACTGAGGCGTGTGTAAAATCAAATGGGTCTGTGCCAGTCTAACAAAAGTACTGCAGAGTGAGCACATTTTGCCATTACAACAGGTATGCAAGTCTGAGCTTGTTAATATGAACATGGGCATCTTTAAAATCAGTGCCATTTTGTATCAGAAGTCCCACTGTGTGGGTACAGTTACCAATATACCATGACATTAAACCTGAGCAGCGAGGTGCATGTATACAGCCCACGTAGATACCACAAGTAAACACATCCAAACAAAATGACTAATAAATACTCCAAAGCGCATTCAAATGGAAAATAAGGTTTGCGAAAGTAACTGTCACAGTTTACAAGAAATGTTCATTATATCAAAAAAACAACATTTTGCCTGAAAATTAAGCTGTGGTCAGTTTACATCAGTCATACTAACAAGTGTTGCTCTGTAGACAAAGTTTATATTAGTGTTTAACGAGACTGAGCACTGAAGGGATTCATTACCTCTTGTCTCCCTAAGGACTACAGTTTCCATTATCTCCCCAGTGAATAGGGTCATGTACGTTGTCAACTGGAGTTTTCACCAGGTAGAATTTTCAACGACTGAATCCTAGCACACTATGGCGAAGCCAAGTGTGTGAAATATCAGACTTGCTTTTTAAGTCACAATATTTGCTTTGAAACTGGAAATATAATTCAAGTCTGTTAAATAAACTGTAAAAAAAAGCTTAAACCCTGTGCCCGTTTCCCACTAAAACTTCTGCTTGGTGGTCCTATGAGTGCGGTTACGCCAGCAGGCGATTATGATCCCAGCTCACCAGTTGTCCACTGTCTGCTTATTAGCAAGCAGTTTACGTTGCACACAGGGAGCGCCTAAAAATCCCTCAACTCTCAGTTTTGGGAACTTCGCAGATCTTTTTTTTTATTTTATTTTTTAAATATTTTTATTTGCTTTTTTTCAAAGTGCAGAAACATAACAAGCATGTCACATGAATCCTTTCTCCATACACTGCCCCCATCCACCCACCGTACCCAAAGTCTCACCAGTAATCCTACACAATGATAATATGAAGCCCCACCTGTCTCTATATCACACACATTAGTCAGGGAACTCCCCGCATGTAACCGGGATAACAGAGTGACCTTCCGCCCTCCCTTCACAGTCCTCCATTCAATCCATGATATTGTCTCCATTTCCCCCATACTCTAGTAAACTTCTTGGGAGACCCCTTGGACTTGTAGGTGACCCTCTCCGCAGCCATGTACATGTCCATGCCCCGTCTCCAATCATCTAGCTTGGGAGGTGTGGGTGCACCACATCCCCGGGCCACGTCCCTCTTAGCCACTATCAGAGCCAGTGTCACAAATATCAAAGATGGGCGATTCAGATCCACCTCATTTGTTATTCCCAAAATAACCAATTTAGGCTCCACTGGGAGCGCCGTCTCCAGTATCTCACTTAATTCTCTTAAGCTCTTAGCCCAGTATTCCTGGATTACACAAAATTCCCAAATGGTATGATAAAAGTCTCCCTTCACATGTCCACATCTCAAACAGTTGGTATCACTAGCACTCCCCATTCTGTGCAGTCGCTGTCTATCGTAATAAATCCTATGCAGAATTTTATATTGTATGAGCCTAAGGCGGGACTTTATTGCGACTTCCCTGGGATGCATCAGGGCTGTCTCCCAGTCGAGCGTGTCCATCTCCCCCAAGTTTAGTTCCCATGCTTCTCTCAATTTTACCAGTCTGTCAGGCATATTATTGATCAAAGTTTTATAGGTCAGGGAGACTAATTTGCTCGGGACGTGCTCCTGCAGTAGACGACCCTCAAGTGGGGCATACTGAGGTAGAGGACATGATAGCGCCTCCTCCGCCCTCCAGGCATGACGCAGCTGCGCATATTTCAGGTATTGGGAGTGATGCAGTCCGTGTTACACCCTCAGCGCCTGGAAGGACTTCAACTCCCCCATTTCAACAAATCCTCCAGTATGGAAATGCCAATGTCATCCCACCTTTAAAACCCCCTCAACTTATGTAGCTCCCTTAGCCATGCTCAGTGCCATATCGGGGTCTGTTTCGTTGGTTTGTGTGCCCAACCAATCGCCTTGGTCGCTCTCACCCACATCTCAACTGTAACCTGTTTTGCAGACAGCAGTCTCTCTTTTTCTCTACCCCCATAGAGATAGAGCAAAGAGGTGTGTTGCGCCATCGTCCCTCCCTTCAGTCTTTACGTGGGGTGATCTGCCGAGGCATGAAGCAAGTCATTTATCGGTGATATGTGTTCTGCCCAATAGTACACTTCAATATTTAGCAAGGAGATCCCCCCCCATTGTACTGATTCCTCTGCAGCGTCTCTATGGCTATTCTGGATTGCTTCCCCAGCCAGAGCAAAGACCGGAGTTCGGCATTGAGATCTTTAAAAATCTGTCAGGGAGGGGGAAAGATTCATTCTGTAAGGAATAAAGAAACTGCGGTAGCGTTATCATTTTGAACATTGCAGCACGGCCTAAAATCATGAGGGGGAGTGTGTTCCATCTAGTTGCATCATTAATGAAATTCGTGAGTAATCGCTGAATGTTTCTCTGATAGGAGATCGTTTTATCCTTTGTCACATATATCCACAGATATGTAAACCCTTCATCTGTGACCCAAAGAGCGCCGGGCAAGGGGGGCCAAACCTCCCCCTCTCTGGGGCTATAAAAAATGTAATCATGCCAGTTTATCATGTACCCTGAATAGGAGCCATACCGGCCCAGTAGAGTAAATAGCAGTGGAATCGAAACAGCTTGGTGGGTGACATATAGGAGGATGTCATCCGCTTATAGCAAAATCTTTTCCTCAGACGTATCCACCTGCTTGATTTTTAACCCTCTTATCCCTCTTTCCTGTCATATTTCACACGCCACTATCTCTAAGGTAAGGGCGAACAGAAGCGGGGAAAGGGGACACCCCTGTCGGGTCCCCCTTCGTATAGGGAAATCCGCTGATTGCACCCCATTGACCCTTACTCTAGCTCTCGGGTCTGTATATAGAAAGTTCACCCATTTCCTGAACTTGGGACCAAACCCGAACTTGATCAAAACTCCTGCGCCTCTTTTACCCAGCCGTTGCGTCACATTTTTCACACAGCGGTGGCGCAAAAGATGCGCAATTCTGCGGGGTATTTACAACATGACACATCTGAGAGATGTGTCACGTTGTAAAGCCCTGCACCAGAAGTAGGCATTCCTGTGCGGGGGGGGGGGGTTCCGGCGCAGGAACGCCTTTCAAAAGTGGCTGAGTGAAATCTACAAGATTTCACTCAGTCACGTTTGAGCCCATGCTGCATCAAAACCCTGCACCTGCTTGAAGCAGGAGTAAGGATTGATGCAGCATTGTAAAGATAGGGCCCCCCAGAGCATTGCTGGAGCTGCGTCATGCTTTACGATGCAACTCCAGCAATGGGCCGCCTATACGGCACAGATGCATCACGCATCTGTGCCGTTTTTGCCCCATGGTGCGCCGCATTGTAAATATTTTGGGTTTGTTTGGGTTGCATTGTAAATGCGGCGCATCCCTGCTGATATGCAGGGATCCGCCAGTTATTGTAAATCTGCCCCTTAATCTTCATGTTTATGTATATAATGAAAAAAATGTATCAGACATGCACATGAATTCTGGCGCTCATGTAGCGCTGTAATGCCGTTTGTTGGAAACTAACAACTAGCACAGTACTTGAAATCACACTAAAGTTTTTGGTCAAATGTGCAGGCTTGAAGTTGAGGTGTGGCTGTTTTCAGACAAGAGATTCTCAACATTTACAACATTACGTTATTCCTCTCCGGCCCATTCTGGTACTTGCACGTCTCTCAAATCCCAACCTGTCATATTTGTCTTTCGATATAAGTCAGCGTCACGTTACAACAAGCGCCAAAGCTTGGACTAGAAGCCAGGACTCTTGGTCCAGGGTCACGAAGTAGTCACCAGGCACGCCAACAAACCATTAGAGAAACCTCCTACAACTGTATGGGAATGCCCACTCCCTCTCCACTCCAAATAGGACCTCTAGTCAAGACACAATAGCAAAGCTACATGGACCTTTTTTTTTTTTTTTTTTTACATAGCACAAACTTGACCCAACAACACACCTTGGTTCTGTAACCAGGTCATTGCCGGGACATCCACACTTCAAGTGCCTCTGTTGGTTTCTACAGGGACCTCAGAATAGCGAGATTATCCCCCACCTACCCTTTACTGATCCCAAACCTCCTCATTTTACTGCTATGAACTCTATAAAAAACTTTCTAGACCTTCTCTCTCCTATCGCTCCACTATCTTTCTCTATCAAAATAAAAGACCCACATGCCCACCAGTCAAATTAATTTCATATTTTCTCATACTAATTCTCTACTAATCCTGTTTGGGTTCCAGAGTAGCGTGCTACCTACTGAAAAGCGCTTTATCACCTCATCGGGGGTAGCGAGTGCCATATAAATAAAAATAGCTTTCCTCTTCTATTCCTCCATTATTATTATTATTATATTATTATACAGCTTATAGAGCGCCTGGTTACTCCAACGGAGTGTCCCTGCGCAACATCCTTTTTCAATCCTAATATTTAGGTAACATGTCCACCACTGAAATTTATTTCATTTTCCCTATACTAATTCACCACTAATCCTTTTTCGGTTCCAGAGTACCGTGCTACTTGCCGAAAAGCTCTTCCGCGCCTCATCAAGGGTAGATGGCGCTATATAAATGCAATTACAACAACACTTCATGGCTCCAGTGAAAGCTGCTCCATGCAGGGGTTTTTTGGGCAACTGGAATTATGCAGCATGAAAGGGCCATATTACCCAGCAGGATTGAGTAAATTATACATCAAGAAAGGCAAATTATGCAGCATAATGCAGCACATTTTGTAATAGTATTACTTCATTATTTATTCAGGTCTAAAACTAAGAACTCTATGTTAAATGTGTTTATGCTAAAATATCTTATCTAGTGTTCGCACCTTTGCTGTTGGTAAACTATTAACATTAGGATAAGGTGTGTATCTGGCTAAGACCGGCCATGTAGTTACCTCATTGCTCAGTGGACCTTGTCTAACATTTGCAGTTGTGTGTGGGAGGGCAACTTTAAACCAATTTATGTGTTCTTGATAAATGAGAGGTATCTCTCTTCATATGGAGGGTCTTCCTCTGGTATTTCATCCTCTGTGTATCTATGAAATAACTTTGTGACGACTGCAGCTGGGACTGTAACCCAAGAATAGAACACCTCTGTCCAAAATGCCTCGTGGGCCTCAACCACAAAGGTAACATCTCCACCCCTGGCCGGAACACCAGCTGTAATAGTTTCATAAATGTAATGCTCAAATTCTTTAGTTGTCAGACATATTCTGTGAAATTAATTGCAGAAAGGATAACACAATGGGAATAAGAGATCCTTTCCAACTGGAACTATCTACAGCCACTACATAGGTGTTACCTACTCAGCTGAGGAGGATTTCCCTACCACCACGGACATCTCCGGTTGGAAGTAAGTAGGGATCTCAGAGAAGACTCGATTGAACTGCTCATGAAATCCATTAAATATGAACCTAACTAATATTGGACACCATGTTGTGTAATTTCCACCCGACGGTAGGAACTGCATGCTTGTGGAGAGCATGAATGTTGTATTGTTGCCAGACTGATTTTATACCCCAAATCAGGATATGTTGTCAATCAGGATATGTAGAGACCAGCTAGCTCACAGTGCCACCATAACCCCCCCCTAAGCCTAGATGGCAGCAAATGGTTATGGCAACCACTAAACATGACAACCGTGGTCCCCCAGGAAGTGTGCTAATAGATCTAGAACCATTTTGCTGTACTCTCAGAGAAATACACAAAGAATACACAGAGGGACATTTTCAATATTTATTGAACCATCGTGGTTCTTGTATAGAATATATGTACTGCAATGATCAATAGATAGAAGCAGATGAAAGTCATTAGAAGCACGAGAACAGTAAACAGAATAAAAAGTTCCACCATAGTGGAAAAACAATGTCTATATGCAGGCTTAAAAAACAATATAGTGAATTGTTCATACTCCTACTATGCAGTCCCAAACCTAAGTGTCCTGTGCGAGTGTGTGAATGTACAGCCACGAATCCCCATACTGAATGATCGAACTCCGGTTTCCTGATGGGAGAGAATGTAAGTCCCCGTCATGGACATGAGCTAGAGACCCTTTTAAGAAGAAGTCAGCAAGCTGCTGGGCCAAAGCGGTAAACAGTCAAAATATCGAGTCCAAAATATCGATTGGACATAATATCGAGTTTTAAATATAGATTGGACAAAATATCGAATGGACAGAATATAGACATCAAAAATATCGTTTTTAAGGTAAGTAATGTAATATCGAATGTTAAAAATATAGAAAGTTAAAATATCGAAGTATATAATATAGGTAATTAAAATGATCGAATTTTTAATATTATCGAATTTTTATAGTGTTTTTTATGTTATTATATGTGTGAAAAGTGTGTATTTATGTTAGAATTAATTTTAAAATAATGAATTTTGTGTTTTTTAAATTTTTGCGTAATTTAATTCTGTAGCGGGTTGTGGGTTTATAGGGGAATAGGGTGGGAAGTAATTTAATAATAATTAATTAAATATGTAAATGTATTTATTGGTATTAATTTTTAATTCATTGTTAGTTATATTTGGTAATTAATTAAATTTTAATTGGCAATTCATTTTAATTAATTGATTAATTGCTAATTATGTTAATTTTACTAATTTATTTTCTGTAGCGGGTTGTGGGTTTATAGGGGAATTGGGTGGGAAGTAATTTAATTATAATTAATTAAATATGTAAAATTAATTATTGGTATTTATTTAGAATTAATTGTTAATTAAGTTTTTTTTACGTGTAATTATTTAACATTTTAATTGCCAATTAATTTAATTTAATTTAATAATTGCTAATTATGTTATTTTAATAATTTATTTTCTGTAGTGGGTTGTGGGTTTATAGGGGAATAGGGTGGGAAGTAATTTATTTCTAATTAATTAAATAATTAAATGTTTTTAATTGTATTTATTTTGAATTAATTGTTAATTAATTTTTAATTGTTAAATAATTATTTGTTATTTTGTAATTAATTTGTATTATTAGGTAACTAATTGTAATAATTAATGTTAATTAGTAAATTTAATAGGTTAATTATTATATTATATTAAATTGGTAATTACTTTTAATTATTTTTTTATAGATATTAATTTATATTTTTTTAAATAATATATGAAGTATTTACTTTCCCTACTGTTGCACTCTCGGGAGTGAGTATAGTAATTTTAACCCCTACGCTATCCAATGCTTTCCCTACTGTTGCACTCTTTGGAGTGGGAATAGTAATTTTTACCCCTACGCTATCCAACGCTTTCCCTACGGTTGCACTCTTTGGAGTGGGAATAGTAATTTTTACTCCTACGCTATCCAACGCTTTCCCTACTGTTGCACTCACTGGAGTGGGAATAGTAATTTTTACCCCTACGCTATCCAACGCTTTCCCTACTGTTGCACTCACTGGAGTGGGAATAGTAATTTTAACCCCTACGCTATCCAACGCTTTCCCTACTGTTGCACCTACTGGAGTGGGAATAGTAATTTTTACCTCTACGCTATCCAAAGCTTTCCCTACTGTTGCACTCACTGGAGTTGGAATAGTAATTTTTACACCTACGCTATCCAACGCTTTCCCTACTGTTGCACCCACTGGAGTGGGAATAGTAATTTTTACCCCTACGCTATCCAACGCTTTCCCTACTGTTGCACTCTTTGGAGTGCGAATAGTAATTTTAACCCCTACGCTATCCAACGCTTTCCCTACTGTTGCACTATGTGGAGTGGGAATAGTAATTTTTACCCCTATGCTATCCAACGCTTTCCCTACTTTTGCATTCTTTGGAGTTGGAATAGTAATTTTTACCCCTACGCTATCCAACGCTTTCCCTACTGTTGCACCCACTGGAGTGGGAATAGTACTGTTTACCCCTTTGCTATCCAACGCTTTCCCTACTGTTGCACCCACTGGAGTGGGAATAGTAATTTGAACCCCTACGCTATCAAACTCTTCCCTACTGTTGGACTCTTTGGAGTGGGAATAGTAAATTTTATCCCTACGCTATCCAACGCTTTACCTACTGTTGCCCTCTCTGGAGTGGGAATAGTAATTTTTACCCCTACGCTATCCAACGCTTTACCTACTGTTGTACTATTTGGAGTGGGAATAGTAATTTTTACACTTACGCTATTGTACGGTAATAATATTGGATATTATTTAATTATATTATGTTACTATATATATATGTTTTAACAAATATGATGTAAAAAATGTTTTTATAACTTTCATTAATTATTTAATTATTATAAGTTAATTTAAGTATTTTTAAGTATATTTTAGTAATTAATTTTTAATATTAATTTAATTTAACATTGTTTTTAATAAAGTCGATCTTTTTATAAACTATATTTTAGTAAACAATATTTTTAACTCAATATTTTTGTACTTACCTGTTTGTAGATACAAACTCGATAATCTGTCTGTAGATATTTTGTCAACGATATTTTTGATAGTCGATATTATGTCCCTCGATATTATGTCAGTGATCCGGCCAAAGCATCAGCATGTGGAGACCTCGTAAATATCAGCAAAACGCTCCTCTGCCTAAACCCGGAAATGCCTATTTATTTAGCACAAAATACATTCTTGCGAGTCCTGTGCAAACCAGCATTGTTTTGGTCTATAGATAGCCATGTCATCCCGTGGTTAAAAAATAGAACGACATTTGCACAATGTGTGTCGAGGCCTTTTACGTGGTGTTCAAGGAATCGTGAGAATGTTAGGTGAAGCAAACTCTGTAAGCGAAGCAGTCTCAGAGAAACTAATCCAACATTTTAATGCACACAACTGTGTGTGAAAGCTTATTGTGCAAAACTGAAGGCAACTTAGGAAAATGTGTCTATGATAAAAGATGGCATCAGTTTTATGTGGGCCTACCACAGACACATAACACTGCTCTGCTCTATGCTACTCTATGACACACTAAGCCATTCCACTGTACTCCACTCCACGCCATTCTTCTCTACACCACTCTAATCACCTTCACTTCACTCTTATGCCACTCTACTCTGCGTCACTCTACTCTGTCGCTCTACTCTGTCACTCCACTCTACGCCATTCCACTCCACTCTACTCTATGTTACTCTATTCCACTCTACTCCACAGCACTCTACACCATTCCAATCTATGCTACTCTACTTCACTCTCATTTAGGACTCTATCCTCTACATCTGAGAACTAACCTTTAGCCATGCTAAGCAGTAGAGACACTGCTTTACTACATGGCTAAAAAACATTGGCAGAGCCAATAGCTCTCACATAGGTGAGACCTATTAGCTTTGTCAATGCTTGTTTTAATGTGTACTCTTTTCACATAGTCACTCTTTTGAGTAGATTGGTTGCTTCAGCTGGACCAGGATGCATTGAAAATGCAGCAGGGCAACACAAAGGTATGAGCTCTCAACGCAATCCAACTTAATACACAGATACGCTATTTTGCTAACAATGGCAATACCACATTATAGGGGATTCCTATTACTTGGTCTGGTAAACTTAATATTGTACTTTACAAAGTGATACTGACCTATAATTAGATCTCCCAGTTTTAAGGTATTTTATTTTTTTACGTTTGAGTGTATTTATCCATATGTTTGGGTCATATTGTTTGTATTTACCCATATTTATTTTGTGTTTTAGGAACAAATGTAGTCATAAAATGTTATATTCCAAATTATTTTAACTGATAAACATGTCCTCATACTTTGATGGTTGCTGTGTTGTAGCAAGTTAAGTTCTAACAAAACAATACACCAACATTTTAATATTAATATTATGTAAAAATATGTTAAAATATGCCTCTATTTAAGAAAATCTCATCATGTGTTTTTTAATTCCCCACGATGTCTGTCTGCCCAGTTTCTGGCCTGAAATTCATTAAGGACAGCATGAAGGAAAGTCACTCACAAGCAGCACCATTGTCTGTGTTTTTACGCTTTTAAAAATGCATACAGAAAAAAAATATATTTGTAAATGCATTTATTAAACAGTAAAAACGGAACACTGGGAGCCTTACCTATAATTGTACTGAAACTCGATCTTGACATTTCTATTGTTAAACTACTATATATTCATACACTTTCTTTTTTCAGTTTTAATGCCCTGTATTGTTATCTCATCCACTACCTGCCACAACATATACTTCTGCTAATGGAACTGTATCAAAAACCAGACTGGCACCACAGAGCATACAGATGGAAAAGACTGGTAAGTTCAATGAAATGTCTGTTGTTACAAATCCCTATATGCACCATTATCAATATGTGGTGTAATTGATGAATATGTTACATTTTGCATGATAAATTTGCCCTTACACTCGGTATTGTAAGGAAAGCACTATTTGTCATCTGTTAGGTCTTATCTTAACTTGCAGTAGACGAAAATTTGTGAGTCTCAAACCTTGAAATTAAACCATAAAAATCAACTTTGTGTATAATTCAGGATGACTTACTACCTTATGTGTTTCTCTCTCGTGACACCTACTGTCATACAACAGCCCCTGTTTTCCACCTGGCAAACATCAACGCCACTGACATGAGGGAACAGCCCTTAACTTTGTTTTAAATACAGTTTTTTTAAATTGCTACTTTCGGGGGAGCTGTGTTCAATGCTCCGGGGGTGGGCACACGAACAATAGCAAAAGCAAGGGTTCTCGCAGTTTAGGCACCGGGTCAGCGTTCTAGCAGCTGGACCCGACACACAGCTGATGATATAAAACGCCAGATGGCACGATCGGTTATTGGCCTCTTTCATCAGGATCGTGCTACTGATTATGTTGCTAAACTTTTTTTTTTTAATTTGCTGCTACCGTTTTAACTTTGTTTTGAAATACTGTTTTTATAAACTGTTACTTACGGGGGAGCTGTGCACAATGCTCCGGTGGGTGGGACACGAACAATAGCATTAGCAATAGCTCAAGCAAGGGCTCTTACAGTTTAGGCGCCAGGTCAGTATTCTAGCGGCTGTACCCGATGCACAGTTGAAGATATAAACTGCCAGATGGCGCGACCACGCAGCGAACGCATGCAGGGGGCGCTCCAAAGGCAAGCCTGTCTACGCCCGTCCACGCAAGAACGGGCCCAGAGGCCAGAAACCCTGTATCTGTGCCCTCAGAAGGTTTTTGCTATTCCAGTTCATTGTTAAAGCAGTTAAACAGAACCCCATGCCCCAACTGTGCTCTCGCTATTTCTCTGCAGGAGCTTCAGGACAGATGCTCACACTGTGGTTTTAGATTCTCCCCACCAGCTCCCCCCTCATCCTCAGCTGGGCCCTCTTATAGATTACTTTTACTCAATTGCGGATCCCTATCCAAACACACAACTGAGATCTCAATGCTGTTAAAAGATTCTGGCCCAGAGGTTTTCTTTCTTACGGAGACCTGGCTCACTGCCAGCTCAGAGCCGGACATCGTCCAATCCCTTTCCACTGGATATTTAATCTAGAGGAAAGATGGAATAACAGGGGTGGGCAGTGGTATCGCCATTATCTACAAAGACCATATGACCTGTCGACTACTAGGTAGTCCTCTATCAGACTGCGAGAATGTCAATTTTTCAATTGAATTCACCAACTCATTGTCACTTTCAGGTATTCTGATCTACCATCCACCTGGGTCTATGGGCCTATTTTGTAAATCTCTGTTGGAAACAGTTATTACTCTCGCTAGCTCCTCTGCTATTTTACTCTGCTTGGAGATTTCAACTTGCACTTTGATGACCCCTCGGCAGCTCCGGCGATTGAACTAGCACAAGATCTGAAGGCTTGCCAATGACACCAGAAGGTCTCCCAAGCAACTCATATTAAAGGTCACCTTCTTGACCCAATTTTTTTCTAGTTTGAGGGAACTAAAAGGGAAAGCCCCCGTCCCCATACCATGGTCAGACCATTTTTTTATCTCGTTTGTCTGGGCCCCACCTACCCCCATTTCACACACCCAGTCAACACAAATACAAATCTGTCCCTGGCCCAAACTTCCCTTGAAGGGGTGGATTCAGGAATTGGAAAACTCCAAACCTAACCTGGATCTCAATCCAGTCATGGATTATCAAAACTTCACACACTGGATTGAGGAGTCACTGAACATGGTGCTCCCAAAGAAATCAATCCAGAAGAAAGTGGGACCTAATAAGTCTGCATGATTCTCCCCTGAGCTACGTATCCTAAAACAACAATGCATAAGACTGGAAAGGATGTGGAGGAAATATTTATCACATGTTAAGAAACAGGAATACAGGGCGGCTATTGGAATATACAAGTCAGAAATAAAGAACATGCCCAGGCCACCTACTGACAACTCCTCTAGAGAGACTTTTCTCATTGCCAAAAAGCTTCTCAAAGTCCCAAACCATCCAGCGGCACCTGGTCCTTCGGGACACTGCTGTAACGAATTTGCGGAATTCTTTGCCACCAAAGTTCATAATATTCTTAAGCATCTTCTGCAAAGAGACAATGACAAACCCGAGATTATGGCCATTGGCTAGCATGGAAATGAACACCCTCATGGTTCTTTGGAAACTACACAGCTCAGTTAAACCACCATAGATAGATACGGTCTCAAGGCACCTTTAATGTATCCCTTGAGTTTCCAATAATTTCAATTACATCTATAATCTTTGATCCATCGGTTGTTAGCAGTAGAAGCCATTACCTTTGATCGTTTGTGGGTTGCTCCACTGCCTATTGAAGTCCATCAGCCCTTAATAACCGAAATATTCTGTAAGTTTAAATCTTCTCGCCTTGACAATAATTGGTCCTACTGGTGATCACTATCTTGAGCCCTGCTCATCTATTTGATGTATGTGCTCTATGGTCTGTAAACACACTGAGGTGATACAACCTTTTTTACATAAAATACTAATTGTTCGATCTTGGTGATGGTCTTGACTATCTGATACACATTTTGCTTCTTCTGTCTGTAGTTTGTTGTGGCAACCTTGAGTAGACTAACCACCACTTATACACTTTTAGTGCTCAGTACAATAATGTATATATTTTTAATCGTCCTTTAAATGAAATCATGTTTTGACAGATCAATATATATATATATATATATATATGTGAAAAAAGGATCCCAACCGCTTCTTGCAGCGGTTTAAGCGGGCGCAGACCTCCTCTCCATCGATAGATTAGATGTCAGATGTTTGAATCATCAAAAAGCCATCACACTAGTTAAAGTGCCAGCAGTGCATATTTATTTAAGAGTGTGTCAGAGCAAGTGCCCTCCCTGACGCTTTTCGCTCCGCGAACGGAGCTTGGTCATATATATATATATATATATATATATATATATATATATATATATATATTCACTGAAAAAACCATAGGTTTCACACCAGTTATAGTTAGCTGGAAATTTTACTGATATAAAACCATTGAAATTCCCACGTTATAGTTAGTCGGACTCACTATAACTTGCGCGTGCAATGCACTGCTGATGACATCACATATTACATCACTCATGACATGGTCAGTGACATCACTCATGACATCACTGATGACACCATCCTTGTGACACAGTGACAGACCTCCTTTCACTGTAAAGTAACCTTTGAAACACATATTCAAAAATAGAAACTAACATTAACAAAAAAGTGGATATACCCATACCAGTTACAACAACCAATTCAGTAATTTCACCATCTATATACAAATGCACACATTCACCAACAGTTTTATGTATTCACTCATACATATACTCACTCATCATATGTAGTGATACCCTTATTCATTCTGTTACACACCGACAGTCATCAAAAACTTACTCATACATATACTCACACATGCAAATAAACTAATAAACATCCATTTATTTGCATATACAACTATACACACATTAGCACATTACTTCTAAGGAAACTTACACATACTTACTCTCTTAAACAATCACTTATAGAAACACATACTTATTTAAACAGGAACTCTTTCAATCTCTCACTCTCACATATACTTACTTATATACATCAATGCTCATATATACAAGATTAAAACATATGTATTTACTCATAAAGACACTAGTGAGAGAGGCATTCACTCTCTAACACACACATATACACACTCATCCACCCATACAATCCTACACAAATGCTGTCTTCAAAACACATACAAACAGTGAGTCAGTCATTGATGCATCTATGTGCTAAGTAACAGCCCCACCAAACCATACAGACACTCATACTGATACTAAAAAAACATCTAATAACCCATATACACACACATGTAGCTACTCACCAACCCATGCAGCCACTTATACACAAAGTAAAACACTGATACATATATTTAAATATTTAAACATTACTCGCTAATATATGTATTCACTAAGATACACTTAATAAGCCAGTTAACCAATCAATTTTTTAAAAAAAAACATCCATTTAGACACTTATTTAAACATTTATTCTTCCATCGACCTTAACATATACATATATAAAATATATTTATTTTTCAGAAAGAAACACATTCACTGGACAATGTCATCAGTGATGTCATGAGTGATGTCATCAGTGATGTCATGAGTGATGTCACTGACCATGTCATGAGTGATGTAATATGTGATGTCATCAGCAGTGCATTGCACGCGCAAGTTATAGTGAGTCCGACTAACTATAATGTGGGAATTTCAATGGTTTTATATCAGTAAAATTTCCAGCTAACTATAACTGGTGTGAAACCTATGGTTTTTTCAGTGAATTTAATAGGTTTTTTAAATGCTAATTCCTAACTATAACTGGTGTGAAACCTATGGTTTTTTCAGTGAATTTCATAGGTTTTTTAAATGCTAATTCCTTTCTATATCGAGTTTCTAACCTTTTTTTTTTTTACAATTTGCTGTTTTTTTGTAAGTATTCATTTTTTTTTTATATAATTTTTTTTTTTTGCGCTCTGGGTGCGCGCTCAGGGAAGCTTTCAGCTAAGCTCTCCGGTAAGCTTTCCGGTGAGCTCACCTGAAAGCGCACCCAGAGCGCTACTGTCGTTCGTGAAAAAAAATATGAATGAAAAGTTAATAATAATGCAAAACATTTCGTACCATACAAATAAAATCAGTTTTTTTTTATAAGGAAAATGATTATGCATTTCTGTAAAAGTTTGATGACGTCACTTCGGCGCGCAACGTAAGTGCCTTCGGAAGCGCCTACGTTCGCGCCGCGTAAAAGCACCCAGAAGCGCCTACGATCGCGCCACGTTTGCGCGCCGGAAGCGCCTACGATCGCGCTGCGTAAACGCACCCGGAAGTGCTCCGGAGCGCGCAGCGTAAACGCGTCGGGTCATGTGACCCTAAAATAACACTTTTCATTGGTTGCTAACAGTTTTTTTTACAATGAATGAAATCCCCACCCATTTCCTTCACTTCTTCTTTCACTTTTGTGACTGAAAGACCTGTTTTTTGCACCTGGATCTTTCGTGATTTACCATGGCTGCCAGAGAATCCAGCAGTGAGGATGAACCTGAGTTCATCAATGAAGAGCCTCCTCCCCCAAAGGTGAAGGAACATTTCATATAGAAATTTTTTAAGATTCCAGCTGACCAGAAGAAGGTGAATGCACCAAAAGTGGAGTGCAGGATCTGCAAACAGGTCCTGTCACGGGGTGACCCCAAAAAAAAGTACTCTTTTGGGAACTTTACGATGATCCGACATGTGGAGAGGAGGCACCCCCAGGATTTTGCCCGGGAAAGTGTCAGGGCTCTGGCACAAGAGGTTCCCAGAGATGGGGCCTCTACATCAACCGGAGGAGCAACTTCTTCTGGGAGAGGGCAATCGCAGGAGCAGGTGCCAAACATACAACCTGCTTTTAACCATGGTGTCCTCAGATGCAGATACTGCAATCAACTGCTCACCTATGGGGAGCAAAGTGTCCAGCTCATGGTTCGAGCATTGGAGAACCATCGCTGCCCTTCCCACCCCTAATTTTTTTTGTTCTTTTTGCTCCTGTTGAGCAGTTTCCATTCCCTGTTTTTGTTCCTGTTCAGTTAAAAGAAGAAAACCAAAAGTTCTTTTCAGAACTACCTCCAATTCTCATCAAAGAGCTATATTCTTAAAAAAATGAAGAGTAAGTGAAATATAGTGCATTGATAATTGAAAGGAGAATGAGTAAGAAAGAACAGAAAGGTATGAGAGGAAAAAAGAAGTGAAGTAGGAGGACTGAAAGAAGGTGAGTGTTAGAAAAGAAAGTTATGAGAAGAAGAATGAATATGGGGAATGTTGATATTCAAAGAAAATGTTGAAAAGGAGGGTTGTGGAAGGGTAAGAAAAGATGCATTGCTGGAGTTGAAAGTAGAAGGCCTCATTTATGAAGCCAAGCGTCACTTTAACGCTACCAAAGCATCACTTTTTGTGACACAACATTCCAATAAAAAATGCACCTTATTTATTCATATTTACAAAGTGGTGTTCCTTGGTAAATACATCACTTTGTAAACCCCTGTGCCACATTATTCCTACGTCAGGTGTAATGTATGCAAAAGGGACGTATTGACGCAAGAAAGGGTCGTAGAGGTGACACAGTGAATAAACTGAAGGCCTCATTTCTGAAAAGTGACGCATCGCTACGTGAAAACAGCGATGCGTCACTTTTCTGGACGCACTCCTTATGACATTCCAGATATGTCATATTTAATATATGATTAATCAATTCGCAAGGAGTTACAGATATGTCAGTATTTCTGACGTATCTGTAAACACAAAAGTAACGCATTGCTGGAGTGCGTCACAAAAGTGACACAACTCCAGTAATGTGTCCTTTCACATGGAAAAAGCACCATGTGAAAGGTCTGCTGTGAAGCAGGCGCAAGATTTTGACGCAACAGCATCCTAAAAGTGACGCACTGAAATCTCAAAGATTTCACTGCGTCGCTATTACAAAGCTTTTTGCGGGGGAACACCCCCTCTGCATGCATTATACCTGACGCAGATATAATGTGGCGCAGGATTTTAAAAAGTGACCCATCTACCTAGATGCGTCACTTTTTAAATATAGCGCAACGAGGCGCATTTTTTTACACCACTGGTACAATGCGTCACTTTTCTGTGCGCACTCCTTATGACATTCCAGATATGTCATATTTAATGTATGAGGAATCATGTCGCAAGGAGTTACAGATATGTCAGTATTTCTGACGTATCTGTAATCACAAAAGTAACGCATTGCTGGAGTGCGTCACGAAAGTGACGCAACTCCAGTAATGTGTCCTTTCACATGGAAAAAGCACCATGTGAAAGGTCTGCTGTGAAGCAGGCGCAAGATTTTGACGCAACAGCATCCTAAAAGTGACGCAGTGAAATCTCAAAGATTTCACTGCGTCGCTATTACAAAGCTTTTTGCGGGGGAACACCCCCTCTGCATGCATTATACCTGACGCAGATATAATGTGGCGCAGGATTTTAAAAAGTGACCCATCTACCTAGATGCGTCACTTTTTAAATATAGCGCAACGAGGCGCATTTTTTTACACCACTGGTGCGATGCGTCACTTTTCTGTGCGCACTCCTTATGACATTCCAAGTAACGCATTGCTGGAGTGCGTCACAAAAGTGACGCAACTCCAGTAATGTGTCCTTTCACATGGAAAAAGCACCATGTGAAAGGTCTGCTGTGAAGCAGGCGCAAGATTTTGACGCAACAGCATCCTAAAAGTGACGCAGTGAAATCTCAAAGATTTCACTGCGTCGTTATTACCAAGCTTTTTGCGGGGGAACACCCCCTCTGCATGCATTATACCTGACGCTATTTTTAAAAAGTGACGCATCTAGGTACATGGGTCACTTTTTAAAACTCTGCGCCACATTATATCTGTGTCAGGTATAATGTATGCAGAGGGGGCATTCCCCCGCAAAAAGCTTGGTAATAACGACGTACTGAAATCTATGAGATTTCTCTGCGTCACTTTTAGGATGCTGTTGCGTCAAAATCTTGCGCCTGCCTCGCGTCACTTTTATGTTTACAGATATGTCAGAAATACTGACGTATCTGTAACTCCTTGCAACATGATTCGTCATACATTAAATATGACACATCTGGAATGTCATAAGGAGTGCGCACAGAAAAGTGACGTATCGCACCAGCAGTGTAAAAAAATGTGCCTCGTTGCACTATATTTAAAAAGTGACGCATCTAGATAGATGCGTCACTTTTTAAATATAGCGTAACAATGCGCATTTTTTTACACCGCTGGTGCGTCACAAAAATTGACGCACAGGCGGCGCAAAACTGGCAGCGCAAGGCCTTCATAAATATGGTCCTGGATTTTCCCCGTGCTTCGCTCCCCGGTGCGCGTACCATGCGCTTCCCCCGCGCAAAACAAAAAACAAAAAAAAAAATTTAATGCCCCGCAGGACCCTATTTTAGCCCCCACATCAAACCTAGGGGGTCAGAGGGGGTCTACTCTTCCCCCTTATGGTCATTTGCCCCTTTTTTTTTCAAACCCCTTGTGTCTCGATTTTACCGAGACACAAGATGGCGGCCGCTCCAGACTGTTTAGAATGTTTACAGACACCCAAGAGCCAATCAGCTTTCTGCGCGCAAGTCGCATGTCGCGCCAGGAGCGCACTCCGGTGCGCGCACCGGAGAGCGCCTATAGATATATATATTTTTTTGAACCTAAATTACTCAAAATCCACTGGAGCACATATCTTGAGACATAGCAAAGGCACATCGGGCTACCAGTCCCTACAATTTTGCCAAGTTTGATGGAAATCCATTCAGCCGTTCGAGCTAAAAGTGAAATCGACCGCCCTATGGAAATTAACATGGGGAAAACGCGTTTTGGGACCCCCATTTTATCTCGGCCCCCGCTTGACGTATCCCCCCCAAACTTTCAAGGAAGAACCGGAGCTCGACGAGGCCATTTTCAGGAAATTTTCAGGCAGATTCGTCAACCGGTGCCAAAGTTATTCCAAATAGAATTTTGAGATTTAACATTGAAAAAAATCCTAACTATAACTACCTACTGGCGACCGCCAGTAGGTAATATATATATATATATATATATATATTCCACTCCTTTCTGCTTCTCCAAGCTCGGCATGCAGGACACAAGGACCACCACACAGCTTTCCCAGTTCAAAAGGTCAGTTTATTATCTCCTTCTGTTTCTCTCTGGCATGACGCGTTTCGGGTAGAAACTACCCTTGATCACATAACAGTACATTGGTACAGAGAACCTTTAAATACTCATTTTTTAAAATTTTTGGCTAGGCACACCACGTGATTAATGGAAAGTGAAAACACACTTTAAAAATAAATAAATAGGGTAAGTAGCTACTTCATTAATTTTAAAGCACATTATGTAATATATTTCTTTTTAAACCTATGTTGTTTCAAGCTTATATACATCATAACAGCATAAATGCATTTGCGGTAAACCTGGACTCAATTTGTATAAATTTACATGAATGAATCAATTTGGCATATGTTATTACATTGTAAATCGTCTAAAATGGAAATCTAAAACCATTTACTATGTACACCTTAAAAACTGTATAAAAATATATATATCTATATAGAAAATTTATACTATTTCTAGAAAATGTATGCACATCTATTACACATAATTATAAATAATTATGAATTCAAACAGCATGAATGCTGTTTTAAATATGTGCAAAATTATGCCATTCTGTAAACTTCACTATTTTGTATTCTATAGTGCTATACCCGGTACCACCTTTTGTGCAAATCTCCTGCGTGAATGCAGTTACTCATGTGCAAATAAGCAAAAATGTGCCAGAATATCCATATACATATATCCATGTGCAAAACATTACTAGATTCAATTATCTTAAATTCCTAACAACTGGTCCCAGTTGTTATAAAAGAGCTCACTTCAATTCCTATATCAAATAAAGTGCTGAGTGCTATACAAAAAAAGTAAGTCGATGCTAAAATATACAGTATTAAAAATTCATACATGTATGAAATATAGCTAACTGTGCGATTTATTATGCCTTATCTATAATCCATCAAAATAAACATATATTCAAAAACACATTATCTATAAGAAGTGAACAGAAAGAACTAAAAAATGGATATCTACATACTACTTGTAAGGCTTCTATCCTTATGATCTCAGTCATTTTTGTGTGGCTCATTTCCTCAGTTTTATCCAAGTCTGTCAAAGTTCTGCAATCCTGCTGAACATGTCGTGTAGTTTGTATGGATATATAAGAACTTGTTATTTTTTACTGTCTTTTCCTCTCTTTTTTCTTTTTTAATTTTCTTTTACACTGGTTTTTCCAGAATTTCTAAAAAGAGTAAAAATGTAAATACAAAGAGAAGGTGGTAGTCACAAGGCTGCAAGTCCAGAAACAGGTAAATACAAAAATACAGGACTAAAAAACAAATTGCTTTACAGAAATGTGTGTAAGTCCTCTGTATTATTGAGGCCCTGGGGAAACTTAGAGTTAGGATTCAGAATATATTTAGTCTCTAGTTGTCGCAAGAGAGTTTCCCTGTCACCTCCCTTCATAGGCATAGGGACGTGATCAATTACAAAGTCCACTTAGGGTTTTACACTGGACTCTCTGACCAAGGACTGCATTAACCAGCATGCCGCTGTGCAATCTATCTACTGCCACGCCCAGTGAAGGGCGTTTTTCCTTCAATAAAGGTCAGAAAAACAAGGAACAGAGAGTTTGTCATTCCCTTTATACGAAGTTCATGAGGAAGGGGCGTTGGCCCTGAAACGCGTCGAACATGGTTTTAATTATCACGAAGGTTGGCAATGGGTGCTGCAGGGCAAGTAAGGCTGGATGGCTGACAGTGTGTGACTAGCCCTCTTTACAAGCTCAAAGGCTTTGCTCAGACATTACCCACACGGCTACCTTTGGCCGTGAAAGAGGAGCACCACTTCTGCTTCCAACCAAAACCAGCGGAAGCATGAAGGTGCTTTTGAAATGGAACTGTTTCCCTTTCACCTGAAGTACACGTTTGTCGTATGAATTTCAGCATGCAAAACCCACCTTTCTTCCTACTCAAGGATCTTAACACAACAACCAGTAAAGGGACTGAGCCCACTTAGGGTTTTACACTGGACTCTCTGACCAAGGACTGCATTAACCAGCATGCCGCTGTGCAATCTATCTACTGCCACGCCCAGTGAAGGGCGTTTTTCCTTCAATAAAGGTCGGAAAAACAAGGAACAGAGAGTTTGTCATTCCCTTTATGCGAAGTTCATGAGGAAGGGGCGTTGGCCCTGAAACGCGTCGAACATGGTTTTAATTATCACGAAGGTTGGCAATGGGTGCTGCAGGGCAAGTAAGGCTGGATGGCTGACAGCGTGTGAGTAGCCCTCTTTACAAGCTCAAAGGCTTTGCTCAGATATATACATATATATATATATATATATATATATATATATATATATATATATATATATATATATATATATATATATATATATATATATATATATATATATATATATACATATATATTGGGGATTGGAGGTGGCGTTTGTGGAGTTTCACGCATATATATATATACATATATATATTTTCTTTGATCAAATCCATAGGATTTTTGTGGCCCTCCTGATGAAGGCACGCCCTGTGCCAAAACGCACGTTGAGAACTCTATGAACTTTCACCACTCAGCCACATTACATGATTTGCTCATTTTTAGAACGTGTTCAAGAATCATCTCTATGTGTATTGTATTACATGTCTATGTTAACATTTATATTGTTTTGTACAAAGTGCTCACCGACTGTAACTTGTGGTAAATACATTGTTTCTGATGTATATGCACTTTTATGTAATTTTTTTGAATTTTTTCATCTTCATGTTTCAATTTTTAGACAAATCTCAATAAAAAAAAGAATTGCACATGTTTTAAACAGTCGTTGTTCTATTGCACTGAGCATTGGTTATCTCCCACATTATGTCGAAAATAGATTAATGTAATGTAAATCGTATCTACTGCCTAGGAATTTTTTCTTCATTGGTGGCACCCTCTAGAGACATACATCCCGTTGACTCAGGCGTCATTTCTAGCCATCTTTGCTTCAGTCAAATCTGGGTCACCACTGGACCCGGCACCACCTAACATTTTGAAACTGGTTGCACCTACAGTTGCTCCTATTATTATCAGCCTGATAATTGCCTCCCTCGCATCAGGTATAGTTCCCCCAGAGTGGAATAGGGCGAAGTAAAAGCCTTACTAAAAAAAACTAACTTGGACCCTACTGACTTAGACAATTACCGTACTATTTCGCTCCTGCCGGGAATCAGCAAAATCGCAGAGAAACATATCAATCACATGCTCTCTGCGTGTTCCTTGAGTCCCATAACTTGCACCACCCCACACAAACGGGTTTTCATCCTTGTCAAGGCATTTCTGGACCCTGTGCCTGGATTTTGGATTGTACCCCGGAAGGAGTAAGGCTAACTGACCCCTGAGTCCGCCAAACAAACTACATTGAACTTTGAAGCGGAAAACAGAGACAGCACAAGTTGCGCATTGAACAGCGGTAACAAGCCGGTGCAATTGACTCTGTGAAACCTAATCAACGGACAAGCGGATTTTGTCAGGAAAGGGGTAATGTGCAACGACGCTGAGGAGTAAAGCAACGATTGAAATTGTCAAACTCCAGAAGCGCCACGAATATCGTTTACAGCATTAGCAGGCATGTCGGCTGACAGTGTCCGAGATCGGGAGGCATTGGCACTCACAATGTTCTCCGACAGTTCTCCGCTCCCGTCCGACAACAGGGAGACACCTGACATAGCAGCCAGTAGCAGCGGCAGTAACGTCTTGCGGGACCTGATTAAGACCTTGGAAAAGAAGTCCCGAAGCGAACAATCCAAATGGTGGGAGTCGAAATCTTTGCAAAGGTATGTGGAAGTTAATCGAATCCCGCGGGGGTTGCGTATTTTAACAACACCCACATACGATGACCCCAACCCTGAGTTAATGAAAGAGTGGGCAGAATGTAATCTTGATGCTTCTCGACGCCACGTATTAATTCTAATCAAATATGCTGACATAGATCGCGCTAAATTGCTAACTGAAATAGATGAAATCAATGAACAATTGGCGAGTTTGGGTGAAAGTGATGAGAAAGAACAGCTTCTAAAGGCCATGCAGACCCGCCTGAAAAAGGAGGAGGCTAAGATCATTGAAAGAAAGACATTTAAATTCCAAAGGGATCGTAATGACTACGAGCTTGGTCAAATATTTACTTTTGCCAGAAAATACGATGCCCTGCGAGGTGGAGGAAATAAAACTCAGCCTCAGCCCAAACGCAGACCCAATAAACAACTAAGGGAGCAAAATGACACCACGAACTCAACATTCAGTTCGGACCCAGATTCAGGTTCAGAATCAGAGCGCATAAACCAAGCACAAAGGGCTGGAATTGTTAAACCGTCACCTGGGCAGGAGATGTTTTTTTTTATGTCAGCAGAGACTTTAAACATTGAGGGCAAGCACGCAGCAAAAACATATAAGCAGCGAGCAAACTTCAGGAGGCGCCAAAGGACAAGGGCCAGCAAAAAGAGGTTATCAAGGGAAAAAGCGAGGGAAAGGCCAAAACAGGAACCCGGGAAACCAATCCAATTAAGCACTATTAATAATAAAACCATAGTGAATCTGACTCCTATAACACTAACAACAGAGGAGGAAAAAATACTACAACTTGGCCTATCTTTTGCACCACAATGTAACTTCAATTACCCAGCAACCAGGTGCGACTTGTATAAAGCAGTGAGAAAACTAAAATTACGCAAATTCTTTGCAACTAAGACCAGACAGAAAGAGAAGACACCATCTACTATTGTTGACCCAATGAGTGAGCATGTATCTATGTTGAGCCAGGGCACACGTGATATCACTGAGCTTTGGGAAACAGACGGAGCAGGATATGGTGATAATATTGAGACACAAAGTCAGATGGATATGGATGAATGTGGTGATCGTATTGTGAAGGTTACTTCATTCAAACCCCCATCAAGCTTCACACCAATACTCCCACGAGACTCAATAGATATCTTTCATGAGAACGTGGTAAGTGACTTGAAAGACCTTAAGTCAAACATGCCCAAATGGAAATTCAACAGACTATCCCATGGCTATAAGACACTGGTAGCCCGCCTAACCAAGGATAAAAACATTGTGATCCGTGGTAGTGATAAAGGGGGCAACACAGTACTAATGACTAAATCAGACTATGATAAAGAGGCTTATACTCAGATCAATGACAGGAACTGCTATGAACGTATTCCTCCCCAAAAAATGACCACAATCAAAACTGATTATCATAAAAAATTGTCTGGATGGAAATCAGGAAATTTGATAAGGTCAACAATCCTGTATTACCAATCTTGTATTTCATCCCAAAAATTCACAAGGACCCCATCAAACCCCCTGGCAGGCCAATCATCTCTGCCAGGGGAAGTCTATTGGAACGGACATCAATATATATTGATTATTTCCTACAGGGTTATGTACAGAAATTAAAATCATATGTACGTGATACCAGTGATTTTTTGATAAAACTCAAAGAGGCAGATTGGAGACAGGGAGATTGGCTTTTGGCCTTGGACGTAACATCGCTGTATACCAGCATATCTCATACTCAGGGTATGGAAGCGGTTAAATATTATCTCTCTAGGAGATCTGAAGAATGTAAAGCCCACAATGCTATGTTGTTAGACATGCTGGATTTTTGTTTATCCAATAACATTTTTATGTTTAATCATTTGATTTACCGTCAAATACAGGGGGTGGCAATGGGGGCCAGCTTCTCTCCAAGTTTCGCGTGTTTGCACATGGGAGCTTGGGAGGAGCTGGTCCTTGAAACCACCTACCTGGATGAGATGAGGGACAACATTATTGTTTGGTTTCGTTTCATTGATGATTTGTTTATTATTTGGCGGGGCAGTAAGGAGTCTGCTGAGAAGTTCATCACTGAAATCAATGTAAACGAATTAAATTTAAAGTTCACTGCAACACTAAGTCAAAGTGATGTCACCTTTTTAGATACTGAGGTGTATACTAAAAACAACGAACTGCACACTAAAATGTTCCGAAAAAAAACTGCTGGAAACAGCAGTTTACACGCTGCGAGTGGCCATCCCAGGCACCTCATAGCCAGCATCCCCTATGGGGAAATGCTGAGGATGAAAAGAGGATGCAGTGATCCTGTAGAATTAAAACTGGCACAACAAGAAAGCAAAAAAAGATTCCTAGACAGAGGATATTCAGCTAAAGTTGTGGACACAGCTATTGCTAAATCTGATTCAATGTCCAGGGATGAGTTGCTAAGGGTCAATCACCAAAAAAGACAACAACAAACTGATCCAAACCAAAATGAGTTCAGGATAATTACAGGATTCAGTAGACAATCAAAAGAGATCTATAGGATTGTCAACAAGCATTGGCCACTGGTCACGAAAGATCCTGTTATAGGCAAGGATTTGCCTACTAGGGTCTCTCTCACTTACAGCAGGGCACCTTCCCTGAGGGACCAAATTGTGAACACTAATCCTGAACCAATCAGAGGCAGTAGCTGGTGGCAAACAGGCAGAGGCTTTTACAAATGTAAAACATGCAAAGCCTGCACCCATGGTGTCAATACTAAAGAATACAAAGATGGGTTTAGTGACACAGTTCACCCAATATCACAGGTATTGACGTGCAAGACCGACCATGCGGTGTACGTCCTACAATGCCCCTGCCCGCTGATGTACGTAGGAAGTACGAAACTCCCTGTACAACAGCGAATCCTCCAGCATCTGAGGGCGATCTCAAATGGGGACAACACTTATCCTGTTGCCCGCCACTATCGGGAAGTACACCAGAGTAACAACAAAACATTGTCGTACTTTGTGATAGATAGTGTTAATACAAACAGGCGGGGAGGAGACAGAGAAACAAGTTTGAGAAAACTTGAAACCAAGTATATCCTCATGCTAAATACTAAGGCCCCAACAGGTTTGAACATCACTGAAGATTTATATACATGTTTACTGTAAATGTTTTAACACTCTGACACCTAGGATATTTCATCGCTCCCCTATGGCAATATGGGAAAAATCTGGGCTGGGACAGAAATGTATCCTAATTACATCCATAGGACAACAGGTAGCGCCCTGCATCAGTTAATCAGGGACTGCAGGATGAAATTGTAGCTGCTACAAAACAGAAAGATAACAATGAGATAAGAAAAGAAAAAAAGTTAAAAAATGGATAAAAATAGTAAAAAACAAATAACAAAAATAATATTCACTATAAATACAAATTATCTGAATATTTCAGCTAACAGGTCCTTATTCCTGGGGCTGATCTAATTCAGATAGAATTGTTCTGATTTGTTTTGCACTTTATTTCCACTTTATTGATGACATGGGAGTAAATAAATGTTTTACAATTAGAAATTGATTTAATGGTTAATTAATGATTTTTCAGTGGGTAGCGAAGATTAAATTAATTGAATCGCCTCAGGATTAAAACATGGTTACATTTACATTATAAGCTTGCTTTGATTTGCACTTCTGATGGTATAATCTATCGACTGACAATTATCACAAAGGTATTCATTTTTGCATAAAATGCAGAAAGTTTAATCAGGCCTTGAAGTCGTGTAGCACAAGCACCTTATTGTTAATAGTATAAATATGTAAAGTTGTAGAAATATGTAAAAATATGGATGTATAATAATAGTATTTATTCTATTTTTGTATTTGGAAGTGCTATGAGGCAATTATCTATTATAGAGTGATTTATATTTTTGTATTTGACCTAGGACCATCAAATTCAGATAATTTTAACCATTATATACTAAAAAGTATTTTACTATAATATCTAGAATTAATTGTGCTTCAGATTTGCCATCAATTACACAAATATGATATTCTGTCATGCAAGTCAAAGCGGAAAATATTTCTTCCATGTCTATTTTCAAACTGAGCATGTGATCACAAACTTTTTTTTTCAACCAATGGCTGTTTCTTTAAAAGAACGGCTCAAAATGAATGACACTGTCATGTGAACAAGGCTCCCCGGAGCCGAAACGTCATGCGATGTGCCTGCTCGTAATAAATTGATCTGCACAAAATTGGACCGTGTCTGCCTCTTTCTAAGGTGTGGGAGGACGCCTCACCTTTTGGAAATCGTGCGTGGATTTTTTGTACATATATATATATATATATATATATATATATATATATATATATATATATATATATATATATACACATATATATTGGGGATTGGAGGTGGCGTTTGTGGAGTTTCACGCATATATATATACATATATATATATTTTCTTTGATCAAATCCATAGGATTTTTGTGGCCCTCCTGATGAAGGCACGCCCTGTGCCGAAACGCACGTTGAGAACTCTATGAACTTTCACCACTCAGCCACATTACATGATTTGCTCATTTTTAGAACGTGTTCAAGAATCATCTCTATGTGTATTGTATTACATGTCTATGTTAACATTTATATTGTTTTGTACAAAGTGCTCACCGACCGTAACTTGTGGTAAATACATTGTTTCTGATGTATATGCACTTTTATGTAATTTTTTTGAATTTTTTCATCTTCATGTTTCAATTTTTAGACAAATCTCAATAAAAAAAAGAATTGCACATGTTTTAAACAGTTGTTGTTCTATTGCACTGAGCATTGGTTATCTCCCACATTATGTCGAAAATAGATTAATGTAATGTAAATTGTATCTACTGCCTAGGAATTTTTTCTTCATTGGTGGCACCCTCTAGAGACATACATCCCGTTGACTCAGGCGTCATTTCTAGCCATCTTTGCTTCAGTCAAATCTGGGTCACCCCTGGACCCGGCACCACCTAACATTTTGAAACTGGTTGCACCTACAGTTGCTCCTATTATTATCAGCCTGATAATTGCCTCCCTCGCATCAGGTATAGTTGCCCCAGAGTGGAATAGGGCGAAGTAAAAGCCTTACTAAAAATAACTAACTTGGACCCTACTGACTTAGACAATTACCGTACTATTTCGCTCCTGCCGGGAATCAGCAAAATCGCAGAGAAACATATCAATCACATGCTCTCTGCGTGTTCCTTGAGTCCCATAACTTGCACCACCCCACACAAACGGGTTTTCATCCTTGTCAAGGCACTGAGATTAGCGGTGGTGGAAAAAGCAAGAAAAATTCTTGATTCAGGAGGTACGTCGTCCATAATACTCCTTGATCTAAGCGCAGCCTTCGATAAGGTGACTCACTGTATCCTGGCTCATCGTCTCAGGAGCAAAGGAGTGTCCGGCAAGGCCTTATTATGGCCCCAATCCTTCCTGTAAGACAGGTGTTTCCAGGTTTTTGATGGTGGCACCTTTTCAAAACCTATCCCCCCTCAGTGTGGAGTCCCCCAGGGCTCATCCCGATCCCGACCCTTTTTAATGTCTAAATGTCTCCATTGGTGGATATTATTCCCCCCTTTGGGACCATACACCCTCTAATCTCCACTCTTGCCTTGAGGAAGTCACCAAGTGGATGAGTTTGTCCCATTTAAAACTAAATGGGGATAAAACCGCGCTCATGCTTCTTGGCAGCCAGCTAAATTTCAAGTCAAGTACCATGTGGCCTGTCTGTATGGTTTTCGGTACCATCACCGAAAACTGAAATAAAAAGCTTGGGCGTCTGGTTAGATCAAGACCTTACATTTAAAGTCCAAGACAGAAAGACTGTGCTTCATGTTACGGCATGCTAAGAATGATTCGCAAAGTGTTGGCCCTATTACCGAACCAAGCAAAAAAAAACGCTGGTCCAGACGCTCATTCTCTCCAGGATTGATTATGGCACCAGAAAGGCAGTGAACATGAAACTGCAGATCGTACAAAATTCTGCTGCAAGACTGCTCATGGGAACCCACAATCGGTGTTCTGCAAAGCCGGCACTACGCGCCCTTCATTGGCTACCAGTGCAGGAGAGAATTAATTTTTAAGTACTTTGCATTGCCCATAAGTCTCTAGGAGGAAATGGACCTCCCATCATTAAATCCATGATTTGCCATTACAAGGCCAACAGAAGACTCCATTCAGACGAGCTTTTCCTAGCAGTGGTACCTAGGATTAAGAAGGCCAAAAGTGGCGGACGGCGATTTTCATGTATTGCCTCGAAACATTGGAACAGCCCTCCACTGCATCTTCATATGGAATCAAATTTTCTCTCATTCCGGAAACACCTAAAGACCTGGCTCTTTCCATAGAGGTCCTGCTCGACTCTAGTAACCAGTACAGCGCTGGGATGCTCTCGGGTTGCCATGCGCTATACAAAAACCTTTCCATTTAATTCCAATAAGGTCCTATACTATTCTTCAGCTAAGCAAATCCGGGAAACTCTGATTTGAACTTCATCATCTCATCATTCATCTTTCCACTAACTTCATTCTCATATTGTTTATTTTATATAAAATATTAAAAGTGTTTTTACTGGTGTTGTTTTCCTTTCCTGCATTTATCTCTAATGTGCCGGCACTTGCGTTCACAAACACGTTTATAGTTTGTCAATAAATATTTAACATGATTCTCCTCCATACAGCTGATGGATAAGGAGATTCCTTGACATCACCAACTAAAAATGCTTCGGTTCAACAGTTGACGTCACTGGGCCTTCTAGAAATGACTGAAAAAAGAAAACCCCATTCTGCTACACCCTTATCATAATCCTTTGTTATAAGGCTCTTTCGAATACATATACAATAAAGGCCCTAATCCCTGAGTAGGATGGAGAGTTATTGCAGTTGGAGGTGTATCGAGTGTAAAACGAAAAAGCTGAAAGTGGTGTCAAAGAGTACAAAACATGGGGGCGTGGCTTGGACGCCGATCGGGATGGCGGCGTGAGCTCGCAGCTCCGCGCGGAATCCCGCTAATTCTCCTGTTTTCGGGACCCTAGGCGACCCGAAGACGACGCTCCTGCCCTCTGAAGTGTAAGGGGACCGCTGGGCACGATCGGAGAGTCGCTGGGGGACTGCTGGCCCCGAGAAGATCGAGTGAAGAGGCGGCCGAGGTGTTGCCGAGGGTGCGAAGAAAATGGCGGCGAGGAGGTCGGGCGGCCCCGAACTTCAGCCCTGAGCCAAGTTGTCGCCGACTGGCAAGAGATCCTGCACTCGGCTGATCGAGGCACTAGGATCGGCGGTGCTGTGTCCTGAGACCAGGGGACACTGACCTGATTCGCCCAGGAGCTTGGGGACCTTCGTTGGCCACCGCCCTACGACTCATCCTTCCCCCCTCAGGCTTCGGAGGGGGGCGACGGAACGGAGCTCGTCTAACTGGTCATTGCTCCTGAGAGCGTCAGTGGGGACATTGCACTGCCCGGTGCCCGGAGACTGGCACGGAACCACGGGCGCCAACGCAAAACGGGCGCCTGGACCTGTGACGCAGCGCCCTGGCATGGCGGCGATTGGAGGGCCGATGCCCGGGAGTCGCGCTGAGGGGGACTCGGCGACATCAACTCGGCTGAGCGAGAGTCCCTCCCCGGAGCTTGACCAAGAACAGCGGCTGAACCGGCGTTTGGATGCCATACTTGATGCGATCACCTCAACTAAGGAAGCATTGCACCATGACATTGCCCAAGTGGCCACGGGCCTGGGGTTGCTACGCGCGGACCACGCGAAGCTGGCGGACAGGGTCAAGGACCATGACCAACTGTTGCTGGACCTGAAGCCATCGGTGGTGACCGCGGAGCACAGGATCACGGACATTTTGGCCCGATTGGACTCACTGGAGCGGAGGGCGGAGGATGCCGAAGGCCGCAATAGACGGAACAACGTGCGGGTCGTAGGCCTGCCGGAACGGATTGAGGGGGAGGATGCGGTGGCCTATATGGAGAACTGGTTCCGCACTGTGGTAGCGCCGGAGGGGCTTACTCCTTTTTTCACCCTGGAGCGAGCTCACCGAGTGCCTGCTCGCCCGCCGGGGCTTGGCCGCCCCCCCCGACCGATGGTGGTGCGGCTCCTCCACTACAAGGACCGGGATCTCCTCATCCAGCGGGCCAGGATGTCGGGCCCGTATGAGGTGGAGAACAGTAAGGTTACGATCTTCCCGGACTACACTCAGGCGGTCCAGAAGAACAGGGCATCGTTCCTCGCGGTGAAGAAGGAGCTCAGGGAGGAAGGCATCCAGTACTCCTTGCTCTACCCGGCTAAGCTGCGGATCATAATGGATGGCTCTACACACTTTTTTCAGACTCCGGATGAAGTTTGGCAATGGCTGGAGTCATATAGAGCGGGGACGGACAGATCGCATAAAAGTAGGCGAGACCAACCCAAGCAGCCCCGGGCGAGGCAGTCACAACGCATCAGATCCCGCAACAGGCGCCAGCGGGAGAAACGGGAGGCTCAAATGGCGGCGGAGAAGAGGGATGCGCTCGCAGCGACGGCGGCCATTACAGGGTCGCAACAGAACAGTGAACGGGCAGAAACGGACTCGGGAGGGGAAGGCAGCAGGACGGGAGAGGAACTCTCAGAGGCGGAAAGCTCGAAGGGGCCGATAGTGACCCCACAGACATCGGATGGTATTTTCTGCGGCTGAGATAGAATTGGGCCTAGATCGAGACTTTATGGTAGGGTGGTATCCTGTTGATGGAGGGCGGGTTGCCGGGAGGGGGGGCTGTGTGCTTCGGAGGGGATGAAGGCGCGGGGCGCGGGCTCCGCTTGCTGGGGTCGGCGGTGACTCACCCCCCTTGGGCCCTTAAGGCCGACTGTGGTGGAGACCACAGGGTAAGAGTGCGAGAAGTTGGTTCAAGGTTTGGATGGGGGCGGCCATTGGGTTCGTGTGCTCTGTCCTGGGGAGTGGGGTTTGGGAAGTTTTTCAGTTTTGGGAATGTTTGGGGGGGGGCCACTGCGTTGGGGGGGCTATGAACCCTCGTTATTTGAATCGGACTGTACGAAGTTGGAATGGGGACATTACCTAATTTGAAGTGCCTGACGTGGAATGTCCGGGGGCTACGGACTATGGTGAAACGTCACAAAGTACATGCATATCTAGTACGCAGGGGGGTTCAGATTGCTATGCTCCAGGAGACTCATCTCACCAAAAAAGAGTGCGCTGCCTTGCAGAAAAGATGGCGGGCCAGGTGTTTGGCACCACTTACTCAGCGTATGCCAGGGGGGTGTTGATCTGGGTGAGGGCGGGGATACCCTTTCAAGTGCTGAATCAAGTAGTGGATCCGGATGGCCAGTTTGTGGCGGTGGAGGGGAGGTTATATGGACGGGATGTGGTCTTCTGCTGTGTATATGCACCGAACACTGAACAAGCTCGATACTTTGATAGCCTCTCAGGGTCCTTGGCCTCTTTCCTGGCGGGCCCGATAGTGTTAGGGGGGGACTTCAATTCGATTACGGATGTAGCTCTGGATAGGTCCCATCCCCCCCTGGTGGACTCCCCGGTGCGCAGGCTGGCCGCGCACAGGAAGGATTGGCAGGAACGATGGGGGTTGCTGGATGTCTGGAGGGAGCGGCACAGGGGAGCCAGGGATTATTCCTTTTATTCTGCTCTCCATGATCTGCATGTCAGGATTGATTCGGTGCTCTGCGGTGGATCCCTAGCTCCATTGCTTTCCCATGCAGAGTACCTGACTAGGACTATCTCCGATCATAACCCCCTATTGGTACACATTCAGTGGCAGAGAGAGCGCTCAGTGATACCAACATGGCGGCTTCGGCCGGAGACGCTTGAGGATTCTGTGTTCAGCGATGCGGTTCGGCAAGGCATTGATAGCTATTTCGGAGTGAATGAGGGCACGGCCACGAGTAGGTCCACTGAATGGGATGCAATGAAAGTGGTGGTGAGAGGGGTGTGTTTGGGTAGGTTCTCGAATGCTCGCACGACTGTGTTGAACGACCTAATGAAAGCGGAAGAACCTTTGAGGGACTTGGAGCGCCGCAGGCCGGCTAGGCCGGATTTACAGGCCCAGTTATTGGAAGCGAAGGAAATGGTTGCCACCGAGACGGAACGTTTAAGGTGTTATGACTACAGGCAGTATATCATCAGGGCACATGCAGAAAGGGACAAGGTGGGTACCCTCTTGGCCAGACTAGCTAACCCGGAACTTAGGGGCTGCCCGATCCTCAGCATTAATAATGCGCAGGGAGAAATGGTGTACTCCCAGGCAGCGGTATTGGAACGTTTTAGGGGGTATTATGAGGAATTATACCAGAGTCAGCTGGGAGTGGGGGTTCAGGACATTGCGGAATACCTGGCGGAGAGGCAGCTTCCGGTCCTGGACGAGGAGGACGCGAAGGAGCTGGGTAGCCCGATCACGCTCACGGAAATACGGGTGGCCATCAAACATATGGCCCGCAACAAGACGCCCGGGGTGGACGGACTGCCGATTGAATTTTATCAACAGTATGTGGACAGCTTGGCTCCCAGGCTGCTGGTGGTGTATACGGAAGCTTTTGAGGCGGGGGCGTTACCAGGGTCCATGCGGGAGGCCTTGATTGTGCCGCTCCTAAAGCCTGGCCGGGATGCCGCAGATGTGAGGTCTTATCGCCCGCTATCCATGCTGACGGTAGATTATAAGATCCTGAGCCGAATCCTAGCCACCAGGCTGGCCCCACATATGACGGGCCTGGTACACAAGGACCAGGCTGGGTTTATACCCACGAGGAGCACGGCGCTGAATATCCGCCGCCTGGTGGGAATAATGGACGCCATCTTGGACGGGGAGGGAGCTCCGGCGGTCCTGTCAGTGGACATCGAGAAGGCCTTTGATAGTTTGGAATGGTCTTTCCTGGATGGAGTGTTAGAGAGGTTTGGCATGGGCGAGGGGTTCCGCAGATGGACGAGGGTCTTATATACCTCGGCAACAGCGAGAGTGCGTTTGGGCGGCCTAGTGTCTGCGGCGCACCCGGTGGTCAGGGGCACACGACAGGGATGTTCTCTCTCCCCCCTATTGTTTGCTCTGGCGATGGAACCCTTGGCGGTCCATGCGAGGTCAGGTGACAGGTACGCGGGGATAGTTAGCGGCGGGCAGTGGCATTATATATCGCTATATGCGGATGACTTGCTCATGTACCTAGCTGACACCTCGGGGGCATTGGTCGGAGCGATGGATCTGTTGTCTGAGTTAGGCCGGCTGTCGGGCCTTAAGGTCAATAGGGCGAAGACTTGTGTGTTCCCACTGCGAGCGGGATCGCCAGTCCCTAGCAGCAATTTGGGTGTGGTATGGGAGCCCTCTTGCATCACCTATTTGGGTGTTCGCATCTACCACGCGACTGCGGACCTATTGGAGGGCAACATTGGTCGCTGTGTCCGGGCACTGCGGGGCAGCTTGTCTTTCTGGTCGACCCTCCCGCTGACGGTTCTGGGTAGGATTGCACTGTTGAAAATGGTGGCGCTCCCCCGCTTCCTCTATTATTTCCGAACGCTGCCTGTCTGGATTCCCCAGGGGGTCTTTAGAGACCTGCGGTCAATGATTATTGGCTTCCTATGGGGGCATGGCCGCCGTAGAGTGGCCCTGAGCACGCTACTTCGCCCCAAGCTAGAAGGGGGCATGGCTGTGCCCGACTTCGAGCTGTATTATCTTGCGGCGCAGTTGCAGGTCCTTACACAGAACGTAGCTAGGGTGTTTCGGGGTCCAGAGGAGGACCGGGATCGGGGGATACAACGCCACGTGCTGTCCTACATCATCATGCAACAGAGACTCGAGTTACGGGCCCTCACCATGGAAGAGCGGACGCTCCGGCTGTGCTGGCAGAGGAGCCTTCGGAGAGCGAGGGCATCGCGGCCTTATGCACCGGAGATCCCGATCGGAATGCTGACGGCTTTGCCGCACGGGGGAGATTGGTCCCCGTTGCTGGATTGGGAAGAGGCGGGACTGCAGGTAGTGGGCGACTTATACATAGACGGGGCTTTGGCGCCGTTCGAAGCGCTCCGGGACCAGTTCGGGCTGCCCGATGGGGGTTTCCTACTACACGCGGCAGTGGTGGCTGCCATACAGAAGCACTGGACAGGGGGGCTCATGGAACCCTCAACGACTATGGCGTGCCAATATGTGGTGATGGCGGCAGGTACGTTCAAAGCTGTGACGTGCCTCCATAATAGGATGCTGAATGAGGGACTGGAACCACTCCAAGGGCTCAAGGCTAAATGGGAGGTGAGCGTAGGCCGACCCATACCGGATACGGCATGGGGCCACATCCTGCGGCGCACGTGGAAGGGCACGAGAAATGCGCGGTTTCAGCAGGTACATTTCTATGTGCTTCATAGGGCTTATTTAACTCCTGAGAAATTACAGCGGTACTTTCAGGTGCCGGATGCTCGATGCCCACGGTGTTCGTCTCTGGGAGCGGACATGGACCATCTGTTTTGGGGGTGCTCACACCTGGGGACCTATTGGGCGGAGGTAGGGGAACTCCTGAATGAAGTGACTGATAGGGAGGTGGAATTCGATATGGCGGCGTGCCTGCTGCTCTGGTTCCCGCATACTAAACACACCAAGGTGACAAGCAAATTCATAGACCTGGGTCTGATTTTGGCGCAGAGGGAAATATCGTGGCATTGGAAGTCCAAGGGGGGACCCTCACTGCGTAGATGGAAGAATGAACTGCTGCGGTGGTCTGACTGCGAGAGTGTGCTCCGGATGAAGCAGGCTGTCAAGATGGGGAATGAGAAGGCATTGGATGCGGCGCGTGCATGGGAGTTAGTGGTACAAGCTTTGCGTGATTCTTTGGTAGAGGATGAGGATGGTGAGAACTAAGCCGATGGACACCGCGGGGCGAACACAGAAGTATTGTACCACGCACTGTAGTGGATCCATCCAATTCGACAGGACGAGGCTCGCACCTTAGCAGTTGCCAGGGGAGGGGGGGCTTTGGGGGGGCTGGTTAACGGGAGTTTGGGGTGGGCCGGAAGCCACTAGATGGTAGCTCGTTAGGGCACCTTGGATCTACTAGGACGGTGGGTACTGTGTGGAGTGTGGAATGGCTGGGGAGAGGGGCCAGGCGTGACAACCCATAGCGCCTAGGGCAGGTCCCGACAAGGGCGGTACCACTGATTATCACTGGGATGGCTGACGGGAGTGATGTTGTGGGTGGGGGGGTAAAAGCAGATACGCAAAACGATATTTCAACCATGGTCCCTATGGGACGTGCACCGTGATGTTTTCCTATGGAATGAAGTAATATGCCGCCCGGCCTCCGGGATGCGGGCTGAATGGCTGTGTACGATTGGGATTTCTTATTGGACGGGGGGATATCACGAGTGAACTGGCTGATTAATTGTATCCTGTGGTTTATAATTCTGCAATAAAAATATATTTAAAAAAAAAAAAAAAAAGAGTACAAAACATTGTATACATGTTTTATTAATTATGTGTTCATTTGGAGGAAACTCTTCAGCATTGTGGGTGGTTCAGTGATGCTGTGCTGGTCGAGCTAGTAAACCAATTGACCACAGGTAGATCTGGTACTGTTCGGTGACAGTATGGTTTTATAGCCCTGATTAATTTGACGAAAAAGTTTCCTGGCAATGAAACTTGTTGGCCTTTTGTTACTGTGTGGTCTGAGCATGTAACCTGTTTTAACCATGTTTCGAGGGTCTATATATGAAACGCTTGGGCAGTCCATAGTACTCATTTTGAGACTTCCTCAAATTAAGGTTTGAACTCTCTTACCAAGGGACCTTACACTTGTAACAACAGGGATTGGTGTAGAAACCATTTAAAGTACAGTTCACCAGCTACACCCCATTTACCTGCAAGGACCAAGCTAGGGTGAGCAGGTTTTTTCCCTGCTTTACATAGGAAAGTGCTTATGATGATAGGCTAAACCAGTTGTTAGCACAATCCAGTAGGCTTGTGCTGGTTCTCCCGTGAGGCACTTCCTACTTTTAATCAATTGTTTGCCCTCTTTAATACACCCCCCACTTTAAGTTTTACACTAGACACACCCAAAAGTGAAATTACCCTAAATGTAGGGATTATTGTACAAGATTTCAAAGAAGCCTTATAGTAAATGACTATTTTAGGTGATGTACGAGAATCCTGTTTTCTTTTATGAATTGTTTTAAGTGGAATTCACCACGTTTTCTCCTTGATTTTCCTCTTCAGCTCCCCCATTTTTGTTGACTTTCTAGAACTTGAACTGTGCTTTGAGCTTATGAGTTGATATTGTTGGGATATAAAAATTCCATGCATGTAACAACTCATAATACCATGTTTATTTATGTTCATATGGTACTAATTAGCACAGAATAATGTCAATTAAAGTAGTGTGTAGAACTTTGGGCTAAAAACTATATTTGGTATACTTCAACTGCTTTATATCTTCTTCTTGCAGATACTGTAGGCATTGCGCCGGACAATGATGCTGAACCATTTACAAGTGGGGGACAAAAGCAACACAAGAAGAGATTTCAGTTATTCTCTAAGCAATTATCACAGTGGCCAACACTTTCCCAGAAGAAACGAACAAGAAGAAGGAAGACCTTGACAAGGAGGCTGACATTCTTGCCCCAACACAGGACATCTCTTAAAAGACCATGTCACGACTGGGCATCACTCTTCCTCTAAAATCAATTCTGAGGGTTTCCGGGCCCCTGCCTTTCCTTAAGTAGCCATGGATTCTTGTTCAGTGTACTCAAGCCTCATCCAAACACAACCCTCGACTAACAGGTACCTCTATACAATCTCCTACATATTCCTCTCGCATCTACAGTCCTCTATCATTTATCTGAAGGACAAAACAGCCATAGTGAGGAACAGGTATCCCAGATTCATAAGTCTCCTCCAGACTCACCCGAATGGCATTCTTGTGAGTGATGGTCAACCTTCTGACCATGTCAGAGGACCACGCATGTGGAGATGGTGGCATGGACTAATGCTGCTCTTTTGGAGATCATTCTTCCAACAACAGACTAATTTGCAGGAGGAGGAGGATATTCATACAAGGGGGCTACTCTCCATGAGATAGCTTTGTCCCTTAAAAAATTACCTAGACCAATTCCTTGCTTAAATTGGACTAAGAACATCTTTGAAGTTTGAGGGAAGTGAGTGCAAGGTAATATTGCTTGGTAATGAAGATGATAGAGGAAATAAGCAAAACATGCCAATGGCATTCCAACACCACCTCCACCTCCACCATTTTTACCTCCACCTGTCCAGTCTCCACCACTAACAACTCAACTACCCAATAGCTCAGCACACCCTCAAACAATCTCAACATCAGTAGTGTATATGCAGGGTAGTAGGATAACCCCGTCCCCCCAAAAACATAACATAATCATTTGTTAAATTCCTCAAATACTGAATACCAAAATAAAATGTGTCCATCTTTCATCTGTGATGAATGTTTGATTTTGAAGCTGATTTTGGGAGTGAGGAGAATGATCAAATTGAAATTGTCCCCCTATCTACTATTGTTAGGGACCCAATAAAAGATGACTCATTTTGGGAAAGAATGGAAACCCTTTTAATGACTTTTTTAGAACCTCTTACCTTAAAAGTTAAGAACATAGAATCAAGGCTGACCAACATTGAGGGAAAGCTTGATAAGAAGCTGAGCTTAATTGGGGAAAATCCATCTCCTAAATTACCTCAACTTAGTGCCACCTGCTCGAAAACTATTACACCAGCTTCAGCTAAAGTACCAGCTCCAGCTAAAGTGTCAGCTCCAGCTAAAGTGTCAGCTCCAGCTAAAGTACCAGCTATGCTAAAGTACCAGCTCCAGTGAAAGCACCAGTTCCAACTAAAGCACCCGTTAATCTTAAACATTCCAATCCAAAGCCTACTGATCGACCAGAGCACAAAGATTTAAGAGGAGACACTGTAATTAATTATAACGGGCCAGCTGTCTCAGCCACGGCAGCTTCGAATGCATCTTCCTATGTACCACCTCATCAAATTGGAAGAGCAGAGGATGATTTTGAGACAGGAGTAACATCTAACCTAGTTAATCTAAATCTGCCGCCAGAAGCAACACCATATACTGTGGTTTTGGCGAATGTTCCTCCACTCCCCCCAATACCTTTGGAAATTGGTCGACCCTGAGAAATAAATCTCTTTATTTCCTATCTTTCAGGATTGGACTTAAAAATCACCTTTTTCCGGAGTTCAAAATGGCTAGAAGAGCGAGATGGGTAGGCACCTCGAACAAAATGCTGAGGGGTGACTGTGTAGTTCTATCATTCCGGTCCCCACTACTGGTTAATACAGTGCTGGAGAGAGTAGACATGGGGACACATGATCCACACTTTGTTAATATTCTCCCCCTTGGTTACTTTTATTCTCCGCCTCGACCAATTAGGTGTCCTGCCCTTCTCTGCCCGCCTCTGAACTTGGAAGAACCATGGGGTAGAAGATATGGTATTCCAACATTTAATTATTATGAAACTCTTAGCGGTCTGGAAAATAATGATTGACTACAGCTATATACTATTACCTCCACTTCACCAGGCATAGAGGTAAACCTTATTCCTGATTTGCGTACAAGAGAACACACAGGTGCAATCGGGGAAAAACTATCATGTGTAGTCCCAGCCATATGTGAGGATGAGGAACTCACGGAGGGGGTTTTGACAGCAGATGAGGGCACAGGGGGGGACTGACCAAATGTCCCTCTTCTTACACACTGGCCCGACCATTATGACTCCTGCTGTCCTGCCTGTTCCCCTGATAGATCCATCGGTGTTTAAAATCTCATCTTGGAATATAGCTGGAATAAGATCAAAAATTGAAAACCCAATTTGGTGGGATTTTATTCAAGCGCAAGACTTGCTTTGCTTTCAGGAAACGTGGAGCCTTAAACCAGTACATCTGAATGGTTATAGGAACTTACATACTCCGGCTCTTGCTGCTCTCTATGGAAGACCAAAGGGTGGTTTGAGTGTCTATCTGTCTAATAAACTAGAGCTTGTAAAAGGTATTGAACCTGTTAAAGACACTTACTTTCAAATTTTGGTACTTGTTCTGGTTTGTGACACTCCAATTGCCATTGTTAATCTATATAATAATATGGTAGGGGTTGCTCTACAACCATAAACTATGTTACCGTCTCTAACAAATGTGGTAACAGAATTCACTCCTTTAGTGTTTCTGATATAGTACTGAGCGACCACTTTCCGCTTTGTGTGAACGTCCTGTTACCTACTGCATCCACGGTGATTAATGAGAAAGAAAGCGACAGTTTGGACACGAATTTAGCCATTGGTAGCGTTAATGGGTATACGTTAAAATGGGCCATGGTAAACGAGGCAGAGATAATCAAAACAGTGGTTGATAAATGCTTTTCAGAAATAATGACGTGTTTAGGGGTAGATTCACCACCTGAAATTTGTCTCGCATCCTTCCTTTTAATATCGAATGAAATTAAAGGTTCCCTAATGAGGCAATTCAAGAACCAAAAAAAAGGGGAAGGTTGGTTTGACTCTAGGTGCACTAGGGCCTATGCGCTCCTAAAGAAGGCGCTGCACAAAAAACCTAGATGCGCTGAGGAGGTTAGTAGATGAAGGAAAGAATACAAAATGGCAATTCAAGACAGGAAGAATACTTTGAGGACAGAAGCTTGGGAGGCTCTTCATTCCACTTCTACAAGGAATGATAGCGCGAGCTTTTGGAAACTCGTGAGAACTCCCTTTCATAGGGAAGAGGTTGGTCTGAAAATAGGAATAGCAATCCCTGACTCAGACTGGGTTAGACACTTCGCGAGAGTATATGAGGGCGAGGAACAAGTAGGGTCTTTGACCCCTGATTCTGACTACCCCCCCAGTAGAAATTTGCATTTTACTCTTGAGGAGGTTGAAAAAGCTCTGAGTAAAACAAGAGCGGTAAAGCACCTGGCCCAGACGGGGTTCCCATAGATATATTTAAGACCATTTCTTCTCTGTGGGCGCCCCTCCTAGTCCAGGTGCTTAACGCCAGCTGTGTTGCTGATTTCCTGCCCACTTGGGTGGAATCTGTAATAGTTCCGATCTATAAGAAGGGGAATAGACACGGCCCAGCCTGTTAAAGGCCTATTTCCCTTCTGGGATTCCTTTACAAAAATAGCAGGTAGAGGAATTTTGGACCGGCTCTTGGAGTGGGCAGAGGAAAACTCTGTTCTGTCTGATCTTCAGTATGGCTTTCGCTCCGGCCTGGGGGCAGTAGAGCAGGGATTGAACCTCTTAATGCTGGTCGGGAAATACCCGAGGGTAAAAAAGGGCAACATGTTTTTGGCCTTCGTAGATCCCTCGGCCGCTTTTGATTGTGTGATCCATTCTAAGCTGTGGTTACTACTAGAACAACTCGGGGTTGAATCTAATATTATTTATTATCTTGAACGTTTTTATAGTGATGCCTCAGCCCGCGTTCGCTTTGGCCTAAAGGGAGAACGCACCAACAAAATTCCAATCAGGAGTTGGGTCAGGCAGGGCTGTGTCCTGACCCCTTCCCTTTTTAACTTGTATATAAATGGATTGGAAGAAGTTCTGTGCAAAGATAGCATGGATTCCCCATATGTAGGTGGCCGCCCAATACCAGCACTGTACGCTGACGATGCTGTACTTATGTCACGTACTCAAGTGGGCTTACAGCGTGTGGTTGATAGCTTTTCCCGCTTTATGAATGAGCTGGGCCTGAAAGTCAATACATCAAAAGTTTTCACTATGTATTGTGGTAGGCAAAGCAAACCTAAGAGGCCCATTTTTATAGCAGGAAAGAAGCTCGAATTTGACAAGCATTTTTCTTATCTTGGGATACTCTTTGCTCAAAATGAGACGTGGACCCAAGCTGTGTCTGTAAAAAAACTTGAGCTGCTACGATCGACTACTGCTCTTAATATCTTTTCAGATAAATTAGGGACTAGACCACCTGTAGAATTAATTAAAATTTACAAAGCTAAGTGTGTGGCTGGCGCTACTTATGGTAGTGGGGTTTAGGGTTTTGCAAACCCCGCACCCATCCAGATGGCTGAAAATTCATTTTAAAAATATTTCTTGGCACTTCCCAAAAGCTCTCCTAATTACAATTGCCATGCAGAACTGGGTCTTTCTTACATATCTGACCTAATTAAACTAGAGCCTGTACTATTATGGCACAGGCTCTGGACACAAGAAGCAACACACTTAAATAGAGATGTTCTGACAGACATTTTAAAATTAGAAGGAGCCACAAAGATACCATGGGTGAATTACGTTTGTAACTTTTTAAAGGACAATGGGAGAGAAGATTATTTCTTGAACCATACCAATATTTCAGCTATCTCATGTCTTACTACCATTATTAAGAGAATTAGGACATCGTCAGTGTCGTGTGGCGATGCTTAATATTCAATGTCTTGACAATTACTTATGTGTAGCGACAACAACATTGTATTTAAAAGATGTGATGCGCATTAGGAAAAGCATGGACATTTAAACGCACTTTAAATTTTAAGAGGCAAGATGGCGGCCGCTTAGTTGAGGCCGAAAGCAGCTGAACAGTGGAGCTCGTGAAGAACCCTGCCAAACTCTACATTGTGCAGCTATGACGGCGGAAAGCAGAAAATAAGCAGAAAAGTAACGGTGGCAGCGTGAGAAATATAATCTACGGCTCGAACGGCACGAACGGCTGGGAGAAACTGATGATCCTCCTGCTTACCCGCTGCAGTTGGTCCGACTCCCCATCGCGGTTCGTGCCTGTGCCAGTGATCGTGTTGCCGGTGAGATACTGCGGAGCATTATGGAATCTGAGGCAAGGCGGAGGGTCGGGAAAGCTGACCCGGGGCGGACTGGAAGGAGCTCTCTGGTACCGACGCGGTCGGCTCTCGCTGTGTCCCGGCATCAGCAGTGGAGGAGGAGGCGGGGCAAGGGTGAAACTCCGCGTAGTGGATCAGGAGCTGACTCAGAATCGGCAGAATCGGCAGAGTCGGGAGCGGAATAGAACGCGAGCGAAGAAGTAACAGAGAATATTAAAAAGAACTACGGAGCAGACAGCAAAGTCAAAGCAATGGCTCCTAAAGTGAATACTGGAAACAATACAGCCACAGAAAAGAAAAAGAAGACAGGGGGTGAGACGGTACCAACAACACCAGCAGAAGCAGAGCTGACAACGCAGTCCCCTCAGGTAAAGAAACAAATTGCATCCAGAACAAGAAAAGCCATGGCTGCAGCCCCCACTGCCCCTATTGCTGACTTTTTCCCAAAGGTGGTTAAGGAAAAGGGATTAAAAAATACACCGCCAGCAATGGAAGGAGGGGGGAATGACCTATCGATAACTGAGAATGTAGCCGCGCTAACACCAAGTGATCAGGATGTGGCTCCTGTGCCCCAAGGCGGACCAGAACAAGTGAAACCTGGGGAAGTAATAAGTACTAAGGCACTAAAGTCCAACGCTATCGAGAGCTCAGAAAGTGATGCCGCGAACAGCAACAAAATGATTGAAGGTGAGGTAATAGATATAAACGCTGGACCTCAATGCTTCGGTCAGTCAACCAACCAGGATAGTCTGGAAACAGGGGATCCCAAAGAAGGAGATATAAGTCAAGTGAATCGGGCCGACAAGGACGAGGATGAGTACACAACAGATGCTCAGGCTGAGCAGGAATCTGCTGAGGCACCAAAAGTATGCCAGGGGCATCCGGGAGGTCATCCTGAGACTAAAAAATGTAAAGAGAACGAAAAAGTCCTGAGTGAATGCTTCTTCTCTGTGGCGGAGTGGGGCGAATGGTCAGAGGAGGAGGACAGCTCCAACCTGGGATCAGATCTGGACTCAGAGAGCGATCATTAGCTGGACTTACCGGTGACGGCAGTAAAATCACATAAAGTTCGAGAGCACTCTCAAGGCGAGCTAAGTTGGGACCATTCGTCGGCAATGCCCCTGCAGGGTAGTCCGGGGGGAGCGGCGGCCCAGATGTCGCTTCTGGAGACTATTCATAAAGAGATCTTGGCCCATAGGGAGGAAGCCCGGCAGGATAGTCGAAACTCTAGAGCGGCAGTAAGGAAAATGCAGGGTGTAGTAAGGAAGTTATCCAAGGTCTGCATCAACCTGGGGGATCGAGTGACTAATCTCGAAGATAGAGTGGTCTCGACAGAGGTGGAGGCTGCAGCAGCAACCAATAAAGTCGAAGCCCAAAGCTCGCAAATAACAGACATCCAGTGGAAGCTGGAGGACATGGAACATCGGCTCAGGCGAAACAACCTCCGGATTCTTGGGATACCCGAGGGAATGGAAGGGTCCGATACAAGGGCCTATGTGATTAAACTATTCGAGCAGGCATTCCCTGAGCTCTCGAGCTGGGACTGGGCCGCAGAAATTCAATGAGCGCACCGCTTCCCGTTCAAAATCAAAAGGGGGGCAAAGGGGGATGATAAACCCAGAGCAATTTTTATCTTTGTGAGTAACTTTTTGCTTAGGCAGGCGATCTCGGAAAAGGCAAGACCAGACGCCAAGAGGAATGTGGACGGGGTATGCTTCTTTGTTCGTCCGGATTTTTGCCATGCAACAGTGGAGAGACGCTGGCGACTCAGACAATTGATAAAACCGTTCATCGAGAAGAAGATGCAGGCCTACCTGATAAACCCAGCGCAACTAAAAATTATCAATGAGGCGAGAACGATTTATTTCTCATCCGAAATTAAAGCCAAAGAGTTTCTGGACTCTCACAGGAAGTAAAGTAGCAGACTCGGGGTCTTAAGAATGGCCGGCTGGTCATTATAGTAACTCTGAAGTATAAGCATAAGCGAAGGGTCATGGGTTGGTAGGGTATAGCAATGTAGCAATGTAGAGGGTGGTAGGGGGAGTTAGGATTGGCAAAGGATTGTTTTGGAAGGGCTTCACTGTTCACACTGTGTCCATCACACGCACAGACTAGGTCTGAGCGCCTCACGAGTAAGGGTGGGGGAGTGCCGGGGAAGGGAGGTGGGGGGGAGGGGTAGGGGTAGGGGGAAGGGGGAAGGACGGGAGGGGAAAAAGCAAAAAAAATGGAGATAAGGAGTTTTGAAGAAGAAATCGTCAGAGGTAGTAGTTTTTCGCAGAATATAATCACAATCCAGGTTCCACAGGGAGAATTAGATCAAAAGCATGGCAAACACGGCAATATGGCAAGCATTAATATTTGCACAGCTAATGTAGGCGGCCTGAATGACTTGAGAAAACGACATAATGTGGAGTATTTTGCAAAGTATAACAATATTGATATCCTCTGTATGCAGGAGACCCATCTCCCTTGGGCTAAACAAAATATGATGAAAATGAGGGGGTATGAAATCCTATCTTGCTCCACACAAACGTCAAACATTAGGGGGGTCGCCATATTGGCTAAACCTTATCTGGGGGGGCTAAACGACATAAAGCTGATAGTGGTGGTAGATGGGCGATAGCAGAACTCAGCTTAGGGTACACTCTTTGTGTGGTCTATGGGTCAAACCAAGATGACCCAGAAGTTTTTGATTTTCTGGAGGGAGAGCTAGCTAACTGGCCAACACCCATAATATTCTGTGGGGATTTAAATATATCGGTGGATTGGAATGATCCGGCGGGCTATTCCGGGCGGAAACCAAGGGTGTTCCGAGCCTTAGACTCCCTCAAGAATTCCCATGGGCTTAAGGACGTCTGGGGGGATAAGGAGCCTCTTGACCCAGGCTAGACCTATTTCTCTTTCCCTAACGTGAAATACACCAAGCTACATTACTTTTTGATCTCCTCTTCGGAAATGAATAAGGTTGGCATCAGGAAACTCCCTAAATCAATCTCAGACCACAATCCTTTGATTATAACCTGTAAAATACCAAGTATTGAGAGGAAACAAACCAGCTGGTCTTTTGAGCTGAAGTTTTTGTTAGATACCAGATTCGTAGAACATCTTAGAAAATGGGCAGAGGAGTTTTATGATGCCAACCGGTATAGCTCATCTAGGAATTTGGTATGGGAGGCCTTCAAGGCCTCTCTGAGGGGAGAAACAATTAGTTGCTCAGCTAGGCTTAGGAGAGAGGATAGGAGAGAGGTCGAGAAGCTGATGGATGGGCTTGCTATGGCAAGAAAACAGCATATTAGGGAAATCAGTCTAGGGCAGGAGGGTCATGGAAGCCTTACAAGAATCACAAATATCAAAGCTAACCTCCAGAAAACAGTTATGGAGAAGGAGGCTAGAAGCTATCAGGTATCAAGGGCAAGACGGTACGAAACAGGGGAGCAGGCAGGAAGAGCTCTGGCCCTGCAGTTAAGACAGGAAAGGACTAAAAACCTAATTTCATGTATACAGGAAGAGGGTATCGAGTTTACAGAGCCCAAAGAGATATTGAGAGTATTTCATGATTTCTATCAAAAACTATACGATGAAGAGGAGCAGACCAGCGAGCTAAGTCCGGGCTGTGCGGACAGTGCTCCCAGATTAAATGTGCAGGGTCAGGAAGAACTGGAAAAAGATCTACAGATTACAGAGGTAACAAAAGCCCTACACGAGTTAGCTGCGGGTAAGGCGGCAGGTCCTGATGGGATACCCCTTGAGGTATATGTGTGTTTAGAAAAACAGATTGCCCCTGTTCTGCTTGACCTATTTAACGGGATTCTACACACAGGGAGAGTACCAATATCATGGAAAGAGACGAAAATCATTATCTTCCATAAGAAGGGGAAACCCAAGGAAGTACCAGGATCATACCGCCCCATATCACTCATTAACGCAGACACAAAGCTATACTCAAAGATCTGGGCGAGTAGGTTGGGGGGGATCATTGGCTAGCTCGTATCCCCGTGGCAGCATGGGTTCGTTCCAGGGAGGGGCACCACGGACCATATTAGAAGGGCAACAGCATTGTTCGATGCTCAGGGTGCCGCGGGGGAGGAGATGGCCATGATCCTCCTCGACGCAGAGAAAGCCTTTGACCGTGTGGTCTGGGACCGTTCTCTGGGGTATTTTGGTAGGCAGAGGGTTTGGCAGCAATTTTCTGAGGGCAATTAAAGCCATGTACCTTAATCCGGTGGCTAGGGTTTCAGTTATGGGGCATCAATCCAACAAAATAATAATTAAGAGGGGGACACGCCAGGGGTGCCCCTGCTCTCCGATTCTATTCTCTATGTACATAGACCCCTTTATACAAAGAATCCTGGCCTCACGACAAATAAGCCCGGTGGTGGTCAACGGATTCACCACTAAACTGTTAGCCTACGCAGACGATCTGTCAATAACAACCGTGGACCCCCACCAAGCAATGTCGGAAATAGTACAATTGGCCAATGAATTTGGCAGCTTTTCTGGGTATAAGCTGAATGAGGGGAAAACCCAGATCATCTGTACAAAAAATATCAGGAAGAGCGATCATAGGTTTGTAGAGTGTGCCGTATATCTCGGGATCAAAATATATTCATCTGTCGAGAAGATGGTTGAAGAGAACTATCTTCCATTGCTGGGCTCAATCGAAACAGAGTTAAGAAGAATGGAAAGGGGCGACCACTCGGTCCCCCCGAACGTATGGTTGGGTGCCCCGATCCTCCCGGGAAACCATTTTGGGCGGGGGGCGTGTCTCGGCTGGTATGCCCGAAGCGGCGTAGCCGGGGCGCGCCTTTTCCCTCCCAAGAGAGGTTGTCCTAGACACCTACACCGTTGGCCACGCCCAGTAGGCGTACCGGCGGAGGGTACACGCCCTCCCGAAGAAGAATAAAGAGAGCGGGAATCCGAAGAAGCATCCTCTTGTTCCTGTGCTTGGAAGCTGCACCCACTCGTTGCACGTGAGCCCTCGGCGGAACAAGGAGCAATTTTGAGAACTTGTAATTCTTGTGTTTCTCTTTCAGTGACTTTACAGAGAAGAGTCCCGGACCGTCTTGATCGACCCAGAGTGGATAATCGAAACCATGTCTGGCAAGAAGGCAGGAAAGGGTTCCGAGACAGACCAGGTGCTTCGCATGTTGGTAAACAGAATGACGAGAATAGAACGAAGCGTCGGTCAAGTTCCGGCGCTTGGTCGTGATATGGCAGGCATTAAGAAGCAACTGGCTGCAATGAACAAGCCTGGTAACCCGAAGAAGGTAGTAGGCCCGGCACTGCCGGGAGTCGTCCCCGAGGGTAGAGGGAAACAGGTCAAGAGGAGGGCGGGGGAGGTTCCGGTCCCTGAGGTGCCCCCAGTCAGCCCTGCCATACCAGCTGATGCCCCAGTACCAACCCCAGATGCGGGTCAACCGATTCCGGTTGTGATTACGCCCGCCAATGACGAGGACATGCCTCCCGAGTTGGCCACCCAGTTGGCCGCGTGGCTTAACAAAAAGACAGGGGGTGCTACGGCGCCCGGAGACATGGCCGAAGAGGCCAAGTTACTAATTCAGCAGTTGCGGCAGTCGCGAGATGCCGCGAAGGCGAATCTCCCTCTTGTCTCCCCACAGGTGACCCCGGAAGGACCGGCAACTGGCATCGAGAAAATGGCGGGAACAACGGCGGAACCGGGTAAGCTCGCTTTGCCAGTGGCGGGGGAGGGCTCATTGCCCTCAAGACGGGAGAGAGTGGCTCAACATATCCCGTTGGCCACGAAAGAATTGATATGGGCAGACAAGTATGTTAATATGTTTTCGTTGTTGACTGACCATCGCAAGATGGAGTATGCTAAGACACAGAAAGATTTGTGGCACCCAAGTGTCTGGCGAGCCAAAATGGCGGGATTCAGGGTGGATGAGACGATAACAAATTGGGCCAAGGCCTTTGCAATGTTTACTGCGATTATAGGTGAGCGTAAGCCTGAGGTATTGCCCGAATTGTCTTGTTATCAGGCACGTATAATGGATTTTTATGAAACATATGAGGGGAATGAATAGATGGGTTACGACATGAAATTCCGTAAAGCTAAAGAGTATGATTCATCTCTGACATGGGATTGCCTCGACTCGATTTCTTGGCAGAAGCAGCTCCTGCCTGGCGCGGCGAGGACGTCCTCGCCAGGTGGGAACGGGTCAGGGTTTTCCCGCCAGCAGCCCGCGGTGCCCTTTCGAGCAGGCGCCGGTGGCGATCACCAGCCGAGAACCGGCGGGAATGGTGGAAAGCGGGAGGTCTGTTGGGGCTTCAATAGAGGCAACTGTACCAGACCGCAAGGGGCATGTAAGTTCAAACATGTGTGTGCGGGTTGTGGGAATTCCTCGCACCCGGAGAGTTCATGCAGGTCAAAAAATAGCGGGTCGGGAGGTAGAGGAGGGTCCAGACAGGACTAAGGGGGATCGTTGTGGACAATTGCCTACCCCCGTTGATATCATGGCTATGACCCCCTGGCTAAACAAATACCCTGATTATGTCTCCGCTGGGGTGTTGAGGAAGGGATTTTTATATGGCTTCCACATCCCGGCGGGGGATTTTAGTGGGGAACCCTTCTGTAGAAACCAGCTCTCGGCACAGCATAATCCAGGTGTGGTGGAAAGAAAAATCGCTAAAGAGGTAACCCTACGCCCAGTCGCTGGCCCATTTCAGCGCCCGCCAGTGGCGAATTTCATCTGTTCCCCATTAGGGGTGGTCCCCAAAAAAGACCCGGGGGAATTTAGGCTGATCCATAATCTGTCGGCTCCAAGGGGTTTCTCAGTGAACGATGCGATTGACCCAGGAGTCTGTTCGGTGCGGTACACATCCTTCGATGATGCCGTCACCATGTTAAATCGCCTGGGCCCCGGGGCGCTGATGGCGAAATCAGATATCAAATCAGCGTTCCGGTTGCTCCCGGTACACCCACAGGATCAGCGTCTGCTAGGTTTTGCGTTCCAAGGACGTTACTACATGGATAAATGCATGCCGATGGGTTGCTCCATCTCTTGTGCTTATTTCGAAAAGTTCAGCTGTTTTTTAGAGTGGGCATTCACCGAGGCCACATGGCATAGGCATGTTATGCATTACCTAGATGACTTTCTGTTCTTGGGAGCGGCCGGCGACACGAAATGTGCGCAGGCGCTACAGGACTTTTGCATCCTCATGAGGGAGTTTGGTGTGCCATTGGCACCAGGTAAGACGGTTGGACCATCTACTTCACTGGAGTTTCTGGGAATTGAGCTCGATTCTGTGGAGGGATGTTTCCGTTTGCCGTTGGGAACGGTGGCCAAATTTAGGGCTTCCTTGACGCTATGCTTGGGTAAGGAGAAAGTGACCCTGCACCAGTTGCAACAAACAGTGGGTCAGCTTAACTTTGCCCTGAGAGTGATACCAATGGCCCGCCCCTTCTCACGCTCTATTGCACAAGCTATGGTTGGTCTCAAGGAAGGTCACCACCGCACCAGACTGTCTGCAGAGGTCCGCCAGGATATGCGCATCTGGTTGGCATTTCTGGCGGACTTCAACGGTCGAGTAGTGTGGAACAAGCCACCAGCGTCTTCGGACGAGCTGGGTTTGTGGACTGACTCGGCGGGGAGCGTGGGATTTGGCGCCATCTTTGGTAATCGATGATCGGCGCAAACATGGCCGACGTGGTGGCACGCCAGCGGTCTCACAGGTAACATAGGGTTCCTCAAGCTATTCCCTATTTTTGTTGCTCTGATGGCATGGCCGGACGAGTTCAGAGACCGTTCTGTGGTATTTTGGTCTGATAATATGACTGTTGTCGAATGCATTAACAATCAGGCAGCACGCTGCAAATGGATCTTGAGATTGTTGAAGGAAGTTGTGCTGCTTTGCATGAGATTGAATGTACAGTTCAGGGCGAAACATGTGCCGGGTGTACTGAATCATGCGGCTGATGCACTCTCTCGTTCACATATGCAGGCGTTCAGGGGTTATCTACCTACGGCGGACCTAGCGGCGGCACCATTCCCCGAAGCACTCTGGCTAATCGGTGCCCCGGATTACAAGACCTCGTGGCAGCAAGCTTAGCCCCCAGGACGAGGAAGGCATACGAAGGAGCGTTTCGTTCCTATTGTGCATTTTTGGGTCCGACAGGGAATCAGAGCTGGGGTCAGGAGGATTCCTTCCTAGGGTTCCTTGTAGCACTGCACAGGGAAGGCCGATCAGCGGCAACGGCCAATAGACACCGGGCGGCCATCTCATTCATGGCGCAGGTGCATGGCATCAAAGACCCAACAGGTTCCTTTTTGGCGAAAAAAGCCCTTCGTGGCTGGCAGCGCCTTGAGGGTCGTACGCAAGACGAGAGGCGCCCGATTGGCCTAGAAAGGTTGGCCCTACTCATGGCGAAACTAGTCACGACATGCTCCTCCCAATTCGAAGCAGTTCTGTTCCGGGCAGCTTTCGCATTAGCGTTCCATGGGGCTATGCGGGTGAGCGAACTGGTCGCAAAGAATAAGAAAGATGTGGAGGGAGGCTTATGCAGGGATCACATCCTGATTAGGGGTGATTCGATGGTAGTCACGATAGCAAAATCCAAGACTGACCAGGGAGCTATGGGAAACAGTGTTGTTGTCCAGCGCATGCGAGGGTCCCCCACGTGCCCGGTAAGGTGCATAGAGGAATACTTGGCACTGAGGGCGGATACATGGGGGGTGAGTTTGCTGAGGCACATCGATGCCACCCCACTGACGAGGTTTCAGTTCCAGAGGGTGCTAGCACTGACAATCGCGGCAGTGGGCATGGATCCGTGCGATTTTGGGACCCACTCCTTCAGGATAGGGGCTGCTACTGAGGCTACAGCCAGGGGTCAGAGTGCGGAAAAGGTGAAACAGTTAGGACGATGGTCTTCGAATTGTTTTAAAAGGTATGTGCGATTGCACATGTTGTGAAGCCAAGTTACATGCACTCACGCTTCTTGTCTTCTGTTTGATTTACAGTTTCGCGAGCATATCATGCGGGGCGGAATGTACAGTCGACCCAGCACCAGGGGACCAGCGGTCACGGATCGCCTGCTGAGGAGAGAGTGGTGTGGGTCGTGGGCCACTCATACGTGAGGCGGGCCGGGGACGTATTCAAAGCAGGTGACTTGACTCACGCAGCTGGCGAATACGGGTACAGAGTGGCCTTCCACGGAAGGGGCGGGCTCTGTATTGACCAGTTCGAATCTTTTGTTGAGGGTCTCTTAGGGCGGGAGAGGTCACCACCATCTGTAATCATAGTACACCTGGGGGGCAATGACTTGGTGACACTCGGTAGGCGAGTATTACTCGAGCGAGTTTTGTCTGCCGTTAGCTGGTTGGCAAAAAGAATCCCGGGGTGCACGATTGCCTGGTCCCACATGATTCCCAGAAGGGTTTGGCGGGGGGGCCTTTCAGTGTCAGCTCTGAACCATTCGGCGAAGAAGGTTAATAACAAAATTGGTAGATTGTTTCGCTCTGCGCAGCTGCATAGCATTCCGCATGGGTGTATTCGGGGTGATCACATGTATCTCAATGATGGGGTTCACCTGTCCCGGGAGGGGAATGTCTTACTCATAGGAGACTTCATAGTGTGGCTAAGGGGTTTGAAGAAGCATGACCTTTAGTAGGAGTTTGTGGGGGGGCCGGATAGCCGGTCAACTATCCGGCCCGTGGCGGTAAGGTCATGATCGGTGAGCAGTAATTTCAAGGTCCCTAGAGGGGGGGCGCCACCCACTATGGATGGGAGCGCCCGGGGGGAGGCGGCCATTGGCCCCTCCCACTGGGAGGCGCCACCCACTAAGGATGGGTCGCCTAAGGGGAGACGGCCATAGGCCCCTTCCAGGGGAGGAGGCGGCTATATGCCCCTCCTACGAATTTCCCGGGGCCCGGATATCCGCGACGGCGGATGTGAGAGAGAGTGTGGGGTGGGGGGGGAGTCCACGCTATCATTCCTACAGATACCTCACACGGGTGCTCGGACGACCTTTAAGATGGCGTCGAGCTGAAATGGGGGCCCCCAACAAGACAAGGGAAATTGGAGTTGGCACGGAGGGTACAGTCCTCTGCGCGGCCGCCACTCACACCGTGAGGGCGAGAGTTTTGGTAGTAGGGATCTGACACCGGTTGTGACCTTGCCGTTGGCCCTTAATGCTAGGATGTACAATTTTAATTTAGAATGTATGCATTTGCAGGATGTTAGACTCGGCTAGGAAACCTTTGTATTAGAGATTTGTTAAGGTTAGCCAATAAACATGTCTTCATCGAAATTTAATAAATGAAAATTGTACATGATATGAAACTTTTATTTAACGTTTTAATTTTGTTTCATATTTTAATAAATACGGCCGGGAGGGTGACTCCCTCCCGCCTTCCAAAAGTTCAGAACTGCGTCCGTCTTCCCATCCTTGGGGATTGTGTTGGGAGGGGGTGACGGGCATCCCGGCCATATTGATGTGCTGAATCTATCCCTGATAGGTAGGGTGAACGCCCTAAAAAGGACCATGTTCCCCAAAATATTATATCTCTTTAGGGCTATTCCCCTATTTCTAGGGGAAACAATGATCAAGAAAATTGAATCTACATTTGTTAGGTTTGTGTGGCAGTACGGTAAAATTAGACGCTCTATTAATTATCTATCAATACCGGCGGATGGGGCGGTTTGTCATTGCCGAACCTAAAATGTTACCATCTGGCATGCCTTCTTACACAAATGAATATATTGATTCAATCCGAACCCCTGCCAGCAGTAGGATCTAATGAGAATCAAGATCCCCCTTACATATTCGAGCTACTGCTGGGTAGAAAGGCATATGGATTATTGCAGTGCGAAGTGGATCAGAGATTCTATAGCAGGACAAGATATAAGATTATTGAAGGGGTTTGGTGGACGTGGAAAACCATTTGCAAAACTTTGGGAATCCCTAAAATAAATGCTAATACTAGTCTGTGGAAATCGAGCTTATTTGCTCACCTAGGCCAGAATGAGAATTGTTCAATATGGAGGGTACAGGGGATAAGATGTGTGAGTGATATCATGTTGGGCGAGGATATATTCAGCTTCAATGAACTACAGCGGAGGTTTGGAACCCCTGGAAATTACTGGCTGTTATATTGGCAAGTTGCTCAAACTATATCTGCAATAAGACCAAAATTAGTGTTGACACCAGATAGTCAACTGATTAATTATTTAAAAAGAGGGGGAAGGAAGATTGGTACTGCTTATAACTTTCTGGTGTCCGGGCTCCCAGACGATCTGGATAAAACTGAGGTGGCGTGGTCACATAAGTTGAGGGACCCGGATTTAGACATAGACCTGGCCTTACTCTTAAGTAATAAAGTATTCCGAGCTTCAAACTTGAGGGCCCAACACTACAAGACGGTGTTTAACCTTTATTATACACCCGCGAAACTGTATGGGTGGGGGTTAAGGGAAGACGATAAGTGCCCAAGATGTAACACAGGTCCAGCAGACTTGGTGCATATGTTTCATGGTTGTCCCAGTCTGGCCCTAATCTGTAGTGAGATAACAATGTTTTTGAGGGGGCTGCTAGGTAATAACATCAACCTATCGCCCACTTTGGTTCTGTTAGGGTCGGACGGCAAACTTAAGGTTGGAAAACACACACAAGCATTGTTATTTATTGCTGTTGCAGTACTTCGAATGCTGATTTCTGCTGGGTGGAAAGATTCTAATGCCCCCACGTTTCAGGTGTGGCTGTCTAGGTTGCTGAGTATTCACAATCTGGAAGCCTGCCTATATGAATTTAAGGGAAGAAAGAAGCAGGAGTTTGGTAGGAATATATGGGCACCGGTGAAGATCTGGAGGAATTTAGATTCTTGAGTCATGCTGGGATTAAATTTTTATGAACCTTGATTGTATGTTATTAACTTTTGTACAGCTCTGATTAATTTTATTGCATACTATGAATTTCTATATTTATATATCTCAATATGTATGGTATTATCTTTGAATAACGTCAACTAACTTATTGCATATTATGAATGTTGTATTTATATTTTTCTGGATATTTATTGGTTTTTTAACTGTAACTGCCTTATCTCTTAATAAAAAATAAAAAATAATGTTTTTTTTACATTTTTCTTCTGAGCTTGAATCCCTTGAAATTGATGAATTCCTGTATTGTAACTATGTATTTTTAATATTGTAATCAATGTGTTTTTATCTGTATCTGTACTTTTATCATTGCTTCTAACAATCGAAATAAAGATATTTTGATTGATTGATTGAAAGAATCTTCTAAATAATTAAACGTGCCTGGCAGACAATGCATGAACCTATAAACTTTTTAAAAATCAAGAAAGACTCAAATTCTTTACATTTTAACACATTTATATACATCACTAGGGGTAATTTTTTGCAAAGAAATTGCTATTTTGTGGAAAAATATAAACTATCCTTGTAAATGGGCAAAACTAAATGAATTCTAGTATTATTTCAGAAGGAAAATGCTAATTTAGAGGGGGTTGGAAAATATTAAAAATACATCTGGAAAAGTCAGGGAAGAAGTCAAAATAAACAGGACCAGTTAAAAATGTCTGTAAAGAGTAAAAAAAAAAAGTTATTCCCTCAAGCCAGAGGGGGTATCCAAGTCATGCTCCTGGCTGGGGGGCAAATGTTCCTGGCCATCCTTGGTCTCACTCTTCACAACATTAATGCTAAATTCCTTCTCCACTGAAGAAGTTACATGGCTGGCTGTGGCAGGAACAGACATCCAATGGGGAGAAGAAAAATATATTGATACAGGGGAAAACAGGGAAGAAAGAAGAACTGGGAAGCAAGGAAAAGGAGATGGGCATGTTGGGGAGACCGACCTGCTTTCAATGAGGTCATAATACTACATAAAGTTCATTGCTGTTCAGATGTCTCTCGGAGTATCCAGATCTCTCCAACTAAGTCATGGATATCCTAAGAGATTACTCACTGAGCTCCTCTGACTGATCTCTCATTACCTTCTTAAGAACAGCCAACAACACATAATCTGGAGGGAGGAAGTTGGCTGCACAAAAGGGCTCATGAATGTCAGAGGCTGAAGTGTCCATCGACTGCTGATGTTAAAAAAAACATCTGGAAAAGTCAGGGAAGAAGAATACATAAACAGGACCAATTAAAAAATGTCTGTAAATAGTTAAAACATCAGTCTATGACAGTGAATTTACACGATTAACACAAGAAGGCGCATAGATGTTAGGGGCAAAAGTGTCCATCAACTGCTGAGGTTGTGGGCACGCATTTGGAGGAAGAACCAAAGCTTGTGCAGGGGTGCAGCTGGAAGTCCCGATGGTTGGGGGGCCTTTGGAGTTAAGGTCCAAATGGTGGTGGGGAATACTCTTTGGACACCATTTGTTGGTTTACCTAAATGTCAGGATAATCCTCATTGTCTGCCTCCTCGTGGCTCGTGGTGTCAATATTCCTATTCCATGGTTGACTCTAAAGCCTCCACCCAGAGTTTTACGCGACAGATTTTGTCTGTTTCCGGTTGGGCACACTGGCCCTGTTTGTTTGGGGTTCCTCCTCCTCACTGTAGGTGGATATTTGTTGTCCCTATCTGACAGTCAAGGAACTTATTTTTGGCCATGAATCCTGCTCTGATAATGTCTGGCAAGTCCAGGAGAAAAACATTTTGAATTCATATGTTTATCCCTAAATACAATAACTGACGTACATGATTTACCAACCTTATTGCACGCCAATGTTTATGTACTAATTTTGACTATGTTCAATAATGTAAGAAATAACAATTGTTTAAAATTCTTTGGAGCCAGGCATTAGAAGAAGGAGAAAGGTTTGCCCAAAGAGGGTTATTTTTGTCATCATCATGTGATTACATTTTTAAAAGATATTTTAAAACATATTCCACACATTCTCTTAGTTTTGAGTGTATTTTTACAAGGCAAAGAAATATTCGAAAATCACTGGCAGGTGTGCACATTCCCTGCACTGCAGGGCACGCCAAATCCCATCAAACTGTGGGCCTGCGCTGCATTGTCCAGCTGGGTCTCAGAACCCCCATAAACCCCCATAAAGCTGAGGGTACCTTCGGAAGACCCCTTCACAAATAATCTCAATTGTTTCATCAGTGAATGGATGAACTTCTCATCTTGTCCCTTCCATGTTGGGGATCTTAATAAAGAAAGTAGCAGCAGAATGCTATTGTGGAGAAAGGATGGCTCGGATTCACCAGAAAATAGCTGAATTTCCATTCTTGCAAATAATTTACTGTTTTTTTAGGTGGCAGAGATCTCCAACCTGACTATGGATATCTCCACTCCAACTACGGAGATCTCTAAACTAAGTGCCAGATGGACATGTCCACAGGTGGGAGGGAGCCTTCCAAATGTGTAGGATAAACCTCCACATTCAGGAGGGAGACTCCTGCATGAAGAGAATCCAAAAGACAAAAGTTATAACAATTTTAACTGAGTTTGAGTATGTCATTTATGTGCCAAACCTACATTTTTGAGAATGTATGTTCTAAAGCTTGAATGTACTATGTAAGAGCTTGAACTTGTGTTGTTAATGAAAAGGGTTTGACTGTTATAGAAAGTGAATTGGCAATGTATTTTTACCAGAGCATAGCATACTTGTTGGTGACATCATGCAAATTAAACAGAGTTGCCTCGGGATGATATCGTTTGATGGTGTGATACTTCACTATTTATTATTGACAAGGGTCTGTCCAACTACATAAATGGTCAAACAAAAAAATGGTATCCTGTGGGAATAAATCACAATATCTACTTTTGTCGCAGGGAAATAATTCAATTTAATACTGGGGAGCAGATTAACAAGGCCTTTGCGCCATTTTTGCATTACTTTTAATATGGAAAAGTGACGCAAAGGTGGCGCATGGGGCTTGTAAATCTGCCCCAGGGTCCTTAAGAATCCCTCATATCAAACTGTTGATTCGAATATTTTTTTATGGTTGTCTATATAGTGTTTCCAATTAACAAACAAGTCCCTGGAGTCAAATTGAAAACAAATTCATAAACATTATCCACCGCATCATCTTTCAACATATATATCACAAAACTAAACCGAAGATTTACATTCTTTTAAGGACGTCCCCTTCATTCCTTGTATTCCAAAACGCGGTTGCACAATTTATTCACTGTGCAATCCCCATGGAGGTAGTCCTCAAAACTCACAATTTAGGGCAATCATGCCCTATCCATATTCATAAATCCATATAATCCAATTATACAAGCAACTCTTGCTGCTGATACTGTTGATGCATTTCGGCCCAACTTAGTTCACAGGCCTCTTCCGGACTAGGCAAACCGGAGTACCTAATAATCAGATACATCATTCCATGAGTTACATTTACCTACGCTACAAAAAATGTACACCCATTGTGCATTAAAAAGGCTTAACAACGTATTGCATGTAGTCTGCGCCGAACCAAAAACTTCTTTAAAACCAAGAGTTAAAAATTACCACCATATGCCATTCATCAGCCAAACTCCACAGTGTGGGGTGTCTCATCACCTCTTCCTTCTTCTGGTGCAATGCATAGACTTGAGTCTATATTGGTCTTACACCACTTGTGTCAAAATGACTTACAAGAATATACCTCCACAAAATAGCACCTGATCTTAACACTGCCAGGTAAGGAGCTGGCTCTTTATAAGGATAACCAAAAGAGGTATACTGTGCAAAGTGTCCAAGTATTCCTGTCCTAGTGGACAGGGGATTCCTATAGCAAACCCAAGGTGCTCTTCTGGGGGGTAGTGTGGCCGAACAGCCTTAGGCTAAGCAGAGAGGAGCGTTAGACATCTGCAAATACACGATGCACACGACTCAATAAGGTGATCCACACCAATTTATAACAAGCATTTGCAAAGCAATAGGTCTCGCATTAGAAAAGTTTGAGCTATTGGTATATTAAATGACACTTTTTTTTATTTATGTGTTGCTTTTGAAAATAGCGAAATTAATAGCTTTGTCATTTACAATGCCAATAGGTTTAACTTTCGCAAATGTGACACCTATAGCATTTGTAATGCAATATGTGTTGTATTTACGTGACTTAGATGTATTGATATTACAAGTAACAATGGCTTTTATTTTTTTTAAATAATTAATACTCAAATAAAAGCTATTGTAATTTATAATGGCAATAGCTTAAACTTTTGTAAATAACTTTTGTGAAGATTATGTTCAGTGTATTTTATTGTGACGAAAATCCAAGAACAGAAGTGAAATATTAACATCTTTTTTTGACATTTGTAAGAAAAGCTTGAAACATTGAGAGAACATATTTGAACCAGTTGTTGTTGAATGGTTGCACAGCTTGCTTCTGTGGTGGCGCTTAGTGATGTGGTGGCGACGAGTGATGCTGTGGCGTTCAGTGATGCTGTGGTAGCGCATAGTGATGTTGTGGGGCCCCTGAGTGATGCTGTGGTGGTGCTGAGTGATGCCGTGGTGATGCGATAGATAGATAGAGTGAGTGCGATAGATAGATAGAGTGAGGGCAATAGATAGATAGAGTGAGGGTAATAGATAGATAGAGGGAGGGCGATAGACAGATAGAGGGAGGACGATAGATAGATAGATAGATAGATAGATAGATAGATAGATAGATAGATAGATAGATAGATAGATAGATAGATAGATAGATAGATAGATAGATAGATAGATAGATAGATAGATAGATAGATAGATAGATAGATAGATAGATAGATAGACTGAGGGCGATATATAGATAGACAGATAGAGTGAGGGTGATAGATAGATAGATAGATAGATAGATAGATAGATAGATAGATAGATAGATAGATAGATAGATAGATAGATAGATAGATAGATAGATAGATAGATAGATAGATAGATAGATAGATAGATAGATAGATAGATAGATAGATAGATAGAGTGATGGCGATAGATAGAGTGAGTGCGATAGATAGATAGATAGACAGATAGATAGAAAGAGGGCGATAGAGTGAGGGCGATAGATAGAGTGAGGGCAACAGATAGATAGAGTGAGGGTAACAGAAAGATAGAGTGAGGGCGATAGATAGATATATAGATAGATAGATAGATAGATAGATAGATAGATAGATAGATAGATAGATAGATAGATAGATCGATAGAAAGAGGGCGATAGATAGATAGAGTGAGGGCGATAGATAGATAGATAGATAGATAGATAGATAGATAGATAGATAGATAGATAGATAGATAGATAGATAGATAGATAGATAGATAGATAGATGGATGGATGGATGGATGGATGGATGGATAGATAGATAGATAGATAGATAGATAGATAGATAGATAGATAGATAGATAGATAGATAGATAGATAGATAGATAGATAGATAGATAGATAGATAGATAGATAGATAGATAGATAGATAGATAGATAGATAGATAGATAGATAGATAGATAGATAGATAGATAGATAGATAGATAGATAGATAGATAGATAGATAGATAGATGGATGGATGGATGGATGGATGGATGGATACATAGATAGATAGATAGATAGATAGATAGATAGATAGATAGATAGATAGATAGATAGATAGATAGATAGATAGATAGATAGATAGATAGATAGATAGATAGATAGATAGATAGATAGATAGATAGATAGATAGATAGATAGATAGATAGATAGATAGATAGATAGATAGATAGATAGATAGAGTGAGGGGTGTTAGCTAGATAGAGTGAGGGCGATATATAGATAGAGTGAGGGTGACAGATAGAGAGAGTGAGGACAACAGATAGAGTGAGGGCGATAAATAGATAGAGTGAGGTGGCCTGGTGGTGGTGGTGAATGTGGTGGATGTGGTGGTGGTGGATGTGGTGGTGGTGGATGTGGTGGTGGTGGACGTGGTGGTGGTGGTGGACGTGGTGGTAGTGGACGTGGTGGTGATGGAGGTGGGCATGATAGTGGAGGTGGGTGTGGTGGACGTGGTGGAGGATGTGGTGGTGGTGGACGTGGTGGTGGTGGATGTGGTGGTGGTGGACATGGGGGTGGAATGGTGGTGGTGGTGGACGTGGTGGTGCTGGATGTAGTAGTGGTTGTGGACTTGGTGGTGGACGTGGTAGTGGACATGGTGGTGGTAGTGGGTATGGGGGGTGAAGGTAGACGTGGTGGTTGTGGACATGGTAGTGGCCTTGTGGTGGACTTAGAGGTGGATGTGGTGGTGGACATGGTGGTGGTGGACATGGTGGTGGATGTGGTGGTGAAAGTCGGTGTGGTGGTGGAAGTGGTGGTGGTGGGCATGGTGTTGGTGGACAAAGTGGTGGTGGACATAGTAGTGATGGATATGGTGGTGGTGGACATGGTGGACATAGTGGTGGTGGATGTGGTAGATGTGGTGGTTGTGGATGTGGTGGTGGACATGGTTGTGGTGGACATGGTGGTGGTGGACGTGGTGGTGGTGGACGTGGTGGTGGTGGAGGTGGATGTGGTGGTGGTGGTGGTGGACATGGTGGTGGTGGACATGGTGGTGGTGGATGTAGTGGTGGTGGATGTAGTGGTGGTGGAGGTGGTGATTGTGGACGTGGTGGTGGTGGACGTGGTGATGGTGGATGTGGTGGTGGTGGACGTGGTGGTGGTGGATGTGGTGGTCGAGGTGGATAATGTGGTGGTAGTGGTGGCAGTGGACATGGTGGTGGTGAACGTGGTGGTGGACATGGTGGTTGTGGACGTGGTGGTGGTGGATGTGGTTGTGGTGGTATTGGTGGTGGACATTGTGGTGGTGGCGGGTGTGGTGGTGGACGTGGTGGTGGTGGAGGTGGGTGTGGTGGTGGTGTGGTGGTGGTGGATGTGGTGGTGGTGGATAAGGTAGTGGTGGTGGATAAGGTGGTGGTGGTGGATGTGGTGGTGGTGGATGTGGTGGTGGTGGACATGGTGGTGGTGGTGGACATGGTAGTGGTGGACATGGTGGTGGTGGATGTAGTGGTGGTGGATGTGGTGGACATGGTGGTGATGGACGTGGTGGTGGTGGAAATGGTGGTGGTGGACATGGTGGTGGATCTGGTGGACATGGTGATGGTGGATGTGGCAGTGGACATGGTGGTGGGGGATGGGTGTGGTGGTGGTGGTGGACGTGGTGGTGGTGGACGTGGTGGTGGTGGTGGACATGGTGGTCGTGGATGTGGTGGTGGTGGATGTGGTGGTGGTGGAGATGGTGGTGGTGGACATGATGGTAGTGGACATGTGGTGGTCTTGGACATGTTGGTGGTGGATGTGGTAGTGGTGGACGTGGTAGTGGTGGACGTGGTGGTGGTGATGGATGTTATGGTGGTGGATGTGGTGGTGGTGGATGTGGTGGTGGTGGACGTGGTGGTGGTGGTGGATGTGGTGGTGGTGGTGGATGTGGTGGTGGTGGATATGGTGGTGGATGTGGTGTTGAATGTGGTGGTGAATGTGGTGGTAGTGGACCTGGTGGTGGTGGGTGGTGGACGTGGTAGTGGTGGAGGTGGGTGTGGTGGTGGTGGTGGTGGACATGGTGGTGGTGGACATGGTGGTGGTGGACGTAGTGGTGGTGGATGTAGTGGTGGTGGATGTGGTGGTGGAGGTGGTGATTGTGGAGGTGGTGATTGTGGACGTGATTGGGGTGGACGTGGTGGTGGTGGACGTGGTGGTGGTGGATGTGGTGGTGGTGGACGTGGTGGTGGTGGATGTGGTGGTCGAGGTGGATGATGTGGTGGTAGTGGTGGCGGTGGACATGGTGGTGGTGGACATAGTGGTGGTGGACGTAGTCATGGTGGTGGTGGATGTGGTGGATTTGGTGGTGGTGGATGTGGTGGTGGTGGATGTGGTGATGGTGGTAATGGTGGTGGACATGGTGGTGGTGGTGGGTGTGGTGGTGGTGGATGTGGTGGTGGTGGTGGAGGTGGGTGTGGTGGTGGTGGATGTGGTGGTGCTGGACATGGTGGTGGTAGATGTAGTGGTGGTGGACATGGCGCTGGTAGACATAGTGGTGGTGGATGTGGTGGTGGTGGACGTGGTGGTGGTGGTGGATGTGGTGGTGGTGGATGTGGTGGTGGATGTGGGGGTGGTGGTGGACGTGGTGGTTGTGGACATGGTGGTGGCGGACGTAGTGGTGGTGGATGTAGTGGTGGTAAATGTGGGGGTAAAGGTGGTGGAGGTGGTAATTGTGGATGTGGTGGTGATGGACCTGGTGGACGTGGTGGATGTGGTGGTGGTGGATAAGGTAGTGGTGGTGGATAAGGTGGTGGTGGCGGATGTGGTGGTGGTGGTGGTGGATGTGGTGGTGGTGGACATGGTGGTGGTGGTGGTGGACATGGTAGTGGTGGACATGGTGGTGGTGGATGTAGTGGTGGTGGATGTGGTGGTGGTGGATGTGGTGATGGACGTGGTGGGGTGGATGTGTTGGTGGATGTTGTGATGGTGGTTGTGGGTGTGGTGGTGGTGGACATGGTGGTGGTGGACATGGTGGTGGTGGACGTAGTGATGGTGGATGTAGTCGTGGCGGATGTGGTGGTGGACGTGGTGGTGGTGGTGGACATGGTGGTCGTGGATGTGGTGGTGGATGTGGTGGTGGTGGTGGAGATGGTGGTGGTGGATATGGTGGTGGTAGTGGACGTTGTGGTGGTGGTGGACATGGTGGTGGTGGACGTGGTAGTGGTGGGCATGGTAGTGGTTGACGTGGTGGTGGTGATGGATGTGGTGGTGGTGGTGGTGGTGGACATGGTGGTGGTGGACATAGTGGTGGTGGACGTAGTGGTGGTGGATGTGGTGGTGGACATGGTGATTGTGGATGTGGTGATTGTGGATTTGGTGGTGGTGGACGTGGTGGTGTTGAACGTGGTGGTGGACATGGTGATGGTGGATGTAGTGGTGGTGGATGTGGTGGTGGTTGATGTGGTGGATGTGGTTGTGGTGGTGGATGTGGTGGTGGATGTGGTGGTGGTAATGGTGGTGGAGGTAATGGTGGTGGACATGGTGGTGGTTGTGGGTGTGGTGGTGGACGTGGTGGTGGTGGAGGTGGGTGTGCGGGTGGTGGACGTGGTGGTGCTGGACATGGTGGTGGTGTACATGGTGATGGTGGACGTAGTGGTGGTGGATGTGGTGGTGGTGGATGTGGTGGTGGCGGTGGATGTGGTGGTGGTGGTAGTGGACATGATGGTGGATGTGGTGGTGGAGGTGGGTGTGGTGGTGGTGGACATGGTGGTGGTGGACATGGTGGTGGTTGGACGTAGTGGTGGTGGATGTAGTGGTGGTGGATGTGGTGGTGGAGGTGGTGATAGTGGACATGGTGGAGGTGGACATGGTGGAGGTGGTATGGGTGGACGTGGTAGTGGTGGACGTGGTGGTGGTGATGGATGTTATGGTGGTGGATGTGGTGGTGGTGGATGTGGTGGTGGTGGACGTGGTGGTGGTGGTGGATGTGGTGGTGGTGGTGGATGTGGTGGTGGTGGATATGGTGGTGGATGTGGTGTTGAATGTGGTGGTGAATGTGGTGGTAGTGGACCTGGTGGTGGTGGGTGGTGGACGTGGTAGTGGTGGAGGTGGGTGTGGTGGTGGTGGTGGTGGACATGGTGGTGGTGGACATGGTGGTGGTGGACGTAGTGGTGGTGGATGTAGTGGTGGTGGATGTGGTGGTGGAGGTGGTGATTGTGGAGGTGGTGATTGTGGACGTGATTGGGGTGGACGTGGTGGTGGACGTGGTGGTGGTGGATGTGGTGGTGGTGGACGTGGTGGTGGTGGATGTGGTGGTCGAGGTGGATGATGTGGTGGTAGTGGTGGCGGTGGACATGGTGGTGGTGGACATAGTGGTGGTGGACGTAGTCATGGTGGTGGTGGATGTGGTGGATTTGGTGGTGGTGGATGTGGTGGTGGTGGATGTGGTGATGGTGGTAATGGTGGTGGACATGGTGGTGGTGGTGGGTGTGGTGGTGGTGGATGTGGTGGTGGTGGTGGAGGTGGGTGTGGTGGTGGTGGATGTGGTGGTGCTGGACATGGTGGTGGTAGATGTAGTGGTGGTGGACATGGCGCTGGTAGACATAGTGGTGGTGGATGTGGTGGTGGTGGACGTGGTGGTGGTGGTGGATGTGGTGGTGGTGGATGTGGTGGTGGATGTGGGGGTGGTGGTGGACGTGGTGGTTGTGGACATGGTGGTGGCGGACGTAGTGGTGGTGGATGTAGTGGTGGTAAATGTGGGGGTAAAGGTGGTGGAGGTGGTAATTGTGGATGTGGTGGTGATGGACCTGGTGGACGTGGTGGATGTGGTGGTGGTGGATAAGGTAGTGGTGGTGGATAAGGTGGTGGTGGCGGATGTGGTGGTGGTGGTGGTGGATGTGGTGGTGGTGGACATGGTGGTGGTGGTGGTGGACATGGTAGTGGTGGACATGGTGGTGGTGGATGTAGTGGTGGTGGATGTGGTGGTGGTGGATGTGGTGATGGACGTGGTGGGGTGGATGTGTTGGTGGATGTTGTGATGGTGGTTGTGGGTGTGGTGGTGGTGGACATGGTGGTGGTGGACATGGTGGTGGTGGACGTAGTGATGGTGGATGTAGTCGTGGCGGATGTGGTGGTGGACGTGGTGGTGGTGGTGGACATGGTGGTCGTGGATGTGGTGGTGGATGTGGTGGTGGTGGTGGAGATGGTGGTGGTGGATATGGTGGTGGTAGTGGACGTTGTGGTGGTGGTGGACATGGTGGTGGTGGACGTGGTAGTGGTGGGCATGGTAGTGGTTGACGTGGTGGTGGTGATGGATGTGGTGGTGGTGGTGGTGGTGGACATGGTGGTGGTGGACATAGTGGTGGTGGACGTAGTGGTGGTGGATGTGGTGGTGGACATGGTGATTGTGGATGTGGTGATTGTGGATTTGGTGGTGGTGGACGTGGTGGTGTTGAACGTGGTGGTGGACATGGTGATGGTGGATGTAGTGGTGGTGGATGTGGTGGTGGTTGATGTGGTGGATGTGGTTGTGGTGGTGGATGTGGTGGTGGATGTGGTGGTGGTAATGGTGGTGGAGGTAATGGTGGTGGACATGGTGGTGGTTGTGGGTGTGGTGGTGGACGTGGTGGTGGTGGAGGTGGGTGTGCGGGTGGTGGACGTGGTGGTGCTGGACATGGTGGTGGTGTACATGGTGATGGTGGACGTAGTGGTGGTGGATGTGGTGGTGGTGGATGTGGTGGTGGCGGTGGATGTGGTGGTGGTGGTAGTGGACATGATGGTGGATGTGGTGGTGGAGGTGGGTGTGGTGGTGGTGGACATGGTGGTGGTGGACATGGTGGTGGTTGGACGTAGTGGTGGTGGATGTAGTGGTGGTGGATGTGGTGGTGGAGGTGGTGATAGTGGACATGGTGGAGGTGGACATGGTGGAGGTGGTATGGGTGGCTATGGTGGTAGTGGATGTGGTGGTGGTGGTGGATGTGGTGGTGGATGTGGTGGTGGTAGGTGTGGTGGTGGTGGAAGTGGTGGTGGTGGACATGTTGGTGGTGGACGTAGTGGTGCTGGACATAGTGGTGGTGGACATAGTGGTGGTGGACATATTAGTGGTGGACATAGTGGTGGTGGATGTGGTGGTGGGTGTGTGGTGGTGGACGTGGTGGTGGTGGATGTGGTGGTGGTGTACGTTGTATTTGTGGACATGGTGGTGATGGATGTGGTGGTGGTAGATGTGGTGGTGGATGTTGTGATGGTGGTTGTGGGTGTGGTGGTGGTGGACGTGGTGGTGATGGACATGGTGGTGGTGGACGTAGTGCTGGTGGACGACTTGGTGGTGGAAATGGTGGTTGTGGACAAGGTGGTGATGGACGTGGTGGACGTGGTGGTTATGGACATGGTGGTGGTGGACGAAGTGGTGGCGGATGTAGTGGTGGTGGATGTGGTGGTGGAGATGGTGATTGTGGACGTGGTGATTGTGGACGTGATAGTGGGGGACGTGGTGGTGGTGGTGGACGTGGTGGGGGTGGATGTGGTAGTGGTGGACATGGTGGTGGTGGATGTGGTGGTCGAGGTGGATGATGTGTTGATAGTGGTGGCGGTGCACATGGTGGTAGTGGACATAGTGGTGGTGGATGTAGTCGTGGTGGTTGTGGTGGTGGTGGATGTGGTGGTGGTGGATGTGGATGTGGTGATGGTGGTAATGGTGGTGAACATGGTGGTGGTGGTGGGTGTGGTGGATGGTGGATGTGGTGGTGGTGGTGGAGGTGGGTGTGGTCGTGGTGGATGTGGTGGTGCTGGACATGGTGGTGGTAGATGTAGTGGTGGTGGACATGGTGCTGGTAGACATAGTGGTGGTGGATGTGGGGGTGGTGGATTTGGTGGTGGTGGTGGATGTGGTGGTGGTGGATGTGGTGGTGGATGTGGGGGTGGTGGTAGTGAACATGATGGTGGTGGGTGGTGGATGTGGTGGTGAAGGTGGGTGTGGTGGTGGTGGATGTGGTGGTGGTGGACATTATGGTGGTGGACATAGTGGTGGTGGATTTAGTGGTGGTAAATGTGGGGGTAGAGGCAGTTGTGGAGGTGGTGATTGTGGATGTGGTGGTGATGGACCTGGTGGACGTGGTGGTGGTGGATGTGGTGGTGCTGGATGTGGTGGTGGTGGATGTGGTGGTGGTGGTGGATGTGGTGGTGGTGGACATGGTGGATGTGGTGGTGGTGGTGGGCATGGTGGTGGTGGTGGACATGGTAGTGGTGGACATGGTGGTGGTGGATGTAGTGGTGGTGGTGGATGTGTTGATGGACGTGGTGGTGGTAGATGTGTTGGTGGTTGTTGTGATGGTGGTTGTGGGTGTAGTGGACATGGTGGTGGTGGACATGGTGGTGGTGGACGTAGTGATGGTGGATGTAGTCGTGGCGGATGTGGTGGTGGTAGTGGGTGTGGTGGTGGTGGACGTGGTGGTTGTGGATGTGGTGGTGATGGATGTGGTGGTGATGGATGTGGTGGTGGTGGACATGGTGGTCGTGGATGTGGTGGTGGATGTGGTGGTGGAGATGGTGGTGGTGGATATGGTGGTGGTGGACATGGTGGTGGATGTGGTGGACATGGTGATGGTGGATGTGGTGGTGGTGGTGGACATGGTGGTGGTGGTGGACATGGTGGTGGTGGTGGACATAGTGGTGGTGGATGTGGTGGTGGTGGTGGAGATGATGGTGGTGGACATGGTGGTGGTAGTGGATGTGGCGGTGGTGGACGAAGTGGTGGCGGATGTAGTGGTGGTGGATGTGATGGTGGAGATGGTGATTGTGGACGTGGTGATTGTGGACATGATAGTGGTGGACGTGGTGGTGGTGGTGGACGTGGTGGGGGTGGATGTGGTGGTGGTGGACATGGTGGTGGATGTGGTGGTCGAGGTGGATGATGTGATGATAGTGGTGGCGGTGCACATGGTGGTGGTGGACATAGTGGTGGTGGATGTAGTCGTGGTGGTTGTGGTGGTGGTGGATGTGGTGGATTTGGTGGTGGTGGATGTGGATGTGGTGATGGTGGTAATGGTGGTGAACATGGTGGTGGTGGTGGGTGTGGTGGATGGTGGATGTGGTGGTGGTGGTGGAGGTGGGTGTGGTGGTGGTGGATGTGGTGGTGCTGGACATGGTGCTGGTAGACATAGTGGTGGTGGATGTGGGGGTGGTGGATGTGGTGGTGGTGGTGGATGTGGTGGTGGTGGATGTGGTGGTGGATGTGGGGGTGGTGGTAGTGAACATGATGGTGGTGGGTGGTGGATGTGGTGGTGAAGGTGGGTGTGGTGGTGGATGTGGTGGTGGTGGATGTGGATGTGGTGGTGGTGGACATGGTGGTGGTGGACATAGTGGTGGTGGATTTAGTGGTGGTAAATGTGGGGGTAGAGGTGGTGGTGGAGGTGGTGATTGTGGATGTGGTGGTGATGGACCTGGTGGACGTGGTGGTGGTGGATGTGGAGGTGCTGGATGTGGTGGTGGTGGATGTGGTGGTGGTGGTGGATGTGGTGGTGGTGGACATGGTGGATGTGGTGGTGGTGGTGGACATGGTGGTGGTGGTGGACATGGTAGTGGTGGACATGGTGGTGGTGGATGTAGTGGTGGTGGATGTGGTGGTGGTGGATGTGGTGATGGACGTGGTGGTGGTAGATGTGTTGGTGGATGTTGTGATGGTGGTTGTGGGTGTAGTGGACATGGTGGTGGTGGACATGGTGGTGGTGGACGTAGTGATGGTGGATGTAGTCGTGGCGGATGTGGTGGTGGTAGTGGGTGTGGTGGTGGTGGACGTCTTGGTCGAGGTGGATGATGTGATGATAGTGGTGGCGGTGCACATGGTGGTGGTGGACATAGTGGTGGTGGATGTAGTCGTGGTGGTTGTGGTGGTGGTGGATGTGGTGGATTTGGTGGTGGTGGATGTGGATGTGGTGTTGGTGGTAATGGTGGTGAACATGGTGGTGGTGGTGGGTGTGGTGGATGGTGGATGTGGTGGTGGTGGTGGAGGTGGGAGTGGTGGTGGTGGATGTGGTGGTGCTGGACATGGTGCTGGTAGACATAGTGGTGGTGGATGTGGGGGTGGTGGATGTGGTGGGGTGGTGAATGTGGTGGTGGTGGATGTGGTGGTGGATGTGGGGGTGGTGGTAGTGAACATGATGGTGGTGGGTGGTGGATGTGGTGGTGAAGGTGGGTGTGGTGGTGGATGTGGTGGTGGTGGATGTGGTGGTGGTGGACATGGTGGTGGTGGACATAGTGGTGGTGGATTTAGTGGTGGTAAATGTGGGGGTAGAGGTGGTGGTGGAGGTGGTGATTGTGGATGTGGTGGTGATGGACCTGGTGGACGTGGTGGTGGTGGATGTGGTGGTGCTGGATGTGGTGGTGGTGGATGTGGTGTTGGTGGTGGATGTGGTGGTGGTGGACATGGTGGACGTGGTGGTGGTGGTGGACATGGTGGTGGTGGTGAACATGGTAGTGGTGGACATGGTGGTGGTGGATGTAGTGGTGGTGGATGTGGTGGTGGTGGATGTGGAGATGGACGTGGTGGTGGTAGATGTGTTGGTGGATGTTGTGATGGTGGTTGTGGGTGTAGTGGACATGGTGGTGGTGGACATGGTGGTGGTGGACGTAGTGATGGTGGATGTAGTCGTGGCGGATGTGGTGGTGGTAGTGGGTGTGGTGGTGGTGGACGTGGTGGTTGTGGATGTGGTGGTGATGGATGTGGTGGTGATGGATGTGGTGGTGATGGATGTGGTGGTGATGGATGTGGTGGTGGTGGACATGGTGGTGATGGACGTGGTAGTGGTGGACATGGTGGTGGTGGACATGGTGGTGGATGTGGTGGACATGGTGATGGTGGATGTGGTGGTGGTGGTGGACATGGTGGTGGTGGTGGACATAGTGGTGGTGGATGTGGTGGTGGTGGATGTGGTGGTGGTGGTGGAGATGGTGGTGGTGGACATGGTGGTGGTAGTGGATGTGGCGGTGGTGGTGGACATGGTGCTGGTGGACATGGTAGTGGTGGACGTGGTAGTGGTGGGCATGGTGGTGGTGATGGATGTGGTGGTGGTGGATGTGGTGGTGGATGTGGTGGTGGTGGACGTGGTGGTGGTGGATGTGGTGGTGGTGGTAATGGTGGCGGACGTTGTGGTGGTGGACGTGGTGGTAGTGGTGGACATGGTGGTGGTGGATGTGGTGGTGGTGGATGTGGTGGTGGTGGTGGAGATTGTGGTGGTGGACATGGTGGTGGTAGTGGATGTGGCGGTGGTGGTGGACATGGTGGTGGTGAACATAGTAGTGGTGGACGTGGTAGTGGTGGGCGTGGTGGTGGTGATGGATGTGGTGGTGATGGATGTGGTGGTGGTGGATGTGGTGGTGGATGTGGTGGTGGTGGACGTGGTGGTGGTGGATGTGGTGGTGGTGGTAATGGTGGCGGATGTTGTTGTGGTGGCAGGTGTAGTGGTGGTGGATGTGGTGGTGCTGGACATGGTGGTGGTGGACATAGTGGTGGTGGACAAGGTGGTTGTGGTAGTGGTGGATGTGTTGGTGGTGGATGTGTTGACGGTGGTGGATTTGGTGGTGGTGGATCTGGTGGTGGATGTGGTGGATGTGGTGATAAATGTGGTGGTAGTGGACATGGTGGTGGTGGTGGGTGGTGGATCTGGTAGTGGTGGAGGTGGGTGTGGTGGTGGTGGACGTGGTGGTGGTGGACATGGTGGTGGTGGACATGGTAGTTGTGGACATAGTGGTGGTGGACGTAGTGGTGGTGGATGTGGTGGTGGTGGACGTGGTGGTGTTGAACGTGGTGGTGGTGGTGGACATGGTGGTGGTGGACGTAGTGGTGGTGGATGTAGTGGTGGTGGATGTGGTGGTGGTTGATGTGGTGGTGGTGGTGGACGTGGTGGTGGATGAGGTGGTGGTGGATGTGGTGGTGGTAATGGTGGTGGAGGTAATGGTGGTGGACATGGTGGTGGTTGTGGGTGTGGTGGTGGTGGATGTGGTGGGGGTGGTGGATGTGGTGGTGCTGGACATGGTTGTGGTGGACATAGTGGTGGTGGACGTAGTGGTGGTGGATGTGGTGGTGGTAGACGTGGTGGTGGTGGTGGATGTGGTGGTGGTGGTAGTGGACATGATGGTGGTGGATGTGATGGTGGAGGTGGGTGTGGTGGTGATGGACGTGGTGGTGGTGGACATGGTGAAGGTTGGACGTAGTGGTGGTGGATGTAGTGGTGGTGGATGTGGTGGTGGAGGTGGTGATTGTGGACATGGTGGTGGTGGACATGGTGGAGGTGGTATGGGTGGATATGGTGGTGGTGGATGTGGTGGTGGTGGTGGATGTGGTGGTGGATGTGGTGGTGGTAGGTGTGGTGGTGGTGGAAGTGGTGGTGGTGGACATGGTGGTGGTGGACATGGTGGTGGTGGACATAGTGGTGGTGGATGTGGTGGTGGTGGATGTAGTGGTGGACGTTGTGGTGGTGGGTGTGTGGTGGTGGATGTGGTGGTGGTGGACGTTGAATTTGTGGACATGGTGGTGATGGACATGGGGGTGGTAGATGTGGTGGTGGATGTTGTGATGGTGGTTGGGGGTGTGGTGGTGGTGGACGTGGTGGTGGTGGACATGGTGGTGGTGGACGTAGTGGTGGTGGATGTAGTGGTGGTGTGTTGGACCCGGCCCGTTGGGCAGGTTCACCCCTAGACTTTTTGCTTTTTCCTAGCCGGTTTATGGAACCTGGTGTTGGTGATTTTAGGCCTCTGCGCACTTTTTCACTGTGGTACAGTGTAAAGTGCTTGAGCTCTGTGAATGAGTGGTGACCTCCTGGCAATAGAATTCCAGCCAAACACCGAACCTCATTGCCCAGAAATCACAAAAGCAACTTGGCTCTCACTTGAGACAGCACTTAAAATCATGGAAGAAATAGCGACGTTTCAGCTATGGGGAATAGAGCTGAGACTTGAAGAAAGACCTCGCTATCCTACTCCTTTTCTTCCTTTAGACAGACCCCCAGCACAAAAAAGCACTACTTCAATATTAAAAGGAGCGAGAAGCAGCTCGCCTAGGCCGTGCCCCCGATACCTAGAAAATCCCAACTCTGAACAAAACCAAAAGTTTAGCAGCTGCTCACCACGTAAAACTGGTTATAATTGGAACTTAATTCAACGCACATTCACAAATTCTACTATCAATAACTGACAGAAAGGGAAAGAGCTCACCAACCCATCAGAGGGAAATATGGACATTAGAATTTGCTCTTGGAACATCAACGGTTCGGCGTCCAAAAGAAATGACCCCGAGTTTCTAGAATATCTAACTACATTTGACCTTATTTTGCTCCAAGAGACTTGGGAAGATAAAGCATTTGAGCTCCAAGGGTTCACATCCTGCTGTATTCCAGCAAATAAAAACTCAACCTTTGGCCGAAGATCAGGCGGTCTGATGCTTTTTGCATCAATATCGATAATAGGTGAAATCGAGGCAATGGATCTTAATATCCCTCTCCCAAGTGTCATTCAGGTGGTAAAGATCTCACTTTGGTTAAAGAAGCAGCCTCAAGCTGTAACCATAATTAATACATACCTCCATCCTAAAGACAAACAAAAAGGTGCAAAAGACCTAGCCAAACTGATGAAAAAAACAATGGAGGAAAGCGAGTCCGACTCATTCATCCTGACAGGGGACTTCAACATGCTTCTAATTAATAAAGAGCAACCTAGCGACCTTACCCGGGACCTGAGCGTTGCATGGGCCGTGCCAACACAAGGCCACACAAAAAACAAGAATGCACCGAAGCACTCAAAACTTCTACTTCGTCATTTGGAACAACTGAACTTAAGAGCCCTGAATGGCCGCTACCCTGGTGATGATCCACCAGTTGCCACCTTTCATGCGAATAATCAATCCTCCCATCTCGACTACATGTTCATCTCCCTAAACATGCTTTGTCGGGTAAAGTCCTTTAGAATAGGTACGACCGACCTCAGTGATCACCTGCCACAAGAGGCCACAATAAATGCCACTTCCTATCTGGGACTCGAAACATTCACAGGCCTCGACACAGACATTGCCCCAAATTTAAGGCGGCTTCGCTGTACCACCGAGAACATCGATTCAATTAGCTCCATGGCGAAAAATCTCTTCTCCCAAGCCACCAGCTATGCATTCAAGGGATCGGACGTCTGGGATACTTTCATCAAAACCATTAGGGAGCAAATGGCAAAAAAGGTTCCCACCAAGCTACATCATCAACAGTTGCCCCTTCGTGGGATTCACTCATGTCCAGAAATGAAACAACAAAAAACATTAGTAAATCAATTACTGAGACAGTTGCGAAAGGACTCTTCAAATCATAGCTTGCAAACTGCCCTACGGGAAGCTAAAACAAAATTGAAACGGACAAAATGGGGCAATCAGCAGCGAAGGAACGAAGATCTATGGGTGAAACTAGTGCACGAGGGGAAGCAGAAGAACAGCTCCAGATTCTGGCAAATGGTTAAAAGAATACAGAATCCTGACCTTCCAGGTCAGAACTCGCACATAACTGAAGAAGTATGGTCGAAATACCTACTGGACCACTTCAACAACGACGGGACCATAGACAAAGTTACTATAAATAAACCTTCTTTAACATTTACAAAGCTTAACAAAAAAGTAAACCTCAACCGCTATATCCCCACAAACCCCCGTGAAATGGGGGAACACACTGTCACGAATACACCAAAAATTGATAAACTTAAATTGGATAAAAACTTAACAAAAGCTCCTGAGTCAGGGCCAACCCAATTCGCCCATCAGACATCCAACGACAAATATCAAGGGGGCGACCAACCGGAGCTCCTGGGCCGAACGGCTTACCACCTATGCTCTACAAATCAGATGCCGAATTTTGGAGCGCAGCCTTTGCACCAGTGTTTAACAGTATCAGACTCACACAGACCCTTCCTGAGTCCTGGCACGGTTCAATCATTAGCCCGATACATAAACAAGGTAGCAAGAGGCTTCCAAACAACTACCGCCTTATTGCTCTCATAGACGTGGAGGCAAAATACTTTGCTGGCCTTATCCTGGAGGAGTTAACATCATGGGCAACTGAGAATTCCATCATGCCAATCAACCAAACGGGTTTCTGTAAAGGCCAAGGGACCACAGCCAATTTAATGGCACTATCACTGCTGATGGAAGCAGCAAAAGATACTAAGTCATCTCTATTCTTTTCATTTATTGATTATACCGCTGCATTCGACCACGTGGACCGAAACAAACTTTGGATGAAACTGGACAAATTGGGAATACCTAAACACCTATTAGACGTCCTAATACTGCTCCACACAAACACCTGGATTAAAATTAAACTTGGGGCTGGAACTCATCTTTCAAAACCCATAACGACAACAAAAGGACTGAAACAGGGATGTCTACTTGCACCAATCCTATTCAATCTTTTTTTAGCCGACTTACCTGGGCAACTAGACAAATGCTCCAACCACGCACCGAAACTAGGGAAAATCATCCTCTCAAACCTGTTATATGCAGATGACCTGTTGTTGATAAGTCGGACTCCAATGGGCCTCCAACATCTTTTGAACATAACCAATGCCTTTTCAGAAAAAAATGCACTACAAATAAACCTCAACAAGTCAAAGGTGATGACTGTGAACTATAAGAAAAAAAAGAACCCTTGCTGGTATTTGAATGGCGAAAAACTTGACCAGGTCACCACATATAAATACCTGGGAGTAATCCTGGACTCAAATAACACCTCGAGGGCGCAGTTTAAATCTTTGCGAGGGAAGGCTACAATAACTTATATGGCTCTAAAATCACTGAAGGGCAAACTACCCGATCTGACACTTAAACCTCTTCTCGATCTATTGAGTGCCAAATTAAAACTGACTCTCACATACGGTAGTGAATCACGGTAAGGATGCGGCGTTACTGGACACACTCATTGCCAATTCATACAGGGCTATTTTCAATCTTCCCAAGTACGTTTCTGAGGCTCAGATTCGATTAGAATTTGGTATCCTGAAACAAACTCTAGAGAGGCGGAGCGTGTATGTAACAATCTGGCACAAAATTTGCAATGCAGATGCTGGATCTCTATGTGCAAACCTATAGGAAGAACTACTTCGGCACCGCAACCTCGCGCCGAGAGCCTACTTATATGAATCGCTCAAAGTTCTAGGCCTGACTGAAACCTGGGAAACATCAATGGATCTCTTGTCCTTTAAAAAAGTAGCTAAAAAATCAGCTAGCATCATCTCAGCGATAGAAGATAAGAAAGACCTAGCAAACCGAGCACATGGATGGCTAACGGTGGGAGCCTATGAAAAACTGCGGCCACAAGCGTACTTTAGTATCGGCATGAAAATACATGTTAAAGAAAAATTTCTAAAATTACAACTTGGTGTAATTCCCATACTTCCACATCTTCCACCTTGGGAGAGAAATAACCCTTCACAACAGTGTCGCATGTGCAAAACCGGCAAGGAAGACATAATTCATGTGATTTGCATCTGCCCTAGCATAAAGGACCTGAGGTTTAATCTCTTACGTCCTTTTTTTAACCTTTACGCCGTCCGGACCTGCAGACAGGCAGCCATATTGTGATTTTCTACTAGCGACACTAAATTGAACTGTCAAGTTGTGAAGTTCTTTGAACTAATAAGAAAGAGACTTAACCATGCTAGATGAACTTTTTAATCCTACGATGTTAACCATATAACTGCTAATATCACTGTAATTTTATGCACCCCAATTTTTTATTTCTTTCTTTTTTGTTTTGTTACGTTTAAGTAACAATTACTAGGGACACTTTTCAATTTTGTAAAGATTTTAATTAATCATATACAAATAAATATTTACTTGCTTACTTAGAGTGGTGAGTGACCTGCCCTCCCATAGGAATGAATGGGGAATATGTATGCCCATGGTAGTTCCTGATGTGTGGGGAGTGCAGGGGCGAGTTTGGTATGTATGAACTCGTGAGAGTGAATGCTGCAAAATGATGTATGCGGCATGACTGTGTCTAGTCTAGAAGTACTACTTTTGGAAGTTGGTATATTTGTGTAAGTTGATGCTAGCGTATGATTGGCTGGTGAGCCTGGCCCAGAGTGCCTGGGCCTGCTTGTGGATTGACTGTCTGGTTTGAGGATGACAGGGGCTGGAGAGCCCAGGAGGTTGTCTTGAGTCAGCCCATGGATGAAAGGCAGCATCTGCTGCCAGGGAAGTGGGAGGAGATGGTACCTGATAGTGAAGGGCTGTGCCTGCCTAACTACAAAGCTGGCTCCACCTCCCGCTGGGCGACTGTCACCTCTGCCCCTGATACTGAAGGGGACTTCCCTCCAAACCAGTCCAGCTGGTTCTCACACTGAGACTTCAAAGGCTTCAAAGGCGTTTCACTGTATAAGAAGGGGCTGTGTACCCTTCCAAAATGTTCTTGTTTCTAACTTGGCATGCTGCTGCTGGGGCTCAGGGGAATCCCTGGGCCCTGTCCAGCTCCTGGACATCTGATGGACTGCTGGGGGACTCTTCCTGGCTGTCCCCCTGCCTGGCTACATCTTTAAGGACTTTTGCTGGACTTCTTGAGCTTTCTGTGGACCCTTCTTGCTGTAGGGGTCTGCTCTGGGGACCTTTGGCGCCTGGGAGCACTGTGCTGTGATCCTAGCGCTTGAGAGCGCTCCTGGCTGCATTTCGAGCGTTTTCGTTGCACGCATTTTGCGTGAGGATTGGCGGGTGCCACCCCGCTTATTTGATTATTCACTGGCGAGTGCCCACCTCGCTTATTTCTAACTTTATTACTCTTCGGCTGCCCACGCCAATATTTTTATTGCCCGCCTGCCTGTCTAGCGAGGGCCACCGCGCTGCCCGCGGTGACCCGGAAGTACCTGGCCGGCCGGCCAATCCCAGCGCGGCCGGCCGGAAGTCCCTCCCCCGCAGCCCGGGTGCCGAGAAGTGATTACCGCCGGGCCCGGGGAGAAGAAAAGCTGCCGGGTGAGAAGGCGCCCAGGAGATGGCGGCTGGTGGCGTCGGTTTGCTGAGGGAGCCCTGGAGGAAGCGTGGCGGCGAGGAAGAAGATGGGCGGTGAACAGGGCTCCCGTGTGTCGAGGGAGCCCTGCCACGAGAGAAGGAGAGCGACCGGTGAGTGGGGAAGAGCAGGGGAGGGGCGCCGGGACACATTGTCGGTGTCCGCCCCCCCCGTAGTAGCGTTCGATGTAGAGAAGCCACGAGGGCTTCAAGGGCGGCCCCAGATGGCAGTGGGCCGCCCCAACGTCGCGCAGAGCCTGTGGAGGCTCCCACAACCTGGGGGCATGTTATGAAGCTCTGTGCGGTGCCGGTCGAGGCACCGAGTAAGGGCGACCCCGAATGGCAGTGGGTCGCCCCACCGTGATTACAGAGGGCTCTTGAGGGCCCACCTTGCTGCATGTTGGTGCCGCTTCGAGGCACAGAGTCAGGGCGGCCCCGGTTGGCAGCGAGTCGCCCCAACGTTGTCACAAGCCCATGAGAGGCTCTTAGGGGGGCATCCCTTTGTCTAGAGCCACGGAGGCTCCAAGGGGGCATTTGAATCTACGAGCCCAGCGAGGCTCGAGGGGGCCATTGGTTGCAGAGCCTGAGGGCTCCATGGGTCCTACTTGTTTTAGAGCCTGTGTGGCTCAGGTGGCGCAGATTTGTTCTGGGGGCTACTGAGAGCCCTGCCACAACTTTTTGATCCCAGCTGCCCAGCACTTTGTGGGCGGCTGCCACGTTTAGGTTTTTGTACTTCTGAAACTGGCGCTGCATGGCAGCGCACCCTGACTTTGGACTCAGGACATCTTTGCCCCACAAGGCCAGTTGGCCTAGGGACTGCCACAGGTAGTGGCTTATGTAGGGTTGGCGCAATGTGATTTCTATGCTTTTAATAGTTATTGCTAATGTGAGTTTTTGCGCTATTGATTTATATGCACCTCTGAATGTGTTACTGCATCATGTGTCTTCCTTTCCATGCGCTGCACCTCTGAATGTTTAGTCATCATGTGTCTTCTTGCGCTGCACCCCTGAATGTGTTTTATTGCATCATGTGCTTTATTCTTAACACCTCTGAATGCTTTAGGCATCATGTGTTTCTCTTTATTACTCCTCTGAATGTAGGTTATTGCATCATGGGTAATGTGTTCTTTTCCTAGACCCCTAAACGCTTAGTGATACTTAGGTGGTTGTCTTTTCTACTCCTCTGAATGTAGGTTTATTGCATCATGAGTAATGTATTCTTTCTTAGACCCCTAAATGCTGTGTGATACTTAGGTGGTTCTTCTTTCTTAGTACAGGTGGTCCTAGTAAGGTCCTGGTTCCTGTTACCAGTGGTTACTGGTTGTTATCTTTGATTATTATTTTATGTTACATTTATTCTTTATTCTAGAAGTGATTTTATATTCTACATTTTATCTAGAAGTACTATATCTGATTCTGACAGGCGCCCATGTGGCCCTGTCTGATGTACATAATCCCTGTGAATATTGCCCGTGCCAGTTGGCACAATGTATATGTGTGATTTTATCTGAGGTGTTTTTACAATACAAAAGTTATTTTTATAATAACCTTGTGTGGAGTCTCTTTTTGTGGTGTGCCTAGTATGTTGTTGCTGTTGTGCGCTGGCGCAAATGCTTTACACATTGCCTCCGAGTTTAGCCTTACTGCTTGTCCCAAGCTACCAAGGGGGTGAGCAGGGGTTATCTTGGCGTGTGACTTCCTTGCCCTGACTAGAATGGTGGTTTCTGCCTGGCTTTGGCGTCAGCCTTAGCCTACCAGAAATAGCCAGTTCTAACATTGTTGGTCAGCGGTGCGGATTTGGACTTGTGTTTGCGCAGTGCCATAGCGACAACTGGCTACATCACAAAACTCTGCAATTGTTTTTTTCAGATAGTCACATGTTTGGGATTATTGTTTTTGATTTTTTTTTTCCTCAAGAGTGTCATTTTCAAATGTGTTTCTGCGCTTTATGTTTAGTGGCAGATGAGAGAAAGTGACAGGGCGGGACGCCAGTAGAGGGGGAGGTTCCCATAGCTTAGGAATCCCTTGCTGGGTCCAGCGTCCAATCCCAAATCCTGTCCCTGTGTGGGTAGATGGAAGAGAGGGAATGTGAGGAGAAATGACTAGCTCAGGAGGGTGGTTGTTCCCTGAGTGTAGTGTGTGTGTCTGGATTCCCCAGTGTGGTAGGATCCAGTGGTGGCAGCTTAAATGTGTCCAGTGTGTTAATTCCCATTCCCCGCTCCCAGAGTTTGGTACCTGTGTCACGTGTGGTCAGGTTGAGTGATCAGGGGTGGTAGAAACTGCCTTACCAGTCTGAGGGGGGGGAGTGTGCGAATGAGTGATGTGCTGAACTGGAGGAGTTGGTGTGAGTTTTCTTTTGTTAAAGAGCTTGCATGAGAGGTGTACCTCTGGTGGTGTGCAGGAGGTCCTGCAGAGGAACTGGACAAGAAGGTGGATGTCTGGCGGTGTGCTAGATGTCTTGCAGAGCCATTAGAAGGTGATTCTAAAAGGAGTGGCTTGTGTATCTGATGATCCTGTAAAGGGGAAGAGGTTCATGTGTAACCCAGCTAGGTCGCAGTAGTATGGTAGGGGTGTAGGGGCTCACGCCCTGTCTCAGTGGAGACGGAGTGAGTGTGGGACGGTGTGTCCCACGTTGGCCTGAAACCCTATCTCAGGGCCTAGAGGGTTCCCTAAGGGAGCGCCAGGTCAGGGGCCTAAGCTGTACATAGGTCATTTGAGGAGGATCTTCCTGTGTCTAGAGGACGGGGAGTGTCTGTAACCAGAACTCCGGCGGACCTAGTGTTGGGCAGTACCGCTCCTAATTGGAGGGTGCAGAAGTCCTGGCTCGCTGAGCATTTGACCGTCTAGAGTGCTTGACCATTTGTGGGGCCTCTGGAGGTCGTCCCCCGAGGAGGGGGGAAAGCCGGGTTGGGGTTGTGGCCTGACCTGGAAGGAGTACTGAAGGAAAGTGTGTCACTGATACGCCGCTGGCGTGTGCTCTGTCTAGCCTGGGACATACTGAGAATTACCCTGTGATAGGGAGTACTGGAGGAGAGTGTGTCGCTGATACGCCGCTGGCGTGTGCTCTGTCTAGCCTGAGACATACTGATACTGGAAGGGGGTGCAGAGGGACGGTGTCCTTACTTCTGACCCCGGTGTAACCTGAGGGTTTAGATCTTAGGTTGGGAGAGTAGGAAACTTCTAGGTCAAGAGGAATCTCTACCAAAGTGGATCAGCTGAAGAGACTGAGGGGGCTGCCCTTGCTGTGTGTTCTGGGGCTCACCTGCAGTTTGTTGTTTTCACCAAGGTAGAGGAAAGGGGACTTTGCTGTGTGCTGTGTCCCCCCACCTGCTTGAAGAGGGACTGTGCTGTGTGCTTTGTACCTCAGAAGTGAAATAGTTTCCAGGTGGTAGACCAGTGATGGAGTGAGGTCCTGATCTGGTAGGAGAATTGTGTTCTGGTGAAGTGCTTTTCTGTGAGGGTGCGGAAACCCAGAAGTAGAGGTAGGGTGGGGCATTCTTGCCCGTGACCTCTGGTCAGCCTGAGGGTATGGTCCCTAGGTTGTTGGATCAGTGGTAGTTGTAGCTACACTGAGAGAGAGAGTGGAGAATGGCTATTGTGTGCCAGGGGTTACTACCCCCCACTCTGTGGATTAGTTAGGCCCTGTGATTTGGATGGCCTATGGCCTGGTGTTGGCTGTGGATGACTAGGGAGTACCAGTGGGGTATCCTAGTTGTGTCAGAGAGTTATTGTTTGGAGGAAACCATGTAGGTTCAGAGTGGCGAAAAACCGGAGGGTGTCCCTGCCGTGCAGGTCCGTGTCCGTGTTTTTGTCGCCCAAAGCAAGGAAGCCCATCAGTGGAGTGATTGGTCTACCCTGCGTTTTGGCTGGAAGGGGGTTGTGTTGGACCCAGCCCGTTGGGCAGGTTCACCCCTAGACTTTTTGCTTTTTCCTAGCCGGTTTATGGAACCTTGTGTTGGTGATTTTAGGCCTCTGCGCACTTTTTCACTGTGGTACAGTGTAAAGTGCTTGAGCTCTGTGAATGAGTGGTGAGTGACCTGCCCTCCCATAGGAATGAATGGGGAATATGTATGCCCATGGTAGTTCCTGATGTGTGGGGAGTGCAGGGGCGAGTTTGGTATGTATGAACTCGTGAGAGTGAATGCTGCAAAATGATGTATGCGGCATGACTGTGTCTGGTCTAGAAGTACTACTTTTAGAAGTTGGTATATTTGTGTAAGTTGGTGCTAGCGTGTGATTGGCTGGTGAGCCTGGCCCAGAGTGCCTGGGCCTGCTTGTGGATTGACTGTCTGGTTTGAGGATGACAGGGGCTGGAGAGCCCAGGAGGTTGTCTTGAGTCAGCCCATGGATGAAAGGCAGCATCTGCTGCCAGGGAAGTGGGAGGAGATGGCACCTGATAGTGAAGGGCTGTGCCTGCCTAACTACAAAGCTGCCTCCACCTCCCGCTGGGCGACTGTCACCTCTGCCCCTGATACTGAAGGGGACTTCCCTCCAAACCAGTCCAGCTGGTTCTCACACTGAGACTTCAAAGGCTTCAAAGACTTTTCACTGTATAAGAAGGGGCTGTGTACCCTTCCAAAATGTTCTTGTTTCTAACTTGAATCTGCCAGGGGCATGCTGCTGCTGGGGCTCAGGGGAATCCCTGGGCCCTGCCCAGCTCCTGGACATCTGATGGACTGCTGGGGGACTCTTCCTGGCTGTCCCCCTGCCTGGCTACATCTTTAAGGACTTTTGCTGGACTTCTTGAGCTTTCTGTGGACCCTTCTTGCTGTAGGGGTCTGCTCTGGGGACCTGTGGCGCCTGGGAGCACTGTGCTGTGATCCTAGCGCTTGAGAGCGCTCCTGGCTGCATTTCGAGCGTTTTCGTTGCACGCATTTTGCGTGAGGATTGGCGGGTTCCACCCCGCTTATTTGATTATTCACAGGCAAGTGCCCACCTCGCTTATTTCTAACTTTATTACTCTTCGGCTGCCCACGCCGATATTTTTATTGCAAGCCTGCCTGTCTAGCGAGGGCCGCCGCGCTGCCCGCGGCGACCCGGAAGTACCTGGCCGGCCAGCCAATCCCAGCGCGGCCGGCCGGAAGTCCCGCCCCCGCAGCCCGGGTGCCGAGAAGTGATCACCGCCGGGCCCGGGGAGAAGAGAAGCTGCCGGGTGAGAAGGCGCCCAGGAGATGGCGGCTGGTGGCGTCGGTGCAGGGCTCCCATTGCTGAGGGAGCCCTGGAGGAAGCGTGGCGGCGAGGAAGAAGATGGGCGGTGAACAGGGCTCCCGTGTGTCGAGGGAGCCCTGCCACGAGAGAAGGAGAGCGACCGGTGAGTGGGGCAGAGCAGGGGAGGGGCGCCGGGACACATTGTCGGTGTCCGCCCCCCCCCGCAGTAGCGATGGATGTAGAGAAGCCACGAGGGCTTCAAGGGCGGCCCCAGATGGCAGTGGGCCGCCCCAACGTCGCGCAGAGCCTGTGGAGGCTCCCACAACCTGGGGGCATGTTATGAAGCTCCGTGCGGTGCCGGTCGAGGCACCGAGTAAGGGCGACCCCGAATGGCAGTGGGTCGCCCCACCGTGATTACAGAGGGCTCTTGAGGGCCCACCTTGCTGCATGTTGGTGCCGCTTCGAGGCACAGAGTCAGGGCGGCCCCGGTTCGCAGCGGGTCGCCCCAACGTTGCCACAAGCCCATGAGAGGCTCTTAGGGGGGCATCCCTTTGTCTAGAGCCACGGAGCCTCCAAGGGGGCATTTGAATCTACGAGCCCAGCGAGGCTCGAGGGGGCCATTGGTTGCAGAGCCTGAGGGCTCCATGGGCCCTACTTGTTTTAGAGCCTGTGTGGCTCAGGTGGCGCAGATTTGTTCTGGGGGCTACTGAGAGCCCTGCCACAACTTTTTGATCCCAGCTGCCCAGCACTTTGTGGGCAGCTGCCACGTTTAGGTTTTTGTACTTCTGAAACTGGCGCTGCATGGCAGTGCACCCTGACTTTGGACTCAGGACATCTTTGCCCCTCAAGGCCAGTTGGCCTAGGGACTGCCACAGGTAGTGGCTTATGTAGGGTTGGCGCAATGTGATTTCTATGCTTTTAATAGTTATTGCTAATGTGAGTTTTTGCGCTATTGATTTATATGCACCTCTGAATGTGTTACTGCATCATGTGTCTTTCTTTCCATGCGCTGCACCTCTGAATGTTTAGTCATCATGTGTCTTCTTGCGCTGCACCCCTGAATGTGTTTTATTGCATCATGTGCTTTATTCTTAACACCTCTGAATGCTTTAGGCATCATGTGTTTCTCTTTATTACTCCTCTGAATGTAGGTTATTGCATCATGGGTAATGTGTTCTTTTCCTAGACCCCTAAACGCTTAGTGATACTTAGGTGGTTGTCTTTTCTACTCCTCTGAATGTAGGTTTATTGCATCATGAGTAATGTATTCTTTCTTAGACCCCTAAATGCTGTGTGATACTTAGGTGGTTCTTCTTTCTTAGTACAGGTGGTCCTAGTAAGGTCCTGGTTCCTGTTACCAGTGGTTACTGGTTGTTATCTTTGATTATTATTTTATGTTACATTTATTCTTTATTCTAGAAGTGATTTTATATTCTACATTTTATCTAGAAGTACTATATCTGATTCTGACAGGCGCCCATGTGGCCCTGTCTGATGTACATAATCCCTGTGAATATTGCCCGTGCCAGTTGGCACAATGTATATGTGTGATTTTATCTGAGGTGTTTTTACAATACAAAAGTTATTTTTATAATAACCTTGTGTGGAGTCTCTTTTTGTGGTGTGCCTAGTATGTTGTTGCTGTTGTGTGCTGGCGCAAATGCTTTACACATTGCCTCCGAGTTTAGCCTTACTGCTTGTGCCAAGCTACCAAGGGGGTGAGCAGGGGTTATCTTGGCGTGTGACTTCCTTGCCCTGACTAGAATGGTGGTTTCTGCCTGGCTTTGGCGTCAGCCTTAGCCTACCAGAAATAGCCAGTTCTAACATGGTGGATATGGTGGTGATAGTAGTGGATGAGGTGGTGGTGGACGAGTTGGTGGTGGACATGGTGGTTGTGGACGTGGTGGTGATGGACGTGGTGAACGTGGTGGTGATGGACGTGGTGGTGGTGGACATGGTGGATGTGGTGGTGGACGTGGTGGTGGATGTGGTGGTGGTGGAGGTGGGTGTGGTGGTGGACGTCGTGGTGATGGACGTGGTGGTGGTGGACGTAGTGGTGGTGGACCTAGTGGTGGTGGACGTAGTGGTGGTGGAGGTAGTGGTGGTGGATGTGGTGGTGGTGGAGGTTGTGGTTGTGGACGTGGTGGTGGTGGACGTGGTGGTGGTGGATGTGGTAGTGTTGGTGGTGGACATGCTGGTGGTGGAGATGGTGGTGGTGGATGTGGTGGTGGTGGTGGACGTGGTGGATGTGGTGGTGGTGGTTGTGGACATGGTGGACAAAGTGGTGGTGGACATGGTGTTGGTGGACATAGTGGTTGTGGTGGTAGTGGATGTGTTGGTGGTGGATCTGGTGGTGGATGGGGTGGATGTGGTGATGAATGTGGTGGTAGTGGACATGGTGGTGGTGGTGGGTGGTGGATGTGGTAGTGGTGGAGGTGGGTGTGGTGGTGGTGGACGTGGTGGTGGTGGACATGGTTGTGGTGGACATAGTGGTGGTGGAGGTAGGGGTGGTGGATGTGGTGGTGAACATGGTGATTGTGGATGTGGTGATTGTGGATTTGGTGGTGGTGGACGTGGTGGTGGTGGACGTGGTGGTGTTGAACGTGGTGGTGGTGGATGTCGTGGTGGTGGATGTAATGGTAGTGGATGTGGTGGTGGTTGATGTGGTGGACATGGTGGTGGTGGTGGACGTGGTGGTGGTGGATGTGGTGGTGGTAATGGTGGTGGAGGTAATGGTGGTGGACATGGTGGTGGTTGTGGGTGTTGTGGTGGTGGTGGTGGAGGTGGGTGTGGTGGTGGTGATGGACATGGTGGTGCTGGACATGGTGGTGGTGGACATAGTGGTGGTGGACATGGTGATGGTCGACGTAGTGGTGGTGGATGTGGTGGTGGTGGACTTTGTGGTGGTGGTGGATGTGGTGGTGGTGGTTGTAGTGGACATGATGGTGGTGGATGTGGTGGTGGAGGTGGGTGTTGTGGTGGTGGATGTGGTGGTGGTGGACATGATGGTGGTTGGACATAGTGGTGGTGGATGTAGTGGTGGTGGATGTGGTGGTGGAGGTGGTGATTGTAGACATGGTGGTGGTGGACTTGGTGGAGATGGTATGGGTGGATATGGTGGTGGTGGATGTGGTAGTGGTGGTGGATGTGGTGGTGGATGTGGTGGTGGTGGGTGTGGTGGTGGTGGAAGTGGTGGTGGTGGACATGGTGGTGGTGGACATGGTGGTGGTGGATGTAGTGGTGGTGGATGTGGTGGTGGTGGATGTGGTGGTGGACGTTGTGGTGGTTGGTGTGTGGTGGTGGACGTGTTGGTGGTGGACGTTGTATATGTGGACATGGTGGTGATGGACGTGGTGGTGGTAGATGTGGTGGTGGATGTTGTGATGGTGGTTGTGGGTGTGGTGGTGGTGGACGTGGTGGTGGTGGACATGGTGGTGGTGGACATAGTTGTGGTGGATGTAGTGGTGGTGGATATGGTGGTGATGGTAGTGGACGAGGTGGTGGTGGACGAGTTGGTGGTGGATGTGGTGGTTGTGGACCTGGTGGTGATGGACGTGGTGGTGGTGGACATGGTGGTGGTGGATGTGGTGGTGGACGTGGTGGTGGTGGACATTGTGGTGGTGGACGTAGTGGTGGTGGATGTAGTGGTGGTGGATGTGGTGGTGGTGGAGGTGGTGGTTGTGGAGGTGGTGGTTGTGGACGTGGTGGTGGTGCTGGATGTGGTGGTGGTGATGGATGTGGTGGTGTAAGTGGTTGACATGCTGGTGGTGGACATGGTGGTGGTGGTGGTAGTGGTTGTGGACGTGGTGGTGGTGGACATGGTGGTGGTGGACATGGTGGTGGTGGACGTAGTGGTGGTTGATGTGCTGGATGTGGTGGTGGTGGATGTGGTGGTGGTGGGGACCATGCAGTAATGAAAATATTCAGTTGTTTGTGTAGGCCATTTCTAAATGCTTGTTAATGTTTTCTGATATTAGAACTAAGACAGGCAAACAAATTGATATGCCCAAGATCACACAGTTTGCCCAGCAGGGCATGCTCACATAAGAACTCTTATCTTTGCCGTCTATAGTTGTAATTTAGCTACTAGACGGCTTATTTTAAGATGCGTAGGTGCACAGGAAAAACAGGAAATATAATTCACCTCAACTTGTAAAACGATAGTGTTTTTTTTCCCAGAACAAAAAGGTGCCTATCACACGTCCATATTATTTCACAACACTGCGATACACCAGAAGTAACTAATTAATATTAGAGCAGAAGAATAAAGGAAAAGCTGGTCTGCAGAAGTCGTTGGACTGTTTGAGAGGAAAAGTGAACAAGAGCTGGGAAGGGGCTCTCAAATGGTGAGCACTTTCGCGGCCGCTTTGATGTTCTCAGTGGCCGAGCGGCTCACTGCGAACATCAAAGCGGCTGTGAAATTGCTCCAGGCTGCAGGCGGACAGATGGTATGCGCGCGCCCGGCGCACATGAACTGTGTCCGATCCGCACTTTCAGAGCATTTTTTGGGAGCCCTTTCTATACTCTCGCTGAACAACGCATGCGCTTTGGTTCAGCGAGACCTAAAAATGACATGGATCTTATATATGTTTGGGCACCAAATGCAATACAATCAGATAAGTACGTTTTTCATTAGAAATACTTTTGCATTTAAAAAGTCGAGATATGGCTTTTTTAAGAAGCTGCAATGCTATCCTATGGAAGGAAAACAAGTGAGGCATTCAGGCACTTTACAGCGACTTATGAGACCAAGCTCCTGGACTTAAGGTGAATGAGTGGCAAGGTCCAAGGCAGCACCAACAGGTCACCTCAGGTGGCACTGAGGTGGCTGAGTGCAGAGGTGCTTTTTAGCGTTAGGTGCCAAAAAAAATTCTATGGGGATCAGTCCAGTCGAAAAGAGGCTGCAGGTCTAGACTGGAAAGCCAGTCGATTTGAACCACAATGGGGGCTCAGGTCTCATGATGCATGGGGACATGGAGACACCTTTGGTCCTCTTCTCATTTGTCCCATTTGTCCAGGGGCGATGGGTCCATAGGTTTCTTCAAGCATCGGATTTTCATTACTGGGAGCACTCGCTGTAAAAGAGGTCTTCAAACAGAGGCTTCAGGCTGGGGCGGGAAGTCCAAAATGGGCAAGTGCAAGGTGGGTTTTGTCTCTGGAGACCTAGGGGACCATGCTGGCACCACTGTCCCACTTCAGCTCGGGCTAGGCAGCACGCGGGCATTGGTGCTTTATGGTGTTAGGTTTTAGCAGTCTGGAGTCCTCTCAGGTCTCTTTGGGTGCCTGCAGGATGCTCCACTGAAGTTCCTGAGTCTTGGCAGAAGTGCTGGCATTCCTTCCAGGCTTTTGGAGGCACAGCAACTTTCATGATGGGTTCATTTTGGTACAATTATTGGAAACAGCGGACTGGCCTGCAGGGTTGACGCCAAGTCAGTTGCTTCTTCCAGAGTTCTTCTTCTTTTTGCAGCTCTTCAGTCCTTCTTCTTCTTTAGTTCAGCAGGATCTCATTTCCTGGTGCAAGGGCGCCTATAAATACAGAATTTATACATGTTTGGAGATTATAGGGCTACTTACCCCTAGGGTTACTATCACCCCTATATGACCACTTCCTGGGGGAAGTGGGTGCAACCCTGTCTCAGAGATCCTACATTTCCCATCATCAAGATGGTCCCTTTTGAAAAGTCAAATTCACTTCAGGCAACCTAGTTCAGGGGTGGTGCTCATCTGAGGGTGGACACGTCTGTCTTGCCTTGCCGATTTTCATGCCTGTCCAGGTGATAAATGGTTCTGGACAAAGGTGGACAGTTTCCTCTCCTATGAGAGAAACTAGATTTGCATGCCAAAAGCAGTGGGACTCTTTGAAACCCTGGAAAGTTAATCTACAGGTCATCCTGTGGGCAGGTTTGCAAAGCACCCTCCGCTCAAGCAGGCTTAGTTCATGACACCCCGGAGAGCAAAGGCCCTCACAGTTGGGGTTCAGCAGCTCGTACATGGTAGCAGGCTGGCAAGAATCAACCAGCAATTCAGCACACCAGTGGCTGGCAGGGTGTCCAGGGGCACCTCTGCCGTGCCCTTTGTGTGCACGTATTACTAAACCCAGTCCAGAGTCATCTCAGGTCTCTTGAGGTGCCTGCAGAATGCAGTGGAACAGCTACATTGCTCCATGGGAGTTCCTGAATCTTGGCAGAAGTGCTGGCAGCCCTCCCAGGCTTTTAGAGGCACAGCAGCTTGCAAGATGATTAAAATTTGGTGCAATCGCCGAGAACAGCAGGCAGGCTGGCAGGGTTGGCGCCAAGTCAGTTGCACCTTCCACAGTTCTTGCTTTTTGTGGCTTTTCGGTCCTTCATCTTCTTTTGGTCAGCAGGATCTCATTTCCTGGTGCCAGGGGTCCCCTAAACTCTAAATGGAGAGGTCTTAGGGGAGTATAGTGTAGTGGCCAATTCCCTACTTACCCCTGTGTGACTGCTTCCTCGGGGAAGTAGGCCTCACCCTATCCCAGAAATACTAAATTTGCTATTACCAAGATGGTCACTTTTGAAAAGTCGCATCCAATTCAGGTAGCCCAGTTCAGGGGTGTTGCTCGCATGAGGGTGGACACACCTGTCTTGCCTAGCGAATCTTCCTGCCTGTCCAGGTGCCAAAGTTTTCTGGACAAAAGGGGTTGGTTTCTTTTCTTGTGAGAGAAGCCATATTTGCATACCAACGGCAGTGGGCCTCTTTAAAGCTTCCTGGCCCTGGAATACAAATCTGCATGTTATCTTGTGAGCGGGGTTGCAAAGCACTCCCTGCTCAAGCAAGCTTGGTTCATGACCCTGGAGAGCAAAGTCACTCACCTTTGGGGGCCAGCAACTCATCTCTGGTGGCAGGCTGTCAAGAACCAGTCAGTCAGCACACCAGTGACTGGTAGGGTTTCCAGGGGCACCTCTAAGACGCCCTCTGGTTGAATATATTACCAAACCAGGGACAGGCATCAGGATGGGTTTATTAATGCAGGATGTTTGATACCAAACATCCTTATTTTTGGTGAAGCCATCATGTAGCTAGGGAACTCGTTTTCACCAGTGGAATTGACCAGTACATGGGCATATCTGATCAAGCAGTTAGGCCCTCACATGTAGTATAGTATACCCTTCTTTGGGGCTGTAAGGCCTTTTGTAGGGGCAACTTACCTATACTGCATGTAGTGTCTGAAGGCATGGCACACGGGCTGTGAGCCATGTCGTGTTTTCAATGTTGTCAACACCAAGAAACGCAGCCTGCAGTAGCAGTTTGCATGAGCTTGTTGAGGGATGCTTTAGGATGGCCCAATTTGTGCTGCCACCTGTGTGGCCCCTCCTTAGTACATCAGGCTCTAGGTACCAGGGGTACCATTTACTAGTGACTTACAGAGGGTACTAAAGGTATCGCCAATGGGGAAAAACAATTACACAGTTTTGGGAAAGAGATCTGTCAGTGGGGACCTGGTTAGCAAGACCCCAGGGTACTTCCAGTCGAAATCACATCACACACCTGGCAAAAAGTGGGGGTGACCATGTGTTAAGAAAGACACTCAATAATTCTTGAAGGTTTAACTTTATTTTCTGTCATAAACGACACACCGGCAGGAGAGAGCGCTCCGGTCACCAGCTCACAATCATGGACAGTTGCAACTGTCAAACCAACTGTCAGATGCCATAGGACAATCGCTATCTGACGTAATGCATGCAAATGTGGGGAGTCGCGCGGCAGGGACATGGGAATGCAGGGGAAAAATGCAAACGGGGAAAGTACCAACGTAACACATCTCCTTCCGAAGGGAAGGAAGGAAACAAAAAGAAGAACATGTAACTGATAGTCACACAAGACATCCTTGTACTCCATGGTCTGTTCACAAGGCGACCATGTCGGCACGGGTAACTGGTTTCTTCCCCGTTGTCATCATCTGTGTATAGTCCAACTTCGGACCACTGGTTGTTCTTAGTTCCAGAATCACTGGTGGTGTTGATGTCAACAATGTCCGTTTATTACGTAATGGCCTACACAAAATCCTGTCCTTCCTCCAGGATTCGGCGGAGTCCTCTGATCCGCTGAACTTGTGCTCTCCCATAAACTCAATATGCATCCAGTCAGCTCCTAAGTTTACTTCAGGGTGTGGACATTGTAGGTGTTTGTGTGTCTCCTTACCCTCATTCTCTGACTCCTCATAGTACAAACCGCCATGGTAATCCTTTTTGTTATTGTGCTCTTGTCTTCCCTTACTCGTACCATCTTTTCCATACAGGTCAGTGACACCATCCTGAAGATCCTTTTCCTTGGGATATTTCCTGGACCAGACCAAACTGCGTCTATGCCAACACATACCACTGGTCTCTTCCCCATCGTCATAATCTGTGTTAGGTCTAACGTCGGTCCTCATGTTGTACTCTGTACCAGAACCACTGGTAATTTTCTTTCTGACAAGGTCCACTCCTTCCTTACCAGCTTCATCTAAGACCTGTCCTTCCTCCAATTTGTTTGAGTGAATTCCGCAGGAGGATATGGCTGAGTCTTCTGTTTCGCTTAACTCGTATTCTCTCCTTGACCCCCATAAGCATCCTGTTCTTCCCTAAATCGACTTTGGGGTGTGGACATTGTAAGTGTTTGTGTCTCCTCATCCTCATTTTCTGGCTCCACACTATATAACCAGTCATAGTTATCTTCTTTGTTGTTGCACTTTACTCCGTCCAGACTCAGACCATCTTCCCCTTCCTGGTCAATGTTACCAGCATATTTCTCCTTTACCTTAGGCTTTGTCTCAAACAGTGCAGTAGCATGCCACACTTTCCCATATTTGAGGCGGGCAGAATTTCAAAAGTCCTCCTCTATCCCTATGGGTTGTGTAACCCTACATTGTCCCTCTTTGACATACACTCTCTTTTCCATTCTTTCTCCTTCACTTTTTTTTGTCTCGAATTCTTTTCTTATATGTTTTACATTATCTTTTCCCATGTATGTACCTTGTTTGTGTTTGAATTTATCCATTTCTGCTTCGCTTGTCCATTCAGTTCTCCTTGTAGCCCTTTTCCATCCTACATTGTCCTTAGATCGTGGTGTTCTCCCACTTAACAACTCAAAATGGGTATTTTGTGTACTATCGTTTACAGCCCACACATTCACTGTTCCTGTACTGTTGGGATTTAGCGTTATTCTTAATTTTCCCAGCTCTTTCCACCCCAGAACAGAGGGTCCTTTTTCTGAAATGTATACCATACTCCTGGTACTTCTCTCCTTGAAAACCAATTCCATCTCTCTGCATACAATTATTTCAATATTTTCACCAGTGTGTGTTTCCAGGGATATGTCGGCTTCCTTTAATTCGTTTCCTAGTTTTTCTACTAATTTACTTTTCCATATACTCTTGTTAACCATTGTACAATGTGACCCTGAATCAACTATTATATCTATGTCAACTCCTCCTATGGTGATGACACACTCAGGTTTTTTTTTACATTCATCCTCTTTCTCATTGGTATCTCCATCTCTCCTTTCGAATTTGTACCTGTGTACATCGACACACACCACTGGCTTGTAATGAGCATCTAAATCTTCCATAGCATCCTCAAATACATTCCTGTTTGCTCCCTCATGGACTTTCTTTGCAATGTTTTTGTACACTTTCAGACCACCTGCCCCCAAACTGTGTAACAACATTTTTACCTTTTCCTCTGGTTTTAATGGTTCATTCCCCTTCTCAAATATGGATATATAATTACAAAAATAATCCTTCCACTCTTCCCATTTTTTATTTGGTGTACCATCCCCTTTCAAAAATGGCTCAGGTGGCTGTAAATTATAAATGTTGCTGTTTGCCATGTTAACCTGTGCTGTTCTTTTATTTTGTTTTTCTTAACAGTTCCCAGTACTATCCCTTTTTTTATTTCTCAATTTTTCACTTAAAATTCACTATTTTCTTGTTATTTTCTCAACTCAACAAAGCTTTATTTCGATATGTGTGACATCCTAAAAGCACATTTGCAATTAAAAAACACAGTTAATTAACAGTACATTTAAAAGAAATTACATATAAAAGCCTTTTATGTTACAATAAATAATTAAAAATGTATTAAACTTTAACAGCTTTTTGGATATATATATATATATATATATATATATATGTATATATATATATATATATAAATAAGATATTTTGCTTATACTTAATTCATCGAATAGCCTTCAGCCTAATCAGCCAAGCCCAACTTAGAAATTTGGCCACCCCACACACTAAGGTTGTGCTAGCATCAGCCTTAAGTATTCTAAGTGCAACAGAGTGGTCCATGGTTCCAAGCAACAGGCACACAGGTTTGAGCCATTTCTGTCTAGGTTTTGTATAGGCTGGGCATACAAAAAACACATGAGTAATGTTTTCAATAACACCTTCACAGGTTGGACAATCAGAGGGAGTTTGATGCGGTGGCTTCCACTTGCTAGTACGATCGTGAAGAGGAAGAGTGCCCATCCTGAACTGGATAAAAAGGGGTCTATCTCTAGGCTTCATGATGAAATCTAGATAGGGCTCCAGGCGAGGCTTAGGCTTATGCTGACGGAATGCCTCAGTCAGCCTACCTTGATTTGGGTCCCACTGCTCTTGATCATCGGCCCATGCCCAATAGGCTCGCTTAGTTTCTGCCTTAGATAGCAATGCCCCGGACTCCCAAGCAGTTATAAGGCCCGTTGCCAGTAAAAGCTTCTTTATATTAGCTAACCAACTAATTTTGTGGGCTCCTTGAAGGTTCATGACCTCTCTTAGGCCATCGGCGTACCTTGAGAGCTCCGGGGTACGCCATAGCCGGGCCCAGTATAAAAGAGGGTGCAGAGTGGCTAGGTCCTTGATGGAACGGCGACCCAGATCACTCAAGAGTGGCTTCGTTGGGGTACCCCTCGGGAGCGATACGAGCTCCCTAAAGAACTTGTTCTCTGCGATAACTAGGGCATCAACACAATCAAAGCCCCAAAGATCTGCACCATAGAGGGCGCAGCCTATAGCTTTTGCAGCATAAATATACAGGGCAGGAGCAATGGGCTTGGAAGTGGAGGCACGGTGTTTCGTCCCCAGTACTCCAACTAACCTCTTGTGGTTTAGCGCCATTTTGTCAATATGTGGCTGCCATTTAAGTTTATCGGAAATTCTAATCCCCAAGTAGTCAAACTCCTTAACACGTCTAGAGACACCCAGTCAAGAGACAAGGTGGATCTAGACGATCTACTCGGGTTAAAGTACAGAAGCTTGGTTTTAGAAGTATTTATGGCAAGGCCCCTCAGCTTACAAAACAAACAGAAGCGGTCCAACAGCTTCTGCAATCCTGCGGGAGTTTTTGATACTAGCAACGTATCATCCGCAAAGAGTAATGGGGGGACTTTATCACCCGCCAGGACCGGGGCGTCAGCATTAATTTCGAGCAGAAAGGAGACTACACCATTCACAAATAGCGTGAAGAGTGTAGGGGCCAGTACACAACCCTGGCGTACCCCTCTGTTCACAGGGATTTTGTCAGTTTTTTGCTCCTGTGATCCCCATCTAATACAGGCATAATTTCCGTCATGCATACGAGCCAAGAGATTCAGGATGGGCGAAGGAATCCCCATCTCCTCCAGGACCAGCCATAGGCGGTCTCGGGGAACCAAGTCAAAGGCGGTCTTCAGGTCAATAAATGCCAAATAAAGACCGCCTTTGCCAATGGTAACCACCTTCCAGTGTAGGAGTACCAACCTAAATGCCTGGTCTATCGTACTTGTGCAAGCCATAAAGCCCGCCCGATAGGGTGATATAATACTGTTTTCATCCACCCACAAGAGAATCCTCTCCAAGAGTACCCTGCCAACCAATTTCTGCCCAGCATCTATAAGGCTTATTGGGCGATAGTTGGCAGGGTCCCCCCTGGGGCCCTTCTTATATATAGGGATCACTTCGGCCCCCTTCCAAGAGGTCGGGACTGGTGAGCCTTCCAGCAAGGCATTCGTAAGAACTACAAAGTAGAAGGCCCAACCTTCAGTGTTAGCTTTAAAGAGGTCACCCGGTACACCATCCTGTCCCGGGACCTTAGCGGGTACAATCTTGGTTAATGCAGCCAGCACCTCTTTCTTGTCTACTCTAGTAAAGGGAGCCTGAGCATCAGTAGCCATAGCACCATGAAAGGGCCCTGGAGTACCCGACTACTTGTCACCCCCGTACAGTTTCCTAAAATGCTCAAACCTCTCCCTATCCGTTATATGATTGGGGATTTGATCCGGATCGCAGCCATTGGATCTTCTAACTAAAGCCCAAAATAGCTCGCCATTTTTAGATTTGCTCGCTGCTCTAAGACTATCCCAATGTGATTCTTCCCACTCCCTCTTAGCTATTGTAATGGCTTGCCTATAATGTAATCTGGCCAGCCGAACAACAACTGGATTACTAGATTTAATAGCAAAAATAAAACTATTTTTTTTCATTCTGCAGTTTCTATCAAACCACTTCTGCACTGGCTTGACATTCGTCGGGCACTTTTTACTGGGAACTACAAACAGAGTGCCGATCTGATCTATAGTATCGAGATAGATTGTTTCTGCCGCCACAGGACCAGCCACGTCCTTACATGCTTCAGAAGGCCCTAAAGTCTGCTCACTAAGGATTTCTTCCAATGCACTTAATCTTTGCTCGTCCATGATAAACTTTGGCCACTTGAAAAACCTTTTACAATTGGATGGTACAACTGTCTTGGTTAACAATCTCGAACTAGTGGAGGGGGTGTGCTCCTTCCTCTGCCACAAATCCACCATTGTGAGGGACAAGGGGTTATGGTCACTGTCTACTGAAGGTATAATGACCATATCCCCCACTAACTTCCATGCCCTCCTATCCACCATTATATAATCAATTCTACTTTCACAGGAAACCCTGTTATATGTATTTGCCCTTCAAGCATCAGAAATAGTGCGCCCATTTACAGCTCTTATTCCTGATTCTATCATTAAGGCATTCAGTTGAATGACAACCGGTGACCATCTCTTCACAGGCTTAAGCGACAGAGACGGAATGCCCCATCTGGCATCTTCCTCATAAACTGCAAGAATTTCGTCTGCTGCCAGAGGCTCGAACGAACAATTTAGGTCATCAGCGACCAGAACTAAGGAATCGGAAGGACACAACTAGAGCAAATCAGAGAGAACAGAAATGGTGGAGGATTTTGCCCCCCCTTGGGTGCCTCTAGCGTATACATTAAAAAATTCCCAGGTGGTAGTACCATTCATACCGTTGATGGAAAGTCTCATACCATCTAGTGTTGAACAAGTATGTGAGTAATCTTAAGGTTGAGGTCTGCCTTTACCCATGCCATGAGCCCTCCAGAGGGACGACCTCGACCAACCGAGATAGCAGGTACATAAAAACAAGAAAAACCTGGCTTATACAGGGGTTCGAGACACCATGTTTTCTGAAATAAACACATATCATACCCATCAACAAAATCGTTCCAATCTGGTAATAAGAGCTTATTTCGCAGACCTGCCACATTCCACGAAACAAGTTAAAAATTATTGATGGGATCATTACAGGAGATTAGAGCACATGGGGATTGATATAATTCCTGACTAATGATGTTATTAGCCCTCAGAGGTGCTGTAACAGGAATTGGTAACTCTGGGCCCGGAGACTGAGGTGGTACAGAAGGAAAGGGGGAGTGACTATCCGCGGGAAGAGGAACTAGTCGATACTCCTCATCTATCCTGAAGTCAGTCAAAAGCCTCCAAACAATTGAATCGATTTTGGATGGGGATAGGGTCCAAGGATAGAAAAGGCTTTGGCCAATCCCCCTGGGGTGGCCCCCTCCCATTCCGCTACACTAATGTCCAGCCATCTGCTAATGTAGTGAAATGACCTGGGGGATAGAAATAAGTCAGTGGGAGAGAGCGGATAGTCACTCCTGGGCTAGGGTATCTCCAATTGCAAATATACTCGACAGATCTGGGGTCGATAAAGTTGATCAGAATACAATCCCCCCTTATGTTTTTGGCCAAATGGCCAACCCATGGCACCCTCCGAACCATAAGTATTTTACACACCGTGTGTGAAGGCAGTGGTCTGTTTATGTTTAACCAATGGACAACCCTGTTCCTCGGTGTTATAGGGGACTCCACCTCATGCTTACCCAATTCTGGAACCCCTGCTAGAATTACCACCAATGGACATACTTCCGGGGGTAGATTTAAAATATTTTTCCCCTTGGGAATCTGGGCTGTGGGGACCCCCCCACCCTCTTGGTACATCCTGAGGTACATTATGCTGGCAAGGTTTACTTACATTGGCAGCTGCTAAACCCTTGTTAAGGGGTGCAACTGGAGCCTTATGGGCAGCATTCAATGCTACCGCGTCCTTCAGTACAACCGGAGCATTTGTTCCTCTGGCTTTAACTAGTGATTGGGTAGCCATAGGAGTAGCATCCTTTAATAAGGAATCAGCGATTCCCTTAAAGTCACGCTCGATCCTTGTTTAGTGCTGTTCAATCTTGCTCATTCTATCCTCCAGTGGACGTAGAAGAAGTCTAAGTGTATCATATATTACAGTTGACTCGGGGTCCGTCACCCCTACCCTGTCGCCTTGGCTTAACCTCCCACTTGCGGCCTGATGCACCGTTCTAGTGGGTGTTGGATCAACTATAGATGAAACTAGGATTGCTGAGTCACCCACAATGGGCTGCTCCAATGTAGCTGGAATTACTCTGATATTTTTTGGGGCTTTCTTTTTCTTTCCACCATTGTTAACTGACACCCCTTGCTTATACTTAGGAATTTCCCCCGGGTCTCTCTCACGCAGTTGTCTAGTATTGCATACCTTAACTACATTGGGAACAATGGGCAACTTGTGGGGGACAGCAATAGCGATTCAGAAACCGTGGACTGTTCCCCGGAGGAAACGTGGGATGTATCACAAAGTGGTAACTGTAAAGTGGGGGGTTCTAGGTTGGCTAGGTGGCTGCAAATTATAAATGTTGCTGTTTGCCATGTTAACCTGTGCTGTTCTTTTATTTTGTTTTTATTAACAGTTCCCAGTACTATCCCTTTTTTTATTTCTCAATTTTGCACTTAAAATTCCCTATTTTCTTGTTATTTACTGTAAAGGATACTGTTTTTGTACTCTTCCTGTAGGATTCGCTGTTAATGATGATTTTTTTTCGTTGCATGCTACTGCTGTTGCGTGTTAGTCTAGTTGTTCTTACTCTCAAAATGGTGCCCAGCGCGATTACGTCATATGCGCCGAAGCGCAGTTCGCATTCTCCTCACGTAGCTCCTTTAGTTTATGTCCTCACAAGATTGTTCCTATGAAGTGAATGTTCCGCCTTTACACTTAACTTAAGTATTTCTTTTTACTTACAGTTTCCTTGTATCGAATGTTTTTTTATTTATTTTTTTACGTTCTGCTCGATGTCTCTGCCAGTAGTTTCGTTTATTTCCTTTTTGCCTTCAGTGCTTACACCTAATAAGATTCATGCTCCTGAATTACTTTTGATCTGATACTTGTGTTTAATTCGTCACCGTCCACTAGTTTCAAGTTGCTTTGTTTATGCTTATATTCACGTTTTTTATTTTACTTTCTCCTTTCACTGCCGAAACCTCACATATAAGTTCCAATTCTCTTTCACAGGATTGTCCAAATTTTAAGTGCTTAATTTCATGTATCTCCTTTTTTGTTATTTTTTCCTTTTTTAAATTTCTGTACTATTCTCTTTTACAATGAAGTTTGACATTCATTTACTTGTTTTCAGATATTCCTTACGTTTTGCTCTCCTTGTAACTTCTGCTCACTTTTTACTAATTTATTTATCCCTTTTATTCTTTATCAACACTTCTGGTGCTTATAGGTTATTTACTTCCCTTCAAAATTAACACACGCGTTTCATTTACTTCACTACGCGGTGACTTCCTCACTCAAAATGGCCCCTTGACGCCAGTACGTTATCACGTTTGCTCCTGGATGACGCTGAAGATCTGAGGAGAATCTCACTTCACACGCTTTATGCGCTGCTTAAGATCAATTTCAAAACGCTGTTTCAGAGAATTAACTTTGCTCCCTACTCCGCTCACTTCTCCTCCTCCCAGCATCCAAGGCTTACATGGAATATAGGTTATTCACTTCCCTTCAAAATTAACACACGCGTTTCATTTACTTCACTACGCGGTAACTTTCTCACTCAAAATGGCCCCTTGACGCCAGTACGTTATCACGTTTGCTCCTGGATGACGCTGAAGATCTGAGGAGAATCTCACTTCACATGCTTTATGCGCTGCTTAAGATCAATTTCAAAATGCGGTTTCAGAGAATTAACTTTGCTTCCTGCTCCGCTCACTTCTCCTCCTCCCAGCATCCAAGGCTCATATGGAATATAGGTTATTTACTTACCTTCAAAATTAACACACGTGTTTCGTTTACTTCACTACGCGGTGACTTCCTCACTCAAAATGGCCCCTTGACGCCAGTACGTTATCACGTTTGCTCCTGGATGACGCTGAAGATCTGAGGAGAATCTCACTTCACACGCTTTATGCGCTGCTTAAGATCAATTTCAAAACGCGGTTTCAGAGAATTAACTTTGCTCCCTGCTCCGCTCACTTCTCCTCCTCCCAGCATCCAAGGCTCACCTCATAGACCTTGCGCAGATTCCAGTGTTTTGCAACTTCGGGTCTTCCTTATCTTTTCAATTTCATTTCCTCACGATCTCCCAAAGTTCAATCTGTATTCACCAGTCACACTTCTTCCGCTCTGCATACAAGGCTCACTTTTTTCAACTTCACTCAGATGTTACAGATATTAAACTTCAGGTCTTCATTTATTTCTTTTTGCTCCTCAAGTTAACCTAAGTTTCAATCTGTACTTGCCGAGTTCACGGAGACTGCACTGTTACCTTAACTCAATTTTATTTCGTGTATGTCAATTCACATTTCACGATGCCGTACGCTTCTTTCCTCTTCACCTTTAAATTATTCCTCAAGTTGTGGGTTCTCCGGTGTGCCGTCACTCGTCGCCAAATTTGTTAAGAAAGACACTCAATAATTCTTGAAGGTGTAACTTTATTTTCTGTCATAAACGGCACACCGGTAGGAGAGAGGGCTCCAATCATCAGCTCACAATCATGGACAGTTGCAACTGTCAAACCAACTGTCAGATGGCATAGGACAATCGCTATCTGACGTAATGCATGCAAATGCATGCAAATGCAGGGAGTCGCGCGGCGGGGACGGGGGCATGCAGGGGACAAATGCAAACTGAGAAAGTACCAACGTAACACCATGTCATAAAAAATACTTTCTTACACACTGTTACCTTTAAGTTCAGACGTTAGGCTTTTTCTCATAAATCTATCCATTAGGGCAGAACCGAAACTTGTTGTTTGTAAAGTCACGCTCAAATGGAGGGCTGCCAGTCAAGTCCTCTCTCAGTATACATCCCACTCGAATAGCTGCCACTGCCACCAAAGCGAGTTGTGCAAGACTTTATCCTTTCGAATGTGTGCTGAAATGGATCACGTGATTTATGATTGAACCACGGCCGCTATCTTGGAATACACTCTTACTCTTGTAAATTCTGCAATGTTTACAGTTCTACTCCACAAAATTATACAAATGAATGATGGGGGTCGCGTAACTAACGTTCTAAACTGTTCTCCTCTGATTACTACAGAAGAAAGCCTATTCACGAGCTCTTACCACTACAAAATGATGGTGTATGTGCTTATTTCCAAATTAACTACATACATGTAGTAACCTAACTAGCAACTTGAAAAAAATAAATTATGTAGTCGATTTTGCACCAGCATACACTGACCTATTCTGTCCCCCACCCTGGGTACCTGGAGGTAGGCCTAAATATGTAAGCCCCAATTGCATGGTGTCACTGTGCAATATGCAACAGGCTACAACAATCTTACAACTCCTGGAGAGTACCCCCCCCCCCCCTTACAGTCAAAAAGTCTTAATGACGACTTAAGGATCACAAAAATGTGTTCAATAAAGGTTTCTGTATGTCTGTGTACCTGTAGGATACTGGGACGGAAGTATAGGCGAAGAGGCTTAATGTAATTTGCAATGGTATCTTTACTTATTTTATTGTGTTATGTAAAGGTATATATGAGAATCTCTTGGATGAAAAAATAATAATAATTGCTTTTTGTCTACTTCTTTCTTCCTCTAGGTCGTCAGGTGTGGACGGGTTCCCCGGGACCTCGGTCAAAAGAAAGTAGTGGTAAGTATATATTCAGGGGTCAGAAACCGTCATTTGCCTTCACCAGCACCGGAGGTGTATAAGAGGGAATGGGGCGTGTCATAGAAAAAGATAGATGCTGTGAAATTGGACTAAGTGGTCAACATTCTCTTAGTTTAAAAATATTATCGCTTCTCCCCTTACTTTCCTTCTTTCAGTATGTGAGAATGATGTTCAGTGATTTTCTGAAACAAATCATAAGGGGATCTGATAAAACATACTTGAATTTCACAATTAGTCAGGAAATTATAGGGGATCTACTTTCTCCTTTCCCCATTCTTATCCTAGTGCCTTCTGGGATTTGTAGTGCTTGTTGCCACATATTTGGGGTTGGGGTTGGGTTTCTTCTCGGAATCGGTAAGCATTGCCAAATGTCTTCACCAACTCCTCCCCGTGCCCAGAATGCTTCTCCACACCCTGCTCCCGTCTGTACAAAACAACTGTCCCGGCCCCAGGTGCTCACCGCTACGCTGCAACTCTCCATAGTAGTTGCATCAGTACACCTCGTCCCACAACCCTCACCACCCAAATGATACACAGACAAGCATGTTGGGATGAAGAAGTTGCAGGTTTATTTGTGATACAAATAACAGAGCGGGTTAACTGACAGGTGACCCCCTATACCCCTTGTTGCAAGGCGCCTGAAGTTGAGCCAAAGAAGCGGACACCAGTGGCCATAGCCCGGTGTGGAACTTGGGAGGAAAACCTCCCACCGGCGGACCTATCGTCCACCTGCCCCACCCTCCGGACAAGGGAGAGTCAACTCACACCTTGCCCAGCCAGGTGGGGCGTTATTGGCAAACCCCCGGTTGCTCAGGCTTGCAACCGCCCTAAGGAATAACGGGGTGCCGTCGAAACCAAGTCCCCAAGAAGGGCCCCTTGGATTATGTATGACTCAGCACGGTGCGTTTCGCACCGGGGCTTCAGGTCCTGTTCCTGCACCTGTCCTGTATGGGGATCGCCTTGTAACTCCTCCTGCAACCTAGAAAACACAAATACATTGTTAATATTCCCCCCTCCCCACTTCCCCCCTTTCAACGGGTGAGCGGTATGGAGGGGAGCTGAATGCGCGGACCTCGCGTCCGACGTCGGGGGGGAAATGAGAGGGGGGCTGGGAGGCCTAATGGACCTAAGGCTGGTGAGGAGCAGCCTGGCACGACCGATGGGCGGGCAGCAGCAAAGAGGGTGCCAGGAGGGAGGGGCTCCCCTATATCATGTCCCAAAAGGGGGACGGCCTTCCCTTGGGTGACCCCGCCCCCTGCCCCACCTCCCTCCACTGGACTGGCCTATGGTTCCCCACGACCTACTACGGGGTTTGCCCTCCTATGGGGTCCCTTGCAGGGACCTCGGGCATCCCACATAGTAGTTGCATCGGTACACCTCGTCCCACAACCCTCACCACCCAAATGATACACAGACAAGCATGTTGGGATGAAGAAGTTGCAGGTTTATTTGTGATACAAATAACAGAACGGGTTAACTTACAGGCGACCCCCCTATACCCCGCAACCCCTTGTTGCAGGGCGCCTGAAGTTGAGCCAAAGAAGCGGACACCAGTGGCCATAGCCCGGTGTGGAACTTGGGAGGAAAACCTCCCACCGGCGGACCTATCGTCCACCTGCCCCACCTTCCGGACAAGGGAGAGTCAATTCACACCTTGCCCAGCCAGGCGGGGCGTTATTGGCAAACCCCCGGTTGCTCAGGCTTGCAACCGCCCTAAGGAATAACGGGGTGCCGTCGAAACCAAGTCCCCAAGAAGGGCCCCTTGGATTATGTATGACTCAGCACGGTGCGTTTCGCACCGGGGCTTCAGGTCCTGTTCCTGCACCTGTCCTGTATGGGGATCGCCTTGTAACTCCTCCTGCAACCTAGAAAACACAAATACATTGTTAATATTCCCCCCTCCCCACTTCCCCCCTTTCAACGGGTGAGCGGTATGGAGGGGAGCTGAATGCGCGGACCTCGCGTCCGACGTCGGGGGGGAAATGAGAGGGGGGCTGGGAGGCCTAATGGACCTAAGGCTGGTGAGGAGCAGCCTGGCACGACCGATGGGCGGGCAGCAGCAAAGAGGGCGCCAGGAGGGAGGGGCTCCCCTATATCATGTCCCAAAAGGGGGACGGCCTTCCCATATTGGCAAACCCCCAGTTGCTCAAGCTTGCAACCGCCCTAAGGACTAACGGGGTGCCGTTGAAACCAAGTCCCCAAGAAGGGCCCCTTGGATTATATATGACTCAGCACGGTGCGTTTTGCATCAGGGCTTCAGGTCCTGTTCCTGCGCCTGTCCTGTATGGGGATCGCCTTGTACCTTTTCCACAGCCCTGGGCGTGGCACCCGCTGCGCCCAGAGCCCCCACTACCTAGCCCTTAGTTCTCTCTTATCTGCATCCGGCTGTTTCTAGCGCCTCCCCTAGATCTAATAGGAAAATCGCCATGCCTACTTTGGACAAGTGTACCCCGTCAGATTCCCAGCAGCCAATGGATTTGGCGTGCAGCAAGCCATGCCTGATGAAACCTATCAGTGCCGCCCAATGCATCCCAGGGAAGCCAAACCACGATATATTAGTGTTGTTAAAGCCGTGCTTCCAGGTGTTGGCATTCACCCATCTCGCCAGTCTCGTGACATAAGAGTGCCCCATCACCCATACCTCTGTCCCTGCAATGAAACACAGTATGTTGTAAGATTATAGTTTATTGACACACTTAAAAGCACTGCAAAGACAAACACCACCAAGTGGCAACAGAAATTTGAAACACACATCGTATTAATCCTGTAATGGCTTACGAATTATTTTTCTATATTTACACGTCGTCAACCATATGTCTGCTCACAGGGCGTATTACACTCATTGGTCTCACATATCTTCTATACCAGTTGGATTCCCACCGACCTACTTTTTTAATTGCTTCGGCTGGGAGACCTACCCTAAAGGCAGTGGTAGCCGCACCTATCCTGAAGGAATGGGAGCTAAACTTGGCCCCTTTTGTTGTGTATCCTGCCAGGAATAGGCACCCCTGCATCACATGATCCACCTGATACTTTGTGACCGGGGAGCCGTCAGAGTGTATAAGTAGTAACCCTTCTGTATGTGGACGGCAGGACAGGAAAGCGGCCAGCAGAGCCACCGGGCAGTAATTGTTGTTGCCCAGCCGCTGTAATAAAATGTTCCTACCCTTGCCTGTCTGGTCTGTCTTAGAAGATTGTAAGAGGATCTCTGCTGAATCCGCTGTCAAACGAACGTCCTTCATCAAAAGGGCCCTGGAGTTGACCTCTTTTTTGGACCGAGCTACCAATTCACCTATCCTAAAGGCTCCGAAAAATGCTAAGCTAAAAGTCACTGAGGGCTGCCTCATAGGCGGAATGTGTGACCGCAGGCAGGGCGTCTAGCATGTTTTTTAAAGTCTCGTAATCTATGGGGGCCCTTTGATCTGCTAGTTTGGGCATCACTCTTGCCCAGCCTTTGAGTGCCGCCCTTGTTGGAAATAACGTTGTTGGGTCCTTCTGACCTAAAAGCCGGGCATGGTGCCCGATGGCAGACAAGTGCCCGGCCATCCATGAGTGGCTCTTCCCCTCATCCTTCGCCCAGACCATGAATGCCTGCACTTTTTCAACTTGTCTCGAAGCCTCCCGCTCCCATGGGACCATGATTTCGCAGAATGTTTTTACACAAGTCTGGTATCTCCTCATAGTCCGAGGTGCCAAGGACATCTCGCCTAGTTCTCTGATACGCTGCGCCACCGCAGCAGATGCCAAAGCCGAGCCGGGAAAGGCGTAATCTCTTCCCTCACCCTCGCCTCTCGAAACCGCTGCCAATGGAAACGTGAAAGTGCGTCAGCAGCCGTGTTTTGGACTCCCGGGATGTGCCTAGCCTTACATTCCACATTATTGTATAAACATACTTTGACAAGTTCTCTGAGTAAGCATAAAACAAGTGCACAAGAGGCCGACTGGGTGTTGATGGCCTGGACTACCGCCATGTTGTCAGACCATAGAACCACTCTTTTTGCAGACAGCAAGGCAGGCCAAAGGTGGAAAGCCACAACGATTGGGAAAAGTTATAAAACAGTTATGTTGGTGGTGATCTTTTTCTTCCTCCAAGCATTGGGCCACTCAGCCGCGCACCAGTCCCTGTCGAGGATTGCCCCAAAGCCCTCCCTGCCCGACGCGTCTGTAAACAACGTCAGCTCCTGGCTGCTGGTCCAGGGTTCCCTCCATATCACGGAGCCATTAAACTGTTCGAGGAAGACCCCCCACAACTTAAGGTCCTCTTTTGACCCCAAAACTCAACCTCACTTGATGGTGCCTGCGCTTTATCTTTGCTGCTGTCCTGGCCAACCTGCGCGCAAAAGCCCTACCAGCTGGAATCACTTTTGTGGCGAAGCTCAGTCTCCCATGAAGGCTCTGTATGTCGTCCAATGATAGCTTATCCTGCCCCAGCACCAGTTTGATCTGGGCTGCTAACTCGGTGACCTTGTCTGCTGAGAGCCTGGCCTCACCCGCTACCGTGTCTATTTCTATGCCTAAGAAAACTAAAGCCTGCGCTGGACCCACAGTCTTCCCCGGAGCCAGTGGCTCTCCCAGATACTTTGTCATTTTTTGAAAGTTTGCCAGCGCCTCTGCACAATCTACTGTTTCTGCTCTGCCTACAAAAAGGAAGTCATCCAGATAATGGGTCACGTTCTCAACCCCTTCCATGTCTTGAAGTACCCATTGCAAGAAGGTGCTAAAGGCTTCGAAGAATGCGCAGGAGATGGAGCAACCCATGGGCATGCATCTGTCATAGTAATATTCATTGCCCAGCCTGAAACCCAGTAAGTTTTGGCTGCTAGGATGCACTGGCAGGAGGCGAAAAGCAGACTCGATATCAGCTTTTGCCAGCCAGGCCCCTTTGCCAGCTCGTCGTATGAGGTCCATGGCCACATCAAATGAACAGTACGAGACAGAGCACACCCCTTCTTCTAGGTTGTGATTGACTGACTCTCCTTCGGGGTAGGACAGGTGGTGTATCAGCCTGAACGCCCCGGGCTCTTTTTTGGGTACTATCCCCAGTGGGGATACCACAAAGTTGTCTGGTGGTGGTCATGAAAATGGGTCAGCCACCCTCCCCAGCTCAAGTTCCTTACCAACTTTCGCTCTTACCACCTCAGGATCGTCCCTTGCTGATTTCAGATTGTCTGCATCTCTCGCGGCAGGAACCCCTATGTATGGTATAACAAAACCTTCAGCAAACCCCCCCAGTAGCAATCTCCCATCCAATCTATTGGGATATTTGTTCAGCAGTGCAACCAGTCGTTCCAACTTTATCAGTGAGGGCCCTTTCACTGCGCCTAACTCTAGCGGGTTTGGTGGCAACGCTTGAGCAGTACAGGCTGGGGGTGGCATGTTAGGCAGCGGGGTGTAGGGGGGGTGGCAGAGTGGGGGGTGAGGGTGTGCGGGATGTAAACGGGTTACTTATTCTGCCAGGACCCGCCCCTCCCCCCGTGATAACTACCTTGCTTTTGTCCTTTGTTCATCCTACACGTTCCTGCCTGGTGCTGCCCTCCACAATTGCTGCATGTATGCGTGAATTTGCAGGATCTCCCCCAATGGCAGTGACCGCTGTTAAATAATCTGCAGGACCCTGGAGATGGCCTCCCCTCTTTTGGCCTCTCCCCCTCTGGCCCCCTCGAAAGGGTGGCATTCTTTGTTCCGCCTGGGCCGTAGTGCTGCTTTTATCATTAGACGCCACCTGCGTATCTTGCCCTTTACTGTTTATAGCTATGCCTTGGAGCGCCCTGGACCCCATATGGTCCATCCACAGCTGTACCTCTTTGTGATCCCAGCGCATCTTGGGAGATCTAGACATTTTCTTCCTGAACTCCCTATCATACTCTAACCAACCTACGCCTCCCCACTTCTTTGCTTCTTTATGAATGAGTCTCCCGTACTGAACTAACGCTGGTCCTTGATCGAAAAACTTCTCCATGATAACAGAGGACAGTATAGCAAAGGCTTCCAACCATGTGTCAATGTTCTAGCAAAGGCTTCCAACCATGTGTCAATGTTCTTTTCTGGCCAGGGCTGAAATCTAACCTTCTTTTCGTCCTCTTTTAGCCCTGCCTTGCGTACATCAGCACCTTGCTGTCCTAACAGGAGTAATGAGAAAATATCTATAAATTCTCGTTTCCATATTAATTCCTTAGCTGCCAGCGGGATCTCCCAGGACAATGAGGAATGACCTGACAGTAAAGGAGCATCAAGCACCACTTCTTCCTCCTCGCTTGGCAGCGCTGGAGAAGGAGCTGGTAACGTGGGAGCAGGAATCGCTGTATTCGAAGGGGGCGATGGGACCGCCAAGGGCGGGGGCGCAGAGTTCGGTGGCTGTGGTGCCGGAGGGGCTGGTAGTGCTGGAGTAACAGGCGTCATGTGCGGTGCAGGGGGTAATGTAGGTAGTGCTGGCACGGGTGCAGGAGGGGCAAGTGGCAGGTTGGACAGGTCAGTGCCCTCCGGCCCTCCCCCTGTTGCTCCAGATGCGCCCAGGATAGCAGCGCCGTTTCCCCACACGTTGGATGATACTACCCCACCACTAGCGCCAGGCGTCATACTCTCCCTCATCTCCCTCATAAATACTTCCAATGTGGACATGATCTTACCCAGATCGCTTCTAGTGGCGTATTCCATTGTTGGTTGCCCGTTAGCAGGCAAGTTTGATGGGCCAGGCAACTCCTGAACCACTGCCGACAAATTGGAAGTACCAGGAACGTCATGTACTACTGCGACCGTGGTTTTAACACTGCCTTTCTTTTTAGTCGGCGGAGGAAAGTCTTTGTTCGTCGGCACCCTTACTCTTTTAGACGCTCTAGCGTGTCCTGTACTACTTGTGTCCTCATCATCCAATGCAATGATGTCATTGTTCACACAGGGGTTCACCGTGGTGCCCTTAAGCAAATTGGTAGCCCATGCCACACCGTTCGTCTGCACTAGTTGTAGGAATATCGCCGCATGTGCTGCTTGAGCTTCAGAAACCGCCCTTGATCCTGCGCCAGCTGGTCTCATTTCCGACATCTTGTGTAGTCTTACTCCCTGCAAGAAAAATTGTCGTGACTACCGGGCGATTTCCCCTCATGGATCCTTAGCCTTATTCTTAAAAGTGGCATTCTCTTGATCATTCTAATACTTACTTTGAAACACGCGGACTCGCTAAAAGGGAGGACCACGCTATTCCACGAATACGGTGCGGCGACATCGGTTGTGTGCCACGGCCCTGTATTGGTTGATATAAACATCATTTAGGCTTAGCCCTACCCAATGCCTTGATAAACTGAAGACTCAGGGAGACCAGACCATAAACACTGGTCCCCCGGTCATGGGCCCTACCCACTGTCCCTACCATACCGTAGACCCAGGGGGACCAGACCATGAACACCGCCCCCCCTGGTTGCAGTAATGACCCTCTTCTCCGGCAAACCCCCCACCTTCTTGGTTCTTACCTTCCAATTGCGGGGGGTGGCACTGTGCTCTCGCTGCTTTATGTCGCAATCCTTATTTGCCTAAAATTGGGGAACACGCATTACAACATGCAGCAAGAAGACGCAACCATGAAGTCATATTATATTCCAGTCCTATGTAGCAAGTCCAACTGGAATCACTAGCATTCCAATAGTTCTAATACTGTTCACAAACATTCCGCTGTTGACCTATGCAAGTGCACCACATGACTTGTTCTGTTGCGTAATTAATAACGTCAATATTTCATCAAAATGCACAAAATTGTAGTTGTAAATCCGGGCCTAGGAAAGTGAATGTGCCCTTAGGAACCCTACGAGCATAATTTAAATTATGGACCCCTGAAAACGTGAGCCTGGTTTCACATTAGAGACACATCATGTGCCCAAACTGCACTCTGCTTCCATAAATTAATTGTCCTTTGAACACATGAGCATAATTTAAGAGCCACCTGAATTAGTTGCCCTTTACCCGGGCGCCGTGTATTTACTAAACTGTGTTAAATTGTCGGCAACACCGACAACCGCAGTTTAAGCGGTAACTTTAATGTTCCTCCAAGCACCCGGGTGGCGTGAGACACTCGGCGACTGATCTCCCATTCTGCAAGCGCTTCCGGGAAAAGGGGGCTTCCGGATGAGACGGCCGCCATATTGCCGCTCGTGACCCCGTCGGGGCACAAATAAAAAATTTTGACCCGACCCCATGTGGCGTGGCCTCGGACATGAAGGAGCCGAGGCCCTACTCGCGCCTGTAGAGTTTATGACCCCAGTGTCCGTCACCGGGCCTACCAGCAAAGGATGCCCCTGACCGCCATAGCCAGCGAGGCCTGTCCAGCCGCAGTATCCGGTGCCAAAGACCGCTTCAGGCAACCTTCAACCCGCTCTTTGCCCCTGACCGCCACAGCCAGCGAGGCCTGTCCGGCCGCAGTATCCGGTGCCAAAGAGCGCTTCAGGCAACCTTCACCCTGCTCTTCTCGCGGTGCCGGTGGAGCCACATGCCGCTCCCCGTCACCCCGACCTCGCTGCCCAATTAATTATAAATCCTAAACTTGGCCCCGTTAACATTTGCGGGTGCCGGCGGGCCGCTTCATCTCGCTCTTCTCGCGGTGCCGGTGGAGCCACTTGCCACTCCCCATCACCCGACCTCGCTGCCCCCTTAATTATAAATCTTAAACTTGGCCCAGTTAACATTTGCGGGTGCCGGCGGGCCGCTTCTTCCCGCTCTTCTTGCGGTGCCGGTGGAGCCACATGCCGCTCCCCGTCACCCCGACCTCGCTGCCCAATTAATTATACATCTTAAACTTGGCCCCGTTAACATTTGCGGGTGCCGGCGGGCCGCTTAAGGCAACCCGCCCCCTTGCTTCAACCCGCCCCTTCTCCTTGCTGTAGCTCGCGGTGACGTTGGAGCCACATGCCGCTCCCCGCCACCCGACCTCGCTGGCCAGTAATTCATTTTTATTTTACATTGCGGGAGCATGCAGGGCCGCCTAAGGCAACCCGCCCCTTACCTCGCTGACGCTCGCGGTGCGCTGGCGGTGCCGGTAGAGCCACATGCCGCTCCCCGCCACCCCGACCTCGCTGCCCTGACACTCTAAGTTTGCTAGAACTGCGGGAGCCGGCGGAACCGCCTAGGCAACCCGCCCCTATGCCTCACTGTCGTTCGCGGTGGCGGTGGACCCACACGTCGATCCCCGCCACCCCGACCTCACTAGCCTTTACTTCTCCGATACAGCTCATCACAACCTCGACCCATGGACGCCATGCGACCTTCTCTTTCCCTCTGCCCGCACAACAGACCCCGCACGCCACACACAACGGATCTCTGGGCTCCCCCGTGGTAGAACCACAGAGCCCTGTCGACTCGGATGTTCCCGAGGGCGGGGCCCGGGGGGAGGCCTAATGATCCCTTACCTCCTAGTGGAGCTGAATGCGCGGGCCTCGCGTCCGACGTCGGGGGGGAAATGAGAGGGGGGCTGGGAGGCCTAATGGACCTAAGGCTGGCGAGGAGCAGCCTGGCACGACCGACTAGTGAGGGTGGGCAGCAGCAAAGAGGGCGCCAGGAGGGAGGGGCTCCCCTATATCATGTCCCAAAAGGGGGACGGCCTTCCCTTGGGTGACCCTGCCCCCTGCCCCACCTCCCTCCACTGAACTGGCCTACGGTTCCCCACGCCCTACTACGGTGTTTGCCCTCCTATGGAAAGAGAAAGTCCGAATGCCAATGTCCTCCATCTTACTTTCTAAAACTTTCACATCCTTGTTCCAGCTTCTCTCCACTTCCGGTGTCTGCGATTCCGTTTTCTCCACGCAGTCTTCCTCTGGTGGGCCACTCCTCTGGCCTGTTGAAAGATATAGCTCTCATGTACGGCCTGTGTGGCTGTGTTGCAAATCAGGATGACCTTTCTTTCTTTTTCCTTCCAGGTACTGCAATGCTGAGGGGGTGAGTCGGGAGGATGACATGGTGTTGGACAGGTAAGTGGGGACCCCCAAGGATGCAACCCTCAGAGTACCATATTGTACCTCTGTTTCAGAAGTGTGGTAGGATATCTGTATGATGTGAGAAGATATGGACAGAGAGCATCCCTGCAATAAAAGCATAACAATTTGTAAAAGGTGACTCTATTATACCTGGGTGGAGCTCACAGAGTTTCACTCAGCAGAAAAAGTCTATGGAATTCCTCAGAGTTCCACATGAGAATGGAGTATTGCTTGGCCACCCCTAATTAACCAGAGTTAGCATGTCAACTAACTGTTCACTAGTACAACTTGCACTGCTCTACATCTCATATTCCTTACTATTGGTTGCTACCAAATTAGTCATTAAACAGTGCTGTTACCCGCTTGGCCGGCCTCTTTGTTCGTAGCACGGCTCTTCTCCTAGTATTGCTATATTTATTATCTAACTCCAGCATTGTAATTTGAAGCACACTGTACCTTACTTTCAACCCATCAGTCATAATAACATGAACTTGTTTTACATATTTTAATTTAAAGAGCAAACTTTGCATTCACTAAAGTCATAAATCATTTGATGAAACACTTCATAGGCAAGGAATACATTTAGAGAGTATCTTCTATCACCACAACTTGGGCTCCTTTTCAAAGCAATGCTCTGATTCTAGAACATCTATATGGGAATTTAGCTTCAACTTGGCAGGACTCATGCAGCTCACATGGCGGAGCTGCAATGAGAGCTGCTGGCACACCAGTGACACATATTTTTTTGTGTATGTCATATATGGGGAGCTACCGAGTGACTATCATATTGTTTCTGCAATCTGGCATAGTTGCCATATGTGATTTATGTCATGTGTTCTAGTTTTATGTCACATATGCAGCCCTCAGTGCATGATGTATATATTGACTATCACACCTATATTGTGCCTTCTATATATGCAAACTGTTATGTTGTGTTATCCTCGTGTGTGTGCAGCCCCCGCAAGCATCATAGATGCTGTCTGTCATAGGTGTTACTTGTTGTGCCTTGTATGCTGCTTGTGATGTAATGAATGTTGAATATCGTACATTTCACAGTTACAGGTCACATTTAGGGGCTCATTATGATCGCGGACGGACTCCATCGAGGAGGAGGGAACCTCCGCATGGCCTGCGGAGTTCCCTCCTGTCCAATTAGGATGTGACCGCCACCCTGGCGGTCACATCCTCAATCTTTAACATTGCGGCGGGTGCAGCTTCAAGCTGCACCCGCAGCAATGTTAAAAATGCATGCACGCCATTTGCGTGCACAAAGCGGCAGGCACTGCGCGGTGCCTGATGCTTTGTGCACGCAAATGCAGGGGGGTACCATAGGTACCCCCCATGTGCACCCCCCGCCAACCCTTCACCCAGGGGGCCCGCAACGGGCCCCCGAAGTGAAGGTCCGTATGCATTTCCACTGCAGAAAAGCCGCCGCGGAAAAGCATATACATTCAGACATCCTAATATGCCTCACGGTGTCTGATAGACACCGTCAGACATGTTAGTGCTTTTCCGCCGCGGTCGGAAGGCGACTGCGGCGGAAAAGCTGCGGACAGATTCTCGGACCCATCTGCCATCCTAATTTGGCGGTGGGTCTGTGGAGGCTCCGCAGCGGATTTTCCTCATCCTCCGGGCCGGCGGTGGCTTCCGCCGGCCCGGAGGATGCGGAAAATCCGCAATCATAATAAGCCCCTTAGTGTCATATGGTTTATGCAGGCCTCTATAAGGGCAATTTCCTGGCTGCTCACATCCATTTCTCACCTGTGCATCTCGCACGAGTCACACAACCATGTGCCCCATCTGGGACTCACAGCAGACAAGGAAACAGAGGAATGATGCTGGAAAAAAGAAAGAGTTAGGGAGGCACCTGAGGCATGCAGGGAAAATAAGTACTGTTGCCGCTCAAAGCGAGCTGGGTGACGTCCCAGGAAGTATTTGCTGGAGAGCTCCAGGCCAGGATATATAATCATGAAAATCATGGAGTCATACCCTCTGCAGGTGCCCTGGGAGCTGAGATTTCAACCCCCCCATCGTTGACATTTAGGAAAAAGAAAGGTACCACTTCCTCCAAGAACCTTGAAGAGTATTGCATTGCTTTTTGCACTCAATAGTAGGGTTGGGCGCCAGTAAAACTCTACTACGCGGCTGACTTTTTGCCAAACTTTTTGCCAAACTCCACATACCAAAAGGAACGCAGAGTGACAAAAGTCTGCGGACTCTGCCGGTGGAGCAGAATTTACTGCACACTTTGACCCCGTTCTACAGGTAATACATCATGCTTACATACATGCAGAGATACCAAAAACAGGGGTTGGCTCCTGTACAGCAAGGCCAAGCCTACTAAACGGAAGTAACAAAGAAGAGCGCCAGTACTGCAACTGCCTTCCAATTCTGTTTATAGTGCATTGAACAAAATTAATGTCACCACAACCACTTTTTCCGTTGGATTTTATCCATAACTTTTTTGAACCCATTTACATTAAATTTTCAACAAAACCACAAGAAATTGCCTATAGCTTACAGAACGTGTCCGGGTAATGTGTATGTATTGTGTTCTAGAGGATTAATCAGTATGTGTAAGGTGCCACTTCCCAGATGCACATTAGCCCTAGTATGAAATGTAGTGATTTATCAATGGGTCATAGCACTGAAGTCCTCAGTAACCAACTGATGTGAAGAGGTGAGAGATGGAAGATGTAGTTTTGGATGTGCTTCAAGGAAAACCTGATGCATACAAAAAAGTGATGGATGGAATGTTTGAAATAATTGCTGCCATTGGTCATCCCTGAACCGGAAACAAGCAAACCATGACGAGTTTTCTCCTGATTGGGGATAGTCAGTCAGATGCAGTTTGGTTCCAGTGGCACAGTGAGCATGGGATCCATGTCTGGGCTTACTCGTCTCACATGAGGGGGTTGCATTGAATTATACAAAAAAAGTGATGGATAGAATGCTCAAACTAATCTCAGCTACTGATAGTTACTTGGGCCACATGCTAGTCCATCGTTATTTTGTACACCGTGCCACCTCAATTTGGACCAAAACTTATACAAATCAGTCCTGACCCTGATCCTATAGGATCAGTCCAGGTCGAAATGAGAGGCCAGGTCCTCCCTAAACCAGACCACAAACAACCCTGGATCAGTTTCACACTTATTGGGGCTCATTAGTTGGTTGAAGCTTGGTTCTGGTGGCACAGTGAGGAATATGGCACGTTCGTTCGCCTGAGTTTACCAGGCATGCCATTACAAAGCGGTGGTTACAACAACCGCGTTGTTACATCACATACCTTTAAACGCAAGTCGGAACAACGACTTGCTGTAGGTTGGTGCTGGATATTGGAATAGTATAATTTACTATTCCAACTCCAGTCTGGTTAACAGTAGGAAAGGTGTTGGATTTTAAATCCAACACCTTCTGCCCCCTACAGCAAGTTGTCGTTCCAACTTGCATTGTAATGGTATGCGATATAACAACGCTGTTGTAGTAATTACCGTGTTTTAATGGCATGCGGTGTCTCGCATTCATGGTAAATGATGTTTACCCACAGTGGGCACAGGAGGACCAACGTTTAGCCATACCCATCGCAATTAGAGCATTGCACTGAAGTATACAAAAATTATGGATGGAACACTTGAAATAATCAGTCGTGATCCCACCCCAACAGGAGCTAGACCCAACTCATGGGTCTCAATTAGGGTGAAACTGGTTTTGGGTATCTTTTGTTCCTGTTCAGGGAGAACTTGGGCTAGCAGTACGAGCTGGATTGTTCCTTTTGGAGCTAGGTGAAGATCGATTTGCATATGGCTGAGTCTAAACTAAGATGCGTGGTCTGAGTGATTAGCAGTGGCTCAGATTAATTCAAGCATTCTATCCATCACTTTTTATTGTGTGCTCTGGGGAAAAGCACACTGAATCAGCCTTCGCATTGCATACAGCTTGCAGGTGAAGTGCCAGCACTATCTGTGGTGGAAAAGGTGTGCTGTGTGGTGAAGTGGCTGAAATGTCACATGGGTGCAGTCATTGGCCCGTTGCACACAGGGGAAGGGGCAAAATCATTACATTCTCTTGCCACCCTCTGCCTTTCTGCCAGTGATCAATAGACTGACTTTTTTTGTTTAAATCTGTTTTTATTGATTTTTTGCATTCTCATGAAAGGCAACAGACATTTGGGTAGCTGCCTGGACAGTAAAAAAGAAAAAAAAGGGACAAGAGGTTGGGCTGTGATGTAGGTACAACCATCAATCATCAGTATGACATACATTTATCTTTGCGTTTGTGCTATGCGTGCAGTTGATAACATACATTTCCTTCCGTGAGGGATCAAGGATAGCCACTGGTCTTCGAACAATGTTACATATTGGATGGAATTACAGCGGAGTATTGTGATGATGTTCCACAAAAGTCCTTCCAGTTCATTCACCGTGGGCTTTCGAACAGATGATACAACAAAGAACGAAAACAACAACATTGCCTGGTTTATGTGTACTTATTCCCCTGTCTGCCCTCCCATACATGCCTCCCTAGCGATTTCTGATCAACCTGACAGTTGTCCCCCCTGTCAGCGGCGTCTGTTTCTATGTAGGCAGTCATTTAGTTTGCGTGTGTCCATGGAATATCACGGCATTTCCCATGTGATGCGTGTGCCTCCCGTTGTTGGGTTGCACTCCTCCCGCTCGGGTCGCCTCTCAGGACCTTCCCCTTCTGTCTGATGTAGTGCATGGAGGAAGCCCTCCTATTGAGTTGCTATGGGTTCTTTACGCATTCCTAGTGTTTCTTCCCACTGAATGGCAATACCCTTCGCTTTGGCCCATGCTAGCAGCGAGCAACATCACAAGCGCGTGTAAGGTGGGTCCTTCGCTTTCCACCGTTTAGTTAAAAGGCGCTTGGCAACCACTATCCCCAGGTCCAGAAATCTGGACGTTACCTTTGTGGCGGGGGTCCTCCTAAAGTGGTGCAATAGGTATACAGTCTATTCAAAGGGTATGTTGTGGCCTGTACATGCATGTAGCAGTCTGTCTATTGTGTGCCAGTATGTATGTATTCTAGGGCAGCTCCATAACATGTGTATCAGTTCAGCCCCTTGTTCAGCACATCTCGGACACATAGCATCCGTGCAGTGAAAGTACCTGTTGATCATTGCAGGCGTGAGGTATGCCCTATGAATAATGAATTTGTGAAAATCTCATGTTACTAGGTATGCACACTGGACTTTTGAGCATCCGTTCCCATTCTTTATCTGCTAATTGTCACCCCAAGTCCAGCTCCCTTTTACAACAGAGTGGGTTTAAACTGAGTGCCGCATGAGTTCAGAGAGACGCCTCGAACCAGCATATAAGGTGTCTTCCACACCCCATGATGTGTAAATACTGTATGGTGAGGTGCAGACTCTGCTCTGTGGTTATGTCCCCCCATCTGGCCGTCAGTGTTGCTACCAGTGAGCGGTGTGTGAGGAATTGCCCCAACTGGAGCCCTTCGTCTTCCACTAAGGACATATACGGTATGAGTGCCCCATCCCAGTACAGGTCTCCTAACATCTGTTGATCGGCTTCTCGTCATTCTGTGAGTGAAAGGGTCGAGAGTACCTTGGGCCCACTAGGAGATCCTTCTAGTGGTATTGCTGGTGCGTACGGGACAATAGTTCTGGTAATGTATAGGGACCTGCGGTAGCATTTGTATGCCACTGCTAGTAGGAGTCTGAACTGGGGTGGCAGAGTGGGCTAAAGAACGGTGATTGATTAAACCCAGATCTGTTGACTGGTTGTGAATGTTTGATTGGTTCAGATGCTCCGTCCATCACCACCCCCTTTTGTACTGCTAGTAGGAGCGGCATTGGCGGTGCAGCCTTACTGGCGTGGTGGAAAAGTCTGACTATTTGTTCTAGCGTGTATGGTGGCAGCGTGGTCGCTGTGTCCTTGCAGCTTCTGTCCATGAGCCAACGGGATATCCACTGCAGTTGGGCAGGCAAATAGTAGTGTTCAAAACAAGGCACAGCAAGGCCTCCCTGGTCAGTGAGCAAATATAGTTTTGTTAGTGTCATTCTACGTCGGGCGCTTCCCCAGAGAAAGTCCCTGAGTAATTTAGTGAATGTAGCAAAGAAGGTTGCCGGAATATATATAGGCAAATTAACGAAATAGTGCAGGAGGAAGGATCACCATCTTGGCTAGCCTACCCTGCTGGAAGTGTGTTCCAGAATTGCATCAGCGATCGAATTGCTGTTAAGGCCCTCCCCAGGTTTCCGTCAAACAAGTTTTTCGGCTGGCGATATATCTGGATCCCCAGATCGTGAAAGGTGTACTCTCTCCATTGTACTCCTGTACCATGTATCTTGGGTCTTGACCTCCCTCACTGAACACATATATGCAGGATTTGTCAGAGTTCACTTGTAGTCCCGAGAGGGCAACAAAGTCCTGAAAGAGGTGCGCTAATTGATCAGGTAAGTTTTCTATGTCCTTCACATAGACCAGTAGGTCATCTACGTAAAGTCACAGTAGGTGTATCGCACCGGTATGTCATCAGATATGTGCGGCCCATGTTACACCCGGACCGTGGGATTTGTGGGATTTGTGTAAAGCAAGTTGACCATCTGAAGGAACCCCTGGCCCAGATCGTATTGCAACAACCCTGCAGATAGCTAGCCCCATTTTAAGCTGTTGCATGTTTTTTCCAGGTCTAGTATGAGACACCCTGCTCTGGGCAATTTCTGTATGGCATCTGTCACCACCCTGAAAAACTGCAGCAGGTTTAGGGAGATGCTCAGCGCAGGCACAAATCAATTTTGGTCGGTGTGGCTCAGGTCAGGGGCCACTGGTGCTAGTCTCTCTGCTAACACCTTAGCAAGTATCTTATAGTCAGTATTGAGTAGGGCTATGGGTCTATATGAACCCAGGGCTGTGGGATGGCTATCCAGCTTTAGCAGGGACACCAGGTATGCTTCTTGCATCGAGGGGGTAGTTCTCGCTGCTCTAGAGCAGTAGTATATAGTGCATGTAGGTTTTGCATGAGGGATTAGTGTTAGGCCTTGTAATACTCGGCTGGCAGGCCATCCGGCCCTGGTGTTTTCTCTGATGCCATGGACCCAATCGCATCCCCAATCTCTTCTAAGGTGAGTGGGCCGATAAGTGTCTCCTGGTGTGCCCCTGAGGCTTTGGGCAGTTGGATGGAGTCCAGGAACCCCTCTAGCTCATGACCTGGGCAGTGCCCTCTAGACTGGTACAAATGAGTATAGTGGTCTGTCATGGCCCTGTGTATCTTGTGCTGTGTATACACTAGGGTCCCCTCTGATGTGCATATGGCCCCTATCGGAGCGTGATTGTTCTCTTGCCGTAGCAGCCATACAAGCTGTCGGCCTGCTCTATCGGCCAAGGCATGCGTGCGAGCTGTATAAGCTGCGTAATTGTGGCATCGCAGTCGCTCCAGTAGGTCTGCATGTTTGGCTCGGAGCCTTTCCAGTCGGCTTGAGTCTTTGCCCCTGCCTTCTGCTTCGGGCTCGTACTCCAGTAGCTGGGACTCTAACTTCATAAGTGAGTTTGACAGCTGCTTACGTATATTCCACATGGCTCCCAAACAGTGCACCCTGATCACTAAATTTAAGGCGTACCATTCTACGAGTGCATTGCTTGCTGTACCCTTATTGAGATTGAAATATCTGTGGATGACCGTCCCCAGTGATAAACGAAACTCTCGGTCTTCTAGTACAGTCGTTTGGAGGTGCCATGTGGGAATGGGGGGACGGTCCGCCTCCCAAGTAAGTTGCATCCACAGGGGGTTATGATCGGAGTGTTTCTGCCCTAGGTATTCTGCTTTCTTGACTAGTGGGAGCAGCGATTGGGAACCCACTACCCAGTCAAGATGTCCATGTAGGTTATGCACTGCTGAGTAATAGGAGTAAATACGTTCCGTAGGGTTAGGAACACGCAATACAGCCAACAACGCCCAGTGTGAGAGCCAGTCTGTGAGTGCCTGAGCATTAGACACAGCAGAGGTTTTGTTAAGAGGGGGGAATGATCTATCTGTGTCAAGGTTGAGTAGCACATTGAAGTCTCCTCCCAGCAGCCAGGGAAGCCCAGTGTAAGGGGTTTAAGCTTGTGATAACCGCACCAGAAAGGAGGGTTGGTTTACATTTGGGATGCATATTGATCCCAGTAGTATCGTCTGACCATTGAGCTGCCCCACACTAAGGTGTATCTGATCTTGTGATCTGTTACCACCTCCTCACAAACAAACGGGGTGCCCACCTCCACCCAGATTAAAGTACCTCTTGCATGCGCTGAGTACACAGTACCGTATATCTGCCCTCTCCAGCGCCTGCACAGTCTGTCTAGTTCTACCTGTGTCATGTCCGTTTCCTGTAATAGGGCAATGCTTACCGAATGTCTCTGGAGACAGGCAAATATTAAGTAGTGCCGTGTGGGTGTGTGCATGCCGAGTATGTTCCATGTTAGTACGTTAGCTCATGCCATTGCTAGTGTATTAAGTCGTCCGGGGTAGCAGGAGTAGATCTTGCATTGGGGAGTGTGTGTCGTGGGTAAGCAGCTGTGTACCGGTCTGTTGTAACAAAATCATTGAGTCAACTTCGAACATCATAACAACAGGAAATATAAATTTTATGGTCAAGTAATGTTCCCTAGCGTGTACCCCACCGTTTCCGTGTACCAGCTTAAAGTACATGTAACTTCCTTCCTGTGCCAGCTATGAAGACGCAAATACATTTGCGTCCACCGTTAACATGTCCTCTTTCAGATCCACCATGAATGGATTGATAATTCAGTTCCTAAGTATGCCTTGCCAACGTCTTTTGTGGTGTACTTTACACGTTTTCCAGCTCTGGCAAAGTAGGCCCCGAATTCTGCCACCGAGCCTTTTCTTGTTTTCTGACTCCGAAAGCCTCAGCCCAGGCAGTCTGTGTATCTGTGAACTCTGCCTTACTTCCTGTGCGGCCCATGGCGCTTGGCTCAGCCTGCTGCCTGCCAAGACTATATTCAACCTTCGAAGTTATCTGTTCCGCTCCTCGAAAATGCATTCCTGCCTACTAGTTTAAGTAAACATTCTCCCAGCTGCAGGGCGAAGGGCCCGGCCTTGCTGTCTCTGTGCAAGTAATTCATAGCCTCTGTTTTCATGGAAGGCCCATGCCCCCCGCATCTCATGCAGACACTCAGGCGCTTATACACGCACACACAGTCAGTATAGAGTAACTTCTGCCCCAGAGACCTTTTCCTCTAGATAGTATGGTTCCCAAACATCAGATATCAGATATGATAGAAGTACGAGTTGATCTGACATGCCAGACTTCTGTCTCTTTTCGCCAGTGTAAATGTCAAATCCCCTGCACCCGTCTGTTTCACGTCAATCATACGTCATGCAGCTGCGCACGCATCCATGCCTCTGATTTCTGCTGACATTACAAGATTCTGCTTTGTTGCCACCTACTTGAGACGTTTTCTAGCACACACCTCTGTATCCACGCCCAGTTCACGCCTCCACTTACGTATTGCAACACGTGGACACTGTTATCATGCTGTTATCTCGTTTCTCTCAGCTGTTACGCCTCTTGCATTGGTGTCTATAATGTAAATCGAGTATATAAGCTATGTATTGTCAATAAAATATTGCTCTATCCCTTCCTGAACCCCTGTGGTTGCAGGAACATGATATCCAGTTCTAGAACGATTCCTTTTTAAGGAATAAAACCCCTAAGAATTCTAAACACCACGGACTCTGTTTCTTTCTTTCCGATTGAGTTATTATTGATTAAGTACTTACCTGTATAGAAATTAAGATGGTAAATTAAATATTTACGACATTTTGGCGCCCGAATAGGGACCCCTCCCCCACCCCACGCGCTGGTTGGTGCGTTGCAAGCTCTGTCCCCTGCCATCAGTTAGACGGAAACTACGCGTACTGGCAGGATTTCCTGTATCTCCCTCTGGCCCACGGAGGTGACGAAGACTGCGATTAGCACCCAGACGAGGCGGTGAGGAGTGCGGAGGATCCCGGCCAGAGCCTAGCCGAAGGAAGCAAGGTCCGAGGTGTCAAGAGGCCCACCAGTTTTCCGAAGTATCCACGTGTCGAGCCGAGTCCAGTCCGGTCGAGTTTTCCGAGGCCTTCCGATTTCCGTGCTTCCCGGTGAGTACCATTGCTGGGTCGTATCAAGACGTGTTTGGGTACACAAATGCGGTCTGCACTGTTTTAGACAGTGTATCTGTACTGTTTAGCAGTATATCAGTTATTTTCAAGTTTCTGCACTGTTTTCAGGCAGTGTATCTGTACTGTTCAGCAGTACATCAGTTATCTAGGGTAGAGATATATGTCTTAAAGGTTTTTCATGTGATTAATGTCGTGGTATGAGTGTGACTGTTTTTTTATGTGCATTATTGTGTTCTTGTGTAACTAGCTGTATTCCGAATTAAATAGCAAGGATTGAGCATTCAGTATTAAGTAAACAAGATGCCGTTTTTCAACAAGTTAAAACAGATAGGAACTAGGAAAGGGATACTAGAAGAAGAAATTCCGATCCCCCCTAGGGACACTCCTGGAAATTTTATGTATCATAAACATGGCATAGACGCCATATTGTATCTAGATTTATGGGCCGATTATACTAAGCATCTAGACGAGAGACACAGATGGCCCGTTACCGGAACATGGGATGCCGAGTGCATCATGAAGGTAGAAGAAGCATTATGGAAAAAGAAAGCCAGACAATCTCAGAAAGACGCCATAGAATTTTGGCGTAAGGAATCACATAAGCGTGCTGAAAAAGCACTCCGTAAAGAAGACAGACTTAAAGAATCAGCTAAGGCCCAAGAAAACGAATTAGTTAATGAAGGAATCCGAGTAAAAACAGAACAAGTAGACCGTGCACGAAATAATCTCGTAAATGGTATGTATCTAGTGACCGAGGGTTCGCCTGAGGCCACTTCAGGAATACCGAAAAATTTGCCGCCACCACTGGTTCCAATTAAAGTAAATCATAGAACTACTAAAGACATATTTCTGAATTCTTATCTAGAGGATGTAGCACCCGCCTACACCAATCAACGTGCCCGCGTCCCGCCTACTGACGGTGACGGAGATGGCAACCCGCTCCCAGACCAGAACCCACCGTTACTGCAGTCCGGTTATCCCGTCCGACAGCCTGTTATTCCCCCACCTCCACCACTTCCTGCACCTAAGATTGATATACCGAAACCGCTTCAACCTGATCCTACTAAAAGACAAGTTCAAGTACACATACAGACTCCACAGAGAGATAATGTCCAAGCTTCCGCTTCAGGAGGTGCGACAGGGGGTTTCCAGACCCCGCCACCAGCACACAGATTACCGCTTAGGGATATGCAGAACTCTTTTACGTTCCAATCATCCCGTCTCGACATACTCAAAGAACCGCTCCCAGTTTGTAGATACGATCCAGTACCCGGTAAAGACGATAGAATGTTGATAGCATCACTACGATTGCGACAAGCTACAGATTACCTAATATTATTTCCAGGAATGAAAGAGCATCTAGATAGAATATATCATTTTGTCCAGACTGGGGAAAATGCTGACAGTATTAAGGAGGCCATGGCACATCAGAAAGTTGACACTCAAGCACATATATTACGTTTTTTCATAAATTGTCTAATAAGAGAACGAGACAGGCCTGAGACAGACCAGGATGAAATGGAAGCCCTAAATAAGTGGGGCAAGAATATATCCGAAGGAAAACATGACAAAGGGGGTTGCATAGCCAGTATGTACAAGATAATAAGGAAAAAGGTAATAGAAATACATGAAAGAGAAAAAGAGAAAGCCACCTCCGAGGAGGAGGAAGAACCTGAAGAACCAGAAAAGACTACAGATACGATAGCGTATGTAGGTAAGGGAACTTATCTTAGGAAAGGTATCCGTCCAGAAAGCAAGAGAGTTTTTCTCTCTGGCATATCAAAACCGAATTCTCCGGAACACAAGTTCCAAGAGACTGATAAAATGCTTCGAGAACGAATGGGGTACCACGTACTCAATTCTATGGATGAACAAGAACTAGCCCGGTCAGCAGTATTATGGGCTGACAATCCGAATATATATAATGATGACACAGTAGCACAGACATTTCTGAACCTATCTCCAGACGAACAGAAATTAGCAGGTGTATACATGATTCAGCACCTCCTCACGTTATACAGGAACCAACATTCTGATCCAGGTCCCTTACACGATACATTAGAAGCGCTACTCATGGATAGATGGAGAGGTCTGAGTACCAAGTTAATACAGATAATTCTAGAACAACGACACCGATATAATACCTTCTTAGGTTCACAATATGTTTCCGCTCCACCCCCAGAAAGAAAAATGTATCATATGGAACGTTTACATGGCATTGAAAGTCAGAACCCTTTACGAGAAGTACATCCAGTTATGGGTACCGATAATAATCTGAAACGTGTGTATGTACACACACCTCTGACCAAGTTAGAATTATTAGAAATGAAAAAGCTAGTACCCTGTCACGATAAAGACCCTGCAGGTTTTCACAGAGAACTTAAAGATATGTTACTGATGGGGGATTACACATATGAAGATATTATGAAAATGTTAAAGGTACTGCTGCCCACGGGCATCTACGAGAAACTCAAGGAAAAGGAATGGGAGGTGGGAGACAAAAAGATTGTATGGGCAGAAATAGAAGACGAGGAAGAAAAGCGTACCCCAGGGTTAGGCCTTGGGGAGAAAACTAAAGCATTACAAGGTTTAATAGTACAAGTTCTGCCAAGATTACTGACAACTAGAAAGGAAGACTGGGATGCAATCTCAGCCTGTAAACAGAAACCAGACGAAGATACTAGTGACTTCTATTCAAGATTCGAGAAATGTTTCATTATTAATAGTGGTCTTAAACCAAGTAGCGAGTCGTACCCGCACCTTTTTGTATCAAAGTTAGTAGAAAATTCTCTGATAGCAGTTAAAAACCGTGTATACAAGGTCGAGAGTACATGGCAAGCAAATACGCCATCACAGATGTTACAAATGTTACAGTATCACCAGAACAGAATTAGAGAAGAACAGGATCATGAACAGAAACGTATGAAAGACACGAAGATGAAAATGTTAGTGGCCCAGTCGGTTCCAGCCGACAGCCACAGAAAAGGTACGACACAGACAGGAAATTCAGCAGCTCCCGTTAAAGGGACATGCAACTATTGTAAGAAGCCAGGTCACTATGTACATGAGTGTCCCGTCCTGCAACATAATATAGCAACCGGTAAAACTAAGGAAAGACCGCATCCACCTAGACAAGATCAGGTTCAGCAACAGACTTCACAGAATTCACAGCCTACGCATGCTTCATCACATACAGCACAGACCGTAGCGGTACCACAGCCACAGCCCATTGCCGCGACTCAACAAGTTTCACAACAGATGTACCAGTATGCCCAATCTGCTTACCCCGATTATCCCCGATATACATGAAACAGCCTAGAGAGGGAAGTTGGCTTGCCTCTTATTGAGATTCCGGTAGACCAAGAGGGTCCTTATGTACACAGTCAAGTATTGGGAAAAGACAGAAAATTTTTAATTGACACAGGGGCAAGCCGCACAACAATCAGCCATGACGAAGTCCCAGGGGCACCCCTCTCAGGCTCACAGAATGTTTCCCTTGGTTTTTCAGGACAGCCTATTGTAAATGAAGTATCAGAACCAGTTCCCCTGGCTATGGGTCCATTATCGCGTGTTACAGATCTATTACTTACGAAATCATGTCCAGAAAATCTGTTAGGAATAAAGACATTGAAGGCTCTAGGAGCAGTGATATGCTGTTCTCCGGAAGGAGTTAGACTTTTCTTGCATGACTTTAAGGGTCACTATGTATTACGAGAGTTTGATGTCAGATTGAGAAATGTACCAGATCACCTGTGGGCACAAGGCCCAACCGATGTAGGCTGCATGCACATTACACCATACCGTGTTACACTGAAACCAGGTGTTGTTTTACCAAGAATCAGACAATACAAGTTACCACCCGATGCTGTAGTGGCTTTACTGAAAATCATTGAAGAGCTCATAGCCCAAGGAGTGGTCGTAGAGACCGACTCCAATATCTGCAATTCCCCTATCATTCCGATTCTTAAACGTACTGATCCCAATGCACCGCCAGTATATCGGCTGGTGATTGATTTACGAGAACTGAATAAATGCATTGTTCCACAGTACCCTGTGGTTCCCGATATCTCTTCCCTATTGACTGCTATTGATCCAGAAGCAACGTTCTTTACTGTAATTGACCTCAAGAACACCTTCTTCAGTGTACCTATTGATCCAGAGAGCCAATACCTCTTCGGATTCAGTTTAAATGGACGAAGTTTCAAATTTTCACGCGCACCTCAAGGATTCACAGAAAGCCCCAGCATCTATAGTCAAGCACTGAAAAGAGAACTAGATTGTATTCAAATGCCAGTTAACACCGCCTTACTGCAATACGTCGATGATCTACTGATCACCGCACGAAGTGAGCCCGAATGTGAGCAAGCATCACTGACGGTTTTACATTTTCTGGCCAACAAGGGACACAAGGTGTCTCCTTCGAAGCTACAATTCTGTGTTCAGCAAGTTGTGTACTTGGGTCACTTGCTGTCCAAAGTGGGGAGACAGCTCACTCCTGATCGCATTCAGTTAATTGTGAATATGCCACAACCCCAGACACAAAAGGAAGTGCGGGCCTTTATAGGCCTCACCTCGTACTGCAGACAATGGATTCCTCAGTATGCATTTCTAGCTAAGCCACTCATTCAGTTAACAACACAGGAGGCAGCGACTTCGACTGTCCTTCCTTGGACTCAGGAACATACACAAGCCTTTGAAGAATTAAAGAAAGCTTTATGTCAAGCACCAGTTTTAGCGACACCATGTTACAGCAAACCTTTTACACTTTTTGTTACAGAACGTGATGGTACAGCGTTGTCTGTCCTCACTCAAGATCAAGCAGGTTCACATAAGCCTTGCGCTTATTTTTCAAGTACATTGGATTCAGTAGCCCAGGCACTCCCTGCGTGCTTGAAGTCAGTAGCAGCAACAGCATTAGCAATCAGACAGAGCGACTCAATTGTTTTAGGACATCAATTAACAGTACAAGTTCCACATTCTGTAGAGGTTCTTTTAAACAGAACCCAAACTCAACACTTGACTATAGCACGACTGACAGGTTATGAATTAACACTATTCCAGCCACACATAGAAATCAGACGCTGCAGTATTCTGAACCCCGCAACATTGTTACCTTCAATTATGACAGATCCAGCCCCGCATGATTGTATAGAGATCATTAATGCAGTAACAAAGCCCAGACGAGACTTAACAGATGTTCCATTAACAAATCCAGACCTGACACTTTATGTGGATGGTTCATGTATGAGAACAAGTACAGGAGAGTTAGTGGCCGCGTATGCCGTGACCACTGAAACTGAAGTAAAAGAGACATACCGTATTGATACACTGTCCGCTCAAGCGGCAGAGCTTTTTGCTCTGACCCGAGCCTGTATACTAGCCAAGAACAGAAATGTTAACATATATACTGATTCACGTTATGCTTTCGGAGTTGTACATGACTTCGGAGTGTTATGGCAAGAACGAGGTTTCCTGACCTCTCATGGGGCCAAGATCCAGCATGGTCCCCTCATTCAAGCACTGTTAGAAGCAATACATCTGCCTTCAGGTATATCCGTCATGAAGTGTAAAGCACATACTAAAGTTATAGATTCCGTTTCCCAGGGTAACGACCTGGCAGACCAGACAGCAAAACATACAGCATTGACTCATACTCAGACAACTGACGTGACAAAGACAATAGTACCGACACATTGTATGACAGTTAGGGATCCCACACTAGATCTAATCGATATTCAGACACATGCTACTGCAGACGAAATAAAGAAATGGACCGAACTAGGAGGGATTCAGACAGATCAAGGATGGATGACGAAGGGAAAATCTACATGGTTTCTCCCCGACTCTATGGTTCAAGTCATAATCAATACAGCACATAGTCCAGTACATCTAGGAGAAAAAGCTATGTTAGACAGTATACAGAATCTCTGGCATAACAAACACTTACGAGCAGCAGCAAAACAGAAAGTGCGTACTTGCATGATCTGTTGTCAGTTCAATCCAGGTAAAAGCGTCCCTGTAGAGCAAGGTGGATTTCATCCTCCTGATCACCCTTTTGAAGTCCTCCAGATGGATTATATCCAGATGGACCGTTGTCGAGGTTTTAAATATGTCCTCGTAGTTGTTTGTGCACTTTCCCGTTGGACAGAAGCATATCCAGTCCCAGATTATACTGCCCCGACCACTGCCAGGCAGCTGGTTCGAGAATTTTTCCCACGATACGGCTTGCCTCGTGTCGTGTACTCAGATAACGGACAGCCATTCTCATCCGAATTAATGAAGCAGGTTTCCTTGCTGCTAGGATATCAGTGGAGATTCCATTGTGTCCGACACCCCGAAGCCGCCGGCCTTGTAGAGAGGCATAACCAGACATTAAAGACACGTCTTGCTAAAGTTTGTAAAGAAAAAGGGGTCGACTGGATAGTCGCCCTGCCAGTTGCATTGTTTTACATGAGGATGGTCGCCCACTCGCGATCAGGGCTATCTCCGTATGAAGTGGTCTTTGGCAGGCCACCGAATATGTGGGGGACGCCCATACCGAAGAAAATTACCGATGTTGACTGTAATATGCTGACAGATTACCTTGCCTCCTTGATGTCTGCACTCCAATCATGTCGTTCACAGGTTGCCGCAGCTTTCCCTGACAACACTGATGTAAAGCCGCATGATGTCCGTCCCGGCGATATGATTCTGATAAGGAACTTTGATAGGAAAAGTCCGCTGGAGCCCCGCTGGAAAGAGCCGAAGACCGTCCTTCTCACCACGAGGACCGCTGTAAAGATCGAAGGCAGAAAGGGGTGGATCCACACAAGTCATGTGAAGAAATGCAATGAACTAACGCCAAGAAAAGACTTGTCCACCCCTTCCAAAGACTGTATCGAACCTAGTGACTTTAAAGTTCCGAAACAAGAGACAACTCCCCAAGAGGAGTACAAATTTAAACTCCGATCTAGCAAGTCAGACAGTTTAATTGTTTAAGTCCTCCCCTAGGTGAATCGGTTAAATAGTTCCTGACATGTATCCCCTAGATCGAGATAGAGAGAGAGAGAAACAACTCAAGAAACACGCATACTGTAAATCACTACGTAGTCACTGTATAGTGACATTATCAATTATGTTTTTTCTAAGTCTTCTGATTATTGTTGCAAGTATACTGCTGTCTATATATCATCCTATTTCCAAGCGTGAACAATCTGCTTATAATGTCACTGCTGAACACTCTTTTAGTAAATTACCTCCTCATGAATTGTCTTACAGACTTGCGCTGCGCAACAACACATTCATTAGTATGTTACATCACTCCCATCAGACTAACAATGCTACAAACTGTTGGATATGTGGCCGACTCCCTCCCTATCAGAAATACAAGGGAGTTCTGCCCCTCTTTCCGTACCCGTTCACTCACAATGGTTCCTGTGGAGCCTGGTTTAGAATAATAAATTCCGTAGATCCTGATATTGCTGTTTTTAAAGGGGGCTGGGTTTGGGGAAACTTGAACTTAGTTCTGCTTAATACCTGTTATCCTGACAAGAAGGGACTCCCCATTAGAATAGGAACTGATCTAGAAAATGAAGTATATGGATTAGGTAATTATACAATTAACCTTATGATTCTCACTGTTGAATCCGAAACTGCACCAGTTCCCCCTGCTATGTCAGTACTACCAGTCACTGGTGAATTATGTGTCAGTAAGAAAGGTTCCGTACACTTAGGTCATAGTAAATGTAATACCGTAGTCGAATTCAGTGATCAAGGCAAATCTTCTTTCAAAGCTACCCGTCATTCCTACTTTGTTTGTGGTCATACCGCATACATACGCCTACCTCCAGATTGGGATGGTACCTGTTATATTGCATTCCTTCTGCCACCTGTTTTCCTAGCTCCTCCTGACTATCACAGAAATACAAATCTAGTAAAGAGCAGACTCCGAAGAGACCTCCCGATTGTCGACTATACTGAAACGGCATGGGAGCAATACACAGATTTCAATAAAGGTTTCTTTTTCTTCATAGGCCCCGTCCAAAATAGTAAACTAATTCGCAGATTAACTAGAACACTTGAAGCAGTAGTGAATGAAACTGCCTCCGCCCTAGGTAACTTAACAGAGGAGCAGTCCGCTATGCGGATTGTTGTTCTTCAGAATCGTCTTGTTATTGACGTCATCTTGGCAGACAGAGGCGGAGCTTGTAAGGTCATCGGGTCAAGTTGCTGCATTTTTATTCCAGAAAACGCGCCAACAGTATATCAAGCTATCACACGTCTTCATAAAATTGCAAATCTGATACATCAGAATCCAGGCACCTGGACTTGGTCCGGTTGGTTCTGGACAACGTTAACCGCTTGGGGATGGAAGCTCCTATCCTTCCTGGGCATTGCCCTTGCCATAGTATTCAGTTGCTGCCTGTGCCTACAGTGTGGGCCAGCGATTTGTGGCCTGTGCGTCACTTCATGTATCGAACATTCCAGTTTTCACTTAAAACGCGAGAAGAAGAAAGAAGAGCAAATGATGTTACAAGAACAGACCGATCGGTTTATGAGAATCGATATATCATGAAGGGTCCGTAGGGAACAAGGAGGGAATGAGGAAATATAAATTTTATGGTCAAGTAATGTTCCCTAGCGTGTACCCCACCGTTTCCGTGTACCAGCTTAAAGTACATGTAACTTCCTTCCTGTGCCAGCTATGAAGACGCAAATACATTTGCGTCCACCGTTAACATGTCCTCTTTCAGATCCACCATGAATGGATTGATAATTCAGTTCCTAAGTATGCCTTGCCAACGTCTTTTGTGGTGTACTTTACACGTTTTCCAGCTCTGGCAAAGTAGGCCCCGAATTCTGCCACCGAGCCTTTTCTTGTTTTCTGACTCCGAAAGCCTCAGCCCAGGCAGTCTGTGTATCTGTGAACTCTGCCTTACTTCCTGTGCGGCCCATGGCGCTTGGCTCAGCCTGCTGCCTGCCAAGACTATATTCAACCTTCGAAGTTATCTGTTCCGCTCCTCGAAAATGCATTCCTGCCTACTAGTTTAAGTAAACATTCTCCCAGCTGCAGGGCGAAGGGCCCGGCCTCGCTGTCTCTATGCAAGTAATTCATAGCCTCTGTTTTCATGGAAGGCCCATGCCCCCCGCATCTCATGCAGACACTCAGGCGCTTATACACGCACACACAGTCAGTATAGAGTAACTTCTGCCCCAGAGACCTTTTCCTCTAGATAGTATGGTTCCCAAACATCAGATATCAGATATGATAGAAGTACGAGTTGATCTGACATGCCAGACTTCTGTCTCTTTTCGCCAGTGTAAATGTCAAATCCCCCGCACCCGTCTGTTTCACGTCAATCATACGTCATGCAGCTGCGCACGCATCCATGCCTTTGATTTCTGCTGACATTACAAGATTCTGCTTTGTTGCCACCTACTTGTGACGTTTTCTAGCACACACCTCTGTATCCACGCCCAGTTCACGCCTCCACTTACGTATTGCAACACGTGGACACTGTTATCATGCTGTTATCTCGTTTCTCTCAGCTGTTACGCCTCTTGCATTGGTGTCTATAATGTAAATCGAGTATATAAGCTATGTATTGTCAATAAAATATTGCTCTATCCCTTCCTGAACCCCTGTGGTTGCAGGAACATGATATCCAGTTCTAGAACGATTCCTTTTTAAGGAATAAAACCCCTAAGAACTCTAAACACCACGGACTCTGTTTCTTTCTTTCCGATTGAGTTATTATTGATTAAGTACTTACCTGTATAGAAATTAAGATGGTAAATTAAATATTTACGACACTTGCATGCGCTGAGTACACAGTACCGTATATCTGCCCTCTCCAGCGCCTGCGCAGTCTGTCTAGTTCTACCTGTGTCATGTCCGTTTCCTGTAATAGGGCAATGCTTACCGAATGTCTCTGGAGACAGGCAAATATTAAGTAGTGCCGTGTGGGTGTGTGCATGCCGAGTATGTTCCATGTTAGTATGTTAGCTCATGCCATTGCTAGTGTATTAAGTCGTTCGGGGTAGCAGGAGTAGATCTTGCATTGGTGAGTGTGTGTCGTGGGTAAGCAGCTGTGTACCGGTCTGTTGTAACAAAAACATTGAGTCAACTTCGAACATCATAACAACTGGGGCAACATCTGCGGAGATGTTCGTTTAAACGTCTTTAACAAATTATAATAATATAATATCCCAGTATGATGCCTGGTGGGGTCGTGTGCACAAACGGAGCTCTACAGTGAGATTTCCCTCCTCTTCATGGTCAGGAAATGTGCCATCCGGTTAATCATCTAGGCCAGTGTGCGCGTTCACCGTGAAGCATGGTCGAGTTTCGCCACGCATGTACCTATTCTCCGTAGCAATACGCGCAGTGTGGTCAGCCTTACACAAGTGGGTGCTTAGCTACCGTGTGATGTACCCTGTGTGGTTACTGACCGAACAGTGCGCCTCATGTCTACATCCCTCATTAGGATACATAAACAAACATCATAAAAAAGTCTCTACTTGCGTGGGCTGCCTCTGGTTTAGATAAATGCGACAATGTCCCATCATATGATGCCATCAGCCGTCTGTGGGGTCACCACTGGAAGGCTCATATCTTCAGACTGTTGGGTTGACGGAGACGACGAGCCATTAGCTGCCGCTGAGTCAGTGAAGCAGATGCTCCCTATTTTGTGTGGTTCCGAGAGTCGCAACCGGCTCCAGAACGTCCTGTCGCTCCATCCTGATCTTTTCGGGCTTGGCGCAGTTGTCCCCAGTTTTACGTTTCTTTGTGCCTTGCGTCTCCCTGGTCGTCGGACTTTTCTGTCAGCTAGTTTGTCCACATCTGTGCCCGGGGGCGCGCTCCTGTCCACAGTCCTGACTCCTCCAGCCAGTCCCACGCCTCCGCACAGGAGTCAAAGAAGCGGACCCCTCCTTTCATTACCTTTCTCAGTCTAGCAGGGAATAGTAGGGAGTAGGGCAATTCCCAATCTCTAAGCTGATGCTTCACTGCAGTGTAGCTGCTTCTGCGTCGTTGCACGAGTGCTGTGTAGTCTGGGAACAGCAGGACCTGACTATCACTCACTTTGAGGCTTGCTAATTTTTGGGTTTTGCCCATCCGGGTCTGGCTCCCGGCTGAGGCCTCTGTGCCAGCATGCAAAGTGCCCTCTCCACGGCAAACTGCGGTGATAATGTTCCCTGTGGTAGTATGTCCCGTAGCCAGCGTTCAACGTAGTGTTCCGGATTTCTTGCCTCTTCTCCCTCTGGGAGACCCACCACGCGAATATTGTTGTGGCGGGACTAAAGCCCTTCCACAACCTCAACTTTAACTTCCAGTGTATGCATCCGATCTATCAAGTCTTGTAGGGCAGCGGCTTGGCTCCGGGTTACAGGTTGAAGTTACTGAAGTGTCTTGCTATGGAGGGTGACTTTCTCAGCCAGTTTGCAGTGGTCTGCATGCAGCAGGGGAAAGTCCGAGGTGACCTTATCAATCCGTGTTTTTCAAGGGAGGTTTTGGTATGTTCTATCGCAGTACCGATCTTCACCGCCGCAAGCACTGAATCCATTTTGGCTGCCAGGGCCACGGCGGGCGGTTCTGCCTCTGCTTCCTCTCTCATTTGTGGGGGGTCTAAACTATCCGCATGCAGCGGTCCTTGCTGCATCTTGGCGCGCATAGGGCCCATCACTAGTTGCTGCTCAGATGGCATTCACATCTGGCCTAGAGTGTCAGTGGTCTCAGTGGGTGTCTGGCCACTAGGTGTGACCCTGGGCCATTCTGGTGTATTCACAGTTTAGAGGCACCAGAACTTCGTGTGTGGGTCCGTGCGCTGGAGGCTGCTCCACGTCATGGGATGTCTCGCCCTCAGGAGTGTCGCCTTCGTCACAGTGGCCCTGCGTCTGCGGGCCTCCTTTTGCGAAGACTATCTAGGTGCTGGGCCGAGTGATAGGTCGTAATGTCTCTTAGCAACGGGCCATCACCTCCACTGCTTATGTCTCTCCTCAGTGGCGGGCAGCTTGTGCCCTTACCTCCCTGGACCGCAGCGTGTGTACCGGGGACAAGCCAGACGAGTTCTACCGGCGCCTACACCTGCGGTCGTTCACTCTTGTGGCACACAGCAGCCGCTGCGTCAGCTCTTCTGCTCTCCTTGGACTGGTGCTACATGGGCCCCCGAGGTTCACTTCTGTGGCTTACAACTTGTAGGCCCTGTGGTGCTCCCACTCCCTCACTGTCACTCCCAGGTTGGGCCACCCCCAGCACCTCATCTCCGTTGCTCCACCAGGTATGGCGAACAACTATGAATTGCCCAAACCTCAATTATTTAGAATTAATTTCAAAAGAACCAAGTGTGAATCAATAACACCTGAGAAGGTAGTTTTATTTATACCCATTTTTCATATTCTTTGTTTTTTTGTGGGATCTCTTTTTAGAGACAGAGAAGAAACACTGTAACAATCATCACAATAACTACATAACTTGTACAAAATTCGAAAACAAGAAAAACAATCAATATAACAAATGGCAACACAGGACATAATATATTAACACATCAATTCATTAATGTTTGTAAATAAATTCCTATTGCATGACAACTAAAGCTCAGTGGAGGCAAGAGCAAGAACTGTATTATTCTTTTTAAGAACCACTTAATGAAACACTAGGCTCCTGCAGAATGCCGACACGTTTCAGGTTCGAATGACACGTATTCGAACCCTCATCAGGGCTTTATGAGTTGTCTGTGGGTGAAACATAAAACAAAAATGGACCTTTAGTGAAAACCTAATAGTGAACTAAGGGCCCGATGTAGGTAAAAGGGATTTTCCGATTTCAAAATACCGAGGCGGTCCGAATCGGTATTCTGAAATCGGAAAACGAGATGTAGGTAAAAAAATGCGAATGAATACCGATTCGGTCGGCATCGGTAATGAGAATCGGTACGTTCCGAATCGGCACAGACCGAATCGGGAATTACCGAATCGGCTAACAACGAATCGGAAATTACCGATTCGGCCAACACCGAATCGGATAGTCCTGATTCGGCTAACACCGAATCGGAAATAGCCGATTCTGTAAAATCCGATTCGGCAATCATAGAATCGTAGCCATGAAAACACACCCATGGCGAAAAAGCCCATAGGAATGCATTGAAGAAACTGAATCGGTGAAATCCGATTCGGATAATACCGAATCGGATTTTACCGATTCGGTAATATCCGATTCGGTAAAAGCCGATTCGGCAAAAGCCGATTCAGCCAATGAGGTGGCTCCCCCTCCCCCACCCAAACTGGGAGTGGCAACCCTGGCAGGTGCAGCTAATTAAGAAGTTTCTGGAGAGCCTGCCTGAGCTCAACACTCACAGTTAGCAGCAGTGGGAGTAGGAGGTTGTGAACTGTAGTGAAGAACATGGCAGACCAGAGCGAGAGCCAGAAGTCCTCCCAGAAGAGGAAGCCGAAGTTCAGCACCACCGAGCTTCAGGTGTTGGTCGAGGAGGTGGTGAGGGTGCACCGCCAGCTGTTTGGAAAGCTGTCCCTCAATGTGCCAGACAGCACCAAGAGGAGGATCTGGGCCGAAATCGCCCAGAAGGTGAATGCTGTGGGTGTCACCCCCAGGTCCGTGGATGAACTCAAGAAGAGATTCTACGACATCCGCAGCCTCACAAAAAGGAAGATGGCAGAGATCCAGAGGCAGGCTGGAGTCACTGGAGGAGGCAGGAACCCGGCGCCACCCCTCACCGAGCTGGAGGAACTGGTCTCCAGCACCATTGAGAGGGAGAGTGTTAGTGGAATTGGGACCCTGGACAGCTCTGCGAGAGCTACAGCTACAGGTAAGAAGCATGCGCATCATGACACACCCTACCAGACACCTCCCCATTAGACACAATGCATAGGCAAACCCCAGCACAGTACTGTCACCAACATACAAGAGACAAGCATCATGGTACATGTAGTCAGCAGAAGTTAGCAAAATATGGCAGTGCAGAATCACAAGACAGGAAACAGTGTGACACAGTGTAAGGAGATGCAAGGACATGTGGAATGATTTAATTGTACTGACTGTAATACATCGGCACTCAGTTTACAAATGCTTCTTTGTACCTAGGGGCACCATCAGGCAGAACAACATTGTCATCAGAGGCAGCAGCACCATCTGACACTGCACTCGCAGGGCTGAGCACCAGCCAGGCTGCCCAGGAGGAGGAGGAGGACGGAAACACCCTAGGGCTTGGTATGGAGGGAGACCTGGTGATAGACTTCGAAGCACTGCACTCCCCACAAATGCCCAGCACACCCCCCTTGCAGTTCTCCCCAGAGAACTCCCCTACAAGGGACACCATTCCACCTACACCAGCTCCTGCCACAACCATGGCTTTGCCACCAGTACTACCTGTCCTGGGAGCAGGGGCTCAGGGACCGGCCAGCACCACACCCCCACCAGTGGCACCCCAGCCCACTCAGCAGGCCGCCAGCAGCAGTGCCCGGCGCCGTGCCATCACCACCACTGCTGCACCAGCACGGGAGGGCAGTGTATTCCTGGGCCTCGAGGGAAAGATGGTGAAGATACAGAGGCAGCAGGCAAAATCCATGATGGCCTGCCAACGCCAGCTCCTGCAGCACAACCTGCAGATGGGAGAAATGGTAAAGGGATTTCAGGCCTTCGTGGAATCAAACAAGGAGGTGGCAGCAGGGTTAGGCAGGCTAACCACTGCCATAACCCAGTTGTGTAGCAGAATGGAGGAGCAGGAGCTGGTGCGCAGGCGGGATGCCCGGGTACAGAACCGCTGCATGAGTCGCCTTGCTGCGGCGACGGCACAACTGTGCCAGCGCAGCGCAAACATGGAATCTAGCCTGAGTCAGAATACGGCAGAGCTCACAAGGGGGATGGCCCGGATCACCACTGCTATGGAGGCCATGATCATCTCGAACACAGCCTCAAATCCTGCCCTGGACCTGGGTGATGCTGGGGACAGCAGCAGCCGCAGCAGCCCGGCCAGCGCTGCGTCTGAGCCACGTAGGAGCACCAGGCGCTCTGCAGATGCTGCTGGTCATTCAGAGGGGGCTGAGGGACACCCCAGTGGGTCTGGCAAGCGGGCAAAGAAATAGCCTTGCAAGGGCGGGTGAGGCAACCTGAACCTTGGACTTTTGTTTTATTTTCCTTTACACCATTTTTTGTTGCACATCAGTGCAGTAACTGTGTTGCAACAGTATTAAAATTTGTTTTTTCCCAACCACAATTTAGCTGTCTTTGCATCTGTACTCACTCAGAAATAGTTCTCAGTAATCTCCTCACGTCTGTATCTGCCATCACTTGGCGTACACACCCCAGCTGGCTGTGTCAGTGGCACAGCTTCGTCGTCGTCGTGGTCCTCGTAGTCAGACAACTCCACCTCAGTGCCCTTCTTCACCGCAAGGTTGTGTAACATTGCACATACAGCTATGATCTTGCAGCAGGTGATGGGGGTATACTGCCTTGCACCTCCACTCTTGTGCAGGCATCTGAATCTACTTTTCCAGATGCCAAAGGTCCGTTCGACAACATTCCTTGTGCGTATGTGGGCCCGGTTATACCTCCTTTGGCTGGGTGTGGAGGGGTTGAGGTAGGGGGTGAGTATGAATGAGCGGAGGGCATATGCACTGTCGCCTGGAAGAGAAAGGGGTTACATTACACACATGCATACATGTATTCCACCTAGCTACTATGTGTTATGGGGGTCTGATGATGTGTCTCACCTAGGAGGTATCCTTCACCAAATTCGCCAGCCATCAGCCGTGCGTAGATGCCGCTCTGTTGGAAAATATAGGAGTCATGGGTACTCCCTGGAAATTTTGCTACCAGGTCTGTGATGGTGCACTTTGCATTGCAGATCACCTGCACGTTGATGGTGTGTGTAGACTTCCGATTGCGGTATATGTATTCGGTGTCCGCTGGTGGGCAAATCGGAATGTGCGTACCATCTATGCAACCAATGACTTGGGGAAATTGTGCCATCTGGTAGAAGTCAGCTTTAGTTTGTAGCAGTTCTGCGTGGGTTGCAGGGAAAGAGATGTATTGGTCCATCCTGTGTATCATGGCGTCAAGGAATGTGTGGAAGAACCTTGACAGGCAGCTCTGGCTCACCCTTCCTGCTGCTGCAACTCCACTTTGATAGCTGCCAGACGCTAGCAGGTGTAGGCTGCATAGCACCTGGATGTGCGCAGGGATGGCGTGTGCCCTTGGGGTGTGGTGGTCCAAGAATGGTTTGAGATCCCTGATGAGCTCAAGTATGGTGTCAGAGTCCAGCCTGTATCTCTGTAGTATCTCTGCCTCTGTGAGCATGAACAGGGTTATCCTCTGTCTGTAGACCTGTTCATTTCTTAGCCATTCCCTCTGTCCTTCCTGCTGTAGCCGTAGCCGCCTCGCAATGACATAAAAAGCTGCCATCCTGCAAGTTGCAATGCATTTTGGGACTGTTTATATGGGTTGGAGTTGGTTACCACCTGATTGGAATCCATGGTAAATACCGAGTGAATTCTACCGATTTTGAGCCGATTTCGGTGTTTCTGTGCCTCCCTACATCTCCCCATCTGTCGGAATCGGGGAATTTCCCGATCGGCGATTCATACGAATCGGTATGTTTTCCGATTCGGCTCATGTCCGATTCGGTCTATCTACCGATTCGGTACATGGACCGAATCGGTCCATGTACCGAATCGGTGTCACTACCGAATCGGTACATGGACCGATTCGGTAATTTTCCGATTCGGTGTCACTACCGATTCGGTACATGGACCGATTCGGTACTTTTCCGATTCGGTGTCACTACCGATTCGGTACATGGACCGAATCGGTGTTTGCATCCGATTCGGTGTTTTACCGATTCGTTACATATCCGATTTTCGGTATGTACGTATCGGATTCTTTCCCATTCGGTACTCATTCCGATTCGGATTTCACTCCGATTATTTATTTTTTTTGTTCCCTACATCTCGATGGCTGTTTACCGATCGGTAAGGGCCAAAAATCGGTATTTTCGGCCATTACCGATCGGTAACGGCCTACCTACATCGGGCCCTAAATGCCTCTAATCAGTAAAATTGTAAAATAATGTACCTGTAATTTCAGGCTCCTTAGGTTTTAGGTGGTGGACATGGGGGGCCGCACCTCTATGATTTGATTCTATAAAAAAATAGAGTGTGCACTATTTGAAAATACAGATATTATAATGTCATATTAAAAAGGCGGCATGGTATCAAAAAATGCCACCTACCTCAGTGAGCACCGTCTGGCGCCCCTTTGGAGAGAGGAGAATGCGGTCGCTGATCTTGTCCTATTTAAAAAGAGCAAAAAGCTAGTACTATGCAGGGATGCAGGCTTCATTACAAAATTAAGGAAATTTAAAGTGAACCGATACCTTCATCTTGGTAATGTTGGAAGTAGAATGGTCCAGTCTATTGGGGCAATTTGCGTGTTATTTACCGACCTAAAAAATCGGCGTAATTGTCTCTGCTGTTCCGTGTGTTGACAGACTCACAACAACTTTTAATGAGGGCGGACTGTAGCCTACCTGGGTTCGCGGCGTGTAGCTCAATGACCCAGGCGTTTGAATGGAGCTCTACAGATCGGCTCCGAGATGCAAGGCGCGCTCTGTGGGGAAGAAACGGGGCGGCATGAAATGCAAGCGCCGAAAATTCGTATAAGCAAAACGTGTGCGCGAACACACAGGGCTTGTTCTTACCGGCGGTGAAAAGATCGGTGTCCCCTGTGTGAGGCTTCAGCATGAATGCCTGACAACGCGCGGGGGCCATCTTGGTACTATTTGAATACCACACAGGTTAGCGGCATGGTGCATTCTGGGACGTGTAGTCCAGTGCCTCATGGGTAGAGGCGCCAAATGTTTCCTGGGGGGGACCAAATCGTGTACCCTCTGGCAGACATAAACTGAGGTTGGATTAAAAAAGGTTCAAATATGAAACAGGAATTTGAGGCAGGGATGTAAACAAAATATTTACAGAACCCTAAAGTCCGCATTAAGCATGTATGGACAAGACGGGTAGGGGGTCATTTCCTGATCAAGAGAGCTATTGTCGAAAAGCAATCAAATCCTCGACAGTTCAGACATACTATTCAGCCCTGTGAGTGTGCTGTTAAATTTAAGAATTAAGTAGGCTTCCTTTTGTAATAGCACCTTGTCGACATCTGCGGGGCGCTGTTGTGTACCAATTGTGAAAAGTACCGACCATTTGAATTCTAGTTCTGAATGGGATTTCTCTATGAAATGTTCGACCATAGGAGCCGTTAACACTTTCCTTTTTATTCGGGACCTATGCTGGCTTATGCGTTGATTGACTTGCTGGTTCGTTTTCCCAATGTAGATCTTTTGGCATGGGCACAGGACAACATATATGACGTTTTTGGTCTTGCAATTGGAGAAGCCAGAATGCTTCCACTTAGTTCCCTGATGGACAAATTCACTGCGTTCGATTGTGCTGGAACACGCCACGCAATTGCCGCATCTATGATGCCCATCAATTGTTTGCATGTTCCAGCAAGACAAGATGTCATGTTTCGATTTTGGCAAGGCTACATTGGCTCTGACAATTTGTTGTCCAATGCTTTTGTTCTTTCTGTAAGCGAAGATTGGATGGGGGAAGGGGCATTCCAGCCCATCTAGTAAGTGCCAATTCTTGAGGATCGTTTGTCTCATTTTGTGTGTATCGGGACCAAATGTGGTCACGCACACTAGTCGGTCCAGTTCTTTCTTATCTTTTGTTTGTAAGAGACATTCTCTTGGCGTGAACCGGGCACTTTTGTATGAATGTTTGAGTAATTTCTTTGGATAACCCCTATGCGTCATCTCTTCGCAAAATATTTTTGCATGATGTATTTTCAAATAGTGCACACTCTATTTTTTTATAGAATCAAATCATAGAGGTGCCGCCCCTCATGTCCACCACCTAAAACCTAAGGAGCCTGAAATTACAGGTACATTCTTTTACAATTTTACTGATTAGAGGCATTTAGTTCACTATTAGGTTTTCACTAAAGGTCCATTTTTGTTTTATGTTTCACCCACAGACAACTCATAAAGCCCTGATGAGGGTTCGAATACGTGTCATTCGAACCTGAAACGCGTCGGCATTCTGCAGGAGCCTAGTGTTTCATTAAGTGGTTCTTAAAAAGAATAATACAGTTCTTGCTCTTGCCTCCACTGAGCTTTAGTTGTCATGCAATAGGAATTTATTTACAAACATTAATGAATTGATGTGTTAATATATTGTGTCCTGTGTTGCCATTTGTTATATTGATTGTTTTTCTTGTTTTTGAATTTTGTACAAGTTATGTAGTTATTGTGATGATTGTTACAGTGTTTCTTCTCTGTCTCTAAAAAGAGATCCCACAAAAAAACAAAGAATATGAAAAATGGGTATAAATAAAACTACCTTCTCAGGTGTTATTGATTCACACTTGGTTCTTTTGAAATTAATTCTAAATAATTGAGGTTTGGGCAATTCATAGTTGTTCTTCATTAGTACGGTCCAGCCCCCCTCAGTCCCGCAACGGACCTGACTCCTTTGGTCGCCACCAGGTATGGCGGCATCAGATCTCCCGCATGAGGCTCCAGCGGTGCGCAATCACCGGGTTGCTCTTCGGTTGGAGGATCGCCCGCTGCAGTTGGCTTCCATGCAATCCGCCACCAGGGTCTGGGGCAATGCGTGCCACCAGGCGGCGAGGGCCAACGCACCCTAGCTCAGTTACCTGTTCCTGCTCCCAGCGAAGCGGGCCTGCACTCCACTCCGTACTGCGGCTCCGGTGGGGGGCCTAGGGTCAATGCAGTTTTGCTGGAGTCTGTTACTGCAGCCACTGATCTTTCAGGCGTATTCCAACTGTTGGGCAGTCCGCAACTCTCTCTCTGTGGGCCACAGCCCGCTGGTCTGAGTTGTTGTGGTGGTGGTGCCTCTGTGGCCATCTCTGTTGTGCACCGCTCACTAGGAGCTCCAGGGGCAGGGCGCTCCCAGCGCCGCTCCCCGGCTTGTCGTTGTCAGCCTCGTTGACTTTCCCGCTGCGGATCTGAACCACTCTGCGGGAATCGCCATCTTCCTCCCGGTAGCTGCCTGTCTCTTCCACCGGTAGGGTCGTAACAGAGATCTGTCTCGCTGGCCTCCTGTCGGGTTGGACTCCAAATGGAAAGCCTTTGCTACAGCTTCCCCTGGCTTGGTCTGCGACGTCAGCGAACTCCAGTATCTGCCACTCCTGATCAGCCGCGTGTGCACGCCCCCTCTGCTGCAAGTGCGCTGCTTATGAAACACTGGTTCCGGGGGGCCCAGCAGGTAGATGGCTGTCCTCTCACTCCGGCAGGCTGCTGTCCTGGTCAGAGGCCTCAGCAGCGGCGTGGGCAGCCACCGTCAGCCGTGCACTGTCTCCATGCGTACACTCAGTGTGTAGGTCGTGCTCTTCACCTCGGCTACAACTGTGGCCGCATTTAGTTAAATTGCACTTTTTGGTACTTTTCAGAGTCAGTGGCTCTTCGCCCCTCTGGTCCCTCGATTTTCCAGCACGGATGGCACGGTTTAAGGATGATTTTTCTGGATAATAATGGGATGTCCGTCGGAGAGTTAGGGAATCGCGTCCACCATGTTTGCTGGCTAGCCACGCCCCTCATCAATATACTGACTTGACTAAGAGATGCTATGTTGTCAGAGCTGATCCTCTTGAAAGATCCAAGGTTCATGAAATGGAGTACAGCCAGTATTTTGACATGGATAGGGATAGCCTCGGATCAGGCTGTAGGTAAATAAAGCTCCTGTTCCAGTCTACAACCATGACTTCAGTTGAGAAATTAGAATCTAGCAGTGATTGTTTTGATGGACATTCTAAAGATGTTGGTCCTTTGCTTATAAAAGCTCTTCGTCCCAAACCATTATTCCTTGAAATGACGGTCAAAGCAACAAATACATTCAACAAGATAGTGTAGGCAGGAAAAGTTTTTAATTTCTTTGTTGGTCAATCTGGATTTGATTGCTTGGTGTTAAAATCTGTTTCACCCACACAGAAGTGACAATCACTCCTTGCAGTACCGTGTGTGTTGCAAGTGTTGCAAACCTTGTTGTAACCCTTGTTATCCTAACAGGATTAGTTTGAAAGGGAAACAAATACGATGTGAACAAAATAAACTTGAAATAACATTACAGAAGATTTACTGAAATGTAGTTATTGGATTTAAAAAAAAATGTTGCTTTCTTTTTTATATATTGATATAGTTATTTGTGGCTCCATTATTTTCTATGGGAGTATGTTGTAGGACCAGTGGTTGGCTATGTGTGTCACTGGACTTACTCCAAGGGTGAGCTTGTGTACAATTACTATTGTTTTGGGTCCATTTTGGCTGTATTAACTTTAGAAGAGCAGTTTGTGATTAACAATCGGTTTACTCTTTTATGGATGGGTGGTTGTCCCTCCCTAAACCTCTCCATGCCCCTTCCTTAAATTCCTCCTTACTAGTACCTAATCCCCTTTCATATTTTAGTAAGTATTCCCCATTTTCCAGATACTCACACCTATCCCCCCCCCCATTTACTGCAAAAACATATGTGTACATATGGAACTGTGGCAGAGATCTGCACCCTTAGGTTAGTTAATAACATTTTATAGTACGTGAGCAGTACTAGAAAATGTACTACAAAGAGCAGTTTGTGAAAAAGTTCCAATTAGTTCAACTCCCCTAGATATCCACAAAGGAATTGCAAGGAACAATCTTCAGACTGAGAAGATGATGTGACAATTCCATATAAAAGCTGTTTCAATCAAAAGAGGCCTAGATGGTTTTCTTAGTTTTTACATACTTAATGGAGCTTGTCGCAGTCACAACTACAACTGGCTTCTCGTGCACCTCTGCGTATACTAGGAACAATCCTACCTGATTGTAATTGTGTTACTTACTCATTCCCAGAAGGCCGGAGCAGTTCTGGGATAAGAATAACTGGTAAACCTCTGGAACTCCCTTGAGGCCTCCAGGGCTTGTACTCAGTGTCCCTCTGAAGGGGCGAACATTGGACATCTCTGCTTCCTATGGTTGACACTGTCCCTGCAGGGCCCTTAGGGAGACTTCCCGTGCTTCAAGGAGGGACTGTGCCTAGTTGCTGCAGTCCCAAATCTGCTGTCCTTCCAGTTGTCGTCTGCCTTCCAGGTGATTGGTTCATATAAGAGCACTGGCAGGACGGGGATTCATCTCACCCCTCTCTGCTGGCCATCTGCCGGACTCCTTCTCGTGGGTTGCCTTTACTGCCTTTTAAGGATTCAGATTGCATTTCATAATGATATTTGACCACCTCAGTCACCCTCGGAGTCTGAGCTTGTCAGACATGGGTCTGGGCTCCGTCTTTGTGTCAGTACTAATGAAAACTATATTCAGCTACTGGCGAAATGTGCTCCATGGGTAACTGCGAATGTAGGACCTCACCCGGCCTTCTTGTTAACCACCAGCATTCATTCTCGTCTCGAAAAGTGCATTTGAATTAGCTGATCAGCTGTTCAAACTTTCTGATAGTTTCCTGTCTGTGCAGAATCGACCCTTTAGAAGACTGACACCACCAGATTTGCATTTTTCCTCTCTGAATATTACAGCTTTGTTTTAATAAATTCCTCCTGACGGGCGACATATTTGGGTGCTTAATCAATAAATAGTGTGCCGAGTGGCACTAAGTAGTCCAACTGAAGTGGCTAATCCAGAGCTGCTGTCAAGTCCTGTGGTTACAGCGATAGGTAGTCTCTCATCAGACATGCATGTGGCCTGCATACCCAAGTAACTCCTGACCATTCTCTCTGTCTTGAGGCTTGCAGAACATCATTTTAACTTGATGGATCTATTGTTGGCTACCAAATGAAAGGGCTAATAGCAACCCTGGTTGCTCCCCACGAATTATGCTATTTACACAAGCTCCATTTTGCATGTAATCTGATGTCTATTCCCATGGGGGAGGTCATAATTCACATTCTGCTTTAATGTGCCTGGATAATGCACCTCTCTCTCCCTGAGAATTATTTTTAGGCTCCCTTGTTTCTTTTGGTGCATACAAAATGAGGAGGAAACCTTCAGGGCTCTGTTTAATTTGAAAGCTGCATCCACTGGGTCTGATTAATTCAAGCAAAAGCCTGCTAGCCTTGCCGAGGGGCCTTCGGTGCGCATAATGCAGTAAAATATGGGCTCACAACTGGTTATGAGCAAGTGCGTCCCTTATTTGTTCTGGAAGGAGACTGATTTTGAACACCATTTCCTTATCTTTCGCTAATTTCTTCTCACTAATTATTTCTTTACTTTTGAATGGGCAGCGAAAGCTGCTTGGGTTGGTGTTGCCAGAGTCAAGGCTGAGCCTTCCCTCGAACATACTTCTCTTGGGACCATGTCCACACCCTACGCCCCCTCCCCTCCCCGTCCCACCTCATTCCTTCACCATCTGTCAGTCTAAATGTCTAAATCAATTGAATGTTATTGGCATGACAAATTATAAAAATGGGTGTCAATTGCCAAAGATAAAGCATGGCGCATAAGCACTAGAAAAAATAACGTGGGACGATGCACAGTTTCTTTTTTTTATCTCAAGTTTCGTGTATGCATACAACTGGTTAGACCTGCTTGAGAATATGTTTCACGACTGCCTTTATGTCAAGGCATATTTCGAACATGTCGGTCTACACGCAGGTAAAACGATGCACATTATTTTGCATTCGCTTCTATCTGGGAACCTTTCCTTCACAGACAGCTTCAGAAAATATGTATCTCTGACATGTCTGTGCCTTAGTCCAAGGGATAATGCAGGTCCCTGCGGCGCAGAGGACAGAGAGGAAACCCTTTACAAGAGCCTCAATCCTTCAAGGCCCCCATCAGGCCAGAGAGACTCAGTGCCCCCATTAATTCTGTCTGTGTGGGGAGGGGGGTGGGCATCAATTTGCTTTGCATCACTGCCTTATTCACTGCATAAGCAAAAACCTCTTAGTTTCCATTTACACTCTGTCTCCTTCGGTGGCTCAATCTCGTCTCTTTGGATTTTGACTTTCGTCTGTGCCCTCCTGTGAGTCCATACATCTCCAGATGGGCCTCTGCTGTTACACACATGCAACATGAGTATTTTGTTTAAAATAAATGTGCAGGGCACTTACGGTTTTGCCCCAATCGCCATTGTTGAAAGGGCCTTGCACTGTTATATCACCATTACTGTGTATCATTATTATACAGTTTCATTAATGTTTTTTTCTTCAAATTGTATTTAAAGTGTGTAAGCAGTATCAGAGGATACAACTAGAAATCTGTGTCTGCCTCTCCCTATACACATGCCACTGTTAGTTTGAAAAATTACAGCATCAATTGTTTTTTATTTGTCCAATTCTTTTCAAACAAAGAGGCAACCTACAGTAGCAGCCTGCCAGAGAAATGTTCAGCATGCAAAGGATTTTCCTGGAAACTGATGCCTGCTACAAAAGTGATGCAAAAGATTCAACCCTCACACAGGGTTTTGGAATTCACTAGCTTTGTTTTATTTAATGTGTCTTCAGTTTAACATTAAAGGTACTGTAATACATGGAACCTGATTTTTTATACCTGGTATTTATAGCATGGAATTCTTACCTGCACCACCTTTGCTCAAGCTTGTGGGACTTTACAGCAGGGTAGTTTGGGGCCATAAAGCCCCTCCAACCATTGTAAGTTGGAGGGCGTGGCTTGGCGCTCGGCAAGATGGCAGCGCTGCAGTGCTGCTCATGCCGTCCACCGTGTACTATCCTTAATTATCCTGCCTTACCTGGGACAGATGCCTAACTTTTGATAGAGGAGCGGATTGCAGACACAGGCTACCGCCGTTCGAGGTGTCGGCTGAAGTGGTGAGGGGCCGCGGCGCTGAGATAAAGGTACCGGACATTTTCTCGGCTCCGTGACCTTGTACAGCCGGGAACGGAGCGGAGTGCGGCTGAGACGCGGCCCATTGGCACAGACGACGTCAACTGTCTGTACCCATAGATGTGGAGTTAGTGGCAGGGATTGTGCCCGGTGAGAGGACTCCAGTTCCAGAGCACGGAGATAGGCCGCTCGAGTTTCGCGACACCGAGGTGAGCGGTCTGACACTGGGCGGCAGAAACATGCTAGCGGCCGGGTCCCGCGCTAGGCCACGGAGAAGGCCGTGAACTCACTCTTCCGATTCCTTGTATGGACTATTGGATGCACGGTAGAGACTGTGGCTGCTGTGAATATTTGCCCCGGAGGCATGCTCTCCTCCCTTGTAGATTGCAGGGTGGTGACACTTGCGTGGTCCCTGGGGCGGTCCACGAGTTTCGCGCAACCAGACGGGGCTCCTGAGAGCTGGGCATCGTCACCACACCGGAGGCCGGCCCCGAAGAGTGCACCAGGCCTCGGATAGGCCGCAGCCCTCGTGGTTGGGCCACCGGACCTGCCAGGGGGACAGCGGCGTAGAAAACCACCAGCCATCATTGCGATATATCGCCTGCCCAGATCGCGGCACGTGGGTGGACACGGAGATGTGATTTCCCTGCGGGGAGAATCTGGAGACTCCTGCGAACTGTGGCCTCCATTGCTGTTCCCACTGCCTGAGGAGGTCGCTGGCTCATGGGGAGCCTGTGATTTATACTGGTCCCTCGTGGAACCTAGCAGAGACAGAGGGAGAGGCGGTGAGGTGGTGCTGCATGACAGTAGAAAGCACCTAACACAACATTTCTCCACGTGCCAAAAGGTGAGGTGGATCGCCATTGACATTTGCTCAGTTTGTGAAGGGGCGCCTCCTCGTGATAGCGTGCAGGGAGGGGAAGTGGTGCGAAAAGTGTGTGGTTGAAGGGACCATACCAGAAAACCGATAGAGGGGTGCCACAGGAAGCAAGGCTGGAAAAGTGGTGGCTGCACGACTGGGCTTGGTGAGCTGCCGGCTGGTGGGTGCAACATGGGCAAACCGGACGAGGCCCAACCGAAGCTAACATTTGAACTCCGTAAGAGTGGCAAACCGCCTCAGGCTGAGACATCCGACCCTGACAGGGAGACTGCGACACAGAGTGCGCCCAATCTGGAGAAAGCGCTGGCAGCCATCCAAAATAGCCTACAGGCGATAGATGAAAAGATCGAAGCCCTAAACGGCCGTATGGATCAGTTTTCAGCCAAACTCGATAAACAAGCTGCGCGCATTGGAGAGGCGGAACAGAGGATCTCCAACACAGAGGACGGACTCCAACAGGTTGCGGAGAAAACATTGGACATCACCAAGCTGCTGGCGGTCATTGAAGCAAAGAACGAAGACATGGAAGCGCGCTCGAGAAGCAATAATATTCGTGTGCTGGGGCTGCTGGAGTCCACAAATGTGGGCCAGCTGGAAGACTACATCGAGACCATGCTGCGAGAGGTGTGTGGAGCGGATGAGCTATCCCCTATGTCTGCGGTTGAGAGGGTCCACAGGTCTTTGGCGGCTCGTCCACCTCCGGGTACCCAGCGGAGGCCCATCATTGTTCGCCTGCTCAACTACAGAGATAGAAACACCGTTCTGCGTATTACAAGACAAAAGGGCAAAGTATTATAACAGAACACTCCACTATCATTCTTCCCGGATTTTACCGCACAAGTACAGGTGGCGAGGAAAGAATTCAAGAACGTGAAGAAGCTGCTACGGCAGGAAAACATCCCATACACCATGCTGTACCCCGCTAGACTGCGTATTGGCGAGTTCGACGGAGGGAAAATCTTCACGGCACCGAAACATGCGATGGCATATGCTAAGTCCCTGCAGAAAAGGCGCAAATCTCCTGGCTCCACGTCAGACGTCGAAGACTGAGTATAGGTATGCTTGAGTTGTATATCCTTGTTTTATTTTTGCCTGCATAGTGTAATGTTTTTCAATACTGCCTGAGATCTTGAGGGTGGTGCGGGAGACGGGTGGTTGCCCAAATAGTTAATTGGCCATTGCATGCGAAAGGGGTGATTGGTTATATCAATGTGATACACCTGCACTATATCCGGGAGACGGGAGGGATTATTGGAGACTACAAGTTTAAATGAGTTGAATAGCAATCTGATTGCTCCAGAGATGCCACTTACCCTACTAGTAGCAGTTGGCCCTGGGGTTGGGGCAAGACGTAACGAGTGCGGTGGCCCACTTCCGCCTAGTGTTGGGAGTGCCCCAAAAAGTATCATGGTTGTTTTTGTGTATGTTGGGACAGGGGGGGAGGGTGACTTATGTCTTTGGCGGATTGGGTTGCCAAAGTGGGTGAGGGGTTGGGGACCTGAGTCTACTATCTGCTTAAAGGTTGTGCTGTGGACTTATGCACACACTATGACACACTATTTCCCAATGTGAGAAGATTCTGGCTCGAGATTGCCCAGAGGGTTGACTGATGGTGGGTGAGCGGTACAGTTGCATCACGTGGAATGTGCGCAGACTGAATACACCTAAAAAAACCAGGCAGGTACTCGCGCACTTGGATAGGCATGGCGTGCACATCGCCTTATTACAGGAAACCCATCTGACTAAGCTCACTGAGAGCGCTATAGCACGGCGATGGGCTACCTTCCGTCTGGCTTCCTCATACTCTAATTATGCCCGAGGTGTCTTAATCCTTGCAAAGAAGGGAACCCCATTTCAGCCACTAGACACCAGGGTAGACGGAGAGGGCCGATGGGCAGTGGTGCGGGGTAAGTTGAGGAGGGTGTTGGTGACTATAGCTAATGTCTACAGTCCGGTGGTTGATGAGCCAGCATCTTTCCTGTCTCTATTTCAGGTGTTGCGTACATGGCCGTAAACGGCATTGCTGCTGGGGGGCGATTTGAACACCTATCTAGATCCACAAATGGACAAGTCTGCTTCGACTAGTAATCGTATGATTAAAGTTGCCCAATGTGTGCATGATTTCATGGAGGAGATGGGGTTATCAGACACGTGGCGCCTACGACATGCTGGGGTTAGGGAGGGCACGCATATCACGCCAGCTCATAATACATGGTCACGACTGGACTATTGGTTGCTAGATAGTGTAGCTAATGGCTGGGTTACTGAAGTCAGCGCTCTCCCAAGGACGCTCTCGGACCACATTCCACTTATGCTGCAGATATTGGTACTACATAACATTCGCCGTCCATTCACCTGGCGGGTTCGCGCAGATTCTCTGCTAGACCCTGTGTATGAGGACACAATTAAGAAAGCTATAGTACAATATTTTTACCTGAATGTAGGCTCGGTCGACAGTGCGGCCACCTTGTGGGAGGCTTTCAAGGTCACAATAAGGGGAGTATGCATAGGTACATCGGCAGGTATACTGCGGAACCTTAGGGGGCAATTACGGCGTACTGAGGATAAATTGCGAGAATTGGAGACCTCTTATGACACAATGCCTACGCCTGAGACACTGACACTCCTTAGAGAATATAATTAACTAGCTGACTCTGAGATGAAGTATATGTCCAAGAGGTTTGTGGCAAGAGCATATGGGGAAGGTGGCAGGCCCTGTCGAGTGCTGGCAAACCGGCTTCATGAACGGGCAGATGCCCCCCAGATAGAGCACATTGTAGATGACATGGGGGATGAACACTTTGACCCTGAGGACATCCTCGGTTAATTTTGTATCTTTTATGAGACGCTGTACGCCTCTAGGGGCGACCTGTCCGAATCCACCTTAAATGACTATTTATCGGATACAGCGTGCGCTTGGTTGTCTGATGTGCATAGAAAATTTCTAAGCTTGCCTATTGACGAGACAGACGTCAGGGATGCTATTCTCTCACTGCCTAACAGCCTAACAAAAAAGGAACCTGGACCAGATGGGCTGACAGCAGAATTTTGCAAGCAATATGTCGATCTGCTTACACCTTACATCCTAGCAATGTATGCAGAGGTGCATGAGGTTGGCCATCTCCCACCATCGTTGAGACAGGCACTCATTATCACCCTGATGAAGAAACATAAAGACCCGTCTTGGTGTGAATCGTACTGCCCCTTATCCTTGATTAATATTGACGCCAAAGTTCTCGCGAAAATATTGGCCAACAAACTACATCCTCTAATGCCCCTATTGGTTTTACCAGACCAGTCTGGTTTCATCCCGGACCGATCCACATCCTGGAACCTCAGAATGATTTTTGCCATGTTTCACGTGTTGAACCCTGAGCTGCCTGCTGTGGCCGTGCTCCTGTAGTGTAGTTCCTATTTTCCCAATAGGCCCTGCGCATTGGAATGACATAAACAGTAGTATAGACGTAGAAGTGCGGATCTTCCAGGTCTCCACTGACTATGCTAAACTTAATTGGGTTTGTTACCAACTAGCTCAGAGGTCACTGGAAACTTTCTTGACTGAATAGGAAGTGATCAGCTTCCCTGGTACAGACAAGAAGGGATTCAGTTTTCCAACAACCGCATAAACATGACAACTTTGCTCCTTAGAATAAGAGTCAATCTCTAGAGTTGTGTGAAACAATAGACAGTTATTTTACTCAGTCAGTTTTGTGCAGATTACTTTCACCAAAGTGCAGAGAATAGAGAGATGGGCATTTTCAATAAAAAGGTATTATTTATTGAACAGTCTTTCTTCTCGTACAAGAGAAATGAATTGCCTCAATTGCAAGACTAGTTATTATAAAAAGTGCGTACAGTAAAATGAGGATTGCGAAATAATACTGTAAAAGCATTGATATGGTTTCTTAGCCATACAATGGTTTAAAAAGAATAAAATATATATACATTCATATATACATTAGGCTAACGTACTCAACTGGTGCTTCTAACTACGCCTGCCCCAGTGTACCTGACCTAAGCCTAATACTTGGGAGGGGAGTAAGTAAGTAGCTTTAGTTAAGTAGGTTTTGCCAAGGTTTGCTTCGAGAATTCTCTTTAAGGGTTTAGTCAACACCATACCTCTGAAATAGAATGTTGGAGGTCTTGTATCTCCTTCCAGGACTCGATATCCCAGTCACTCGCTAGAGTAGGCTGGAAACGCCGGAGCTGGATTTTCTCGGCAAGAGAAAAGACAGCGTCTCTCTCAGCGCGTCGAGGAGGAGGAGGGGCAGCGTCCGTGGGCAGCTTGCACCTGCTGGGCTCTTCAGGGGACAGCTGTTCTGCTCCTATGTGCACCACACCATCGCTATCATCGATGTCGTTGAGACAGCAGTAGCATCAGTAAGATCAGCAGCCTTTGCTTAAGGCAACGTTGGTAATATTTATACCTGAAAGGTGCCTTGTTTGACGTAAGTTTTTGGACATAAGACGTCAATAAAGATGTCACTAGGAAGTGATCGTCTCTCAGTGCTCATTAGAGTTCTATTACTAATCAAAACATAGCAAGCGGGGACTTCCCAGGTTGCTGAGTTTTTATCTTGTTGAAGAACTCTGAGTGTAATCTAGGAATCTTAGATAGTCTTTTATGAGACACTGTACGCCTCTAGGGGCGACCTGTCCGAATCCACCTTAAATGACTATTTATCGGATACAGCGTGCGCTTGGTTGTCTGATGTGCATAGAAAATTTCTAAGCTTGCCCATTGACGAGACAGACGTCAGGGATGCTATTTTCTCACTGCCTAACAGCCTAACAATAAAGGAACCTGGACCAGATGGGCTGACAGCAGAATTTTACAAGCAATATGTTGATCTGCTTACACCTTACATCATAGCAATGTATGCAGAGGTGCATGAGGTTGGCCATCTCCCACCATCGTTGAGACAGGCACTCATTATCACCCTGATGAAGAAACATAAAGAGCCGTCTTGGTGTGAATCGTACCGCCCCTTATCCTTGATTAATATTGACACCAAAGTTCTCGCGAAAATATTGGCCAACAAACTACATCCTCTAATGCCCCTATTGGTTTTACCAGACCAGTCTGGTTTCATCCCGGACCGATCCACATCCTGGAACCTCAGAACGATTTTTGCCATGTTTCACGTGTTGAACCCTGAGCTGCCTGCTGTGGCCGTGCTCCTGTAGTGTAGTTCCTATTTTCCCAATAGGCCCTGCGCATTGGAATAACATAAACAGTAGTATAGACATAGAAGTGCGGATCTTCCAGGTCTCCACTGACGATGCTAAACTTAATTGGGTTTGTTACCAACTAGCTCAGAGGTCACTGGAAACTTTCTTGACTGAATAGGAAGTGATCAGCTTCCCTGGTACAGACAAGAAGGGATTCAGTTTTCCAACAACCGCATAAACATGACAACTTTGCTCCTTAGAATAAGAGTCGATCTCTAGAGTCGTGTGAAACAATAGACAGTTATTTTACTCAGTCAGTTTTGTGCAGATTACTTTCACCAAACTGCAGAGAATAGAGAGACAGGCGTTTTCAATAAAAAGGTATTATTTATTGAACAGTCTTTCTTCTCGTACAAGAGAAATGAATTGCCACAATTGCAAGACTAGTTATTATAAAAAGTGCGTACAGTAAAATGAGGATTGCGAAATAATACTGTAAAAGCATTGATATGGTTTCTTAGCCATACAATGGTTTAAAAAGAATAAAACATATATACATTCATATATACATTAGGCTAACGTACTCAACTGGTGCTTCTAACTACGCCTACCCCGGTGTACCTGGCCTAAGCCTAATACTTGGGAGGGGAGTAAGTAAGTAGCTTTAGTTAAGTTGGTTTTGCCAAGGTTTGCTTCGAGAATTCTCTTTAAGGGTTTAGTCAACACCATACCTCTGAAATAGAATGTTGGAGGTCTTGTCTCTCCTTCCAGGACTCGATATCCCAGTCACTCGCAAGAGTAGGCTGGAAACGCCGGAGCTGGATTTTATCGGCAAGAGAAAAGACAGCGTCTCTCTCAGCGCGTCGAGGAGGAGGAGGGGCAGCGTCCGTGGGCAGCTTGCACCTGCTGGGCACTTCAGGGGACAGCCGTTCTGCTCCTATGTGCACCACACCATCGCTATCATCGATGTCGTTGAGACAGCAGTAGCATCAGCAGCCTTTGCTTAAGGCAACGTTGGTAATATTTATACCTGAAAGGTGCCTCGTTTGACGTAAGTTTTTGGACATAAGACGTCAATAAAGATGTCACTAGGAAGTGATCGTCTCTCAGTGCTCATTAGAGTTCTATTACTAATCAAAACATAGCAAGCGGGGACTTCCCAGGTTGCTGAGTTTTTATCTTGTTGAAGAACTCTGAGTGTAATCTAGGAATCTTAGATAGTCTTTTATGAGACACTGTATGCCTCTAGGGGCGACCTGTCCGAATCCACCTTAAATGACTATTTATCGGATACAGCGTGCGCTTGGTTGTCTGATGTGCATAGAAAATTTCTAAGCTTGCCCATTGACGAGACAGACGCCAGGGATGCTATTCTCTCACTGCCTAACAGCCTAACAAAAAAGGAACCTGGACCAGATGGGCTGACAGCAGAATTTTACAAGCAATATGTCGATCTGCTTACACCTTACATCATAGCAATGTATGCAGAGGTGCATGAGGTTGGCCATCTCCCACCATCGTTGAGACAGGCACTCATTATCACCCTGATGAAGAAACATAAAGAGCCGTCTTGGTGTGAATCGTACCACCCCTTATCCTTGATTAATATTGACGCCAAAGTTCTCGCGAAAATATTGGCCAACAAACTACATCCTCTAATGCCCCTATTGGTTTTACCAGACGAGTCTGGTTTCATCCCGGACCGATCCACATCCTGGAACCTCAGAACGATTTTTGCCATGTTTCACGTGTTGAACCCTGAGCTGCCTGCTGTGGCCGTGCTCCTGTAGTGTAGTTCCTATTTTCCCAATAGGCCCTGCGCATTGGAATAACATAAACAGTAGTATAGACATAGAAGTGTGGATCTTCCAGGTCTCCACTGACGATGCTAAACTTAATTGGGTTTGTTACCATTTAGCTCAGAGGTCACTGGAAACTTTCTTGACTGAATAGGAAGTGATCAGCTTCCCTGGTACAGACAAGAAGGGATTCAGTTTTCCAACAACCGCATAAACATGACAACTTTGCTCCTTAGAATAAGAGTCAATCTCTAGAGTCGTGTGAAACAATAGACAGTTATTTAACTCAGTCAGTTTTGTGCAGATTACTTTCACCAAAGTGCAGAGAATAGAGAGACGGGCGTTTTCAATAAAAAGGTATTATTTATTGAACAGTCTTTCTTCTCGTACAAGAGAAATGAATTGCCACAATTGCAGGACTAGTTATTATAAAAAGTACGTACAGTAAAATGAGGATTGCGAAATAATACTGTAAAAGCATTGATATGGTTTCTTAGCCATACAATGGTTTAAAAAGAATAAAACATATATACATTCATATATACATTAGGCTAACGTACTCAACTGGTGCTTCTAACTACGCCTACCCCGGTGTACCTTGCCTAAGCCTAATACTTGGGAGGGGAGTAAGTAAGTAGCTTTAGTTAAGTTGGTTTTGCCAAGGTTTGCTTCGAGAATTCTCTTTAAGGGTTTAGTCAACACCATACCTCTGAAATAGAATGTTGGAGGTCTTGTATCTCCTTCCAGGACTCGATATCCCAGTCACTCGCCGGAGCTGGATTTTCTCGGCAAGAGAAAAGACAGCGTCTCTCTCAGCGCGTCGAGGAGGAGGGGCAGCGTCCGTGGGCAGCTTGCACCTGCTGGGCTCTTCAGGGGACAGCTGTTCTGCTCCTATGTGCACCACACCATCGCTATCATCGATGTCGTTGAGACAGCAGTAGCATCAGTAAGATCAGCAGCCTTTGCTTAAGGCAACGTTGGTAATATTTATACCTGAAAGGTGCCTTGTTTGACGTAAGTTTTTGGACATAAGACGTCAATAAAGATGTCACTAGGAAGTGATCGTCTCTCAGTGCTCATTAGAGTTCTATTACTAATCAAAACATAGCAAGCGGGGACTTCCCAGGTTGCTGAGTTTTTATCTTGTTGAAGAACTCGGAGTGTAATCTAGGAATGTTAGATAGTGCCTTCTGCTGTGTCATTTGCACTAATGAGCTGCAGAGGAAGCTGCAGAGGAAGTGATTCTGAAATGTGGCTCTGATCGTGTGAGGCCAGAGACGAGTTGCTGAATATTGCTCTTGATCGTTTATGCCATTATAGGAGAACAAATGGATTATAGCTGTATAGGGGCATAAAGGTCACAGTATTGATCGGGGTCCTAGATTAGAACGCGACACTCCTGGATGCGGCCAAAGCGTTCGATTCAATCGAATGGAAATACATGCTTTCCATCTTGTGTAGGATGGGATTTCCCCCTGTATTTGTCCGCTGGGTACAAATTCTGTATACGGACACTTCGGCGCGAGTGAGAGTGTGTGGCCTCACCTCGGAACCGTTCACCATACAGCGAGGTACTAGACATGGGTGCCCCTTATCTCCTTTCCTTTTTGCCATTGTATTAGAACCCCTTGCCTGTAGAATACGCCAAACCCATAGGGCAGTGGCTCTGAATTTTAATAATAGGCCAGTGGGTATATCTGCATAAGCGGATGACATGGTTCTGTATATTCGAGAACCACAAATATATTTATCGCGGGTCATCCGTGAATATATCCGTTATGGGCTATACTCTGGATTAACCATTAATTGGGAGAAGTCTGTCATGGTCCCCCTCACACCTGCTACCAAGTCGCCTCAGATAGATTACCCATTACTGTGGTCAGAGGATCCTGTGAAATACCTGGGAATATGGATCAATCGGGATCCTATACGGAACTGGTACAACAGATTGATAGATGGGTAGGATTACCCTTGTCTCTAGCTGACCGTATAGCTGTAATCAAAATGGTAGTATTGCCTACATTTTTGTACTTGTTCACTAACATTCCTATCCACTTAAACAAGCCATTTTTTAAATCGGTGCAAACACAATTGCTTCGCTTGGTGTGGGGTGCGAAACCGCCAAGAATTAGCTGGGCTACACTCACATTACCTTTCGATAAAGGGGGGTTCTGTGCTCCAGATTTCTTGGTATACTACCTGAGCGGACTGGCCCAATACGCATTTTTTGGTTTCGGCAGCATGATTTTATTCCTCACGTGGCGGTCGAGGAGGGAGACGCCGGTGAGATCCCTTTACAAGGTATTCTTACACATAGTCTCAGACTGACACTCAAATCGGAGATAAACACAATTGACGCCACGGTCTCTGCATGGCAGACTCTAGTCAGAAGGACAAATAAACACCCGTTGTATGACCCAAACATGCCTCTTGCGGGGCATAGTGCTTTATCAGTTGCGCAAGAGCGTGGGGTGATTCGTGCACTCAAAGATGTGGGCATTTCGGGGATGGGTGATCTGTATTGGGATGGGACTTATCTTACTGGTGAGGATTTGCGCTATATATCTAACCCTACACCGTTGTTTACTTATACCTGCTACCGGTTGCGCAGAGCTGTCAGGGATTACTATCTGACATTCCCAGAGGAGCCGGTGATCTCCAAGTCGCTGCAATTGATTATTACGGCGGCCACAAAGAAACACCTACTCACTAAACTATACAAGGTGGTGCAGAAAGAATCTGTGCTCCCGGAAGACAGGAGTTTAGAAAGATGGAACAGGGTTTTAGATACGCAGGTCAAGATGGAAATGTCGATGCAGATTTGTGGAGTAACGGGGATGCTGTCAGCTAACAGTAATTTACGCATTATACATCTTAAATGTATACATCAAATGTATCACACGACTCTACAAAAGAGATACTAGCTGTTGCAGGCGCTGTGGGCAAGAAGGGGCAGACTTTGTACATTTAGCTTGGCAGTGCAGGGGTGTGCACACATACTGGACGGAGGTGCTGGAGATGGTCTACACAATGACTGGACAACTGCTGGACTGCACCCCACTGATATGCTTGTTAGGATACGTATTTGAGGTGCAGGGTGCAATAGGACGCTTTGTAAGAGTTGCTTTACTGCTGGCTAAGAGAATGGTGCTGTTCACGTGGGATAGAAAGCGATGCCCGACAGCTGCCAAATGGTTAACTAATATGGTGTATTGTCTAGAACAACTGTCCTTGTATGAAGAAGAACTTCCGATGAGCTCCCGTCCTAGAGACATTTGGGCCCCGTTACGGGAATACTTGCGGGCCCGCAGTGAGCAGGCTGAGGACGCTGTGAATGCTCACACGGACTGATGGGGGACAAAAGTTACATGCTGAGTGTATTAAAATTGCACGCAAGCTCCCAATAAGAAGGGGTAGACTGGGCCAGTCATTCATATCCCCTAACGGGAAAGGACTGATCATGCTGATGTGCATTTTTATCTGCAGAAAATAGACTCGGGGAGGGATGGGTGTTTCCTTTGCATTTCTTTGTTTGTTTTATTGGCCGTGACTTTGTGTGCTGAATGTGTTTTATAAGATATGTCATTGCTATGCCATTTTTGTTCTGAAATCAATAAAAAAAAAAATTAAAAACCATTGTAAGTTAATGCTCTGTCTAAAGCAATTACATCAGGCAGGAAATAAACAAAAGTAATAGAATGTTTGATTTAATATTTCGCTCCCTTGACTTTTGTTCACTGTGCAATAAATGGCAAGGTCCATCGATATGCAGTCCCAGCTCCAAAAGGGATTAGCGATGCCAGCATCACTCTAGAAAGAGACACAAGAAACACCAGAGACACGTTTTATTGAGAATCATCAGGTCTATTTAGCTTGGGCATAGCACTACGATCCACTGGGACCAAGTCATTGTCTTTCAATTTCCTGGGCAAATTTATTACTTATTTTCTCAGAAGCAAAACACAATGGGAGTAAAATTACTGATGAAAACTATACAAAAATAAAATATTTGGGACACTTCTATTTAAAACAGAAAACTGCACATAATCAATCAATCAATCATTTCATTTATAAAGCACGCTACATACCCGTGAGGGTCTCAAGGCGCTGGTGGGTGGGGGGGAGGATGGGGGGCTGCTACTGATCGAAAAGCCAGGTCTTGAGAAGTTTTCTGAAGGTCAGCAGGTCCTTGGTCTGTCGTAGGCTGGTAGGGAGAGTGTTCCAGGTCTTGGCGGCGAGGTAGGAGGAGGATCTGCTGCCGGCGGTGGTTTTCCTGATGCGTGGAACTGTGGCCAGGGCTAGGTTGGCAGAGCGGAGGCTGTGGGTGGGGGTGTAGAAGCTGAGTCGGTTGTTGAGGTATGCTGGTCCGGCGTTGTGTGGGGCTTTGTGTGCCTGGATGAGGAGTTAGAAGGTGATCCTGTTGTTGATGGGGAGGCAATGCAGGCCTCTCAGGTGGGGTGTGATGTGGCTGTGTCGGGGGACGTCGAGGATCAGTCGTGCCGAGGCGTTCTGGATGCGTTGCTGCCGTCTCAGGAGCTTGGTTGTTGTTCCTGCGTGGAGGGCATTCCCTTAGTCCAGTCTGCTGTTGATGAGGGCCTGGGTGACGGATTTCCTTGTGTCGGAGGGGATCCATTTGAAGATCCTGCAGAGCATTCGGAGGGTGTTGAAGAAGGAAGCGGAGATGGCGTTGACCTGCTTCATCATGGAGAGGGCGGAGTCGAGGATGACCCTGATGGAGCGGGTTAATGAACAATATTTTGTTCAGGCTTGTGAAGTCAGACTTCCATAATGTTTTAATAAAACTAATATGTTTGCTGAATGTTATTAAATCAACCAAGAATAAACTGTGCAACATGAACATATGGATTAACATTATGCTTATTTGTGCAAAATGTAAAAGAAATAATACAATAATTGTTGTCTATTGTCTTTGTCATATACTAACTGCTGCTGTCAAAAATAATAGCATGTGCTTTTTAAATGTGCTTTTGTCTTGTCTTTTCTGTGACAAATGCAGTTCCAGATCAGATTGGTACATCAAAGGTAATATATGCTGCTTAAATGTGCTTATGCTAGGTAACATAATTAATGGGTTAACATTTAGCAAAGGGGGTGGGTAACAGAACAAATGTCAATTCTTTAATTAATTGATGTTTTGTGCTTGTTTAAATAATAGTTTTCAGAAAAAGTGACGCAAGCTAAAAGTGGCGCAGTGACGCAAACTAAAAGTGGCGCAGTGACGCAAGCAAAAGTGGCGCAGAAAATTGACGCTTTCTGAAAGAGGCCTACTAATGTAAAGCCACAAGAGAAAACTTATTTTGAAAAGATGAGAAGCCTATAAACTTTTATTGTGAAAAGTTTTTGAAAAGAACTGCAAAAGGTGACTCTGTGGAGAGGTTTGCTAATGTGCCACGAGAAGCTCAGAATGGACAGGCTCAAGGCCAGGATGTGAGTCGTGGCATTTTTGTGCACTACATGAACAATCTTTGCTACAAAATGTAGCAGCCTAAGGAAGTGCCGCCAGGACTCTGTGCATGAACAATGGCTTTGTGTAAAAGCCCGGACCTGAGGTGGAAGATGTCACAATTTACTGTGGCGTGAGGTGGTTCAGCCAATGGGGAGCCAGAATTCAGCTGTTGGAATGTGAAATTAGTTAGTTTAGCCTTAGTTTTAGGGTATAAGAATTGGCTCAAGGAGCAGACTTTTGCCTACGCTTCTTGATTCCAGAGGGTCGTGTTCTGCTGACCGATGAATGCACGTAAGGAAAGGAGATTTTTAAAAGACTTTGTTTTCAGGCGATGAGGGTAGAGACAGGGAATTAGTTAGGGTTTGGAAATGCTCTTTTTCACTTATTTCTGTTAATGAATAATATTTCTTGAACTAAGCTCTCTTTATTAATGCTGAATAAAACTTTTCTTTATGACTTTTTCTAATACTTGTTTAATAAAGTTCCAAAGCCTGAGTTTTCTTGAATATGTTTGAATAAACTTTTAAAATGACAAGCTGGTCTTGTTTATTGTAGATAGTTTAAACAACATATTAGATTCATTCGCCTCATGATTCAGCTGCTCTGTTATTTTTATGGGCCTGGTATTGATTGGTAAGTATGGTGGTAGATAGTGACATCATTTATGCAGAATTTTAGTAGGAGCGCTGGATCAATTTTTGGTAGCATTCGTACGGTTATATGTTGTTTTTGACATACATGTCATATGTATGTTACATACATGTCAGTATAAGTCATAGGATTAATGTTTAACTTATGTTGAGTTTTTGATTTTGTCAGATTGTTATATGTAGTTGTAAGGGTTTTTCCAGCAGTGAGAAAAATTCCTGGTTTGCCATGGCAAGAGTAGTGTGACGCTGTTATCAGGACGCTGTTATCAGGTTACACAGTTCATTTGTTCTACTTCAAAAGGTGATATCGCCGCATATCACTGTGTTGTGGACGTACAACACAAGTTTAGGGTTCTAGGTGTGTTGAGTAAATTGTATGTATTATAGTGAGGATTGTCTAAGAAATTTGAACTTTGAGTATAGGGACTGAGCGCCCGTTTTAAAACTCTCTGTGAAAAGAGTAAAAGGCATATCTGAGCTTGTGTGAAGGGTAAGCGTTGTTTCTTTTCTAAGGTTAGAGTCCTAAGGAAGAGATAAGCGTTGTTTTCTTACTGGCGAAAGAGGTTTACTTCTAAGGTTAAAGTCCTGAGGAAGAAACAAGTATGCATGAATAGGGATTTCCTTTGTATGAATGTATGTGTAAATGTAGTGGAAAAATATTCTAGTGAAGTAGCGTCGTCTATTTCAAGTGAATGAGTGAAAATCTGTGTGTCTGAAAAGCTACTGTCTTTTTTAGAGAAGCAGGAAAATGGTTTGTTTTGTGTAGTCACTAATTGTGTTAAAAAAGTGATTGTAAAGCGTTTTGGAGCCTTCAGGGTAAAGTCCGTGCTATTTAAAGCATTGTAAAGTGCTTTGCGCTATTTAAATACATTTAAAAGTATTGCGCGCTATTTAAATCCATTCAAAAGTGTCCCGATCGAAAATTGTAAGGGAGGGGCTGTTTTGTGAGTGAAAACGTGTGGGGAGAGCTTCGAGCTGCAGCGGCTGAGTGCGTCATAGCAGCCACGCTCCGATTGGCTGGGGCGTCCGGAGCGTCACAGCAAAGTCACACTGTGATTGGCTGGAGCTGCCGAGTTGTTTTTAATTATAAATGTCCCCCTTCCTAGCTGCGCTATTGATTTAAGAGAAAAGCGTGTTACAGCTGATGCGGGTGAGCGATTGCGTGCTGTATTAAAATTACATTTCCTAAAGGAGGGGCTGAGCGCCAGGGAGAAAGAGAGACTGCAGTAGCAGTGTATGTCACAGCAAAGGCGGGCTGTAATTGGCTGGAGCGTCATGGCAGCCGGCGCTGTAATTGGACAAGGCATTTGTCGCGCGGTGATTAGCTGATGCGTTTGTTTACGTTTGTCTCTGGTTTCCTTCCTCGCTACAGCCGCGCGTGTCACAGCTGATACGTGGTAGAGCCTGCAGCCTAGTTTGAAGGTAAACTTGTTTGGCCAGGCATGAAGGGAATGAAGGGAACCCTATTGTCTTTTCTGTTGGTTATCTCCTTTGGCCTGCTCGGTTGGTGTGAGGGGAAGGACATTGTTTCTGTGTTTCTGTCGGCTTGCAGAGTTGTCTGGCAGCTGTGGGTGTGAGGCCTTCTGTGTTCGCATTTGAAGGTGGGCACTCAGCGTGAGGGTGCTCGACAGGTGCTCAGAGGATTGGAGAAGTAGTGTTGTCGGTATTGTTTTCGCGCTCAATTGACTGCGTAGGTGCCTGTGTTTGATTTCGGAATTGGCACGCGCTGTTGCTCGCGCTTCACTGGGTGTCCTCTCCGGTCCTGTCTGGCTGCTGGTTGTCTTGCACAACGGTTTTGGACGTTGCTGCGTGCTTTGAGTGGGGTCTGTCTCTTCGCGGCTGTCTGGTCTGTTGTGTGCGGCCGAGCGTTGGAGTTCTGTGTTGATGACTGAGGGTGGACACGGCTCCCAGTGGCGCTGGGGTCTGGCCACAGCCCGTGCATTTGACCGTGGGGGGCGTTGCGCATTGTGGTTGAGAGCGCATTTTTGTGAGGGAGGGGCTGCTGCTTGGGGTGCAAGGGGAGACTGCAGCGGCGGCGGTGCATGTCACGGCGGCAGCCGCGCTGTGGTTGGCTGAGCGTCGTGAAAGCTGTGCTGTGATTGGCCGAGGCATATATTGCGCAGTGATTATGCCTGGTGAGTTTGTTTACATTTGTCCCCGGTTACTTTCCTCGCTATAGCCGCGCTATGTGTCACAGCTGATGGTGTGATAGCCGTCGGCGAGCGTTGCGCGCTGTGATTTTTGGAGCGTCTTCTGAACAGTGGTCTTTCTGGTTCCTGTCTCCCCTCGGTGGTGAAGGCCCTGGTGCCCCCGAGTCCTCAAAGTATTTCCCCTTTTTGTGAGGAGTGATTAAATATTTTTCTTTATCATTTCTATAGCACTCTTGTCCTTCATCTAGGTGCATCCCTCTTCCATAAAGCAATGGGACAGTAGCTGCAGGCTGTTGTATATGAGTGCTCTGCTGTTTGAGTAGCTCAGATCGCCAAGAGAATCCCTATCACAAACAGGACAGTGAAGCGCCCCCTCCCGGTGTGTGTCTATTGGTGTGTGGTTAGGTTTTGTCCCTGAATGAATATCTTAAGCTGCATATAATTTAATGACAGCAGTGTAGCAGCAATTCTTTACTCAAATAGACAAAGTGCATTAGGGAGTTTGCGCTGTGTTCAAGGTGATTGCGCACGCAGAATTATAATTTAATTAAAAAATACACAGTCCTTGTTCTGTTTCAGGTGGTTTTGTCCCTGTTTCTGATTTATTAATTAGACTACTTCGTGCTGCAAGGCCAATAAGGTAAATACATTTTTTTAATTGTGATTATTTTAAATAGAGGTAAGTATTTTAAATCATGGATAATTATTATCTAAAGAAAGAGGAAATATTTTTCCGGTATCAGGAAATGAAAAATGTATTGAAAAATGTTGAAACAATTGTTGCTATATGTGAGAGCAAATTTATGAATAAACAGGCGAATAATGAAGATACTGAAAATGAAAATTCGATTCCCAAATCAGCAAATTTAAATAATAAACCTGTCGGAGTAGAATGTATTGATCAGTGTAAAAATAATGTTGGAAATACAGATCAGGACAGAAATTCAAGCAGACCTCCAGAACAGATTAATGTAACGCAAAGCGTCCCAGTTCAGATTAATAGAGTCCCAGCCTAGACCCCTTCTCAAGGTGTCACAACAGAAAGGTATGATGAGATACCTAGTACTTCTGGAATTAATATTGATGATCATGTAAATTCTACAAATGATTTTATTGAGCAGTTAACGAGAAACATGGAAGCAGTGACAGTTCCTGTGAGAATTGGACCTGTTCTCCCAGTGCTTAGAAAAGATTAAACTAGTTCCAAAGCTTTAGCGGTCCAAATTCAAAATTTTGTTGAAAAACTTTATTCTGATGTATTTGAAAATGAGCTAGTAATGATTCCAACTCAGCAAGAGAGAGTGATGACTCTAGCTTCAGCTAGTAAGGACTGTGATATTGACTTGATTGATCTGACACAGCCTGATGAGAACAAAGTACTGGATGTTGCAAAATTTAAAATTGATTTAGAAGAATTAATAAAAGGTACAATCAGTACAGGCAGATTAAAAACATATCAGGATGATGAGGATATTGAAAACTTGAACGATTCAGGTAGATTTGCCCTTGCCCATACAAAAGATTTAATTTGGACTTTGAGAAAATGGGGTAATCAGAATAAATGGAAAACAAAATGGACGAAGAAAAAGGAGAAGGAAAAAGTGTATTTAGCTTTTGTAAGAGAGTGTAAAAATCCACAGATGCAGAATGAGATAAATCAGCAGCAACAGCTATTGAATCAACAGCTACAAATACAGCGACAGGTGGTGGTTCAGCAGAATGAGATACCTCCGCCGCCATTTCCAAATTATGTTAATCAGCAGAAATACAATACAGATACAGGATTCAGTGGAGACCAGGAAAACAGACCAGATCCAGTTAAAATTGCAAACAAGCAGGGAAACTCATTTCCTAATGTTCCACAGTACAAGATGAAGCCAGAAACAATTGAAGGAGTTATTCCTGTTATTGAAAAATTCATTACACAGGGTGTTCTAAAAGAGATTGAGAGCAGTCCTTGTAATTCACCAATTATGGGTATAAGAAAGCCAGAGAAATACCTTGGACATAGAATTGCAAAAGGAACCAGACAGGTAACTATTGTGAGAATTAAAATGATTCAGGCAATGGAACACCCAAAGACACAAAGACAGGTAAGAATGCTCCTAGGCATGGTTGGATCCTGTTGCCAATGGATTAGTAGTTTCTCAGTAATTGCGAAGCCATTGCAATGTTTGACAAAAGCAGATGTAAAAGACCCAATTGTCCTGACAGAAATTAAGCTTGAGGCCTTAGAGCAATTAAAAAAGAGTTTGTGTGAAGCTCCTGTTCAGGGCATGCCAGACTTCAATAAAGGAATTGAGCTTTTTGACCAAATAGCAGTGATAAAATATGCTGCAAATGGAGAGAAAAATTATCATGTCTCAAAAGGCAATGAGTACGCAGGTGCCATTGCTAAGTTCTGTGCTCAGGAGAGGGTTTCAATCAATCGGGAAAAATTTAAAGAACATGTTTCAAGTATTCTCATATTAATTTTTGCAATTCAGACATGGCAAGAATTAAAACAATTACAAGATGGGGCAAATGATGAGGAGAAAAACACATGGCTCAAAGAAGGTTACAGACAGCAAGAGAAAGATGGAATTTGGGTTTACAAAGATGACAGACCTGTTATGCCCAATTGCATGATTGCTGACATGGCACGGAAGTACCATGGTCCAGGTCATTTAGAAAGAGACACAATGATTCAACTGTTCAGGGAAACATGGTGTAATCCAAAGTTCAGATTAGTTGCGGAATCACTTTGTCAAAAATGTCTGACATGTCAGAAATACAATCCAGGTCAAAAGACAATTGAGAGTTTGGGAACCATAGGCCGGGAGGGTGGTTCATTTACAAGTATTCAAAAAGTTTTCATTGAAATGCCCCAACATAACAAATTGAGATATGTCCTAGTCATCATTTGTTTATTTTCAAAATGGGTAGAAGCCTTTCCAACAAGAATAAATGACACAATAACTGTGGGAACAAATGTGATTTCAAAAGAAAAGGAGCAGGCTCATGATCTATTGCCAGAAGACTGGGTCAGAACCAAGGTTCATCGGAGGAGAAACTGTGTAGTACCCAGGAAGCAGAAAGCAAGGCAAGTGATTTCAGTCACAACAAATGCTGTAAAGTGCAGGGGTCTGAAAAGGTGGGTGCATATAAGTCATATCCTTTGTGTACCTGCACCTGATAACCGTGATGAAGATAGTGACGACACTGCAACTGATTCAGACTCAGAAAAAAGTTCTGAAGAAGATCCAGATCTTGAAGATCGACAAGGTGGTCAACATCTGGATGACAATGTCAATGTGAATGAAACATTGAATGAAAAAGATCTAGAGATTGTGATTTTAGATTCAGAAAATGATAAAGATCTGCTGGAAAAAGAAGCAGAAAAAGAATACGAGACTGAAGAGATTCAAGATCAGGAAAGTATTGAAAAGCAGACTGGAAGCTCTGAAAGCAGGAATGCAAATTCTGGAACTGGGAAGCTAGAAGCAAGTCCGGAAGAGGAGGACGAATTGCCAAGTACCAGCTACAGAGATGTTGTTCCTAACGGAGTGAAGCTGCTGAGTAAAGAAGTTCCTAGATTTAGTATTGAAATCTCTGAAGATGACTCAGATGACAGTAATGAAGAGTCTGAAATAAGAAAATTCAGAAGAAAGACTTGGAAAGTTTAATATAATGAAATAGAGTCTAAGAAGAAACTTTTGAGAAATGGTGATGTCTGGCCAAAAGAAGACTTGAAGTTCAAGTTGGTGAACAGATCGAAAGAGCAAATTCATGAGAGTGAATCAGATAAAAAAGAACAATTTGGAAAGAAAATTGAAGTGATTAGCAGAAAGAGCAAAAGATCATTGAAGCTAAAACACAAGTACAAATCTTCGGAGTGGGCCTGTATCTTGATTCCACCAGTAGTTGAGGTTAGCAGTAGCAGTCAAGAAAATGGTGACAATGACTAGGTTTAGCTTTCTTTAAGTTGAGGTTTATTTTGGCATAAGGCTGAAGAAATTGTGTTAGGTGACACAAGGTCGAAGAAATTGTGTTAGCTGGAAACACTTTTATGTAAGACGCAAGGTCGAAGAAAACATGTTGTAGAATAAAAAAATAAAAAAAAGAGGGGGTATATACCATATACTAATTTTTACAAAAAAATTCAAAATTAAATTTTTGTTTTTGTTTCGTTTTATAATGCTCAGATTGATATTTGTTTTGTTGGTGCAATTCAAAATGTAGATGCCTATAAATTCATTGGGGATTGGATACCTATAAATTCATTGGGGGTTGGGGATTCAAAGGTGGAAAAGATCCAACTTAGCATATTGTAGGACTCAATATGAGAGTTGCAGAAATATAGATGAAATTAGAGTTTAAATACTAATCCTGAGTGAGCCTGAAACATGTTCAATAGATAAAATGTTAAGTAAAATTTTGGGATTTTGTTTGGTGATTTTGAAATCACCAGATGAGGGAGTTGATGGAGCGGGTAATGAACAATATTTTGTTCAGGCTTTTGAAGTCAGACTTCCATAATGTTTTAATAAAACTAACATGTTTGCTGCATGTTATTAAATCAACCAGGAATAAACTGTGCAACATGAACATATGGATTAACATTATGCTTATTTGTGCAAAATGCAAAAGAAATAATAAAATAATTGTTGTCTATTGTCTTTGTCCTATACTAACTGCTGCTGTCAAAAATAATAGCATGTGCTTTTTAAATGTGCTTTTGTCTTGTCTTTTCTGTGACAAATGCAGTTCCAGATCGGATTGGTACATCAAAGGTAATATATGCTGCTTAAATGTGCTTATGCTAGGTAACATAATTAATGGGTTAACATTTAGCAAAGGGGGTGGGTAACAGAACAAATGTCAATTCTTTAATTAATTGATGTTTTGTGTTTGTTTAAATAATAGTTTTCTGAAAAAGTGACGCAAGCTAAAAGTGGCGCAGTGACGCAAACTAAAAGTGGCGCAGTGACGCAAGCAAAAGTGGCGCAGTAAATTGATGATTTCTGAAAGAGGCCTACTAATGTAAAGCCACGAGAGAAAACTTATTTTGAAAAGATGAGAAGCCTATAAACTTTTATTGTGAAAAGTTTTTGAAAAGAACTGCAAAAGGCGACTCTGTGGAGAGGTTTGCTAATGTGCCACGAGAAGCTCAGAACGGACAGGCTCAAGGCCAGGATGTGAGTCGTGGCATTTTTGTGCACTACATGAACAATCTTTGCTACAAAATGTAGCAGCCTAAGGAAGTGCCGCCAGGACTCTGTGCATGAACAATGGCTTTGTGTAAAAGCCCGGACCTGAGGTAGAAGATATCACAATTTACTGTGGCGTGAGGTGGTTCAGCCAATGGGGAGCCAGAATTCAGCTGTTGGGATGTGAAATTAGTTAGTTTAGCCTTAGTTTTAGGGTATAAAAATTGGCTCAAGGAGCAGACTTTTGCCTACGCTTCTTGATTCCAGAGGGTCGTGTTCTGCTGACCGATGAATGCACGAAAGGAAAGGAGATTTTTAAAAGACTTTGTTTTCAGGCGATGAGGATAGAGACAGGGAATTCGTTAGGGTTTGGAAATGCTCTTTTTCACTTATTTCTGTTATTGAATAATATTTCTTGAATTAAGCTCTCTTTATTAATGCTGAATAAAACGTTATGACTTTTTCTAATACTTGTTTAATAAAGTTCCAAAGCCTGAGTTTTCTTGAATATGTTTGAATAAACTTTTAAAATGACAAGCTGGTCTTGTTTATTGTAGATAGTTTAAACAACATATTAGATTCATTCGCCTCATGATTCAGCTGCTCTGTTATTTTTATGGGCCTGGTATTGATTGGTAAGTATGGTGGTAGATAGTGACATCATTTATGCAGAATTTTAGTAGGAGCGCTGGATCAACCCCCAGGTTGGGTGCGTGGTCGGTGGGTTCTGGGGCTGTTGCTAGCGATGTTGGCCACCAGGAGTCGTCCCAGGCTGAGGGGGTGGGGCCGAGGATGAGGACCTCGGTCTTGTCTGAATTCAGCTTCAGCCTGCAGTCCTTCATCCATTCAGCGACGGCCTTCATTCCTCTGTGGAGGTTGGCTTTGGCAGTGTGGGGGTCTTTGGTGAGGGATATGATCAGCTGGGTGTCGTCGGCATAGGAGTTAATGTTGAGGCGATGTTGTCGTGCGACGTGGGCGAGTGGTGCCATGTAGATATTGAACAGCGTTGGGCTGAGGGATGATCCCTGTGGAACGCCGCAGATGATCTCGGTGGTCTTGGAGCGGAAGGGTGGGAGGCGGATGCTCTGGGTTCTGCCGGAAAGGAAGGATGTGGTCCAAGCCAGGGCCTTCTCTAGGATTCCGGCGTCGTGGAGGCGTGCTGTTAGGGTGCAGTGGCAGACTGTGTCGAAGGCTGCTGAAAGGTCCAGAAGGATGAAGGCGGCTGTTTCTCCTTTGTCCATAAGGTTCCTGATGTCCTCGGTGGTGGCGATGAGGGCAGTCTCTGTGCTGTGGTTGCTGCGGAAGCCTGACTGGGACGGGTCCAGGATGTTGTTGTCTTCGAGGAAGTGGGTCAGCTGTCTGTTGACGATCTTCTCCGTGACTTTCACCAGGAAAGGGAGCAGGGAGATGGGCCGGACGTTCTTGAGGTCGTTGGGGTCCGCCTTGGGTTTCTTCAGTAGGGCGTTGATCTCGGCGTGCTTCCACCTCTCTGGGAAGGTTGCTGTCTTGAAGGAGATGTTGATTGTTTTCCGGAGATGGGGTGCGATGGCTGTGATGGAAAATTAAATCAAAATGTGGCTCCCGAAACTACTTGATGAGCTAGTTTTTCATGGAAACTGTCCATAATAATTGACTGGCTCCATATGGAAATGTATCAGGAACTGTGTGCAGAAATCAGATGCCATAGGCAAAGTTATGAGAAGTACGCAAATTTCCAAACTTACAAAGGTTGTGGATTTCATACCCATTTACCTAATTCTGCTAAAATGTGTTCATGTTAAGAAATTCTCCCCTAAATGTAGGTTTTTTTGCTGGGGGAAAGTTATTTTTCATCTGCATTTTTATACTCCACCAACAATATGGTGAAGTTTAATTAAGTAACTTCCAGAAGTAGGTTCAGGTGAGGTTTGACAACTTCAGCCATTGCTGGTTCCATGGACAATTTTCAAACCTACCATACTACAAAGTAAAATATTAAACTAATAACACCATGCCAAATATAAAATATAGAAAGCGAGCTGGAATTGCTTGTCTATTGTGGCAGATATTATGGCCAAAAATCTATGATACAACATTGGGCAATGCATTAACAAAAACTAAAGAGAAAGAAAAAATAGTATGATGAAAACATATATTTTCTTTAACTGTTTTAAGAAAACAGATGAGTCAAATTGTTGAACTAACAAACCTCTTAAATAACCCTTTATAAAACCGTAGGGGAGAAGGTGGTTGGGAACTCGGACATGGGTGGGTGATGTGCCATGCTGTTAGAAAATAGGGGTCTCTAGATGGCAGTATTTTGCACTCTGTCCAAGTAGGGACCCCTATTCTAGTCAGAGTAAGGGGATTACACAGCTAAAATACCACTGCTCAACCCCTTGGTGGCTTGGCACGAGCAGTTAGGCATATCTCAGAAGTAATGTATAAAGCTTTCTACATAAACACACAGTAACACAGTGAAAACACTACAAAATGACACCACACCAGTTTAGAAAAATAACCAATATTTATCTGAATAACACAAAACTAAAATGACAAAAATCCAACATACACTATCAGAAATATCACGTTTAAAACGTTCAAAACAGTTCAGTCCATAGGAAACTATGGATGTGTCACTTTTAGCACAAAGTACCTGGGATGCGTCTAATTTAAAAACGAAAACAGGCTCAGGGGAGGTAAGGCAACGAAAAAACAAAGCAATGTGTTGGTTCCTTATTACCAGGGTAGGTAATCTGTCAGTTCCTTACTTCCAGGGGTGGTGATGAATCGGTTTCTTACTGCAGTACAGAGGAGGTGATGCATTGGTTCCTTACTGTCTGTTCCGTACTGCTGGGCAGCGTTGATGTAGAACTTGCCCACAGGTTTGATCCGTCAAAAATCCAGATGCGCTGGGTCAATGTAGTGTTGGTGAAACAGGCGTTGCATCGATTTTCCAGCCATGAAATAGGACATGCGTCAATTTCTTCAGCCACACAGCAGGGCCTGCGTCAGAATCGGAGCAGGTGCCATGGATGTTGGTGACACTGGGCTCTGGACTCGGGCTGCGTCAATTGTTTAGATGCTTGGCAGGCGCTGCGTCGATTCTTTAGCCACACCACGGTGATGCGTTGATTTTTCAACAGCACAGCATTGCTGAGGTGGGAAAAACAGGCACTGAAGGTCCATGTATGGATTTTCTTCAGACCTCTGCAGCAAAGCCACCTCCAGGGCTGGATTCAGCACCATTTGGCACATCCAACTCCCAGCAGAGGAGTTCAGTGGCTGTAGGCGAAGTCGTTGATCGCCCTGAGACTTTTTAACAGGAGGCAGGCATACACAAGCCCTTGGAAAAGTCTAGTCCTTTCACTGCCCAAGACAGAAGCAGCAAGAAGTAGTCCAGCACAACATAGCAACAGTCAGAGTAGCAGTTTCCCTCCTACAGCTTCTCCTGCTCTTCTTGGCAGAATCTTCTCTTAGTCCCGAAGTGTTCTGAAATTATGGTGTCACAGCTTCAGTACTTATACCAGTTTCTACCTTTACAGTAGGTAAACATCAAAGGAAAGTCTTTGTAGTAAGCAAGACCCTGCCTTTCCTCGACCTTGCTCCAGACTCACTACAAGGGGTTGGAGACAGCTTTGTGCGCGGACAGGCACAGCCTTATTGATGTGACAATGACAACTACTCCCACCTCTCTAGCTCAGGAAGGCCCATCTGCCTGGTGATCGGCCATCAAGATGTACAGGACACACCTCATCTTCCATTGTGTGAGTGTCTAGAGTGACTGCACAAACAACCCAACTGTCACCCTCCGTCAGAAGTGGATTTCACAGACTGGCAGAGGCACAGAATATTAAAGCAAGAAAATGCCCACTTTCAAAAAGTGGCATTTTCTAACACGTAACTCAAAAACCAACTTCACTAAAAGATGTATTTTGAAATTGTAACTTTAGGTACACCAAGCTCCAAATCTCTATCTCTTCCCTACCCTTTGGAAGTTACACTTGTGAGAGGTTACAAGACAGCTCCAATAACCTATGGGAGAGATAGTCCTTGCAATAGTAAAAACCTAAATTTTCGGTATTTCACTATCAAGGCACGGAAAACACATTAGTACATGTCGTACCTTTTAAGTACACAGCACACTGCCCATGGGCCCTTGGACCTACCATAGGGGTGCTTTACATGTAGTAAAAGGTAGAAGTTTGGGCTGGGCAAATGGGTGCACTTACCAGGTCGACATGGGAGTTTAAAAAACTGCACACATTGATGCTGCAGTGGCAGGTCTGAGACGTGTTTGCAGGACTACTCATGTGGGTTGCACAATCAGTGCTGCAGGCCCACTAAATCATTGATTTGCGAGCCCTGGCCACACCTGGTGCACTTAACTAGGGACTGGCTAGTAAATCAAATATGCCAATCATGAATAAACCAATCATTAATACTATTTAATCAGAGAGCATATGCACTGTAGCACTAGTTAGCAGGTCAGAAAACATAGGTGGAAGAAGGCAGAAAATGTGGAGATAATACTGCAAAAAAGGGCCAGGTCCAACACATGCCTAAACTGAGCCAATGTAGCCATATTTACATTAGAAGGCCTTTATCCTCATGGGAGCCTGGGTATGACTGAGTACAACAATGTAACAAAATTATCATAGTAATTTCACACAGCACTGGAGATTCTCAGTGGTAATGTTACACACCAAAAACACACACAATGTTAAAGAAATTAGTTACTGACATAAATAAATTCAGCCACATTAAAATGGGCTGTTTACATGAATAGGTAGGTGCCTTGATTGAAGAATAGACACTTCCACTCAGGACCAACGTGTGATGTGTTACATATTGGAAGTTACTGGGAGGATTGGAAGGGACTACTGGGGCAGTTTGCCCTCCATTGATTAAACTGTTAACATGTGTGGCCAGGGAGATGGGTGGTTAATTTTTGAGGTAGAAATTATTTGGTGATTATTATCACATTTTTAAGCCAGCATTTTATAAAAGGGCAGTTGCCCTGACTGACTGTACTATAGGGACTCATTGGTAACTCAGCCGTGCAAAGTCTAGCTAGGGTGCAGTGTGTAAATGTGCCTAAATGGACCCTGAAAGACATTGGTGGGCGTCGGTTACTGTGCTCAGTATTCAAAACCATTACAGAAGCAATAATACCCACAATTGCAGACCTTTCAGAGCACAAATAATTGTGTCCACATTGGTGGACCAACCCTGGAAAGGGAAGTGTGCTGCTAGTCCACAGATAGAAGAGAAGTCAACACATGGAGAGGAAACAGCCCTGCATAGTCAAGACCAGAGTGTGATGTGCTGATGCAGTCAATCACTCAGTGGAAACCTGAAGAAACTCTATACCTATCAAATCTGTTAACTCTTTATGGAAAACCTATCAGAACATGTTTAACACCTTAGAAGCGCGCAAACATCCCTCCCCAGTGCTGCGCTGTCCATTGGAACTAGTGCTGAATGGACGTCCAATGGTCGTGCGCAGCACTGGGGAGGTAGTGCTGCCGTCGGCCAACGCCCCGACGCAGCACTTAAGAGGTTAACCAAGAAAAACTCTTTCACACGCATGGCCTAAGTGTAGTGGAACTCTATCCGCCAAAATTTAGTAAGTATGAGATTCTTTCACCTTCGACAACACTCTTTCGTAATTCACATACACCTTATTTTCACTCCAGAGACTGTTTTATGTGCCGATAGAAGAACTAAACTCATCAGAAACACAGTGCTGGCTACTCCAACTTTGGGGTGGCGGGGCAATGCCGGGACAATGCTGGGACTGGAGACAGGGGTGAGGGGAAAATAAAAAGTTTTTCAACATACCTACTCCTGTGGCCGCCGCCTCAGTGCTCCTCTTCCAATGCTGGTCATGCTGCAGGGCTATCACAGCGCTGCTCTCATAATGGTAATACTAACATGAGAGAAGCACTATGATTGGCCTGAGCAGTCTGATTTGACGCTCGCTGAGGCCCATGGAGGCTGGGGCTTTTCTCCAACCGAGCTGTACAACACATCTGGGTTGGAGAAACAAGAGTGTGCAGGTCTGTTTGGTCTCCTGAGACAGCCGGCCAAACACACATGCGCACTTACAGGTGCCCAAACACTCCTCCTGCAGCGTAACACTCGGCAGGATGGCCCTGCCCTAACCTCAGCTGGGAGTAATGAAAAAAAAATATAATAACATGTTTTTATTATCATTTTATTTTACATTGGGGCGACGCTCCTCTGAAGTAACAGAGGAGCCTCCCCTTCAGAAATAGATACCAATCACCTGAATAATAGTATTACCTACGCTCCTTCATTATTTTGTTCACCATGGTTGAACCTGGTTCGTTATTGTTAGTAATTACTCTCTTCCATGGAATGCATGCTAATACAATTCAGTGAAGTCAGCGCTTTGTAAAATCAATCAATCAATCAGGGGTTTTTAAAGAGCGCTACTCACCTTTGAGGGTCTCAAGGCGCTGTGGGTGGGCGTGATACACTGTTCAATAAATACATAAATATATTATTGGCAGTGGATGTGTTCTTATACACAGGTAAGCAGGTAGTGTGTGTGAAGAGGCATAATATATACAATGAATGCATGACCTAAATCCAAAGCCAGTGGATACAACACAGCATTGACCCTGTTGAGGTACAAGGCTGGTAGTAAGTGAAACAAGTGGATAAGTCATATAAGTGGTTAGTGAATAGTTTAAAAGTACGAATTAAATGTGAGCCCTTTTTTGAATATTGACGAGAGGAGGGGCACCAGTGGTGTGATGGTGCCACTGATTCATTGGAGGCTTCCTGGATCAAAAGATGCATCGATTTGGATCATTAGTACATTACCGAAGGAAGTAATATGCACAGGGGCATAGCTAGGTCACTAAGATTGGGAGGGGAGACAAGGAGGGGGGGAGGGGGAGGGGAGCTGCAGATTTTCAGGCAATCAGGCTACCATAGAATGTTTAAATACATAATAGGACAAGCAGGGTGCATGAATGAGAGGGCATACGTGGCAGTGGAAAATAAGAGGAATGCAAATTAGTAGGAGTGCTAAGAGAGAAAACACGATATTTAGTAAAATAACCAATATTTTTTAGGACTTTCAAAACAGAGAGGGAGAGAGTGTGTATGGTAACATTTCTGGGGGAATCCGACTGGCATCTCACAATACCTAACTGCAAGCACCTGTACCCAACTATTTATTAGAAAATGCATTTATTGTTGGGGAGGAGGGTGTGGGGTGTGGGGGTTAGGGGGGAGTTAACACCACAAACATCCCCCTGAAGCTACGTTCCTGAATATGCCAAGCAGATCTTCATGAACTGAAGCCTGCATTTAGATGAGTTCTTACAAACAGAGTACAAAAGTGTGGCATACGGCATTGTCTGGAAACATGTAAAATGTTTCATCTTCTTAAAACTCACTTTATGAAAACGAATTTCTAGTATCCAAATAAATGTATATGTTGACTTTCCATTCTTTCGAGGCTGATAACGTTAGAACCACAGAGCCGAATACATAAATGACAATTATTAGGTCTCCAAAGAGAAATGCGGATGTATTGGGTGCATCAAACAACTGATTAATACTAATTTGTGGACGAGCAATTGGATAATTATGCACATTTTTGATAAAAAGGTGAATTCAAAAAGAATATTAATTTCACAGGTTAATATATCATCGGTTTACCTGTGCGGTAATTTGTTTAAAATTTAGAGAAATACAATATATATATTCCATTGCTGTGGGCGAAGATTTATGCATAGGTTTTGATGACAGGACTGTATGGGCTCCGCTATACCACGTTTTTTTTCTGCTGCGTCTGCATTAAAGGAAGCGATGCCTACATTAGCATGTTATTTACATAAAAAGTTACTAGCTGTGAATTCGATAATAATTTTGACAGAGTACCGTTGACAGTCAGTTTTGTGAAAACGTCATGTCTGCTATTCTGCGTGCTGCCTGGTGTGGGCATTATAGATCCAGGGTTGTGCGCTCTTTATCACTGGGGAACAACTCGAAGATACCGAATTAGAAGCCTTTCGGCTTTGCTAATGCTTATTTTAGTTTACATGTTTGTATTGTTAGGGGAGCCGCTGGGCCCTTGATGTTAAAAGCAGTGAACACACTAGCAAAACGCCAAAACATGTTTTGGATTTAAAAAAACACACATTGTCTTAGCAGTTCCTGGCACCGAATGAAGCTACTTTGTGTGCGGACGTGCTGCTTGTTCCTTGTTTCATAGAGAAGTTAGCCAATAACTGAAGTGTGCTGACACTTTTCCCCATTCTGTGTGCTGTGGTGGGCTTAAGAACACGCATCGGCTACGCCACTAGGTCTCGGAAAACAGAGGGGCAGATTTATGTTAACTGGCGCATCCCGAGGGATGCGCCAGTTAACATGCGCCACAGTGCGCCACAGCTACGCCACCCATGGTGCGCCGCATTTATGATGCGGCGCACCATGGGGCAAAAACGGCACAGATGCGTGACGCATCTGTGCCGGAAATGTGGCGCATTGCTGGAGTTGCGTCGCAAGCGCGACGCAGCTCCAGCAATGCTCTGGGGGGGCCTATTCTTTCAATGCTGCCTCAAGCCTTACGCCTGCTTCAAGCAGGCGCAGGGTTTTGACGCAGCATTGCCCTGAAAGTGACTGAGTGAAATCTCATAGATTTCACTCAGCCACTTTCAGGAGGCGTTCCTGCGCAGGAACGCCCCCCCCTGCGCAGGAACGCCTCCTCATGGCGCAGTGCTGTACAACGTGACGCATCTCCTAGATGCGTCACGTTGTAAATAGGGCGCAGGGATGCGCCACGTTTCCGTGCCGTTGCGTCACGCAACGGCGGCGTAAACGTGGCGCAAGCCCTTCATAAATCTGCCCCAGAGAGCTTTGGAGTTGTCAATGTCTTTTAGCCATGCTGAATAGCAAGCAACACTGCTGCTGTTCAGCATGGCTGAAAGTCATGTAAACAAATTCTGCACAGTGCAAAGATGGAGCACAGTATTCATTCATTCAATACACTTTATTTCGGTCAATATGACCTTAAAAGTGCAGACACAGTACATACATATACATTTGAAACTACAAAGAAAATAAATTGCATGTAATGAGAAACAAATGATAAAAACAGTAATAGACATTGTTGACACACATATGAAGTTAGTAATTTCCACGCTCAATTTTAAGATGCCCTCTGTCCTTGTTTCTTCACCTAAAGAAAGCGAAGGCAGTGGATATAACAGTGGGTTATTCAAAGCAGGGGACAGGGATTCACTTTTGAAAACTGCATAATGCAAATAAATAAATAATTTAGATAAAAACAATTATCATAAAACGATGACTGCTAGTATTGCCACTAGTTTTATGCGGCAGTTAGCATGACCTAACACTGGGGGCCCCACAATGCAGGCTGCTTCACAATAATTATGGTAGTAGACTAGTAAACTACTCAAGGCAGGAAACAGTGCTGACATTTAAAAAAACATTAAGGGCATATACAAATATACACACATTAAAAGCATAAGAAGTATAAAAAAAACAATATTCCTGTGACATAATTGGAAAAAACTACATACAAAGCTCAGGTAAAGCTAATCATTTAGAAACAAGACCTAGTTATAAAACTGGCAAGGGTGACCATAAATAGATATTTTTCCCGGGTATTTGGTGATAAGAAGGTGTCCTCAGGGGTGCCCTTATTTTATTTCTTGCAGAATAATATTTCGAGATGCTTTTAAGAATATTCTGCGGGTACACCACATAGCAAATAGGAAACCTGCAACTGAGTAAACAATTGGGATACTACAATCGTATTTCAGTATCCTGTAAGCCTCAGAGCAGCGCCTAGTTCCAAGGTTTCTACAAATCTGCACCAGCCATCGTTTTCTTGCCTTATGGTAACCAGGACAGCTAAAGAACACATGGAGCACTGACTCTGCCGGACAGTCACATGCCGGGCACTTCAGGACTTGCGAACCCCCTCACATGTGTGTAAAACAGCGGAGAGGCAAAACCCCATTTCTAAACTGAAAAAAAAGCTTTCTAGCAGCTCCCGGCTTGATGTCACGAGGGCTGGCTCCAAACTGTACCTATCTTTGATTTCTAGGAAGGCTGAGGTTAACTTGCCTACTCGGGGGTTACTATAGAGCTGTGCCAGTTTATACTCCCCATAATGGGCCTTTTACAGTTTCCTGGGGAATGAGATGCAAGCGAGCTCAGGGTCAGCCCAGAGTTCCCCCAACCTCATACTGGCTAGCGTGTGTTTGATATACGCAAGCCACGGCAGTTTGGCTGCCCGCGCAGGTTCATCACTTCTTTTAATTCCTCCCTGTATGATAGAAGTTCTGGGGTAACCCACAAGCGAAGCCAATATAGTAAAGGTCTAAGATTAGATTAATCGGTGATTGCTCTAACACCCAGATCCAATCAGAGCGGAGTTAGCGTGGTGCTCCGTGGGAGATTAAACAACTGTCTAAAAAAGATTTTCTCTGTCTGCGTTAGATTCTCAGAACTAGAGTACCCCCATAATTCTGCGCCATATAGCTCTCCTCCCCAGTCTTGGACCTTATAGATTTCGATAGCAGGGCTCACTGGTTTCTGGCTGGACTTACAGAAAACCTTCATGATACCACCTGACGATTGCAACAATTTTAGTGATGATTTTTTGATTTGTGCCCCCTAATCCATAGTCTCTGTGATTGTAATGCCGAGATAAACAAAAGAGGAAACTCTCTCGAGGGGTTTACTATTTAGGGAAGGGTTTGTGCGTGTGCTTATAGGGCTATTAATCGCCATAAATTTGGTTTTCTGTAGGTTAATTTCTAGTCCTCTTTCACTACAGAATGCTTCAAATCTATTGAGTACCCTTCGAATCCCCATAGGTGATTTAGATACTAATAAAGTGTCATCAGCAAACATCATTGCAGGGATTATATGCGAGGTTAGCTTGGGTGCATCAAGATCTTTCTCTACAAGGAAATAATCAATTTGGCCATTTATGTATAGACTAAAGACAGTAGGGGCAAGCACACAACCCTGTCGAACACCGCGTTTGATCAGGATGGGTGAAGTTAGCTTTCCATTCTTGCCAACCCTAATTTGGGCGATATTTTCCTCATGCAGCCGCTTCATGAGTTGGGATAGATATGCTGGAACCCCCATCTTGTGAAGGACTGCCCACAATTTTTCCCTTGGGACCAAATCAAAAGCTGACCTCAGGTCTACAAATATTAAGTAGAGGCTGCCACCCTCTAGACACACGATCTTCCAGTATAACAGTTGTAGCCTGAGTATTTGGTCCAAAGTAGACAGTTTTTCTCTAAACCCTGCCTGTAGGGGGGTGAGTATCTTCTGTTCCTCCATCCAAAAATTTTTGCGTAATGTCTATGAGGCTGATTGGCCTATAATTGGTTGGTGATAGCGGTGAACCTTTTTTATAAATGGGGATTATTTCGGCTCCGGCCCAGCTGGAGGGAATCTTCATACCTTGAAATTTGGCATTAAATAACACCCAGAGGTATGGTGCTCATACAGATGGTTCACTGCGAAAAAGATCCCCAGGGATTCTGATTAATCCAGGTGCTTTACTTGGAGCTATTTTAAAGAGGGCTCCCCTAATCTCATTTAAACGTATGCTTGTGCTAAGGCTATCATCACAGTGTTCATTGTTTTCCCCTATGTTGGCGGAATAGTCAGTCCCCCCAGGGCATCCCTCAGTTATCTCATTGTTTAGTATATCTCCCTTTGAGTAGAGAGATTCAAAACGGTCCCGCCAGACCTCTGAATCCAAATTCGTCTCTATCGGTGATTTAGCACCGGAGCTACCTGTATTGATGACTTTCCCGAAGGTTCTCATATCCCTAGACCCCAAGGAGCTTCTCAAAGCATCCCACTTGTCCATTTCCCACCCTTTTTTAGCTTCTGTAAGGGCCACCTTATATGCCGTCCTTGCAGTTTTAATTAACGGACGATCATTGGCCTTGATGGACAGTACCAGAAATCTTTTGGCATTAAGGCAATGATCATTATACCAAGGATGGGGGTTTCCTACTTGGCCAAATCGTTTTTTGGGGATAGAAGAAGTCTAATGTGACTTCTCCTAATCTACCATGTTTCATTGTAACCATCTCAGAGTCTATACTATCCCATGGTGAGTTATTGAGTTAGATGCTGTCAGAAGCACTGGGATCAGGGCTTCATATGAAGTGCTGAGTTTATCTTGTGATTGGCTGATGTCAGACTATCGCACTCTTCTCCTACAATTTGAAAGTGTCAACCTGGCATCAGTGGGATTATCTATTTTTAGGATGCTCCCGGGATTAAGCTCTTTTAGTTCAAGTACTAACGCATAATGGTCACTGTTGAGCTGTGGAATAACCTTAAAATCAATTAGCCTGTCCTAGGATTTGGAGTCAATTAAAATATAGTCTAATAAAGAGGCTCGCTCATTTCTATGGAAGGTATAACTACTTGATGTGTCAGACAAAGTTCTACCATTGCAAGCTCTTAGGGAGTGTTTCCAAACAAGGCCGTTCATCTGGATCACCAGGGGGCACCATTTTGAGGTCTCGCCTTCGCAGCGCGCATGCGCTGCAAAGGCAAAAAGACCTTTTCCGATCGGTTTGGCTTTTTAGCCAAGCACGTGCACATGTTCCATTGCCTTCAATGGCAACGCGTACACGTCAGGAGATTCACTTGCAGGAGCGCGCGCCACCAGATGGTAGCAATTATCGCTCCTTTGAATGAATCGTGCAGGCCATCCCCCCCCTCCTGCTGCGCGAGCGCTTGTACCAGGGATGTGGCCACCTGAGAACTGGCACAGTATACACAGTTTGTTTTCTGTGGCTGTAAATACATTTTCATTATTTTGTGAAAACTGGACGCAGCAATAGCCTCATCTCGTGAAAGACTGATGGACATGTCAGAATGGTGTATGCGTTCGAGCCGCAGCAATAAGAACCCACACTTTGGTCAATAACGAGAAGAGAGGCTGCCTATGTGTTGCGCACGATAAGCAATACAAATCTTATCTATATATTGCATTGAAAATTCTAACCCAGGATGGATGGTGCCACAACGCTAATAATATTATTGTCAGGAATGTGAATTATGCCCGTGCGACAGCCAACTGAGGTCAAAGCTAAAAGGAAAGCTGACTTTTCTAGATGTGTTTAGTGTAATCAGTGAACGCCCGCAAGCGACTTAGTAGCTGGGTTTCTCGCACATGCGCAAAGAGCGTTAGCCCCCATTGGGTGTTGAAGCTACAGCTGAGAGACACTGCTCGTCTGTCATGGCCGGCCAAGGGGGCTCGGGCCCCAGTATCCTGGAATACTTCGGGGGAGAGGATGGCTATCGTTATTGATACTGCCGAAGCGAGACCGGGAATATATCTAAATGACGTCCTTCAGGTAAATGGAAAAATCCTTAAATATGATAACTGAGCAAATGGAATTTTGGTTGCATTAGCACGCAGGCAACAAGCATCTAAATTCACGCTCTGAATAAAAGGCTTTTAAAATGTCGCAACAAATTCAAGTTTAATGCCTGCCGTGGCTTGGTCGATTGGCGTTGCACGAAACACATGCCCTCTATGTCCCGGTGACATGGTTTGCATGGAGTGCTCTTGCACCATACACCCTCCTCGCCCTAGGTAAGGTTTGCACAGTACGGCGGCCAGCCCTCTTGCAGCTTTCTGCAGCGGCGCAAGCCTTGCCTCAGCCAGGCAGGGCCTCACCCTCCCGAGTCAGAGAGCGTTGCCCGACTGGGACAGGTGGCTGGAGAGACAAATGGGTGGCAGCTGAGTGCGTGAGAGGTGCAGGAAGTCGCCGCGCTGCTCCCATTGGCGGACCGGTTTTGTTTCTGGGTGTGGCGCGCGACTCGCCCGGCTGGATATTGGGTGATTGCAGATGTCCCCTGTATTATGAATTCTGCAGCGGGCTGTCCAGCTGCCTCCCGAGACCGCCAGCTTGTGCCGGGGCTTCTGCACCCCTCCCTGCACATCCAGGCTGCGGCACTGCCTGGGAGCTTGCACAGTTGGGTGATGCGGATGATAGGACCTTATGCGTGACTTGGTCCCCAACTGGACAAAATTTGGAGCATCGGACTCTCATTTAATGCTTCGGGTACAGGTGTGTGCTTTGGCACGTTATTAGTGACGTAATGTCATTATTATTATTATTGTTATTACTGACATTTATTGAGCGCGCGGCTACCCCCAGCGGGGGTGTCCCGGCGCTGAGGACTGCAAACGAAAGGAAGCCGAGATTTAACAGCTGGTGAAGAGTAATGTCTTCAGCTTTCTCCTGAATTCAGGTTCTGAGTCAATTAGACGGAGAGTAACAGGTATGGAGTTCCAGAGTCTGGAGGCCACCACCGTGAAGGCTCTACCACCTTTTCTAACTAGGTGGAATCTAGGGGGGAGCAGGAGACGGCGGTGGTTAGATCTAGTTAGTACCGATAACGTAAAGTTCTGCATTTGAGTACCATGTGTGTAAGTTATAACTACTTGGCTACGATATTCGTGTCAAGCCTGATATACTTTTGTGAACATCAGCACAACGCTGGTGTTTCCTTTCCACTCTTTGCAACATAATCATTAAAATAGCAAACACTGTAAGATAGCGCTGTAAATGGGTTTTAGAGTGGTACAAAAGGTTCCCTAATTGTGTGAAAGAAGGCAGAGGTAGAATGATCATTACGTTAAACAATATATAGCATTTAATTTCTCCAATTCTTAACCTTTCCAGGATCCAAATCATTTAGAAATTGCATGTGTTTTTAGGTCTCGCCTTCGCAGTGCTCATGCGTTGCAATAGCAAAAAGAACCTTTGTAACCTTTCCACACATCTGATGAATCTGGGGTTGTTAAAACTGTGGCGATAGCATAGAGCTTTATTATAATCCTGTTATTTTAAACCAAGAATGACAAGTGCTTGAAATTCTTTGAATTTAAATTTGGTGGTAGAAGTTAAGGGCCATATGTATCATAGTTCTGTTTTGCGAATTCCAAATAGCGAATTTTAAGGAATTGCTATTTGGAATTCGCAAAACGGTATGTATGTACAAAATCGCTTTTTTATAGCGATTCCTTACCATTCCTAATTTGCGATTAGCAAATTGCTAATCGCAAATTACCCATTAATTTCTATGGGCCAGGAGGCCCATAGGAATGAAGGGGCAATTTGCGATAAGCAATTAGCTAATCGCAAATTAGGAATTTTTTCAAGGGTGCAGGGGTGTCTCAAGAACACCCTGCTGCACCCCTGAAAAAGACATTTTGGGGCATATGGCGCACATACATGCCCTCATGTATGGGCGTCATATGGCACCTTTGTTTTTTTTTAAAAAAGCATTATTAAAAGAATTCGCAACTTACCACCAACTAGAAGTTGGTGGTAATTTGCGATTCCTTAAGTGCAATCGCAAAATAAGGAATAGCAAATTTTGCGATTCCTTATTTTGATGCAAAAATGTTTGATACATACCATTTAGGTATTTAGCATTCGCAAAGGCCGAAATTCTGCGAATTTCGGCCTTTGCGAATGCTAAATAACTTGATACATATGGCCCTAAATTCTTGGAGATGTTAAGAACGCCAAAGCCAAATTGGCTGAGTGTCCTTAAGGATGTACCCTAGGTTATCATATTCAGTACATTCTCACCAACTCCTAGAGGCAGTGGATTTCCAAAGATTAATTCCCATGTCAATAAGAACCAATGGCATGCTTGTCCAGAGTGCGATGGAATTCCTTTTACGATTTTGTGCCCGGTGAAACCATTAACCTGCCACTTGGGCAAATAGCTGTGCTGACAGTCTGTTAGTAAAACGATTGTTCGGCCATTAGTCTGATGTGTCATGACTTCCTCTGTAGAAGTTTGTAGTTGCACTGCCAGTAAATAATAGCTGTAGAAACCTAGCATCCCTAGGGTTTATACACCCACTGCTGCCCTTTCATGCTACAGTTCAGTTACAGATTTGTGCTGTCCTAGACTGTTCTCTATTTCAGATGGGCACTGTACAGGTACATATTTGTGCTTCCAGTAGTGTGCAACTAACCTGTGCTTCTGTCAGTGCGCCAATTCCATCTCCGCTTGTGTTTGTGAGCAGCTTCTATCCCTGCTTGTGTTTGTGAGCATCTTCTATCCCTGATGATGTTTGTGAGCAGCTTCTATCCCTGCTTGCATTTGTGACCAGTTTAGACCTTCGATGTGTGGACCCGGCACATGCGAAGCTCCTACAAGTGACCGCAGTCTAGACCTACAATGTGTGGACCTACCACATGTAAAGCTCCTACACATGACTGTACCCTACACCTTCGACGTGTAGGCCTGGCCCATGCGAGGTTCCTACACATGACCGCAGTCTAGACCATCGATGTGTGGCCTGGCATACATGAAGCTACAACATATGACCGCAGTCTAGACCATCGATGTGTGGCCTGGCACATGCGGAGCTTCATGAAAAGGATAGAATGCACTCCTTTCTCAAATCTAAACAATTGCTTTAATGTTCGCTCTTTTGGCAGGTTTTTGCGTGCAGACTAGCTCATGCTATGCCACAGCAGCATGTTTCAAATGGTTCCTTTACACATGGAGGGTTCATTACATTCCAGAAACACTGCACAGCATGGACAGTCGAATCCAATTTTCTTCCATTTATTTTATCCTTATTTCAACCAAGATTTATTCCATCAGTTAATCGCATCATATTTCATTTTTCATATAAAGAATGCATATGTCCCTTGTTTCTCTGATACTGAGGAAATGTCTATCCAGGCCTTTTCCGAAGCATGTGGGATACACTGTCCCAGGCAGCCTTGTTTAAAATTACCCAGTGCATTTTGGGCTACTATGCAGCCTTTCCTCGGGGGGTAGCTGCAAAGTTAACAAGCATTGGCATAGTCAATTGGTCTCACATTTGGGACCTTATAAGTGTTTGTTGCACCAAGGATATTCTGCTCCAGACCTAAATACTTATAGGGCCCAAAAAGCGAGACATATTGGCTATGCAAATGCTTGTTTAACTGGTGGGCACCTGGTCTCCGGGATTGCCCAAAATGTATCCTCATCATACAGGCTATCCTGGAGCATTTCCTCTAGTGGCACAAACTGACAATTGAAATCCCCTCCTAGGATCACCATATGTTTATCTGCAATGATAGCTAAAAAAGTAGTTTGTTCTTTCAGCGTTTTAGACTCCTTACCCTGGGTGGCTGGTTTGGAATACACGTTTAAAAGGGCTACAGAAATCTTTGATGGAAACTGCAGTATAACACATAAAATATCGTTTGATACTGTGTCGATCAGCTTGGCCATACAGCCTAAGTGGATTCCCACTCATGTCCTAAGGCTTCCCGATGGTCTTCCTTTGCCCCTGATGTTGAGGGAATGCTAAAAGTGGAACATGCAGATCTCGTGTTGGTTAATAAAGAGACCCCAGTTTGAGTCCTCTAACTTGTTGTTCAGACCCACGATGTTCCACGATAAAACCCTTGTCTTTTGGCGATTGGAGCAATTCGGTTTGATGGCCACTAAAGGGGATGATTGCGGTGAGACCTTTCTCTTCACAATATCATCCTTCAGATCGGACCCTCTGGTTAGTGAGAGTTTTAGATTATCCCTCAGTACCATGTCATGGCCATCGTGGGCGAAGCCAGGGGAGCCGCTCGTGCTATTGCAGGCTTTACCTTCCCCACACGGCGTGCAAGGTCCTATCTCAATAGGCTAAGTCTTGATTGCTATTGGGAGCGGCCGTGCTTGGTCTTTATATTGGGGGGCTGATCTTTGAGTCAATCGACTCCTTCTAGGCTGCTGTACCTATTTGGTGTGGGAATATTAAAAATAAATTGCCTTTGCCAGTGCTGATCCGGGGAGGTAACTCGCAATTTTTGGAGTCATTTCTCCAGCCCCACTCATAGTGCCTTGCATCATGGTGAGGCCTATTGGGGGGGATAAAAATAACCCAGTGGAAGGACTTGGGTGCTACCCAATTGTCTCCCATCCTCTCTAGCTAAAATATTTTGGGCCATCAACGGGTTTCTAAAATTAATTACTATACAATCTCCATGTAAATCCTTGTGTCGCCTGCCTATCCAGCCCACCCTGCATGTGGTTAAAATCTCTTCCACATGATCATAATGAAAATGCCTGTGGTTTGCAAGCCAATGGATACATTTGTTCTTTAATTCTTGATGGGATTCATATTAGTCCCTTCTAAGTTCAGGGATGCCTGCAAGGATAAGGACATAAGGGGTTGATGCAGGAGGTAAATTTATGACTGGAGGAGGAAGGAAGTCATTGATGGGTTCTATGCTTGTGGGGGCGCCTCCCCCTACCTGCTGTATTTTTGTTTGCCATTGCCCTCTAGATTTATGGAGTAAAGGTGGACAATTGGCTAGATTAGGAGTAACTGATGGAGGCCTTAAATTACTGTCTCTAGTAGCCTCCAATGTTTGTGTCTCCATATTTAATGTTGGTAACAGAGCTTGCTCACTGGGTTTGGGGTCTGGATTGGCCAGTGTAATACTTGCAGTGGATTGGTCTCATACTCTACTTTCGGGACCAGCGTTACAATGGGTTACCCCCTAGTACTTGTCCAGTCATTAAAAAGTACTGTCAACCTGTCAATCCTCTCCTGTAAAGGACTAAGTTCGTCCTTTCCATATAATCCTCATTTGGATCTGTAGATCCACCACTAGCTTTGTGACCCACACTGGCAGATTGCTTGTGGTTTCTGTGCTTATTTCCCATTATCAGAGATCGCTCCTGCGGGCTTCTTCCTTCTTACTGCTGCTCTCGCTTTGGGTTTGGGTTTACCTTTTTTACCCGATTGGTTATATGTGAAAGCCCGAGGTTGCTTGGGGTTAACTACTTCAGTTATTGATATTTGGTCACTGAGAGAATCAGTTATCGAAACCCCTATAATTTATGAGGTGCTAGGGTCAGTTGTTGCTATTTCTAGGTTTGGAGTCAGGGACAGTCGTCTCTCTGTCCGCTCTATTTCCGTGGCCACAGCTCCTAAAGCCTTTTCCAAGATCCTATCGATAGAGGTTGGTTTGTTATTAGGTTTGAGCATAACCAGGGCCTGTTTCTTTTCAACGCAGGTTCGTCTCCCCATTCTACAGTATCTCTAAGTTAGACTCTAGCGTTGATTAAAAAGGTTTTAAATTTAGAGTGGACACAGAAGCTTAATATTACAAATCTCCACTACAATGCTCTATGGGTATGCACAACCACTGGGATACCTGTTGGAGAAACCTCTAATGGGGGACACTATCTGGGACTAGCGCAATTAAAGTACCTGATTCTACAGACACAATATTACAGAGCCGATGCGGGTGACCACTAATATAGTTTGCTTTCTAAAAGTTAAAGATAAAATAGTAAAGGGTCTGTGCAACTCAAGCAAACACATAAAAAAGTGAGTGCAGAATGATTGTTACAAATTTGTTGTCAGCATAGAGTCATTTGAGATGCGAGCTGTGTTCACTGTGTGTCAATAAAAGGAAAAAAAGATTCCAATGACTATAACACAACAATCAGGGGGACACGGCCACAGTATCTTGTTTTCAGATCCCGGGGCTAGAAAGTTAGGGGGGTGGCCCAGCTCAGCCTCCTCCAGCCTCTGACGGGCACGGAAGGGCCCGCCCTTGGCCTGGGCTTTGCCCCGGCGCTGCCCACATGGTTCCCACGTTGTGGGGGGCGCTTGAGTCTTAAATGGCGCCTGCGGGCGCAGATACCCACGTCACAGCTGCAGGACTGGCTCCTGAGAGCTGCTGGGAGTTGTAATCTTGCCGTTCCCCTCACGGTGTAGTGAATCGGGACAGTGCCGTTTCTTTCACGGCGCAAGCAGCAGGAGATGTGCCATTCCCTTGAAGGCACCTGGAATGCACAGCTGGTGGCAAGGTGAGTAGTTTCCCTCACGGCGCTCTTGGGGCCCGTGCCTCGGGGGCGCTTGCGTCTTAAATGGCACCTGCTGGAGCATATACCCGTGTCACAGCTGCTGGACAGGCTCCTGAGGGCTGCTGGGAGTTGTAGTCTTGCCGTTCCCATCACGGCGCAGTGAACTGGGACAGTGCCGTTTCCCTCATAGCGCGACCAGCAGGAGACGTGCCGTTCCCTTCACGGTCCCCGGAACGCACAGCTGGTGGCAAGGTGAACCGTTTCCCTTACAGCATTCTTGGGGCCCATGCTGCGGGGGGCGCTTGCATCTGAAATGGCGCATGCGGGCGCAGATACCTGCGCCACAGCTGCGGGACTGGCTCCTGAGGGCTGCTAGGGGTTGCAGTCTTGCCGTTCCCCTCACGGCACGGTTAACCGGGACAGTGCTGTTTCCCTCATGGTGCGAGCGGCAGGAGACGTGCCGTTCCCTTCACGGCCCCTGGAATGCACAGCTGGTGGCAAGATGAGCTGCTTCCCTCACGATGTATTATAATGGCCGCCACAGCCCACAAGGAACGGATCAGGTTTGTACTGGCTAGCACCACTGGGAATTGCCCCGCAGCGAAAATCGCCCGAGGCCCTCTCCTCCCCCTCCCCAAGAACAAAGGGAAGAAAGAAATGGGGAGGGGGATATAAGGCAACGCTTTTCCTGGGCAGTTCACCTTTTACATCAGGGAGCTGGGGGAGCGGCACCAATGGATTTTGAGTGAAGGCCTACGGGGATCGAGCCATCCCCCACGGTGTTGCCTCAATGAGGCCTCTCGGTTTGATGCGCGGAAAGCAGTGCTCCTCCAGCTGGGTCTCGGCGTCTGTTCCACAACTCGGCTGAATGTATCCTAGCGGGCGTCCAGCTTCCAGGAGGCGGCACAGCCCTGCCGGAACTTGCAGAGCCACAGCGAAATGGGACCGGAGGTTCGAGATATGACCCCTGCTTTGGATCATAACGGGAGGAGGCGGACTCTCTGGGTTCTGCCGGAGAGGAAGGAGGAGGTCCAGTCCAGGACCTTGTTTCGGATCCCTGCATCATGGAGCCCTGTGCGTAGTGTGCGGTGGCAGACGGTGTCGAAGGCGATGGAGAGGTCCAGAAGGATGAGGGCCGTCGTCTCACTGTTGTTCAGTAGGATCCTGATGGCGTCTGTGGCGGCGATGAGGGAGGTCTCGGTGCTGTGGATGCTGTGGAATCCTGACTGGGAGGGGTCCAGGATGCTGTTGTCTTCGAGGTAGCGGGTAAGCTAACGACATATAATTGCAGCAAATGTGTGTATGGATACCCAATTTCCCCTTTCTGGCATGTACGATTGAATCGAGTTGGGCTGCGGCTCAAGTACAGGCCCATTTACTCTCTGCAAATGGCTGCGCATTGCCCGGTTGGGGCTTGGAATAGTCCTGGGTCAACTGTCTGTGTGTGTGCGTCTGGGCCATCGCTAGGTAATAGCTCTCCGTGTCGGCTACACCAGAACGGCAGGAGGCAGGCTCCCGTGCCTACTGTGGTGATGGGCGGGTCCTCAGCGGTATCGCCGTGATGGTCTCGGGGTCCTGGCCGGCATGCATGAAGATGTTTCAATGACAAGGAATAGTTGCCTGTGCCCCTTAAAAACCTACTTGAAAAAGGTTGAGCTGAATTTACAGTAAGACAGTGGGATAACTCAGGGAGATCAGCTCTCACTGTGAAGATCTATGTGAGCTTAGGTTAGCAGGCTCGAATCCTGGCAAGCTCGATTCTGCCATTCATCCTGCTGAGTTCTTTAAATTGAGTCCCAACTTCGATTGGTCAATCATCCTAAGGTAATGTTATGGACAGTATATAACATTCTATACTTTGCGGAGCAGTAAAATATCATAATATATGCCGATCCTAGATACCCAAAACATCTGAGCTTTGATGACTATTTCGATGCGTTTCCCGCCTCCAATGTGGTTGTGGGGGTCCCCAGGTGCAGTGGGCCCTGGGCGGATGCACGTACCACATGTACCTCGTGTGCAGGCACTGCGCCCCAAAGGTATCAGCATGCATGTAAACAAACATGCCATAATTAATTATTAAAAATTCCTCCTGACATGAGACATATACACCAGTGCTGCGAGTTTACATTGCGCAATTTAAATAAAATAAACACACTGCAATCTTTTCTAATTTAATGTTATTGTGTATTTGACAAAAGGCATATTATGCAGACTGAATTGAAAAAAACTTTGGAGCATGACTTTCGGTATAACCCTCGCCACATTTGCCAAATGAGTTTGAAAACAATACGTGCACATGTGTTAAGCCCTCATTGAGAAAAAGGCACACGCAGTAAGCGTTGATTGCTAGATGTTTAGATGGTGAGTGACAAGGAGCATTCTTGTCTTGGCTGCCCAGAGTGTTTCCAGTGAGTAACGTTCACTCAGCCTACCATCAACCCGACAGTAGGTACCATCAGTTGGTAATAGTAACATCTGTTATTGACTCTGCTTCGAAACGGCAAAAGAACTGTTTGAAGCACTATAAAAGATCAAGTTGTTCTTATTATTAACATCCGTTAACATTTAAGTGACTACGGCAGTATCTTCAGTGGTGTAACGTTAGATAAGGAGGACCCACTGCAGGTTGAGTTCGGTGAGGGAACCGACACTACCAACAAATGATGACAGATTGGTGACAGAATGATTTATGCCATCCTGATGATTTATGACCATGATTTATGGCTGCTGATTTATGATGATCAGGCAGCGTGATTTATGACAACAAAATGATGACAGATTTGTGACAGAATGATTTATGATACCCAATGATTTATGACCCGTGATTTATGATGTCCAAATGACAACGAGTGATAACCAAATTTGATAATGTATGATAAGTATTTATGACCCCGACCCGAGAAGGTGTCCAGGGGAGTTGTACAAATATGACGTATGTAATGAGTAATAAAACTGCGGCCAACAACCACCACAAAAACAATGATTGTTGGCTGTGTGTAGTAATACAGATACACAGGTATGGTAAGGTTCCTGGAATGGGCCCAGTGTGGCTGTTATCATTGCCCTCAACTTACCAGTTTCTCATGTCCAACTCCAGGAGCCTGCCATAGCCGCCGAAGAAGCACCCAATGTCGTTCTCCCGGAGTTGGTACCTCAATCTGCTGATGTGGATGCTCAGCGCTAATTAAAACAATAGCGCTTCAAATTTGTGGCAGAATAAATAATCGTCGAAGACCTGCTTGGTGTACTAATGTGGGAGAGGGGAAAAACACACATGCGCAATGAAACATACACAACCAGACGTGTGCGTTGAGTGCGCACCATGTGTCCACTTTCAGTTATAAACAGTGACGACACACACAACTAGAGGCATGCACTGTTGACACAAGCATCCACTAGCAAGCTTGAAAATAGCAACACAATACGAAGCACAAACAGGACAAACACACAACCAGAGCAGGGCAAGTCAGCTGCAAAGATTGTCTATACGCATGTTGAAAACTGTAATGCATACACACACACCCACAGATGGGGGCACTAGAACACAAATGTGTTTGTAGGATTGGATACACTGAAGCACACAAACAGCTACACAGACAACAAAAGGCAGTAACTGCAGATCAACTTGCCTTTTCGCAGGCTTAGAATCATTAACACACAAATGCCCAATGAAAGCAAATTGCCATAAATACATTGCGCGGCGAGTCCTGCATCCACGCGAAGTATTGCCAGCTGCACGCATGGTCACCTTTAAAAAAAAATAGAAAAGAAGTCCCGAACCAGTGATGAAAATGGCTGCTGCGTATGTTTAAAGATAGTTGGGTGATGCACTTGGGGTGGGCTAAACACCGGAAGAGGCATGGGGAATGCATGCCTTTGACAAATGTGGAGTAGGAAAAACAGAGCGACAATGATGGAAGCAAAGGGGAAGCCTATGGGCGGGCTGAAGCCCACAACAGTCGATACAGCATGTCTCAGATAAAAATGAGATTGGCAAAACAATAGACTAACTGATGGAGAGGGCTGGCTGACTCCAGACCTAAAAATGTGCTCCCTTTCACCATTTCGTGGTAAAAGACAGCCATAACTGAGAAGCACAGTTCCATTCACACCTGCTCCACCAATGCCAGAGTACCCGCTGTACTGTCCAAAGCTATTCTAAGATATGCCCATGAAGTCAACCTTGTTTGTACGAAATAGTGACTGTGTCCAGCTAGTTTGTAATGCAAGACAATTGAGATATCACAAGTGATATGCTCATTAGTCCTTGCATGGAAGACGATTTACCACAATGTTTGGGATAAAGGAATTGACCTCATGTACTCTTTGGCTAGCATGACCTAAAGGAATATCCTCTTCTGCCACCCTTAGCTCCAACAAAGCACCCTATCTGCTTCTGCTGGGGTAGGGGAACAGCAATATGTGGAAACTACAGAAAGTAGAAAGGGCTCCCACAACCATGTTTCATTTTTTGTTCCCAACCTTGCATTCCAGACTACAAGACAAGGGGCAACAAGGGAAGTGTCAAGTGCACCAAATGGCAAGCCATGGCCAGCATCTGCTACCCCTTGCTACCTTCATTGCGGTATGTGACTCCAAGGTCAATTTTTGCTCCTCCCACAAACGCATTACATCAGCACCACCGGACATGTAACTAAAAGCACCTAACTTAAGTTTTCAATTACCCCCTTTTTATCCATAAGTCTATATAAAAGAAGTCCATTCCCAATCAATTTCCTGAGCCACAATACAGGCCTAGCCACAGTTTGACATGACAGCTTTCAGGCTGAAGTGTAGGAGTGGAGCAGTGCCAGGATGAGGAAGAGCTGGACTCAAAGTAATGAAGGTTACTTGTTAGTAGCCAAGTCATTACTTACACACCCCTCTTTCTCCACCAGTAGCAATGTCAGGATTATCTGCACCACTGGCGCAAGTAGTGAAAATGTATTTCTTCTTCTACTCCTTTACCCCAGCGTAAGAACTGTATTTGCAGCTGCTAACTGCAGTACAGCAGTTTTTGATTTTTGCTGGTGGTGGTGTAGTAAGTACCTGCTTTAACCTACCTTATGGATAAATCAGTGTTACAAGTTGGGTCTCTGGTTAGCAAAGGTTTGCACCCTGTCCAAGTAAGAAACAAAATGCTAGTCAGGGTAAGTCAGATACACAACCTGAATTAACCTGTGCTCACTCTGTAGTAGCGTGGCACAGGAAAACACCTCAAAAAGTCTCCACACCAGTTTAGAAAAATAGAGAATGTTCATTAGAGTAAAAGAAGACCAAAATGACAAAACTAAAATAAGTAGAACTGGAGGTATGCATTTTAAAGAATACATTGAAAAATAGTGCTTAGGATTCCATTGCCCTAAAAGGTTACTTGAGGTCGTGCTAGTCTGGGGTAAATCCAAAGTTCCAGGCTGACCGCGAATGAGTCCAGGCCAGCTACATCAGCCACACTGGACCCATTGAAAAAGTACTTTGAATGGATCAAGCTTTGGCGCTGAAGTTCGATGCGTCGATTTTGATTCATGCAGTAGAGTCAATGCGTCAAAGTCGAGCCTTGCAGCAGTATCTTTGGATCGACCCTGTGCTGTCATTAAGCCTCACACTCGGGACCTCGATTTGGCACTGTGTTGTTGTCGAACCTCGCAGTCAGGTCTCGCTTCATAATCGAGCCATGCAGGAAAGTCCGCAGATCAGCACTGACGCAGCGTCCAAAGTGACAGTGGATCGGTTTTGGAGCGAAACAGCTGCAAAACCCACTCTGAGGCCCAGGACTGGTGGGGCACCTCAGCAAGGGAGGACTCACAGATGACAAAGTCCAGCAGCTGAAGCAGAGTTGAAGGAAGTCTTTGATGGCCCTGAAACTAACCTTGGGCGCAGTTCACGAATTAGCGCTACGCGTAGCTACGCGAACTGCACATCACACTACGCAAGCTATGCGTAGCACTACGCGAACTGAGTAGTGCGCTGTTCGCAATGATTGCACAGTGCCGGATGCTTGTCAGCACTGTGCGATCATTGAAAACGACATCTTGCACAGTTCGAGCTGTCTTTTACTGCCGCTCGAGTAGATTTTTACTCGAGCAGCAGCTTTCTCAACGCGGACTGGTAGTTTCTAATCGCGAGCGGTGGCGAGCATACGCGACCACTGGCAAGGAAAAACCTGACCTCCCAGCGATGAGAAGCTCGCTGGGAGGTTTATTTTCCATGCTCGCGATTGGCAACTTGATGTTGCTGATCACGAACGAGAAAAAAGTCTCAACAGGGTGTCATTTTGCTTGCTCGCGGTCGCCAACTTGACGTTGAGGAATGTGAGCAAGCAAAAAATTACAGCTGCACTACGCTACGCGTGTTTGCACTGTGCTACTTGCAATTCGTGTAGTGCGAAGTAGCGCAAACTTCGCATATTCCGCGAGCATAGCGTAGTGCTTTGCCCAGACTTACCTGAGACTTCAAGAACAGGGGACAAGCCCTTGAAGAAGCGTAGGTTGAAGGATGTAGAGAGAAGGTCCAGTCCTTCTCACTCCAAGGAAAGAAGCAGCATTCAGCAAGCCAATAAAACAAAGCAGTTAGGAAAGTGGCAGTCCCTTCTGCAGCACAGCAGCTCTACTTTTTAGCCGAATATCCCTGGTTCCAGTAAAGTTCTGATTTGGTGGTGTCAGGCATCCAGTATTTATACACAAATGTCCCTTTGAAACGGGAGAGGCTTCAAAGAGGCATTTGAAGATCACAAGGTCTCTGCCTTTCCTTCCCTCGCTCCAGACTCACTACAGGGGGCTATAGAGTTCTTGGTGCGGGGACAGGCACAGCCAGCCCTATTCAGGTGCAAGCATCAGCTCCTCCCTCCCAATCTTCCTCAGGAAGGCCCCTCAGCTTGGTGATAGACGATAAGAATGCAAATTACACACCTCCCATATTATAGTGTGACTTTCTAGAGGGAATGCACAAAGCCCGGCTGTCATCCAACCTACACTTGTATTCATAGACATGTAGAGGCACAGAATGATTAAGGTAAGAAATTGCCAACATTCTTAAAGTGTTATTTTCAGACTTACAATTTAAAATACGACTTCATCATAAGTTGTGATATTAAATTCTGAGTCCAGAGACACCAAACAGCAAATCTCTATCTTTTCCCAATTGGAAATTACACTTAAAAGATATTTTAAGGCAATCCCAATGTTAATCCATGGGAGAGATAGACCTTGCAGTAGTGAAAAATTAACTTATCAGATTTTCACTACCAGGACATGTAGAACTCAAAAGTACATGTCCTACCTTTAAAATACACTGCACCTTGCCCATAACGCTGCCTTGGGCCCACCAGTGGGGCGACTTATATGCAATAAAAGGGAAGGTTTGGGCCTGACAAGCAGGTTAACTTGCTAGGTTCAAATGGTAGTTCAAAACTGTCCACAGAGGTTCTGCTGTGGCAGGTCTGAGACATGTTTTAAAGGTCTAATGAAGAGGGTGGCACAATTAGTGCTGCATGTCCACTAGTTTTAAACTAGAAAATGTTAGGGTGTGTGAATTAAAAAAATAATTTCGAAAATACACTTTGGCAAATAAAGTGATTTTGGAGTATTTATTCCACCAATCTTAATTAGATCTTTTTTGACAAAAACACGATCAACATTTATGTCATGTCAAACATGAAAAAACACTCAATTAGAAAATTCTAAAAATCATGAGAAACAGAAAAACATTTGACAATTAACAAGTACAGAACCAATAAAATGACCATACATGTATAACAAACAAACAACGACCAGTCCAAGTTTGTAAATAGGTTGCGGCAAAACATTATTCACAACATTTCAAAAATGCAGCCTGCCACAACGAGCTAGCATAAGGTGATAACAGTGCAACAGGCTGATTGCCTTGTTTGCACACAGGATTACTCTGTGTGATCAATGGGTATTCTAGCTAGCTGGTAAAGGTTGATGCGTTTCTGAACCCTTAATCACTTTCGGGTTCTCCTCAGGACTTGGTCTCATTCAAATGTTAAGGGGAGCACCATGGCAGTTACCACATGGTGGAGTCAAGGACCACAAGTGTGTTCAATTGTTCTCAGTCAAGAAGGAATGAAGGTTCGACGAGTGTGATTTATTTCTTAGCCTTTGAAGACCTTGTGGGGTGGCTGGGGGCACGTCGGGTCTTGTTCTGTGTCTGAAATAATTTCAGCACGAAGGCGAATGTATCACGAGCTGGATCCTGTGTTTAGCAGCTTTCAGAGTTTCAGAATCCTGCACATTCTCAGCATTCACGGCATTTCGGCAATGGCTCAAGCCTTATGCTAGCTCGTTGACCATAACATGAGTATGGTCATTGCATGCCTTCTTTGTGACATCTAACGAGTCACCAAAGATCCTTTGCTGAAGAAACTGAAGGCACAGTCACTGGCCCTTCCGAAAAGATTCCGGAAACAAATCCTGGTATCACAAGTAAAAGGCATTGTTAAATCATAACTGGACCAGCAGGTGGGCTTCCCTAATGAGAAACCGTAGAGTAACAGCTCTGGAGAATAAAAGAATGAGTACTCTGCTCAAGGCCTCATATCACATGATGTACCACGCCTACATAGAAGGGAACCAGCCCTGAGGATTGCACAAAAGCCTGGAGGAAGACGTGTACTACCAAAATAGCTGGGAAACAAGATTGTGCTTCGAAATATCATTGAAAACTATTGACTAGCAAAATATCATCAAGGTAATTATCCATAAGTAAGTAAAGGTCTACTATACTTAACTCTACTTATATGTACCTTGACAATATATTTGTATCTTCAAGATATAAAGGTGTCGAGTGAAGAGTAGTAAATTTATTCTTATAGTTATGTACATACTTTGATGATATTTTGGTAGTCAATATGCCAACTGTGATATTCTTATAACACAATATTTATGTCAATGATCTTCGGACATGCAACTGGTGCCAAGGGCTCAGAGAAATATCACATCTCTGTTCCTATTGCTACCATCATTAAGGTGGGAGGGCTTCCTCCAGCCTCACATTGTTTCACTGCCTTAGCAATAGCGCTACTGCTCGCCAGATGCAGGGTAGCAATGCATTGGGGAAAAAGATCAGCACATAAGCATAAAAAAGGGATAAAAACATGCTGTACTGTGAAGGTAATTTGGAAATTTATGTTGAAGAACTTACAGCTTCCTCACGCCAGAAAGATATATGGGGCCCAACGGTAGAGCATTTGAGAGAGTCTGGTACTGTGGACAAGGACATTAGGTAATCAGAACTGGCAACTAGAAAGTATTGTAAATTGTACTAGTAGAGAATATGATAACTAACAGTAACGAAAGTAATAAATTGTGTGTGCTGCACAAATGGTAACTGCTGCTGGCATGCTGATTATGTTATTATTGCAAGCGAGAATCAATAAAAAAAGATTTACAAAATAAATCTTTCACTGCCTTGAGGATGGCCACCACTGGGGGACCCCCACCTGGGCATTGGCTGCAGAGCTGTGTCACAAGCCAGACGCTGCGTCTAATCCTCTACTGCGCACAGTCAAAAGGTATGCTCAGTGAGGGTGTTCATTGAATATGTAAAAAAAAACTAGGAATTCACTGACATTACAGTTAGGCCCTGTAATAATATAAACACTATATTTTACAAGCAAAAAACTCTGAAGTTTATCAGTTTTAGTTTACTGATCTACCTATAACCATGCACTGCTGATGATCTCACATAATATATCAGTCATGACATGCTAAGTTACATAATTGATTAAATCAGTGCTATTTCAAATGACATAATTGAATACATCATTCATGATATCATAGACTCATTGTGATGCGGACCTATATACTACGCCTGTTAACAATTATCTATTCACCTTAATGGGATTACCCACTTAAAGGCGACATGCCCGAAATAGGTTGATAGGTATACATTTGGTACACATTTGCTACTTGAAAGACATCTTCTGTGAGGCCCATGGACCATCCATCTTACAGAGCTTCCGGAGCTAGGTACAGTGGCATACACCCCCAGAGCCATACCTACAGCACCAGTCTAAGACAAACCAGGTGTAAGTGGGCACCCCTACATTGTATATTATGATATATTCTGCAATTCATGGAAATCTTCAGCAAAGTTATGTAAATAAACATCCACGTCTTATAACCCCTTTCCTGCTAGGTCTTACCCGACCTCACACCCTGTGTTAAGCATTTTTTGGCTATTTGGGGTTGGTCACGCTTAGGCCCCTGCAACTTTTCGACCACAAAAGGTATCCACGCCAAATTTGTGTCCTTTTCTTCCAACATCTTGGGGATTGTAAAGGGTTTGTTGATTCCCCTGGAGGGGACCCAGAAATTAGCCAAAATACAGCTATATTTATATTCTTTTTTTGAATGGGAAAACGTGCTTTTTCCCCTGCAGATGGTATCAACAAAGGGTTTGTGGTGCTGAAATCACCATATTCCCAGCTTTTAGGGGCTGACAGATGTTTGTCAGAAAACGAAACTTTTTTTTACCAGTTTTGACATTTTACTATGACATAGCCTAATTTTGCTATTTGTTTGTGCTTTCAATCTCCTTCCAGTTAATGATAGAAATGGGTATGAAAGCAATAATGGATCCTGGAAAAGCTATACATTTCAGAAAAGTAGGAACAATTCTAAATTCAGCAAGGGGTCATTTGTGTAGATGCTTCAAGGTTTTTTATAGAAACTAACAGTTGAAAATGGAAAAAATTGAAAAGGAGTTGAAAAAAACAGCAATTTGTGCCAACGTTTTCACCTGCAACATCTTCTAAGTAGGACTGATTTTTTAAAGCAATATTCCACTATCTGCTGGACCTTTCTGGTTGTGGGGATATATAGGTCTTGTAGGTTTACCAAGAACCCAACTAATCCAGAGCCAATAACTGGGCAGTGTCTTGCAATGGTTTTTTATTGTGTACCAGGTGTATAGCAATTCATTTGGGAAAATATAAACAGTGAAAAATTGGTATGAAGGGCATCATTTTACTCGGGAGACCAAGGGGAACAATGGGTGGTAGGATATTTGTGCCGGCACAGTGATCCCACAGAAAAATGTGTGGAAAAAGTGCTTTTTCAGCTACATTTGAGGTTTGCAGGGGATTCTGGGTAGGAAAACGTTGGGGGATCCACACAAGCCATACATTACTGGACTCCCCAGGGTGTCTAGTTTACAGAAATGTGTGTGTTTGGTTGGTTTCCAGGGATGGCCGCGAGCCCGGGCCAAAAAATCAGGTGCTCCCTCTGCAGAACTAGGTAGTTTTATGATGGGTAATTTTGAAGTCACCACAGTATGATTTAGGACATTTTCTGTTGCAGCCACTAGGTCTACCCACACAAGTGAGTACCATTTTTATCAGGAGACCTGGGGGAACGCTAGGTGGTAGGAAATTTGTGTCAGGTAGCCTAGTGAGCCCACAACTTTTCCACACAGAAAAGTGAGGCAAATGTGATTTTGTTTCAGCTAAATTGGAGTTTTGCAGGGGATTCTGAGTAGGGAAACATTGGGGATCCATGCAAGCCATACCTCACTGGACTCCCTGGGGTGTTTAGGTTTCAGAAATATGTTGGTTTGGAAGGTTTCCCTAGATTGCCGAAAGCTCCGGGCCAATAAAACAGGTGCCCTCCCTACAAAACCATGTAGTTTTATGATAGGTAATTTTGGCATGGTTTGGCGACTCACGTGTAGACCGATAGAGGTAGTGTGCCCACTTGTGTTTTGTACATGTGCTGTGTCACAGTAGACGACCCATCATGTTGGTGACATACAGCTGAGGACTGCCTGTCATGGGTAAACTGGATACTAAGCAGCTTAAGCTCTACTTTGAGGGCAGAAGAGCTACTAGACTCACTGAATCTGATCAGGAGGCAGGCCCTGAACGCCTACCCGAGTCACGGATGGAGGATCATGATGAGGATTTACGAACCCTGATGCTCGAGATGCGGTCCAGCCTACGAACAATAGATACAAACTGGACGCGCTGATCACCCAGCTAGATACAATCAAAAAACAGGTGGGGACACATGAAACACGGCTGGATGTACTCAAAAATAGCTACTCAGACTTCCATGAGTTTCAAGTCGAAATCATAGAGAAAACTGAGGACCTGGAAGCGAGGTCGTGCTGTAATAACCTGAGAATTACCGGAATTCCAGAGACGCCGGCCATCTCCAAGATGGAGGTCTACATCACTCACTGACCTGCTGTGGGAACTCTTTGATCCTAATTTGTCCACTATGATCGCAGTTGAGCGAGCGCACGGGCATTGGGCCCAAAGTTTCCGGTTGGTGCTCCACCCAGACCCATCTTAGCTAGAATTTTGAACTACCAGGGCTGCGACCTTATCCTTTGTTTTGCTCGTGAGAAAGGATCCATAACACACAAATGAAATACCATCTCCTTTTACCCCAATTTCACGCCAGTGGTGCTTCTGCTCGCAAAACGGATACGTCAGGCCCAAATCCCATATTCTCTGAAGCTTAAGGTCACGCACGAGGGCTCGACGCACTTCTTTCCAGACGCAAAGTCCTCATTGAAATTTGCAAAACATGTTGAGGGGGAAGAAGATTAAGAAAGACTTCCACGATGAGAACACACCCACAGACAGGCTGAGTGATAACGATTAACTGTATTATGTATCGTTGTTTTGACTATGTCTATGTACGGTATAGTTTAACTTAGGGTTCCTAGGGTTTGTATTAGTGAGACCTCACACTTTGCGGAAATACTTCCCCTTCCCCCTTTTAACTCTCTGTTCCTTTCTTCCAGTTTGTAGCCAGGGTGAACTGACACCTTGCTTATTCGTTCACAGTTAAGCCTGACCCTCAACAGATTTCTTGGTCACCCTGCTATACGTAGGAGAATATGCCGGCGTTACTGCGCCCCCCCAGGAAGAGCGCCCAAGACTTGTCTTTTTCTACATCGGGGGTCTCACAACTGTTGCCCTAATAGGGTGGGTGTATCTGTTGTAGGAGTAAATGTTTATTGGAGAGGGTTTTACACAATCGGTTTGGGGGATTGGAGTGGGTGGCGGAGGTGTTCTATGTTCTGTTTTTAGCCAGGATACTGCTACAGTCTTCACTATTACCAATATGTATTATTGCCATATGTTGTGTATGGACTCCACACCGTGCCGGGACATAAGATTCAGTCAGGGTTGATATGTCAAGTTTTAATTTCTAAACGTGGAACATTTGCGGTCTAAATGACCATAGGCAAGGCAAGACTAGTTCACTCCTACTTAGTACGTCATCACATTGATGTGTGCCTGCTACAAGAGACACACTTGAACTCAACACCATCCAACAGGCTGACACATAGAAGGTGGTGGCACGTATACTCTTCCATGTACTCCAACTACTCCCAGGGTGTGGCTGTGTTAATTAGACGGGAACTCAAATGAAAGGAAAGGGAGACACAGGTGGACCCAGTGGGTAGATTCATTTTGCTGCTTGGGGCGCTGGGTGGGATCCAGGTGGCAATATTTGCAGTCTATGGTCCTAATGTTGACTCCCCTGGGTTCCTCCAGAAAGTATGGGCTAAGGTAAGAGCAACCACCTGCGACACAATTTTCTGGGGAGGGGATTTCAATGCAATTCTAGACAATGTGAAAGACAGGAAGGGCCTATCCCGCTCACTGCACCCCTCCGCCAGTGCTGTCCTCAATGCTATTATTTCAGATGGAGATCTGATTGACATCTGGCGTCAACAACACCCATTGCTAAGAGAAGGTACGTGCATTTCTGAGCATCACAGGGCCTGGTCCAGGCTGTACTATTGGCTAGTGTCTTGGGATGGAGCGACATGGACCAGTGAAGTCTCCCATCTCCCGAGGTCACTGTCTGACCATGCCCCAAACCACTTGCATTTACAGCTTACCAACTTCATCCCTAAAATGTTTAGTTGGCTGCTTCCGCCCAATGCGCTTTTAGATGAGGTCTTCAAAGAAGAGATCAGGGACAATATCAATGAATATTTTGAAATCAATTCAGGCTAGGTCACTACCCAAGTCTCCCTATTAAAGGCTTTTCAAATTGTAATTAGGGGGAAATGCATAGCGCATCAAGCTCGAGTTTTATAGGCTATATGTGGAATGCTAAGCACACCTAAGAGACAGATTAAAGAGCTTGAAACCAAATTCTACACCACAGATGACCAAACGGTGACATCCACACTGAAAGAGAAGCTGTTGGAGTTTGAACAGGAGGCTCAAAGGGAGGTGAGGTTTTTAGGTAAACGTGCGCAGGCCAGAAGATATGAGGAGGGGGACTGACGTGGAAGAATTCTGGTGACGATGTTGCGGGCCCCACGTTCAGCAGCCTACATTACTGAATTACTGAAATTAAGGGCGAGAACCCAACCGCGATTAGAGGCTCGCAGGAAATCTTAAATGCATTCTCACAATTCTACACCACGCTAATACCTCAACTCAAGGCAAAGATCACAAGGGCCTTGGATGCTTTTTAGATTGATTGGAGCTGCTATGGCTGATCAAGGGGCACAGGGAGTATCTAGACATTACTTTTGAGGTGGAGGATGTCACCCAGGTAATTAAGAGTTTATCACTTGAGAAGGCCCCGGGCTCTGATGGCTTTTCGATGGCCTTCTATAATACTTATGCTGAGGAACTTGCTCCCCAGTTGGTGGTGATGTATGAGGAGGCCCAAACCTCAGGTAGTTTGCCACCGTCGTTGAGTGAGGCAATTATTATTACGTTGCTGAAGCCAGGAAAGCCCGAAAGTGAACTTGACTCTTACAGGCCCCTTTCATTGATAAATGTTGATGTTAAATTGGCCTCTATTCGTCTACAGCTTTTGCTTCCACTGATCGCCCACCCAGACCAATCAGGTTTTATTCCTAGATGCTCCACGTCCCACATTTGAGGACCTTTTTATAGTGGTTCACTATTTACATCCTGACTCACAAGCAATAGCAGTTTTTTTGACACAACTAAAGCGTTTGATACACTTGAGTGGTCCTACTTATTTGCGGTTCTTGAGAGGATGGGGTTCAGTCCTCTGTTTCTAAGCCTGGTGAGATTCCTATACACAAGGCCCACTGCAAGGATCCAAGTAAATGGCATGCTGCCGGATCCAATCGATATAACATGCGTAACACAGTAGGCGTAGTAGCGGCCCGTGGTGGGAGTACTACTGGGCACTTACATGGGGCGGGGGAGGGGTAGTAAACTACAGATTATGGCCGATTAGAGGTAAGTAAACATATAAACTGCATCATCAATTGCATTGTGGCAATGCAGCATGCGTTACAAAATTCATTTTATTTATTTATATGTTTACTTACCTCTAATCGGCCGTAATCCGTAGTGTGCTACCCCCCCCCCCCCTGTCCCTCCCCCTACCCCGCCCCACATCAGCCCACTGCAGCACACCCACCATGGGCCGCTGCTGGGCAGGGGTGCCTGCTGTCCCTTCTGCTATTTGAGATCGCAATGAAACAGCAAGCATAAGGCAGCATCATACAGCTCGGAGGCTGGACTTTAGCACCAGGGCCCTCCTCATCTCATTATATGGAGATGACGTGACGTTATATATACAGGACCCGGCGACAAACATGGCTCCCATCCTTCGGGAATTTATCAAATTCGGTGGCCTATCGGGCGTCTCTATAAATTGGGCTAAATCTATCCTTTTCCCTCTGACAGATGCTACTACCCCCTTTCAATCTGAGTTCCCACTTACATGGGCTGATGGGCTGGCAAAATATCTAGGTGTATGGCTTAGTAGAAACATGCAGGACATTTGGGATATGAACTACGGACACACAGTGTGGCTAGAAGAAAAGGTTTTGGCATGGGCTAAGCTCCCTCTGTCTTTGGCCGGGTGGATTGCAGTAGCAGAGATGGTAGTTTTGCCGAAGCTGTTGTACTTATTTGTAAATATCCCAATCACCCTGACTCAAGCTTTCTTTAAATCTATACGATCTCTGCTCATTTCCATGGTCTGGATGGGTCGCCAGGCATGGATTCCGTGGGAGATTTTGAGCCTCCATGTACAACAGGGCAGCCTGGGAGCCCCGGATTTACAGCTGTATGCACTAAGTGCCCAAGCTCAATTTTTACATTACTGGGTCCACCCAACCCTGTTCCAACCACACACATCCAAAGAGCTGGATGTGGCGAAGTCGATCCCCATCCAGGTAGCGTTGTATAAGGCCTACAAAAGACCTCAGGATGTCATAGACACGATGGAAACCATGCGATGGGTGTGGGACAAACTGAGGTAAAGAGCAAAATTGAAAATCCTATATGCCCCATCCAACCCTCTGGCATATAACCCCATGCTACCCACAATGGGAGAGGATGCCAGCAGAACACTGGCACAGAAGAGGGGTTGGGTTTCATTTGCAGACTTGTATCAGGAGGAATCATTTATGCTACCCCTGAATCTACAGAGGAACAGGCTGTATTTTTCTCCGAGTTATTTTTATATCATAAATTCAGGGCTACCTGCAGGTCACTACACAATGCATTCCCAGGCCCGCCACCTACACTACTAGCCCTAGAAAAAATATTAAAGTTCACCTCTTCGCTTGGATTAATTACACGTGTATACAATAACATGCAAAACATGGCCCCAATATTGCCACATAAGGCATTACAAGCGTGGAATGAGGAATAACATACCACGCTGTCAGAAGATCAATGGTCCTACTTCTGTACCCAACTTACGGCATTATCACCTAATTACAAATTGCGTTTAATACATTTTAAATTTTTGCACAGATTCTACAGGACCCCCTCTCAATTACACCAGATGCTGGAGATGTGGGGTGGCCCAGGCTACTTTTTAGCACATGGCTTGGGGTTGTCCACATTTGTCCTTATATTGGACGGCCATATTCACTAAAGTTCATGATATAATACCTGGCACGACTGAAGACCCGGACCCCCTACTTGGTTTATTGGGGTCTGTTAAAGATACACCAGTTGCATTCCGTAAACTACACGCTCTTCTCCTCCGCTTTGCCAAACGCCGAATAGCCATGCACTTGGCCAGGAGGGGGCACTGACTTTAAAAGACTGGGTTTAGGATGTCACATTTGGTCACACACAATTAACCACTTTTTGGGAATTGATGCCGTCGGCATCTAGGCCTAGGGAGATATGGAGTCCTTTTGTGGAGTGTGCGCGCACCTGTCGAGAGGAGGGAGGGGGATCTTCAGGAGCTCCAGGGGAGTCACAGGCAGGTAATTGACAGCCTTCCGGTATTTAAAATGTTGGATAGAGATGTGTAATATACACTAAATATGCCTTCATAGTAGTAGAACTGACGGGCAAGTGGCTGACCGGGGATTGTTGGTAACAAATGCACTCTGTATTGTAATCTATGGTAGTGCTGGTGAATAGTGTGCCCTGTGTTTTTCAAAATATTTGTATTCTTTTTACTCAGTACGGGTGGAACTTTATATTTGATTTGTTTATAGGCAATATAATACTACACAAATGAGTAGATACTGATAAACCGTAAGCAACTGCCTTGTTGTTTGAAATGTTTGTTATTAAGCGAAATGCCAAAAAAGAAATAAGAAATGTAAAAAATGCCAATGTTAATGAAGACTGATATAATAAAAATATATATAAATTATTTTAACAAAAAATAATCGGTACCAACCAAGAAAGTTAAAAACAAAAAATTTCATATAACCATTGCATAATGTTTACACAAAAATATGACATAACATATCAAATCTTTCTTTGTTTTTCATGTGAAAAAAGATATAAATCCACCAAAAATGTGAAAAATATTGTCCAAAAACCCCCCAAAAATGCAAAAATAAAATGAATCTATTAGAAATCCCACAAAGCAATCCAAGGTATCTAGGAACAGCAAAAAACTTGAAAAAAGTGTTTGAAAACAGAATGTCCCAGAAAACCTTAAAAAACAGGAAATCAATGTAAAAGCATTGGGTTATTATAATCCAAAAAAAGATTTCCTTTAGATAAAATCTAAACCTCCAATGCACATAGGAGTAACTAGTAGGCAAAAATCCGAAAAGTAAACATATTAAATTCCCAGAAATACCTATACAGAACAGTTAATCACCAAAATATACCTAATATAGATAGCACAATTTAACTTAACATAGCGATACATTACTAACATACTGTACGAAAAGCTAAAACTACACAGTGTGTAACACAGTAACTCTAATACATCAAATTATACAAACAGGTCACAAACAAAACTATAACTAACTTGTAGGCCGCTTCCTAAACTCCCAGCTGCCATCAAAACCCTTAATAAATCCTTGAAAAAGGAACTATTTGTTCCAACGAACAGCAGCTCCCTTCCGCGACCTGGTTCCAGGAAAATAGACTACAAATAGCACAAATAGAATACAAAATAGACATTAGTGGTAAGTAGAAATGGCCACCAAATTAAACAAAAAATCTGATTATCTCTCCATAGCAATGAATGGGAAATATTGTAAAAATGTTGAACAGATATATAAAAGAATGTAGCAAATTATTAAACATGTAAAACATGTCAAAAAAACACATTTGCAAAAAATGTTCAAAAATTGTAAAATAGAAATTAAATAATAGTATAAACATTAATATGCTAGCGATGTTGCTGCACTCAGCAGTTCTCCTTCCTACTGTGGCGGCACACCTTGGGACTGCACAATTATTTAATATACACTGAAAAAAACATAAAAATAATGTTAAAATAATGTTTAAAAAATGTATGTAAAAAACGTTAAGAATTGTTAAACATCAGTTAAACAATGGGGAAAAAAGTTGAAAAGATACAACATAAAATATTATTAAAATATAATTGAAATCTTTGCATTAAATAAAAAGTATTAAAAAATACTTTATTTACATACATTTATATGAATGCTTCTTTTTAACTTGAAGTATATATGTCTAAAAATGTAAGCATATACAATAAATGAACTTACACAAATCTATGGCATGTATTCATTATGCAAAAAAAAATATATATTATTGGCTACAAAAATACAACATGCTATGTTTTATTATATTTCTAATTATCAACAAAACTACTAAATTAACATTAATACAATATGTATTTCTAATACATAAATATAAAAATAAAATAAAAGATTTCAGAATGCAATGTGAAACCTTAATAATCACACTACCATAAATAATTCTTACTTTAGACACTAAGGGGCATATTAGGATGGCGGGCAGACCTGGAACCACCCGCCATCCTAGCGGGAACAGGACCGCCCGCCCGCCAGCCATGCGGCAGTCCCGCACCCCTGATCATGATGCCACCGCCACCGTGGCGGTCGCATATGGCATTTTAAAATTGCGACGGGTGCTGTGGCACCCGCCACAAAGGTAAAATGCCATGTTGTGCATTTCCATGCACAACATGGCAGGCAGCGCGTGGTGCCTGCCACCTTGTGCATGGACATATGGACATGCAGGGGGGTAACATGGGTACCCCCCAAGTACACCCCCCACCTTCCAGCCTTCCAGCCTTTTCATGGCAGCATCGCCGCAATGGAAAGGCCTTGCAAATCAAACATCATAATATGGATGGCAGTGCCTGCTAGGCAACGCCACCATATATGTGCCCCAGCTCCGCCGGTCTGCAATCGTCACGATTGCCGAAAAGCGGAAAAGCGGCGGACAGACTTTCTGTCCGCCGTGATACCCACCACCATTGTAATGTGGCAGTGGGTAAATAGTGTGACTGGTGCCGGTGGCGATTGATACACCATCATAATCACCCCCTAAAGGTGAGACATTTACTATTCCCACTCCAATCTAACCACATTGGGGGATGGTGTTGGACACTACAGGAGTGACATTTACTATTTCCAATAAAATCTAAACCAAATTGTGGAAGACGTTGGCTACTGAAGGGGTGACATTTATTATTTCCACTCCAATCTAACCATATTCGGGGGACATGCTGGACATTAAAGGGATGACATTTATGATTCCCATTCAATCTAAACCAATTTGAGGAAGGTGTTAAACACTAAAGGGGTGACATTTACTCTTCCCACTCCAATCTAACCATATTGGAGGATGGTGTTGGGCACTGATGGGGTGACATTTACTATTCCCACTCCAATCTAAACCAATTTGGGGAAGGCGTTAGGCACTAAACAGTTGACATTGACTATTCCCACTCCAATTTAAACCAATGTGGAGAAGGTGTTAGACACTAAAGGGGTGACATTTACTATTCCCACTCCAAAATAAACCAAATTGAGGATGTTATTGGACACTAAAGGGGTGACATTACAAATTCCCACTCTAATAAAAAAAAATTAAGAACGATATTGGACACCAAATGGGTGGCATCTACTATTTGCTATTCCCACTCCTATCTAAACAAATTGGGGGAAGGCGTTGGACACTAAAGGGTTGACATTTACTATTCTCACTCCAATTTAAACCAATTTGGGAAAGGTGTTGGACACATTTACTATTCCCATTCCCAATCTAAGCGTCTGTTTATGACTACGGCAGTCCAACCACCCTATTACAACTTGGGCTGTCAGACCGCCATTGCACCACAGCAACTGCCAGCAAGCAGCGTTGTTAAGACAGCATTATGCTTGGCCGGACATCAGCGGCCCGACCAAGCATAGTACGAGTTTCCTCTCCGCCACAGTTTTCATGGAGGTTCCTACCCCATGAAATTCATAGCAGAGAGGAAACAAAGGGAATCCCGGGCTCCCTGATGGCCTCAAGGCCATGGAGTGCATTGTTATTGTTATTGTTAATTTAGTCTTATTAGTCGCACAGCTACCCAAGTGTTTCCTGGCGCCAGCTGTCAGGGTAGAGGAAGGACAAGAAGATAGACTCTACATATTAAACTGCCAGGTTTTTAAACCCCTACAATAGTTCTCGTAACTGGGGGGCACCTGTTTTGCCCCCTGTGTGCATGCACTCCAGTATCTGCAGGGCATGAACTGCACCAATCCATGCCATGAAGGTACCGCCTTTGACGTTCCCATTCCAGTGCACATTTTATAGGCACTGTGGGACTGTCAAACAATCACCAGTTGGTGACTGTAAAAGTCATAATCTGGCTGGAGGTGAGCACACTGGTTCGGCGAAGCGGGCCTGCTCCCACACTGTCAAACTCGGAATTGGGTCTAAATCATATTGGGGAAGCTGATGGGCACTAAAGGGGTGACATTTAGTATTCCCACTTCAATCCACGTCTATTTTACGAAGGTGTTGGATGCTAAAGAGGTGAAATTTACAATATTCACTTCAAAATATAACTATATATACAAGGTAATAGAAATTAAATAATCAATGCTCCATATTCACACACCATTTCTTTTACAAGAAAATTAAACACAACTTAATTTAAAAACACACTAACGAAAACTACAAACTTCTGTATGCATATTTAAATATTAAAACATTACCATTAATAATGAATATATTTTTCAAAATGTTTACTACCATTCCTAAACTTTAAACTATAAAATGGCAAATAATTATGCAAATAATTATGCAAAAATAACAATCATAGAAGAACAAATATTGACATACATTTTCTAATGTAATTTAAAAAAAATTATATTAACACCTTGGCTGCGGAGCATATTCCCCTCCTGTGCTGAAAATGCTTGAATTCCATTGTTCATGACAAGGTCAGCTCGTCATGAGCACACGAGCACCGTGCCTCATGATGAGCTGAGCTCGTCATGAGCATGAAAAGGGTTAAAATAGCATTTTATAGACGTTAAAAAAGCTTTTCTACAATTTCATAAACAAATGTAATTTAGAAATTGTACATAAAACAATTTCTAAATATATAACTTTATTAAAGTTGTGATATAGTTTTAAATGTTATACATTTTATTCTTTTAATTAATATAAATATCAATTAGTACAAAAATAGAGGGTATTAAAAAATAATATAACAAAATGAATGTAACATTTCAAAATTATTAATTTGCATATCATTAAAATTATTAACTTTTAATAAAATGAGAGATATACATTTTTTTTAAATCTCCCCACCCTTGTCGCCTAAAAACTCAATATCCTGCAACTATAAAAAATAAACGCACACAGTCTTGATGGTCTGGTATAGTAGCTGTTTGGAGATTTCTGACTGCTGACCAATGGAGAAAGGTGGCTTAAAGTCCCTTTAAGTAAGTATATAACACTTTTTATAAAATTGTAAAGTCAAAAGGTTTTGGTGAAGGCGCGACCAAAAACAAAATGACTCACCTGACAACACTGCTCTTATGACCACATTTACTAAAATTTTGCCTGGATCTTCAGTGATAATGTTAATTTTCTTACCATTTTTAAGGCCAACAAATTGAGCCCTAAATTACTCTGCACCACAAGAACACCACCACAAAACTTTAATAAAAGCCTCCCCAATTTCTTTAGAGCTCTCAGAACATGGAACTTGATCGCATGCATGAAAGTGGTGCCAGGACGAACAGCTCTTTGGTCGGCTTAAACATTTAAAGAGACTGTTATGACTTAGTCCTCTTAGTTACAACGAGTCCTATTCTTATTCAAGCCTTATCAGCCAAAACATGGCAGTCACATCACTGGCAAGCCTCAACGAGTGAGTGACCTCTGAAGATCCTCATCTTTTGTTGATATCCTTATTTATTGCACCAATGCCTACATGCCGACCATATTCGGTGTCGTTGGAGATAAAATCCGAAGTATGGGCCAGATGTACAAAGCTTTTTTGCGGTCACTAATGGCCCAATTCGCAGAATCTTTTTACAATGTAGAAAAAGCAATTTGGAATTCAGTAACTTGTTACCAAATTGCAATTCACATTTCCTAACAAATATTCATTCGGTATTTGGAAGGGGTGTCCCATCCAAATATCTAATCAGAATAGTTTGTATTAATGTTTTACGACCAAATTTCGGTTGTAAAAGAGTAATACTTTATTACCTGTTTAAAACTGGTGGCAACCAACTCACAAATAGTAAGAGACCCCTTTTCCTCTGTGAATGTTAAAAAAATATATTTTTTAAGAGCAACTCTCATAAAATAAAACTGCACAGATTCATTTTTTCTTTTTAAATGCATTTCATTTTCCTTCAAGGAAAATGGGCTGCATTTTTTTAAAGATAGCTTTATTAAAAAGCAATCATATACATGGTGGTCTGCTGCAATTCCTAATGGGTCTCAAATTGCGACCTGCCTTATTAATAGGCATGAGGTAGGTCTATTTGCGAACCACTAGGAATCGCAGAGTTTCATCCATTAGGAATACTGATTTCCAAAATGTGAATAATAGAGAATTCCAATTAGGAAATCGGAATTCCTAATGTTTGTACATCAGGCACTAGTTTCCTCATTTCTGCTTGAGCCTTGATTCGCAGTGAAATCCTTTAATTTCGGTCTGCAGTGGACTGCGTCCACGGAATCACGGCGAATGCATCTTTTAAACAGAAAATTAACAGGCAGGCAAGAAAAGTGGTCACATAACGTCATCCCAAGTACAAATCCCTTAATGATTGGTATAACAAATACGACGCATTTCCATTCGGCTTCGAAAATGAGGAGATTTCGATAAACTAGCCTTCGAATTGATAACTGCGAGCCGATCTTTGACGTGAAACTCTCGGTGACTTTTCGAACAAACTCCATGGAGGTGAAGCTACAGAGATGAGAACATTTCGTGAAGCCTGGAAGAATGCTATAAATTGCTTTGTGTGTGAAATTCTCACTGAAAAGCTGTTGAAAGTGATTTTGAATAATCTTCTGCAGGCACAGAGCAGGGGAGGGGTGACACGCCTGCAGTTCAGCAATCTGCTTCGTCTGAAGCAGTTCAGATGTGGTTACATATGCGGAAGATCATTCTGTTTGCCTTTGCTGAGCAAACTGTGCAAATATTCTCTAAGCGTGTGTGCGTCAATTTGGAGGAATCACTGTATACTGACACTTTGGCTTCATTTAATTAAAAAGTTAAATGAAGTCATTAGTGTAACTCAAAGAACACTGCCTGCTCAGGAAAACAGATCTGATAGTGATTTGCAATAAAGGAACAGAAATCTAGTCTCAAGCTGCCTTATGCAGCAGTTGTAATGTTTTAATGGAATCTACAGTGGATTTGTCATTTTACTAGAACCATGGCCAATAGCCAACACTCAATTTCTACAGTAGAAACTGATGCTTAAAATTCCCCTGCTCATCTGGTAACATTTCATGCCCGTATCGTCACTGACTGCTTATATTCACAAACAGTTGCAAAGACAGGAGCCCATATCACTGTGGTATCAAACTAAATATCCTACTTATCACAATTTCAGCTAACCATGTCCATGCACTTACAACTAGAAGGTTGTGTTCACTTATTTCATTTCGGCCGTCTTGGATGTACTCTGAGCTAGATTCAATTGATTCTGCAAATGTGCACATATATGTTACACAAATCATCGCTTTCTCAATGCATAGACAAGAATGCTGCACATGAAGGAATCCATAATCAGTATAGCGATACACCATCTGTGCACTCTTGAACCCCAACTGGGTTCTATCAAAAATAGTCAGACATGATGTGGTGGGGGTTGCAATCCCAAGTGCAAGCACATATATTTCTTAGTTATCTGTACTGCCTGCTTTAAGATGTTTCACCTTGAGAGAGGTAATTAATGTATTTTTTTAAATATTTTTCATTACATTCATACAAGGACTCTCAGTTTAATGTCTTAAATGGCACCAGTATGAACACGAGAGTGTATAGCTTCACATCCACACAAGGGACCCTTCTGATAAGATGTACGAAGTACCTATCAGAGATCCCAATTAATAGGCCTTAGACTCTTCCCTCGTCTATCGCTTCTTTATCATATTCAATCATAACATGTGCACCACTCGAATTAACAACTTTTATTTCACTATACTAATCCAACTCTAATCCACTTTGAGTTCCGGAGTTGCGTGCTATTCACTTAAAAATGCTTAAGCACCTCTTCAGGGGTAATAAGCGCTATATAAATACAATTACAATAAGTACATACCACTTTCTGGCTAGTAACCTACTACACGTGCAGAGCTCTGCCATGCCTATCTAGCTTCCTTCATACGTGTTAGATGTGGTGATTGCTGGAAAGATCTGCAAGTAATCAATCAATCAATCAGGGCATTTATAAAGTGCGCTACTCACCCGTGAGGGTCTCGAGGCCCTGTGGCGGGGGAGTGGCTCCGGATCAGTCGAAGAGTCGGATCTTGAGGACCTTCCTGAACGTGTTCAGGGTCGGGGAGCATCTGATGTTCACCAGGAGTTCGTTCCAGGTTTTGGCTGCGATGTTGGAAAAAACTCTCCCGCCGGTTCTGTTCCTGCGGATGTGCGGGACCTCTACTAGGGCGAGATTGGTGAAGTGGAGGTTCCTTTTGGGCACGTTGAAGGATACCCTCTTGTTGAGGTATTTGGGTTCGATGTTGTGGAGGGATTTGTAGGCATGGTTGAGGAGTTTAGAGGTGAACCTCTTCTCAACGGGGAGCCAGTGGAGTGTCAGATGCAGAAAACTCCGCGAGCGGAGCAAACTTCACTGCCCAGGCCTTTAGGAGACCAGATGAGCCGATGTGTCTGGAAGTTTTGTGTGAGCAGATGCGATTGTTAAGATAAGCTGGGCCAGTGTTATGTAGTGCCTTGAAAGTTTGGGTAAAGAATTTGAATTGTGCTCATTTGTGAATGAGGAGCTAGTTGAGCGCCTTCAGGTGTGGTGTGATATGGGTGTGGCATAGGAGTTTGAGAGTGATTCTGGCCACTGAATTCTGAATAGTCTGACTCCTTTTGGCGAGTCTTTTGTTGATCTCGGCACAAAGGGTGTTCCTATAGTCTAGCTTGCTTGCGACATGGATGTGGGTGGTGGATTTCTGGGATTTCATTGAGATTCATTTGAAAATCTTCCTCAGCATCTTGAGGGTCTGGAAGCATGAGGCGGTGGTGGCACTGACTTGGGCATTCATGCCGAGTTTGCTGTCGATGATGATCCTGAGTTTTTGGCATGGGTGGTGGGAGTGGCTGTTGGTCCTAGCTCTGTTGGTCACCATTTGGAGTCTCTCCGTGATGTGCTTTCCCAGGGTTCACAATTCTGATCTGTCTGTGTGCTTCAGCTTTAGACAGTTGGTCTTCATCCACTGAGGGATTTCGGTCATGCACCCATTGAATGTGATCAGAGTACTGGGCGTCTTATCTATGAGGGAGAGAATGGGTTGCGTGTCGTTGGCATAAAATAGGACATTGATCTTGTGAGAGCAATTGATGCTGGCTAGAGGGATCATGTATGTGTTGAAGAGGGTCAGGCTCAAGGAGGATCCTTGCGAAGCTCCACAGATGAGGTTGTGGGCTTTCGAGGTGTAGGGTGAAAGGCTGACTGACTGGGTCCTTCCGATCAGAAAGGAGCAGATCCATCAGAGTGTTTGTCCTTGGATTCAATGTTGTGTAGGCATTGGATTAGGATGGGGGAGACTGGGTCAAATGCTGTGGAGAGGTCCAGGAGTATGAGGGTCACCATGTCTCCTCTGTACAGAGTCACACGGATGTCATCCATGGTGGCGATGAATGCAGTTTCCATGCTTTTATTGGGTCTGAACCCAGAATGAGTGGTGTGAGGAGTTGGTGTTTATTGAGATATTCAGTGAGGTGTCTGTAGATGATTTTCTCTAAGACTTTTGCTGTGAATGGTAGCAGGAAGATTGGTCTGTATTTGGCAAGCTTTGAAGGGTCCCAAGAGGGTTGCTTCAGCAATTGGAGGACAGTTGCATGTGATCCAGGCATCTCCGAAGGTCATGGAAGAGATGAAGCCATTCAAAATAAGTGTGAGCATGGTGTTGATGGGTTGCAGTCCTCTGGAGTAGGCAAGGTGGGGGCAGGGGTCCTATAGGGCTCCTGAGTGGATGGACTTCATGGTGGCAATCCGTTTATTCTAGGGTGATGATGGACCATATGATTATCACTGGATCTTTGGATAAGATCCAGAGGTTTTTGGCAAGGAATTGTGGATACAGCTACAGGTTGAAGTTGCTGTAAATGGTGAACATTTAGTTGTTAAAGAATTGATAGAAATGAAGAGAGAGGTCATGCAAGGGGGTGATTGAGTTGGAGGTGACCAATGGTGAGATAAAGACTTTCACAATGGCGAAAGTTTCTTTGCTTCCATTGGGGGCTGACATCAATGTGGTCTGCTAGAGAAACCTGATGGCCTCAATGGGTAGACTATACCAGAAAACGGACACTCTTGAGTTCGGGTGAATCTCTGATAAAGGCAGAATGGAGAATTGGAGAGGTCTGTACACAAGTTGAAAAAGGACATGTTGAGGTACTCCACTTTCCAGTCATGTGGCCTGAACTTCAATCTGCGCCTAGAGTATCAGATCACTAGATTGGAGAACCTGCAAAAAATCAGGATCATCAGGATTTTAGGATGACCCCTGATGGATGAAGGAGTCAACTTCTCTAGAAGTATAGGGTCACTCTTTCACCAGAAAGCTTTACTTGAGAAACGTTCTCAACTAAATAGTTTTACATCTGCCCTCAGGGAATGTTAAAAAAAGTGTGATAGTGGAAGGGTCACGTTATTGGTGACTCTCAGAGAAAATAGTTAATGGGAGGAGATGTTGAAGGTGGCAGCTGTTTGTGGGCCTTACCTTTCAATGAAGAATATTCTCTAGTTTCTAGATCTATGTCCCATCACATTAACCAACAAGCAGAAGAGCCATGACTTGCACAAGGAAAGAATTACATTTAGAGATTGGAGTCAGTGCTGTTCCTTACTGGGGTTAAAGTGATGGCTGGTGATATGGTGTCCTTATTTGTTCAGGTGGAAGCAGCGTTAATCTACGTGGAATGCACATGATGAAGGCGGAACGAAAATGTGAACTAACTGAGCTCGAGAATCACTGCTCCTCAAAGACCTGATTTTGAGGTGGTTGTGTGATTTGACTGGCAATCAGGGTCAGACTGCCGTAGCGAGCACCGGGCATTTTCCCGGTGGGCTGCTAGGGTGGGGGCCGGTTTTGGCCCTCTGGGGGCCGTTTTAGTTACAGGGGGCCTGCAATATCAGCCCCCGTAACAAAATCAGAGAAACTGGATCGAGCAAACAGCTCGGCTGCACCCCCCTCCATCCCAAGCGGGCCCGGCCGAGCAGTTTGCCAGGGCCGGTTTCGGTGCCAAGTCCGGCCCTGCTGGCAATGAAGCTCCATTCAAGGGCGTTCGCCTACATTTATTCAGGGGAGGCATAATTGTAACGTCATCAGGGAACACATGTAGGAAATTGATGATGGACCAGTAAACTTTGGTAATCTAGGCCTTGAAGAATATAAGGTTTTTGAAATGCTGTGGGGGGAGCAGTGGTTATTTTCAGGGTCTCTTGGTTGGTCAGTTCTTTCTACATATTAAATATTCCCTTTTTCTATTTCAATGACACCTAGATATTTTCAGCAAATTAGGCATTTTTGGCTCCTTTGATGGTTTTATGGCGTCTTCTCTTGCCTCTTGTAATGGATATTATCCTCATTCACCTGTAACTTATGTCATTTCCATTCCAGGTGTTGGTTGTTGCATTGCAGATCAGCAAGTTCCAGCACTTGTTGGTGGATTTGTGGCACAACTTGAGTTTTCTGGGTTTATCCAGTTATCTAGAACAGAAGATATATTGAGGTAGAGGTTGACCAGCAGTCTTTGAGTAAACTATTGTATGTTTATTTTGATAGCTCTGTAGGTATTTTCTCACCTCTGTGTTAATGCCTTTAAAGTGTCGGATGTAGATGAGTAAGATGTTATTGTGGTAGTGAGATTTTACGTTACATTTGTGAGATTGGCCGAGACGAAGAAATGTATACCCATACCTCGATTTGAACAGCTAATATATATTCATATATATGTATGTGCTCTTTCCATAGGGCAAACATTGTCAAAAGGCAGCAGAGCAGTGTACAGGGGTAAAGGTAAGCATACAGTCATCAAGTGACTAGAGAGGTAGCATATCATGATTAGGGCTCCCCGCTCTATGGAATTTATGTTTGAACATTTCCAGCTATATATATATCAATATTTATTTTCTTGCCCATCCCATTAGTACTTATTGATATTTATTTTGAGTTTTGTGATCATTTGAAGTTGTAACTCCCATATGTCCACATTTATTTAACTGATAATTATCCACCTATATTTTGACGGCTTTCTGGTTTTAGCATGTTACAAAGCCGAATGTAATTAAACAATACACCCAAATGAAAATCTTAGCTTTAAAACATAAATAGATGTTGAAATATGGAGTTAAGTAAGGAAATATCAGCCTGTTTGTTTTCTCCCTGATCTATCAGTCTACACAACTATTGGCCTGGAGTGCATGGATGATGGCGTAGAGTCACTCAAAAGAAGCCCAATTTTCAGTTTTTTTCTGCTTTTAAAAATAAATAGGGATAGGAAACCCACTATTTTCTGTCTGTATTTGAAAAAATCAATAAACAAGGAAGACTGGGAGTCTTAATCATTATGTAGTGTACATAAGTATTCCATAGGTTAGCAGTTTGGAGTTTATTCATGAACAGGAGGTCTTGTGTATGTGTGGTATTCTGGTGGTGTGTGTGTATGTAATGGGATGTCTGTATGAAACAATACAGATGGAGATCTAGGGTGGAATGGAGTGAACGTATTTATTTATTTATTTATTTATTTTATAGTTTTATAGAGCGCGAACCAGACCTGTGAGGGTATCAGAGCGCTTTACAGGATTAAGGGGGGAGGAATACAAAGCATAGGATGGGAGGGATAACATTGGGAAAGATTGGGATACATTGTAGGGGAGGAGCACGCAGTATATAGTTCAAACTACATGTGGGAAAAAAGCAAGTAGATAAAGAACACAGGGGGCTGCATAATGCCTGAAGAGCGTGCCGTCAAAGGTCCAAGCTACTTGTGGGATCAATATGCAAGTAGTTAAATAATTAAAGCAGGAAGGTATAGCATACCCCCAGTCTCAGCTCATTGAGGGAATGATTGAAAGGTGTTCATTGGATGAGGTATTTTCCCATTAAGAACGTTTTGGTACCAAGGAAGTCTTCTAATGGCGGATGGGAGAGAGTTCTAGATTCTTGGTGCGGCCCCAGAAATGGCCCGATTGTAGGTTTTTTTCTTCCAAAAGCATGCTGGTTGCAGCAGCAGGCTTTTGGCAGATCGGGAGTTTCTGGTTACTCCAGATATCATGAGTTTTTGGGCGAGAAATGATGGGGAAATGGAGTACAGAGCTTTGTGAGTAATGCAGGCCAGTTTAAATTGTATTCTGGCCTCAAGGGGAAGCCAGTTCAGTGCTTTGAGGTGGGGGAGATGTGGTCAAATTATTTTTAGCCTGTTAGGAGTCTGGCGGCGGTGTAGAGGCAGGCTTTCAATGGGGCCAGAGAGTTCTTGGGTGGCCCTGCAAGAGTAGAGCATCCATATTCAAGTCTGGAAATTACTAGGGCCTGGGTTGCTGTTTTAAGGTTGGACGCATTGAGGAAGGGTTCTAGGTTTCTTAGGTAGCTCAGGTGGAATCTAGCCATTTTGGCCATAGAGTTTAAATGGCCTTTCATATTCAAACGGCTGTCAAGGGTTATTCCAAGGAATTTCGCCAAGTCAACAATGGTAGGAGGGCAGCTTAGTGCTGTGATGGTCTTGATCCATTTCCGGATGTCTGGATTGGGTTTGGGAGGGGAGATCAGAAAAAATTCGGTTTTATTTGCGTTAAGTTTCAGCTGGTTGTCAGTGAGCCAATGGACTGTCAGCTTCAGGGCCTCGTTAACCACATCGATGCTTGTGTTATTTTCCTCCTGTGCTGACATTTTGGATATTCCATTGTTCATGACGAGCTCAGCTCGTCATGAGTGTATGGAGGTGTACACCATGACGAGCTGAGCTCGTCATGAGCGTCCAAGGAGTTAAGGGAGAGAATGTCCTCGGGGGAAGAGATTTTTATGTAGACCTGAGTATCGTCTGCGTACATGAGGTAGGAGATGTTGGCGGAACGAAGCACCTCAGAGAGCGGTTCAAGGTAAAGGTTGAAGAGGGTGGGTGAGAGGGTTGATCCTTGTGGGACTCGAACAGAAACCGGCGAGGGGGCGGATAGATCACCATTGATGAGGATTCTCTGTGAGCGGTTTCGGAGGAAGGATCTAAACCATTCAAGGACGGTGCCATCCAATCCCATCCTGAGTTTGAGGCGTTCTAGGACAATTTTGTGATTCACAGTATCAAAGGAGTAGGAAAGGTCTAGAAGGATTAGGAGACAGGTTTTGCCTAGGTCTAGGTCTTGGAGTGCGGCATCCACAAAGTGGAGGAGGGTGATTTCCGTGCTATGCCCAGGTCTGAAACCTTATTGGAAGTCATCTAGCAGGTGAAAGTTGTTGATATGTAGACTTAGTTGCTGTTGCACACCTTTTTCCAGAACTTTGGCAAGGAGTGGGATGTTAGATATGGGTCTATAGTTCTCAGCGGCGGCAGGGTCCAGCGTGGGCTTTTTTAGGATGGAAACAACTTGGCCAGTCTTGAGCGAATCAGGGATTGAGCCCTGTTGGAGGGAGGCGTTGATTATTGCGGTCCAGGAAGGGATGATAGCCTGAGAGGCGGCTGCATGGCAGTTAGAGGGGAGAGGATCATTAAAGTGATTGTTTGGTTTTAAGGAGGCAAGAATTTGCAAGATTGAGTGATTGTCATAAAATTTAAAGTTGGCCCAGTGCACTCGGTTTTTTGGTGAGGTTTGGGATGACAATGCGGAGAGAGGAGGTGGAGATGACTGATTTTGATTTTGGTGGTGGGATGCAGATTTAAGTTCATTTCCTAGAGCAGAGATTTTTTCACAGAAGAAAGTGGAGAATTCCTCGCTTGATATTAGGGGTTTAGGTGTTTCTTTGGTGGTTTTCGCTAGTTTGTTTGATTGTTGTTTGACCAGGTCGAACAGCTTGCAAGGTCGATTTTTGGCGCTCTCCAGTTCAGTTCTGAAAAATTATTTTTTAGTGTTGAGGATTTTCTTGTTGTAGGCATTTCTGGCCTGTCGAGATGTGCTTCAGATGGGTGTTGTTTCCAGATTCGTTCCATCTGTCGAAGGGATCTCCTCTCATTGTTAAGTGATCCGTTGAACCAGGGATTTCGGTCCTTGATATGGGTTCTTTTTAATTTTAGAGGTGCCAGGTCATCTAGAATGTCGGTTATGGTAGAGCAATAATGGTCCGCTAGATTGGAGACGGTTGTGCACTGTGGGGGTGGGGGGAGGTCAGACTCACAACGCGCTGCCAGTTCCTCGTGGTTGAGGTTCTTGGTGTCTCTAACCCATCGTTTGGGAATCACAGGTTGAGGTGTCCATGGTTTATGGGTGCTGGGCAGGAGGAATGTGATGGCGTGGTAATCAGACCAATCACAAGGATCAATGGAGATAAGTTTGACCACTGATTGCTTAGGTATGATCCAGTCTAGGGTGGCAGCTTTCAAATGAGTGGGGAGGGAGCAGGCTTGGGTAAGGGCTTGATCGGCCAAGAAGTCTCCGATGGACTTTGACCTGAGGGTCCTTAGGATCGTTCCAATGCAAGTTAAAGTCGCCAAGGAAAATGTTGTTAGATTTTGGAGACACCTTGGCTGTGATGATTTCCATGAGAAGGTCTGTAAAGGTGTCGTTCTTGCCAGGGGGGTGGTAAAAGATGTGAAGTTTGCACAGCTGTGAGGTGTTATTGGAAATGGCGAGTGCAAGATATTCGCAGTAGTCCGAGGGGACCACCAGCAGTTCCGTAACAAGGAGGTTAGAACGGTATATACAGGCAATGCCACCCCCTTTTTTCTTTGATGGCCGGTCCATCCTTACAATGTTATAGTTGGGCAGGTCTAAAAGGTCGAGGTAGGGCGCTGAGGAGTCCTTGAGCCAAGAATCAGATAAGACCGCTAGGTCGGATTTATGACTCAGGATGAGGCCGGCGACATCAGATGCATGCTTCACAGCTGACCAGCAGTTAATTAGGAGGCTGGCTAGGGAGGGGAAGGAGTGTGTGTCGAATGTAGAAGTGGAGGTAGAAACTTTAGCTAGGTTGCTATTGACCACCCCTCTGATGTGGAGGGTAGCAGATCTGTTAGGGTTGGTTGCAACCGTGTATGAATTAAAAGGGGTAGTAGATAGGAGAAGGAGCCAGATATTGGAGTGCTATGGTTGGCTGCAGTAGCGTCTTAAGCTTGGCACCTTATACGTAATAAATCAACCGTACCGGTGAGATGTTCTTGTAAATAAAGAAGTTACTACTTAATGAAGAGAAGTCCAGATTCTCTTTTCACATACTGGTGACAAACAATGAGAGAGGACCCTTGTATGCCTTTTGGAAAGGAGATGGTACAGAACAGATCAGTGCCCACTGTTCTCTGGCCTCTCTGCAAAAAGATGTTCTCTTGATGTGAGGGGAGGTGTACTACTCATTCACCACTTTACTTCTGTGGAGGAATGACAGTTCAGAGCACCAGTAGTTAACCGTGTATGGCACGTGATTCCCCAAACCATTCATTCCCTGGCACTTTGTAAGGAACTACTGCACTAAAACATTAGGGTAGATGAAGTACAACTGCCCTGCATGGAGATGATGTAATGTGCAGCATTACTCAACCTGGATTTTATTTCCAGTTTCTTTCATTCCTATTGATTGATCTGAGTTCTTTAGGGGTATAAGTAAACTTGAATAAGGCATTTTTTTGAATTTGCCACGTAGTACTTTAAAATGTGTTTTTTTTTAGGTTTTCCATAATGTATAATCCGAGCCTAGTACGTTTTCATCTTTAATGTTCCATGAAACATGCACCAAAAAATGTCTCCTAACTTTTACTCTCTTATTTCTCAAAGTCCAATTTGAAGAAGGGGAACACTAAACTTGGTAGAAGAGTTAAAATAAAAAATGTGAAGTTGCCTGCACACCTTTAGACGTTTAACGACCTGCCCATTACATACCTTACAAAAGTTGAATTGAGAGTTTATTGAGGGGTATTCTGTGGGCCGTTTAAGATATCCCTACCTTTGTTACAGAAGAACTAGGTCAGAGTGGCAAGAACGTGTAAAGGGTTTCAAATACAGGGGAGTTATGGTCCCCTCATGAAAAAACAGATGAATAACAGAACTGTCCCTTCTCCAGCCTCGCAAGGTGTGACCCGCCTAGTGAGCAGTGTAGTAGTGGCTGCTCGCATTGCAGAGTGGTAGGTCAGAGGGGAAATACAAAAAAAATTACATCAGACATAATTAAAAATATATAAAATTGTACATATCTGCCTCCGCCGCCTTGCATCTCTCTCCTCGACTCCAGCAGTCCAGGGCTAGTGCACACTGCGCAGGCTCCCAGATGCCAATCCCGGCGCTTCTCTCATGCTGGGAATTCTACTCCCAGCATGAAAGAAGCATTGGGATTGGTCTGAGCAGCCTGGCGGGCCACTCAGATAGTACCTGGAAGCCTGGGACTGTTCTCCATCCAGTTGTGCAACACAGCTCGGATTTGAGAAAGGCTAAGTGCGCATGTCTGTTTGGCCGGCCTAATGCAGCTGTCCAAACTGACATGTGCACTTAGCAGTGCCCATTACTTGTCCAAAAGCTGAGGATGGCCCCGCCCCCAACCCAACTGGCTCTGGCTCAGGGAAAAATAAAATGATTATAAAACTATTTTATTATCTTTTTATTTTTCTCATTTGCCTCTTCTGTCTTTCAGCTGGGGGCAACGCTCCCCAGCTATAACGGCGGAGCCGCCCCATGTCCAGTGTATGCAGGGTGGAGTTTGCCTCGCCCCTGAGAATCTGTGTGTTGTAATTGGTAGTGCGCACGGCTCCCACAACAGTAGCAGTCCATCTTGGCAGTTCACTGAACTATACACAATAATCCTATCCCACATAAACACTTGCAGCCACGGAATGTGATCAACCACTTCTTTTTTTATTGACCTTGGAAGGAAAATAAGAGTTGGGGAAAGCCAACAAGTAATGACTGTACAATGGAATGCTGCGGAGGCACGTGGAGCAAGATGCAGTAGTGAAGGTGACCTGCCACTGTCCCTTTGCGTCACTGACGCCGCAGCGCATGGTGCAAGGGCAGGGGCAAGTGAAAAACCCAGGGGGGGAGGGGCCCGTTTGCCACCCCTTGCGGATACCCATGGCTCCATTGAGAACATCTTTATGTTATTCTTTTGTGAATCATACAGTGTAACAGGCTGTATCTCACGGCCAGTCTCTTCTTTGGCCACATGCAGTTCTCTCCCTACTTACCGGTTTATTTTAGTCCCCTCTCTGCTTCTCAGACTTTAAGCACTTTAATCAACTTCAACATTTAGGTTCGCTCCAGCCTCATACAGATCGGAAACCCCTTTGTCCCAGACAGGCACCGCCTTTTGTGCTCCCACAAACAGGGGGTGGAGATCTGGGGTACTGGGTCAATATGTTTGACCCCTTTACTAAAAGATTGTGCTATAAAGACTTTTGGCGCACCAAAAGACAGAAAAAGCATGGTGTAGGGATACTGATGCTGTGCATTACTTGACTTTGCTGTCTTTATATTGTGTTGATTTTCAGCCACAAATAGCAAAACATCTAATTCAGGGAAAAGGACATCATTTGCGCCATTGGCTGAGGTATAAAAATAACTGTGGGGAAAAGAGCAGATGAAATAAGCGATCAGAAACGTAAAATATTTAACCTGGAATGAGGGGACGGCAAGGTCCGAATCTCTGGAGGATAGGTTGTATCAGCAGAAAGCAGGTCACCGATGAAATTGCAGTTGTGTACTTTTGTTCGATAGCTTTGTAGATACTTTTACATAGAACTATCTGAAAATGTATCCCGACTGTAAGGGTAGCCACTGAGTCTGGCGCCCAACTGGATTGATTGTGGTGTCTTCTTCCAAGCACTGGGCCTCATTTATGAAAAGTGATGCATCGCTGCGAGAAACCAGCGATCCGTCACTTTTCATTGCACCCTCCTTGCTACACCAATGATGCGTCATATTCACAGTATGACACATCATGTCACAAGGAGATACAGAAACATCAGTATTTCTGACGTATCTGTAGGCGCAAAAGTGGAGTGGGTCACAAAAGTGACCCAACTCCAGCAATGGGTCATTTCACATAGGCAAGTCCTATGTTAAATGTGCCTGCGTCAGTCATACACCTGCCATGAGGCAGGCGTAAGATATCGACGCATTTGCATCCTAGAAGTGGCGCAGTGAAATCTCATAGATTTCACAGCGTCACTTCTACGACCCTTTCTAGAGTCAGAACACCCCCCTGCATACATTATACCTGGTGCAGGTATAATGTGGCGCAGGGTTTTGCAAAGTGACACATCTACCTAGATGCGTCACTTTGTAAATATGATGCAACATGGCACATTTTTTACACCACTGGTGCGTCACAGAAAGTGACGCACCAGCAGCGCAAAAGCGACGCAAGGGCTCATAAATAAGCCCCACTACATTTTGTGCTGCACGTTCGTGGAAAAAGAAATTATTTGGATACAGCCAGAGCACTTTGCATTGTCAGTGTCCAAGCATGACCTCTAGCTTCTTGTGCTCAGGTAGGATGTCACAGTAAGAAAGGACATATTGTAAGCCCTTATTCATATCCCTAGTTGGGAAGTGGTGAGGTACGACCAGTGAAAGCAAAAGAAAAAAACAAGACCCTGATTCACTGCAAAATCAATCGGTGTTTCTAGATAATATATGCCTACGACACTCATGTGTAATGATTTACATAATGTTGCACTGCACCCACAGCCTCGTGGTGGTATTAAAATGCGAAAGGGCTGTTTATTTTTTTGTTTTTGAAAAATAAACCGACTGTTTGGGAGTTTGTTTTTAGAAAACAAGAAGGTTTGCTTAGCGGGCACCTGAAAAATGGAGGCCTGCTAACCAAATTTCAGTGCATTCAGAGGAGCCCGTGCAAGAGGGGCTCCTTTGAAAGCACAGATATGTCTACAGGACAGGCTGAGTTATTTTAGTATGGAGGGTGGTAGTGCAGTCAGGGTGCCACTGCCAGACAAGAGATCTCCACCACCTTCACAGACAGTTCATGGCCCACCAAAGTATAAATCACGCTCTAAATTTGGCAGAATTTAACACAACAGATGCAATTAGTAGCTGGCCTGCATTTTATACACATGCCCGCTGGCACAACAGTACCGGTGTGGATTTAGTGCCACAAAAAGGGCTGCTTTGCCCATCATTCACATATCCAGGGGTCATCGTTTCTCCTGTGTATGGTCACCACATGACCTCTAAAGTCAAAGTCAACGTGGATCCCTCATGAGGGCTGTGATGTCTAAGAATGCTTAATGGGTACAGATCACAGCTACAGCAATTAAAATCTTATTGATTAGTGGCAGAGTAGGGAGGACTCTTCTTGCAGTGTAGAGGTAGGGAAGACGGTATATGTGGTCTCTTTAACCTGGGAGATAAATGACATAAACTCGAACAATGCTGCTTAGCTATGGCTGCGTTGAGTGTGAGAGAGTAATGCCCAATATGGTAGCCAAGTTCAACATGGGCACTGAAGTGAGTCTCAATCTATGGGAATGTGCTAAGAGAGTCAAAGCAGATGCTCTCTCAGGCTGGCCTCGCCTCCAGAAAATATCTGATGACGTTTTCTGTGTCATTGACAGACACCTGATTCCTTAGTGGATCTGGATATAGACAGCATGGGAACTGGAGGTCAGGCCTGAAGGAATGACTCAAGCCTCCTCATAAGCCAGAGGGACTATTAAAATAAACAGACGAGAGACATGAACCCATGGATCTCTACAGATACTGACTGCAGTGGAATAGCTATCATTGGTGCAGCATGTACAGTGGCATGGGGCCCAGAGCCCTGTGGGGCCCATTGAACAAATGTAACTGTGACATTTTACTACCCCAACTCAAAGTGCGCATTTTGCTTGCTTGTACTGGGACCCATGACATCCTTGCAGCACAATTGACTTTGTGGAACTCAGCACTCCATTGATCAATCTCCATCTAGGGGGAGCGGGTGATTTTGCATCAGTGCTGGAATATCAGCCCCAGTAACAAAATCTGCAAGCCAGCATAATCCACTCAGCTTTCACTTTCGTGTCCCCCCTCCCTGTGTTTTGAAATTTGTTATGGCTTTAAAAGTGCAGAGTTCTTTGTTTATCCAGCAGTTTTCAGCAACAGTAAAAGTTTCAATATGTCTCAGGTGATTAATATTCCTGTTGGAGGTTGATCAGAGGTTTATCTAGTGACAGTTTTGACTCATCTAAGGTAGTGCAGAGAGTTAGCATGCCAACTGCAAAGCACACACATCATGAAGATCATAGTACTGTATTTTATGTGCATAGCTCAGAGGGTTACTGCTTTTGTCACAGAGAGAGTTTGTTTTAGTGAAGCTCATACGTTGCACCCTTAATCCGGCGCAGTGAGCTATAAACTGCCATCAAAGAGTGCATGAAATCAGTAAGGTACAGCTTACAAATTCTGTTTTTTTCCAGTCTTTCATTATCCTAATGTTATTTAAAAAAGGTTTGATTGAGTATAAATACATTCATATTAGTAAAGTCAACCCTAACCACTGTGTTATGTTTTGAATCCTGAGTTTGTGCTTCTCCAGATCAAGCACGTATACAAATACCTACACCTCGTAGTCCTCTTTATCTCATGTAACATTTTCTCAATGTGTTTGTGATGTAAAGTGCTCCGACACTCTACTCTGGTATAAGAGGTGCTATAAAAATGAGAGAGATTTGAGAGAGAGGCTATTGAGAGATGAGGGCCACTGTTGGAGGGGGATTATAAGGGAATCGTTGAAGGGCCCCAACAAACATTGCCATAGCCTGGTGCACTCCAGGGTTACTTTCCTTTCCAGGCTAAGACAATTGAATACATAATAAAAAATGTGTTATAGAAAGTATCATTTTTGCCATTTGTCTCCATATTTTCTTGGGGGAGAACATACAACCCCCAGTTATAATGGGCAAGCTCGCTCACTCCACTGCCTCGCCATGCAACATGCGGAGGCTGGTCTGACAAAACTTGTCAGCTGTGCTTTTGGTTCCCAGTCCAACCCTGACTGCATACAGCAGCCTTCCTGTGAGTGAACCTACCAGAATGACTGTACCCGTGCAGCTCACAGAGCTGGTTCCTGCAGGCGATGCCTTGCAGAAGTGTTACTTAAAGTACCCTTCTGTGCTGCATCTGTTTCTACCCTCTCTACGCAGTCGGTTATCACAAGATGATGCCCCGAGTCCAGTTTTATAACATCAGGTCGACACAGACAGCTGGATAGAGTGTACCTCTTCTCCCTCAGAACTTCATGGCCAGCAGGATGACTTCACCACACTGGCCAGAGCACAGTGGAGGGAGGGAGTGTAAGCTAGAACGCGGCGGGCCGGCGGAAGGGCATCAAACATGGACATCGCGGCCTGACGCGGGACTTCAAAGGGAGAGAAGATAAAACACCTCGAATGCTGCCGCTTTAAGGTGTGCGCGAGATATGAGCTGGGAGCAGAAGGGAGGTGCGGCGCGAGCCGCCTGCCTGCCTGCTGCAAGGTCACCTTTTGCCAAAGTTGGCCACGGACAGACGATCGAAGGGAGCTGCCGCGCCGCGTTTGAGGCCTGCTGTACTGTTGGCAGGTCTCTCAGGAATCACCCGGGAAGATCTGCTGCCATACCCGAGGCAGACACTCATTTATCTGAGACACTGTGCTCCGACTGCTAACAACCCGCTCAAATTGGATTCTTTTTTTCACATTTGTTAGGCAGCCAGCTGCAGAGCCTCGGTTCTGCATCTGCTGAAAGGGAAGCTTGCAGGAAGTGAGTTATAAAATTAACAGCTCTCTGTGTCCTCTATCATTTCTCTGCCGACATTTGGACCCTTTGTGGGGTTTAGAGTCGCTAGCTCTAGTTGCATCCATCTCCCTGTTTCCGTGGAACACCCAACTCAGGGTTGCTTTAATATTTTTTCAGACTCCTCTAATGTAATTACTGCATGTATGGAAATTACTTTCAGTCTTAGGTGTTTTGAGGAGTCGACAGCTGTCCATTTTAGCGTGTAGGTGGCTGGTTATTTTTTACTTTGTCAACATTAGTGTAGTGCCTTGAAACAATAATATGGCATCACAGGGATCTCTTAATCTCAGCACCTTTTTCCTACAGTAATCGGATTTCCATCAAGCAGTTGTGTTTGTTTATTTGTGTATTGTTAGTACAGATGTGTTACCTACCTAATTTAGTAATGGTAAGTTGGACAATGTGAACATATTTCGAGTTCCCTCCTGCTGTAGATCTTCCTAGCAGGCATAGATGGGTAAAATGAAAGATGTTGTTTTCACTTGGACTAGGTATTCCGTGGCCCTAAGCCGAGCCCAAGCAGAGTGCTTTCTATGCTCCATCACTCAGCAGGTTAATCGTTGTTAGCGACTTTTTACTATGAGAGAGGGGTGTTACGTTTTAAGCTATCTTTATGCAATGGTTGATAGATGCTTGTTGGTGTGATGCGGGGAGTGATGTTCAGTTTGAAGCACTTTGCTGACTACTTGGGTTTTGCACTGTGTTGTGCACGTGAGGCTGTAAGGGTGTCTGTCTACTGTGTGCTCTAACTGCTGCTGGGCCAGGCGCTCCTGAGCAGGATTCACTTCCACACATAAAATCATATCCTTCATGGGCCCTGGGTACCCCCTAGACTAGATCATTTGGAAAATAAACCAAAGCTTAGACTATGGGAGACAATAGTCTATTATTCTCTTCCTAATTCATCATTTGTCACTTAATTTTAATTTTCTCCACTTTGTAGACTCTTTTTATTATTTCTGGCAACTTATGCGGAGGCAACTTAAACTTCGCAAACTTAAGATGAATACCCACCTTCTGCAAGTTTATACCTCTACCATACTGAGGGCCCTATTATGATAGCGGTAGTACCGCCACCCTCAGGCTGTCAGTGGCAGTCCAACTGCCGACAGCCCTTCGGACCGACTGCTGGATTACAGTCCCGGCAGTTTGACCCACAGTAGTTAGGGGGAAGGCTGCTGCCTCAAGCAGGATAAGTGATCCCGATGGTGCGACGGTCTGAGCAGGGCCAGGCTGGCCGTAGATGACACCATGGGCCTTATTTAACATGGGAAAAAGTGACGCACCGGTGGCACAAGGCCTTAATAAATAAGGCCCCATGTTTTTTACCGGTGGGTCCCCAGGGTGGGAGCTGGTTTTAGACCCCTGGGGGTTCATTTTTGTTACCGGGGCTAGATTTTCCAGGTAGCTGCAATAACGGCCACCAGCAACAAAAGCGGCACAAAGCTTAATGCCTCCATACCCCCCTCTAACACCCTCTTTGCCAGGGCCGTTTTCGGTTAATAGTCTGGCCCTGGGTCTGAATCACATTACCGAATTGCACTGGTGCAGAGGCAGGCACCACTGTCGTCACTACAATATCCCTTTCTGACAGCCTTGCCATGTCGGGAGGACTGCCATGAAATGGCTGTCGGAAATGGGCCACAAAGTGCATGGAGGTGAGTCAGGGCACTGAAGGAGTGTGCATTATTTGAATAACATATTCAATATAAAGGCAGTCTTGTGTAACGTGATTAATCTAATAGAGGAGGTGTGGTACTCAGGTGATAACTGAGACATGACAAACTTCTAACTTCAACCGAAATCCTGGAAATTTAGCTCTTTGTGAATATTCCCAACGTTGCCTCACTTCACCCAAAGCAAAAGTTTGCAGTCATCCAGCCACTTACCCCCTACAGCAAGAAGTCCACTGCAAGAGGGTGGGCCTTTCTGCTGATGGGATTTAGATGCATTTGCTGCTCGCTGGATTAAGCTGTCACCATTACCATTTTTGGTTGCCCTTAGCCCCAAGTGTCAGCAGGGTAATATTCACACTTGACAGCCACTCAACACCCATTGCCTACTGTTGGATATCTCCTCCACTCAGGTGGAAAAGTAATCGGTGGGGAATGGGTGAAGCGTAGATGACCAAAGACTCTGGCCCACTCATGGTCTGAGCTGCAAAAATATTTTGTTCCTGCTGTAACTCACAGTCCCATTTTCTCTATTTCGTTATTAAACTTTGCCAGCCTCATACACTACAAAGGTGGCTTTAAATTATGTCCAGTTTCACAACTGTAATCTTTGCATCTTTTCATACACCTGCGGTTGAGGAAGAGTATTCCCCATCCCTTCGAAATTACCATACACATCATGACGCATGAGTAACTTAACTGTGTAATCTGATTATTGATTAGTAGAAGTAACTATTTCCTTCAATGAATTTATTAGAATATGTAAAAGCAGGGAGTGTATTCCTTGGGAGGTATAATATGTTTCTTTAACTCTAAATAATATGTAGATGCTCCTATCGCTGAAAGGAAAAAAGCCATTTTATCTCAAAATTGGATGGCCTTTCAAAGCTTTTGCACCAAATGAAGTGATGTATTAATGTGAACAATAGGCATGGGTGCAAATTAATGATGGTGAGTGTGAAAATTCAGGACAAAGGGTCAAAATTCATGGCAAAAATTCAGGATAGAAAGTCAGAATTCAGGACAAATATTCGAGGCTAAAGGAATGTTTTACAGACACATCAGAGGAGGTTGCTCAATATTACATAAGTAAATAGACAACCAACACAAGTACAAGTCAAAAGAAGATTATGTTAGGTTGAGACAACCTTGCAGTGCATTTGTTGTGTACACGAGTGAAACTTAAACACTTTCATTTTCAAAACAAGATCAAAGCTGGAGGCTTCTCAGATCTTACATGCCCCTTCTCCCCCATTAATAAAAACACCCAATCCGATCAGTCATCATTCCCAATGGAATGTGATGAGTAAAAGCTTAGGGGGCTGAGCGTGCGGGGGCAGGGTAAACATAAAAATAATAACTGCACAAATGTTGAAACTTTGCACTATTGGAGCAAAATAAATAAATAATAAAGGACAATTGTGCTTGTACCTTTGTTGATGCTTGTGTGACAGTGTAAGAGGCCAACATTGGATGCACATAGGTAACATTGTATTGTAATTTTGTCTATATAGGCGCTTGCTATCCCTGGCGAGATGTTGAAGCGCATTTTTGGCGAGCAGCACGCTACTCTGGATCCCATAAAAAATTAGTAGTGAATTAGTACAGTGAATTATGAAAGTGATTTGGGTGATGGACATATTAGTCAGTTATTTGGATTGAGAAGGATAGTGAAGGGATAGAAGAGGGAAGGGTATGCATTTATATAGTGCTTGCTACCCCTGATTGGGTTTTGACGTGCTTTTGAGGCGCGTAGCACAAATCGAGTTCAAAAGAAGTAAAAGACATAGCAGAAAGGGAGGGACACAAATGTAAAACAGGCACACATGGAGGAGAGAAGAAATAACACCTGCACTCCAATAGAGTGTTAAAAGATAAAGAAAAAAATAGCTCCCTGATTGTAAATAATGGAAGGATATAACTCATCCAGTCAGAAACACTGTAAAAACCTATGCTCCAGGGGAAGGCCCCCCACAATAAAAGGAATGAAAGCAATTGAATAAGAAGCAAGGAAAAAAGCTTGATAAACAAGCCCACCAATAATAAGCAATGGGCTGACCTGAAGCCCACTCTAAGTTTTGGCATTAAACACAAGTCTTTTGGTAACACACAGGTAAAGCAGTCTGCACAAGCGGCCTAATCAGTCTTTTTCTGGAGACAGGCAGGTGTAGCTGTCCATTTTCTTCTGATTGTGACAGTGACTTCAGTCAGTCCTGATTTTCGGCCAGCAGAGAAGCATGCTGGATCACATAGTTTAATTTTCCTTAACCTTGGTGTGGGAGGAGGCCAGTTGACTGTAACAGACCAGTCTTTGTTCATTGTATCAGTGTTTGGAATTTATATAGAGCATAAACAGCTATAAGTATGCCACAGCGACCAGTTTCCATGCAGTTATAGCCAATCTCAACTGTGTAACAGGAACTGAAGAGTATGAATGCCAACATCAATGTACTGTCCTGTTGAACACATCTTTCTTGTTTTCACCCATGCCAGACATTGTCAGGAAGCATGCCATGTGCAAAACATTCATCTCCTGAGGTTCCCTTAGTCACTCAGTCTCCTCTGCCCACGCAGCATGCAAACCTCCTCCAATCAGAACCGGTTTTAGGAATGTTTGTTCTGCATTACTTTTGCACCTGAGGCTAATTTTGTTCGGGTAAATATTTTTGAGAGTTGTACATTGCACAATATGAAGTGAACTGACTGTAGGACTGTGTTCGTATATCATGCATTTAGGCATCCCAACCCTAGCTGGGAAGTAACAGCGCGCTGTATAGGACAGTAGAAAACAACTGGTGGTGTACAAGAAAAACAAAAGCATAGGCGGCCGAGTTCTCTCTTTTATTTAAGCCGCAGATAGAAGGAGCTAGGTCTTTTTACGGATGGGGTTTCCATTAACCCCTTCCCTGCTGATGACGAGCTGGACTCGTCATGGCACTCTGGACGTCTGCTGATGACGAGTCCAGCTCGTCATGGGTCCCACCCACGGGGGAAGCGCTGGTGCTCCCCCCACGGGTGTCCAATTTCGCCCCCACAAAGGGGGATGGCTGCGGAAGAGCTTCCACTGCCACCCCGATCTGACGTCAACAGGAAGTCCCAGACGCTCAATATTATTAATGATTTTCTGCCCCCCCCCTCCCCCCCACCCCCTGGGAGCAAATCAGCACGTTTTTTTTGTCCGTTTTGTCCCTGGATCTTTGTGCTAAAGCCACACTTTGTTTACTACTTACTTTGCACAGTGTTGGTTGTTGTTGACTTGTTTGTGCCGTCTCCTTTCTTAGTAAGGATAATGGCTAGCTGCAGGATTACTGCTCAGTGGGTTGCTGGTATGCTTTTTGAGTCTTCCTCTGACCTAGGTTCAGAGACTGACTCTGATTTTGAGGCAGAGGTTTGAGGGGAAGATTCAGGCAGTGAATTTTCTCTTCACATGGAATCAATCGATAATGAAGCTTCTTCTAGTGCGGATGAAGTGCCTGTGTTAGAGGAGGACATTGGTGTTCCGGTAGTGCGCCAAGAGGCATCTGAGCTGCAGCCTGGGGCTGCAAGGCTTCCCATTGGTATAGGTCGGCAAGAGGCATCTGTGCTGTAGCCTGCGGCTACAAGGCTTCATGTTGCTGTGGTGCGGCAAGAGGCATCTGGGGCTGCTAGGCTTCCCATTGGTGTAGTGAGGCAAGAGGCATCTGGGGCTGCTAGGCTTCCTATTGGTGTAGTGCGGCAAGAGGCATCTGGGGCTCCTAGGTTTCCCATTGGTGTAGTGCGGCAAGAGGCATCTGGGGCTGCTAGGCTTCCCGTTGGTGTGGTGTGGAAAGAGGCATCTGGGCTGCAGGCTGGGGCTGCAACACTTTCCGTTGATAGTGCTGGCCTCTGGGTTGCCCCTGGCATGGTGCAGCCGGCACTGCCAGACTTTACTGGTGTTCCAGGGGGTAGAGTGAATACTGAGAACTTTTTGCCTATACATTTCTCTCAGTTGTTTATGGACGATGTGTTTTTGGCAGAGATTGTTGAGCAGACTAATTTGTATGCCAAACAGTTTTTGAGGGACAACAGTGCCAGCCTTAAGCCCCATTCTAGAGGTACCCGGTGGACTCCCACAAATCTTGAAGAGATGAAGAAGTTCTTGGGATTAACTTTTTTGATGGGCTTGCTAAGGAAGCCATCAATGTCTTAATATTGGTTTACTACTCCCTTGATGGCAACAGCTATATTTCCTGCAGTCATGAGTCGTGATAGATATTTTCTTTTGCATCGGAGGCTGCATTTTGTCGATAATGGTTTAGCGTTGCCACGAGATCACCCTGATTGTGACCGTCCTTTTAAGATTCGGCTTGTCCTTGATCACTTTGTTGATCGTTTTTCTGAGATCTATGCTCCAGGAAAAGAAATAGCAGTTTGTTTTGGAATTGTCCAAAGTGGGCACTGTTGTTTGTGGCACAATGCGCTGTAACCGTAAAGGTTTCCCAAAAGAACTAGTTTGTCAAAAGCTTGTGCAGGGACAGTGCAGTGTGTTGCGATGTGAGGAGCTTCTAGCTGTGAAGTTTTCAGACAGGAGAGATGTCTACATGCTGACTACCAACCATGATGAAAGCACTGCACCTGTGACTGTTTGGGGTCAGGTTGCTGAAGTGCGCAAACCTGTGTGCATTTTAGACTATAATAGGCACATGGGTGGATGGGTGGTGTTGACAGAGTAGATCAGAGGTTGGAACCTTACGCTACTCTTCGTAAGGCTTACATTTGGTATAAGAAGTTGGCTATTCATCTTTTCCACTTGGCAACCTTTAATGCTTTTGTTGTGTTCATGGATTCTTGTCCTGAGTCAAAGATGCCTTTTTTCTAAGTTTCAGGAGTCTGTATTAGGCAGCCTTGTTCTAGTGGAACAGGCAAGTGTGGGGGTGGTGGAGGATGTGGCTAGATTGAAAGATCGCCACTTTCCTGAATACATTCCTCCCACAACCTCAAAAGGCTTTCCCAGTAGGAGATGTAGAGTCTGTTGGCGAAGAGGTGTGCGGAGGGAGACTCGTATGTACTGCCCCTTTCCCGACTGCCGAGCAGGGGGCCAAAAATGCAGGTGACCCCCTTTGCAAAACCAGGTGGTTTTGAGATAGGCAATTTTTTAAGGTCGCCTCACTAAGTTTTGGACCCTTGCCTGTCGCAGGTACTTCCGCCTCCCACACAAGTGAGGCACCATTTTTAGGAGGGAGGCCTGGGGGAAATGCTGGTTGGTAGGAAATGTGTGTGAGCCCGGTGATGCCACACTTTTCTACACAAAAATGTGCGAAAAAATAGATTTTTTCAGCTAAAATTGAGGTTTGCAAGGGATTCTGGGAAAGAAAAAGTTGAGGGATCCACGCAAGCCATAGGGTTCACAAACTACAGCTAGGCACTTTGCCAAAAAAGGGTCATTTTTCACTGTGAAATTGAGTTATGACCACGTTGCGTTTGGCACCATTTCCTGTCGCGGGCACTAGGCTGACCCACACAAGTGAGGTACCATTTTTCTTGGAAAACTTTAGGGAACGCGGGGTGTGTGGCAATTTCTGGATCCACGCAGATCCCAGAACTTTCCACCACAGAAATGTTGGGAAATTGTGTTTTTTTTACAATTGTTTAGGTTTGCAAGGGATTCTGGGTAACAGAACCTGGTGGTAGGCAGTCAGGTCACCCCATCCTAGATTCCCCTGGGTGTCTAGTTTTCATAAATATATAGGTTTGCTAGGTTGTTCTTGGTGCCGGCAGAGGTAGGGTTAAAAAGCTACAGCTAGGCACTTTGCAAAAAATGGGTAATTTTTCACTGCAAAATTGAGGTGTGACCACGTTGTTTTTTTGCGCCGTTTCCTGTCGCAGGCACTAGGCCGACCCACACAAGTGATGTACCTTTTTTTTTGGAAAGTTATGGGGAATGTGGGGTGGGTGGAAATTTCTAGATCTATGCAGATTCCCGAACTTTCCACCGCAGAAATGTGGGGAAAATGTGTTTTTTGGACAAAGTTTTAGGTTTGCAAGGGATTCTGGGTAACAGAACCTGGTGGGAGGCAGTCAAGTTACCCCATCCTGGATTCCCCAGGGTATCTACTTTTCAGAAATGTATAGTTTTGCTAGGTTTCCCTAGGTGCCCGCAGAGCCAGGGTTAAAAAACTACAGCTAGGCACTTTGCAAAAAAAGGGTCATTTTTCACTGCGAAATTGAGGTGTGACCACGTTGCATTTTGCACCGTTTCCTGTTGCGGCACTAGGCCGACCCACACAAGTGAGGTACCATTTTTTTGGGAAGATTTTGGGGAATGTGGGGTGGGTGGAAATTGTGGAACCACGCAGATTCCACAACTTTCCACCACATAAATGTAGGAAAAATGTGTTTAAAACATTTTTTTTTTAGGTTTGCAAGGGATTCTGGGTAACAGAACCTGATGGGAGGCAGTGAAGTCTTCCCATCCTGAATTCCCCTGGGTGCCTAGTTTCCAAAAATGAATAGGTTTGCTAGGGTTCCCTAGGTGCCGGCAGAGCTAGGGTTAAAAAACTACAGCTAGGCACTTTGCAAAAAAGGGTCTTTTTTCACTGCAAAGTTGAGGTGTGTCCACGTTGTGTTTTGCGCCGTTCCCTGTCGCAGGCACTAGGCCGGCCCACACAAGTGAGATACCATTTTTCTCGTAAGATTTTGGGATACTCGGGATGGGTGGAAAGTTGTGGATCCACGCAGATTCCAACACAGAAATGTGTTTTGTTTGACAATTTTTTTAGGTTTGCAAGGGATTCTGGGTAACAGAACCTAGAGTGAGGCAGTCAAGTCACCCTATCCTGGAATCCCCTGGGTGTCTACTTTTCATAAATGTATAGGTTTTCTAGGTTTCCCTAGGTGCCGGCAGGGCTAGGGTTAAAAAACTACAGCTAGGCACTTTGCCAAAAAAGGGTTATTTTTTCACTGAGAAATTGAGGTGTGACCACGTTGGGTTTTGCACCGTTTCCTGTCGCGGGCACTAGGCGGAACCACACAAATGAGGTACCATTTTTCTCAGAAGACTTTGTGGAACACGGAGTGGGTGGAAATTTGTAGATCTACTCAGATTCCAGAACTTTCCACCACAGAAATGTAGGGAAAATGTTTTTTTTGACAATGTTTAGGTTTGCAAGGGATTTTGGGTAACATAACCTGGTTGGAGGCAGTCAAGTCACTCCATCCTGGATTCCCCTGGGTGTCTACGTTTCAAAATTGTATAGTTTGGCTAGGTTTCCCTAGGTGCTGGCAGGGCTAGGGTTAAAAAACTACAGCTAGGCACTTTGCCAAAAAAGGGTCATTTTTCACTGAGAAATTGAGGTGTGACCACGTTGCGTTTTGTGCCGTTTCCTGTTGCGGGAACTAGGCCGACCAACACCAGTGAGGTATCATTTTTCTCGGGAGACTTTGGGGAATGCATGGTGGGTAGAAATGTGTGTATCCACGCAGATTCCAGAACTTTCCACCACAGAAATGTAGGGAAAATGTGGTTTTTTTTACAATGTTTTAGGTTTGCAAGGGATTCTGGGTATTAGAACGTGATGGGAGGCACTAAAGTCACCCTATCCTGGATTCACCTGGGTGTCTAGTTTTCAAAAATGTATAGGTTTGCTAGGTTTCCCTTAGTGCCGGCAGAGTTAGGGTTCAAAAACTACAGCTGGGCACTTTGCAAAAAAAAGGGTAATTTTTCACTGCGAAGTTGAGGTGTGACCACGTTGCGTTTTGCGTTGTTCCCTGTTGCAGGCACTAGGCCTACCTGCACAAGTGAGATACCATTTTTCTTGTAAGACTTTGGGAAACTCGGGATTGGTAGAACGTTTTGGATCCATACAGATACCAGAACTTGCCACCACAGAAATGTGGGAAAAATGTGTTTTTTTTGCAAATGTTTAGGTTTGCAAGGAATTCTGGGTAACAGAACCTTGAGTGAGGAAGTCAAGTCACTCCATCCTAGATTCCCCTGGGTGTCTAGTTTTCAAAAATGTATGGGTTTGCTAGGTTTCCCTGGGTGCCGGCAGGGCTAGGGTACCAAAACTACAGCTAGGCACTTTGCCAAAAAAGGGTAATTTTTCACTGGGAAATTGAGTTGTGACCACGTTGTGTTTTACGCAGTTTCCTGTCGTGGGCACTAGGCCCACCCACAGAAGTGAGGTATAAGCATGGGTGAATTTTGCGAATTTGCGATCCGCAAATTTGCCGATTTGCGAATTCGCGATCCGCAAAATTCGCGAATTTGTGAGAATTTGCAGATTTTGGTTTTTTGCGTGTTCGCGGGGTTTTTTGCGTGTTCGCGGGGTTTTTTGCGTATTCGCGGGGATTTTTGCGTCTTCGCGAGCCGCTTGCATAGCGAAGTTTCCCATGCAGTCGTTTATGGGAGAGGGAGAGATAGATAGATAGATAGATAGATAGATAGATAGATAGATAGATAGATAGATAGATAGATAGATAGATAGATAGATAGATAGATAGATAGAGAGAGAAAGAGAGGGAAAGAGAGAGGGAGAGAGAGAACGAGAGAAAGACAGAGAGGCCGGATCTCTGAAGGGCCAGATTCCTGAGTTGCCCCTACAGAACATACAGCTTTTTATTTTTAGCAAAATGCATATGAAAATTGTGCTGTAAAGGTCTCTTTTAGTTTAACCCCTCCTGACAACTCAAAATGGGTGTATTTGCCATCCTCTCCCTTCTTCCTGTTTTTTATATCTGTAAGTGCTTCCTGATGAGGTTTAATTCCTTGGACAGGTGCCTCGTTGCCTACTTGTAACTATTCTCTGACCCTGCTTCAAGGGTCAGAGAAGGGTCAGAGAATAGTTGCAAGTAGGCAACGAGGCGCCAGGAAGCAATTAGCAGCAGGTGTCCAAGTTGAACTTAATTTGTTTGTAACCCTTTTGTAAAAGGTTACAAAGAAATTAGGTTCAACTTTTGCACTGCTGCTGTAACCCTTGCTTGGCTGAAAATTCGTCCCTGCTGATTCGCGGATTTTACCGCGATTTCGCGAGATTCGCGGATCGCGAAATCGCGGAAAATCCGCAAATTCGCCTGCGAAACGGATTTTACGCCCACCCTTAGTGAGGTACCATTTTCCTCTGAAGACTTTGGGGAATGTGGGGTTGGTGGAAATTGTGGAACCACACAGATTCCAGAACTATCCACCACAGAAATGTAGGAAAAATTCGTTTTTTTGACAATTTTGTAGGTTTGCAAGGGATTCTGGGTATCAGAACCTGGTGGGAGGCAGTCAAGCCACACCATCCTAGATTCCCCTAGTTGTCTACTTTTCAAAAATGTATAGGTTTGCTAGGTTTCCCTAGGTGCCGGCAGGGCTAGGGTTCAAAAACTACAGCTAGGCACTTTGCCAAAAAAGGGTAATTTTTCACTGAGAAATTGAGGTGTGACCACATTGGGTTTTACAACGTTTCCTGTCGCGGGCACTAGGCCGACCCACAGAAGTCAGGGACCATTTTTCTTGGAAAACTTTGAAGAACGCCAGGTTCATGGAAATTTGTGGATCCACGCAGATTCCATAACTTTCCACCATAGAAATGTAGGGAAAATGTGTTTTTGTGGACAATTATTTAGGTTTGCAAGGCATTCTGGGTGACAGAACCTGGTGGGAGGCAGTCAAGTTACCCCATCCTGGATTCTCCTGGGTGTCTACTTTTTAAAAATGTATAGGTTTGCTAGCTTTTCCTAGGTCCCGGCAGGGCCAGGGTACAAAAACTACAGCTAGGCACTTTGCCAAAAAAGGGTCATTTTTCACTGAGAAATTGAGGAGTGACCACATTGGGTTTTGCAATGTTTCCTGACACGGGCACTAGGCCGGCCCACAGAAGTGTGGTACCATTTTTCTTGGAAAACTTTGAGGAACGCCGGGTTGGTGTAAATTTGTGGATCCCGCGTAACCCCATCCTGAATTCCCCTGGGTGTCTAGTTTTAAAAAATGTATCGGTTTGCTAGATTTCCCTAGGTGCCGGCAGGGCTAGAGTTAAAAAACTACAGCTAGGCACTTAGCCAAAAAAGGGTCATTTTTCACTGCTAAATTGAGGGGTGATCACGTTGTGTTTTGCACCGTTTCCTGTCGTGGGCACTAGGCCGACCCACAAAAGTGAGGTACCATTGTTCTCGGAAGACTTTGAGGAATGCATGGTGGGTGGAAATTTGTGTATCCACGCATATTCCAGAACTTTCCATCACAGAAATGTAGGGAAAATGTGTTTTTTTGACAATGTTTTAGGTTTGCAAGGGATTCTGGGTATTAGAACCTGATGGGAGGCACTAAAGTCGCCCTATCCTGGATTCACCTGGGTGTCTAGTTTTCATAAATGTATAGGTTTGCTTGGTTTCCCTAGGTGCCGGCAGAGAAGGAGTTCAAAAACTACAGCTAGGCACTTTGCAAGGCATTCTGGGTAACAGACCCTGGTGGGAGGCAGTCAAGTCACCCCATCCTAGATTCCCCTGGGTGTCTACTTTTTAAAAATGTATAGGTTTGCTAGCTTTTCCTAGGTGCCGGCAGGGCCAGGGTACAAAAACTACAGCTAGGCACTTTGTCAAAAAAGGGTCATTTTTTACTGAGAAATTGAGGAGTGACCACATAGGGTTTTGCAACATTTGCTGTCACGGGCACTAGGCCGACCCACAGAAGTGAGGTACCATTTTTCTTGGAAAACTTTGAGGAACGCCGGGTTGGTGGAAATTTGTGGATCCGCGCAGATTCCAGAACTTTCCACCACAGAAATGTAGGGAAAATGTGTTTTTTGACAATTATTTAGGTTTGCAAGGCATTCTGGGTAACAGAACATGGTGGGAGGCAGTCAAGTCACCCATATTGGAGTCCTATGGGTGTCTACTTTTCAGAAATGTATAGGTTTGCTAGGTTTCCCTAGGTACCAGCAGGGCTAGGGTTCCAAAACTACTGCTAGGCACTCTGCCAAAAAAAGGGTAATTTTTCACTGAGAAATTGAGGTGTGACCAAGATGCGTTTTATGCCGTTTCCTGTTGCAGGAACTAGGCTGACCAACACAAGTGAGGTACCATTTTTCTCAAGAGAGTTTGAGGAATGCGGGGTGGGTGGAAATTTGTGGTTCTACGCAGATTCCAGAACTTTCAACCACAGAAATGTAGGGAAAATGTGTTCTTTTTGACAATTGTTTAGGTTTGCAGGGGATTCTGGGTAACAGAACCTGGTGGGAGGCAGTCAAGTCATGCCATACTGGATTTCCCTGGGTGTCTAGTTTACAAAAATGTATAGGTTTGCTAGGTTTCACAAGGTGCCGGCAGAGCTAGAGTTCAAAAACTACAGCTAGGCACTTTGCCAAAAAAGGGTCATTTTTAACTGAGAAATTGAGTTGTGATCACGTTGCTTTTTGTGCTGTTTCCTGTCGCTGGCACTAGGCTGACCCACACAAGTGAGGAACTGTTTTTCTTGTAAGACTTTGGGGAACGCGGGTTGGGCTCTCCGCTGTCTTCTGATATTCGCTAAGTACACTACGCAGTTTTGCTTATAATTCAGACGTGGGATTTTGCTGCAGTTCAGATTCAATCCCCCTGAGTTCCGTCTCCAGCCGGCGCAGTGTGGAATGGAGGTCTCTTAGAATACTGCCACTCTTCGCGATACATAGGTTCCAAACGGTAATCTTAAAAGCTTCCCACACTGTTGAGTGGCTGTCCACCGAAGACTTGTTGCGGGGAAAAAAGTCGGCGATCTCCTGTTCGAGTTCCCGCTTAAAGACCGGGTCCAGCAAGGACAGGGGATTTAATCGCCAGAATTGGAAGGGAGGGTCCATATGCCGAGGAGTTATAGCGATCAACACAGGGGAGTGATACGAATAAGTCCAGGGGAGATGTGAGGAGTGTGTCACCCAAGGAAGAAGGCCCTTCGTTACATACCATGCATCAATTCTATACCATGAGGCCCGAGCTGTAGTGTAGCAAGTGCCTTCCCGTCTCGCCGGGTGCATGTGTCTCCAGACATTGAGCAGTTCATGGTCCCAAATTATCAGCTTGAGGGTGGATTGCGATTGAGAATAATGATGTGGTTGTGGATATGAATGGTCTAGTGCAGGGTCAACCGTAACATTAAAATCCCCCCCCCACAGTAAATGTGTGGAGCCAATCTCCAACACTGAAACCAGTGTGAAGGATTGACCAGCCATTTTGCCCCAAATAATAGAATAACGGCCCTGTTTGTCCGTGATAGAGCCCAACGGGGTGTAAGGGAAGACTTCTTCACCAAAATGCATGTTCCCTGAGCATCTGACGAGTAGGATGAGAAGCACGTGTAGTTGGCCCAGCGCACAGCAAAAGTGGAGGGGACAGCAGGATTAAAGTGTGTCTCCTACAGCATTGTGCAGTATATGCCATGCTGGTCTAAGTAAGATAATATATGCCTGCGCTTGCGGGGTTCCCCTAGTCCCTTACATTCCAAGTGAGAAAACGGTACATGGGCGGTCTCGAACATTCAGTCATAGCGAAAAGTGTGGGAGCATGTTCCTGACATGTGGTCTGACATAAGTTGAAAATGACAACTAGGCGGTAGATTACTAGTACGTACCATGGCCTGTGGCGTATTGCAAGGTCTGTCACTACACATAATCATAAGTAAAACATTCCCTTCCTCCTCCCACATCAGCAGCCCAAACCTGCCATGGCCCACTTCCCCCTCCCCCGTCCCGCAACCTAGTGTTCCCAACGGGGAACAGCCTTTACAACGCAACTTTTACCATGCACTACCTTTACCACGCAACTTTTACAACGCAAGTCGTTGCAACGACTTGCGCTGGGGGCGCTGTAGGATAGGGAATGGTTTAATTTACTATCCAAAACCTTCCCTACTATCCACTGGGATTGGAGTTGGAATGGTAAATTAAACTATTCACTATCCAGCGCCCCCCAGCGCAAGTCGTTGTAACGACTTGCGTTGTAAAAGTTGCGTGGTAAAGGCATGCGTTGTAATAGCATGCGTAGTAACGACATACATCCGGTCCCAACACGGGAGCAAAATGCAGTCCATGCAACACCTAGCAAAAAAACATTAACAACCAAAGTATATAAGGGTTCACCTGAGAGGTGGAGTCCAGAGGGCAGCCAGTGGTCTTCCTCACCAGGGCGAGGGTGTTCGGGAAGCATATGTAGGGTCATTGCGGATTCAGAGTCCAAGGTAGCAATGCTGTCCTATAATATCGCCAACTCGGTAGTTCAGAGATAGCGTGTATTGATCCATGTCACTGCACTCAGACAGGGGGGAGGGGCAACTAGGTCATCCTCAGTACAGCAAGCCCCCTCCTTTATCTCAACGTCTTCCAGTGTCTCTCAGCCTGAGGGCCTCATCCCTGTCAGATCATGAGGAGGACGCCAGTGCAGTCCCCCACTCCCCCGCCACCAAATCAGTCAATCCTTATCCCGGTTAGCTGCCAAGCCGTCGTCAAGGGGCACAAACTCCATAAACAGGTCAACTCTGGGGGGCTGCAGCTCATTCCACATCCGAGGTGTCTCCTCTAGCGTTAGGGCGATGTGGCGGGGAGATACGTCCCGGCGCCTCCCTCAGCAAGGTTTTTAGGAAATCCTGTGCACGCTGTGGAGTGCTGAAGAAATGTTGCTTGCTTTGATATGTTACTTTAAGTCGGGTGGGGAAGAGCCTCTCGTATGGAATGTTCAACTGTTGATTTTCTTTTTCACTGGTAGAAATTTCCGCCTCTGCTCCTGAAAGGCCAAAGTGAAGTCAGGATATATAGATATGTCTGACCCCTCGTGGCGCAGCTGTTCCAGCTCCCTGGATAGGTGAAAGGCGGTATCCCGGTCCCGATAGTTTAGCAGTCAGGCGATGATCGGGCAAGGCGTTGCTCCAGGTACCGGGCGAGCCACCAACATGCGCTGAGCCCTCTCGACCACCAATACCGGTGAGAAGGCCTCTCTTCCAAAGAGCGTAATAAGCAGGAGTTCCACGTACTCTTCCCTTTTCTCAGTGGTGGTAGACTCTGATATTCCCAGGAGGCGGAGGTTGTTCCTTCAAGAACGGGATTCCAAATCCTCGTTCCTTGCTGCTATCACTCGCAACACCCTCTCCATTTCCAGCGTTCGGGAAGTTGTTGTAGTCGAGGTGTCTTCTAAATCCAATACCCGCCGCTCCGTCTCCGCCAGGCGTTCCTCATGCTTATCCACTCTATAGGAGACCCCATCTAGTCACGCAGTTATGGAGTCCATCTTGGATTCGATGGAGGTCAGGCTGGATTGCATAGCCAGAAGCAAGTTTTTCAGATCTGCAGTGGAGGGTGCCTGAGCCTCCATCTGGTCGTTTTCAGCATCCGTCTGGGAGCGAGTTCCCTTCCATGCTTCAAAGTTCAGCTTGGGCTGGCGCCCGTCTGGTTTACTCATGGCCATGCAGTATACCAGCTGATGGGGGGATCCAAACCAGCTCCACTGTCAGACCATGCACACCATCAGGGTCCAGGTCCTAGGGCAGCCTGCCTTCTGTAAAATGTCCAGCAAATAGGGAGAGACCAAGCAGGAGCTTCCACTCAGGGCAATACTAGCCTCCAGGCCACCTAGCGTCTTTGCAGGCCCTGTCGCAGTCCAGGAGAGCATGCCCTTCACAGTCCCCCTCTTCTGCTCTCCCTGCTTATTTCAATGAGATGCCCTGTGTTTGTGACCTCTTCCCAGGGGCAGAGCGTGTTCTCCAGTAATGGGGCCAGCGCAGTTTCTTGTTGTTATCTGCCACCTCCCCGCCTTGCAGACCCACCTCCGAGGTCCCCGGGGCGTCTCACCAAGCCGGCTATTTGATATGCGGAGCCCGCGCACACCCTCCAGGCCCACAGGTGTTCATGCGACGCGGCGGTGCTCCTCCCTCTTCGGTACTGCAGCACCGCTGATCCAGCCGGTCCCGGGGCTCGCAGTCTCTTACCGCCCTAAAAGTTCGCTGCAGCCGCAGGGTCTCTGGTCCGGCCCTGCAGTCTCTCCCATCTCCAGGCCGCCTCAACGTACCATCCGTCACTCCGCCCGCAAGTTCCTCAGCGGGCAGAATTATCCTGCGCCCCTACCACAGATCGCCGAGAGGTCCCCGCTATGCACACGATCAGCGGGCCTCGTAGACAAGAAGCGATCCTCTCCTATCGATGTGCCCCACAGCTCGTAACTCCGCAACTCAGCACTCTCCGCCAATTTGCGCCCACAGGCCTCCGGAGGCCGACAGCAATTTTCTCCGAACAGCCAGTAAGTGTCAGCGATATTGCCAGCAAAATATCTTGTCGCTGCATTGCGATTTCCGAAATTGTTAGTTTGGTGCATTAATTACACGCAATATCCAGGATAAAAGATGGGTATTGTCCCCAAACCGCAAGAGCCTTACACCAGTGCGGCCATCTTGCTTGGCGCCCTCTAGCGCCCCCCAAGTGAAGTACCATTTTAATCGGGAGACTTACGGTAATTCAGATTTGTAAAGCAACTGTTATTACCTATTGATTTTTGATGCACTTCTGCCTTCCAAATGAAAGAAATTGTGTAAAAAAGAAGTCATTTTGCAAAATGATCAATAAATCTCATGCTAGTATGAGTATTCCCAATTTTGAAAATGTGCAAATATGTACTGTTTCTAAACTTCCCATTTCAGAATACATAGGTGTCTTTCATACCGATTTTTCCATGTATACATTTTCCCACAATAATTGCTATAAGCCCAGTACATAATGAAAAGCCATTGCAAATTGCTGCTCAGTTTTTGACTCCGGGTTCGTCAGGTTCTTGGTGAACCTACAAGTCCTATATATCCCCACAACCAGGAATGTCCAGCGGATGTAACAGTATATTACTTTCAAAGAGATGTCATAATTACAAGAAGTTACAGGTGAAAACGTTGACACAAAAGGCTGTTTTCAATTTTTCCAATATTTAACTGTTAGTTTCTACAAAGAAACCTTTATGGGTATACACAAATGACCCCTTGCTAATTTCAGAGGTTTGTCTACTTTTCTAAAATGTAAAGCTGTTTAGGATCCATTATTGCTTTCACACTCATTTTTACCAATAACTGGAAGGAGGTTGAAAGCACAAAAAATAGCAAAAATAGGCTTTGTCCCAGAAAAATGGCAAAATGTGTAAAAAATGTAGGTTTTCTGACAAAAGTCTGTCTTTCCCTAAAAGCTGAGAAGATGGTGATTTTACCCCACAAACCCTTTTTTGATAACATTTGCAGGGAAAATCCCAGACGCTTTCATTTGTTGCCCATTTCCCCATTTTTCTGAAAAACCCCAAAATGTTTCTGTATTTTGGCTAATTTCGGGGACCCCTCCAAGGGAATCCACAAACCCTGGGTACCTTTAGAATCCCCATGATATTGGAAGAAACGGATGCAAAATTGGCGTGGATACCTTATGTGGTCAAAAAGTTACAGGCGCCTAAGCGTGCACTACCCCAAATAGCCAAAAAAAAGGCTTAGCACAGAGGGGAAAAAGGCCTAGCAGCGAAGGGGTTAAAGACATTAGCTTCAGTTCTATTTACTGTGAAGTGTAGGAGTTTATTGGCCCAGGATGCTGCCAGTTATGGATACCAACCTCCTCCAACTCAACAAAATGAATGACACGATGGCAAGCTCTTTTCATTTGGGTATACACAGGTCATGTCGATTAACAGAAAACACTACATTAAAACAAAAAATTGTAACCAAGAATTATCATCAAACAAACTATGACAATTCTTAAGGCATCCTCATGTTAACAGGCCATGGCAAATGGCACACTTCTATCTAACAGATCCATCTCCATAAATAAAAAAAACGTATTTACAGCTCATTACACAATTTAACATGCGCCAAAATGAATCCTCCACCTCCCCAGAGCTTGGCCCCTGTTGAGGTGACAGAAGCCCATAAACAAAAGCAGTTTGCCATGCCCTGGGCTTTAGCAGAAGGAGACCCAGGAAATGACATCACTGACCAGAGAGGCCCATTATCATTCTGTAGGTAAACATTTGGCCGACATACAGAATGATAATAGGCCTATAGCAGCCTGTGCCTGGTCAGGGAGGGGCTGCTGCAGGCCCCTGATCACAGCAGGAGCACGAGCTGGCCCCTGCAGTGAGAGTTTCAGAACTCTCAGGCTGCTTGCAGGGGCAGCGCAGATCACTCTGATGCCCAAAATTATGGACAAAAGGCGTCCGTGGTAGAAATCCTCTCAGACAACGGACAAAAGGCCCAAATTACGGGCAGTCTGTGAAATTTACAGACTGTTGGTCACCCTATGATGCATGATCAATAGACTCTTGATAAGACATGGAAACTACAACTAAAAAGGTGTTGATATCATTGTGACTCTTCTCAATTGACTCCCCCAAAAATGAAACCTCAATACTTGTTCCTGGCGATCATATTCCCAAAATCTAAGCCTTGTGGTCTCCAAAACCCTTATCTGCATAAAATGTATGGCTGGTCCTAAAACCAGGAGCAGCTGCTCCATTAAAGTGGAGGAGCATCCCTGGCTAAAGAAATGCCCTAAGAAAAGCTTATTTAATGCCATTTTATTTTCCCAAAAACATTTCCTGAACCGAGTGCCAGTATGTGGTGGGCCATTGCTGTTAGTGGCAGCAACGAGCTGTGCATTTAAGTTTAAAGTGTGCATGTCTCTTTGGCCAGGCATGTGCATTTTAAACCTCTCTAACCAAGCTGTCTAAGACAGAAGGGCTACGGAAGCACAGGCCTCCTATGCTCTTAAGAGCACTGAGAGTGGCCACTCTCTCCAGCCCTGACAGTTCTCTCATGCCGTTTATCAGCACAAGAGCTGTGCCAGAATCGGTGCAGTTTCCTGGGTCCTGCATTGGAGCCGCAAGGAGAGAAGACAACACCTGAGCAAGGTGGATGTCATGTGGTCAGCCAGGAAGGTAATTGCCGTTTTATTTTTGTATCACCTTTATTTATTTATTTACCCGCCCCAACCACTCTCCATACATGCAGCCGCCGCTGCCTAAAACAAAGTGGTGACCTCCACTGAGGATTGTCATAGTGCTTCTGTTACCATAAAGGCAACGTCCAATCTCATAAAAAATTACTACAACAATATATTTGAAGATGCTCCTAAACACAAAAATTAAGAGCCTTGCCTTTTCAGAAAGTCCCTGTTATGCATCTGACAAGTGACGCATCTGTCGCAAACTTGCCACAACTATAAATACACATACCAAAATGTCCTTTTTGATCTTTTGCACCAAGAACCAAACTGGATCACTGACACAATATTGAAATAAACAATATTGTTTGACACAAATATTGTGTCAAAACTATTGTTTATCAAAATATCATGTCCCAATACTTATAATAGTAAGTGCAAAATAACTGTAAAAAATATTGTTGACACCAATATCGCCCAAAAATAGACAGAAATATTGCTTTTTTAACATAAATAGAGTTTAAAGTAGTTCATGTTAAATATTTTATATTAAAAGTAATATAATGTAAATTAAATATATTCCACACATTTTAATATTATGTATTTTTATATAGGTATATGAAATATATATCTATATATATCTATATGATAGAATTAGTAAAATATGTATTATGCAATATATTAAATGTGTTATTATTGTGCATTTATTAATATGGAAATATATGTGTATATATTCATAGTAATGTATATAACACATTAATAAAATTAATGTCTACTGTAAAATAAATATTTCTATTAATTATGTTATACTATACATACGTATTTACACACACACGCACACACATATATATATATATATATATACATATATAAACATACATGCCCAATAAAGCATAATAAATATGAACAATGAAATAAGAAAAAAAATAACAATTACTATACAGAATAAATTAAATATAACAAATGAAAACATTCAAAAAACAACTTTACAAAAAACTGTACACATTCAAATAAATTAAAAATGAAAACAAGTAACATAAATCATAAAACAAAATTAAATAATTAATGCTATAAAATCTATTCAACCAATATTATAAAAACTATTGGATTCTAAGAATATTAAATATACTATTCCAGCTCTAGTTTATTCAACCGTAGGGAAAGTGTTGGACTTCATAGAGGTTAGAGTTTCTATTTCTATTCCAGTCACCACAATAATAGGTTAAGTGTTGAACTTTGAAGGGGCGAAATGTACTATTCTCACTCCAGCCTAAGCAATAGTAGGGAAAGCATTGGTTTTCGGAGGCGCAAAATTTACAATTACCCCTCCAGTCTCTGCAACAGTAGTGAAAGCGTTGAATTTCAACGGGTGAAACATATAGGTATTTACTACTAAAAAGTATTCATAACTTAATAAATAATTGTTATTTAATTAATAATAAATAAGCTTCCCCCTGCAACCCTACAAACCTAGCAGTCCAAACCTAAAAAAATATTAAAAACAATTATAAAATATAACTTTTCCATAACTTGCATAATTAAAATACACAAAATAATTAACTAACAATTAATAGTTAATTAATTATTACTTAAACAACTTCCTATCCTAGACCCCTACAAACCCAGCAACATGCAACTAAAATGTAACTTTAATAAATAAGTATATCCCACTTTACATAATTGTTCATCAAGTAAGTAATTAATTCACAATTAATAATTAATGGTTCATTAATTATTACTTAATTAAGTTCCCACCATATACCCATACAAAACACAGCAGCCCACACCTAAAACATAGCGGAAATGTATAACTAATACAGAATTTACATATTAAATAATCAATTAAATTATAACTAAAATAATAATTAATGGTCAAATAATTATCAATTACTTAACTTTCCACTCTATACCCCTACAAACGTAGCAACCCGCTTCCAAAATATAACTAGAATAAATCAATATAACATAATTTACATAATTAATACCAATCACATAATTTATAAAACAAATAACAAATTAATCATTAGTTTCTGCTTAATTAACTTCCCACCCTTTTCCCTATAAAGCCAAAAACCTGCTACAACAGACAAATTAGTATATGAACTAAAACCCATGAATATAATTTAAAAACAATATTTTGTACATCTATATTATTGAAAACAATACTAAAAACAAAACATTTCCTAAAATCGATATTGTTCACCAAAATAAAAGTATTCTTGACGACGATATTTTTGCAGCACAATGTTCTTCTGTCAAATTATTTTTCCTCAATATTTGTGTCTCCCAATATTTACAACACAATAGTTGTGCAAAAACACCACCAAATGTGCTCATCATGCCCGCCAAGTTCCCTGCATATCATGCATGTCATTCAATGTCAGTGTTCTCCCAACACTAATTTAATTCCATTCTCCCCTGGGTCTAACAGCGTCTAAAGATATCATGGAATACAAAACTGCATGTATGCTGGTAGGTCTGAAAGGGACACAGCTTGAAGTAATAACAAGCATTGCCAAATGCATAAGGTTTTGCCCACGTGATTACTAATAAGCTGGTTTTTGTTGTAAGTTGTTGCTTGCTGACTAGTTGTACAATATAAGTTACACAGAAAGTTTGTTAAAGTGTTATGACTTGTTTATGTAATAAAAAAGGCAGTATATTGTGCTGGTACTAGTGACATAGTGCAGGTAAGTGAAAGCAAGATTTTTAAAAATGAAATGAAAGAGGAAAATAATATAATTAATCGATGTCATAGCATTTGTATGTGTTTAGAGGAGTTCTGACAACATTTGGTCCCGGTGCCACTGCATCTGCTGCCCCTTTCAAATCCAAGTGTCTCCAAGATAATGGCATTTGTGACTGCCTGTTTAGTAGTAAAATACAGCAATATTTCAGGGCTGATTAGGATGGCGGTGTGCGGGAAAGGGACCGACTAACAGGCCTGCCAAATTATTAAACGGGCTGCAGCACAAGCCCCAATGCAAAGAAGCATGTTTTTAACATCCCTGCAACCTGTGGTTGGCACCATGTGGTGCCTGCCACTAAGCATGGGCGGAAAATCCGTTACGCTCGCGGATTTTGCGGATTTTTGGGAAATTCGCAATCCGCGAGATTTGCGAATTTCCCGCAAAATCCGCAAATTCGCACGCAGCGGATTTTTTTGGCGGCGCGCGGCGTTGGTGATACAATTTTTGCGGCGCGCGGCGTTTATCATCGTTTGCCGAGTTGTTTTTCTCGATAGTTTGCGAGTGCTGCGCCATTTTGGATCTTGCTGTGTGATCCCGCGGGAATTGGCGAGCGCGATTACGTCATCGCGGCTTGCCAGCGATAGTTTGTCAACGCGAGTACGGCGAGATCACGTCTCGCGGTACTTCGCAATTGCGAGATTTGAGATGCGGCGAGCGAAAATATAAAATTTGCAATTCTGCACAAGAAATCCACCAGCAAGCAGCATAAACCTTCTAGAAATGATGATTTTTATCTGAATAACTCCTTAGTTTGACATTTGCCTGCACTTTTTTAGCGAGGAGTCCATTTTGGGGAGGGGGGCAGGGGGGTGGGAGGAAGGAAGTGCCCCACAGTCTTCAACTTCCTGTTCCTGTTCAGCAGGCTCCTCCCAGTGCTTTGTCCATCTCCTGGTCACTTTTCATTTGGGTCTGGAGCTGGAAGGATTACTTTTTGTGGATGCTGCTGGATATTTGGATTTGAGGCCTTTTTGACTTTCTTTGGATCACTGTTGGATGAGAAATTTTACAAGTAAGTTTGTTTGGGGCATTACAGTTGCTGCAATTAAAATTTTGGAATTTTCGATTTTTGGGCTGTTTTGGGGCCTTTTGCCCAGGGGTACTCAGTGGTGGGTGGACTGAGTCTTTCTGTGGGTTGTCTTGAACTTAAACATCATGGAGGCCATGGATGGATTGGGATTGTGCTGATTTTTCAGTGATTTTCGTTTTTTGGGGCTGTACTTGTGGCCTTTTCACCAGGGGTATTTGAGTCTAGCATGGGCCTAGTCTTTCTGTAGGTTGTCTTGAATTTAAACATCATGGAGGGCACGGATGGAATGGGATTGTGCTGATTTTTCAGTGATTTTCGTTTTTTGGGCCTGTACTTGTGGCCTTTTCACCAGGGTTATTTGAGTCTAGCATGGGCCTAGTCTTTCTGTGGGCTGTCTTGAACTTAAACATCATGGAGGGCATGGATGGAATGGGATTGTGCTGATTTTTCTGTGTTTTTCGATTTTTGACCTGTTGTTGGGGCCTTTTGACCAGGGGTAGTGAGTGGTGCATGGGCCTAGTCTTTCTGTGGGGTGTCTTGAATTTAAACATCATGGAGGGCATGGATGGCATGGGGATTGTGCTGATTTTTCTGTGTTTTTTGATTTTTTGGATTGTTCATGGGGACAGGCCATGTGGGTGGGGGCCATTTTGAGTGCTGGTACAGGCAGGCCCTGGCCATGTGCTAGGAGGCAAGTGGCCATTTTGAATGCAGGCTTTGTTGTTAGGCCTCCAACCATTTTGCCTACTTTTCAACCTTTATTTATGCCCAGGGGTAGTGAGTCTTGCATGGGCCTAGTCTTTCTGTGGGTTGTCTTGAATTTAAACATCATGGAGGCCATGGATGGAATGGGATTGTGCTGATTTTGCAGTGTTTTTCGATTTATGGGGGTGTTCATGGGGAGGGACAGGCCATGTGGCTGGTGGCCATTTTGAGTGCAGCTACAGGCACTGGCCATGTGCTGGCAGGTAAGTGGCCATTTTGAATGCAGGCTTTGTTGTTAGGCCTCCAACCATTTTGCCTACTTTTCAACCTTTATTTATGCCCAGGGGTAGTGAGTCTTGCATGGGCCTAGTCTTTCTGTGGGTTGTCTTGAATTTAAACATCATGGAGGCCATGGATGGAATGGGATTGTGCTGATTTTTCAGTGATTTTCGTTTTTTGGGCCTGTACTTGTGGCCTTTTCACCAGGGGTATTTGAGTCTAGCATGGGCCTAGTCTTTCTGTGGGCTGTCTTGAACTTAAACATCATGGAGGGCATGGATGGAATGGGATTGTGCTGTTTTTTCTGTGTTTTTCGATTTTTGACCTGTTGTTGGGGCCTTTTGACCAGGGGTAGTGAGTGGTGCATGGGCCTAGTCTTTCTGTGGGGTGTCTTGAATTTAAACATCATGGAGGGCATGGATGGCATGGGGATTGTGCTGATTTTTCTGTGTTTTTCGATTTTTTGGATTGTTCATGGGGACAGGCCATGTGGGTGGGGGCCATTTTGAGTGCTGGTACAGGCAGGCCCTGGCCATGTGCTAGGAGGCAAGTGGCCATTTTGAATGCAGGCTTTGTTGTTAGGCCCCCAACTATTTTGCCTACTTTTCAACCTTTATTTATGCCCAGGGGTAGTGAGTCTTGCATGGGCCTAGTCTTTCTGTGGGTTGTCTTGAATTTAAACATTATGGAGGCCATGGATGGATTGGGATTGTGCTGATTTTGCAGTGTTTTTCGATTTTTTTGTGCTGTATAACTGAACTGATGTTCCTCTGTCTTCCATTTTTTTTAGGTGCACAAGACTCAAGAGAACCACCAGTGCCAGGAAGAAGTCCTGCAGCGGTGTGTGTGTGCAGCATAACGTCACGCGACGTCACGTCTGGCCTCAGACAACTCTACAATTTGTGCAACTGCGGCCTGCTGTCTGACCTGCTCTGAAGAAGATGGCCCCAAAGAAAGGTTTCCGTAGCTCCTCTAGCAAGAAAGTTGCTAGTAAGGAGCAGAAGAAGCAAGTTACCAAGGAGGCTGGTGTGCCACCCGCCACGTTTTTTGGGAGAAAAAAAAAAGTACGCCTGCAGCAGCAGGATCTGCTGGGGACCAAGCTGGGAGCAGCACCCCTGCTCCATTGGGTTCAGTGCCTCCACCACCACGCCAACTTAAGTCAAAGCCCTTGAGTGCTTCAGAGGCAGTCAGTGTACTTCTCCAATCACCATCGACCAGTGATGTTGGCTCATCGCAAGAAAGTAGCAGCAATGTCCCTGAATCAACACAGGTTGTTGTAACTCATCTGACAAGTGTTGAACAACCACAGCCGCAACAACAACACCATGTGCAAGTACACGCCCAAGTACATGTGGAAGGAGAGGCAGCAAAAGGAGATGCGCAAGCAAAGGTGCATGGAGGTTCACAAGTGCCCACAATAGTTGTTCCTCCCGAAGTAGGGGCACATCAGGAAATCGACAATGAAGCCGAGGTATCATTGGAAGCCACTCCTCCTGATGATCATTCATTGTCTTCCACATCCCTAGCAAGGAAAAGATCAAGGGGGGTGTCTACATCTTCTTCAAGCCCACCTCGTTCTGATGCAAGTGATCTGTCTTGGGAACCACAACTGCGGTCTGACAGTGAGGCACACCATGATCTGACACCGGTACCTAAGCGTAAAAGGAAGGTCGTCCAAAAACTCAAACCTATGGAGTGTGATGAGGCTCAACAAGAAGTGACAGATACTGCTGGTGATGAAGCCTCTCACGATGACGACGAGCCAGTCATCACAAAGGTCACTGCAGCCCCACCGGGCATGCAGCAAAGAGACATTTTGACCCTATCCCGAGAAGCTGCTGAGCGTGATGATGATGTCGGCGAGGAGGCAATGGAAATGGAATCATTAGATTTGGAGTTAAGTAGTACACCAAAACCTACCGCTTCCATATTTCTTCCTCGCAAGAAGGTACCCACCTCGTCCTCGACCTCAATTCGTGGTGGTGAAAGTGCAAAACGTACTGAAGTTCGGCAATCCACATCCTCCACTTCATCTGGCATTAGCAGCAGGACCACCACCACCAGTATCGCCGCCTCCTCCGGCCCCCAAAGACATTTCAAGTCTCCAGTTTGGGACTTCTTTAGTGTTTGCCCAAAAATGGAAAACGTAGCCATTTGTAGCATTTGTAAGCTTCGAGTTAGTCGTGGTAAGTTTGGTACCAACTATGGTACCGGAGGCCAGAGAGGTCATCTTAGGAGAACGCACGATGTCCAATGGTTTGCGCACCTACACGCGATCAAGGAAGCCCGAATTGCACGCAATGAAAACGTTGATTTTTCATCTGATGATGACGAGGAGGAAGAAGACGATTCAAACACTTCACTTACACCCAGTACCCCTGTCAGCAGCACACCCCATGTGAGCCACACTAAGAGTGTGGGAGAGAGTGAGACATCAATGCGGAAAAGTTCATCAGCGAGCGTAACTGGGTCGAAGATATCATCATCATCCCGTAAATCCTTGGTCCAGGGCAACATTAAAAAGATGTTGTTTACAGAAGCGCAATATGAACGCAACCACCCAATGACGCGTCTGTATAACACTAAGCTGGCTAAAATGCTAGCTCTGGACCTTCTCCCTTTTTCTTTTGTAGAAGGGGTTGGTTTTCTAGAATTAGTGGCAGCGCTCTGCCCTAAATGGAAGGTTCCTAGCCGGTTCTATTTTGCCCGAGTTGCGGTTCCAGCACTACATGAAGATGTTCTGAAGGTGATTGGGGCAGCTTTGCAGAAGAGTGCTGTTCACACTATACATCTGACAACAGACATGTGGACCAGTGGCGCAGGCGCTGATTACATGTGCATCACTGCACACTGGGTCTCTTTTTCAGGGGCTAAAGCAAAGCTAAACACAGGTGTTGACACGAACATTGTTTTTAAAGCTGCTCGGAAACATGCAACACTAGCCATGTTTGGTTTGGAGAAACGTCACACAGCAGAAAACATTTTGGATGTCTTTAACACAAAGGTCCTTAACTGGCTGTCCCCACTAAAACGCCGGGTTGGTTATGTTTCCACGGACAATGGCACCAATATAGTTAAGGCCATGAGGGACGGTGACTATTTCAGAGTGCCGTGTTTGGCGCACTGTATAAACCTGGTTGTCCAAAAATTCTTGGCTAATAAAGCCAGTGCAGCGTACAGTGTATTGGACAACTGCCGAAAAATGTGCAAGCATTTCAGCCATTCTTTTAAGGCCCGGAAGCAGCTGAGGAGCCTGCTATATCAACGTAAAATGCCAGTGAAAGCACTCATCCAGGAGGTGGTAACACGTTGGAACTCAACCTTCTACATGCTTGAGCGTCTGTATGAGCAGTATACGGAACTCGATCAATATTTCCTTACAGAGGGTACAGAGGAGCTGAGGATGGGTGGGCCGCAATGGAACATAGTTCAAGGCCTGACACGCATGCTTCGTCCTTTTGAGTTCTTCACGCGTGCAGTCAGCAAGGAGGACTCTAATTTGGGAAAAGCTATCCCATTGTTGTACATGCTGGAGGACCAACTGAAGGAGGTGTGTTCTGTGTTTGAAAAAGATGACAAAAACCAAGACTCTTTGCTTCTGGCTGAGCAATTATTAGAGCTCCTACAAGGTGATGAACGTCTTAAAAAGATCCACTCAGAACAGCATTACATTTGTGCTACTATTCTGGATCCACGCTACAAAAAGGCGCTGGCAGGCCAAGCATTCTTTCCTTTTGATGATGAACATGTTCCAAAGTACAAACGTTGGCTAGCCTTGTCAGCCAAGAGGTTTGAAAGAGAACGGCTGGAAATTGAAGGAAATGGCAGTACATCAGCAGGCCATCCCCAGTCAAAACAATCCACTTCTGCACCTGTGGCTGTGGCACAAGTGACCTCTCAGCCGTTAAAGACACCGGCAACCGGATCATCTGCACGAAACACAACAGAAACATTGGAGGCTGAAGAGGATTGGCTAGCTCTGCGTGGGTTTGGTTCTCAAAAGGTCAGAGGCACAGCAAGAGCTAAGCAAAGTGGAGGAACCTTGGATGAGGACCTTGAGTCGATGGTGAAGGACTATCTGAATGACTCAACAGAGGTCTATGTTAATTCTGACCCATTGGCGTATTGGCATGGGAAAAAAGAATTGTGGCCACAGCTCACCAACCTGGCTTTAAACTACTTGTCTTGCCCACTCGCAAGCGTGTCTTCTGAACGGGTTTTCAGTGCTGCTGGTGGCATTGTAACTCCCAAACGGAGCCGCCTCTCACCCAAAAATGTGGAGAGGTTAACAATGATCAAGATGAATCAGCACCTCATACCACCAGATTTCAGAGTACGAGAGAGCGTGCCGGATGAAGAGGAGGTGGCCTGCAACATAGATGAGGGAATTTCTACTCTGTCAGGTGACACTGAGCTCACCCTGCCTGAATTCGCAGAGTATGATGACGAAGCCTTATTCTCATTCCTGGACCGTGATACCGAGCCCTGAAAATGAGACAACGAATCAATAACTTTCTTTTTCGTCCCTATTCACTTTTATTCCTGTGTGTCTGTCTTTCTTTGTTGTGCACAGTTAATATATTTCATACTTTAATCAGATAATCACAAAATCAAGCCCATCAGCAGAACTGTCTTCGCTGGTTTGCTAATTGATTTGAAGTTGCCGCAGTCTGCATTCCTCAGGTTCACAAGTTCAGAAGAACATGCTCCTCTATCCTCCTCCTCCAGACTCCTATTTCCATCAAACCAGAGGGCTGGTTTACGCCCAATGAAGAAAGACTCAGCACTTGTGGGGGTGTTGTTGTACCTCTTTGCAGGTGAGTTGACGGCTCTGGGACCATTGTTGGGAAGCTCTAATACCAGATAAAAGTGTTTTGGACCAAATCCCAGGCGGAAATTTTTTTGTGTTTTTGATGACTTGCTTGCCTTTGAGGTGCTCTTAGGGGGGGTTCCGTCTGTTTGTGGGTGAGTTTCGTGGTCTGGGAGCACTGCTGGGACACTCTAATCTTGATTGCATTTGCTTTTCAGGAAATCCGTCGTGGCAACCCCGACTTATGGCCTAGCTACGCAGTGCGTTTGGACCGAAGGCCGAGAAATATTGCAAGTATGAGATTTTGCTTTTGGCCTGTTTGGGGGTGTTATGCTTCTTGGCGGGTGGGTTGGCGTGTCTTGGGGCATTCCTGGGAAGGTCTAATACCGGGTAGAAGTGGTTGGGACAAAATCCAGGCCGATTTTTTTTTGGCTATTTCTGACATTTTGCTCAATGTAGCGTTTTCGGGGGCCTGTTTGGGGGGCTTCCTGGTGTTTGTGGGTGGGTTTCGGGGTCTGGGCGCACTGCTGGCTATATATACTTTACTTTGCAAGAGGTTTGAAGCAAATCCATGGTGGCAGAGGGGAGTTAGGGCCTAGCTGCAGAGCGCGCGCGGAGTGATTTGTGAAATTTGTGAAAAATTTACTAAGTCCCCATTTTTGTACTTTTGCTCTTTGGCTGTTTGGGGGTCTTCTACTCGTTTTCTCCTGGGTTGATGGCTCTGGGCCACAACAACAAGAGAGAAAGGGTCGATAAGTTACTCTTATACCCCTTGCAAGTCAATTATCAAAAACAACGAAAGAGTACTAATAACAACTGTAATACACAAAACCTATTATATACAGAAGTGAAGATAATAAGGAGTAAATAACTACCACAATCCTGTAAGGGAAGTATTACACCCAGACAAGTGAGTTATGGAGAAAAAGAAGAACCCTCAGGCACCAACTGAATATATTGGTTGCCATTGTCTTCATTGGGTCCTTGTAGAAAATACGTGAAAAAAACTACGTAGTAAAGAAAGAAAGTGCTCAGTTAAAAAGGAGTAAGAACCACTCCCCAAACCAGAATTTTAATACAGGGGTGGCTCTGACTCAGTTAAAAACCATAGTGAAACGTCGGACATATGTAGGTTGAGCTAATTAGAACCTAATGTCCTATAAGGTCGACATGTTTCTTGCTATGAGCTTACCCTCAGCTCAGCATTCATCAGGACCAAATATACCCTAGCCTTATGTTACGTGCTCATTATGGCAGCATAAACATATAAGGCGGGGTATCAAAATTAAATTATAAAAACAATGTGATTTTAAAAGAGAAACACTTATCTGTTAGTGTCCGCACACCGACTTTGGTGTGGAATCCCTGTCCTAAAGGAGGGATAATCAATCTGAAATAATAAAACCAAAATTAGTATTGTTTTGGCCGTGTCCTTTAAGTACTCCTCAACAGGTATTTACAAAGAGGTGCATTGCATATAGACCCCGAATTTTTTTAAACATGTATAGTAGTTACATAAAAGTGCAACATCGTGATTAACAGCATGGGAGGATTTACTGACATTAATTCCGCTTCGTTAGGCTTGCTACACTATTTGTTTAGCTGTATTTCACAATGCCCGAGGTTATGAAAAAAAGGAGACTTTTGGCAAATCGTCACAAAACCCTCTTGAGCCTGACATCGATTCTGATGAAACCAGGCCCTGGAATCTTTTCTCATGTAGAGAGAGAGTGCACAGTAAAACATTTTTTAACACAGGACATTCGGAATGATAGTTAGGACCCACTTACTTAATATAAATGAGGAAATTACCCCTTAGGTCCGTGGTGGGGGAAACCTTCACGTTCGGATAATCTGCAATCATAATAGAAAGTAGCGCTTTAGCGAGATGGTCAGAGCGTCACCAATCTCGGTCTAAACTTGGGTTAGCGCAATATCGCTTAAACAACAGCATTCCTATTTTGCAGGTTGTACTCACTTGCATCCAAACGACTCCCCGCATGACCACCTATTCACACTCAACCACGGCCTGTAAACAACCGGACCGTTGGGGAAGAGTCGCTAATAAAGACGTCATCCAGGCGTGCTTTGCGTGAGCAACACATGGTTAGTTGGCCCGAGACGTCTATTTCTTAAAGGGACACTTCGTTTTCAGTTTAAAGCGTCTTGCAATTGCAGGATTCAACAACGCGTGCTTTATTTATACGTTGTTATTTATAAACACGCCTCAAGTGTGACAAAGATAGTCATATTCACACACGTGGCTATGGGGCTGTTATTATTAATTTACCATAGTCTACATCACTGGCCGACTTTGCTGAAAGAAAAAAGGGGAAAAAACGGTTATCGAGTAAAACCATCTTTTAACCATATGATAATGGGAAAAAGGGGAGGCTATTCTCTATCCTCTTAACTGTCTCTGTGAGCAATAAAGGAAACTGTTCCCATATACGCCCATGGTTGTTAGACAGTAAGGGAGCATTTCTTCATTGCGTTTATACATGGAATTCATCATTGCAGTCATAACCCACATTTAAAGAGAGGTTGCAGGTTAACGTCTCATCACAGAACCCCACGGAATATCATCATTCAGCCCGTGGGAATGTGTGGATAGACGGTAGATCCATCTTTGTTCCTTCTCAAAGATGGTACCTACACGCCCCTGCTGCATTTGTTCTATGATCGTCCATTTGATATCATTAGGACAGTGTCCTTGTTCAAGGAAATGGGTAGTTAGCTTAGTCGTTCCTTTCCGGCATCGTACATTGCTGCGATGCTCGCAGATGCGTAATTTAATTTTTCGTGTAGTCATTCCCACGTAATTCAGGTTACAGGGACAAGTAATTAAATAAATCACATTTTCTGAATTGCAATTTGTGTGTCCCCTCAAGTGCCAAAGTTTTCCTGTTTCTAGATTTAATGTTTTACTAGCAGTCGTCAGGTGACACACACTGCAACTGCCACAGGGGTAATGGCCAACTACTGGGGGCATGCCCCAGGCGTTAAGAACACTATTATCATGGACTGGATTTGTATTTTTGGGACGTGTGTGTACCAATGCATCCTGTAAACTTCTCTCTCTCTTGTAGGAAAACAGCGGTTTTCGCCATTCACGTCCATTACTGTTCAGAATCTGCCAATGTCTGCCTATGCAACGACTCACAGCATTTGAAATATGGCTGTAAGTGGTCACACAGGTCAGTGGGGTTTCAATTGTAGAGTCCTTAACATGGTCATCCAAAAGGGCTTCTCGGTTTTGATTCCTAGCCCTCTTGTAACTTTGTTTCAAAATTTTTGGAGGATAACCTCTATTACTCAGCTTCTGTGTGAGTTCTTCAGCTTGTTTTTTGAAAACTTTCACATCACTGCAATTTCTGCGAATCCGCAGGTACTGACCAAACGGCAAATTAGTTCGCAGAGGACGGGGATGAAAACTCGCAAAGTGCAACAAATTGTTTTTACTCGTAGGTTTGTGATAGGTTTTTGAGGTCAGATGGTCACCCTCTTTGGTGATAGTTACATCTAGGAACACAATAGAGTCGGGATGGTACTGGTGGGTAAACTTTAAATGGGGGTCACATGTGTTCACCCAATCAAAGAAAGACAACAGACTTTCCTCCGATCCACGCCAGATTAAAAGCACATCATCAATGTACCTCTGCCACAGGAAAACATTGAGTGTGTAGGGATTCGTTGCTGACAGTATGTGTGTTTTCTCAAAATTAAAAACATACAACCCAGCAATACTTGGGGCAAAAGTACTGCCCATGGAAGTACCTGTCTTTTGGAGATAGATTGTATCCTGGTACTGGAAAAAATTCCTTTTAAGGGCTAAAGTAGCACAATCGATGACAAAACTCCGGGAAGTTGTATAATCCCATTGTTCTTGTTCTAGGATGTCAGCCAATACCTTCAGGGTTGCATCTTGCGGTATACAAGTATACAAACTCTCAATATCTAGAGAGACTAAGAAACAGGGTTCGTCGGGCATTTTGATATTCAAAAGCATTGATAGTAAACTTTTGGTATCTTTAATGTAGGTACTAGTAGCCTGAATTAATGGTTTAAAAAAGAAATCACAGTACTTAGAAAGTGGCTCCAATAAGGAACCAATTCCCGAGACGATTGGTCTTCCCGGTGGGGGTGACCTATTTTTATGCGTCTTCGGCAAGCAGTAAAAGTACGGTATCTTTCCTTCAGAGGTAGTCAAAAAGTCTGCTTCCTGTTTGCTGATGTAACCATCCCTTTCAGCTGTCATTACCAGTTCGAGAATTTCGTCCTTCAAAAACGTGGAAGGATCACAATCTAAGATCAGATAATTATCAGTGTCATCAAGGAGGCGTCTGCATTCCAAATCATATGCGGAAGAATCTTGAATTACAATGCCTCCGCCTTTATCGGCGCTCTTGATCACTATCTGCGTATTCTTAGCAAGGGAATCAATGGCTTTATACTGATTGGCCGTAAGATTTTTATACGGTCTAGGTTCTTCCATATTTTCTATTTCATGAAACACCGCCTGCTCGAAAGCTATTAATTCCGCTGGCATCTGATGTGTAAGGGGTGTAAAAGTAGATTTTTTCTTAAACGTGGTGTCATTAATTGTTGTTTCTTCTGTATTTTGGTTGTGATGTTCAAAGAAAACTTTCAATCTCAATTTTCTAAAAAAATCGTTAAGCTCACAGAGTAATTTGAAACGATCTAGCCGGGGTGTGGGAATAAAACCCAAACCCTTTTCCAACACTGCTGTTTCGTCTGGGGATAAAGTGACCGACGATAAATTAGTTATCAGACTCTCGAGTTGCTGGGACCTGCCCTCTGTTCTTGGGTCTTGCTCCGTGTGTTGTCGCCCACGGCTTCTGGTACTTGCCAGTGGACTTGGTTCATACCCCTCCTCTTGCCCCGTCCCCTCCGTCCAAACCCTAAAAAATGTTGTGGGTACATATTAGGTTGAAAAGGTGTAGGGGGAGGAGCAAAGTGTGGGTTCCAACCCATATGTGGTGGAAAGAAAGATTGGTTATATGGATTTGGGGGGAAACCACCACCTTGTTGTTGATAGGGTAACCACTGGTGGTTGTTCTGATTTTTCCCTCCCCGTCCTCTTCTGGGGCCATTGCTGGGAAGCTCTAATACCGGATAAAAGTGTTTTGGACCAAATCCCAGGCGGAATTTTTTTTGTGTTTTTGATGACTTGCTTGCCTTTGAGGTGCTCTTAGGGGGGGTTCCGTCTGTTTGTGGGTGAGTTTCGTGGTCTGGGAGCACTGCTGGGACACTCTAATCTTGATTGCATTTGCTTTTCAGGAAATCCGTCGTGGCAACCCCGACTTATGGCCTAGCTACGTAGTGCGTTTGGACCGAAGGCCGAGAAATATTGCAAGTATGAGATTTAGTTTTCGGCCTGTTTGGGGGTGTTATGCTTCTTGGCGGGTGGGTTGGCGTGTCTGGGGGCATTCCTGGGAAGGTCTAATACCGGGTAGAAGTGGTTGGGACAAAATCCAGGCCGATTTTTTTTTGGCTATTTCTGACATTTTGCTCAATGTAGCGTTTTCGGGGGCCTGTTTGGGGGGCTTCCTGGTGTTTGTGGGTGGGTTTCGGGGTCTGGGCGCACTGCTGGCTATATATACTTTACTTTGCAAGAGGTTTGAAGCAAATCCATGGTGGCAGAGGGGAGTTAGAGCCTAGCTGCAGAGCGCGCGCGGAGTGATTTGTGAAATTTGTGAAAAATTTACTAAGTCCCCATTTTTGTACTTTTGCTCTTTGGCTGTTTGGGGGTCTTCTACTCGTTTTCTCCTGGGTTGACGGCTCTGGGGCCATTGCTGGGAAGCTCTAATACCGGATAAAAGTGTTTTGGACCAAATCCCAGGCGGAACATTTTTTGTGTTTTTGATGACTTGCTTGCCTTTGAGGTGCTCTTAGGGGGGGTTCCGTCTGTTTGTGGGTGAGTTTCGTTGTCTGGGAGCACTGCTGGGACACTCTAATCTTGATTGCATTTGCTTTTCAGGAAATCCGTCGTGGCAACCCCGACTTATGGCCTAGCTACGCAGTGCGTTTGGACCGAAGGCCGAGAAATATTGCAAGTATGAGATTTTGCTTTTGGCCTGTTTGGGGGTGTTATGCTTCTTGGCGGGTGGGTTGGCGTGTCTTGGGGCATTCCTGGGAAGATCTAATACCGGGTAGAAGTGGTTGGGACAAAATCCAGGCCGATTTTTTTTTGGCTATTTCTGACATTTTGCTCAATGTAGCGTTTTCGGGGGCCTGTTTGGGGGGCTTCCTGGTGTTTGTGGGTGGGTTTCGGGGTCTGGGCGCACTGCTGGCTATATATACTTTACTTTGCAAGAGGTTTGAAGCAAATCCATGGTGGCAGAGGGGAGTTAGGGCCTAGCTGCAGAGCGCGCGCGGAGTGATTTGTGAAATTTGTGAAAAATTTACTAAGTCCCCATTTTTGTACTTTTGCTCTTTGGCTGTTTGGGGGTCTTCTACTCGTTTTCTCCTGGGTTGACGGCTCTGGGGCCATTGCTGGGAAGCTCTAATACCGGATAAAAGTGTTTTGGACCAAATCCCAGGCGGAACATTTTTTGTGTTTTTGATGACTTGCTTGCCTTTGAGGTGCTCTTAGGGGGGGTTCCGTCTGTTTGTGGGTGAGTTTCGTGGTCAGGGAGCACTGCTGGGACACTCTAATCTTGATTGCATTTGCTTTTCAGGAAATCCGTCGTGGCAACCCCGACTTATGGCCTAGCTACGCAGTGCGTTTGGACCGAAGGCCGAGAAATATTGCAAGTATGAGATTTTGCTTTCGGCCTGTTTGGGGGTGTTATGCTTCTTGGCGGGTGGGTTGGCGTGTCTTGGGGCATTCCTGGGAAGGTCTAATACCGGGTAGAAGTGGTTGGGACAAAATCCAGGCCGATTTTTTTTTGGCTATTTCTGACATTTTGCTCAATGTAGCGTTTTCGGGGGCCTGTTTGGGGGGCTTCCTGGTGTTTGTGGGTGGGTTTCGGGGTCTGGGCGCACTGCTGGCTATATATACTTTACTTTGCAAGAGGTTTGAAGCAAATCCATGGTGGCAGAGGGGAGTTAGGGCCTAGCTGCAGAGCGCGCGCGGAGTGATTTGTGAAATTTGTGAAAAATTTACTGTCCCCATTTTTGTACTTTTGCTCTTTGGCTGTTTGGGGGTCTTCTACTCGTTTTCTCCTGGGTTGACGGCTCTGGGGCCATTGCTGGGAAGCTCTAATACCGGATAAAAGTGTTTTGGACCAAATCCCAGGCGGAAAATTTTTTGTGTTTTTGATGACTTGCTTGCCTTTGAGGTGCTCTTAGGGGGGGTTCCGTCTGTTTGTGGGTGAGTTTCGTGGTCTGGGAGCACTGCTGGGACACTCTAATCTTGATTGCATTTGCTTTTCAGGAAATCCGTCGTGGCAACCCCGACTTATGGCCTAGCTACGCAGTGCGTTTGGACCGAAGGCCGAGAAATATTGCAAGTATGAGATTTTGCTTTTGGCCTGTTTGGGGGTGTTATGCTTCTTGGCGGGTGGGTTGGCGTGTCTTGGGGCATTCCTGGGAAGGTCTAATACCGGGTGGAAGTGGTTGGGACAAAATCCAGGCCGATTTTTTTTTGGCTATTTCTGACATTTTGCTCAATGTAGCGTTTTCGGGGGCCTGTTTGGGGGGCTTCCTGGTGTTTGTGGGTGACTTTCGTGGTCTGGGAGCACTGCTGGGACACTCTAATCTTGATTGCATTTGCTTTTCAGGAAATCCGTCGTGGCAACCCCGACTTATGGCCTAGCTACGCAGCGCGTTTGGACCGAAGGCCGAGAAATATTGCAAGTATGAGATTATGCTTTTGGCCTGTTTGGGGGTGTTATGCTTCTTGGCGGGTGGGTTGGCGTGTCTTGGGGCATTCCTGGGAAGGTCTAATACCGGGTAGAAGTGGTTGGGACAAAATCCTCGCGGAAAAGCCTTTTGGCACTTTTTGTAACTTAGGGTTCGTTAGGGTTAGCCCTAGCAGCAGGATTGCATGTGTTTCGGGGTGTTCTAGATTTTTGCCACTGAGTTCTGGGGTCTTAGAGCACTCTTGAGAATGTGTAATTTTGGTTGCAAGTCATTTGAAGAAAATCCATGGTGGGAAAGGGGGGATTTGGCATAGTTAAAGAAAGCCTTTGCCACTATTCTTAACTTAGGGTTCGTTAGGGTTAGCAGTATTTCTATTGCATGTGTTTGAGTGGGGGGGATTTCGAGTCTTGGAGCGATGCTGGCTATGGCTACTTTTGCTTGGTTGCTTGCAAGTGGTTTGAATGCAATCCACGGTGGGTAAGGGGTAATTAGGAAGGGGGTACTTCGGCCTACTTTTACTTTCAAAGTAAGTTTTGTCACCAGTTTTCTGCTAGGCCTCGTTTTTTGAGATTTGATTGGGGGTCTTCTACATTTTTGCGACTGGCTTTAGTAAGGGTCTGGGTGGGAGCACTGCTAGGAAGATCTAATTTTGTTCTAAAACACAGTTTACAGTACACCTAGCTTGAGGGGCAAGATCCGCTACATTAATTTGCCCATACTTATTTATCCTTCAGAAGGTGACTCAGAGTACGCACTTCCAAAAATATTGTACTGTCTACTAGGAAAATCAAATTGTGACTTTTTGCACTCCACAGCCTACATACCTTATATTTATTTATCAGTGGTGTTGTAATATTATATCACTTCCTGTTTTTCGTTGAATAATTACAGGCCGGGTTTCAGTCTCTGCAATGGGGAAAAAAGGATGGAGTCAGGCTTCACAGTAGCGAGCCACAATTCAGCATCAGGCAGGCAGTGGACAGGGTGTCTTCTGGTGACCAACATCGATGGACGAAGCGTCGGCTGCAATGGAGGAGTGCCGCTAATAGGAGGATTTTTTTTCTGCAGGCAACTTACTTACCACTTCCAACAGGACCACTACAACCACATAGATACAGTATCCCTTGCCTTTTTCTCTGACTGTGACTGCATTTCTTGGATCTCTCTCTGCTTCTAAATTGATCCCTTAACACATCACTTAGTCCACTCCACTATCACATCTGCACCACACATAGTCATTTGTAAGTGCTCCTACGTAATTCGCAAGTCGCAGCACGCCCCAGGCCGTAGAGGACTGGGATGGCCCCAATGATGAAGCATGTCACCAAGGGGCAACCCTGGTGAGTGAGGGGGCACCTAGATAAAAAGCAATTTCTCCTTTTCTATCTACTATACCTTCCAGACCAACCCCACTGAGTGTTGTTGTGAATGGATTTATAGTGACCAGCAAGGCTCTCGGGTATCTGGCTAAGTACAGAGACCTTATGTTGAATATCGTTATCAATAATTCCACACAGGCCCTGTACTGTCGCATTCTTTCTTCCACAGTTGTCGAATGTACTACTTACTTTTCACTGACATGCATGCAGTAGTGCATGCACTTTCAAAGATTGATGGATAGGTTTGTACCCAAAGAATTGTTTATGTTCCATTGTTTGTCTATGCTGTGCTTTTTTTTACAGGGTGTCTTCTGGTGACCAACATCGATGGACGAAGCGTCGGCTGCAATGGAGGAGTGCCGCTAATAGGAGGATTTTTTTTCTGCAGGCAACTTACTTACCACTTCCAACAGGACCACTACAACCACATAGATACAGTATCCCTTGCCTTTTTCTCTGACTGTGACTGCATTTCTTGGATCTCTCTCTGCTTCTAAATTGATCCCTTAACACATCACTTAGTCCACTCCACTATCACATCTGCACCACACATAGTCATTTGTAAGTGCTCCTACGTAATTCGCAAGTCGCAGCATGCCCCAGGCCGTAGAGGACTGGGATGGCCCCAATGATGAAGCATGTCACCAAGGGGCAACCCTGGTGAGTGAGGGGACACCTAGAAAAAAAGCAATTTCTCCTTTTCTATCTACTATACCTTCCAGACCAACCCCACTGAGTGTTGTTGTGAATGGATTTATAGTGACCAGCAAGGCTCTCGGGTATCTGGCTAAGTACAGAGACCTTATGTTGAATATCGTTATCAATAATTCCACACAGGCCCTGTACTGTCGCATTCTTTCTTCCACAGTTGTCGAATGTACTACTTACTTTTCACTGACATGCATGCAGTAGTGCATGCACTTTCAAAGATTGATGGATAGGTTTGTACCCAAAGAATTGTTTATGTTCCATTGTTTGTCTATGCTGTGCTTTTTTTTACAGGGTGTCTTCTGGTGACCAACATCGATGGACGAAGCGTCGGCTGCAATGGAGGAGTGCCGCTAATAGGAGGATTTTTTTTCTGCAGGCAACTTACTTACCACTTCCAACAGGACCACTACAACCACATAGATACAGTATCCCTTGCCTTTTTCTCTGACTGTGACTGCATTTCTTGGATCTCTCTCTGCTTCTAAATTGATCCCTTAACACATCACTTAGTCCACTCCACTATCACATCTGCACCACACATAGTCATTTGTAAGTGCTCCTACGTAATTCGCAAGTCGCAGCACGCCCCAGGCCGTAGAGGACTGGGATGGCCCCAATGATGAAGCATGTCACCAAGGGGCAACCCTGGTGAGTGAGGGGACACCTAGAAAACAAGCAATTTCTCCTTTTCTATCTACTATACCTTCCAGACCAACCCCACTGAGTGTTGTTGTGAATGGATTTATAGTGACCAGCAAGGCTCTCGGGTATCTGGCTAAGTACAGAGACCTTATGTTGAATATCGTTATCAATAATTCCACACAGGCCCTGTACTGTCGCATTCTTTCTTCCACAGTTGTCGAATGTACTACTTACTTTTCACTGACATGCATGCAGTAGTGCATGCACTTTCAAAGATTGATGGATAGGTTTGTACCCAAAGAATTGTTTATGTTCCATTGTTTGTCTATGCTGTGCTTTTTTTTACAGGGTGTCTTCTGGTGACCAACATCGATGGACGAAGCGTCGGCTGCAATGGAGGAGTGCCGCTAAAAGGAGGATTTTTTTTCTGCAGGCAACTTACTTACCACTTCCAACAGGACCACTACAACCACATAGATACAGTATCCCTTGCCTTTTTCTCTGACTGTGACTGCATTTCTTGGATCTCTCTCTGCTTCTAAATTGATCCCTTAACACATCACTTAGTCCACTCCACTATCACATCTGCACCACACATAGTCATTTGTAAGTGCTCCTACGTAATTCGCAAGTCGCAGCACGCCCCAGGCCGTAGAGGACTGGGATGGCCCCAATGATGAAGCATGTCACCAAGGGGCAACCCTGGTGAGTGAGGGGACACCTAGAAAAAAAGCAATTTCTCCTTTTCTATCTACTATGCCTTCCAGACCAACTCCATTGAGTGTTGTTGTGAATGGATTTATAGTGACCAGCAAGGCTCTCGGGTATCTGGCTAAGTACAGAGACCTTATGTTGAATATCGTTATCAATAATTCCACACAGGCCCTGTACTGTCGCATTCTTTCTTCCACAGTTGTCGAATGTACTACTTACTTTTCACTGACATGTATGCAGTAGTGCATGCACTTTCAAAGATTGATGGATAGGTTTGTACCCAAAGATTTGTTTATGTTCACAATTGTTTGTCTATGCTGTGCTATTTTTTCTTGTCTCCCAAAACCTTTCCCAAAAACCCCCGTACCCATCCATTTTTCAAACCCTAACCCTCTTCCCCCGGGCTGTGTGGTTTTGATTGATGTGTGACTAAATGACAGCAATAAATCCACACACTTGCTGGGGAGGATAAGGTGATAGCAACAGGCTGGTGAAGAAATCCGAGGATATATTCTTACTCTGCTTGACAAAGAACCATTGCTAATGTGAAAGAACTTCAACCGAATTAGTAGTTATACTTTACCATTTGTTAGGCTACAATGTGGCACTGTTCTACTGTACTTCTGTCACCTGCTATATTCTCAGTTGTACCGTTGAATTGCTCAGGAGGACAAACCAGATTTCATTTTCTTTTTTTTCATAGGCATGCAACTGCCACTGTGTCACACCACTAGTACCACCGCTATGAGGAAATTTTATCCGACCAAGATTGCCAACCATATTCGCTGTTTCCCGTGGAGCCAGCCCTGGGTCTAGCCCTACTTTCAAACACAAATTACAGGTAAGATAAGCGTTTGGTGGTTTGGGGGTATAATGGAGTATTAGTACGAGAGACGAGAGACTGAAGGTAGTACTACTAAAGTCCTAGGACTCTTGGATTCACTTCGTCTGTGAGAGGCACTTAGTGTTGAAAACATTTGGGCATTTACACTTAAAGGAAGAAAATGGAACTAAACTTTCAGGAAAACAAAGTCAACGTTAAACCCCCACCCACCAGGCAAGCAGTAAGAAACGGGTATGCTCAGATAAAGTTTGAAAAAGTATATTTATATCCCTAACAAAATAATCTCCCGCAAGACCCTCCCTAACCCCAACGATTGTCCTTCAAAAGTCCCCAAAAACCCAACTCCCAATTCCCACCCCCCAAAAGTCTCTAAAAAAGGGGCAAGGGACACTATGGGCAGATGCTGTCAACTTTTTGGGCCAGGGCATCATGCTCCTGGCGGAGCAAGGCGTGCTCTACGCGGAGCCCCTCCAACTGGTTGGAAAAGTGGTGGAGCTCCTGCTGGAGGCGGGACACCATCAGGGTACTGCGGCGCAGGCGTGCCTTCAATGCCTTGTAGGTGCAACGGCTGTGAGAGGAAGCTGTAGCTGTTGTCCTTGCTACTCGGCGGTGGCGTTTGGCTTTGGCAGCCCGGCTCAGTCTGGGTGGACCACTGTGCTGGGTGGCACTGGCAGCCCGTGGGGGAACGGAGGCCGATGCAGACGACGTAGTTGTTGTGGTCGACTGCACACTTTCTTCGTCCTCCAGGGCCACCAGCCGCTGATATTCGGCCACAGTGGCATCGATCCTCCGTTGCCGGGCCGCTCTAGCCAGCTCCTTCCTCCTTGTTCGTTTGGAAGGAGAACCTATATGAAGAAAGAAAGACATAGTCTGTAACCAATGCTCCTTAAGATTAACTCAATCATTCAGCAGAAATTTGTGTTGCACTACAACTAGCAACTTGCAAACGCATTACATAACTATTGAGGCCAGTATCTATCTAACCTCACACTTCTTCATCCTTGCTCTAACATTAGTGGGAGTTTAAGGAACAAATTCTACGAGAACTATGGACTTCCATTGGAGTCGACTATGAAAGTACACCAGTCTTATTCTTCTTCTTGTCTCTTGTTTTGGAAAATTGGTACGTTATCTTCTGCAAGCCGGCATAATGCCAGCGCAGTAAACTTGCACCCGAGAAAAAGAGACGCACGCCATGAGGAGTGACCTAGACTTGCGTTGCGTTACTGTACCCGTCCAGTACATGCAGGTGGTGAAGCTCTTACTTTCCTATTACGGGTGGCACTGAGAATACTCTGTTACAACTCAAGGGCTACTGCTTAATTAATTTAACTTTCACCCTACAGTGGAAATGAGTACTAGAAATGGAAAATTGAAGAAGATAAATAATCTGATTATCTATCACTTCACATGGGATGTTTTTGCTTATATATGGGATGACTTTAGGTGCTTTGCTTTTTATTGAGTGACCAGTGATACATCCACACATGAATGACTGAGTACTACTAAACTTATTAAGAGAGGTAGGGAGTGGCCACCGTAATAACCGGATCTATGCAGTGCTTGCAATACAAACTACTGCTACTATTGATGGTAGTATTTGGACAAAATTAAAAGTTCTTTTCCTTGCCTTTCCTACACTGGAACGGACGTGCGGGTGCAGTGTTACATGCTCTTCAAAGTTACACTTAGTTCATCCACTGACCGTCTACTCTCTCTAGATCATGGGTACTCACAAACTTTCTCTCAGGGGCTACATTTACAGTGTAGTTTGGGGCCGAGGGCCGCACTGGTGGGGGCGGAGTCAGAGGGGGCGGGGCTAAAGCAAAACGATAACTTGTGACCATGAGGTTGCACACAGGTCCCTGCAGCAGATGCCCTCACCCACTGAGCCACCAGACCCAGCATTTACATACATCTCTCTCCCTCCTGCTCTCCCTCCTGCCCTCCCTCTCCATCTCTCTCTCCCTCCTGCCCTCCCTCTACCTCCCCCTCTGTCATCTCACTGTGTGTGTGTCTATCTGTGTCAGCCTTCAGCCCGGGTTGAGACCGCTTCCTCAACGCGCACACACAGACAACAACACCAAAGTACTTAACAGGTCTTTAAAAGACCATTAACATATTATTGAGGCTTTGTTTGTTGTAGCGCCCCTGCTTCTCCACCCTGACAATCACTGCTTGCCCGGCCCCACAGAGGCTTTGTTCTATTTCACCTCTTTGTGGCCTTGCATCTCCACTCTGCTCTGTGGGGGCCGGGGGAGCAGTGATTGTCAGAGTGGAGATGCAGGGGCGCTAACAGGTGAAATACAAAAAAGCCTCTGCTCTGTGGGGGCCGGGGGAGCAGTGATTGTCTGCAAGGTCTGCGCAACGCCAAGGAAGGCTTGCCGGGCCACCACCGGCCCGCGGGCCGTACTATGAGTACCCCTGCTCTAGATACACATATGCTATCTAAGAGTCAGATAGTAGCATGATCCAGGTATATGGACACATACAGTTTCTGTGTCACCCACCCAGGCTGTTGTCCTTCCACCCATCATTGCTTCATCATTCACCCAGCCATGCATCTCATATTCTTGCCTTCCCAGCTAGTCTTCAATCTCAATAAGTAAGGAATATATAAGAGCTTACCTCTGGCCGCCACCACCACCGTCTCAACTCTCACAGCCGCCGTCTCCTTCCCTGAAGAATCGCCCTCCGCCTCCGTGTCGAGCACCACCACCTCCACACTGGCCCCGCCACCAGATGTTCCACCTACAAAGTACATTTAAGAATGTTAGAATAAAGCACTCACTAGTCTTTGGTCTAGGAATGAAGACATGTGAAAACAATGTAATTTGTGACTGTCTACGTTAAAGTTAAAAAAAATGTCCCTTTTTCCAGGGAAGGTTGTCTTGCTGCACTTTTTGGCACAACTGATGAAGGCTGTTTTTTTAACACGCACCATTTTTCTCCACACAGACAGAAGATGGACTTCTAACAACAAGATCAAGTTGAAACCAGGTGAGAGCTCGGCTCGACCACAAGAAATGTCTTCAATTAATCGTCAGCACTAACCACTTTTCCATTATCAGTTAAACGTTTAGTTTTATTATGACTTCATTTTAATAAATGTGTTTACTTTTAATAAAGCTTTTAAACTTAAATACAATCTGTGTATTTTGGTCCAGACTAGAGTGACTGAGCGAAAGGTTTTGCAATTTTTGCAAGCATGAGTCCAGATAGAACACTTCAAAAGACATTATGGACAATCCCAGAGGACTGCACTAAGTTGATAGAGCTATTGCTGACTAGAATCATGGGAGTTTCGCCAACCGTGCAATCTTAGTTAGCTACACAGACAGACTAATAAGAATAATCTAGTAATACCACAGGGAGTCATAGTAGAGGCAGGATAAGAATTTAGATACAGTCTACAAGAAGAGCAAAGACAATTTTGAAAAAAGTCAAATGAGGAACGCTAGGAAAAATAGGTACTAGTCTAAAATGAAAACTTACTGGGGCCAGCAGAGGAGCCCTCACCTGCCCGATCCTGGCCCTGTTGAACAGCATCCGCCGCCTGCTGCTCCTGTGTCCTCCTCTCGCCCCTGGGGGGAGCTGACGTACAACATGAAAGAAAGAACAGAAAACATGGATGATTGTTGCTTGTCAATGTCAACCAAATCAAACATTTCAAAAGAACAATAACAAAATATTTCCGCGAAATTATATTGATTAGGGTTAGTTTTCATTTATTTGCGGACCTGTGACTTCGAAAGTCACGTAACTCACTAAACAAAGTACTGAAACGTTCACCTAGGACTGGCAGGCAGCAGTCCGCAGGCAAGACGCAAAGTGACAGACAAACTCCATTGTGATTTCAGTCAGATCAGTGACAACACTAACAGTTGCCTGCTACATTACCAGTCATTGAAATAGTCAAACTATCAATCCACCGCCACTATTTTTCTTATTGTCAGGGGTACAAAGGAAGGGGCAGATTTAAGCCCCTTGCGGCTCTTTTGCGCCGTTCTTGCGTGACTTTTGTGACGCAGCAGCTAAACAAAAAAGGGCGCCATGGTGCGGCGTATAATATTATAACAACGTGACGCATTTGGGAGATGCATCTCTGCGCCCTGCGCCATCAGGGGGCGTTCCGGCGCAAGGGAGGGCATTCCTGCGCTGGAACACATCCTAATAGTGGCTGAGGGAAATCTACAAAATTTAAATCAGTCACCTTTAGGACAATGATGCGTCACACAAACCCTGCACCTGCTTGAAGCAGACGTACGGCTTGACCCAGCATTGGGGAGATAGGGTACCCCAGAGCATTGCTGGAGCTGCGCTGTGACGCAACTCCAGCAGTAAAGCTTCGGTGACGTTTTGGGCCCATGGTGCGCCGCATTGAAAATACGGCGCACCATGTTTGGTGGTGGTAGCGGGCCGCACAATTAATGGCGCATCCCTGCTACTTTGCAGGGATGCGACGGTAATTGCAATTCTGCCCCTTAGGGGCATACTTACTTACGCGTTCTGGCGCATCTCCAGAGATGCGCCAGATCAAATGCGTCACGCAAAACTACCCTTGCGACACGGCAGATGCGCCTCATTTACAATGCGGCGCGCCCTGGCGCAAGGGTAGGCACTTGCGTGACGCATCTCGTCACGTAAGAGCGGCGCATCGCTGGAGTCACGTCGCCAACGCAATGCAACTCCAGTAATGCTCAGGGCCACCCAATACTTAACATGCTGTGTCAGTCCTTTAGCCTGCTTCGAGCAGACATAAGGAATTGAATTGACGTAGCAGCGTCGCAGAAGTGCCTGCGTTAAATCTTGTAGATTTCACGCAGGCAATTTTGCGAGGCGCACAGCCGCCGGACCGCCCACCCTGCGTACTAGGAACGCACCCATTGTGGTGCAGGCCCATGGCTTTATAACGTGACGCATCTCCCTAGATGCGTCATGCTGTAAATGACTCGCAGGGATGCGGCACGTTTACGCCGCTGTTGCGTCACGCAAGGCAACGTAAACGTGGCGCAAGGGGCTTGTAAATGTAATCTGCCCCCTAGTGTCTAGCATTACGCAGTTCTGTAAAGTACACTCATACATAATAGTTACTCAGGCCAATGAGACCACGAAATAGAAAACAAATAAGCATAGTAGCAACGCCACTGAGAAGGAGAGCAGTGCACCTGAAATGCACAGAAGATTTTGAAATATAATTTAACTACAATGTAATCGTCATCAGCGGCATTATTGGCTTGCTCCATGTAAAAAACAAATATTTGCAATACAACAACACAGAGCAGGAGAAAACATCATAGTAGTGAGTGATTAAATGGCTACTACTACTCACCAAGCCCGGGGATCTCCAAGCCGAGCTGGTCCAGCAGGTCGCGCTCGCGGTCCAGGAGGTCCGTCCAGCGATGGGTGACCTGGCTGTAGGTGCGCTGGACCCCGTAGAGGTGGGATATGGCCCAGCACACCTTCTCCCACCGCTTCCGGCGCTCCCGCATGTTGTAGCCGCCGGCCGCGATGGTCCTGGGCAGGCGGCGCTGGACGAAGTAGACCAGCGCGCCCACTTCCTCCGGGCTGAATATCTCCCGTCGCGTCACCTGCTCCCCCCTCAATCTCCCGCATGCTGTCCTGGCACTGGGTCCAGCACTACTCCCCGCCGCCGCTGCGGCCCTCAAGTGCCTGGGCAGCTTCACGGCGCCTGGCTTGACCATGGTCTGGGCAGGTAAGGTAGGAAGAAGAAGAAAATTAAGAAAGAATAGGATAGGGAAGAAGAAAAGAAAAGAGTTTAAAAAAGTAGTTTAAAAGTAAAGAAAAATAGCAGAAAAGACAAAAATATACAGCTAGGAAAAGAGAGGGATAGATAAGAAGCAAAATCGTAAAAAAAAAACTGAAAACAAGCAAAGGATGGCAAAGATACCAAGAGGATTAAACACCATGCCCAGACACAGGAAATGAATGAAAAACAAGATGGCCGGCGCCCGTTCACGAGCGCGAAAGTAAGTTCGCGCGAGATTTTCCTCGCGATCCCGTGCGAACCTCTAGATTTCCCGCGCGATCTCGTGCGAACCTCTACTCGCGATGCGCTTACTGCGCGAGATTATACATAGCGGGCGGAAACGGAAATACGTCACGCAAACAAAATGGCCGCGCCCGTACTCGACCTTGGGGTAAATTCGCGTGTTGCGCTGCAAGCGGCTCGCGAATACTGCAAAAAAACTCGCGAAACAACAAGCCGCAAAAAAATAAAATGCTCATTCGCACGAATTGGCGGCTTCCGCGGTCGGTTTTGCACGACGCCGCGCCCCGCGAATAGCGCGAAAAAAACCGAAAAACGATTTCAGCAAAAGCAAAAGCAATGAGCAGGTGCAAAAGGTCAACCTCATGATTTGTAACGATTCTTTGTAGTGCTTCCTGAGGGGGCCCTCCAGAATTCGGTTGCCTGCTTGCAACTATTGTGTGACCCTGCTCTGACCTTAACTGTATGCCACAAAGGTCCTGATTTACAGCTAAAGGAGCAGACAAGCAGGTGCCAGGCTGGAACTTGAAATTCTTTCAGTGACACATTAATTAGCCCCTAATTCATTATTGTCAGTTGGGGCAGGGCAGGTGTTGTTAATAAACTAACCCCAAATTAATTCATGTCAGTTCAAGCAGGGCAGGTGGGCTTGCTTTTCCCCCCCATCTTCTACAGTGATGATGAACCAGAGGGTGGCATTGATGTAACAGAGGGTGGCATGGGTCAAAGAGAGGGTGCCAGTGGTGAAACAGAGGGTGCTGGGAGGCTGTGATGATGAACCAGACGTAGAAACAACATAGTCGCGACCGTTGCGAGCCGACAAGTAAGTTCGCAATTGCGAACTAGTACCAAATCCTCGCGAACTGGCAGAAACAATTGCGAACACACAAAAAAAAATCCGCAAATTCGCGGGAATTCGCGGATTTTGCGGATTGCGAGTTCTCAAATCCGCAAAATTCGCGAACGCGAGATCCGCAAAATTCGCCCATGCTTACCTGCCACAGGATGCAGGGATGTTTAGAGGGGCACCACAGGTGCCCCCAGAGTCCATAGCGGAGGGCCTGGGGGGACAGGGGCCCTGATAGAGGCGTCAAAAAAGCCTTTCCACCAGCCTTTTCTTGTCGGAAGAACCTATGTGAATTGGCTGTTGGAAAGGTGGATTGTAATTCCTATGGCAGTGCATGAGAAGTCACAGCCCCTATTGTGGGGAATGCAATCCGACTGACCACCCAACAGGCTCCTTGAGGCAGTTGGAAGCTGTCAGTCAGTTACTGGGGCTATGCAGTCTGACTGACCGCATCGAAATTAGGTTGTCTGTCCGTGATTATAGATGCAGTTGGGACCGGCCCCAACGGCATGTCGGTGTCGGTTCCACCGACATTGTAATCAGCCCCTTGGTGTTTAGAGGAGTTATGACAACTTTGAGCCCTGTTGTCACTGCACCTGCTGCACCATTGAAATTATGACCCTATTGCCTGCAAGGTAACTGCACTTGTTACTGTCCATTTAGTAGTTTAAGATAGCAATATTTAGCGTTTAGAGGAAATCTGGCAACTTTTGACTCCGGTGCCACTGCACCAGCAGCACCATTGAAATCATGGCCTTGTTCCTGCAAGATAACTGCACATATGACTGCCTGTTTAGTAGTAACATTTAGCAATAATCTGCACTTAGTGGGGTCCCTAGAGCTTTTGACCCCAATGTCACTGCGCCTGCTAAACTATTCAAATCAATCCCCTTTTAACTGCAAGATAACTGCAATTGTGTCTGTCTGTATAGTAGTAAATATAGCAATGTTAGGTGTTTAGTGGGGTGACCAGAGCTTTTGGCCCTGGTTCTACTGCACCTGCTGCACCATTCAAATAAAGTCCCTTCTAACCGCAAGGTAACTGTAATTGTGATGGTCTGTTTCTTAGTCAAATATAGCGATATTAGGTATTTAGAAGAGTTCTGACAATGTATTGGCCTGGTGAATTTGCACCTGCTACACCATTCAAATCATGGCCCTAGCGCCTGAAAGACTGCACTTGTGACTGCCTGTTTTGTTTTAAAATATAGCAATAATTGGTATTTAGTGGGGTGCATGGTGCTTTTCCTCCTGGTGCCACTGCACCTGCTGCACTATTGAAACCATGACCCTAGCGCTTGCTAGATAACTGCCTTGTGACTGACTATTTAGTTGTAAAATATAGCAATATTCGGTGTTTACAGAAGCTCAGATAACTTCTGGGCCCTGTGCCGCTTCACCTGCTGCACCATATGAACAATCTGCAAGATAACTGCACTTGTGACTGTCTGTTTAGCAGTCAAATATAGCAATATTATGTGTTAAGAGGAGTTCTGACAACTTTTGGGCCCGATGCTACTTCATCTGCTGCACCATTCAAATCATGACCCTGTTGTCTGCAAGGTAACTGCACTTGTGGCTGCCTGTTTAGTAGTAAAATATAGCCTAGCTCTTGTATATTTATTTTTAACGTGCAAAGTTTTTTACAACATTAAGAATTTGGTCATGATGATCAAATAGATTAAGTTGAAAAAATCAATCCGATAATGCCTACAAAGTGCAAAGAAAGGTACTAAGGTATGATTAGAAAATGCCACAAACGTTCTAAGGCTAAAACATCTGCTTTACACAACTATGGGGAATATTAGGATGGCGGGCGGACTTTAGTGCACCCGCCATCCTCGTGGTGCTGTGACTAGCTGCCAGACATGCGGCGCTCCCGCACCGCTGATTAGGATGTGACCACCACCCTAGCGGTCACATTCTGCATATTTCACTTCATGGCCAGTGCTGACAACAGCAGCACCCGCCGCAATGCCAAATTAACATGTTGTGCATTTGCATGCACAACGTGGCAGGCACCGTGCGCTGCCTGCCACCTTGTACATGGAACTGGAAGTGAAAGTGCACTGGAAGTGCACCCCCACCCCTCCACTGCCATATGGTCCCCCAATGGGTCCCCAAAGCACATCCCTGCTAGCCTTTCCATGGCAGCATCGCCATCCATATTATGATGCATGATTTTAAAGGCCTTTAAAGTACTTAAAGGCCTTTCCATGGAAAGGCTAGCAGGGATGTTCACCATATTGTGCGCCAGCTCCGCCCGGCCGGCAATCGGAAACGATTGCCAACCCGCGGAAAAGCGGTGGACTCACTTTGCGTCCGCCACATTACCCCCCCTGCCATAATAATATGGTGGGGTAAATTAAGTTGGGATGGCGGGCCCCCAAAGCACATCCCCACCAGCTATTAAAACCATGCATCATAATATGGATGGCAGTGCCTTCTAGGCATCGCCACCATATTTTGCCTCAGCTCCGCCCACCGGCAATCGGAACGATTGCCGACCGGCGGGAAAGCGGCAACGCACTTTGCGTCCGCCACGATACCCCCCGCCATAATAATACGGCGGTGGGTAAATCAGGTTGGGATGGCGGTCGGATCGCCACCGTCGATCCGCCCGCCATCCTTATGACACCCTAAGTAATTAAAAGCAAGCATGCCGGCATACTGTTAGAAGCTGTCTGCCTTTTCCATGGAAAGAGATCTTATCTTTACAGTGAATGGGGCTTAAACAGTGTGAACAGCTTTAGTAGAAGTATCGTAAATGCATGCAACCTGGGGACGATAGCAAAAAAAGTTTCATTAAAAAATGAATGAACACAGTAATTCGGTGGGAACAGAAAAGAGCCCATTTTTAAATATATATCAAATGCTTGAGATTTCACAAGCACAGCGCAAGACCTGTACAAGCGAAACCTAAAAGCCAATTGACCTGGTATATCCTCTTCTTCAGCAAAAATGATGGAAATTGCTGACATCTTGGGGAATTAAAAGAACATGCAAGATCTCATAACTGAATATGTGTTCTGAAATGCTTCCATCGCATTAGTTTCCAGCTCTGGTCTTAGGGCCTCATTTTGACTTTGGCGGTCTGGGGACCTCTGTCAAATTGGATTCACCGCCCGCCGACTAGCCTGTCTGACAGCCGAATTACGATGTTTGGCAGTCCCACAGACAAAAGACTGCCACCCCCACCAGGATTTCTCTTCCCAACTCGAGGGCAGTCACAGGAACAGTGGTTGATGAGGTGAGTCCAACCCTGTTACCGCCATCGAGATTACGATGTGCCTTACCTCCAAGCCGATTGTGGTGGGAAGACTTCCACACTCGAACTGGCAGAAACACAAGATTGGAGGAAGAAACTTACCTTGTCTCCTGTTTTCACTCCTCTTTCTTTCTTGGAGCCCCTCGTCCAGTTTCCCCCTTTGCTGCAGACACTTGCCCATGAGGGAAATCCACACCGTTGTTGCCAGAATCTCCGGTACGCTTCTTGTCCATTTCTTCACTGTAGCTATTGCTTTGTACCCGGGATGTAAGAGAAGGTTCGTTTTCCATAGGTGTAATACACATATGTGTATTTACAGACTTGTTTCATGAACATACACATATATGTATTTACACTGTGACAAAAAACTAAAAATAAGTGAAATTTCTAGCACAAAGGTCCTTTGTTTGTCGGAAGATTATTGCTGTGAGACTGCCAGCACAAAGGTAACATTGAAATACGATTGTCGGTAGACCGCTGGCTTAGTGGTCTACTTGGGACAACCGCCTCGGCGGTCCGGCGTTAAGACTGCCAAACTATGGATAAAAGCCATCCCCGGCTGATTCTGTTAAATCTTTAGGCATTACGCTAGACTCAAAACTGGACATGGCCAAACATATTAAGAATAAGATCTCGGCGAAGAGCACCTTCCTCAACCTGAAACTACTAAACAAAAAAAAAACTTTTATCCCGCCCAAAGATCTTAAACATGCCACCCAAGCATTGGTGCTGTCAAGACTAGACTATGGAAACGCAGTCCTTTCTGGAACAGCTAAAACACATCTTGCTCCTCTGAAAACAACTCTCAATGCGGCTGCCAGAATGGTCACTGGAATAAAGAAATTTGATCATATCTCTCCTGCTCTCTAAGAACACAAGTGGCTACCAATAGAACTGCGGGCGAACTTCAGAACAGCCTGCCTCACCCACAAAGCCCTTCACACAGACAAACCCGAATATCTGGTGCCCATACTTAAAAAAGCAGGTCAGAACAGGACCCTCAGAAGCTCCAACACCCTACTTCTCATCCCGCAAAAATCACGAAAACAGAAAACAGCGGCCAGGTCCTTCGGCGGCAACACTCCCAAAATCTGGAACTCTATTCCCCCTCACATCAAAACAACTCCTTCTTCAGCTAAATTCAAAAGTCAGCTTAAAACCCTTTTCCTCCACCTATCCCTAGCAAACAGATAGGAGTAGTTGGAGCCTTGAGATTGACACATCCCCCATCCCGGATTAGGTGTTAACATGACCTTGAAATGGAACGCTTACATCACTGTCACTATGATTATTATTATCTGGACTGACTTGCCGTATTGTATTTTATTCTGCTCTCTTTTCCTCTGCTGTGTACCTGATGTGAAGTGCTCCTATACCCTCCGGTCAGGCTAGCGCTATATAAAAGTTCTTCTTTGATAAATAAATCAGGCCCTTATCCCAGAATGATGAGGTTGTAGAAAAGCAGATTTTCTCTAGTTATCATCAATCACTGCTTGCTGTTAATCACCTCTAATCCACTCGATTATTAGATAATCAAATGAAGAGGCAGGCTCTGGGAAACTGGAAAGCGATGAACAGGTTTATTTCTCCGGAGGAGAACATGTCAATTCGGACAAATGAAATGTCTTCTCGAGGTGTTTAACTATACCTTTGTGGCATAGCCTGTTATACACAACCTCGACTCTTTATTGCAGCGTAATACATTCCTGACAGTAGTTTATTACATCCTCGGAATCCCCGCTTCCAACTTGTTCCCACACATACCCACCAGCAAATGTCCCCCACCGTGGTCTCAGCAGGTGATTGTTATTGTGCAGCTGGGCATTCCGGCAGGGTCTGAAGTATGCGGAATCAGTCAGATCTAATAGGGTTGTGTCATTGATTAATTCTGACCCCTTTGATGGGGAGCGAGTTCCTACTGTACGGTGGTAATAAACTGTATCCGCAGGGGCTGGTTATTGCCTGGGACCGGATCGAACAGCCAGGTGCAGGGGAGTAGGTTATCGATGGGCCTGTTCGTGCGAGGGGATGAAAGGGCATGGGCGTTAGGCACGGGAAGTGGCTCCGGGGCTGGGTCATGATGAGGATGCTTTATGACTCTAGCATGTGTGCTTGGGGGTTGGCAGAGCACAGGGGATGATTGCAAGGTCAGGGTGACACGCTGGTGATCGGCAACGCAAAAAATGGCCGCGGTATCTAAAATGGGTGCCGCTTAAATGCACACGATGGCTCTTGTTAGGCAAGATGGCGCCGGCGATGTTCAAGTCTGTCGATTATATTTTAACAGTCGCCCCTTTGAACATTACAATACATCTTGCTAGTCTATTTCAATCCCCATGATATTCTGTATGTCTGTGTCATACATTGCATTAATTCGTTCTATACGAGTATCTACAGTCCTTGGACACAAAGAATTCAGACATAGAGAACACAAGGGCAGTATGCATTGTATCCCCAAGCAGCAGCCACATATTATGAAAACTGGCACCAAGATGATCAACAACAGTTTCCAACCCCAATCTTTTAATATGCCCCAAAACCAGCTTCCAAGTGTCCAAGTCTCTTGTTCTTGATGGATCTCTGATGCCAGCCTGTGAAGGTGTTCAATTGCCTTATAGACAGAAGGTGAACCATCAGGGACAAAAGTGCAACAGCTGGCACCGATGATGCGGCATGCTCCTCCACGGTCTGCCAGTACTACGTCTAAAACAAGGCGATTCTGCAAAGCCAACAGACGGACCGCTTGAAGCTTGGCGGTGTTGTTGGTGAGGATGCCGGCTGTGACGTTCAGAGCTGTCCCTACTGCTTGAGTCAGGTGTCGAATGGCCCGGATGTTTGTCATCGGACCCCAAAGCGGGACAAGGCCTTTGGCTGCATCAAGAAACTGGGATGCAGCAGAGTCTGCTTGGTCCGTGTCTCCGGATCGCCTTTCTCGCTGCTATCCAGCAGGTGCAGTGTAGGTTGGAGGCAGAACAAAAGCGGTGTAGCATGTGCCCCCCCAGTCTTTTGGGAGCCAGGTGTAGGCTTTTGTACCAGAGATGAAGTACATGTTGGGTGATGCAACAAATGAAGAAGGGTGGGTAGTGTTTAGTGTTCTGGTTATCTGGCAAGTGCTGTGGCCCACAATTTCAGTCCCCTGGGCTTCGATGCAGACAAGACCTTGGACGCTCACTACAGATAGGGCTACAGTTGTGGTTGCAGCTGTTCTTTTCTTTAGAAAGGAGAAGGTTAGTCTGGCTGGGTTATTCAGTATTTGCATTTCCACTCGTTCTTTTGCAGGAATGTTCATTGGGAAAGTTGCGTTTGAAGTGAGAGGACAAAAGGGAGCAGTCGTTCTTCCAGTTTTGTTCAGCCAGAACTCGTTATATAATTGTTTCATTGTCCCATCGGATGTGCCATTGTCTTTGTAGCTCTCTTGCAGGAGCATTAACCAGGCGAGACAGGACCCAGGAACAGAGAAGGGTGAAGGGATGAAAGGAATGGAATGTTCAGTTGCATGTGGTAGCAGCCCACAGATCCATCAGTTGGTGGCATTTGCGGCAAGATTGTGTTGGTGCAGCAACTGTACAAAAGAATTGTTCCAAAACTATTTGCGCTGTTCTCGGAGTTGTGGTGCCAGTGAAACCAGATAGTGTTCTTTTTCAGTGGTGGGTTGTTCGATAAGCAGAAGCACTCTCTTCAATGATCCAGACTGTGACCATTAGCAAGAGACTGGCAAGAGATGCTGTTAGGAGTATGATTGTCTTTATGCTGTGGATTTTGGCAGTCTTGGTGTCGTTGCGGCGGTTCTTCGGTTGTCCGGGAGCTTCCATCACCTTCAAGAGGCTCGGTGACTGACAGGACCACATACTTTCATCTAGCGTTTCTCCTGGTAGCCTTTTTAGTGTTAGCTACCGCTCTGAGACTTTTGACTCAGTTAGTGGCCTGCTTCGTCGGAGCACTCTCCTTTTGTCGTAAGTTGTACCCTTCTTTGGACGCAACTGTGGGGTCTGGAAACTCTGTCAGTTCAAGTGTCTCTGTTTCAGGGTAACAACTCCGGGCTGGTCGATCTTTGGACAGGAGTTCTTCTTGGGTGTCCACGTCTTCTTTTGTTGCCAGTGTCAGTGCTATTCGTTTTCAGTGGTGAGCGTGCAGCCAGTTTTTCTTTCCTTCCACTCGAAGTGCAGTTCGGGTGGTGATTAAGACTTGCCAGGGGCCCGTCCACCGGGGTTCCAAACTCTTCGACCTCTGGAAGTTCCGAATCAGGACAAAACCCCCCGGGTTTGATATCGTGTTCAAGGCTCCTGGATACATCTGGTATGGCTTGCTGCACCTGTTGGTGGATAACAGTTAGTTCGCTCATCAATTTATACAAATAGTCGGACATGAGTATGTCCGGGACATCGTTAATGGTCGTTGGTTTCGGGGCCACCCAAATATTCATCGGCCTGCCGAAAACAACCTCGTACGGGGTCAATTGGTGTCTGGTTGGGGTGGAACGCATGGATAGCAATGCCAGTGGAAGGGCATTGGGCCATTTCAGCCCAGTGGTGGTGACCATTTTGGCTAGTTTCAATTTCAGTTTGGCGTTGTGTCTTTCTACCAGGCCCGCTGACTGGGGGTGGAAAATGGCATGGAACTTTTGTTTTACTCCCAGCCCCTTCAGTATGTTTGGATGACCTCGACTATGAAATGGGGGCCATTGCCGCTCCATAAAATTCTACAAAGGCCGTATCGAGGGAAGAATTCCTTCAACAATACCTTTGCAGTGGCAGTGGCGGTATTGTCACAAGTGGGGTATGCTTCCACCAATTTGCTGAAGGCGCACACAATAACTAGAACGTATTTCAGACCATGGCACCTTTCTAGTTGAATGTAATCCATTTGGAGGATTTCAAAGGGATGGTCGGGGACTCCAAACCCTCCCCGTGGTACTACTGTCCCTTTCCCTGGGTTGTGTTGCAGGCATACCATGCATTGTTGCACTAGGCGTTTTGCTGATTCTGCTATCTTGCCGTTATGCCACACCCTAGCAATCAGTTCGGTCATGGGAGCGGATCCTATGTGTACAGGTGGGTGTGCCATGGTCAATATGGGCATCAGATAGGCGTTGGGTAGCAGCCATTTGTCTCTGTCTTTTGTTCTCAAGCAGCCTTCATTGTCTTTCAGTCCCACCCAAGCCCATTCAGTCAGTTTGTGTGGTGTACTCGTCAGTTGGATGTCTCTTATAGTGGCCCTATCATCTGTCCATTTCTCAGCTTGCGACCTAGTCACATACATTTGTGTTGCAGCTCTGTCTTTGGCTGTGGCTCGGGCAGTAACATCAGCTAGTGCATTTCTTTGTGCAATAATGTCCGTCACTTTCTTATGTGCTTGGCATTTAATTACTGCTAGCTGCTTGGGGAGGAGGACTGCTTCAGTCAAGGCGGAAACTAGATCTCCATGTAGGATGGGTGTGTCATGCGAGGTCAGGAATCCTTTTTCCCTCCACAGGAGCCCAAAATGGAGAACTACCCAGAAAGCGTACTGGCTGTCCGTGTATATGTTTACTGTCTTCCCTGCTGCTAAGATGCATGCTCGTGTGAGGGCAATCATTTCTGCTGCCTGCGCGGATCGTTGGGCAATGCGGGCTGTTTCTATAACGGTTTGGGCAGTGGTGACGGCGTATGCAGCTGAGGTCGTGCCATCCAGGAGTTTGATGCACGAGCCATCTACCCATAGTTCCTCGTCAGGTTCTGGAAAAGCAGTGTCTCGGAGATCTACCCTGCTCCTTGTCTGTTCGTCAGTGAGGGTCAAACAGTCAGGTAGGGGAGTCACGCTGGGGTTGTTTTCTGGCAGAGGTAACAACGTAGCTGGATTTAGAGTTGTGCATCGCTTCAGAGTGATGTGTGGCGCTAGCAGGGTCAACTCGTATCCTGTCAGACGTGCACTAGTCATATGTTGGGTTTTGGTCTGATTCAGAAGCGTCTCAACTGCATGGGGTACTAACACTGTAAGGGAGTTGTAGAGTACTATTCTCTCACTTTGGCGTATCGAAACTGCTGCAGCTGCTACGGCGCGTAAGCACGCCTGTAGCGCTCTGGCTACTGGGTGGCTAAGAAATAAGCGCAAGGGCGCTGCTTGGGACCAATCCATTGTGTTAGGACAGATAAGGCACATCCCTCTCTTTCGTGTGTATAGAGGGAAAATGGCTTGGAGTAGTCTGGGCTTCCTAGAACGGGTGCTGAACAAAGGGCGTCTCCTAGTTCTTTGAACGCTGTCTGGCATTCGGGGTTCAAGGAAGTGGTAATAGAATGTCTTTGGCTAGAAGGGAAAGTAGGGGTTTGACTATGAGACTAAAGTTTGGCAACCACTGTCGACAGAATGAGGTGAGGCCTACCAAAGAGCGGACTTGCTTCTGGGTCTTGGGGATGGAGTGTCTAGAATAGTCTGGATTCGGTCAGGCGTGAGCTTCCTCCCTTCCTTTGATAAGAGGTGTCCTAGATATGTGACTTGGGGTTTGCAAAACTCCAATTTCTTTCAGGGAAACTTTGTGGCCATTCTCTGCAAGGAAGTGTAGGAGCTGGATGGTGGCTGTGACTGGTAGTGAGGTGGTGTTTGCTGCTAAAAGGATATCGTCTACATACTGTATCAACGCCACCCCGTCTTGTAACTGTACTTCATCTAACTGTCTTTTGAGCGCCTGGCTGTAGATGCTCGGGCTCTCGGTGTACCCCTGGGGTACTCGACAAAATCTATACGAGCGGGATCTTAGGGTAAATCCGAAGAGATAGCAGCTGTCTTGGTGAATGGGTATGGAGAAGAAGGCATTGTTGAGGTCAATTACGGTGAACGTGGTGGCAGTGGACGGGATTAGGGTCAGGATGGTGGTGATGTCAGCGACTACAGGGTATTGTGGCACAACAATCTTGTTGATCTCTCGTAGTCCAATGATGAAGCGGTATGCTTTCCCATCTCCCTCTCCTTGTCTCTTAATGATCAGTAAGATCGGACTGTTACAGAAATTGCTCACTACCTCCTCTACTACTCCAGCTTCTACTAGTGACTGTATTATTCCGATCAATTCTTTCTCGCCCTCTGGTGATATCTTGTACTGGGGTACTTTCTGTAAGGTTGCGTCCTGTCGTATCATCACATGCACTTGGTCTATCATCATTCGTCCTACGTCTGAGTCAGCGTTGGCCCACAAGTGCGATGGCAAAGTGTCCAGTAGGGACACGTCTGTTTTGGTAATGCGGTACATGTGTTGGGATGGGTGAGGTCTTAGATGTGGTGATTGCCATAAAAAATATCTCGGACTCCGTCGGGTGAGCATTTGATGGTCGCTCGAAAATGCTTCAGCAGATCGAGACCCATAATGGAGTCTGGGTTATTGGAGGAGAGGAGAAATGTGGTGTCAATGATATTATCTCCAAGATCAAAAGGGATCGGTATGGACAAGGGGTTAGTGGAGGGCGTACCATCAAATACTATTGATGTCACGTGTGCGCCAGACAAGGGTGCCGTTGGAATCAGTCGCTTAGATAATGCACTACGTGTTGCTCCCGTGTCTACCAGAAATGGTGACTTCGCGCCCAGGACCTTTTTTTTTTTTTTTTTTTTTTTTTTTTTGTGTAAGACCTTTATTAACATAAAGTAGAATACACAGCATGAGCCTACAACCCTGAGGCCGGCTCGCCACTTTACTATGTTTGTTTTAGTGCAATCGTAGACAGACATAATAAAAATCCATATGTAAACGTTAGATAGCACCGTCCTGTGTGCTCCAATCAGGGCACGTATTGTACGATCGAAATGAGTCTTACATTTTGTAATTTTGTCAACCGAACTTCAACTTCCCCAACTGAAGACCTCTCATTGCTCACATTTACATACTATACAGTGAGTTAAACAGTGTTCCAGAATTTCCTCAAAGCAGCCCTCAGGGGGCCATAACCCTCACATCAGTCATTCACATTCCAGTGTCACCCGTATATCAACTAGTCCTCCCCATCCCCTCGTAATGAATTCAGATAGTCCGTCAAAAAGCACCACACATCCTTAGGCCTCGATTTAGCAGGCAAGTACTCCTCATACGTTTGTAGTTTATCCCTGCAAATAGTCATGCTATGCAACCACACCTTTGCAGTCGGCACTTTACGGCTGTGCCAGCATTGTGCCACCTGTCTTTTGGCTAATAGTAGTGCGATAGCACAGAATTTGCGTTTTAGCGCTCTGAATTGGGGTACAATACCGAGCAGGCAGATCTGTGGCGTGCAGTGCACCTCATCTTCCAACATGACCGAGAGCGCAGCAGTGACCTCCTCCCAGTAATTCGCTACTCGCTCACACTGCCATGCCAAATGCACAAAGTCCGCCCCATCCCTGTTGCAGCGCTTACATTTGTCGTCTTCTTGAAGCCCATATCTGCGCATTTTCACCGGTGTATAATAGCATTGGTGGATGAATTTGAAATGGATAATTCTCAGATTTCCGTTTGGCGTTAGTATTTGTGTCAGTGCGCATGAACTGTACCATTCTACCTCTGACAGTGGAGTATCTAGTAGTGCATCCCACCTCTCCTTAGCTTTAAGAGTGTGTCCTGCTATGTCTGATTGTGCAGCAGTGTAGAGTCTGGATACCAAGTGAGACAGATCACTCGTGGTGATCAGCATTTGCAATGGCGCTAGAGTTGCCGGCTCCTCAGGGAATGAAGGGTAATGTCCTCTTAATGCCCTTGTCAATCTGTAGTATGTGAAGCGGAACATAAGAGTCTGATTTTGAATATAGTCCAAGTTGTCAAGTTCTATAAATGTGCCCCCCTGAAATACGTCTCCCATTTTGTCGATCCCAGCTCTGGACAGTAGCGACATCCCCACCTTCTCGCTAGTGACAGACAAAGCCTGATGGTGTTGTAGTGGCATGTTCGGTGCATATAATGGGGTCTTGTGAGCCAGTTGCCCTAGTTTGTTCCATGCCTTGATCGTGGTGTCCACCGTGTTGATGTCCTTCGAATGGAGCGGGGGTCTAGCGTGGGACAATATCGCCGACAGGGGGACCGGATGGGCGTCTCCCTCCTCAATGGCCACGTGTGTGATGTAGGGGACCTCATGGTACCAGTATGCTGCGTACTGTGCCTGGGCACAGAGGTAATATAGGAGAAAATCGGGCACCCCAAAACCGCCTTTTGCTATCGGGAGCGTTAGTGTCTGCAGGTCAATGCGAGCCTGTTTACCCGCCCAAATCAGTGTTAGCACCAGGGATTTTATGCGCCGAAAGACCTCCCGCGTAGGCGTGATGGGAATGTTGTTAAAGAGATATAACAACTTAGGCAAGATGTTCATTTTGACGATCGCTATTCGATCGGCCATGGATAATGGCAGGTGTATCCAACGTCTGACCTTATCCTCCAGTTTGGTGATCACTACCCCATAATTCGCACGCATGACTTCGTCTGGGTCCCTGTGGAACATGACTCCCAGGTAGCGTATCGGGTCCTGCTGCCACTCTAGTTGGTAATCTATTGCAAAGGAATTAGTGGAATCGGTGAGAGGTATTAGTGAGGACTTGGACCAATTTATCGCCAACCCCGAGTGGCCCCCAAATCGGATGTACTCCCTGAGGAGCGGGTTCAGATGTGTTTCTGGATCGCGGACATAAAGCAACATGTCGTCCGCGTAGAGCGATATGTGTAGCGGCCTAGACACAAACTGCAACGCCGATTCTCCGTAGTTTTGACGCACTATGCACGCCAGCGGCTCTAACGCTAGTGCGAAGAGCAGGGGCGATAGGGGGCAACCCTGTCTCGTTCCCCGACCAATGTCAAATGGGGCCGAAACGTACCCATTGATCCGGACCCTCGCACACGGTTTGGTATACAACAAAGAAATCCACTGGACAAATCTTTTAGGAAAACCCATCCTATTAAGGACGGTCAACATGTAACGCCATTCGATGGAATCGAACGCTTTAGCGGCGTCGAGCATTACTGCTACCGCTTTAACCGAGGGTTTGAGATAGTGCGCCAGAGCGAACAAGGACCTGGTGTTATGTGAGGTGGATCTTGTGGGAACAAACCCCGCTTGGTCCGGGAGCACTAGGCGAGTCATCAGGGGGGACAATCTGACAGCTAGCAACTTCGCAAGTATTTTCGAGTCCACATTGATCAGGGAGAGGGGTCTGTAGGAGTCGCAACTTTCCGGGTCTTTGGCCGGTTTGAGGAGTGCAATGATCATAGCTTCGCGCAGCGAGGGGGGGAGCAGTGAACCTTCAAAGGAGGCGCCGTACATGTCCACCAAATATGGGGCAATGATATCCACAAATTTCTTGTAAAATTCGGATGTGTACCCATCCGGGCCTGGCGCCTTACCATTTGGGAGCGATGCGATCACCTCAGTGACCTCCTCAACCGTGATTGGCCTAGCCAGATATTCCCGATGGGTGTCTGACAGCCAGCCAATCGCCACATCATGGAGGTATTCGTAAGTTTCCTCAGCTGTAGCTGTGGGTTGAGATTGATATAGTGTGCTGTAAGATTCTGCAAAACATTTGACTATGTCTGCTGAGTGCGTTTGAACTACACCTGCTCCTGACTTGACCCGGAGTATCGCTGAATGCCCCCGGCCCTCACATATTTTCCGCGCCAGTACACGTCCTGGCCTGCCCCCTTCTCCAAAAGCCCTGGCTACATGTTCGCGATCTAGATACTTGATTTCCGACGTCAGGAAATCAGCATGTTCCGTGTGTAAGTCGCGCAATTTGGGTAACAACAATATGTCCTGTGTGTTTTCATATTGTAACTCAAGGTCCCTCATCTGATTTTCGCAGCGGCGAATCTGGCATCTGATGTCTTTGAGTACCCCTATGGTGGTGCTAATGCAGACGCCCCTTATTGTGGCCTTAAAGGCTTCCCAGAGTAGACATGGGTCGTCCGTAGTTTGAGAGTTATTAGCGAAGTAGTCCTTTATCGCCTTAGTCAGGGTGTCGACATATACAGGGTCTGCGAGGGCCTGGGAGTTAAATCGCCAGTGGAAGGGGGGGGGTGTGTAGTGCGGAATGTCCAGCTGTAATAGAACCGGGTTGTGGTCCGACAATGTGCGCGGCAGTACCTGTACCTTACGTGCCCACAGTGCAATATCCTTGGATCCCAGCCAGTAGTCCAGTCTGGACCAACTATTGTGTGATGCGGTGATGTGAGTGGCGCCAGGATCGGTAGTGTGTTGTAGTCTCCAGATATCTGCTAATGCTAGATCGCTCATCATGTGACCTATCATAAGCCTCGCCTGCTTGTGCTGTTCCACGGACTGGGAGGATCGGTCCAGCCCGTCCTGCAGTGTCACGTTCCAGTCCCCCCCACATAATATGCGTGTGCCCGCGTGTTTCTGCAAGTGTCCCCAGATTTCCCGATAAAAGTCAGGTGCATCAATATTCGGGCCATATATGTTGAGGAGTGTTATGTGTTGCCCCCTTAGCTTGCCTGTCACAAGTAAATATCTGCCAGCTGGGTCTTGTGTCACATGCTTCTCTTCGAAGTGCACCCCCTTCTTGACCAAAGTGAGCACCCCCCGGGAATAGGATGAGTACGAGGCTCTGTATGACGAACCCGCCCATCTCGACCCCAGTGTAGCGTGAGTATGCGGTGCCAGATGCGATTCCTGCAGGAACGCTATGTCGATATTCCATCTGGTGAGACTGGCAAATACTTGCCTGATTTTCTGTGGGCGTGAGAACCCCCGTATATTCCACGTAAGGACGTTTAGTCCGTTCCTGCTCTCATTTCTAGAACCTGGCGTACCCATTTGATGCCGTACCATTCATCCCTGCACACGCAAGCAATCCGCCCCGATCCCAACCCCACCTAGTGGGAGCCCAATCCCATCCATCACAGTAATCGTATGTTGCATTCACAAACCTTCTCAGTGTATATCTAAATAGTGTGTACATTTGCAATACCGTCGGTCTTCGAAAACATTCAAATACCCCCCCACCCCTTATCCCACCCACTCCAGCATCCCCAACCTGCCGAAGCCATACCCCCTCAGAGCACATTCCCCTCAACCATTTAAACAACAACTTGGTGCTCATACCAGAACTTGTGTCGGGTATTACCCTCATGGAGGACCGCCAGTGGCACAACCCTACACCCGGTGGACGGGTGCGGGCGATACTCAAAAGAATCGAACATGATCGCTATGTATGTGTCCATTAACCACTGTCCCATTGACCCACTATCACCCCACATCTGGATGCAGGCAGCGGAGCAGCCATTGAGGATATGCAGTCGTTTCTCATAGCGGACAGATGCCCATAGCAGGGGCCAACCCCCGTTCAGCCAAAGCACAGTAGCCCCCCCGCACCTCCTCTGTCTGGTCACATATGGTTTGTTAATCAGTATCGTGCATGGGCGATACACCTTTAGTAGTCCATGCCCTGCAACGTGTACCGCATCGCAGTCTTCAAAGGTTCTCTACCACTGTCGCTATCACACCTCAGTCAATTGAGTCTGCGAGCATACCTCATATAATAGGACCTGGCTTCACAGTGGCGGCATTGTTGACAGTTTAAAGCGGCTGCATGACCCTGTATCCAGCGGGGGGACCCGGTATCAGTGCCCAGCCACCGGCAACCGTCATAGTTCAAGATAGGATACCTCCACCTACCCGGCCCCTCTGTCTATCCCCACCCTGCCGCTGGTCAATGTCAAATTTTAACGCCACCATCTCACCTTCAGTAGTCTTGTGCTAGTCAGCCTTGCCCAGTCCCGCTGAGGATCATTCAGCAATCGGCCATTGTAATCATTCGCGCAGCAATTCTTACCACTGTTCGACGAAGGACATGTCCAGTTGCATCAGTCTGAGTCTCTGTTCTGATCATTTTGGGATTCGGACCTCGCCTCACGCTGTATTTTCTTGACAAATTCAAGGGCCGCTTTTGGTGTCGCCAGAACGACCGTCTGTTCCTTCCACACCACACGAAGTCGTGCAGGATACAACATAGAATACCCAATGTTCAACTCTCGTAGTTTGGCCTTCACTGCGGCGTACTCCCTACGTGCCTGCTGAACAGCGACCGTGTGATCCGGATAAAACTCCAGTGAGTTGCCTTGATGTGTGATTTTGCCCTTCTCCCTTGCCAGTCGGAGGATCGTGTCCCTGTCGCGGTAATTAAGGATCCGCGCCACAATCGGCCTGGGTGTGGCGCCGGGCGGCGGTTTGGGGCCCAATGATCTATGGGCTCGTTCCACAATGAAGATCTGCGACAGGGCCTCCGCCCCAAATACATCTTTACAGAGACCTTCTATGTATTGTTCCATACGCCCCGTGTTGGTCGATTCCGGCAGGCCTGTGATTCGCACGTTGTTGCGCCTCGAGCGCGCTTCCAAATCCTCCTCCTTCGCTTTTATGACCTCGAGGATGCGTTCCATTCCCGCGCATTTAGTGGTGGACGTTCGCGCTTCATCTTCAACAGCCGTAATCCTCGTTTCGGCCTCGTCCAACCGTTCGCCATGCTTTTCTTGTCGGGCAGCCATGCCATCCATCCTGCACGTCAGATTGTCCAGTTTACCATTTATGTCCTGCAGATTCGATTGGATCGCTATCAATATCTTCTCTATGTTGGTAGTGGGCGGCGATTCCGAAGATCCTCCGGCCTCCGTTATATCGTCTGTAGGTTTAGGCGCTTTCCTGTTGTCAAAGGAAAGTTTCGGTTGCTGCTTATCCGGTTTTCCCATTGCGGCGGGCGGTGAATGCTCTTTTCTCCTTGTGGGTCCAGACGCCCTCGTTACCCTGGCCGACGTAGCCGTGTTTCCACGTTAGTGTTAGCCAGCAGCTGCACGTGGTGTTAGTGCTGTTTCTAATATGGCCACCTTCAGTTGAGGAGTATGGGTGGGGGCGCGACCTGGTCACTCCAGCTTCCCTACGATGCGTATTGGAGAGGCTCGCTCTTGTCTTTTGGGGGGGGCTTCCTTGCACCCAGCCCTGCAGGCAAAGCAACTCCTCGAGTGCAAACTAGCTCTCGATGGCTTCCCTCCCCATGAGCGCGTTCTCCTCCGTTATCCAGTGTGAGTTGCAGCAGGTCTTCTGTGCCGTGCCTTCCCCAGTTTACCTGCCAGGTGATAACATGCCCCCGTCGTTCACTACGTCTGTTCGCCGGCTGCAAGTACAGGAGGCAGAGAGTTGGGCCGCCGGCGCTATTCTGCCGAGCCCGCCAGTCCCAAATCGAGCGCCGCCATGTTGTCAGGCATCCGGCCGGAGCACCGACGCGCCCCGCCGGTAATCCCCAGGGATAATTGCAGCGCAAATCAGCCTCGCCAGTCCTGGCAGCTCGTGCTCACCTCCGGTGACGATCGTTGGGATGCCTGGGCTGTCCGCTGCCGGTAACGCGTTTGTGCATAGCGTTACTGTCTGTAACCGCCGGCCATCTTGTCAGGCAGTCCGGTATTTCCCACGATGATCACGGCAGTTCCCAGCATTGCGGGGGTAGTACCCTCTGTTGCACCGGTCCGACGCTGCTCCACACCTTCCCACACTAGTACATAGTCGCGCAGCGTGGGTGGGTGTATATTAGCGGCAATGGATCACATCATTCAGGATCGCCCGGCGGAGCTGCAGTTCAGGCAGCCATTCCGCTGTGCGCCCCCTAGCGCCTCCCTCTTCGCGCCCAGGACCTTTGTGGTAACATAAGGGCCTTGCTGGTCAACATAGAGCTCGACTGGATCCCTCCCTTGCCCTAGGCAGTCCTATGCAAAGTCGTACGTGTTGTCGTAGTCAGATTGTTGGTATTGATTCTGTCGGGGACGGTCAAATGTATTTACTCTGCCGGGTCTTTCTTCACTGGCGTCATTTGCGTACCCTCTCCCACGTCCTCTACCTCTCGGTCCATTTGTCAATTCTCTCGCCCTTTTTTCCTTATTCATTCCTAACAGGATCGGGCATTGGGATTTCCAGTGTCCGTACCCTCTACAAAATGCGCACTAATCCTCTCCTAAGTCCTGACATCCAGCCTAGGGTGTGGAGAAATTATTTCTGGGTGGTGATGTTCGAGGGATACTTTGCTTATATCCTCCCTTGTACTGTTCTTTTCCTATATTCACCCCTTGTAACTGCGCTATCATAACTCATTCTTTTAAAACCTTCTTTTTCTTTTCGGTGGCCCTATCGTTTTCATTTTTCTGGTGTTCATAGTACTGGGCCATCTGGAGGATGACCACTGGTTTAGAGGCCGCCCAACTGCTTTCGCTGGTCTGTAGCTTCTGCGATACCTCCGGTAATAGACCCTTAACATAATTCTGTACGAACAAGTGATGTCCGGTCGCAGTGGACACGTCTTGTCCACTATAATTGGAGAACACTGTTTCGAACCTGGAGAAGTATTCTGAGACATCGTCTTGGGGTTTCTGACGGCAAGCGGCTACTATGGACCAATCTATCTTTTTCTCAGGAATCAGGGATTATACTTTTTGTACTATCTTGTCTGGGAGGTCTAATATGGCTTTTACAGGTTTCTGTCCAGGATTTCGTTGTTTGTCTATTACATCGAGTTGTTCCCAGGTATGACCGAACAGGTCAGAGTGTTCTATTTTCCTGATCTGTTTCCATACATCAGCTGGTAGGCATAGCCCAAAGAACAAGTTGATGCCGGCAAGCGTCATAATTGTCAATCCTAGAGCGGTACCTCGCAAGTTTGGCAAGGATTTACGGAACGTCAGGATGTCCTGTCTATCCCAAGGCTGATATACCCAATTATAAACCACTCTTCCTTTGGCGTCCTGGTGATTTATGTCATCATGAGTTCCCTGTCCTCTAGGGGGGACCCAATACGGGGGCAGCTTCTTTTATGGGCATCATATTGACTAGCCTCTCCATCGGAGGCTCCGTCATTTCCGATGTCGTGTTTTTGACTACCCGTCCTTGTTCTATGAGGTGGTGGAAGACTTCTAGGGTATAGGAGAAAAGTTCCGCCACATCACAGTCATTCTCGTCTCCTGTATCTACCTTCCTGTATAGAGTCATGAGTCGGTCAGGCCCTATTTTCTTGTACTTTTCCTCATAAGCTGTGAGGGTTTAATAACAAAAACGCATGACAAAGTGTCGCTTGTGATTGTCGACATAGGAGTTAGATATATCTGTTATATATTCTTTTGTTTCCTTCCTGGCTACTGGGGTTTTAACGATTTTCTCAATACCTGCTTGCTCACTCTTACTCAACCGCGGGATTCTTACCGGCCCTTTTTCTGTTGTTTTGGAACTTACTGGTGTATCGTTTGACGAGGTATCAAGCATGAGCGGCTCGGTTAGAACAGAGGCCGTGGGTACCAAGGCCCTGGCGCTACCTTTGGTTACGTTCTGAGAATCTTGGTGTTGTATTAGAGGATGAGTAGAGGCATAAGGAGGTGGCATGTAGATAATTGGTGGACCTAGGAGTAAATCGTCATCTATCTTTTGTTTCGATGGTAACTCAGGGTAAAGAGCCGAGGGCGTCTGACAGGGCATTGTCCTGAGATCTCTGATTCTCGCTCCTTCCTAGCGTTCTCTCTTTCCTTAATCTCCTCTTCTAACTTTTTACCAGCTAGGTGAGCTGATTTCCATAGTTCCTTATCTATTCTTGCTTCATCTTTCTTCTTTTGTTGAATCGTTTCTTTTCGCCACATGCCGAGACTGTCAAGCATAGTTGGCGTAGTTTTCTTTTTGCGTAGAGCTTTCTCTAGTGTTTCTATTTTATCGAGGTCAAAAGATCCCATCAGTGACCACTGATTTTCTCAATCTTTTTTAGTGCTTTTATGCCATAGTTTACAGTAAGCTACAGCGGCTAATCCATATTTTACATACATGTCCTTATTAGGGATGCCTTCCGGTGGAGCCGGATGACTGACCTCTAATAAGCGGTCCGGGCAGAACCAATTACCAATCAGTGGGGAGAAGATAGGCGTGACGTATAATCGGACAAATGAAGATCTCAAACATTTGTGCAAAGAGAGAGAGAATGTTCCTATTCTTCGTTGTTTGCAAGCAGGGAATATCTCAAAAAGAACCAAATATACTAAGAACCAAAGAACCAAAGAACTAAAGAACCAAAGAGCGTAATACTAGTATTTTCAAATTAAACAATTCCAATATAATCAATCAATCAGACGGATAAACCATCCTACCAATCAGACGTATAAATGTCCTAACAATCAGACGTATAAACATCCTACTCGACCTTACCGGGACCGTTTGGATAGTTCTTCGTCTTCCACTTCCAGTGCCTGATCATCCGCTGTTCTCCGTTTTTGCCGCGGCACTCCTGTGGGATCCCAGTCAGGACTGTAGATCACTCGAGAGAGGTCCCATCGGAACCAGTGAAGTTCGGATGATCAGCTGCCAGACGAGGGTCTCTTTCAGGCAGGTGCACTTTCCCGATCATTGCAGTCGTTCACTCCGTCGTTAGGACCTCTCTACCGGACCCACGTGTCGCTGATGGGCCCCGCGTTGGGACGTCAACTGTAAAAAAGCAGATTTTCTCTACTTATCATCAATCACTGCTTGGCGTTAATCGCCTCTAATACACTCGATTATTAGCTAATCAAATAAAGAGGCAGGCGCTGGGAAACTGGAAAGCGATGAACAGGTTTATTTCTCCGGAGGAGAACACATCAATTCGGGCAAACAAAATGTCTTCTCGAGGTGCTCTAACTGTACCTCTGTGGCATAGCCTTTTATACACAACCTCGACTCTTTATGGAGGGTAATACATTCCTGACAGTAGTTTATTACATCCTCGGAATCCCCGCTTCCAACTTGTTCCCACACATACCCACCAGCAAATGTCCCCCACCCTGGTCTCAGCAGGTGATTGTTATCCGCGCAGCTGGGCATTCCGGCATGGTGTGAAGTTTTCGGAATCAGTCAGATCTAAGAGGGTTGTGTCATTGATTAATTCTGACCCCTTTGATGGGGAGCGAGTTCCTACTGTACGGGGGTAATAAACTGTATCCGCAGGGGCTGGTTATTGCCTGGGACCGGATCGAACAGCCGGGTGCAGGGGAGGAGGTTATCGATTGGCCTGTTCGTGCGAGGGGGATGAAAGGGCATGGGCGTTAGGCACGGGAAGTGGCTCCGGGGCTGGGTTGCGCTGAGGACGCTTTATGACTCTAGCATGTGTGCTTGGGGGTTGGCAGAGCGTGGGGGATGATTGCGAGGTCAGGGTGACACGCTGGTGATCGGCAATGCACGAAATGGCCACGGTATCTAAAATGGGTACCGCTTACGTGCATACAATGGCTCTTGTTAGGCAAAATGGTGCCGGCGATGTTCACGTCTGTCGATTATATTTTAACAAGATAAGGTAAATTTGGATTGTTGACTCTTTATTGATGGGAAAATCCGTTTTGTTTCCAATTTACAGAGATGTTTCCAGGCATGGTCAAATTGGGCAATCGCAAGGGGCCTCACCTTCCAAGGGGCCTTCGCAGAAATTAACTTTCTCTCTATTTGATCCTTTAAAATTATATTTCTCTATCTATCCCACTCTCTCTCACACTCTTCCTCTACCTTTAACACTGTCTCTCTACCCAGTGTATTCTTAAGGATTTTTAGGGTCTCAGGAAAAACATATTTCTCCAGTTTTTTGTGATCCTGTTAAAGTTTAAGATACAGTATTGTTTGGAACCATACAGACTTGAATTAGCAGGAAAAGGGTAATAAAATTCATTTTTTTCAACAGTACAGTCTACAGCAAATGTCTTGCTCAGGTCCCCCAAAATCCTTAAGATAACACTAAAATATGTGCCCTTTCTAAAAGACTCCAGTCCCCTTCTGATTCTATAGCAGATGTGTAAATAACATTCCCCCTTCCCTGGCCTCCTATGGGGTGGCCGTAGCGCCACAGTCATGAAATCCCACACTCTCTTCCCTGACAAAAACAAACGTACTGTAATCTTCAAGAATCTGGGACTTAAACCAATGACGCATTTCCACGAGCGATAGAGAGGCACAGAGATATATAAATAGAGAGAGAAAGTTGGTGAGAAAGAGAAGAAGAGATAGAGCGGGTTTAAAGAATCCTAAAAGAAAGGGCGTTCTAGCTCTCAAGGAGACACCCGAAACACGTACTGCAATTGGCAACCTATATTGTCATGGGTGCTCTTAACTGCCTTTGCTCTTCTTGAAACAGAACATCATTTATTTCTGAACACCTTGATTCGTGTTGCAAGGTTCGTGACCCTAAAGTATATATTTACAGCCTAATTACGCCTGCTGAGTTTGGACTAAAACCAAAGCAGAGTGAAGTATTCCCTCAGAACTGCCCGAAGAACAAAAAGATGATTTATTTGCTGTAGCTCTATGACTCCGGGAACAAAAAAACGCTGACGACACCATCTGATGTCGAACCATTCAAGGCTTTCAGACTGCCTTGACAGCCATCTTAACATACCAATTGAGGACTCGTGTTGAGATTTGCACATTGGAAGAATTATTCAGCTAATAAACGTGCCTTTGAAATCAGAACCAGCACAGTGCATAGTGAAAAATGCAATGCTAATAATTGTTGAGTGCCTATGTGATGCACCATAACATTGACAAACAACTCACTTCCACATTTTGGTCCTGAATTTCAAGGTTATAAACGGGGAATAAAAACTGGAATCGTTCGGCACTTCTTGCATTTCCTTTTCTGATAGTGCAGATGACCTTTGCTGTTTGGGATGAGAAAGCGAGACGCCCTCGCGCCTGGCTCGTCCACAGATTGAGAAAGCACAAACATAGTACATTTACATAGAGAGTAAGAACATTTCGAAACATTGCTAGAAGTTTTGACATGTGAAGGTTTTATTTTTGCTCATAAATATAACAAGCACTTACAATGCCAATAGGTTGACTTTTGTATAGTGAATGAACACAGATGACCACAATATATGGGTGCACATGCACACGTTTACTGTGACCATTTCCAAGGAGACCAACAAACCGTAAAATACTTATTTGCACAAATACGCAGGTGCTCATGCACAACGAGTAGCAAATAAGTAAATACCAGTGTACCCAGACTAAAAGAGATGTATATATTTTCATCCATACTTGCAGTAGAAGGTGGTGTCAGGCACAGATTGATTTATGTAAGGGGATAATCTGTGACATGCAGAAGGGGGCAAGTGTTGATGTGCACTAAGAGAGCATTTAAATAATGTGTCTCAGGGGACACCTGGTGATGTGCCTCTGGAGCGTCATATGATGTACCTTGTGGGAGCAACAATGGATGAAATACTGGATGATCAGCTTCAGGGAACATTGGGTGATGGGCAGTTCAGGGTCACATGAATAAGTGTATTATGGGGGCACATGGTGAGGTGATCTGCATGCATTGGGGCACATGTTGATGTACAATGGGGCAGAAGGTAGTCACAGTAGCAGAACCTGCCAGTTTACTCCATTTTTTATTTTTTATTTGTCAGGATTTGTAATCGCATAGCTGCCCCAGCGACGGGGCGTCCCAGCGTAAACCAAAGACTCCAGAACAAGAAACCAGAAGGAAGGTTATACAGGAAAAAGCCAGGTTTTTATGCCTTTCCTGAAAGCGAGATGATTCTGGATGGTTCTGATGGAAACAGGGAGCGAATTCCAGAGTTGCAAACTACGAAAGGAGTGGCCACCTGCTCTGGCTTTCGGAACACGCAGGGTACAGACCAGGGCTGAGTCGGCAGATCTCAAAGGACGCCGCGGCACATAGAGCTCTAACAGACCGGCCAAACTCGGGGGTGCCTGAAGCGTCCTATGCGCCACACAAAGCGACTTGAATTAGATGCGCTTCTCGACAGGCAGCCAAAGGAGTTTACGAAGCACGTGAGAGACTGCACACGATTTCGGGAGAGCCACCAGAATGCGGGCAGCTGCATTCTGTCCTGTCTGTAGACTCTTGACACTGGCTTTGTTGGCACCCAAGTAGAGGCAGTAACCATAATCCAGTCTAGATAGAATTGTAGCCTGGATAATGGTTTGGCGTACTTTTGGAGGAAAGAAACCTAACAGCGGCTTCAGGCCTCGCAGAAGGCAAATACCCGCCCGGCCACTACCTTCGATTGGGCGTCAAACGTCAGGCCACTGTCGAACCACACAGCTAGATTTTTCACAGTCCTTAGGCAAGGAGGCAGGTTTAAGGCGATCCGGCCAACTTTGCTCGGACCACAGACCCCAATCCTTCCCAAACAGTAAAATCTCTGACTTACTGGCGTTAAGCTGCAAGCAGTTTAATGCCATCCAGTTCACAATCGCTGAAAGTTCCTCTTTAAACTTGGCCAGATTGGTAAACCTTTTTTTGGAGAAAGCGATCCCCAACTGGGTGTCGTCCGCATACGACACTAGTGACAGGCCCCTACCTTTCGCTAGAGCGGCCAGAGGCCGGACGTAGATGTTAAACAGTAGGGGGCTTAACACTGAGCCCTGCAGCACCCCCTGATGTAAAGCAAACTCCTGAGAGTGGAAAGGAGGCATGAAGACTTGAAATGACCTCCCCCCCCAAAAAAGACCGAAGCCAGCTCAAAGCCTCGTTCAGGAGGCCTATTTCCTGAATGCGCCGTAAAAGTATCGCATGGGAGATGGTATCAAAAGCGGCACTTAGGCCCAGAAGGACCAAGGCCGCTGAGTCACTGTCATCCAGATTTGCCCGGATGGCCTCCGTAACTACCAACAGGGCAGACTCAGTGCTGTGACGGGCACGGAAACCATGCTGAGATGGATCAAGTATGGCGTTCTGTTCAATAAATTTGGAGAGGATGGCGTTCACGTGCGATTCAGCCAACTTTGCCAGAAAAGGCAGTTGGGAAATAGGGCGGTAGTTGCCTGGCTCTTCAGGATCCAGGGAGGGTTTTTTGAGCAGCGGGATATTCTTAGCGTGTTTCCAAGCCCTCGGTACAGAGGCTGATGCCAAAGAAAGATTAACCAGGTCGATATTCAGCGGGGAGAGGAGAGTGTGGAACTGTCGGAAGTGAGCAAGAGTCGAAGGGTCAGCCGGCGAACCCGATTTGATCTTCAAACAAAGGACATCAAACTCCATCTGTGACATCGGAGGAAAAGATTTCAAGGTATTTTCCATGATGGAGCAGGTACCCCCAAAGCCGACAGCTCGGGAGATGAGGTCAGAGTCGGAAGTCCAAGATAGATCTTTTCAACTTTGTTCACAAAATACCGAGCCAGCTCATTGCACTGCAGATCCGAGAAGATTGATGAGGTCCCCGTAGTGCCGCCGTTCTTCATGACCTTCAGCACGACAAAAATCGTCTTGGCAGGATTGGTGGGCTGTATGACGTTTCAACGCATGCTTTTACCACGCATGCCTTTACAATGCAGGTATTACAACGCAAGTCGTTACAACGACTTGCGTTGGGGGGCGCTGGATAGTGGAATAGTTTAATTTTCTATTCCAACTCCAGTCCCCGTGGATAGTAGGGAAGGTGTTGGATAGAAAATTAAACTATTCCCTATCCAACAGCTCCCTCCAGTGAAAGTCGTTGTAACGAATTTCATTGTAATTCCTGCGTTGTAATGGTAGTGCGTGGTAAAAGTTTCATTGTAAATGATGTTCCCCGGATTGGTGCTAGCCAGGATTTTATCAGCCACATACTCTGCACTCGCTCGCCGATTGAGCTTGTAGTATTGTTTAATGGCTGCACGATATTCACTTTGTGCTACCTCATCATAGGAGTGTCTCCAAGTACGCTCAAGCCGCTTACAGCCCTTTTTGGCTTTGATTAGCGAGTCATTGAACCAGGGGTTAGATGGCCTGCGGGTTTTCCCCCCCAGTTTAGCCGGGATGCAGCTATCCAAGCCTAGAGTTATCCAATGATTGAAGCAGGAATTTGCCGCCTCCTCGTACAATGGCAGCTGGGGCCTATGGCTGGACAACCATGTTGAAAGAGAGCCCATGTCTAACTTATGTCAAGGGCGTTTTAAGACTGGAACAGGACAGACCAGGTCGACTTTCCCTAGCAGTCGCAACGAAAATGCGACCAGGAAATGGTCGTTCCAGGCCTGCGGGACTGGCGGCAAGATCGTGAGGGAACATAGGTTGGAGAATTTGGGATCAAGCAAGTGGCCGGCCACATGCGTACCAACCCAGACTTGCTGAGCCAACTTATAGGCCTCTAGGTCAGCCAGGAAGCTTGAGATCTCAGTCTTCCCACAGGTCTCAAGATGGAGGTTAAGGTCCCCTAAAATTATAAAATTAGCTGCCCTGCTCGCATATTGTGCGACTTTGTTCAACAAATCTTCCCTGAAGGTACTTGAAGGACCCGGAGGGCGGTAAATGAGAAAAACGGTCGCAGTAAGATTGAAATTCAGTGTGATTTTGAACATTGCACTTTCGCAACCAACAATATTCTCCTTGTTAAGGGAGCAGTTATAAATATCCTTACTTAGCAATGATAGCAATGCGGCCCCTTCTGCCGACCCCTCTGCATATGCTATACAGCCCGTAGCCTGGGGGGAGAGCCAGCCATGGCTCTGCCACTGAGTCCGGCGTGAGCCAGGTTTCTGTCAGGAATAAAACATCCGGAGCCTCCTCTATTAGGAGCTCAAAGACCTCACCATGGTGTTTCACAAGTGACCTGCAATTAAGTCTGAGGAACTTGAGGTCAGTGCAGTCTACGGGACAGGAAATCAAATCCTTAGAAGGAAGATGTAAAGTGCAACACTTACAATTAAAAACACCATCCTGCGGGGCCCACGCTGGGGAGGAACACTTAATTTCCAGAGACAGTAACTCATCACACGAATACGTAATGGGAGCAGCAGCGAAACGGGCAGGGGTCCTGGCGACGGCTCGGCGCAGACGGGTGCACACAGGCTTGCCTTTGGCGCGCCGTCGGCTCACCCGCTGCACGCGCCCGCTGCGTGCGCCCACTGCGTACGTCCACTGCATGGTCGCGACTGTGCGGTCATTTCAAGCGTCAGCGAAAAAACAGCTGCCCCCCTGACCTGTGCACCTCCCAAGATGGCGGTCTCACTCCGACCGTCCCGGGCAAAGTGCTTCCTATCCCCCATCAGGTCACCACACAGCCCTACAGAGCCCTCCCCACAGCAACGAGAACACAACAGCCGTAGGCACTTACGGTAAGGTAAATGCGACATGCGATAAAAAAGGTATCGTTATAGGTTTAAAAGTAGCAAGCAATTGTCAGCTATACAAGGATAAAAGCACACAAACAGTGTCTAGCTCCTGTTTCACGCCTCAGGATTCTGGGGTCTGAGCGGTCTCGGCCATCCTCTGTGCAACATCTTCCTCCAGCCCTGCTTTTCCATCCAGTCCTGCTTTTATTGACAAGCTGTATTTTGTATGTTGGGATATTTAAATATCTACTTACAAGTGTTAAAGCTAAACTGCAAATGCCAGTTTTCATAGTTATATTGGCTAAAATCCAGATCTGGCTAGAGATGACAAGACAACTTGGCTGCCAGGTACATAAACGGATGCGTAGCAAATAAAACCCTGTTTCCAATTAATCTTTAAAACAAATTGTCATGTTTTATATTCCTGCTTTTTCACTGTTTCTCATTTAGACCAAAAACGTGCATCTTAAGTAGCATTTCACAAAATTCTATTTAGTGTGCTCCTCTGAAACACGAGGCAGTGGTTACATTTCGCCCTAGACACAAATTCCCATGCAATTAATCATCGCAATTCAATGGGCTGTACAAAAATAAGTCTTGATAAACACTGTTGCCATTGGGCAATCAGCTGTCTTCCTGAAAGGATTTTTGTGAAGACTGAATTTCTTTGCTAGCAGTGCCCAAAGCAATGTAAACAAAGCGGTACAAAATGGGGTGGTGATGGACGGAGCATCTGAACCAATCAAACACTCACATCCAGTCAACAGATCTGGGTTTAATTCATCACCGTTCTTTAGCCCACTCTGCCACCCCAGTTCAGACATGGCCATATGCAAATCAGTCTGACCCTGTGCCTCATGGGAACAGTCCAGCCCGAACTGCCAAGCCATGCCTTCCCTGGACCGGAAACAAGTTTCCTAGGACCGGTTTCTGGCATTCCAGCCATCTTCAGCCAGGCTTGCATGAATCCAGTGGCAAAGTGAGCAAGGGACTCACATCTGAGCATACCCTGCCAATTTATGGCGAACAAAGCGGTACAAAAGGGGGTGGTGATGGACGGAGCATCTGAACCAATCAAGCACTCACACCCAGTCAACAGATCTGGGCTTAATCCATCACCGTTCTTTAGCCCACTCTGCCACCTCAGTTCAGACATGGCCATATGCAAATCAATCTGGCCCTGTGCCTCATGGGAACAGTCCAGCCCGAACTGCCAAGCCATGCCTTCCCTGGACCGGAAACAAGCTTCCAAGGACCGGTTTCTGGCATTCCAGTCGTCTTCATTTGTTTTGGAAGATTGGGGCCCCTGCCTGAAAGGATAAACCCTAGCAAGGTCTAATCATTTTTTTGTAAGGAGACATTCGGGTTATGTACACTTATTCTTTTTGAGTAAACTAGACGTTGTATTTGGATAAACAAATATTCTACCAGATAGCTTCTGTTAAGCATTTTTATTTATTTTTCATCTTTCTGTTGTTTTTTTCTTTTTACTCTTATTTCATTTCTATTAATTATACATATATCAACACCTTTTTGTTTTTTTTGGTACAAAAACTTTTTACATATAATACATGACAATTATTTCACATTAGACAATCCTTAAAATATTTGAAACAACACAGAAAATATTCCCTTCAACGCGTTTCGGCCGTTCGCCTTCCTCAGGAATTCTGCATTTTCTTTTTTTATCAACAGTAGCTTAACGTACAGGACGTAGATGTCAACAGTCTGAGATGAATGATTTGTATCAAGAGCGTAATTGAAAGTCAGATTCTAGCTTCCTGGTTTGTAGCGTGGCTGCCCGAGGTCGTTTCTGTCCTAGTTCGGGGCTATTGCTCTTCCGATTCATCTTCCGTCTGGATGTATCGGTCCGATACATCCAGACGAGCAGCACACCGCATAAGCCTATGAGGAACGCATGAGCCAAATAATAGAAGGCGAGTGGCATTAAACAATTGTATCCAGTCTTCAAAATTCGACCACGCCTCTAAAAGCTTGACGAGAAGAAAAATACTCGGAGCTGAGTCTCGCCGGCAGAAGCGTTACCGGTATGACGTCTAAAATTTAATAATCGGAAGAGCAATAGCCCCGAACTAGGACAGAAACGACCTCGGGCAGCCACGCTCCAAACCAGGAAGCTAGAATCTGACTTTCAATTACGCTCTTGAGACAAATCATTCATCTCAGACTGTTGACATCTACGTCCTGTACGTTAAGCTACTGTTGATAAAAAAAGAAAATGCAGAATTCCTGAGGAAGGCGAACGGCCGAAACGCGTTGAAGGGAATATTTTCTGTGTTGTTTCAAATATTTTAAGGATTGTCTAATGTGAAATAATTGTCATGTATTATATGTAAAAAGTTTTTGTACCAAAAAAAAAAAAAAGGTGTTGATATATGTATAATTAATAGAAATGAAATAAGAGTAAAAAGAAAAAAACAACAGAAAGATGAAATATAAATAAAAATGCTTAACAGAAGCTATCTGGTAGAATATTGATTTATCCAAATACAACGTCTAGTTTACTCAAAAAGAATAAGTGTACATAACCCGAATGTCTCCTTACAAAAAAATTCCAGTCGTCTTCAGCCAGGCTTGCTTAAATCCAGTGGCAAAGTGAGCAAGGGACTCACGTCTGAGCATACCCTGCAAATTTATGGCGAACAAAGCGGTACAAAAGGGTGTGGTCATGGACGGAGCATCTGAACCAATCAAACACTCACACTAGCTATGTAAACAGCAAACCCAGTTTTTTGATGATGCAAATAAACAAATTCCTAAAGCATGATGCTAGCCACGCAGGCAATAAAGAAAGGCTTAATATTCTCTGTATTGCATCATTCGAAGCATTCATAAAGCCAAAGTTAAAAAACACAAAAAGTTACTTCTACAAACCTGTAGCCTTTAATGTACTGTAAGTGACACACTGTGGTTGCTAAATGCAAATTAAATTAAGGTTTTCACAGAAGTACACACGGAATATGAGCACAACATGAGCCTCCAAATTGCAATGACCTAAAACAAACATTGAGGTTTCAACAAACGTTACTTTTACACATGAAATAACTAGACCCCTTGTCAAGAGGGACACAACTCAGCAGCCTGGGTGTTAGACCTGTCAACCTTAGGGTGGTCTTTCCCTACACATTTTGCCTGATACCTTCTGTTTTTGCTGATTCTTTTTGTTGGCCTTAGGACTCTGAGCACTCTACCACTGCTAACCAGTGCTAAGGTGCATGTGCTTCTCCCCTAAACATGGTGACATTGGTGTATACCTGGCTGGCATATTTGATTTACTAGTAAGTCCCTTGTGCAGTGGTATTACATATACCCAGGGCATATAAGTCAAGTGCTACTGGTGCACCTGCAGCACTGATTTTGCCACTCAAATAGGTAGGTGTTGGACTTGGCCCTTTGTGCAGGGTCATCCCTGAACTTTTGGCCTTCCTCCTAGTCTTTTTTCTGACCTGGTGTTGGTGCTTTTTGGACTCTGGGCACTTTAGCACTGCTGTCCAGTGTAAAGTGCGTGTGCTCTCTGTGGTAAGCATGGTAGGATTGGTCTACACCTGTTTGGCGTATTTAATTTATCTGTAAGTCCCTTGTAAAGTGGTATCTCAGATACCCAGGGCCAGTAAATTAAATGCTACTGGTGGGCTTACAGCGCTGATTGCGCAACCCACCAAAGTAGCCTTTGAAGCCTGTCTCAGTCCTCTGTCATTGCAGGTCCTGTGTGCGCAGTTTACTGCTGCTGTGATGTGGCACATAAAGTGGGTGCCACGTCTGTGACCCCCTCTTTTACTACAGGTCAGTCACCCCTAAGGTAGGCCCTAGCTAGCCCTATGGGCAGGCTGTATTGTAGGTAAAAGGTAGGACAAGTGCCTTAAATGTTTAACATGTCCTGGTAGTGACTAACAGCCATTTTGGTTTCTCACTGCTGTGAGGCTGCCCTCTCATAGGAATGCATTGGAGATTCCCTGGTAAGTGTTTCAGTGGTAATTCCTGATAAGAGAGGAGCAGCGTGGTCAAGTTTGATATGTTTGGAATAGTAATAATACATGCTGTGTAATGGTGTGAGCAGATTTATTATCACTATTTTAGAATTGTCACTTTTAGAAGTTGGCATTTCTGTGTAATTGTGTCTTTGTGCCTGCCTGATGTGTATTGCATGTCTGGCTCTGGTGTGACAGGAGCTGGTGAGGTGTGTGGCTCCAGAGGGGTTGGGTGAGTCAGAATAGACAGATCTGCATTTGGAGTGGCGGGAAGAGTAGCACCTGACCCTGAATAGGTCTGTACCTGCCTTGTACAATGCTGCCCCCCGTGGCGTTTCTGGGTCAAAGACCCCTTCTGACAATGAGGGTGGTTGTGCCCTGTAAACAAAGGGGTTGGCGACAGAGCTGGTTTGGACTAGGCCGGTGCCAGGGGGAGAAAAAAAAGACATATAGGGTATAAGTACTGGGTCTGTGACCCCATGATGGTGTGCTGCTTGGTGCTTACTGGGAACTTGTGGCCGGTAGGCTGCTGGACTGCCAAAGGGACTGCTACTGGGGACCCGGTGTACTAGCCTGTCTGTGCCTTGCTTCCTGCCTCCCCTGGAGGGGAGAGATATAGCCAGTGGTGAGCACTTTCCCTGGCCCTAGCGTGAAGGAAGTGTTGCTGGCTCTCCTCTTTGAGCACTGCGTGTGGGTACTTTTTCTGGTCTTGGAGAGAAGAGCGCTTTGCTGGCTCTCCTCTTTGACCTGTGGTGAATTGCCCTCTTTGAGCATGAAAAGGGGGCTCTTGCTGCCGAGCATGTGGTGAGTGCTATGGGTCCTCAGGAAAGAGAAGGAGGCTGCCAGTGTACTTGACGGAGCATCGCCCACATGGCGCAGTGGGCAGTTTGCCTGCCTGAGTGCCTGCACCGGAGGAGACCTTTTTGCGAGAGAAAGTCAGGCGGAGACAGCCTGACAGTGGATGGGACTGGCGGGAGAAGGTATAGCCAAAAGAGAAGCCAGGCCGGAGAGGTGAAGCCTGAATGTGGGTGGCGCCCAACGAGCGAGATTGCGAAGGAAGCCCTGCAGCCCGAAGTGCGGAGCCTGAGAAGTGGAAGGAACAGGAAGCCAGGTGGCTGTGGCCTGACTTTAGGCGGAGCTTCCTGCCGCTTGGAGAGGAAGCCGGGCAGGTTAAGCCTAGTTGAGGGTAAGGCCAAAAGAGGGCAGAGCTGACAGCGACTTCGCTCTGTATTCTGCTGGCCCCACCAGGAGCTTCGGCAGGTGGCCGTGACGATGAGGAAGACCAGGCCTCGAGCCTACGACGACAAGGAGGCCGCAGCTCTACCAGGGAGCGGGCTGCGAGCTGCACCCGGGCCTACTGTTGTGGGAGCCATCGTGAGCTCTGGGCCTGGAGTGCCCAAGCACAAGGAGGGCTCGGAAGAGTCATTGCGGACAAAGGATGTGGCCATAACAGAGTGTGAGTGCCTGGGAGGATTGGAGTGCCTTCTGTCCTGGGCCGCGCTGTTGTGTACTCGGCCCTGAAGACCATTAGCATACCTAATTTTGGTTGTGGAAGGAGCACCAAGGATTCCTGCATTTGTCTCCCTGAGTCCCTCCAGATGCGCTGCATGGTCTTGGGCAGCAGCACACTTCCTGGATATCGGGGGCAATTTTGATTTGCTGGCATTGCAGGTCAAGCCTGGGAAAGGCCCCCACTCCAGGACCACATGAGACGGTCGGATACTCACCTATGTGTCCAGGTTGGGCAGGATGCAATTGGGGGCTGGTTGCACCCTATAAGGGTTGGTGGTAGTGTACTGTTGGCATGATTGGCTGCCTAATACTTTTTCCTAATGAGTGCACTACTGCTGATTATCTGTATGCATAATACCTTATGCTACGTTGGTAATGTGTGCCCTCTGAGAAAGGGGAATAAGGTGGGAAGTAATTTAAAAATAAATAATTAATTGATATGGTTTTGTTTCTCGTTATTGATTATAAATGTATTGTTATTTAATTATTAATTGCTAATTAATTTGTATTACTTGGTTAATTTAAAATTATATTAAATATAATTAATGTATTATTAATGTTTATTGTTATTGCTAATTACATTACTGTTAATTAATTAATAATTGGTAATTATTTTGTATTGATTAATTGATAATTAAATTAATTGTGTTATTTTCTATGTGTAGTCTGTTGTGTGTTTATAGGGAAATAGGGTGGGAAGTGATTTAATGTTATTTAAGTAAATATTAATTTAATAAGTATTTATTAATAATCTTTTTGTTAAATAATTATTAATATGTTATTTATTTTATAAACAATATTTAAATGATAAGTATGTTAATTTAACCCCTACGCTATCCTACACTTTCCCTACTGTTGCACTCACTGGAGTGGGAATAGTACTTTTTAACCCTAGGCTATCCTACACTTTCCCTACTGTTGCAGTCACTGGAGTGGGAATAGTAATTTTAACCCCTACGCTATCCAACACTTTCCCTACTGTTGCACTCACTGGACTGGGAATAGTAATTTTTACCCCTCCGCTATCCAACACTTTCCCTACTGTTGCACTCACTGGCGTGGGTATAGTCATTTTAACCCTTTCACTATCCTACACTTTCCCTACTGTTGCACTCACTGGAGTGAGAATAGTAATTTTCACCCCTACGCTATCCAACACTTTCCCTACTGTTGCAGTCACCGGAGTTGGAAAAGTAATTTTATTTACTCCGCTATCTAATATTTTTTGTATTATTTTAGCAAATGTAGTGTATAATTAATTTTAAAAAGATGAAAACTAATTTAGTTTTTTTTTAATTTGTGACATCTATTTATTAAATTTTTATTTATATTATTATTTTATGTGTATAGATGTATTTATATATATTTTTTAATTATCAATTCATAAGTTATTAAAATAAATATTAAAACATTGTAATAAGTATGTTTAAATATTATATATTACATGCATATGTTTAATGTATATTTTAATTAAATGCATGACTTATCATTTTTAAGCATTTTAAAATATTTTTAACTCTGTTTATTTTAATTATATGTTCTATATACTTTATTTGACCATCTTTTTTAACTTAAAGAAAAAACAAAATTTTTAACAACGTTATTTTTGACATCGATATCTTTTTTTCTCGATATTTTTGTACTTACCATAATGTTGATAGGATGTCGATATTCTTGACTATGATATTTTTGCTGCGATATTTTTGTAGGTCGATATTTGACTTTCGATATTTTGTCATTGATTCATACATAAGGTGTTTCTGCTGAGTACAGTATAATACCAGTAGGTATTGATTGTGTTATTTTCACTACTTGTGCTTTCAAATGGTTCTGACAGTTTCCCAATTCCCCTATCATGTATATAATCCCCTGCGAAGTATTACCTAGTGCCAGGTGGCACAGTGTACATTTGTGATTATTTTCTAATGTGTTTATGATAATAGAAAGGCTATTTGTTATAACCTTGTGTGGAGTTTTTTTTGTGGTGTGCCTAGTGTGTCGCTGCTGTGTGTGTGTGTTGCGCAAATGCTTTACACATTGCCTCCGGGATAAGCCTGACTGCTCGTGCCAAGCTAACAAGGGGGTGAGCATGGGTTATCTTCGGTGTTTAACTCCCTTGCCCTGACTAGAGTGGTGGTTCCTGCCTGGCCTGAGTGCATACTTCAGCCAACCAGGGATCCCATTTCTAACAATTGGATTAATGAGTCCGGATCGATCCTTTTTACTTTCTATTTAAGGATTATAAAGAAAGCCTTTGTATATATTCCTTAATAATTGATGTACCCTAATTTTGATCACCAAGAATAATGTTGCCTTCTAGGACAAGCACCTCATGTTGTGACACTGAGTTAAGATTGCTTTGTATACATAGGCATTGGTGTAGCACTATTTATTATTACACTGCTCACAAATGCTTGTAGAATTGGACATCTGGTTATGAAAAGACCTTCTCTCCTATACCTTCGGAGTATTGGGCCAAGACAATAATTTTAACCAGTGAGCTCTAGATACTTTATATTGTTATATGATGAGTAGCTCATATCTTCAGAGCCAACCAGGCAATTCTAGATACTGATCAGCTGGACGGCAACCACACCTTAATGCACTTATTACCCATCTAGCAAGAAGTGCAAGCAGACCACACAAAAAAATATACGACTGAATACTTACACTGTATTAGGATACTGCTATTCATGCAGTTTGTAAGTAACACACCTTTGTAGATTGAAACACAATACTCACAACGTGCCTATGCATACGCTACAAATGCCAGCATCCCTCAATAGTCCAATGTAATGCACATTTGTTTTTGATTCACAAGAGAAATACCAGATTAATAGATGAAATACCATAACACTAAGGGGACTGAATGAAACAGAAGATCTAACATGTTGTCTACCACCAACAGTATACTAATGCCATCAAATTGATTTAAACTTAAGCATCTTAAAATCAGAATAAAGTGAACTTACTGTTAAAGATAATTAAAATGGAACAACATTGTTACAACAGTAACAGTAACAAGTCTCATGTCTATATGGTCAGAGGTTCCAACACAACTACATTACAGGCCCATATATTTGACCTTTTTCAACATTTATTCTTTGTGTAAAAACAATCATTTAGAAAAAAAGCCAAACCCCATGAAACTGATTTCACCAACAGACTATGGCATCTGAATAAAGGGTACAAATGAAAAACTCACTGAGAAATTATGAGGCATTAATGGCACACTATCAGAAGGAATGAAGTTGAAAAAGCAGCACACCCACATATAGAAAGATTTGTGCTCAAGTCTCATTAAACCACCAGCCACTGACAATCATTACTTCTTATTTTCTCCTTTTTCCTATGGTTCAAAATGAATATAGAATGATATAGAATGCAGAAATACAATAATAGTAAATTGATCTAAAAGTAGAAAATCCATCGAGTTAAAGGATAACAATGAAAATCTAATAACAAGATTGCAGATGTTTTTAAAGTCAATGCAATTGAAAAAAACAGTAACACAGGGAATTTGGTAGAAAAAAAGTGGAAATGAGAATAGACATTCCGCTCACAAATGGAAGAATTGTACAAGGTGAGATATTTGAAGTCACATTAGAAGATGCCGTGCCTCATCATGTGTTAAGGGTGGTGGGCATGCAGCAAAACATGAAGAGAGAAAGATGCTGCAAAGCACATAAATGAATGGACTCATTATAAAGATTTTAAATCTAGGGTATCTTTTTTGAACCATTCATTTATAAGGTTATTTGTTACATTTTTCTGTAAGACGAATTAATGTAATTATCAACTCTTGCCTTATTGAGATTAACATAAGTTAGAAGTATGTAAATATATATATAAGAGTATGGGCTTGGTGCACATTTGAAACATAATTTAGTTTTATTTTGCCATTTATCGATTAGAAAAATTTGTATTCCAATTTGAAATGTAGATATTATGGGGTCCATTAGGATGTCCGGCTAATCGCCACAGCCCGACTGGCGGTGGCAATCCGTCCAACATCTATCCCTGCACGCCCTCCAATTCCCCCGCTATATTGCAATGGTGGGGGTCGCAGCAGCTGACGGAAAGGCCGTTCGCTGCATCTCCACCGGCAGGGAATTCCTCCGATTGCCTGCCAGGCAGATCTCGGGCACAACATGCATTTTTTACATTGCGGTGGGTGCTGCTCACAACACTGCCCACCGCAATGTAAAAAATGCTGGAATCGACCGCCATGGTGGCAGTTGCATCCTGATTGGCATGGCGGGACTGCCACACCTACGGCGGGCAGTCCCTTTTGCCATTGCAGTGGCGGGCGGACAACGTAATGATGCCCTTTGTTATGAAAAAGCTAGATGTTCCATAATGTCTAGAAAAGCAAAATATTAAAAGATTTTAGGTATAAAAGAATGTATTTTGAAGGAACAATAACAACAATGATGAAATATAAATACATTGATTGACAAAGCATAAGTTGGTGACAGGCCGTACATAGCTCCTTCATGCACACAAGAAGGTATATGTATTTGTAAGATGTTATCAGCAAATATACACATAAGCTAAACAAACATTCAATTTCCACAATTTGGATTGACATCTGTCTCTATTAATATGTTCAACTGTCTACGGTCTCTGAAGAGCCACTGAAATGCAGAAGTGTGAGCCTCAAACAAGTATAAAATTATATCTGTTAATGAATACACTTTGAAGAAACAATGAAAATAATGATGGGGTATAAACAAAGACCTGGACAACATAAAATATGTAATTTTGAAAAGAACATTGGAATGTTGAGGGCTCAAATTAAAACAATAGAGCAGCAGTGGTCTATAAACAGTGGTACTGGCCCCCCTTCGGTCAGTTTTCCAATGCCCAATCTGCTGCCCGTGACTCTCCCATTTCCCTGCCTCTTTATGATATCTGGATTGTAGGGGAAGAGGCAAAAGCTGTTGCCAGGGGCAAACAGAGGGTCTTCCTCCATCCTCCATCCTCCTGTAGCTCACAGTGCCCTTGTAGCCACAGAAGAAGGGAGGAGGGAGTTCTTCTAAGCTCCAGTGTCTCCCTTGGCCCTGGCAAACAAAGGCTAACAGTTTGGCAGAGCCAAGTGAGTCAGGGCGTGACCGCTGCCCATCTTTACAGATTGTACTGCCCATGTTTGATAATTAACACCTCTAACCATACGTGTAGGAGCTGCAAAAGGCTTAGATGTTTCAAATCTACATGGGTTTTGAAACAACCTGTGTCTCCAGAAAAGTTTAATTAGGACATTCCACTCTCATGGTGTGGAATATTTAGTAGCCTTCTAGCCTGCCATTGCATGCTATCTTGGCCAGTAAAGTCCTACTCCCTTCTTATAGACCGAGTTCAAGTTCAAGTTCGAGTTCAGGAATTTGTATAGCGCACTACTCACCCAAAGGGTTTCAAGGCGCTTGAGGGAGGGAGTGTGCATTACTTATCGAATAGCCAGGATTTTAGCTGCTTTCTGAAGGAGAGGTGGTTCTGTGTACGGCGGAGGTGAGTGGGGAGAGAATTCCAGGTTTTGGCCACTAAGTAGGAGAAGGATCTTCCTCCCATGGTGGATCTATGGATGCTTGGAATTGCGGCGAGGGCTAGATTGGATGATCGTAATTGGCGGGTGGTTGTGTAGAAGGACAGTCGGGTGTTGAGGCATTCGGGTCCTAGGTCGTAGAGGGCCTTGTGTGCATGGGTGAGGAGGCGGAACGTTATTCTCTTGTTGACGGGGAGCCAGTGGAGGTCTTTCAGGTGACTGGAAATGTGAGCTTGACGGGGGATGTCCAATATGAGTCTGGCTGAGGCGTTTTGGATGCGTTGGAGTTTTTTCTGAAGTTTGGCTGTGGTTCCGGCGTAGAGGGTATTTCCATAATCCAGTCAGCTAGTGACCAGAGCGTGGGTGACTGCCTTTCTTGTTTCGGTGGGGATCCAAAGGAAGATTTTTTTGAGCATGCGAAGGATGTTGAAGCATGAAGATGAGACGGCGCTGACTTGTCTGGTCATCGAGAGGGAGGAGTCTAGGATGAAGCCCAGGTTACGTGCATGATCAGTAGGTATGGGTGCTGTACCCAGGGCCGGTGGCCACCATGAGTCGTCCCAGGCTGAGGGGGATGATCCTAAGATGAGGACTTCCGTTTGGTCCGAGTTTAGTTTTAGACGGCTGTTCTTCATCCATTCGGCTACTTCTTTCATTCCTTCGTGTAGATTGGTTTTGGCGGTGTTTGGGTCTTTGGTGAGGGAGAGGATCAGTGGGTGTCGTCTGCGTAGGAGATGATGTTGAGGTTGTGTTGTCGCGCGATGGATGCGAGGGGACTCATATAAACGTTGAAGAGGGTGGGACTGAGCAATGATCCTTGTGGTACGCCGCAGATGACTTCGGTGGCCTCTGATTTGAATGGGGGGAGGCGGACTCTCTGGGTTCTCCCGGCGAGGAACGAGATGATCCATTCCAGAGCTTTTCCTTGTATTCCGACGTTGCTGAGGCGTTGAATGAGGGTGCTATGACATTCTGTGTCGAAGGCGGCGGAGAGGTCAAGTAGGATGAGGGCAACTGTTTCTCCGTTGTCCAGTAGCGTTCGGATGTCGTCTGTTGCTGCGATGAGGGCGGTTTCGGTGCTGTGTTTGGCTCGGAAGCCGGACTTTGAGGGGTCGAGGGAATTGTTGGATTCAAGGAAGGCGGCGAGCTGGCTATTGACGGCTTTCTCAATGACTTTGGCAGGGAATGGGAGGAGTGAGATGGGGCGGTAGTTCTTGAGTTCAGAGGGGTCTGCTGTGGGTTTCTTCAGAAGGGCGCTGAGTTCGGCATGTTTCCAGCTTTCTGAGAAGGTAGCGAAGTTGAAGGAACAGTTGATGACATCGCGGAGATGGGGTGCGATGATGGAATCTGCTTTGTTGAAAATGTGGTGGGGGCATGGGTCGGTTGGCGATCCTGAGTGGATGGAGTTCATCAGGCGGATTGTGTCTTCAGTAGTGATTGGGTTCCAGGCGCAAAGGTTGTGAGGGTGCTGTTTTGGTTCGGAGGTGGGTGGAGTGGACTGTTCTTCGGACTGGTTTTCAAAGCTGTTATGTATGTCGGCGATTTTGTTGTGGAAGAAAGAGGATAAAGAGTCGCAGAGGTCTTGGGAGGGAGTGATGTCGTTGGTGCCGGCAGTGGGGTTGGTAAATTCTTTGACGATGTTGAATAGTTCCTTGCTGTTGTGGGCGTTATTGTCGATTCGATCCTTGAATGCTGATTTCTTGGTGGTTTGGATCAATTGGTGGTGTTTGCGGGTGGCGTCCTTGAAGGTGGTTAGGTTGTCAGTGGTTGGGTTTTTTTCTCCAGGTTTTCTCGACATAACTTCTTGGATTTCTTAAGGTCGTCGTTGAACCAGGGGGCCTTTTTGCTACCTTGTTTGATCTGGTGGTTTTTCAAGGGTGCTATTTCGTTAGCGCTGTGGGTGATCCATTGTGTGAGTTTGGTGGCAGCAAGGTTTGGGTCCGATGACATGGCAGGAGGGTTTTGATTAAGCGAAGTGAAGAGTTGGTGGGTGGTGATTTTGTTCCAGTTTCTTCGAGGAATAGGTTGTGGGGGGTTGTGGGTCGAGGTCTTTTTGTAACTGAAGTGAACGCAGCTGTGGTCCGTCCAATGGAGAGTTGTGGTGTGATCGAAGGAGATGTGTTTGCTGGAGGTGAAGATAGGGTCGAGCGTGTGTCCGGCAAGGTGGGTGGGGGTGTCAACAAGTTGTTTCAGTCCGAGATTGGCCAGGTTATCCAGAAGGGAGGTGGTGTTGCTGTTGTTTTTCTTTTCCAGGTGGAAGTTGAGGTCTCCCAGTAGAATGTAGTTCTCGGAGGTGAGGGCATGTGGGCTGACGAAGTCAGTAATGTCTTCGTTGAATTGTGTGCGGGTTCCTGGTGGTCTGTAGATGAGGGTGCCTCTAAGTGTGGTCCTGGGGTCGGTGTGGATCTGGAAGTTAAGGTGTTCGGCGGTTGCGAGGTTATCTTCGGAGCTGGTCGTGATTCGGATGGTGTTCTTGTGGACGATGCCGATGCCTCCTCCTGTTTGGTTGGTGCGGTCTTTTCGGATGATCTTGTAAGCGTGTGGGATGGCTATGGCGATGTTGGGCGCTGATGAAGCGTTCATCCAGGTTTCTGTAAGGAAGGCGACGTCCGGCGATGCAGTGTAGAGTAGATCCCAGCAGGGCTGGCTCTAGGCTCATGGTGGCCCTGTGCAGGGAGCGTAGGTGGGGGCCCCGGAAGAGGGGGTTCGGACAGGGCGGAGCTCAGGAAGGTGTTTTAATAATATGTCCAGAAAAGTCGTTAGATGATTGACCAGTACCTGCGGCTGCTCCTACCCTTCCGAATTCGTCTCAGAATGATACAATTTAGGAGGAGGAGAGCTAGCTGCCTGTCTCCCTTAGACTGGTGAGAGGGCACTGTACCAATACCCCAGTGGGCTTCAAAAACAACAAGGAGCACGTCCAGTGAGATCCAAGATAGGAAGCCTTTCGTCCTTACAAAAAATCTGCTCTGCCTTCCCCCCCCCAAAAAAGGACCTAATCCAGTTGGCTCTGAAATGTTATGTGTTTTGGCGAAGGAACTATGCCAGCAGCGGTGTTCTAACAAGGCGCCATTTTCTTGTTGTTTTTAAGCAATCTATGGTTTGTGCACTCATATAATTCGCACACATTGTTACACTTGCCATAAGCCCTAGCTTTCCGCTCAAATCATTCTTTTAATTGTTGTTGGCCCTTGAAAAAAAAACCTTCCTGTTTGGAAAAAAAAGCGAAAATGATGGCACGCGCGCTGCTAGGAAAGTAATGAAACATCAGGAGAAAATTACAAGTGAACAAATTACAAAAGCAAACGTTAAGTTACAATTGGCGAAAGTGACAATTGTGAGCAAACAAAATACATGAGGTTGCACACGGTGCATTACAGGAGGAAAAAGTGACATGTGTGCAGGTTACACAAGTCCTTAAAAGATGACTGAAGGCAGGTTTTGAATTTTCCAATCCCTGAATGTAAGAGCTTCACATCCACTGTCTGAATGCTAGATGAATTATCTACACGAGCAATTAAACTAATAACAGTGTATAAAAGCAATTACTACTAATGCTTCTTTATTACTAAAGGAACACTTTTGGGAAAAATTTGAAAAATGAAATACTGAGCAAAAAGCACTGTTTCTAAACTTATACCTTGCAGTTACCATCCATGCAATTCCTTAAAGATGGTTCATAATTCATTAAGCAGGTATATTACAAGGTGGTATACCTGAGACCTATCTCACTAAAGAATGTCTGCAATGATGAAAGCAGTAACTCGCTGAGCTTCTTACGTAAAATACAAATCTGTGACCAACATGGTGCATGCTTCACTTTGCAGCTGGGACATCACATTTAACTCTGTCTCTTTATACTTTGTATGAGTGACTGAGGCCGGCCTGTAACTAGACTGCACACAGATCTCGCCAGTCGCCAGCAAGTGTATTCACCACCCAAAGTTATCTTACAGCTACAATGCTTTGGAATTTGTTGGGTAAACAAAGATCTAGGTGTCTACAGTCTAATTCCCTGCAATAAACTATTTTAAAGTGAAGCCTGCTCGAGAGAAAACAAAGTATAATTAGAGGAGGTATAATACAGCAATATATGCTAGACACTCGAGCACAAGAACAAACGTTACGTTCATAGGCAAAGGCAATGGTGCATTGGTGGCACTTGTGCAAGTATCAAAGCAAGCAAAATGCCATTACCACGCAGTCCCCAGCCTAGGGCTGGCCCTGCTTACCTTGCTGCCAACACCAATGGTTAATCTTTTATGTCCATTGAGGGACAATTCATGAGGGGAAAGTAATTTTAACAATAAATGAGCCAAACAAGCCAGGATCCACAAAGTCAAATCTAACATCTGTAGATATGAAGTTTGTGCTGCCAACATAGTCAGATCCAAGACCTGCCTGAAGTCGCCTTCTTTTAATGTTCAACAATGAAACTGAGTTACCTGGCAATCCGGAGACTCGGAGTCGGACACGGGACAGGTGTTCTCTGATGATCGTCGGTGGCCATGTAATTGTTCTTTATTCTCACAGTCACACTCCAGACACGATGACGACAGTCAGTGGCACCACCTCTCACGCACTCTCCCTGGCAGTGGCGCGGGAGAGTGACCCACCCAGGGCCGGACTGGGAACTGAAAGCAGCCCTGTCAAATTTTGCCAGACCAGCCCCCGTCCAGCGCGTACCCCACCCTAGAGCTGGCCGTTCTCAATGGTCCTGTGATCTCACTGACAGGGTTACTGTTGTTCTATTGTCTGCTGCTTCATAGGCCTACCCACAAGACTGGAAGTGAACTTCAGTATGGATTGTGGTGGACAGGCCTTGAAAGTTAACCTACACATGCCATGGTAGGGTCCACCTGCTGTTGCTACGACACCGGGGCTTCTAATGCCTTGCAAAGCCTTCTATGGTCTAGCATGAGATAGTGCTCTCTCAGGAGAGTGGTTTGGCAGACTGGTTATTAAGGCTGAACCTGGTCCCCAATTTCCAAATTCAGCAGCTCTGGCCATAGTGCCACATCCTCTCCCACACTGAACACCACACTGCCCCACTTCAACTACAACCCAATTGTTGCCAGCTATAAACACCTGGATACAGCTCAATTTAAATTACGCACTAGGCAAGAGCAATATGTAAGCAGGAATAACATGGCTACCTTAACGCTTTTACACTCACTGTTCAGAAATCAGTGAGTACTTTTTCCTGAAATCAGTGAGTACTTTTTCCTGAAAAGTTAAGGACATGACTACAGGGCCCTGAATGGACCCATTTCAATGGCCAGACTCAATGTAGCCTCTAAGCGCTATGTAGGGTTATGAGATACCTCCTTGTTAATAATAATAATAATAATACTGGATTTTATACAGCGCGAACAGCTACCTCTCGAGGAGGTGTCCCGGCGCTAGTAGAACACAGATAACCTGAGGCGAAGATAGGAGATCTAGCGTGGCTGGGTGAAAAGCCAGGTCTTTAGCAGTTTCCTAAAGCAGGGTTCGGAGGGGGCCTGTTGGATTGCTTGTGGCAGGGAGTTCCACAGAGCGGAGACGTTGGCTGAAAAGGTCCGACCGCCTAGTCGGGCCTTTTTTGCCCGTGGGACAACCAGTTGGACACGGTCATTGGACCGTAGTGCACGGCTTTGAGAGTATCTTGGAAGGCGGTTTTTCAGGTATTGTGGGCAGGAGCCATGCAGAGATCTGAACGCAAGCGTCAGAGCTTTGAATTTTATCCTATTGGCAACTGGTAGCCAATGCAGGGTTCGGAGATGCGGAGAGACTGACTGCTTGAAAGGAATTCGCAGTAACAGTCTCGCAGCCGCATTTTGAACTACCTGAAGCTTGTGAGTCAGGTATTTTGGGAGGCCAAGGTATAAACCATTGGCATAATCCAGCCGTGAAGTAACAGTCGCGTGGACAACCGTTTTTCTACAACTCTCCGGTAAGAGTCTTAGGATTTTTCGGAGGTTTCTCAACTTGCTCAGGCAGCATCCGGCCACTTGTTGGATATGGGATGTAAAGGACATGTTATCATCCCATCTCACTCCAAGATTTTTTGCCGAGTGACTGGGTGAAGGGGGCGGGCCCATCTCCGTAGGCCACCAGAATTCAGGGGCGGGGGAGGGACCCTTGCCGAAGAAGATGACTTCGGTTTTATTGGCATTAAGTTTTAATTTGTTAGTGTTCATCCAGTGTGCTATGTCCTGGAGACAGCATTTGAAATTTGAGAAAGAATCCTGCGTCATCTCCGAGTACGGAAATACCAACTGGGTGTCGTCGGCATATGAAATTGCCTTGACACCCCAGTTGGCAATTAACGTGAAGAGAGGAGCCAGGTAGATGTTGAACAAAAGGGGGCTGAGGGCCGATCCCTGCGGGACTCCACAGCTGAGAGTTTTGGGTGTGGAAGAAATCGTCCCAAGTGCCACTTTCTGCGTTCTGAGTGATAGGTAGGAGTTAATCCACCCCAGTGCTCTGTCCTGAATACCTATCTCTGCCAGCCGGCTGAGTAGACTGGCGTGGTCCACCGTATCGAAGGCGGCCGACAGATCCAGGAGTACCAGCATTGCTGAGTTTCCTGCATCCATCGACCACCTCACTGACTCGGCTACCTCTATGAGCGCTGTTTCTGTGCTGAAACCGGGGCGGAAGCCCGATTGAGTTTCATGTAGAATGTTGTTGGTTTCCACAAATTTGCTCAGTTGGCGCTGTATAATTTTTTCCAGCATTTTTCCCGGGGCAGCTAATAAAGATATTGGGCGGAGATTCGTAAGGTCATCTGGGTCCCCGTTGGGTTTCTTCTTTAGGGGTAAAAGAGTAGCGTGCTTCCACTCCAAAGCTTTTTTTTAATAAATCATTCTTATGAAGTTTGTAAGTCCAGTTGTTCACTTGAATCAAACGAAGATAACAACACTGACAACGCAGTGGTTTTCTGAATGAAAGTCCAGGACTGTAAAAGTTATTTTACAGCCGCAGCATTAATAGATGATTCAAGCCAAAGCAATGCACCGAGTAGAACCCATAAATAAATACAAATCTGAACATTCTTCATTCCTTGTGTGCTCAACATAGTTTTCCACACGGCCAAATAATTTTTACTGCAGTAAAATGAGGTCGCTGCAAAACATCCTTAGAAAAAAAAAACATTTCCTAAAACTAGTGCTACTGTTGATGGTGAAGGAAGGAAATAATTTGTAGCTACCAAGGACCCACTTTATTCTGCATCATTTTCAGTCAGTCTTGACCTTTCAGATACTAGCGCATTGCATTCTGTAGCTTGTAGTTTATTACCACCTGCCAACTATGAACTGGCTTCTTAAGTATGAAAGTGAAAGTGAGACGCAGTAATACCTTGCGATTACTAGTGCAAATGATAACAAAATAGTAATACCGCCCCAGTACCTACACAGATGCAAATCTTTAACTAGTCTGCAAACGTTCCTAGTGGCATGTTTAACAAAATGCACGAGGTGGAGGTTTCCAGGCGCTGTACTAGGAATTTGCTGCCTGTGACTTGTTTTCCGGGCTCACCTCAGTTCATGAGGCTGGAACAGTGGAAAATAAATGTTCTTATGGTGGTACGCCCCCTCCCTTGTACCCACTCCAAGTTTGGAGGTGATCCGCCACCCCTCTAACTTTGCTCTTTAAGGGCAGTTAGTTACACCCGGCCCGCCATTTGCTGGGGTAACATTCAGACCATTTCAGCAGGACTGGGAAAGGATTGCATCGGATTAAGTGAATGTCCGTGTCCCAGTTGCTATTCTGTAACTAACCTCTCTCTACTTACACAATATTAAAAATAAAAGACAATTAGGGGAATCAATTAAACTCACCTGCTGTGTTGGCGGCAGACAGGGTGGGCTACGTCAGTGGCTTGCCTAGGAATACAATTAAATGATTGTGGCCCAAACTCCGGTGGTCAACACCGTGCCACTGCTCCTCGTCGTCACTTTTAATGCTGCTGCAGGCCAGTCACGCGCACTGGAAGGCCCACTTTTAATGCTGCTGCAGGCCAGTCACGCGCACTGGAAGGCCCACTTTTAATGCTGCTGCAGGCCAGTCACACGCACTGGAAGGCCCAAATGCGCATGCGGGGGAATGAATCAGCTCCTGCACCCGGGCCTAGAGAGGCGCGCGGCGCAGACTTGGCCGGAGGAGGAGACAGTGCGCACTGCGTAGAGGCACCACCTTCTGAGTCCCGAAATGTTAGATTGCACTTAGTTGCACAGCATTGCACACACCCCACGGCGTTGGCGGCATGGGTCAAACAAACAATCTGCAGGTTGCTTTCTTTGTTTTCTTCCAGCCCTGGCTGCAGCTGCAGGCTGCTTGAAGTCACGTCACAAATCCTGCCAGGGGGCCGCCACTGCAACGATTATCAGATCCTTTCGATCCGATCCTCGTCGTCGTGGCGGCCCCTGGGGTTTGGCGGCCCTGTGCAGGTGCACACTTTGCACATGCCTAGGGCCGGCCCTGATCCCAGAGTTCAGTGGCGTGTTTGTGGACCAAGCGGGTGTTCAGCAGGATGCACTTCAGGTGGTTAGAGTCGGAGTTGTGTTTGGAGTTAGTGGGTTTGGTGAGGGTCCTGATGCAGGCGAACTTGCAGGAGTGGCAGGCGAAGGGTCCATGGGTGTGTCCTGGGGCAGCTTCGCAGCATTGTGGTGTGCGTCCGGGGTTAAGGGCAAAGAGGGTAGCGGCTTCATACGTTATGCGGGTGGGGTGGGTTGTGCGAGGACCAGGGGGTCTGGCGCTGGGCGCGCTCCAGGCGCGGACGGGCGTAGACGGGCGTAGACGGGCTTACCTTTGGCGCACATTCGGCGCGCATGGGGAGCGACCGCTGCGCGTAGAAGCATCTGTCATATGTGGATAGTGGAAGGGGAGGGGCGAGGGAGGAGCAGCTGGGAGGCGGGTGCGTGGTGGATATCCGGCCAGGGGGGCACAACAACAACAACAAAATGGCTGCAAGCCAAAACCGAAACAGGATTCGGGTATAGACACAGTGGGCGAAATGCAAATGCCAGTGGCACCGGCACAATCAGGCACAGATGATTTAAACAGGCAGCACTACACAATTGAGAATATTGTAAAAGCGCTCTATGGCAATCTAGCGCTACGATTAAAATCAGATTGGCAAATATGAAACAAACTGGTAATTTAGCGCTGTGATGTAATTCAGTTTAGCAAATATTAAACAAAACAGGCAATCTAGCGCTGAGATAACTTCTAATGATCAGTCAGGCAATAGCAAGTCTTGCGGTGTAGCGCTACGATACCAGTCGGTAGGTAGAGCAGGGAGCAGCGTGAGGAGCGGCTGCTTCTGATGGGAGTCAGGGCGGTCGCCTTTAGCTTGAATGTTTAACAGTGGAGCTAGGCTTTAAAGGCTAGTTAAAACTTCTACTGCAAGCTATTCCTTTATAGTATTTACTAATCAACCTATTTGATGAAATAATTGATTGAACAAGATTCAAACCAAAACAAACCAGAAGAGTTCAACATGAGTTCTCAGAAGTAGGGGGATAGGAGAAAAAGATATTCTTCAAGCTCAACCAATAAAAGTAAGCTTGAGTGGAGACATGCTGGCACACTAGCATACATAAAATAAGCTAAATGAAAACATACAATTTAAAAATGTTTCTCTACATCTGACATATTCATACATTCCAGTTGCTGACACATCTAGAGCGGTCCTTATTCTACAAGCATAGAAACTCTACTGGCCATGCCTGTAACTCAAATCTAGGTAGCACATCCTTCATGACACTTCTCAACTGATAGATCATGAGGCTAAACCTTTTAATCTAACAACCTACACTATTCCTTAGTTGTAAACCAAAGTAAGTTCTTAATAAACAACTAGCAAACTCTGTAGTACTCATTTTTCTTTCTGTCTACTGTGTGCTCACTGACCTGGAGAATTCCAGACTAGCATGCGAAAACAAAATTCTTAAAAGGTGGAACGAGGTGGAACATGTGTGGCAGTGTATCTAAAATACCTTCCAAAAGGGAGTTGAGACTCCCTTCATTGCCGTAGGGCACTTCCCATTTTCTCACAACCCAGTAAGCTAAGGAGGACCCTTCTCTCTGTTCGTCAATTATTTTTCAAAAATGACACACCACCCCACCTGACTCATGCCTATCACCTGGCTTTACCTTTCATTAATGTTAAATGTACAAACGAGATAGCATCTATATGAAAAATATAATGACATTTTTCCCTTGTGACCTGTTCCAGTCCCTATAGGATTTCACTGTGATGTCACACTTTCCGTTGTCTGAATTGCAGATAACTTCTTGTGAAGGGGTATTTCATTCCACTTCACATGACAACATCTGTCTGTTACATCTGTGCGAAGACTAGAATTGAGAGCTTAACAGAGCCCTGTGTGGGTGAAGAGAAAGAAGCATTGATCATATCAAGCACTGTGTTCTGGGACACCACAATTGGAGCGTGACTGGGAGCCCAAGCTCCAAGAGCCACTCTAGTGTTTCTGCGCTTGCGATTATCCTGAGGAGGTTTGGCAAGCTGTTGGGGATCAATATGTGAATGGCAGCAGCAGGGTCATGACATGCAGCGCTAGGAGAAAGATATCAAACTTGAGCTTCTTCTTAGCTTCCCAAATGAATGTCATGACTGCCAAAATGAAAAGGTGGTCAAGTCTTATAAGTGGCACTTTCCAAGATGGTGGTAAACCCATAGGTTATTGTCAGAAGATTCCAACCTAAGAGGAAGTAAGTCCTTTTTCATGTGTTTTCATTTCCTGATAGAACACATACAAAGGAGCACTTTTAAGTAAAAGATATGTTGCAATACATTTGTTCCCCATTTTTCATTCCTTTATTCAGCCCCTTGTTTCAATATTCTCCCCTTGTTTCCATTTATTCACTCCAAGAAGAGGGTACTTCTACTGGATCCATCTCTTGCAATGAGCCTGTCTCTTTCTCTCGCTCCTGCTCCTTCAGGAGGAGCGTGGTGCTAGAAATTTTCAGCATTTCTAATTTTTATCATCAATCGATTTCTTTAAATGCCAAGATTGGATGGGAATGGAATGTGCAGAGTATCTAGTTTGGCTGCCATGCTGTCAAAGCCCACCCGCAACTCTTCTGCCATATTCTCCTGACACCCCAACACACGGTGTTGGAAGTCCATGTGTTCTTCGTGGGAGTCCTGGGAGGCAGCCGTGGTGGTGGGTGCTGCCTGCTGCATGGTCTGTGCAGGGGGTGGGTTCTCCTCATAGCAACTGGACTACCCTGCTCCTGGAGGTGGGGTGCGGATGCTTTCCACAAGCTGTTGGAGGGCGTCGAAGTCAAAGCTGTGGTGGTCCTCTTTGTCATCAGAGAAGAGAGGTTTGGGCTGCTCTGCAGGAGGTGTTGATTTTCCCTCTGCAATGTGAAGGGGAGATGCAGTTTAACAATATGTTCACATGTATGTTGTTGCATTGTACATTTTTTTTAACTACATTACTTTGTACATTGTGGCTGTTTGGGGGAGCTGCCTATTTGATGGGGACAGTGGACATTTTGACAACATGACGGATGTGTGTTTGTGCTTGTACATTCTCTACTCACATTTTCCTGCAATGCCAAATGTGATTGGTCAGTTTCTACACACAAGCGACACATGTTGTGTTGTGTGTTCTGTTGTGGACGTGTTGCGATTTGTACCCCATTGTTGTCACTGTTGATGTGCTCTGCATGTTATGTGTATATGTGCTGCATTTGAGGGAGTCGCCCCTGCAGCTCTTGATTTGCTGCCCCTTATCCCTTTCATGCGGTGTGCCTTTGACTACTGTGCTTATACTGTGCTGAGATGTTGCATACTTGGGTACATTGGTCTCTTGTTGGGTGTTGGGCTTCTGGGGCATAGTTTGTCTGCAGATATGCTCTACTTAATTGTGCATGTGTGCCATTGTACCCATCTCCCCCCAGCCCCCCAGTCCCTGGTCGTTACTCACCCTGGTGCTGTTGTGTCCAGTCATGTAGAGCAGTTTCTGGTTCCCAAACTCCTGCCACCGTTTCCCCACTGATGACTGTGGACACCATTTCCTCCATATCGTCCAACTCCTGCTGTGGCGCAGGACTCCCACCTCCCGTCTGCATTGCTGCCTTCCGGTTGTTGGTGAGTTTCAGCTTAGTTTTGCGCTTGACATCATTCCAGTGCCTCTTGACCTCTTCCATTGTCCTCTTCAGCACTCCAACTGCATTCACCTTGTCCACGATGGACTGCCATAGTCCATTTTATTTCCAGTGACACAGTGGAGGTGATGAACAGTTGTTGATGGTGTTCTATCACCTGTTTCCTGCGTACTGAAGTGCTTCTTCCTACTCTTCTTCTCCTTGCCCTTCCCTAACCCGGAGTTCGCAGGATGGTCCTCCGGGGGGCTTGTGGGGTTATGGTTCTTCTCCCTACTTGCTCTGGCAACATCCATTGTGCTTCGCTGTTGTTTGGCATTTGTTTGTCTGTTTTTGTTCTTCTTTTATGGTGATTTTTCCTGCTTGACACGTGGGAATTGCAGGCCTGTCACTGGTTTTCGCTGAATTTTGTATCACGATTGGCCTCATCGCAACTTTTTTTGCGTTCGTGTTTTGCCTTTTTGTGGCATCGCGTTGACTTTATCGTGGACATTTGAGGACTTATCGTGGGCCTATCGCATGGTATCTCCGTGTTGTGAATACTGAGTTAACACAGCGTTGTTTTTCCACAATAGACTGCGATATGAAGAGTTGTGTTAAGCTAATTTTGCGGTAATTATCACACGTTCTTGAGTATGCTATCAGCTCTGGGTCAAGTTTTGGAGAAAGATCTCTGAATGCAACGGTTCGTGATCTTGAAATGTTGACAAGAAAATGTTGATATGTACGAAACAGCGGGTTGAATCAATGTGAATTTGGCAGCCATGCAATCTAGGGTACCCTCATAGATGGCTGAAGAAGAGGCGTGGGTGAGGGGTGTTGCTGCACCACCAATATAACCATGCTGGAGTTCAGAAGGTGAATAAGCAATAAAGATGCCTTTAAATAGTTTTTATCTTGTTACATTTGCTGTGCGTTCAAAGAATCAGTCAAATGTCAGACAGACTATGTTTTCTGACAAATTGCAGCTTATTCGATGAATATAGAGATTGGTGTTTACTTTTATTTCCCTGACTTCAAAGTTAAATGATTATGTGAAGTAAACTATATAACAATCTTACTAGAGCACATGGAGTTTGAAAGGTATGTCTGACAGTTTTTTTCTCAAAAACACAACAAAATCTAAATACCTGTAAATGAGCTGTACAAATATTTAAAAATATACCAGTTGTTAGGAAAGCACAAATGGAGGACATTTTTTGAAATTCTAAAGTGAAATGGAAGCAAAGATTGTAATAGTACTACAATAAATCAAGGCACTTTACTCTGTGATGCTCAAGTAATGAATATTTGCTGAAACCCAATTTTCACACTTCATCGTTTGTAGACTTCATCGTTTTATCAGTAAAACTACATGCAAATGCACATTTTGTGGCCATTTCAATGGAGAATGTGCTATCTGCAAATTATAGTATGCTACGACATCATGCTTTACAGCATACTCCAAAATGCAACTATGGCTTTGTACCACATCTACTCTTCTACTGAATGGACATGGCTCATTTGCTGTATTTGTTCTCTACGTAAAGTCTGGATTTGACTTAATCCCTTTGACTTCAGTGATGTAACATTGATGGCAGCACCCGCACTCTGAAAATGGTCCCGCTACTATTGGGTACAATGGTAGATTGGTGGTAGATTGGTAGTAGGAAGGTTAGTGTCTGTTTTTTCTTTTCAAAAACTGGAGTTTCAAGGGCAGTGACAGTAGGGACAAATAGGCAATAGACTGATGGAGTGAGGTGAGTTTATGTTGTGCACGGCTCCTGCATGACTCCACTGCTGTGCAGCTGGCCCACAAGAACAGTAGGACACAGGACTTGAAATTTGGAAGAGGCATACATAACAATCTTTTTCTACATGGTTTACTGACAATAATAAGTTGTTTGCACTTTGGTGCTCCATGTGATACTATATACAGTTCAAGTTGTACTCTTCTTATCTTCCTGATATCAATTGGAAACCCTCAGTGGAAAACAACCCTTTTATTTGTCGTGCCCAGACAGTGGGCACTAGGACCCTGGGTCTGGGGCAAAGGAAAGGGGGACACCGGACACCACTTCCGGTCAGGGGAGCAGGGCGGGACAGAAGATGACCAGCAGGGCAAGGGGCAAGACGCATGCAGATGCTGTACCATAGAAGACAATAAAGTTACCTTATTGCAAGCCACCGCATCCTGTGATCCTTGAGGCTCTAAGATACGACAACTGGCGACGAGGACACGCGTATCGAGTGCCCAGCAGGAGTGCAGGAGTGAGATCAGGAGCCCACCCTGTGTCGCGTCGAGTGACGAGCGACGACATCAGCGAGACCAGGAGCCCACCCTGGTTCGCGTGTAAGTGAAGAAAGTGTCGCAGGAGCCCACCCCGACCGCTACAGAAGAAGAAAAGAAGCATCCCAAGATCACCAATAAGCCCGACTGAATGAGCCGAGTGAACGCGAACATCAAGCAATTTGAGCGCGAGCTCTCGCGAGAATCCGGTGGCCATTTTGAAGTCAGGCGAACGAGCCAATCAGCGCAAGAGAAGATTGGCCGGCCATTTTGAAGTCAGGCAACGCTCGGATTGGTCCCGAAGTTTCGTGAGAATCCCGGCGGCCATTTTGGAGTCAGGCAAATGAACCAATAGGGGAGCGGAAAAGACCGGCAGCCATTTTGAAGTCAGGCAAAAAAGGAAAAAGCCACGAGAGTGCCGAAAAGAGCACCAAAAGAAGAAAAAAGAAGCACAAGGCAGTGCAAATGAATAAATAAGTAAAGAAGAAGATAAAAGAGTGAAAAAGAAAGCACAAACAGATGCCAACAAGGGACACACTAAAATAAAAGAAGGAACAGAGAAGAATAGTGAAACCACAGAGAAGCAAGTGCCACCAAGAGTACAAAGAAAAGCAAAATAGCAGAGCCAAGGAGTGAAAGGCAGAGCGCCCAATATCGCAGACCTCTCCCATTCAACCTGTCAGAACCGCAAGTGGGTATAAGATGAGAGAGATGGGTCAGGAGATTTGAGAGGTACATGGAGGCCACGGATATGATAGAGGCCAAACAACTGGGTCTGTTCCTCAACTTAGTGGGCGATGAAATAGACGATCTACTAGTGACCCTACCAGAAGACGAGACGTCGACCTACACAAGACTAATAAAGTGCCTAACGAACAAATTTGATCCGCAGGGGAACATTGATTTTGAGCGATATACCTTCACAATAGCGTTTCAGCACATAGACGAATCGTTGATGACTTTGCAACGCGACTGCAGAAACTATTAACTCACTGCGTGTTCAACAAGTACGACAACGAGCAAGCGATTCGCCTGCGCATCATTGAAGGATGCCGTGACATGGATTTCCGTGTGAGAATCCTGAAGGAACCAACCTCACTAGAAAATATCCTATCACTAGCTAGGGCCGAGGCAAGATCGACATTGCAAGCAAAGCAAATGGAGCGAGGAAAAGAACGGCGAGTTGAACAAGCACACCGCATGACAGAAAGCAGCCACACAAGCAGCTGGAAAAAAGGGTAAAATGAAGAGGCGACAAGGAAGCAACCTGAATCGACCTGCTACAGATGTGGACTTGAATTTCCACACAGAGGCACGTGCCCAGTATTTGGCCAAACATGCAGGAAATGCAACAGAAACAACCACTTTGCCAGCGTATGCCAGGGACTGCAATTTAGAAGTGAAAGAGGAAGATCGGGAAGACTGCGAATGATGACGAGCAGACATGTCAGACATGTCGAAACAGCAAACAGAAGCTCCTCGATAGAGTCAGGAGAAGAAGGGGAATAAGAAAAAGTAGAACGACTCTACCTCATGTCAGACTCTGTTGCCATGTCCACAGATGAAGGCGGAAATCAAGAAAGCATTCGCCTTGTGAACAAGAACACGATAAAGAAGACGGAGTCCGTGACCATTGCGTATGACCACAAAAAGCAAGGTTTGTGCTAGACAGCGGCGCAACATGTAACATCATGTGTGTGTCGGAATATGAGTAGATGGAAGTGAAGCCAGTGTTGAAGCCGTCAAGAGTTGAGGTATTCACATGAGGGTCAAGAAAACCATTGACAAACATGGGGAAATTCGCAGAGAAGCTGACGTACAAAGGTCAAACGATCAAAGAAGATATTCACGTGCTGAAAGGTGACATTCCAGCACTGTGCCTACTGAGCAACATCACAGCCCAGGTGATGGGCCTCCTCGAAATGACGTACAACATGTCAGAGAAGAAAAGCATCTTGAAGGAATACCCCAAGTCACTGCAAGGACTAGGGAAGCTAAAGGGGCACCAAATAACACTACACATTGATGAAGCAGTAAAACCAGTAGCTCAACACCACCGGTGAGTGCCAATACACCTGCAACCGCAAGTAGAAGAAGAGATTGAAGCGATGCTCAAGCAAGACATCATAGAACCAGCGGAAGGACCGACACCCTGGGTGTCACTAATAGTGGCGGTACCGAAAAAAAAACACGTCCAAAATTCGCATCTGTGTCGATATGAGAATACTGAACACAGCGATCGAACGTGAGAGGCATCTGGACCTCACCTTGATGATATGATCAGTTGCCTACCAGGCACAAGACGCTTCTCCAAGCTAGATTTGTGCAAGGGATGTCATCAGCTAGAGCTCGACCCTCAGTCCAGGTATATCACAATGTTTTCCACGCACCTGGGTCTGTTCCGATACAAACGGCTGAGTTTTGGAATATCGTCTGCTGCTGAGACATTTCAGGAAACAATAAGGCAAGTAATAAGGCCAGTGAAAAATAGCCTGAATTACAGTGACAACATTCTGGTGTTCGGCAAGTCAGATGAGGAGCACGACAAGACATTGCGAAATGTGTGTTCCCAACTAGAACAAGCGGGGTTGACGCTGAATGAGGACAAGTGTGAACTAGGGCGAGACGAACTGGTATTCTTTGGCCACATCTTCTCCAAAAAAGGAATGCGGCCAGATCACAGCAAAGTGGACACGCTGGAAAGAGCAAGACAGCCAAGCGATGTCGCAGAAGTGAGGTCATTTCTTGGCCTTGCCAGCTACTGTGCAAGGTACATAAAAGATGTTGCCACAGTGAGCACACCCCTGAGAGAACTGACAAAACAGGGCCAGAGCTTCACATGGACAGAAAAATGCAGCAAAGTATTTGAAGAGATCATGCACGCCGTGACAGCAGTAGATCATCTGGCGTACTTTGATCCACTGCTTTGCACCGAATTGACAGTAGATGCCTGCCCAGTGGGCTTGGGGGCAATACTGGCCAAACACAGACCAGGCAAAGACTCACCAAGGTGTGTACTGGCCTACGGAAGCAGGAGCCTATCAGATGTCGAAAGTGCATATTCTCAACCGGAGAAAGAGAGTCTGGCAGTAGTGTGGGCATGTGAACATTATCACTTGTTCATCTACGGGAAACCTTTCACAATAATCACGGATCACCAAGCACTAATAACAATTTATGGAAATCCCAATGCAAAAATATCGCCCCGGATAGAGAGGTGGGGGATACGGCTAATGGACTACAATTTAAGAATAATACACAAACCAGGAAAGGAACAGAACCCAGCTGACTACATGTCAAGACATCCCCTGCCACATGCATCTGAGGCAACCACAATGGCAGAGGAATAGCTGAATTTCATACTGAAACACAACATGCCGGCATCAATAACGATGGAAGAGCTGGAACGGGAAACGAAACAAGACCCTACCATGCAAGCAATACAAAGGTGACAAGACAACAAAGGTGGAGGCGTGTCAACAACAACAGCATCTTGGAAGAGGGAGTAATAAAAGAGGAACTTTTGGCGTTCAAAAAGATCCATGAAGAGCTCTCAGAGACCGAAACCGGCATAATGATGAGCGGAACAAGAATAGTGATGCCCCGAACGTTGCGGAGACAGACGATAAAGCTAGCACATGAATCACACCTAGGAATGGTAGCAACCAAGAAAATGCTACGGGAAAAAGTGTGGTTCCCGGGACTTGACAGCATGGTTGAAGCAACTGTCATGCATTGTCACATCTGCCAAGTGACGGGGCAGCCGCCCAAGCCGGAGCCACTTTAGATGTCTGAACTCCCAAAAGCAGTGTGGACAGAATTGGCAGCTGATTTCTATGGGCCCCTGGAGACAGGAAATTACTTGCTGGTGATAATAGACGAATTCTCCAGGTTTCCAATTGTAAGGCAAGTAGCGTCAGCCTCGGCAAATGCAACAATACCAGTCATGGATGAGGTCTTTTCAGCATGGGGCTCTCCGCAAACATTGAAGACTGACAACGGCACGCCGTTCTCAGGAGAAGAGTTCAGAAAATTTATGGAATACCTCGGGATCCGTCATCGGAAAATAACACCTCTGTGGCCACGAGCGAATGGGATGGCCGAAAGATTCATGGGAACGATCAAGAAGGCGATACAGCTAGCGAAGATAACGCAGATATCAATAAGACAGGCCCTATGCCAGATACTAAGGGACTACCAGAACACTCCTCACAGCTCCACAGGCCGGTGCCCTGCCGAGCTCGCGTTGGGACGCTCGAGCAGGAAAAAAGCTACCGCAAATGGAAGCGATGACAAGCGTGGAGCGAAGCAACATAGCTGCCAGAGACGAAGAAGCAAAAGCAAAAATGAAGGCATATGCCGATCGAAGGGGGCATACCATTAAAACAAAATTAAAAGAAGGAGACACAGTGGTAGTGCGGCAAAGACAGCTGCGGAAATCAGATAGCGCATTCTCGAAGGATCCACTGATAGTGACGGAATTGAGAGGACCAATGATAACAGCATCAGCAGGGCGATATCACATCACAAGAAACAGCTCACATTTCAAAGAACTAAAGACAAAAGAAGAAGAACAGCAGGCACTAGCGCTGGGGGAAGTTAAAAAGGAGTAAGGAGCACAAGTAGACAAGTAGACAACGTGGAGACACAGCCGAAAAGGGAGTGCAAGAAACCACAGAGACTGATTGAAGAGATGTAAAGTGATGGAGGCCTGTGAGGATCTCTCTCTCTCTCTCTCTCTCTCTCTCTCTCTCTCTCTCTCTCTCTCTCTCTCTCTCTCTATCTATCTCTCTCTATCATTACCTCTCTATCGGTGACCACAGGCAGCATCACAGGAAATATTGTTTTGCAACAAGGGGGGAGATGTTATGCCCAGACAGTGGGCACTAGGACCCTGGGTCTTGGGCAAAGGAAAGGGGGACACCGGTTACCGGACACCACTTCCGGTCAGGGGAGCAGTGCGGGACAGAAGATGACCAGCAGGGCAAGGGGCAAGGCGCACGCAGATGTTGTACCATAGAAGACAATAAAGTTACCTTATTGCAAGTCACCGCATCCTGTGATCCTTGAGGCTCTAAGATACGACATTATTGTCAACTAATCTTCTAAAATCCTGTAGGTTACCACCTAGTTGTGACATCACTTCTCACCTTCAATATGAAAATAATGCAACTAGTGCAATGTAAAATGCCACTTGCCGGAGCCAGTAGATGTTGTGATTGGGCGGTCCCCGAGTATAATCGTGAGAACAATGTGCTTTCTAGCTTTTGGTGAATTGTTTCCCTCATGGATCTACTGTCAGTCTGTATATTTTTACAATGCAAGTGTTCATTGCAAGAAAGCAGAACTCTGAATGTCAACACTGGTTCTAAGACCCAATTTGCGTACTATTTTAATTTAATACGCTTAAAAAAGACAAATTAGAAGTTTCATAATGTTGTCTTTAAATTCATGATAGACGTTCCCTATTTATTCTATGTACCTCCAACCATAATATCAATCTCCTGTGCAGGAGCAGGAGACCATGGGAAATGGTGTGACCATTTCCCTTGGAATAAAATACCCTTTTGGTAGTTTATAGATTATTTCCAGTGACCTCAGAGTTTGTGACCTTTAGTGGGAAATAGTCATTTGCAGTCCCATTGAAATATATGTAAAGCAGGAGACCGGGTTTGCATAGACTAAATGTCTTTATATTTTACGATATATTACCATGTTCTTGCGAAACGTTGCTGTTGAAGTCATCCTATGTATGACATGTTGGAGCTGTTCCATAACATACGTGACTTGCCCTCAGGGGATCAGCTGAGCCAATAAGGGCCTCTTGTTTGGAAATAGCAGGCACAAATTAGCCATCAGCATCCTTTATATTGCACAAACTAATTATTGCCGTGAGCCGGAGCTGGCACATTTAGCACTGAGACGAACAATATGCGAGCATTGCTGAGTGCTGTAGGCCTCCCTGCTGCTGCTGCATCAGAGAGCAGTGTTTAGCATGTGTATGCCTCGGGCTAGACATAGCTAGGCATGTGACATAACACGCTTGCAGTGATTAATAGCATAACGAGATTCAGCGCAGAATGAAAGAAAACAACAATGGGGGGGGGGTCTCTTTCGCGTCTGAACCATTATCCATAGGAAAGATTTCACGTCGACTGCTAAAGATGAGCGTGTTTGGTTCTGGTTCAGGCTGAAGGAGAGGCAGACCGCCTGGCTGGATCCAAAGAGCGAGCCTCCAAGAACAGGCACGGCCAGGTTTCGGCTAAAAATAAGATTATCAGCCTCCGATAGAGAGATAAAAGTATATAATTTGTTTTGAGACTGATTTTCTGCAACGATTGCTTATCCCCGTCATACGTGCAAATTACCCTTCATTTAGATATGTTCACGACGTGAAATACGTGCCAGTAAATAATAACGGGCATTGCCACTGGTTTGTAATTTCACTAGTAACAAAAAAAATTGAAAACTAATGCTGCAGTGAAAAACCCCAAAGTTAAACTCAACCGATTGCTTTCTGTGTACATCTGTGAGAGAATTTAACGTGATGATGCAATATAATTGTGAGATGCAGAGTAGTCCCTCATTCGTTGCAATGCTAGCATTCCAATAGGAGGTGGAATGATACACCAGACAGCCAATAGCATGAGGGGAGCAAGTGATGCTCATGTGCAAATGTATTTTCTGTGTATATGTTCAATGGTTAATTTGGACTGCTCTTTGCTAATGGGCCTGCCCGTACTCATTTCTTCCTACTGGGAAAAAAGTCAAGAAAACGTATAGTACAGACTTCTGAAACTTGTTCTGCCATATTAGTCCTGTCCTTGGCCAGTCAAGTCACTTCATAGACTGGGTTGCGCTGGTGATATCATAACTATCCAAAACTGTTGAACTTTTTATACAGTAAAAAGGAATGTTATTTTAAATATTCCATGCATGCCTGCCTCATAACTGGCGGCTCTTCCCCATCCCGGCGCCAAATGTGGTCATTGGGTAAAAAAACGAAATTCACTGCAGGAGGTAGCAGGAAGCCAGCCCACTCTAGCACCTGCTGGCACCATCAGCAGTATGGGTCAGTAGCTGGTACATGCCTCTACACCTTTCCCTAACATGAGCCCACGGCCTGTCCTGGCTGGAGCCACTGGTATCTGGTGATGGCACCTGAGGATGACTGGCTTCTCTGCATCAGTCAATTCTGGTCCCAGTTGCAGAGCAGACTGACTGGGACAACTTCCGGGCAACATGGATGTGGCTCAGCATGTGACAGGCTCCACTGTCAGACACTATCAATCAATCAATCATTCAATCAGGTAATTGTAAGCGCGCTACTCACCTGTGAGGGTCTCAAGGCGCTGGGGGTGGTGGTGACAGCAGTTCTGTTCAGCCGAAGAACCAGGTCTTGAGAGCCTCCCTGAAGGTGTTCAGGGAAAGGCCGCATCTGATGTTGATCGGAAGCGCGTTCCAGGTCTTGGCTGCAATGTGGAAGAAGGATCTTCCCTGCTATGGCTCTGTGGAAGCAATGGGTTTCGGCGAGTATGAGGAGGGCGGATCGGAGATTACTTTTGGGTACGTGGAGGGTGATTCTGTCATTGAGATATTGGGGCCCTGTGTTGTGTGGGCATTTGTAGGCGTGGATAAGTGTCTTGAAGGTGCCTCTATTCTCGACGGGTAGCCAGTGGAGCTTTCATAGGTGCTGGCTGATGTGTTCGTGTCGAGGGATACCGAGGACTAGTCTGGCAGCAGTGTGTTCTCTATCATCTGGAGCTTGCAGAGTAGAAACTTGTTTAGCAGGCGCAGAGAGCGTTTCTGTAGTCCAGCCTGCTGGTGATGAGTGCATGGGTGACTGTCTTCCTTGAGTCGAGGGGCAACCATTTGAAGGTCTTAGAGAGGATGCGGCTGGTGTTGAAGCAGCTGGAGGCGACGGAGTTGGCCTGATGGCTCATGAAGAGGAAGGAGCTGATTAAGATTTTTTTCTGTTACATTTTATTTATTGGGAGTTTTACTCTGCATGGTACATCGTTACACTTCTTTATTAATACATGATGACAGGTTTATACAGGCAGTCGGATGATATCAGTGCATTCTGTAACAACCATACCATCTTATAACGTACAGCACAAGTAAGAAACAGCGAAATTAAATTGATATTACACTTCCAGTGGACTAGAGCGGGTATTAGTAGGTTGAGAAGTGCCTGGTGCCTGTATATGTGGGTTTCCGAGAGGTGCAGGTTGATATTCAGTCCCCCATGCTATCCCTGTACACCTCCTTTTTTATTGGCAATGATTGTGTTCCCAATACAGATAAGCCGACTCCGAGGGTCTCGGGGGTAAACGTAGAACAGTTGACTGAGTGGGGAGGTGAGGGGGAATGGGAGGGGGTCGGGAGCCCACGAATTGTATTGTGGTAGGCATCTATTTTGTGGTTGGTGCTACTTTGTCCACTAAGTAGCTGTGGCATCGGTAGCGGGCGAGAGAGGAACCCGAAGGGGGTTGCATCTCCCATCACGGGCCGGGGCACCACGATTGTGTGGCCCTTGACGAGTCATCTAGTGTTGTCTCTTGTGCAAACTGGAACAGGAGTTCTGCCCATTCCATGGAGAAGGGATGTTTAAGAATCCCCTTCACCTCCTCATCTCTCAGTGTGTCTTCCTCTGCTGCCCCCCTCTTTTTTACGGCGCCTTTCCAGGCTGTCTCAGGGGGTCCTGCCAGGGCTCTCCAATGCATGGCTATTCCTCGTTTCGCTCGGAGCATAGCCAAGGACGTGAACCTGCACTGCACCTTTTCTGTCTTCCACCTGCAGAAGACCCGCAGGGCGCATGCCTCCCATGTACAAATATTCGTGAGGTGGATTGTCCCCCCAGGACCTGATGTACCCTACCACGAAATGGTTGGATTGTAGGGCAGTCCCAGAACATGTGTTTGAAGGTCGCCTTGGGTGTTTGGCATCTGGGGCATGTGAAATGTGTATCGGGATAAAACCAGTGAAGCCAGTGAGGTGTTCAGTATCTGCAATGTAAAATATTGAATTGAATGTTTTTGAAGCTCTCAATGGTAATCTCACCCTGTCTAACTCGATAAAATCGCGAGCAGCGGATTTTATGGCTTGCTCGCACTGTTCGCGTGAGTTCGCGGCTTCCCAGTACAACTTCGCGCCCCGCGAATAAGCGCAAAATTGCAGAAATACGATCTTAGCTAAACTGAAACTACTTACCAGGTTCAAAAGTTCAGGCTCATCATTAGTAGCCATTTCCTGTAGTGCTTCCTGAGGGGCCCCTCCAGAGTTCAGTTGCCAGTTGCAACTATTATGTGACCCTGCTCTGAACCTCAGAATAGTTACACATATGCCACAAAGGTCCTGAATTACAGCTAAGGGAGACAAGCAGGAGCCAGGCTGGAAGTTCAAATCCATTAATCAGCCCCTAATTCATTATTGTCAGTTGGGGCAGGGCAGGTGTTGTAACTAATTTTGCAACAATGAAAGCACTTAGCAAGTGCAAAAGATCACTAATCAGGAAGCACTAAGGAAGCAGGTGCCAGCTAAAAAAATATTCTGTGACACATTAATCAGCCCAAATTAATTCAGGTCACTTGAGGCAGGGAAGGTGTGCTTGCGTTGCCACAATAATGTACACTGACTGGACAACCAGAGGGTGCTGTGATGAAACAGAGGGTGGCATGGGTGGGCCAGAGGGTGGCATGAGTAGTCAGAGAGTGGCAGTGGTGACAGAGAGTGGCAGTGATGAAGAAGAGTGTCCCAAACATGCTGGACACGTAGAAACAACAAGTTCGCGAAACTTGCGACCCGACAGGTAAGTTCGCGTTTTGCGGAATTGTACAAAACCCTCGCGAACTGGCAGAAACCCGCGCGAACACAAAAAAAAATAATCCGCAAATTCACGAGAATTCGCGGATTTTGCGGATTGCGAGTTCGCAAATCCGCAAAATTCGCGAACGCGAGATTCGCAAAATTCGCCCATGCTTAATTGTTAGCTAAAACCCACCGAGTGGAAAAGAGCAATTCAGAATCTATAAGTCCGATAATGGTGTATATGGGCCAAGAGGTACGTCGCGCTGTTAGCGTGATCGACCGAGTAAGAATCTCGATCCAGAATAGTCAGGGGAGATCAAGTGGCCCTTCAGAGTATTTTATTTGGCTCTTCGGAGTCTCTCTGTGATCAGAAAAAGAAATGCAGCTCATAACACCATTATCGGACTTATAGATTCTGAATTGCTCTTTTCCACTCGGTGGGTTTTAGCTAACAACGCCACTTACTCTGTTGGTCTACACGATTTTGAAATCGACCTTTAGATTGGATGTGTTCGGCTCTTGACTTCCTTCGCTACTAAAAATGAATTTACATCGGTGTGGCTTATCGTTAATATTAGATTACACTTGGTTATTATACAGTTCACAATTGTCACCAGTCCTGAAGATGGTCTCACAAAGTGTCCTCTAGGAGACCGAACCGTCGACCTCCGCCTCATCCTTACTCTATGTTACATATTTAGATTTTGGATAGGTGTTTTTAGGTTCTGTTGAGTCATTTATTAACATATTGTTTGTGTACCTGCAGACCTAATCAATGTTGAATCATTTATATCTGTATATGATACTAATCGTTTTACCACTTGATAAATTCTATTTTCCTATACACCTTTGTGTTTGTGTTTGTTATCCATGTACTTTCTATGTGTTTTGATGAAATTCGGTTATTTATAATCATTAATCCATTTTGATGAATTGATTTCATTAAGGATTATTAATTTATCCTTCTCAGTTAAATTTAAATTATCAATTGTTGTTTAAACAAATCCCCTTGAAGGAACTGATTTCACCTGGCCATTGCCCCGAATCACTGCTGCGCCTGTACTGTTGTGCTGAACTTCACTTTGGCACTGTTGTGCCTGTACTGTATTTTCCTTAGTTCTGTACTGTATTTTTCCTTAAGTACTTTTCCCGGATACCGGTTAGTGGTGGTGGTGGGGCAGTACAGAGTGGACTCTGGAGGATTCTAAACTTTGGCATCTAGTCCTGCCTCTAGCCGTCCTCCACAGTTCCACTTGGACTCATTGTCAGCAGTACCTCAGGCCTCTGGGTCTGAGACCTGCTCTCTCCCCAGCAGCTCCGCTGTGTTTGCTCCACCGCCGATCTGCTGACCTCTACCTGGTAGGTGTTCGAGGTCACTGTTGTCACCTGGCCCATTGCCCGCATCACTGCTGCCTCTGAACTGTTGTGCTGAACCTCACTTTGTCACTGTTGTGCCTGTACTGTATTTTTCCTTAAGTATTTTTCCTTAGTTCTGTGCTGTACTTTTTCTTAAGTATTTTTCCTTAGTTCTTTTAAGTTCTTTTTCCAATTGACATGCCCTGTTCTGTTGTGCCCTTCTATTGTGCCCAGGACTATTAGGCATGTTTGCATCCCCGTTCATCCCTGCTGCTCCTGCAGCCCCTCCCCCACGCTGGTCCCCACTCCCACCTCCCAGATGCACGTCCCTCTGCCTTTCCTATTTATTGGCGGCCTCTGAGCGGTCGCGCCACTGGCTCGCCATAGATGCGCCAAAGGCAAGCCTGTCTGTGCCTGCCCGCGACCCGACCGCAACCAGCGCCAGGAACCCTGGATCTCAAACAATCCACCGCTACGATGGAGCCGCCCTCCTCGCACTCAACCCGGGAAGAAAAAACGACTGCCAGCAGTCCAAGCCGAACTTGACCCACGACCAGTTCTCCTACCGCCAATGCCGCCAGACCTTCACTACTGCCCCAGCCGTCAATACCCTGATGCCCTAAAATGCATCCTCCTGAATGTACACTCCCTGCACAGACACGCTGTGGAGATCTGGAATATCCTGGACTCACTCTCAACCAATGTCAGCTTCCTCACGGAAACCTGAACCAATGCCTCCTCTGCCTCCGACATTACCATGGCCATCCCAGACAGACACAAGATCCAGAGGAAGGACTGCCACAATCACCTGGGAGGAGGCCTTGCCATCGCACAGAAAAGCTACCTCCGCCTCAGCACCTCCAGTGAAAACTTCCCCGCCACCAAACACCTACACTTCCAGAGCCAGACCAGCCCCAACTACACACTCCATGGCACCCTCGCCTACAGACTCCCGGGCCCACATGCCCCCTTCGCTGACACCATCACTGACCTCGTCGCACCACACGCCATCGCCACCATGGACTACATACTCATCGGAGACCTGAATTTCCACCTCGACAACCCCAGTGACCTCAACTGCACCACCCTCCGCGACAACCTGAACAGCATCGGACTGAAACAAGTCATCACCTTAACGGCACACAAGGCAGGACACACTCTCCACCCCATCATAGCAGAAGGAACCTGCGTCCACTTCAGTCACACCATGCAAGTCCCATAGACCGACCACCACTGCATACTCTTCCTCGTCCACAAACCCAAGCCACCCAAACCCACTCAACGCCCCTACAAAGAAACTGGAGCAGAGTCACCAAGGAGCAACTCAACTCCACCCTCAACCGCACAACCCCCACTGCTACAACCAATGCCAACCTCACAGCTAGGCAATTCCACACATGGATGTCCAACTGCGCAGACAAGCTTGCCCCGCTACACAACCCTGACAAACATCGCCCCAGGAAAGCCGCCTGGCTCACCACTGACCGCCAGGAAGCCAGACGAACCTGCAGATGCCTGGAGAAGAACTGGAGAAACAGCAAGACACCTAAAAACGACACCACCTACAAGGATGCCATGACAAAATACCACCAACGCATTAGAACCACCAAAAGGACTTTCATCCACAACAAAATCCTCACCAAATCCAGCAACTCCAAGGAAAACTTCAGCGTCAACAGGAATTCACCAATCCCCGCAGCCAAGCCAAGGACATCACCCCCTCCCAGGACCTCTGTGACAACCCCAGATCCTACTTCCATCTGAAGATCAAAAACCTCTAAGACAATTTTAACGACCATATGCCCGATTCCGCAGCCATCCTTACCGCCTGTACCACTAGCCAGCCCACCATATCCTCCTGGACCCCAATCACGACTAAAGAGACCTTCTCAACCATGAAAGGCATCCACTCAGGGGCCCCCACAGACCCCTGCTCACCCCATATGTACCACAGAGCCGGCACCACCATTGTACCCACAATACAACGCACCATCACCACCACCTTCGAGATTGGCACCTTCCCCGATGACAGGAAACGTGCAGAAGTCAGGCCCCTGCTCAAGAAGCCCTCAGGAGACGCTTCGGACTGTGAGAAATACCGGACCAACTCGCTCCTCTCCTTTGCACCGAAAGTCGCTGAGAAGACCATCAAGGCAGAACTAACAAGGTTCATCGAAGACAATGCCATTCTCGGCCCATCCCACTCTGGATTCTGCAGCAATCACAGGACCGAGACCACCCCACTCGCCGCCACAGACGACTTCCCCACCCTCCTAGACCAAGGCCACACAGCAGCCCGGATTCTACTTGACCTGTCAGCAGCATTTAACACCGTCTCCCACCGCACACTTACAGCCAGACTACAGAACACTGGCATAGAAGGAACCGCTCTCGACTGCATCCGATCATTCCTCACCGGCAGAAGCCAAAGGATCAGACTGCCACCCTTCCTCTCCGAACCCATGGAAATCAACTGTGGAGTCTCATAGGGATCATCGCTCAGCCCAACCCTCTTCAACATCTACCTGGCCCCCCTCGCCGCCATCGTCTGTCAGCATAGCCTCAACATAGTATCCTACGTGGACAACACCAAGCTCATCCTCTCGCTCACCAAGGACCCTGCCACCACCAGACTCAACTTCCAGGAAGGAATGCAGGAGGTTGCTGCCTGGATGAGCAACAGCTGCCTAAAGCTCAATTCAGAGAAGACAGAAGTCCTTGTCCTCGCCCTTGGAATCACCGCATCAGCATGGAACGACACCTGGTGGCACACTGCCCTTAGCACCCACTCCTCGGGGGGCGTGGCCAAGCAGACCAAGATGGCGGCAGCACTTCCCTAGCGCTCCGCTCGGCAGCCTGCAATGTCGGAATAAAATATGCCCTAACGCCACTACAACCCGCCACAAATGCCACCGTAGCCAGGACGACTGTAGGGGGCACCTGACAGGCCTGGAGAAATGACCGAGGAGGTGCTCGTGGCAGAGCGGGAGGCTCCAGTGGGGCCGTGGCCGCAATCATAAAATGGCAGCGCCCGGCGGACCCTGAGCGCTTCTGCGTCTGAGCCGGGCCTGGTGACGGGGCCTACTGATCGCTGACTCCCAGACCCTGCGGCGTTCACTACTCATGATACGGCGGCCCCCCCGGCAGTGGAGAGATGAGGAAGGAGTCAGGTGATGGTGCTGCTGCGGCCCCTCACTGACCCCCGCACCCCATAAATCCCACACAAGGGATACACCACAGCGCTCACACAGACACCCTCCTCGGCACCGGGCCTCGAGGTGCGAGTGGGGAAATGCAGTCGGAATACAGGCCTGGTGGGTAGGGCCATCCGGGAAGGATGGATGAGGTGCCCCTAGTTGCCGGCAATAACACCCTGATGCAGTAGCCTCCCAACTCTGCTGGAACCAGGCCCGAGGCCTATTGGGCGTGACAACACTCGAGAATACATTGGAGGTCTGAACGGAGGGGACGGGGGTCCCCGAGACTCCAAAGTGGAACCGCCTGGGGCTGGTGCATAACGAAGACCACAGAAAGACCTTCAAGGGAGGGGAGACCCTGGGAGTCGCCCGCAGCCCCTCCGAGGCCCAGTGGGGCGTGAGCGCGATCAGGAAGACGGTGGGATTGTGAGGCTGACCACTGCCGCAAAAAGACTTTGAGGCGCCTCAAACTGTGCATTTAGCCCCCACTCTTGGCTGAGCCTATATAGAGTGCAGCAAACCTCGCGCTCCTGGTGTCCCTGTGCCCTGCCGACAGGTGTCGGGCCTCGGGCAGGGGACCGGAGGGTGCGGGGAACATTCCTGGACAACCCTCACTTTCATTTATCGGGGTGCAATTCCCACCAATTCAAGCAGGACAAATTTCAGGAGGATCGAGGACATCGCCCATGGGAGTCCAGGCGACTACTGGGAGCCACAGTTGAAATAAGAGCAGGAGATACCTCAAAGTGCCATAGAGGCCTCACCTGACTGCAAGCCGCTGGTCCTCCACACGGGGAGAGTGACGCAGGTGACCACCGGTGACTGTCAGCGGGGAACACGACCATCATGGGGCACCAACGCGCAACGGGCACTGCACAGACCCTGGGACCCCAAGAACAAAATCCCCGGCCCCCAATACCACACAACAAGGAGGGGAGCCCACAAGCTCAGAATCCATGTCAAACAAATTAGATAAAGTCTTAGCGGCAATTGAACACGGAGCACAAGTTCGGAGAACTGGCCATGGACCTTAATCTGCTCTGGGACGACCACAGGAAGTTGGCAGACAAAGTAAAGCAAGGAGAAAAAATGCTACATACTCTGGAACCGCAAATGCAACAACAACAAGACACCCTGAAAGAGCTACAGTCGCGGGTGAAGTTCCTGGAGAGCAGAACAGATGATTTAGAAGGACGGTCCAGGAGAAGTAACATTCGCATTATCAATCTACCAGAGGGAGTGAAAGAGACTAACCCTCTCAGATACATCGCAACATGGATTGCGACATTCACACCAGCTGGAGACCTGACCCCATTCTTCTCCATAGAAAGGGCACACTGGGTACCGGCCCGCAGGCCACCACCGGGGTTGCCACCGTGACCATTTCTCCTTAAACTGCTCCATTACCAGGATAGAGACACCATCCTTCAAGCCGCAAGACGACAGGGAGTAATCCGAGTGGAGGACAAGCAGGTTATGCTATTCCCAGACTACTCACGGGCTGTTCAACAACAAAGGTCCACCTTCTTAGTGGTCAAACGCATCCTGCGCCAGAAGAATGTCCAATATGTGCTTCTGTTCCCAGCCCGTTTCAAGATCAAACACGACAGAAACACACACTTTTTCTCTGACCCCGCGGAGGTCAGTGGCTGGGTTGAACAACAACTATAAAACTTGAACAATCCCAGAAAGGCACAGACCTATCGACCATCAGGCCGCCAGCGATGACAACAGAAAAAAGTCACGCTCACCCAGCTAAGATCCCGCTCGGACTCCTCTAATAAGAACTCTCCAGATCTTACACAAATCATCGTGGAACGCCGAAAAGCACATCAAGCAGCCGCAGAGGTGGGGTTCCCGAGGGACAGCTCGGATGGTGAGAGAGGCTCACACCTATTCACTTCAGAAGAGGAGGGCAGTGGCGTGAACACTCCCGAAGTTGGCTCAATGACACCACCAATAGTGAACCCCCCCCAAACGGCGGAGACTCTGATCTGACGCTCCCAAACTGAAATGGCATACATCTGGGGGAGGTGGCCCTCGGGTCCTTCATACCTCCCCAACTAAGAGATATTGCTCAACACCAAAGCGGCGCTCCTGCGACCGGTCCTGAACTTAATGGGCCTGAAGACTGTCTATTGCATTGGAATATAACTGATGGCAACGGCTACCATAGACACAGTTGGGCACCACCACAGCACAGTCAATGAGCGGGTAGCTGCAGCGGCTGACGGAGGTGGACGACTACTTCCCCCACTCAACAAACTAAAGTTAGCACATGAAGTGCAGTTTGGACGTATCACCTCGAGCAATAGGTCCTATAAGTTGGGACTGTTTCCCATTGGTTCACCTTACCTCCCCCCCATTTCATATCCCCCCCAACATTCCCAGCGGAACACACACATGGCATGCAGAAAGATGGTTTGGATACCAGTGACAGGCAATCTGGCGGGAGGGAAACACAAGGGGGCACTTAACCAAGAGAAGCACCACACCGACACTAGGAGCAATGGCGGCCAAGATCCCTAACACAGACCTGAAAGTTCACGATTTAAACCTATATTAAATGGCAAGCACAGATAGCTCTCCTGTAGGAGACACACCTTAGGGTGGCAGAGGTAGATCACCTGCATAAAGAATGGTGAGGTATTGTTTGTGCCGCAACATACTCCGCATATACTAGGGGAGCCCTAACTTGGATCACAGTCCAGGTTAGTGGATAAGGAAGGCCAGTACTCCCTATAAGCAGGTCACCTCGAGGGCAGGGACATACTGACGGGAAGCGTCTATGCCCCCAATGTGAAGCAGGATCAGTATTTGATCCGCCTCACTAGAGTGTTAGCACAATACACTGCAATGCCATGGTTGTTGGGAGGGGACTATAACTGCACCCTAGATATCAGCTTGGACAGATCTCATCCTCCTCTGGTGCAATCCCCCATACTGAAACAGACAGAGCAGTTTAAAAACGGGGTTACCCACTGGACACTAGTAGATGCCTGGCATGAAAAGAACCCGAACGCTAAGGTATACTCCTTTTACTCCACCCCGCACATTTTCAGAGTGAGACTTGATAGATTCCTCTGCTCTGCAGTACTGCTCCCCCAAATACAGCACACTGACAACCTGGGCAGAGTACTATCAAAATCATGACACACACCGTGAACCTCAGATGGAGACCGCCCAATCCCTCATTACCCTTGTGAAATTTGCCCCAGGAATGTCTCACTGATCAGGCATTTTGTCACACACATGGTGACCATATCCAGGAATACTTCACACTAAATGCAGACACAGCATCATCTAGATCAGTAGAATGGGATGTGTTTAAGTGCGAGGCTAGGGGACACTGATAGTAGGAGTGCGGAAAGTACTAGAGCAGTCACTACAAACTGCGGAAACACGACTGGCGGACGTAATGAAAAGCATTGTTAAAGGGGAAGCTACCCCGGAACAAGTGGCGACAGCAAAAACACCATATGCGGAAACTATGAGAGACCTTCGGAAATATAATTTTAGAGCATACGCTGCCTGGGTACATCGGGAGGGAACCAGGGTGGGTACACTCCTAGCCTGGCTTGCGAAACAAGACACGGACATGCAAACCATCACAGAATTGATAGATGCGACAGGTGCCCCTAAACAGTCACAAGTAGATATACTGCGCATTTTCCACGACTATTACACAGGAATCTATTGGGCCCCGCCACAGTTATCACAACTAGCGTTATCCCATTTCTTCCACTCCTTACCTCTACCCGGCATTCCATCTTCGGATGGAAAGGCGTTAGAAAGAAAGATAAAATCCCCGGATGTCACCCACACAATCAGGGCACTGGCACGACGTAAGGCGCTGGGAATGGACGGCTTTCCCCTCGAAAACTATACCACTTTTTCGGGACAACTGACTCCACGACTTGTGTCCATGTATGAAGATGCATTACAAAGAGGTGAACTTCCTAGTTCACTCAGGGAATCTACTCTGGTAATCTTTCTTAAACTGCATAGAGAGCCCACTCTCCTGTCCTCATACAGGCCCATAACTCTACTCAATGCGGACTGTAAAATTTTAGGGAAAATATTGGCAGATTGGTAAATCCAAGTTCTCCCACAATTGATCCACCCAAACCAAAATGGGTTTCTCCCTATGCGCAACGTGTCACAGAATATACTCTTCCATATACAAGATAGAGCAAGAGATCACTTCCCACAAGCCGCATGCCTAATTCTAGACCTTGAAAAGTCCTTCGATACACTACTGTGCCCATATCTATTTGCAGTCCTCCGTAAAGTACGGGTCAGCCCGACCCTATTGGCACACACACAACTCCTCTATAAGGGCCTCATGACTAGGGTGAGAGTGGGAAAGTACATTTCAACTCCATTCCGGGTGGAGCAGGGGACGAGGCAGGGGGGCCCCTTGCCTCCCCTCCTCTTCGACTTGGCAGTGGAACCTCTGGCCATTCATTGTGATAGGGGGGTGAAGCCTAGTGCATTCCAATTGCAGACACAGTACATTGTGTATTATTATATGCAAATGATCTCCTGATCTATGTGCGGGATATCACAAGTAATCATTCAGACTTACGGTCAATTGGGAAAAATCGACGATCTTTCCCATCAGCACTCACCTAGCCTCCTCGGAGATAATGATTGGGCCCCAGACACTCAGTTGGAGTGCTGCGGCACCTTGATACCCGGGGTGAGGGTGTATCACTCACCCAAAAACCTTTATGAGGGGAACCACCGCAAAACATTAGCCGGGCTACGAGCGTGCGCCTATTTTTAGGTGTCTGGCACTTATTTTCCCTCATCAGACTTTAACCCAGTTCAAGACAAAAAATGGGGGAAAGAAGGAATGATTGAATGAACAGGAATTTATAAAGCACAGTAGATGCTCCAAAGTGTGTCCTGGCGCTAAGACTGGAGAGCAAGGAATTAAACTTGAACAAAAAGCCAAGTCTTCAGTTTTTTCTTAAATACCACTTCAGGCACTTGTAGACAAAATTCAAGTGGTAGTCGGTTCCAGGTAATGGGACCCAGAAAAGAAAAAGAAAGACCGCCTTTACTAGAGTGCTTAATACTTTCCTCTGCCACCAATGCCAACTGAGAGGGGGTAGTCGGTTCCAGGCAATGGGACCCAGAAAAGAAAAAGAATGACCGCCTTTACTAGAGCGCTTAATCCTTTGCACCTCCACCAATGCCAACTGAGAGGAGCAAAGTGCCCTTGTGGGAGAGTATAAATATTTTTTTATTTATTTTATTTAGTTAAGAGGTTTTATATAGCGCTAGCCGGACCCGAAGGTATCAGAGCGCTTTACAGCATATAGGAGAAAAATCACATAAAAGAGACAAAAAGTAAACATAAGTGCTGAAAAGTTCCAGTGTGGTGTGCGTCCGAGGTGCGCATTGAGGAAGAGAGGTTCCGAGGTAGTCTCGATGCGTGGACAAAGTCTTGGGCTAAGTCTTCCTCCGAGAGGTGATGGATGAGGAGGGGGTTAGATGTAGGGAATGGTGGAGCATTGGCTTGTGGGTGCGGAGTGCAGGCTTGTGTGTTTTGGATTTCAGTTCGGTAAGGCACGGTTAAGGTATGAGGGCCATATTATCAAGCAAGGGCAATAAATTATCGCTGCTTTTATCGGCAGAAAACTGCAGCTAAAGCAGAGATAATGGGCTTGATAATATGCCCTTGTGAATTCCCATAGAAGCTCAGGTTAACACCAGAACCTGGGCTTCTATGTGAATTCACAAGGGCATATTATCAAGCCCATTATCGCCGCTTTAGTGGCAGTTTCCTGCCAATAAAAGCAGCGATAATGTATCGCCCTTGCTTGATAATATGTCCCAGGGTCTTTTAGGAGTCTTTTTAATTTTATGAAGGAGGGAATAGTTTTGATATCAACCGGGATGGAGTTCCAGATTTTGAGTACGTTTCCTGCGAAGGTACGAGCCGCAGTTTTTTGCTTGCATGTTTTCTAAGGAATGAGTAAGAGGGTGTTTGAGCTCCTGAGGTTTCTTGACTGGCCGGCTTATTTGAGCTTGGAGGCCAGGTATTCCGGTTTCCTTGTGTGCAGGGCTTTGTGTGTAAGGCAGGCAGTTCTAAAGCTGGCACGCATTTCCACTGGGAGCCATTTTAGTTCTCTGAGTGTGGGAGATAAGTGGTAATATTTTTTTACTCCAGTGGCCATTATGGCAGCAGCATTGAGAGTTGTTTTGAGTGGCGCTAAGTGGGAGAGAGCTGTACTGGAGAGAACTGCGTTCCCACAGATAATAACACCGGTCATTGAGTGGCTTGTTTGAGGTCCATGGGCGGGATGAAGGGTTTAATTTTGTTGAGAAGCTTCAGATTGAGGAAGGTACTCTTCGTGGAGGTCTTAATGTGTTTGGCCATGCTTAGTTCTTGGTTGAGGGTGATTCCTAGTGATTTTACCGAGTTAGACAGGGTGAGATTACCATTGAGAGCATCTATTCGCGTGTCCCAGAAGAAGGCGCAATGGAGACGGATGTGCTGCCGATCAGGTAAGGTTATTTGAATTGTTACTTAAGGCTTTTTAAGGTTATTTAGAGATGCGGGCGGGAGGCCAATTTCAGTTAGACCCTGAGTGTGCGGAGATTTGCCTTGTTTCTCCGACTACATTGCGAAAGACGGAAGGGGCAAATCTCTGCACATTCCGTGAGCGGACCGGAGTTGTCCGCCCACCCCTAGTCTTTGGAGGCCTGGGCTGGGGTTGCAGAGGATTTGGAAGTTTGTTGCTTGATGATGTTAAAGAGTTCTTTTGGCCTGCTTTTCGCATTGTCAAAAGCGGTGCAGAAAAAGTAGTTTTTTTCATTATTAATATGTTTTTTGTACTTTCTACTTGCTGTTTTGAGTTTCTCGCAGAGGCTAGAAGAGGGCTTCTTTCTCCATAGGCATTCTGTGGCTCTAAGCTGCCTCCTTTTGTCATTAATGTCCTTGTTGAACCAGGATCTGGAGGGGATGTTCCTGGATTTTTTCAGTGTCAGGGGGGCTAGTTGGTCTAGGATGGAGAACATAGTTGTGTTGTAGTGGGATGTGAGTTCTGTTGTTGAGAGACCATCAGGGGAGATGGGGAGGAGGGTGCTTATTTTTTCTCTAAGTCGGCCATGTTGATCTGTGTTAGGTTTCTTGTACATGTGGCGGGGTCTTGGATGGGAGGTTGGCAAATGATCGGTTGAGAGATGCGGAATAGGATTAAGTGGTTAACTGATGTGGTCCATTGTGTCTGCGTCATGTTGGGGGATGATGGCATCCAGAATTGCTCCTTTGTTGTGGGTTTCTTCTGAGCAGTGCTGGGTAAGGTCATTGCTATGTAATAGCTCGTTCAAGTTGTGTTTACTTTTGGTAGTTGTTGTATTGAGGGCCAACATCATGTAGGGCTGTATGGGCTAGGATGAGCTATTTAAATAAAATCTGTTTCTTGACTAGCAGACAGTGTAAAGAATATAGATAAAGCACAACTGCAGTTTTGAGAGGGAGTTTAGGAAATAGCCATGCAGACACATTTTGTACTACCTGAAGCCTTTTCATCAGGTAATCTGCAGGTCTAGGTAGAGCGGATTAGCACAATACAATCTAAAAGTGATTAAGGCCTGAACCCCGTTTTCCTAGCAGGTAAGGGAAGAAAATGCAAGAATGTTTTTAATGTACGGAGAAGCCCAAAACAGGTCCACACCACGTCGAAACCTGAGGCTGAAAAGAGAGTTAGTTACCAAACTTTACCCCTGCATTTTTGTACCATTTCAGTATGAGAGGCCAAACTGCAGCATTATCAGGCTAGCACTTGGACCACTTCAATGGATAAGCAAGATCAAAAAGTAGAGCCTCCTTCTTATCTGTATTACACCAAGCTGATTTTGGCGCAAACATTTGAACACTGCTCCCAGGCACGATTTAATAAGAGATGAATACATCTCTTCACCTTGATTAGAGGAGAAAAGCAGCTGTGTGGCATTGGTGTACAGAATTATGTTTGCTCCAAAGTATTCTATAAGCTGTGCCAAAGGCGTCAAAAAGAAATTGAGGTGTGTGAGTATCAAGGTGGATCCCTGCTGCACCCCTGCCACTAGAACCTTCATACCCGATCAGAAATGGGGTGTCCAGCCCTATTGACCTCTATTCTCCAAAAAGGGGTTCTTCCAACTCTGCGCAATGCCGCTTAAGCCAATGGCCTGTATGCGGAGAAGGAGCAGAGAGTGGGATACAGTATTGAAGGCCTCCAAAAGATCTAATAATATCAGCATGACCTTGCAATCCTTATCTTGGGTTCCTTTGATTTGTTCTGTCACCTCCAAAACAGCCGTTTCAGCACTCAGATTAGACCAAAGCCCAGACTGACTAGGATAAAGAAGTCCATTAGTCTCTAAAATGTGGAGAGCTGGCTATTAACACATTTCTCCAAGACCTTTGAATATGCAGTTAGTAAAGAAATAGGTCTATAGTTTGCCAAGATGCAAGGATCTATTTATAACCCAAAAGAGTTAGGTCCTTTTTGGACGTGGACAAGGCTGGACCATTTATAAATGCAAAAAACACAAAAATTACTAGACCACTCTTTTTTTTATAAAACAAGAACAATTAATGAAGGTCAAGATGCTAGGATCAGCAGAAAACTTTTTCAAGAGAGAAAGTATTTTAGCCTGCTTCCAAGCTAGAGGAACACAGTTTTAGAGAGTGAATCATTAAGGCCTGGATTACGGGTTTTTGGCGGAGCAGTGGCCCGATGGTTTGCACCGCCATGCCACCTTTCTGCCAAAGTTTGCGCCACTAGCCACCAGATTATGACTTTTTCATAGTCCCCTTTATGAAATCTGAAGATAAAATTCATTAGTTTTATACACACCCGTGTTTTTGTAGTTTTTTCCTGCTTTGCGATATATACTCTCTTGGGATATATGTTTATATGATTTGCTCAGAAGTATAAAAATTGTGCTAGAAAATAGATTGTCAAAAGAAAATAATTAGCAAGTAAATAAAAATCCTTGCACCTAACTGTGACTGAGAAGAACATAACTAAGTACCTCAATAAATCCCTTGAAGGCACACTCACCTGTTCATTGATTTTGCCCGAGCTCTCAAGGGTAGATTGGGTTGTTCATTATACCTATCAGTATCAAGTTGTAATCAGACAGTTGTATCGCCGGTGCGGTGGTGGCTGGAACTGCCACTGCCGCGCCACCATGAGTCTGGCAGTCCTTGGACCGCCAGTCTCGTAATAGGGCCCTATGTACCTTGTTCACCACCGGGTTGATCACATTCACCTCTTTGACCAACCGATCCCGGATTGATGGGAGTACTAGATTGAAAACGACTTGGCTGTTCCTAAAGGAGAGAAGAAGGGAAGGTGCGGTCACAGGAAGGGTAGAGGTAGTGCTCAGTGGAGGGCTACCCTGGGTATCCAATTTGTTGGATTTAATTGCCTCACACACCCTTGCGAGTGTCATGCTTCATCATAGGCGTTTGCTCCTCGTAGGGCAGGCGGTGCAATGCCCTACGGGCTCACCTCAAAGAGGGGCTCTTTAACGGAGATCTTTTATCCAACTGCCTATGGGTGAAGTGCAAGTGAGGGGCCAGGAAGGAATGGATAGTGTAGATAAGTGGATTTAAAATGTAGCACAAGGTACCGGAGATCAATTTATTCTGGTGGTCCCCTGCTACAAGTAAAAACAGTGGGTAGCCTATGATCGCAGGAAATTTGGATTCCACGTCACGATCCAGCACTACATTACATACCGTGAGGTCAACATGTTTCTCGCCTATGCATATTGGCTGCGATTCTTCAGGACCTAGTTAATTACATCTATCTCTAAGGAACATGACCTAGTAAAGTGTCAGTTAATATTTACAGTTGTACTACCTGTTGTACTACCTGAGTGGGACTGCTCTTGCCTAGAGGAGACAAAAGAAATCATTACCATAGTTCAGTGACAACAAGTGCCCTTTGTGACCGTGAACACGCAGTGTTGTTGTGGATAAAGTGACACATTAGCAGTGACATACTAGTGGTGATTGGTGACCAGTATGTATTGACTTATATCACAATTCAACAAAACACAGCATCCATAGATTAAAACTAAAATTAAAAATTAAAAACAGAAGCAGTTTCTTCAGAGTCTCTGGTTCACAACCTATGGCAAGGGTAACATGTTACACACCTAAAGGTCAAGGAGTATAGGTGTCAACAGTACCCGGTAGGTTTGACATCAAGGGGGGGAACCATAGAGGTTTAAGGCTACGGAGGGAGACAAGTAAAAAAGCACGCTAAATGTATCGTTTTTACTACAGGTGCCTGTTGATGTTGGAGTAAGAAGACGGTGGCCAGCAGAAAGTATGAAGCACTATGTCATCTCAGTGTAATGAGGGTTAGTTAGCCACGTGAGCCTCGTTAACCATGTATGATGTTTAACACCAGATATTCGATCCCACTATTAAAATTATAAGTACTCTTATTCCCATCATTAAGGTAAAGCGTTAATCGCCTACTGGGAAGGATCCCAAGTGTAGTGCATAATAGAGTTTGCATATTGCTCAACCCATGCCGTTGCCGCTAAATAGAGGGAGGAAGGGGGGCTGTGGTAACTCCCCGTCTATAGTTAGATTTGGGTTTTTAAAGCGGCGTGTCATAGTTCACTGGTCGTAATGGGACCTTGCAGTGTCTATAACGAGTTGGGGCGTATGACGATAGCCTGATCCTCAGTCCTGGTCTCAACTTAGAAGGGTGAGGGTGAACGCTCCCTTGTACTGCCTACATCACGTTTAGGTTTTTGCGCTTCGTGATAAAGACCTTGGGGAAGCTCGCCAAAGAAGTTAAGGGGTTAACCATTATCTACAGATCTTAAGCACATCGCGCTCGCTCCCGGTGCCCATATCCCGGAAAGGAGTCAGTGCTAACGGGTCAGATTAATCGATGGAGTATTTCCTTGCAGTACTCATATCGCTTGTGGGAGTTTGGCGCGCAATAAGTTAGACGAACGGGAGACATCCCCAGTGTACGGGTCAGCGGTGTGCAAGCCGCGCAACCGCATGTCAATCATAACGTCTGTTACCTAGTGCAGGGGAAAAAAAACACTTACTTCTCGCTGCCTTGGTCAAAGCCTGTTGTGCCTACCCATTGCTACTGGGATCCGGATAGTAATGGATCTCAGCGTTCAGGTCTGTTAAGTGATTGTTGGGGGCGTGGTCATTGCTGAAGGTGATCCCGCCCTGTGTGTCATGTGGGATTGGACGTTATCACGGGGGCCATCTTGGAACGGACTAATACTCATTGAAATGAGTATAATACATGTCAATGTTTGTTGAAAAGCGAGTGATTGCTGATTCTTACATGGGAATTATGTGTATTAATATAATCACATTAATCTGGAGGTTTATACACACATGTGCGACAGAATTAAGTACTTATAATTTATAATTTATGGCCTGATTGTCAAAAACTTCCCCAAGATTTTCTGGGAAGACGACCAATTCAAGATAGAATGGTCGCTAATTTCGTGGAAGTGCACACAAGACCTACTCATCCTTCTGGTCAATACTGCTAAACGACTGGCAGATGAACTTCTCAGTAAAATCCAGGCAGCAGAGAGCGCCGTCAAAAACACCGGACAAAACCCCGGTTTTAAGACCAAGCTGGCAGAACTTAACAAAGAAATTTCAGAACACAAAGACTTTCTAATGAAACACAAAGTTGCCAAGCTGCAGAAGGATATCGATCGCTTCTCCAAAGAGAAAGTTTATCCCTATCTTAAGGACGACTTTCTTCCTCCAGGGACAGGATATCTTTCCGACTCAAGTACCACCTCGTCCAGACGAGGCTCTAATAGTGACAGCAACTCGAGCGGGGATGAGTGGCAACCAGGACCACGAAGGGGAATAGAGGGGGTAGACGGGGTCAACCCTTCTATCCACATCCCCCCTACCAGGGGCCACCAATGTGGCAATTTCCACATTTCCAACATCCGATGACACCCTTTGTACCCCAGTACCCCCCTCATTTCGCCCCCCATGGCATCAACCAGCAGCCTTTTTTAGACAGAGGTTGGGGCAGAGGGCGCGGGCGCAGGCAAGGAAACGCTACAGACAAGAGGGTACAATGGGAAGACACACAGGCCCAAGGGATGGAAACCAGGAGCAAGACAGGACGGAAGTAAGTCTGGTAGTGAATCTCTCATCACGCCAGCTTACAACGTCTGAAGAAAAAGTCCTCCAGAAAGGGCTAGGTTTTGTCCCTACCCCTAAAATAGACAATTTCGAACTAAACTGAGAAATCCAGAAATTCTTCAGGAAGATCAGATTGAGATCTTTCTTCGATGGAAGACCATTCGAGACACCTACTGACTCAGGCCTACACAATCCATCAACCTTCATGCCACACAGAGGGATGGTCCCAAATGAAATCCTAACGTATGAGCATGCCGTGCTCAAGGACATTGGAGCACTGAGACCTGTCCAGAGACATCACAATCTTTCCAAAACGGAAATGCAGATGTTGAACTCCCTGGCCAAAGATGGGACCATCACCATAAAACAGGCTGATAAGGGTGGAGCCACAGTAATAATGGACACCACGGATTATGAAACAGAGTGTCTAAAACAGCTAGGGGATAGGCGCTACTACACCCCCATTCCATCTAACCCCACTGAACGATTCAAGACTACAATTACAGGAATGGTTGAATCTGCAGAATGTCAAGAGTGGATCACAAAAAAAGAGGCTGAGTTCCTTGTGAAAAGAGACACTAGGGTACCCTACTTCTACACCCTGCCTAAAATTCATAAGGGGACAACCCCAGTGCCTGGACGCCCAATTGTATCGGGAATAGGCTCAATATTGGAGCCCCTCTTGCAATTTTGCGACCATTACCTGCAACCTCTAGTGAAGAGAATTCCGTCCTATGTCCAAGACACCAAGGACGTTCGTCTTCTCCTTGACAACCTACAGGAAGACATTCAAATTGATTTCCTTATCACCCTCGATGTGGAGGCCCTCTATACTAACATCCCACAGAGGGCGACACTCGGGGTGATTGAGAGAATCCTCAACATGGAGGAATGGACCTCTCTCACGCCACCCTTTTTTATTATGGAGTGTGCAAGCCTTGCCCTGACTGAGAATTTCTTTGAATTCAAAGGACAACATTACCATCAAACCCAGGGAACTTCAATGGGTAGTACTTTTGCCCCTTCGGTGGCCTGCCTCTACATGGCAGATTTTGAGGAAAAACATATCAATGGACCAATGAACCCCTACCACTCTAACATCAAACTCTGGAGGAGGTTCATTGATGATATCCTCATACTCTGGACAGGGACTGAAGATCTTTACTTAGAGTTCTTCAACTGTCTGAATACCCTTAACAACTATCTTACCTTTACCATCACTGCCTCTAACTCCAGGATAGCGTTCCTGGACCTTACCATCAGACTAGAGGGGGGTAAGATCGATACCACCATGTATCGGAAGCCCACGGACCGGAACAGTCTACTCCTCTTCACGAGCCACCACCCCAGAGTTTTGAGACTGAACCTTCCTTTTGGCCAGTTCCTGCGGGTTAGGCGCAATTGTACCAACCTAACAGGTTATAAAACTGAGTCCAGCATCCTTTCCCGCAATCTGAAAGAGAGAGGTTATCTAACTAGGGAGATCTACAAGGCACGAAAACGGGCACAGAATAATCACAGAGGGGCCCTCTTGGAGTATAATGCTCAAACCCCTAAAGACAATGATCTTTTGACCTGTGTGACAACCTTCTCCCCAGTCTCAAATGAAATCAAGAAAATCATTAAGAGACATTGGCAGATCCTCAACACAGGAAACCTTAACCTTGCGATCCCCAGGTTTGCCTTCAAAAGGTCTAAAAATATCAAGGACATCTTAGTGCACACCAGGCCTAAACAAACTGAAACCCACAGGCAAAATACACTCTGGCAACTCCCTCCAGTAAAGGGTCACTACCCCTGTGGCTCATGTAGTGTTTGCCCCTTTACCGGTATTATCAAGTCCATCCAGCTAACAGACACATTTCTGTGGGAACTCCGATGCCACACCAACTGCAACACCTCTAACTGCATCTATTTCTATTTTTTCTATTTAGGGGGTTTTATAGAGCGCATGGTGACGCACAACGGCGTGTCCCCGCGCTAAGGCTATCTACCTGCTTAGATGCCCTTGCGATCTACAATACATGGGCATGACCACCCGCCCCATTAAGATCCGCATCTCAGAACACAGAAGCAACTTTTGTTGCAAAAAAACTAACACCAAGATGTGCAGGCACTTTGTAGACCATAACCACACTGCTGACTCACTGAGATGGCTCATCCTTGAGACACCAAGCAACAAATCTAAACAGAACTTGTTCCAGAAGGAACAGAGGTGGATACATCGGTTATCCTCAGATAGGCGGGGACTTAATGAGGACATCCCGTGGAGTGCACTATAATATTTGGCTTTCAGATACCTCTTTACTGTACTAGCTAACATACCAACATGAGGTTCCCTATCCCTGTCTCCTGCCTGGTCCGGCATAAATAATAAATTATAAATTATAAATTATAAATTATAAGTACTTAATTCTGTCGGACATTTGTGTATAAACCTCGAGATTAATGTGATTATATTAATACACATAATTCCCATGTAAGAATCGGCAATCACTCGCTTTTCAACAAACATTGACATGTATTATACTCATATCAATGAGTATTGGTACGTTCCAAGATGGCCCCCATGATAACGTCCAATCCCACATGACACACAGGGCGGGATCACCTTCAGCAATGACCATGCCCCCAACAATCACTTAACAGACCTGAACGCTGAGATCCATTACTATCCGGATCCCGGTAGCGATGGGTAGGCACAACGGGCTTTGACCAAGGCAGCGGGAAGTAAGTGTTTTTCCCCTGCACTAGGTAACAGACGTTATGATTGACATGCGGTTGCGCAGCTTGCACACCGCTGAACCGCACACTGGGGATGTCTCCCGTTCGTCTAACTTATTGCGCGCCAAACTCCCACAAGCGATATGAGCACTGCAAGGAAATACTCCACCGGTTAATCTGACCCGTTAGCACTGACTCCTTTCCTCGATATGGGCACCGGGAGCGAACGCGATGTGCTTGAGATCTGTAGATAATGGTTAACCCCTTAACTTCTTTGGCGAGCTTCCCCAAGGTCTTTATCACGAAGCGCTAAAACCTAAACGCGATGTAGGCAGTACAAGGGAGCGTTCACCCTCACCCTTCTAAGTTGAGACCAGGACTGAGGATCAGGCTATCGTCATACGCCCCAACTCGTTATAGACACTGCAAGGTCCCATTACCGACCAGTGAACTATGACACGCCGCTTTAAACGCCCAAATCTAACTATAGACGGGGAGTTACCAGAGCCCCCCTTCCTCCCTCTATTTAGAGGCAACGACATGGGTTGAGCAATATGCAAACTTTATTATGCACTACACTTGGGAACCATCCCAGTAGGCGATTAACGCTTTACCTTAATGATGGGAATAAGAGTACTTATAATTTTAATAGTGGGATCGAATATCTGGTATTAAACATCATACATGGTTAACGAGGCTCACGTGGCTAACTAACCCTCATTACACTGAGATGACATAGTGCTTCATACTTTCTGCTGGCCACCGTCTTCTTACTCCAACATCAACAGGCACCTGTAGTAAAAACGATACATTTAGCGTGCTTTTTTACTTGTCTCCCTCCATAGCCTTAAACCTCTATGGTTCCCCCCCTTGATGTCAAACCTACCGGGTATTGTTGACACCTATACTCCTTGACCTTTAGGTGAGTAACATGTTACCCTTGCCATAGGTTGTGAACCAGAGACTCTGAAGAAACCGCTGCTGTTTTTAATTTTTAATTTTAGTTTTAATCCATGGATGCTGTGTTTGTTGAATTGTGATATAAGTCAATACATACTGGTCACCAATCACCACTAGTATGTCACTGCTAATGTGTCACTTTATCCACAACAACACTGCATGTTCACGGTCACAAAGGGCACTTGTTGTCACTGAACTATGGTAATGATTTCTTTTGTCTCCTCTAGGCAAGAGCAGTCCCACTCAGGTAGTACAACAGGTAGTACAACTGTAAATATTAACTGACACTTTACTAGGTCATGTTCCTTAGAGATAGATGTAATTAACTAGGTCCTGAAGAATTGCTACCAATGTGCATAGGCGAGAAACATGTTGACCTCACCATATGTAATGTAGTCCTGGATCGTGACGTGGAATCCTAATTTCCTGCAATCATAGGCTACCCACTGTTTTTACTTGTAGCAGGGGACCACCAGAATAAAGTGATCTCTGGTACCTTGTGCTACATTTTATATCCACTTATCTACACTATCCATTCCTTCCTGGCCCCTCACTTGCACTTCACCCATAGGCAGTTGGATAAAAGATCTCCGTTAAAGAGCCCCTCTTTGAGGTGAGCCCGTAGGGCATTGCACCGCCTGCCCTACGAGGAGCAAACGCCTATGATGAAGCATGACACTCGCAAGGGTGTGTGAGGCCATTAAATCCAACAAATGGATACCCAGGGTAGCCCTCCACTGAACACTACCTCTACCCTTCGTGTGACCGCACCTTCCCTTCTTCTCTCCTTTAGGAACAGCCGAGTCGTTTTTTGTTAGTCACTGTTCCTTGGGGCTCTGACTTTGGCTGGACCTTCTATTCTCTTATTTCCTTGAATGGTAATCTGAGCCCTTGGATCTACACCTGATCCACTTTCTCCCCTTTTTTTGACATTTAAGTACTAGATTAAAGGCAGCAGATGGCAGCTTCAGAGGCATCCAAGGAAACTGGATTGAATTGAAGAAGTGAACATTGCATATACCTTACAATCACAACTAGAGAAGCCTCTACCTCACTACTCAGAAAGGCTGAAGAGAGATTAGATTGTATTTTAACAAGTTTATCTTGAAAGAAGGAAGCCAGCTTCTCACACGTTTATTTTCTCACGTATTTCTCACAACAATTTGATCTCCAATGCCCAATTCTCCTGATATCAGCCCACAACCAACCCAATCTGACTGCTTCAGTTGCTGCTTCTATCAGGAATGAATGTGTACCCTATGATTAAGGAGGGTCACCTATGCCTAACAATATTAACTGCATTACTCCTAACAAATTGGAAATGTATATTCATATGCTATTTTATGGCAAAGTATTTCTGTACCCTGAAATTGAGGTTTGTTTAAAAATCTTGAATATTCTTCAACTGGGCATAAATCTACGACACCACTTTGATTCAAACCCATGTTCCTCTTCCCAACTGATCCATCTTCGAAGCCCTCAACCAAATCATCAGCCTTACCTCCCTTAAAGCGACATCATCAAAAACTAAACCCGATTCTTTCTCGAACCCAGTAATTCCGAAGCTCTAAATGCACCAAATAATAACCATAACATGCATAATCTGAAAACTGATGCCTTAAAATTATCATTACATTTCACAATATTTTTAGAAAAGAGATTGGGACTACAATTTGGCAGCTTCAGCATTTATAAAGCTATATAGTAAATACAGTTACCAAAAGCAGTAAACTGAATGGCAACAAATATTTACAAAAAATGACAAAATATTTACAAAATCAGTCCACTCAGTACAGAATGTGAAATCTAATTCGTTATCTTTTGGAAAATGTATTATTTTGCCAATTTTAAATAATGCTGTTGAAAAGCCAGCCAAATAGTTGTTTCTGTGAGGACACTCCCATGGTAAATCTTGCTTCTCTGCCAAATAATTCTCTTACAAAACTATCTGTGAAAAGTTTTCCTTCAAACACCATTGCAGACTACATTGTGCCACACGCCATCGCCTCCATGGACTACGTACTGCGTGGAGACCTGAATTTCCACTGTGACATCCTCAGCGACCCCAACTCCATCGCCCTCCTAGACAAACTTGCCAACATCGCATTGAAGTGACTCGTCACCACCCCCACCCACAAGGTAAGACACACCCTCGACCCCAACTTTGCCGGAGGAATCAACATTAGCCTCTGGATGGACCACCACTGTGTTCACTTCTCCTTCTCGAAACCCACCGCACACAAACCAACACCACGCACCCAGCGCAGAAACTGTAGCAAGATCACCGAAAAGCACCTCGCCTCTGCCCTAAGCTGCTCTCCTCCCCCGACCATGACTGGCGCCAACTCTGCAGCCAATGAACTCCATAAGGATCGCCGACTGTGCCAACATGCTTGCACCCCTCCAGAACTCCGGCAGACAACACACCACGAAAGCCACCCGGTTCACCCCGGACCTCTGAGAATCCAAATGCTCATGCCAAAGACTCATGAAGGCGTGGAGGAACAGGAAAACCCCGGAAGCATGCACTGCTTCCAGGACCACCCCTGCAGCACACCACCAACTCATCAGATCTACGAAGAAGAACTTCATCCAGGACAGAGTCATCTCCAACTCCCGCAACTCCAAGGAACTCTTCAACATCATACAAGAATTCACCAGACCCCCAGCAAAACCTCTGACGTCCCTCCGTCCCAGGACCTCTGCAACAAACTCGGCTCCTTCTTCCACCACAAGATCAGGACCTCTACAACAACTTCGATGAACAGAACCAAGGCACTGACCCAACACCTTCCACCAGCAACTCTACTCAGCCAACTATCCAGAACTATGACTGTCAATCAACTGCACTCTGGAAATTGGCATGTTCCCTGATGACTTGAAATGTGCAGAAGACAAACCCCTCCTCAAGAAACCCTCCGCAGACCCGATGGACCTCAAGAACTACAGGTCCATCTGCCTCCTCCCCTTCGGCGCCAAAGTCACGGAGAAGATCGTCAAATTCCAGGTATGAACTTCATAGACTCCAACAACATCCTCAACACATCTCAACCCGCCATGGACATCATCCTTACACTCCCCGACCAAGGCCAAACTGCAGCTTTCCTTCTGCTAGACTTCTCAGCAGCCTTGGACACCATCTCCCACCGCACACTAGCTGCCAGACTCCATAACGCCAGCATCCAGGGAACTGCTCTAGACTGAATCTGCTCATTCCTTGCTGGCCTAACTCAAAGAATTCGACGCCTGCCCTTCCTCTCCGAACCCAAAGAGATCAGATGTGGAGTACCCCAAGGATTGTCCCTCAGCCCCACGCTCTTCATCATCTACATAGTCCCCCTCGCAACCATCATCAGAAAACATGGACTCAGCATAGTATCCTATGCCAACGACACCCAGCTCATTCTCTCCCTCACCAAGGAACTCAACATCGTCTGGCACAACTTCCAGGAAGAAATAAAGGACCTCACAACCTGGATGAGCAGCAGCTGACTGAAGCTCAACTCAGAGAAAATAGAAGTCGGATCCACATCTTCTGCATGGGACAACACAAGGTGGCCCCTGCCGTCGGCATCCCCCACTCCCACGGAACACGCCTGCAACCTCAGCATCATACTCGACTTCTCAGTCCGACAGATCAACGCTGGATCCTCCATATGCTTCAACACCCTCCGCATACTCCACAAGACCTTCAAATGAATCCCCCCAAAAATACAGGAAGACCATCACCCAAGCTCTAACACCAGCAGACTGGACTACGGGAATGCCCTCAACGCCGGAATCAACAAATCTCTACTCCACAAACTCCAGACCGTCCAGAAAGCCGCAGCCAGACTTGTCCTCAGCATCCCACGACAAGACCGCATCACCTACCACCTGCAAGACCTCCATTGGCTCCCCGTCAAAAAAAGAGTGACCTTCAAGCTGCTCACACACGCCTACACGTATCACGTGGTCAAACGGTATCTCCAATGTCCTTACCGAACATTTCACCAGCATAATTTTGGAAAACGGCTCAATGACTCAGAATTTAGTAATTAACAGAATTACTTATCCTCGTGGTATCGCTACTTCCGAGTGAAAGATTTACAAGCCTCTCTACCTCTAAGAAAGAGGGCCTGGACCCTTATTTCAATACCTCCTATTTTCTGAGACATGAGTTCTCTTTGGGGAGGACCACGTTTTGTGGGGAAGGGAAAAATCCAACGATAGCCAAAAAGGTGGGAAGCATAATTCCAAAATAATATTGCTTTTAACTGATAACTATGGCCCAGATTTGAGCAACAACGTCCCTTGCATTTTGCCTGTTCAGAAAGGAATATTGTGGCATAGTCTCAATGACTTATCGCCGAGTTATCGGTACTTTATCACAGCCAAAGTGGTGATAAATGTATCGCCCCATTCACAAGCTGGTGCTAACAGACCATATCACCAATTTACCTCGATAGCAACCGCAAAACATCGCCACAGATGAGCCCGGCAACTATTGCTAATGAGATGCAGAGTAGGCGTTCCCGTGCAAAAAGCTGCGACATCACCACTCCACAACATTCTCAACGACCAGCCAGATCGGCGATAAGATCCCAAAACAGGCGATAAGGCATGTTAGCAGCAGGACTTTAACACCTGCTCTTACCTGGTGAAAAGTCGGACAACAATCTACACCAGAAAAGGGAGCCCAGTCCAGAGCCACACCTGAAGAACAACAGATGACATGGAACCACTGATCTTGTAGCCCGGACACCCAAGATAGCCACAACACCCACCACCCACCGCCACCATCCCAGGACCCTCCTAGGGGCCCTACCCCGGGCACCCTCCACCCCCGCCAAAGGGACATGCAGTTAAACATTGTGCTCACATGTATGTTGACGCATTGTACATGTTTACATACAGACTGCATGACATTGTACATTGTGACTGTTTGGAAGGAGCTGCCTATTTGATGAGGGACAGTGGACATTTCGACAACATCACGGATGTGTGTTTGTACTTGTACATTGTCAACTCACATTTCCCTGCAATGCCAAATGTGATCCGTCAGTTTCTACACACAAGCGGCACTGGTTGTGTCCTCTGTTCTGTTGTGGACCTGTTGCGGTGTGTACCACATTGTTGTCAATGTTGATGTGCTCTGCATGTTATGTGTGTGTGCTGTATTTTGGGGGATTCGCCCCTGCAGCTCTGATTTTGCTGCCCCTTATCCCTTACATGCGGTGTGCCTTTGACTTCTGTGCTTATTCAGTGCTGAGATGTTGCATACTTGGGTACATTGGTCTCTTGGTGGGAGTTGGCGGTCTGGGGCATGGTTTGTCCGCAGATGTGCTATACTTAATTGTGCATGTGTGCCATTGTGCCAATCTCCCCCTGTCTCCTAAGTCCCTGGTCATTACGCACCCTGGTGCTGTTGTGTCAGGTCATGTTGAGCAGTGTCCAGTCCCCCATCTCCTGCCACTGTCTCCCCACTGATGACTGTGGACACCATTTCTCCTTCTCGTCCAGGTCCTCCTGTGGCGCTGGACTCCCACCTCTAGTCTGCATTGCTGCCTTCCGGTTGTTGGAGAGTTTGTGCTTGGTTTTGGGCTTCACATTATTCCAATGCCTCTGTACCTCTTCCATTGTCCTCTTCAGCACTCCGACTGCATTCACCTCGTCCACGATGGACTGCCATATTAAATTTTTTGTTGCCAATGACACAGCGGAGGTGACGAACAGTAGTTGATGGTGTTCTACCACCTTTGTTATCAGGATCCTGTTTTCATGCGGACTGAACCACTTCTTCCTACTCTTCTTTTCCTTGCCCTTCCCTGACCTGAGGTCCCATGCTGGTCCCCATGCTGGTCCCCTGGGGGGCTTGTGGGGATCTGGTTGTCCTCTGTACTTACTCCGGCTACCTCCATTGTGCTTCTCTGTCGCTTGGCTTTTGTTTGTATGTTTTTTTCTACTTTTATAGTGATTTTTCCCGCCTGACGTGTGAATTGCAGACCTGGGTAAGATTATAGCTGATTTTTTTATCGCGTTGGGCCCATTGCAACTTTTTTCATATTGGGGTTTACATTTTTATCGCTGTCCGATGACTTTATCGCGGACATTTGACGCGTTTTCGGGAACATATCGCATGCTGTCGCCGTGTTGTGAATAGGACGTTAACACCGAGTTATTTTCACGTGATAGATGGCGATATGAAACGCTGTGATAAGCCATTTTGGCGATGATTATCACACGTTCTTGAGAATATCCCCCATTGTAATTTCTTGCCTTCTCCTTTCTCTGGGGTGAAAAGTCTTCCTGATGGAACTCCCTGAAGTGGTTATTTTCTGCTACACAATACAGTGCAACAACATTGTCATTTCTTTAGTTGGATAGTGTGAAGGTCATTTGGTTGGACTTATCGAACATGATGAAGACTATACCCTTTGAAAGTGAAATTAATGCACCGTTTTAATGAAAAAAGTTGAAGATCTATCTCCAGCTCATAACTAGGTGCCTTCACCAGGTCCTTGTGTGTCTGATGGCTTTGCAAGCTTATTTACATTTTATAAAATTAAAAATGGTATGTGCTCTGTAAGGCCCCGATTCACAAAGAAATCAAAATTGGCCTTAAAGTATTTAAAATTGATAATTTACATTTTGTTTTAGAATACCCATCGTGGGACTGGCAAATGGATCTACCCACAAAGAAAATTGCACACGTTTGTTGTATGTTTACGTGCAAATACATTTCTTCGGAGAGAGGGGCACTCTGTTTCAAATTGGGTAGATCTGTAAAACCGGGTGAACACTTTGCTACGCTTGAAAGAATTTACAAAAATGTCAAAAGGTTGGAAATGTACTCTTGTAAACGGTCGGACTAAATGGGTGTCCAGAGCAGAAACATAGACTGAACACTAAAAAATTTGGTGTAGAGGTTTTTCCCCCGGAGAAAAAAGGTTTTCCCCATGAAATCAAATAAAATCAAAAAAGAAAGTTACCAAGTGACAAGTGCGCTTTTGTATTACATTTTCCCATTGGCAAATAGAGCTGTTGCTGAACCTGTAAATCTTTATGCTTGTGAGATCTCTTAGGAAGTAGAGACAGGTAGATCTTCTCAAGATTCTTTAATATCTTAGAACATGTTTTTGAAAGTTGTACATTTGTTACAAACGCAGGAGTGACGTTGGATTAAATCTCTGGCTTTCTCTCTGAAATGGAGCTGATCAGAAACACGTTGATCAGAAACGGCGAGTCTTTTTACTACATTTCTCATGTCATTTCTGTCCCTCCGCTACGTCACTTGCACAAGGTGAGAACTGCCGTGGTTCTAATGGAAGATTCCTTGGGATCAAAAAGCCCCAGCCCCCTTAGTAGTCTATTGAGATCCCTGGTACCACGGAACCCCCTCACGCCCGCCCCGCAGCCGCACCCACTCTACTGACACCAGAGCAGGCCTGAGGCTATCTCTGATTATGGAAATAATCTGGAACTGCTAGAAACAGTGGGTTACATTTGTGGGGCTCAGAACTCCTGTCAGCTGGCCTCAATGTGTCGTGCCCGGCTGTGCTCTTTGCTGCCGGTGGATCTCCCCCGCTCACGACTAGAGCTGCTCTTTGTGCAAATGTGTCTGGGCTCGAAGCAGCAAAGAAAGTAAGCTCGTTCAGCAAGGAACCAACATGCTAATGTCCACTTCTTTCTTAGTTTGATTAATAAGGCTCTTTGCGTTTGTTTTATAAATTGATCTGACCTAGTTTCTAATCTATTTTTCTTACCTGTGGAAGGGAAGTGGCCGCATGGAAAAACAAACAACATTGGGGCTTCCCACCCGCTGGGTGCAGGCGAGGCCCACGCGCTTCCAGCTGCAGAGCAGTCAGATCATTAACTTGCCTCGGCGTCTATTCTTTTCCGGACTGCACCATCGCCACAAAATGTGTGTGTGTTTTTTTTAAATTCTTTTCACTACATGTCCTTCTATTTATCAGTTGAATTACCTGTTCACCATTTTTAAACTAATTCAAACTTTCACATGTTCAAACAAGTGTGGACAGTGCATTTTTTAAGGAGTTCAGCGTGTTCCCTACTACCTTTTATGGCTTAACTTGACAGCGCAGCTGTCACCAGACAATTATGTGAGAACAACCAGGAGAGGGCATTTGGCTCCACCCACATGCTGGGAGCCAGAAGTACTTTTTGATTGGACAAAAGTTGTGTGCTTCCACAAAAAAGCTCTTGCCCTCCTCACAGCTGTGGTGATTTGTTTATGTATGCAGCTGCCTGAGAGTGAACTTCCCAGGGCACACACATGCCATTGTAATGCTATTGATGTGCTTAGTTAACTAGATAATTTATGGCATTTTTCTCTGGCAGCAGCACAGACATGAGGAGGCAGTTATTAACAAAAAGGGTTTTAGGTCTAGCTTGACAGTGCATTCACAAGCGAGACCTATTGACTTTGCCATTGCTTGTATAACTTTGCGATCAACTGACTGAAATGCTTTTTTAAATGTATATTTTATAGAACTTTAAAAAAAAACAAAGACAGAAAAATATTGACTTCTAAACTGTAGATCTTATATTATAACTTGATATGATTATAAAGGATGACATATGACAAAGTTTCAATTCAAATAATAGAAAATTGATAATACACTTTGAATAGTTAGTTGAAAGCTATTCAGATGGGTTTCAAATAGTTAAAAATAGTTCAATCAAACAATCAATCATATCATTTGTAAAGCGCACTACTCACCCGTGAGGGTCTCAAGGCGCTGGGGTGGGGAATACTGCTACTGCTCAAAAAGCCAGGTCTTGAGGAGTTTTCTGAAGGTCAGCAGGTCTTGGGTCTGCCGTAGCTGGATGGGGAGGGTGTTCCAGGTCTTTGCGGCGGGATGGGAGAACGATCTGCCGCCTGATGTCGCTCTTCGGAAGCGGGGGACTGTAGCGAGGGCGAGGTCGGCGGAGCAGAGCTGGTGGGTGGGGGTGTAGAAGCTGAGTCGTCTGTTGAGGTACATTGGTCCGGTGTTGTGGAGTGCCTTGTGTGCGTGGGTGAGGAGCTTGAAAGTTATCCTCTTGTTGACCGGGAGCCAGTGCAGGTCTATCAGGTGAGGTGTGATGTGACTGCAGCAAGGGATGTCGAGGATCAGGCATGCAGAGGCGTTCTGGATGCGTTGGAGCCATCTCATGAGTTTGGCCGAGGCTCCTGCGTAGAGGGCGTTTCCATAGTCCAACCTACTGCTGACAATGGCCTGGGTGACTGTTCTTCTCGTTTCAGTGGGGATCCACTTGTACATCCTACGGAGCATGCATTGGGTGTCGAAGCAGGAGGAGGAGACGGCATTGACCTGTTTAGTCATGGAGAGGGTGAAGTCGAGGATGACCCTGAGGTTGCGTGCGTGGTCGGTGGGTGTTGGAGCGGTTCCCAGTGCGGTCGGCCACCAGGAGTCTTCCCAGGCCAAAGGGTTGGGTCCGAGGATGAGGACCTCCGTCTTGTCCGAGTTCAGCTTCAGTCGGCTGTTCCTCATCCATTCAGCAACGGCCTTCATTCCTTCGTGAAGGTTGGTTTTGGCGGTGGCGGGGTCCTTGGTGAGGGAGAGTATCAGCTGGGTGTCATCGGCGTAGGAGAGGATGTTGAGGTCGTGCCGATGGGCGGCATGGGCAAGCGGTGCCATGTAGATGTTAAACAGAGTTGGGTTGTGTTCTGCCGGAGAGGAAGGAGGTTGTCCAGTCCAGGGCCTTCTCTTGGATCCCAGCATTGTGGAGGCGTGTTCGTAGTGTGTGGTGACAGACCGTGTCGAAGGCGGCTGACAGGTCCAGGAGGATGAGGGCCGCCGTTTCTCCGTTGTCCAGCAGGGACTTGATGTCATCGGTGGCGGCGATGAGGGCAGTCTCGGTGCTGTGGTTGCTGCAGAACCCGGACTGGGAAGGGTCCAGGATTTTGTTGTCCCCGAGGTAGTGGGTCAGTAGTTTGTTGATGGTCTTCTCAATGACCTTTGCCGGGAACGGGAGCATGGAGATGGGCCGGAAGTTTTTGAGGTCCTTGAGGTCCGCCTTGGATTTCTTGAGTATGGCGTTGATCTCGGCATGCTTCCAGCTCTCCGGGAAGGTTGTTGTCTCGAAGGAGGTGTTGATGACTTTCAGGAGATAGGGTGCGATGGATGTGCTGGCTTTGTTGAAGATGTGGAGTGGGCATGGATCTGACGGAGATCCGGAGTGGATGGTGTTCATGATTTTGATGGTGTCATCGTCGTTTGTGTTGGTCCAGTAGAGCAGGCGGTTGGTGCGGATGGTGGTTGTGGGGGCGGAGGTCTCAGTGGTTGTCGGGGCAGTCGTGGTGTTGAAACTGTCGTGGATGTCTGTGATCTTGCGGTGGAAGAAGGTGGCCAGTGAGTCGCACAGGTCTTGCGAGGGTGGGACGTCGTTGGTGTTGGAGCTGGGGTTGGAGAGTTCCTTCACGATGCTGAAGAGCTCTTGCTGTTGTGCGCGTTGTTGTCTAGGGGCTCTTTGAAGGAGGCCCTTTTGGCGGATCTGATGAGGTGATGATGTCTGCGGGTGGCATTATTGTGGGCGGCGTGGCTGTCCGGTGTTTGTTCACGGAGCCAGATCTTCACCAGCTTTCGGCAGGTTTGCTTGGAGGCCCGGAGGTTTTCAGTGAACCAGCTGGCTTTCTTTTTGGTATAATTGTTGGAGGGTTTCTTTCTTTTTTTTTTTTTTTGGAAAACCTTTATTTACAACACAGTAGTACACAGCTATTCAGCCAGAAATCCCGAAGGCTTGCCAGCAAGACTTTATGCGATGTAAAGTGGTGCACACAGAATATAATACAGAATCACCTGAGGTTTATTTTATATTATGAAATAAAGAAAGGAAACAGTATAACAACGGAAAAGCACCTATAACTGTGCGAATGGCAAGGTAAAAGAAATGAGTACGGCATCGCCCTGTTTCAGGGCAGAATGGGCCAATATAGAGAATAGGATACATGAACAGGTCACATGCTTGGGTATCGAAGGGAGGGAGGAGTCAGTACATTGTGTATAGCTAAGCAGCCGGAATCAGGGGCTAAGGGGACAGTCGCTCCTCCAAGGGCGCCGCATCCGGCGGGAGACAAACATCACCTTATATTCATTCCAGGGCCCCCAAACCTTATTCTACTTTTTAGGCCTACCCCTGGCAACATACACAGTTTTTTCCCGGAACATGCACCAGTCCATGTTAGCCTTCCACATCTCTACCGTAGGAGGCAGAGCCGCTCCCCATTCCTGCGCAATATCCCTTTTAGCCACCATGTTGCCCAGGGTGACCCATTGAGTTTGTGAACTGGTGTAGTCTGTAGGGCCCCATACATTCAACAGACAGCGCCGGGCTTCCGCAGGCAAGTCAACTCCCGTCACTTCACCCATCACTGTGTGTATACGCCTCCAATATGCAGCCACCGCCCTACATTCCCATATAATGTGCATGAATGTTGCCAGGGAACCACACCCCCGTCTACAGAGACCATCCTCGGAGTGACCCATGTGAATCAGTCGGGGGCCAGTGACGTAAACCCTGTGCAAGATTTTTAGTTGCACGAGTCGCAGTCTGGCCGGGATCGCCACCTTCTTCGGGGACGATACCGCACACTGCCAATCCTCGTCGTCCAGCTCAATCCCATCCCGAGTCCACTGATCTCGCACCCCTAACAGAAGATCCGTACGAACGTTAATGAGTTTCTTGTAGGTCAGGGAGATAGCGCTGTCGGGCATATAGCCGTCCAGCAACCTGTCCTCCAGTGGGGAAGATTCAGGGATCTTTTCACCTTCCGGTGTCACCGCCAGGAGGGCATGTTTTAACTGAGCGTACCTGAAGAACTCCCTTCCCCCCAGCTGAAATTCTCTCTGAAGTGCCTCAAATGTCTTGATCTGACCCCTGGTCATCATGTCTTCCACCCTGGAGATGCCAGCGGTCAAACCCCTTTGTGTGCCACAAGTAGCCCAACAGATCTGAGTCATAGAGTGGAGTCACCAGTGTGAGCTTGCCTTTCCATCCCTGTGCCTTCGTCACCGCCCTCCAAATGTGGACCGACGTTTTAGTGGGACCTGTCATTCTCCCATCCAGAGACCTAGAGTACAGAGCCCTGTAGTATTTCCCATCACCCAGGAGCCACCGGTCCATGGCAAATCCCGGATTTACGGCTGGCCCATAAAATCCGTGATTAATGGCCCCCAATTGAGACGCCCAATAATACCTGCGGATGTCAGGCAGCGCAATCCCTCCGTCGTACCACGGGAGAGTCAGTTTGGTAGTAGCGATGCGTGGCCAGCCATCCCAGAGCAGGGCCCTCTGGAGGCCTTCAACCTCTCTGAAGTATCCCGACGGGACCGGATCCTGGGTATTCTGGAGTACTTACAGAAACCGGGGCAGGGACATCATTTTAAACAATGCCGCCTGTCCGAGCAAGGGAAGCGGCAACTTCCGCCATCCCTCCACATCACACCGAAGGCGCGCAAGAGGGGGGAGCAAGTTGTTCATGTAGCGCACTGTGGGGTCAGCAGAGATGTAGATGCCCAGGTATTTGAACCCCCGCCTTGCAACCTGTATGTTACAGTCCCGCGGGAGTCTCGGGACCTTACCCCTCAGGACATATAAATGGGACTTCGACCAGTTAATAACGAGACCCGAGTGTCTACCAAAGGTACCCAGGACGTCACACACAACAATAAGGGACATACACGGCGAGGTGAGGTACAGGAGAATGTCATTTGCGTACAGAGACACCCTGTCCTCAAAGCCCGGGGACCACTTGATTCCCCTAATGTCCGGATGCCCTCTCAACCACGCCGCCAAAGGTTCCAGTGCCAGTGCAAACAAAAGAGGGGACAGGGGGCACCCCTGCCTGGTGCCTCTGCTAAGGGCAAATGGAGCCGATGCGCGGCCGTTAACCGCCACCCTGGCAAGCGGGTTGGCATACAGGAGCCTAACCCATCCAATGAACCCCGGACCAAACCCAAACTTCTCCAGCACCGCCCACAAGTATGGCCACTCGAGGGAGTCGAAGGCCATCACGGCGTCGAGGGATGCCACGGCTCTCGGAGGGTGCGGACCCTCGCGAGGGCTCCGTGAAGTCTTCTCAGATTGAGGGCGGTGTTACGGTGTGGAATAAAACCCGACTGGTCCGGGTGCACCAAATCGGCTATTGCTCCAACCAGCCGGTTGGCTAGCACTTTAGCCAGGATCTTGGGCTCAGCATTCAGTAGTGAGATAGGATGGTACGACCGACACAGATCTCTGGGCTTGCCTTCCTTGTCAATGACCACAATGGTGGCCAGCCTCTGGCCGGGGGGAAGGGCACCTGACTCCCGCGCCTCAAGGAACATAGCCCGCAATGGCAAAGCGACGAGGTCTGGCTTAATCTTGTACAGCTCCACTGGGATACCATTGGGGCCTGGAGCCTTGCCGGATCGCAGAGAGCGTATCGCCTGAGCGATCTCGTCCACCGCGATGTCTCTATCCATATCTTCCTGCTCAGTATCCGATAGGCGCGGGACCTCAATGTCTCGCAATAAGGCATCAGAGTCCTCTTCGACATCTCGGAGGTTGAAGTATAGACGGACCAGAAGTAGTCCGCGAAGGCAAGGGCAATAGCGCTAGGGTCGGTGACAGCCACGCCACCTTCCCCCAACACCTCCGGGACAACGCGGCTAGCCCTCTCCTTCTTGTCTAGCCAGGAAATAAGTTCACCGGCTTTGTCCCCGACCTCATAGATTCGCCCCTGCTGCTCCCCACCCATGGCCTTCGCCGCCTCCGTAACAGTGGCGCGATACTCTGATTGTTTGAGCAAGAGCGCATGGAAGAGCAAGAGCATCCGGCGTCGGGCCGGCCTCCAACTGAGTATCAATCGCCGCTATGTCGGATTTGATTGTCACCACGTTCACGTCCCTGCGTCTCCGCACTTCAGCAATAAGGGAGAACGCCTCCCCCTCAGGACAGTCTTGAATGCCTCCCATAAGGAGACAGTGGAGGCGACCGAGCCCGTGTTTTCGGAGAAGTAGAGGTCTATGGCTTTGGCCAGGAGTCCACGAGTCTTGGGATCGCGAAAGTACCACGGGTTTATCGGAGCCACCCTCTCGGCCGACCCAACGGTGATATGTGCTCTATATAAATCGCAATACATTTACATTTACAACATCAAAATCGAAGGACACCTAGACTGGAGAATGGTCCGAGATGCCCCGCGCCATCAATCTGGCCTCCGAGACCGCCGATGCGTGGGCCGCTAATGTAAGAACATAGTCAATCCTGGAGAGGCTACCATGAGCTCCCGAATGGAACGAGTATTGGCGCTGGGTGGGATGCCGCAGTCTCCAGCAGTCAACAAGTCCTAGGGTGTCAAGGAAGTCAGGAAGCCAGGTCTGCGCACCTCGAAGGTCTCTGGATGGGTGCCGATCTAATGTCCCCGAACCCACTGCATTGAAGTCGCCTCCCAAAAGGAGCAGCCCCTCGGAAAGATTCAAAATGGCGCCCCCAAGATCTCTGAAGGTGTCCGTCTGTAACCCAGGGGGGACATAAATCGAAACTAAAGCCAAGTTACGCCCCTCCCACCTCCCTGTGACTGCGACGTAATGTCCTCGCTCATCGACCACCTTCGAGTCAATCTCCAGGGGGAGGGTCGAGCACACCATAATCCCCACCCCCCGGGAGCCCGAAGAGAACCCCGAGTGTGCCACCATTTTGAAACCCTTTCTATTAAGTGCGTAGCATGTGTTCCCCACCAAATGTGTTTCTTGCAACAGTATTACATCCGGCACACACCTCTTAAACATTTGCAGTGCAATACCCCTCTTAATATGGTCCCCCAGCCCATTGACGTTCCAGCTTAAAACATTCAATTTCCTACCCCCCATCATCGAAATCTCCACCCATCCCGCCCTCGACGGGCACTGCCATTATGTGAACGAAAACATACAAACAATTGCCTTGCCAAAAGGGAAACAGAGAATAAGAAAAGTCAACCCATGAACAAAAACAAGGAACCCGTCCACCCCCCACCCTGCACCCCTGCATCAGACTAAATAGCCCTCCCAACTCGCAGTGTGCCTGTCGCCCCTAGAAAACTAATCTACGAAAAGCCCCTGAGGAGAAAGGAGGTAACCCTATCCCCCCCCCATCCTCCAAATAGAAAAGTACAGGGGAAGCCCCCTTATGAGTACAGGATTACCGAACCAAACAGCTGATGGTAAACCCAATTGTCCAAAAAAAGAATCCTGTAGCAAATCCTCATTCCTGCCGGTCTTGACCGCCAGTGGCTTCTTCCGATCGTTCCTCGGTGTCTTCACGTCGTTGGGGCAAGGTGTCAAGCCAGTCCGAGACCACCTCCGGCAAGTCAAAGAACAAAGCCCTGCCACCATGTTCGATCCATAGTTTAGCAGGAAACAACATAGCGTACTTCATACCCATGTCCCGCAGCCTTCGTTTCACTCCCATGAAACTTTGTCTCAGTTTCTGCACGGACTGGGTGAAGTCTGGGAAGAAGTTGATGGCAGCGTTCTGGAACTGCAGAGGCCCGCCACTCCTCGAGGCCTGTGAAATAGAGTCACGGTCTCTAAAGTTAAACACGCGGGCTATGATAGGCCTTGGGGGGGCACCTTCCTTCGGCCAACCCCCTGGCATCCTGTGCGCCCGCTCCACAGAAAAGAACTTACTAAGGGGCAGATGTATCATCTGTTTTTTTTGCCGCAAACGCTGCGATTCGGAAAATAGCAGCGTTTGCGACAAAATAAACGGGAATTGGAATGTATCATGCAAAAAGCCTCGCAATATTAAGGAATCGCTAATTTAGCAATTCCTTAATATTGCGAGGCTTTTAAGAAATGGCAAATTGCGATTTATTATTTGAAATGTATTAAGCATTTCAGTGTTGCGATTTTTGACTAAGAATTCGCAAATTACCATCAACTTGTAGTTGGTGGTAATTTATTTTTATTTATTTATTTTTACCATTTGTTGAGCGCGCTGTTACCGGGCGGTGTCCTGGCGCTGAAACGATACATTATCTCCAAGAGGCAAAGAAAGTTACTGGAGGTTAAAAAGCCATGTTTTGATATTTTTCCTGAAGGTCAGGAGATCATTGCTTTGTTTTAGGATGAGAGGCAATTCATTCCAGATGTTAGATGCTCCGTGGAAGAAGCTACGGCCTCCCCAACGGGCTTTCCTAATACGGTTAGTCATGACCAGGCTTTTATTAGCAGATCTTAGTTGTCGCCCTGGTTTGTACAGTTGGAGGTGTTCTTGAAGGAAGGATGGACCTATTCCATTTACTGCCTTAAATACCATACAAAGAGCCTTAAACATTATACGTTTCCGTATTGGAAGCCAGTGTAGATTTTTTAATTCCTGAGCTACCGATGCAAACTTAGGTAGACCGGTAATCAGTCGGGCAGCAGCATTTTGTAGCGTTTGCAATTTGTTCAGAACTCCCTGCTGGGCCTCCAGATACATGCTATTGCAGTAGTCAAGGCGAGACAGCACAAGTGCTGTCACCACCGTTTTCCTGCTATCACTGGAGAGGAAAGGAAGAATTTTCCTAATAGTTTTTATTATCCAGTGAATGGAGGATGATAAGGCATTAGCCTGTGCTTTAAAGGAGAGTTGGGAGTCAATAATTACCCCCAGGTTTTTTACTGTAGTGGCTGGAATGGGTAGGGCTCCCATTTCGTGAGGCCACCAGTCAGGGGTCCAGAGATTGGTCACATTTCCAAAGAGAAGAACCTCAGTTTTAGAGAAATTCAATTTAAGGCAGTTCTTAGCCATCCATGAACTTACTGCCGTCATGCAATCCTGGAATCTGGCCGCAATTCCTTCCTCTCGCCCCGGGAGCAGAGATACCACAATTTGAGTATCATCTGCATACGATGTTAATTCGAAGCCAAAAGAACGAATCACCGGGGCGAGGGAGGTAACATAAACATTAAATAGGGTAGGGCTCAGGGAGGAGCCCTGAGGAACCCCTCCTGGAAGGGTAAAAGGGCTCGATTCAAAATCTCCCATGGCCACCACTTGTATCCTGTCTGCTAGGAAGGATTTCAGCATGGTCAATGCGACTCCTTGGATTCCGCAGCCCTCAAGACGGTCCAATAGAATGTCATGGTGGACCGTATCAAAGGCTGCGGATAGGTCCAGGAGCACCAGGACTGCCCGTCCTCCAGCATCCATCACCTTCCTGATTTCCTCAGTGGATTTAATGAGGGCGGACTCGGTGCTGTGACCTTCCCTAAACCCATGTTGAGCAGGGTCCAAGCCCCCAGAGGATCGGAGGAAGTCACAGAGCTGAACGTTCATGATAATTGGCGAATTCTTTTCAAAAAGCACTTTTATAAAATTCTAAAGGTGCCATATGACGCTCATACATGCCCTTAGGGCATGTATGTGCGCCATATGCGTACACATGTCAAATTCAGGGGTGCAGCAGGGTGTCCTTAAGACACCCTTGCACCCTTGAAATTATTCTCAATTTGCGATTAGCAAATTGCTAATCGCAAATTGAGTATAAATTCACATTCATTCCTATGGGCCTCCTGGCCCATAGAAATGAATGGGAAATTATTCCTTAATTGCGATTAGCAATTTGCTAATCGCAATTAAGGAATTTTAAGGAATCGCTAATGAATAGCGAAATTCTACATACATACCATTTTGCACTTCTCAAATAGCAATTCCTTAACAATCGCTATTTGAAAAGTGCAAAATGGTATCTTGATACATCTGCCCCTAAGTCCCTTAGGGGCTAGATGGTTCTGGACCAGGTCTTCAACGAAGAGGTCCACTGCTGAGTCCTCTGCCCCCTCCGGCACACCAATAATGCGGACGTTCTGCCGCCTAGCCCGACCCTCATAATCCTCGAGCCTCCTCGCAAAAAGGTCGTTGGTCGACTTCAAGTTGCAGACCTCGGTTAGCAAATCCGAGACGTCCGTGGTTAGGCTGGAGGTCTTAATGTCGAGCGACTTGACCCGCTCGTTCGTTTTGCCCAGGTCCGCTCTGATCAGGTTGATGTCAATCGCCAGAGTGTCCACCTTTTGCGCCATCACTTCGTGCTGTTGGTGCATCTCGGCCTTCATGCCTTCAATGGCGCCCATTATGTCGCGGAGCGTGGGGTCTTGAACCTCAGGCGACACCTTCCGATGCAGGTCCTTGGGTCTCGTTGAGGCACCAGGTGAGCCCCTCGGCTGAGTGTAGCGCTCCATATTGTTCGACTGCGAGTACGTAGTCCTCCTGCTGACTGGAGGCTGTGCTTTGTCAGCGCCACCCTTGCCAGCCATTGTTGATCTCCGGGCCACCTCGCCAGTCAACACAACAGGCCTCACCAGTTCACCTGCGTTTGGGACGATCTAACCCGCACTCTATCCAGTATGCGCTCACTCCGCCACTACGCTAGCTCCGTTGGGAGCCGCAACAGCCAGATCCGTGTCTCGTCACCTCCGTCTGGCACTGTCGCAATCACAGGCCCTGGCTTGTGTTACGGTCCCCTGCAGTCCGCAAACTTCCACACGGTGTAACTGCACCTAGGAATGTCGGATTCGGAATCGGACAACGGGATCCGTGTCAGCGTCGGTTCATCTTCAATATATCACAAAACTCTGAGAGGATATGTGACAGGATTAATACGGAGGATCGGAGGGTCTTCGGAGCTCCGAGCTCACGTGGCCATCTTGGTTGCCCGCGAAGCTCCTCCTCCGTTGGAGGGTTTCTTGATTGGGGCGAGGGTGTTGGCGCAGTCATTGATCCACTGTCTGAGGTTGCGGGCGGCGGTGTCAGGGTCGGTAAGGTCGGCGGGTGGGCTCTGGGCGAGGGTGGTGGTTAGCTGGTCTTCTGTGACTTTGCTCCAGCAGCAGTGAGGCATCTGTTGGGTGCGGTGGTGCATGGTGGGTTTCTTGAAGGTGAAGTGGAAGCAGCGGTGGTCGGTCCAGTGGAGTTCAGTGGTATGGTTGAAGGAGACTTGGGAGCTTACAGAGAAGATGGGGTCAAGCGTGTGACGGGCGGAGTGGGTGAGTGTTGTGACGAGTTGTCTGAGTCCAAGGTTGGCTAGGTTGTCGATCAGGGTGGTGGAGTTGGTGTCGTCATTGTTCTCGAGGTGGAAGTTCAGGTCCCCGAGGAGGATGTAGTCAGTGGAGGCAAGAGCGTGTGTGCTGACGAAGTCGGCGATGGAGGAGCTGAACTATGGTCGGGGTTCGGGCGGTCTGTAGATCAGGGTTCCTCTGAGGGTGGTGTTGGGGTCGGTGTGGATCTGGGAGTGCAGGTGTTCGGCGGTGCTGAGGGTGTCGTTGGTGTTGGTCGAGACTCTGAGAGTTTTCCTGTGGACGATGGCGATTCCTCCTCCTGCTCTGTTGGTGCGGTCTTGCGGGTGATCTTGTATTCTTCCGGGACGGCTATGGCTATCTCGGGTGCCGAGGCGGGGTCCAGCCAAGTCTCTGCCAGGAAGGCGACGTCTGGGGAGGTTGAGTCAAGTAGGTTCCAGAGTTCAACTGCATGTTTTCGGGCGGAGCGGGTGTTGAGAAGGATGCATCAGAGGTGGTTGGGTTCTTTCCTGGTCGGCAGCATGGTGGGGCGGATGCTTGTGAAGCTGCAGTTCTGGCAGGTGAAAGCTCTGTGGGTGCGCTTCGGGGCGGCCAGGAAACAGGTGTGTGATCGTCGGTGTTGAGTGTGATGAAGCGAGCTTCAGAATTTTTTTTATTCTGACTTGTGGATTCATTTCCCTGTAACATGAACTAATCTATTAATGAGCTGTTGCATGATTTGTTATATTAATTCAACTTAGATTAAGTTTGCACCACACATGAACACGCAGGAACTAATAACATGTGCTCTTGTTGCATTTGCGAGTCTGTTTTATAACACATGATTAATAATGTTTTGTTTGTCATGTTAGTCCTTTTGTCTTTGTCACTATTAATATGCGGCTGATCATTTCATGGCATGTGCTTTATTATATGTGCTTACATGTTTGTCCTATGTTGTGATTGTCTGTCTGTGTATCATTTAATTATCTTTTTACTCTTTCAGAAATATAAGGCTGGACTATATGAAGAATGGTAGATATTTTATGTGCTGCTTTATTTGTTTGCTTCTGCTAGATGTCATTTATTAATGGGTTAATCATTATTAGCAATGGACAGGTGGGTAACAGAAGGGTATATTTTATCTGAATTAATATTTCTTTTGTGTTTGTTTAAATACTAGCCCGAGAGAAAGGCTTGAGGCCTAGTTTTGGTTCTGAAGAAATATTGGTTGGCCTGTACGTGAGCAGAGTCGGAGCCAAGTGCAGTCATCTTGGAACTTTTCCATGGAGAGTTTTACCTTTGAAAAGACTGTGGCTCTGACAATAGAGACTTGTTCATGGACTGCTCTGAATGTTCTTTTTACAAGGCCGAGGAAGCGACAGGGATGAATTTGCCGAGCTTTGGAGGAAACCAGGAGAGCAACTTTTAAAATTGTTGCAAAACGCTCGGAAGTCGTTGTCACTCCATGTCAATGAACAATAATGCGGTGACGTTTTCTCTCTGGAAGAGGTGGTTTTGGTGGTCTGACAGTCAGCAACCAATCAGGCTGCTGAAGTTTGTTTAAAAAATTACATTTAGTTAGATTAGCGAGCAAAAATGGTATAAAAATTGGGCCTCTTGATGGGAACGGGGCTGACTGTTTCCTGAGGGCGAAGTGCTGTCCGATTTCCTATGGATTGTAAGCATTCAACTGTTTCTTAAAATATATTTTCCTTTTCAGGTCAGAAAGCTAACTTAGGGAATAGGGTTAATGTTTTCTAAAAATTCATTATTTTATGCAATGTTGAACTGTCGGATTTTTGAGCCAATGATTAATGAATTAAACTGATTTAATAAAATTAAATGTCTGATATTAATAAAGAGCTAATAAAGTTTATGCAATTTCAGAATTATAAAATAAACTTTAAAAAATGACAAGCTGGTCTTGTTTATTGTAGAAAGTTTAAACAACATATCAGATTCATTCGCCTCATGATTCAGCTGCTCTGTTATTAATGGGCCTGGTATTGATTGGTAAGTTTAGTGGTGTAGATAGTGACATCATATATGCAGAATTTTTATAGGAGCGCTGGATCAGTTTTTGGTAGCATTCGTACGGTTATATGTTGTTTTTGACATACTTGTGACATATATGTTGGTATAGTCATAGGAGCAATGTTTAACATATGTTGAGTTTTTCATTTTGTCAGATTGTTATATGTAGTCTTAAGGGTTTTTCCAGCAGTGTGAAAAACTCTTGGTTATTGCCGGCAAAGGTAGTGTGGCTAGAAGAGTTACACAGTGCATTTGTTCTGTATCAAAATTGTGGTATGGAATATATCACGTGTTGTGGACGTACAACACAAGTTTAGGGACCTTAGATTGACTGGTTGAATGTATAGTGAGGATTGCCTATGAAATCGTAGCATTAAGCATAGGGTCTGGGTGCCTCGTTTTAAAACTTTTTGTTTTTGAAAAGAGTAATAGGATTTATCTAACCTTGAGTGAAGGGTGAGATAGCGTCGTCTATTCTTATTAACGTTTGGACGTTTTCTGTGGTTGGTTCAAGTCCTGCCAAGATCTCGTGTGTGAATGATCAGGGTTTTCGTATGTATGCGTGAATAAATGATCGTATAGAAATAGCGTCGTCTATTTTATGCGAAGAATGAGTTCTGAATGACTGTAAAAACGTTCACTTTGTTAGCGAAACAGACAAGTGGTTTGTTTATTCGTAGTTACTAATTAAATTTCATTGGAAAGTTTTGCTTAAAATGGCGTCGTGAAAAAGTTTTGTGAAGGAGGGGTGAGTTTACGGAGTAACACGCAGAGAAACTGCAGCGGTAGCATACGCCATTTCGGTTCGCACTGTGATTGGTTAACATACGTCACAGAAAGCGCACTGATTGGCTCATGTGACAGTGACGAGCTGGTACCACATTGGTCAGTTCTGAACACTGTATTTCTATTGGAGGAGCAAGGTGGTGACGTGGCTTAACCTGATTGGCTTGTTGGTGTCTTTCGCATACGGATTGGTTAGAATAGCGGAACACCAGGAAAACATTTTCGAAGCTTACGGAACAAAGATTTTGACTTAAAATATGGGTTATTGGAACGATAATGAGAAAAAGAAGCCTTCATGGTTTCAGAAGGTGAAAAATTATTTTAAACCTGACAAGAAAATTGAAACGCGTGGTGGTAAATTACTTCATAAGTACAAAACACCCGCAGCCTATATGGAAGGCGAATATGGCTATCATACTGTAATTTGGCTTGATAATTGGATGCATTATACCAGGAATGATGGTGTATTAGCCTTGCCAGAAGATGGGTCATTTAATATGAAAGTTTTGAGAAACTTGAGAGGAAAAATGATGGATCTTGTGCCGAAGCCAAGACCTACACAGTTTGAGGCATTGGTTGAATGGGAGGTGGAAATGATGGAACTTGAGCGCGAAAGCAAATGCCTGGCACCTACAAATTCAAAATATATTTTAAATAGAGAAACTCATGAAGACAAAGTGAGATGCTGGAGAAAGGCAGATATGTACGATAGTCTGTATCCAGTGAGAATAATGATTACTGAAGATTTAGAACAAAAGACAGCTGGAAGGAGAATTGATGAGGAATTGGATGATGCAGTTTTAGAAGACATTTATGCTACTAAACACAAACCGCCGCCTTATCAAGCAGGTTCTCAATCTACCCCGAGAGTTTCTACAGGAACTTCTCCAAGTGCACCTCCTAGAGAAGCTGAAGAAGGTTCTCCCAGATTTTTAAAATTACCTGAAAGAGTAGGATCAGTAAATAATTGTAGCACACCTAGAGAAAACAGATTCCCGCAACAGGAAAATAATTTTGTGAGAAATCAAGAGAAAATACCTGCTGACATTCCAGAAATTTCTAGTTACAATAAAGCGAAGGAAGATTTAATTCAACAATTGACAAAAGGCATGGAAGCAGTGACAGTACCAGAAACTATTGGTCCTGTTGTACCGGTTTTTGATCAAGGAGACAATAGACATTCAGCTTTGACAGTTCCATTAAATGCAGAAATTCAAAAAGTTGCTGAGAAATTTTATTCGGAACTCACAGAGATTCATAGAGAAAAATCTATGATGCCAAATTTAACATTAAATGGAAGTTTGTCAAGTTCGCAAGCGCCATCAGTGGCAGATTCAGATTCAGGTCTGTCTGAGAAACGTTTAAATAGAATAGAATTATCCCAAAATGGATTGAGACCTGAAGCTCCTGATTATAAAAAGCTTGATGTAGCTAAATTAAAAGCTGACCTGGAGGAATTAATCATTGGCACAATTGGTACTGACAGTTTGAAGTTGTATCAGGATGATGAATTGCTGTTTATCTGTAAAAGTATTCAATGGAAGACGAAAAACAGGTATGAACAACTGGAAGAAATGGCTGCTGAATTAGAAATTGATTTGAGTAAACAGAAACATTTGCAGAAACATTACAGAGTGGATTTCTCTGAAAGAGACATTGACAATCTAAACGCTGCTGGAAGAATGACACATAAAAGAGAATTAATAAGTTTTCTCAGAAAATTAGGCGAATTAGGTAAATGGAGCATAAAATGGTCAAAAAAAGAACAGGATAAAAGATTAAGAAATGATGTAGTTTCTGAATTTCCAATGTGAGAAATAGCTGGAGGAGGGTATGTGCATGTTCCTTGGTCTAGACAGGATATTCTCCTGTTTACTAATGATTTTCCACGGTTGAGAGAGAAGCCAGTTGAGTGGTACCGACAGGTAGACAGATTTATAAAGGTGTCAAAAGTTCTGTGGATTGATCTAGATGGATTCTTTGACATTGTTGTCCCATCAGATCTTTGGACAGAATGCAAAATTTCTGTGGATTGGCCAAAAGAAGAACCTCCTCGAGACCCGGTTACAGGTCCCCCAGCAAAAGATGTCATGGACATTTATAATAAAGTAATTTACTGGTTGAAAGGGAAAATTCCCCCGAAAGAAGTGGATTGGGTTAAAATTGACAGAACAAACCAGGAACCAAAAGAATCAGTTCACTCATTTTATGAAAGGTTACTGTTAGTCTTTAAACAGTACAGTGGCTATGAAAAATTAAGTGAAAAGGACATGAGCCACTTTAAATACAGATTTGTATATGGCCTGAGACCTGAAATTGGTGACATGATAAGGAATGGATTTGTCTGCTGGCAAGCACTTTCAGTTGATGACATTCTGAGAAAGGCAAAATATTGCAGTGATGAGATAGACGCGAAGCAGAAAAATCTCAAGGAGAAAGCGATGTGGGCACAAGTGAAGGTAGCAGAGCAGCAACAACAACAGTTAGCTTCTATGCAGCAGCAGAATCAAGGGAAATTCAAAAACAATTTTAATAATAATAAGCCAAAATTTAATGTAAATGTTGAAGAGTTGAAACAAAAGCTCCCATGTTTTAATTGCGGAGAGATTGGACACTGGAAATGCGAGTGTTAAAACCCGCCCAGAAATTTTAAAAATAATTCATTGAATCCACAGGTGCAGCGTGAGCTAAATCCGCAGCAACAGCAACAGCTACAGCAGCAGTTAAATGAGTTAAGTCAGACGCAACAGCTACAGCAGCGACAGGTAGCGAATCAGCAGAGCCAGATACAGCAAAACCAGTTTCAGCAGAACCAGGTACAGCAGAGTCAAATTCAGCAGAGTCAGGTACCTCAAGCACCATTCCCTAATAGTGCTAACACACAGAGATTTTCTCCCGAAACAGGTTTCTGTGGAGGTAATTTGGTAAATAATGTGTCAAAAATTAACATGTCAAATGCTTCTCAATTTTGGTTAAAAGACAAAGAAGAGAGTGATTCTTCAGAAGATTACTCATGACGGTGCCTGAGAGAGGAAGAAGAGTGTGTGCTTGGACCCACTCTTGAGGTAGACCAGTCTTGTCCATTTGTTAATGGTAAAGTGAATGACAAAGATATCACTATTCTTGTGGACACAGGTGCTACCCGTTCTACTGTTAAATCAGCAGAAATAGAAAACCTTCCTCTCTCTGTTGAGTCCATCCAAGTTGTAGGTGTAGCTAATCCGCAAATTAAAACAAGTTTGACAGAACCAGTAAAGGTGGAAATAGGGAACTACAAAGATAAACCCAGATTTCTAGTTTGTGACAGCAGTCCTGTGAATCTGTTGGGTCGTGATATATTATGCAAAATGAATTGCAGAATATATTGCTCACCAGATGGCATTGAAATGCAAACAGCAGAAGGAGATGGGCTTTATAAATTGACTATGCTAATGGTTGATGAGGAGAAAACATCACTATTTCCTGTATTTCATAAAAATGATTTGCCAGAAGAGCTCAAAAAGCCAGTTAATCCAGCATTTTGGGACCTAACAGGAAATGATGTGGGTCTTATGAAAAATATAGATCCAGTAAAAATCACTGTTAAGCAAGGAATAGATTTTCCAAATGTTCCTCAATATAAAATGAAAGCTGAAACAATTGAGGGTGTCATTCCAGTGATTGAAAAATTCATAAGTCAAGGTGTGTTAAAAGAAATTGAGAGCAGCCCATGTAATTCACCGATTATGGGTATTAAAAAGCCAAAGGGAACATACAGAATTGTTCAAGACCTGAGAAAAATTAACCAGATTGTTGTTCCATGTTGTCCAATTGTTCCAAACCCTGCAGTAATTCTTTACCAGATTCCACATGATGCAGAATGGTACACGGTCATTGACCTGTGCAATGCCTTCTTTACAGTTCCATTACATCCAGAAAGCCAGCAAATTTTCGCTTTCAGGTTCCAAAATAGAATCCTAGCATGGTGTCGTATCCCTCAAGGGTATACTGAGAGTCCATCTATCTTTAATCAGTTGTTAAAGAAATCTCTGGAAGATCTGATATTGCCTGGTAATTCTACACTGGTACAGTACATTGATGATTTGCTTGTGGCAGCTAAAACACGAGAAAATTGTGTTACTGATACCATTACCCTGTTAAATCGTTTAGCAGATGAGGGACATAAAGTGTCACCAGCAAAATTGCAGTTTTGTAAACAGGAAGTGAAATATCTAGGTCACAGAATTGCAAAGGGAACGAGAAAAGTGACGATTGAAAGAATTAAAATGATTCGAGCAATTCAACCACCAACAACACAAAGACAGGTGAGAATGTTTCTGGGAATGGTTGGTTACTGTCGACAATTGATTAGTGGGTTTTCAATAATTGCAAAGCCTCTTCAGAGACTAACAAAAGCAGACATAAAAGATCCAATCAGTTTGTCAAAAATTGAACTGGAAGCTTTTGAACAATTAAAAAAGAGTCTATGTGAAGCTCCAGCACTAGGTATGCCAGACTATGAAAAGGAATTTGAACTGTACTGCAGTGAAAGAGAAGGTTGTGCATTGTCTGTGTTGATTCAGAGACATGGTAAGTTGAGAAAACCAATTGCATATTTCTCAGCTGTTTTGGATCCTTTTGCAAAAGCTTTGCCAGGTTGCTTAAAAGCAGTGGCTGCAACAAGTGTAAGTCTTGAACAAAGGGAAGGTATCATTATGGGATTTCCTGTAAAAGTATATGTACCTCATTCAGTTGAAATTCTTCTTACCAGAAGTAGGACTCAACATTTGACAAGTAGCAGACTGACAAAATATGAGAAAACAATTCTGGGATCAGATAATGTGTCAATTGCGAGATGTGTGAATTTGAATCCTTCCACACTCTTGCCAGATGGAGTCGTTACTGAGGTAAATAATGAAAATGACATTGATCATGAATGCCTGGACGTTGTAGATTACTGCACAAAACCACGTCAGGACATAAAAGATGTTCCTTTACCTGAATCAGACATAGTCTACTTTGTGGATGGGTCTTGTTTGAGAAATGATGAAGGGATTCTGAGAGCAGCATACTCAGTGTGCACAGTTTCAGATGTTGTTGAAGGTTCACCATTGGATGGAATTCGTTCTGCTCAAATTGCAGAGTTAATTGGTCTAATTCGAGCTTGTGAAAAAGCAACTGGCAAAAGGGTGACCATAGTGACTGATAGTCAATATGGTTACGGTGTGGTTCATGACTATGGACAGCTATGGTCTCAAAGAGGTTATTTAACCTCTGCAGGTACACCAATCAGGAATGCAAAATTGATCAAGAGATTGATTGATGGCATTCAGTTGCCAGAACAAATTGCTGTAGTCAAATGTGCAGCTCACAAGAAAGGTGATGATTACATCACCAAAGGAAATGCGTATGCAGATGAGATTGCGAAGTAATGCGCCAAAAACAATTATTCAATCAATCGGGAAAAAGACAAAAGCCACATGATGAATTCTCTCATGCTAATTTCTGTAGTAGAAACATGGCAGGAGGTGAAAGAGTTACAAGATGAGGCAGAGGAGGAAGAGAAAAACACATGGTTAAAAAATGAATGCAGGCAAAGAGAGGAAGATGGAATTTGGGTTTACAAAGATGGAAGGTCTGTAATGCCAGACTGCATGATTGCAGACATGGCACGAATGTACCATGGTCCAGGACATCTTGGGAGAGATTCCATGATTAGATTATTCAGAGAAACATGGTTCAATACAAAATTAAGAATCATTGCAGAGTCACTTTGCCAAAGATGTTTGACCTGCCAACAGATGAATCCTAACAGAAAGACTGTTGTAAGTTTGGGAACCATAGGACGGGAGGGTGGTCCTTTTACCAGATTACAAATGGATTTCATTGAGATGCCGATGCACAATAGACTGAGATATGTATTGGTATTTGTTTGTCTGTTTTCCAGATGGGTGGAAGCTTTCCCAACACGTCATAATGACTCAGTCACTGTGGCAAAATTGCTTCTTAGGGAGATCATACCAAGGTACGGATTTCCAGTTACGATTGAAAGTGATTGTGGAACTCATTTTGAAAACAGATTGATGAAACTGTTTTGTGAGGCTTTAAATATTCAACAGAAGCTGCAATGTGCTTACAGACCAGAAGCATCAGATGTTGTTGAACAAGTAAATGGAACTATCAAGAATAGAATTTCAAAAATGTGTCTAGCCACAGGAGTGAAGTGGACGGATGCACTTCCTTTTGTTCTGATGTCAATGAGAAGTACTCCTGAGAAAAAGACAGGTCTTAGCCCTCATGACATCGTGATGGGTAGAGTAATGAGGCAAGCATTTGTTCCAGTTGGCAAATTAATGAGTATTAATGATAGTGCAATCATTGAATATTGCCAGAACCTGTCTGATATAGTTAATTCTTTATTTCATCAGGTGGGAACAGATGTAATTTCAAAAGAGAAAGTGCAAGCCCATGATTTGTTACCCGGAGACTGGGTAAGGGTCAAAGTTCATCGAAGAAGAAACAGTTTAGTTCCAAGGTGGCAGAAGGCAAGACAAATAATTGTGGTTACAACAAATGCAGTTAAATGTAAAGGGCTGAAAAGGTGGTTGCATGCAAGCCATACGATTTGTGTGCCACCTCCTGAAAATCCTGATGAAGACAGCGACACAACAGCTGATTCGATTCAGAAGGAGACCCAGAAGATCCTGAGTCTGATGATCAACAAGAAAATCAACATCAAGAAAATCTAGATGAGAATCAGAACTTGAATGAAAAAGATCTGAATATCGAAACTGGAGATCGAGGTGTTGATGAAGATCTGCTTGAAAAAGAGTCTCTAAAGGGAAAAGGAGATCCAGAAGAAGCAGAAGATTCTGAGCGAGATGAAAATCTGAGCCAAAATATTGAAAAGCAAAAGAGTAACTCCGTGTTCAGGAGCAAAAAGCCTGAGACTGGGAAGCTGAGGGTGATTCCTGAAGAAGAAGAAGAATTACCAAGTACCAGTAAGGATATTGTTCTGAATGGAGTGAAGCTGCCGAGTAAAGAAATTCCTAGATACAGATTTGAAATCTCTGATACAGACACTGATGAAAGTGATGAAGAGTCTGAAATAAGAAAATTCAGAAAAAGAGCTTGGAAAGCTGAATGTAACGAAAGTGTGCCAAAGAAAAAGATCTTGAGAAAAGGAGATATTTGGCCTGAAAATAATTCGAAATTCAAACTGGTGAAGAAAACAAAAGATCAAATTAACGAAGTATCTAGTCAGGGAGGTGACTCTGAAAAGAAAAGTGAAAACAAGAAAATAGAAGTAATCACTCGAAAGACAAAAAGAGTAGTAAAGCCAAATCAGAAGTATAAGTCCCCAGAGTGGACTTATATAATTATTCCACCAGTTGTAGAGGTTGAGAGCAGCAGTCAGGAAGATTTGGAAGAACTCAGTGACAAGGATTGAAATTCTTTAAAAATTATTGATAAGGGTTTTGTTTTCTGGCATGAGGCTGAAGAAAATTTGTTAGGTGACTTTAGGTCGAAGAAATTGTGTTTAGTTGGAGAGCACATATTTATGTGACACAAGGTCGAAGAAAAGCTGTTTAGGGTTTTATTTAAAAAAAAAAATGTTAAAGGGGGGATATAGTTTATAGTTTACTCACATTTTAATTTTTTGTTTTTATAGTTTATAGTTTACTCACATTTAAAATCTTTGTTTTAAATTTTTGTTTTTTAAGTTTTTAGAATGCCTAGATCAGATACTTCTAGATGTTCGATACTTAAGAGATGTTGTAAAATGACTTCAATTTGTGTGATATTATTAATCCTACTTTGGTTAATATTAGCTGTGGTCTATCCTTTTGATGTTAATAAGCAAAAACTTAAGACTAATATAACAAGTAAGGTAGAGCCTAAACATGAGAAACATGCTGGCAAGTCTAGCAGAGTTATTGAGCATAACCCAGAGATTCATCAAGACAGATCTATTGGAGATTTCTCAAGCAATTAATTTTCAAGGGTTTTATCTGAATATGTTAAAGTAATGAATGTTAAGGATTGCTATGTTTGTGTAAAATTGCCTGCTTCTGTTTCAGAGGGGGTGACTTATAATATGCTACCTCTCACTTATGGCATTACTTGCAGTGTAATTGCTAGCCTGTTTTATGAAACTGGTCGTCTGGAGTATTATTACTCAGACTTTGATGAGGTTTTTGCAAATCTCAAAGTTGTAAATAGCTTAAACCAAGTTAGGCCTGCGAAGCAGATGAGGGAATTCTTTTTAGTTACTAACAAACTCAATTATGAGTACGCTTATAGAAATAATTTAACATGCAAAATGAGAGCTGAAGAAAAGACTTTCCTGAACATGGTTGAGGAGAGAAGGGCTGTTTACAAAAGAAATGAGATGCTTAAGCATGCTAAATCTAAATACTGGCAAATGGAGGACGCCAAATTAAATGGTGTTAACACAAATGCTGCAATTCACATAGATGAACCAGTTAGTGGTAAATTTTGTATCAGGAGAGACAATACACTATATGATAATTATTTTGTGGGTGCTAGTCAATGTGAAGATACTTATCGTATTGTAGGGGGATGGGGATTTAAAGGTGGTAAGGATCCAATTTTTCCTGGGATTTATTTTATTTGTGGTAATAAAGCATATTTTAGCCTCCCAGACCATTGGTATGGGACATGCTATCTTGGCTTGGTCTTTCCAAAAATGTTTCATGTTGACAGAAATGAAAAAGTTACCTTTGAATTTGGTGAACATCTGAACCTGAATAGGTACAAAAGAGAACGTTTTACGGAAATCCTGGGAGACATCTTTGGTGCCGTTATTCCTATGGTGGGAATTACTATGAATTCAATCAAAATCAGAAAAGTTTCTACAATTGTAGATAGATTGTCAACAGATACTGCAAGTGGTTTCCAATTAGTTAGCACAGAACTTGTTGCTACCAGAAGCATGCTTATGCAGAATCGTCTTGCATTAGACATTCTGCTCGCAAAAGAGGGAGGAGTTTGTGGGGTCTTACATGTTCAGCATTGCTGTACTTAAATACCTGACAAAAGTCGGGATATAGAGTTGCTTGTTAAGAACATTACGAAATTTCATGAGGAAATAGAACCTATGGAAGAAGAAAGTTTCACTGAACGAATTGGGAAAAGAATGGAGGCTATAAAAGAATGGTTTTCTGAAGTTGGGAGCTCCATCATTAGCAAAGTGCTCTATCCAGTAATTGTCATCATTATAGTGATAATGCTGCTAAAAATTAGCTGTTTGATTCACAAAAGGAGGAAGCATCAGAAAGAAAAGAGAAGGATTTTCAAACTTAGAAAGGAACAAGAGAAGGAATATGAGTTGGAAGAAATGCGAAGGGTTCAGTTTGAAAGAGATGGCCATACAGCAGAAACAGGGGTTTAAGGAGACTAATATCGAGAGAATCCAATGTGTGACGTCTCCAAATTGGGTGAAAAATTTTCTGAAATTTTTGGGTGTTGTTTGGTGATTTTAAAATCACCAGATGAGGGAGTTGATGAAGCAAGCTTCAGAAATTATTTTATTCAGACTTGTGGATTCATTTCCCTGTAACATGAACTAATCTATTAATGAGCTGTTGCATGATTTGTTATATTAATTCAACTTAGATTAAGTTTGCACCACACATGAACACGCGGGAACTAATAACATGTGCTCTTGTTGCATTTGCGAGTCTGTTTTATAACACATGAATAATAATGTTTTGTTTGTCATGTTAGTCCTTTTGTCTTTGTCACTATTAATATGCGGCTGATCATTTCATGGCATGTGCTTTATTATATGTGCTTACATGTTTGTCCTATGTGGTGATTGTCTGTCTGTGTATCATTTAATTATCTTTTTACTCTTTCAGAAATATAAGGCTGGACTATATGAAGAATGGTAGATATTTTATGTGCTGCTTTATTTGTTTGCTTCTGCTAGATGTCATTTATTAATGGGTTAATCATTATTAGCAATGGACGGGTGGGTAACAGAAGGGTATATTTTATCTGAATTAATATTTCTTTTGTGTTTGTTTAAATACTAGCCTAAGAGAAAGGCTTGAGGCCTAGTTTTGGTTCTGAAGAAATATTGGTTGGCCTGTACGTTAGCAGAGTCGGAGCCAAGTGCAGTCATCTTGGAACTTTTCCATGGAGAGTTTTACCTTTGAAAAGACTGTGGCTCTGACAATAGAGACTTGTTCATGGACTGCTCTGAATGTTCTTTTTACAAGGCAGAGGAAGCGACAGGGATGAATTTGCCGAGCTTTGGAGGAAACCAGGAGAGCAACTTTTAAAATTGTTGTAAAACGCTCGGAAGTCGTTGTCACTCCATGTCAATGAACAATAATGCGGTGACGTTTTCTCCCTGGAAGAGGTGGTTTTGGTGGTCTGACAGTCAGCAACCAATCAGGCTGCTGAGGTTTGTTTAAAAAATTACATTTAGTTAGATTAGCGAGCAAAAATGGTATAAAAATTGGGCCTCTTGAAGGGAACGGGGCTGACTGTTTCCTGAGGGCGAAGTGCTGTCCGATTTCCTATGGATTGTAAGCATTCAACTGTTTCTTAAAATATATTTTCCTTTTCAGGTCAGAAAGCTAACTTAGGGAATAGGGTTAATGTTTTCTTAAAATTCATTATTTTATGCAATGTTGAACTGTCGGATTTTTGAGCCAATGATTAATGAATTAAACTGATTTAATAAAATTAAATGTCTGATATTAATAAAGAGCTAATAAAGTTTATGCAATTTGAGAATTATAAAATAAACTTTTAAAAATGACAAGCTGGTCTTGTTTATTGTAGAAAGTTTAAACAACATATCAGATTCATTCGCCTCATGATTCAGCTGCTCTGTTATTAATGGGCCTGGTATTGATTGGTAAGTTTGGTGGTGTAGATAGTGACATCATATATGCAGAATTTTTGTAGGAGCTCTGGATCAAGTGCGTGGTGGGTTCTGGCATCGTAGCAGTGTCGGGCATCGTAGCGTTTGTGGTGTCCACGGGTCCTGGTGCTGGGTGCCGTCCAGGCACGGACGGGCACAGATGGGCTTGCCTTAGGTGCACCAGAGGCGCGCCCGCTGAGCGCGGCTGCGTAGCGGCTTCCATATGAGGGGATGTTGGAGGGAGGAGCAGCTGGGAGGCAGGAGTGGGGCAGTGAATGGGATTGCAAGTTGGCGGGGACGCAGCGGCGGGAAAAATGGGCAGGGGCCGCGAGAGAACTGGGCACAGGAAGGAAAAACAAGTTTAGGCAAGAAAACAAGTACAGGCACAGAGGAATAAAAACAAGTCTGGGCAAGAAAGCAAGTACAGGCACAGGGGAATAAAAACAAGTCTGGGCAAGAAAGCAAGTACAGGCACAGGGAAATGAAAACAAGTCTGGGCAAGAAAGCAAGTACAGGCACAGAGGAATAAAAACAAGTCTGGGCAAGAAAGCAAATTAGGCACAGGGGAAAAATACATGATTAGGCAAAAACAATGCAGGCAGAGCCGTGCAGCAGTGTGGGGAGCGACCTGCCTGCGAGCAGAGTCATAGGTCACAGTTAAAAACATATAAAAATCTGTGCTTTATCTTTCTTTAAACTGTGCACCTGTGCAGTATTTCTTGTATGCTATACTGCACATGTACACAATTTGCAATATCAATATTATATCATGCAGTATCATAGATATCTAGTCATCAATATTCCAGTGCTATTGGATGTGACATCACAAATTCATCGACAGATGATGACATCACTGTGTTGATCCCTTTTCCCATCCTTAACCCCTCATCAGTCACATATTTTCTGCTGAGGACAAGATGAAGGGTAGGAAGTGGAATATGCCAACAGTCAGAGGGACTCTTAGAACCATGACTTCCTGGCACTGTCCTCTGAGCCTCTGAAACCATGAATTGCAAGGAGAGCTCCAGAAGTACTAAAGACTTGATGAGGATCCAAGAGGCATCTTAACACCCTAAGGCTGCCATTTAAAAATTTTCTTTCCAGCTTGACCACAAGGTACAAATGTTTGAAGATAGAACACATACATTTGAGAAAAAAACATAACAGCTTCCATGACAAAATTGTTGTTAACACTGCAATAACAAAGGCAGTGTAGTGTGTTCTGTGATCATTTCCGAGCGTTTTTTGTTTCTACACATAAGGAATATGTATTTTACATTTAAGTAGCATCCTAGTAAGGCATCGTTTTTTAAACATTGTTTCTTTCAGAGGTTATGTCATAGTTTATGTAGCATATGCTACATCAACATAATTCAAAAAAGTCCTTCACCTCTGGGATAACTTTTCTTAACAAAGGGCGATAAATATGTTATCAATGTGTGTATCACTTGCACCTTACACATAGTTGATGCCGCCCTCTTGACCACAGATGAAGACCCCAGATGAAGATGACTCCTGCAATCTGATTCTGTTGGACCTCTCAGCTGCCTTCGACACAGTCGACCACCCGATCTCAAATGAATGGGATTCATCAACAATAACCTTCACTGGCTCTCCACCTACCTTTTTAACAAACACCAGTTTGTTCACATGGGCATCTCCAGGTCACAAAAGATCCCTATAACATGCCCAATTCCCCAGGTTTCCATAGTATGTCCTGTCATTTTCAACCATAACATGGAGCCACTTGGTGTTCTACTCACAAATAACAGCATCAAAATTCACTAATATGCAGATGATACACAATTCTATTTTAAATTCTCTTCAGCTTCAGACATTAATGCCTCAAACACTGCTTGTACTCTATCCAAACCTGGATATTGAGTGCCTACCTGAAGTTCAACCAAAGCAAGACATACTTCCTTTTATTTGCCAAGATCAACAAACAAGAAACAGTACAAACATGGTTAAATGACATGAACCTTTGTGACTTCAAACCCCAACTCTTACAAAATGACACATCTATTGGATTCACCCTGGATATCAACTTTTCCCAGAATTAACACATTTCCCAAAAACATAGATGGGTTCTTCAGAACTGCTGTTTAAGCCCTGGTACTCTTGCATCTGGATGGTGGTAATGATCAAACACATGGCCTCTCAAACTCCAAACTGGCACGCTTTAGGGAAATCCTACATAATGGAGCATGTCTCATCCAGAGTTATAAGAAATGTCATCACATCGCTCCCATCCTTGTGGAACCTCATTGGCTCTGCTTGCCAGCTTGCACCATCTTCAAAATCAGCTGCATAATCTGCAAAGCTACCACAAGCAGTACCCCCACTTATCATACAGGGAAGCTCACCATCTCTGGGGGTACGTTGTGCACTCACAACCAGAACATTATAAAATTACAGATTAAGAAGTGCAAAAAACAAAAAAACAAGACAACAGTCCTTTTTCCACGTATTTGCCCAGAATCTGCAACAGCACCCATGTATTCATCAGGATAGCCCAATACTGCTCACCTCTTTAAAGAACACTACATCACAATGCGGGTCAACATATGCCAGAGAAATTAAAACTGGATTACTCTGCCACTCACACCCAGAAATCAAGAGGATTTCACAAATTTAGGGAAGACTTGAAACCCTTTTTGTTGGATGTATGACGTTACAACGCAGGCTTTTACAACGCCTGCCTTTACAACACGGTTTTTACATCGCATACCATTACAACGCATAGTGCTTTTAGGCGCTGGATAGTGAATTATTTAATTTACTATTCCAACTCCAGTCCCCGTGGATAGTAGGTAAGGTGTTGGATAGTAAATTAAATACATTCCCTATCCTAGAGCGCCCCCCCAGCGCAATGCGTTGTAATGGTTTGCGTTGTAATGGTTGCGTTGTAATGGTAGTGCGTTGTAAAAGTTTCCCCTTTTTGTTCACTGACACTTTTTTCTCCAACCATTTGTAATACCCCAGCAGAAACTATTTTCATATCCGGTTTTCTATTTGCTTAATTATCCTAATGAACTGCTTCTCCTTAACTTATCTAGTTTGTATGCCTCCCAGCATCAAACCTTCTCCCCTCTAACACTCCTTTTCATTCCTTGCTTTTTTCTTACACTCATGGTGTTCTAAAGTTGCTCCTCGATGACATGGGAGCGCTTTAGAAAACTGCAAAATTAAAAAATAAAAGATTACATACCTGTGAACAGTCATCAGTTGGCACATTGGAGTAGACAACAGTAGAAGTGATTCATTCATTTTTTAGTTTGCCACTGGTGAGCCTGTGAATGTATTTTTGACTTTCTTCACAAAACAAAATGTTTTTTAACCACCATTATGACAACTCATCATCACTTTCTCTATCTAACTAGGTTCTAAAGCATTCATCTGGTTACTGACCAGGTCTGTCTCCTGTAGTGACATCTTAGTAATTAGTCTGTTTTGCGACAGTGCTTAGTCCCCCAAGGCATAACCCATACTCACAGTAAATCTTGTACTCTCTTGGAGTTTGCCCTCCAATGCTTTGGTATGTGGTTCCTGATGCAAAGCTTCCAAATTTGTATATACTTAAAATAACTCTCAATAGTCTACTTTTTGGGGGACACAGTCCCCTAGTTCAGATGGATTTCTCAAAACAAAATGGTTTCTCCTTCTAGGAGAAAGTGTGTCAGCAGCACCTCTATTGTAAGTGTTGCCTAGTTCTCTATTCTGAATAGACAAGCATTTTAGCATCCGTGTAGGTGCAGGATAAAGAATGGGGAATAACCATTGTTGAAATGTGGCGTGTGCATCCCCAGACATTGATGTATGACAGCTATGCTCGAACAAGTTCCAAGCAATAAGGGCTTCTATGCTCATGGACAAGCGGCGTCTAAGAGTCATGGGTGCATATTCACAGGAACGTGTGATAACCATTGCAAATTTAGCTTAACGCAACTTTGCATATTGCAGTATACCGCAAGAAAATAACACTGTTGTGACATCCAATTCCTAGCCCGGCGGCACCATGCGATAGTAGCATGATAACATGCCAAATGACCACGCAAAATTCAATGCGACTAACAAAAAATACGAAACACGAATGCCAAAACGGTTGCGATTCCCCAAAGCGTGATACAAAATTGACCGAAAACCAGCGACAGCCCTACAATTCCCACATGTCATGCCTAAAAATGCACTATAAAAGCCAAAACAAAATACACACCAAAACCCATTCAAACAGAGATGCACCCGGACCGAGTGCAGAGGACAAGCCGAACCCCACAAGCCTCACCGAGGACCAGCATGGAAACCCGTGTTTGAGGAAGAGCAAGGAAAAGAGGGAGACAGGGTTCAGTCCACTGGAAGACCAGATCATTGTTACGGAGGTAATTGAACACAACCAACAACTGTTCATCACCTCCACTGCAGCACTGGCAATCGAAACGGAAATATGGCAGGCCATCATCACCAATGTCAATAAAGTCGGAGTGTCAAGGAGGTCAACGGAGGAGGTCAAGAGGCGCTGGCATGATGTGCAAAGCCGGACTAAACAGAAACTCGCCACCAACAGGAAGGCAGCAATGGCGAATGGAGGTGGGAGTCCTGTGCAACAGGAGGAGCTGGATGAGCTGAAGGAAATGGTGGCCACAGTCACCAGTGTGGAGACGGTGGTAGGATTCGGGGGCCTGGACACAGCACGATATGACCTGACCCAACAGCAACAGGGTGAGTAACGACCAGGGACTGGCAGGACGGGGATATGGGCACAATGGCACACATGCCCAATGATGTGTAGCACACTGCACATGCACAATGACTGTGGAACATGTCCCTGATACCCTTGTCATACTGCAGCACACATACAAACACCAAGTAGGCCCCTGTCCACCATATGCACATATGAGCCCCCATCCACATATGATGAATCCATAAAAGCAGTGGCTCTGTGAGCCACTCTGACTAAGCAAGTGACACTGCATGGCAGCAGCCAAAATACATGACATGGTGCACAAAATTGACATGGAGGTGGCCCAGTGTGGATCACATCCATTAAGGAGCAGGTCGCACTCCGATTTATCTACGTGCACCCACAACCCATTCCGTCCAATACACGCAGCAGACAAACAATGCACAAGTCCCCAAATCTGTCCAAGCGCACAAATGACCCAAGTCGCAAACTTGTCAGCCCCCGAAAAGCACACATTTCAAAGGCACACCACCTCAAAGGGACATGGGTCCATGAAATCAGAGCCGCAGGGGTGACTTTCTAACAATTCAGCATACACAGATAGCACAAAACACAACATTGCCAATGACGGCAATGTGGGACAAAGTGCAACACCTACACCACAGGACAGAGGACACAACAGGTTCCGCTTGTGCATACTAACTGTCCACTCACATCTGGCATTGCCTGACACTGTGTGATGACAAAGTACAGGTACTAGCACACATCCGTCATGTACTCGAAAAACCCACTGTCTGCCATCAAATAGCCAGCTCCACCAAAATAGTCACAATGTGCATTGTCATGCATTCTGTATGTAAACATCTGCAAAGCAGCACCATACATGGGAACCTCTGTTAACCTGCAACTCCCCTTAACTTTGCAGGGGGACAAATAGCACTTACTACAGAGCAGACCCCAAATCCCATCAGTAATGATGAAGAGGACAACCTGCACATATGTACAGACACCCTCCAACAGCTAATGGACAGCCTCCACACCCCACCCCCAGGAGCAGGGCAGCACAGCTCCCTCGAGGTGACCCCACCACCTGCACAGACTGCACAGCAGGAAACACACACCACCACAGCTGTCTCCCCATGAAAAACACATGAAATTCTAACGCCGTGTGTTGGGTTGCCAGGTGGAGTTGTCTGATCAGCTGCGGGTGGGTTTCGAGCTTGTGGCAGCCAAACTCGATGCCATACATGGGTGTCTGAGTCCCATCAGGGACCACTTACAGTCCCTAATGGACACACACTGTCCGTACCATGCTCCACGACAATCCTTGGCTGACATCTCTGGGGCCATCTCTTGGATACAAGACTGTCTAGTCAGACAGGCACCAGCGATGACAGCACAGAGTTGGCACAGATGCTCAGGACAATTGAGACCATGGAGCAGAAGCAGGCTGGAAGTATGGCTGCCACGGCTGAACACCAGCGAGATGTAGCTGGGATCTTCCATGCCTTGCAGTTCATCATCCTGCCATTGCTGTCACTGAGCCCCTCCCAGATGACTGCAGCAGGAACTTTGACACACACCTCTCCATTCCCTGATGTGCCAGTGGCACACCGTGATGCAGTCCTACCACTATCGCACCCTGATGTGTCTGTGGCACACAGTGATGTGGCCATTACCCAGCCAGACACACCGGACACAGAGGAAGTATCAGAGGACTAAGATGTGGATGGTAATCCCTATGTGAGGAAGGAGGTAGTAGCATCCATCACCGCCATATGACCTGGCCCTGCCTGATTCTGCCGTTCGCATCATGCCCTGGGACAACACCTACCACTAATCTCCGGAACACTCTGAGACATACACCTGGACCCCGACATGGACTGCCATATCTTCACTGGTTGAAAATTATACAGCAATCCTGCTGCGGACTGCACTATCCCTCTCCCAAATCACTTTTCAATCCCCAAAGGACTCAGGTTGGCCCACCACTGGGCTCCTATATAATGTGGGCTTGGCATGGCCATGTACAGCTCCAGCTCCGGATTTCACCAGAATGTGAATAAAACATTTGAAATCACAAGTGTGTGTCATGACTATGTTCACTCAAGTATGAAATTATGGATGTATGTATGGACAATGATTGCACTAGTAGCTACACCCTATTAAATGAATTCAATGTGCATGTTGAACCCTGAGCCATATGGCCAGTTGGATGACTGTGAAGGTGAGTACTAGCTGTGGCCTCATTGCACATGAATGACAATCTCGCAACCCATCAATGTAGGCACACGTCCATGTATTGAATAGGGCTGTGTGTAGGAATTTCCAAATCAGTAGCAGGACAGAAGTGGTGTCCTACATCACATGTGACAACAGAAGTTTACTTTGCATACCTAGTCACACACATCTGTGTGGATATATTCTGTTTAGATTCATAGCATTGCTCCACATGGTCAGAGGTTGGACACCATAATCTCATTGCTGGAGACACGTAAGTGCACAGGCCTGCCAGCAACTAGACCACACACAGTGTTTAGCTCACAGAGGTGGAGCAGTCAAAAGGGACCCACCCCCGTTGTACATGTGTCACTCAGTCCCCCCCTGTGTAGGGACGATGCTCATTGTGGCATACGATTTTTAAATCTAATCAACACATCACAGTTGGACAATAGTGAAGTAGAGTAGACTTCATTGGAATTTGCGTGTCAGTACAGACAAGGCAATGGCCACAACATGCAGGGACATGCTTGAGACACTTACATGCAGCATGGGAACATGTCGAGGTGTAAGACATGGGGAGGCAAAAATGTACACTAAATCATTACGAATGGCAGCGGTCTCATCCCACTTTGCCTTGCTGGATGAGTCAGGTGATGTTTGCCGTCTGCCCATTGCCCCGTGAGTGGAGACACAACTCACAGCCCAAGGGTCGGCATATTGCTGTGCCACCGGACTGATCCGACTGTCTGCTCTGCTGACAGTGATCAGGTGGAAGGGTCCGACAAGGTCACATGTCGTACTACATTGCCATGTGTGTACCCCCAGCAGTATTTCCAAATTGGGAACATTGCCAAACGACGCTGTGCTGCTCCGACCTTGGGTGTGCATTGTCTTGCACAGGTGTGTGTACACACTCGTAGTTCCACGCACATGCATTCAGAGTCTAGACAAAGGCAACATGTCAACTGTTGTGGTGGGATATGTGAGCATGCCTCATAATGCAACAAGGTGTTGGGACCTGCGCTGTGGGTGACAATCCGATGTGGCTGAAGGAACGTAGGTTCTCGTCCATGAATGCCAGCATGGGCAATGTGTTCCAATAGTACGTCGTTGTTGGGATCAAGGAACAACAGAGTGACCCAATCCATTAACTGGTCCGGGCAGATGTGCTCAGTCCACGCCATTTCCCCAATCTGCAACACAGCCCAATAGGGTAGCACCTCGATGTGGTCATTGCACACAAGGAGTTGTGCAATCTCCCATGCACAACTGCCAGCACATACGCCACAGATCAGTGCATCCCAAGCCTGGGTATCCCGGTGACACTCCTGTTCGTGGGCCAAGAGGGGGTGCACTGTCAAGTCATAAACCAATTCTACTACAGTTGTGTTGGATAGGCACACCTCCATGGGGCAATTGAATGTGCATGATCGACAGTGGAACCAGGGCTGGACGCAGGTGACGTAGGCAAGGCAGAAACTCAGACGGTCTCTGATTCGCAACACTGCCATTGGCAGTGATCCCAACAGATTCAGCATTTGTGCGCAGAACAGTTCCACTTGACAGGGGATGTGCATGCGCCCGGGAATGCCTGCCATTGCGTTTGTTGGTCTCGTAGCACCAGCACTCCTCAGACCGGCACCAGTTCGTGTGGACGATATGCCACAGCTCAGGGCAATGAGTCGTTTGTTTGTGCAACGTTTGGATGTATGGGTGGTTTTTGACAATGTGTTAAGGGCATCCCTTGGAGTTGTAGGTCGTGCAGGGACAAGTGTGTGTTGGGTGTGGGCACATTGGTTTTTCATTAGCGCAGTTCATGGTGTTGGAGTCATTAGAGGCTGGTTTGGTATCTCACGCAGGGTTTGCCTGCCACATTCTGGACCAAGGTCGAGGGTCGGTTGGCCTTCCGCCTTGTGTGTTGAGATGAAGGAGCTTTCATACCTAATTTTAGTCTGACTACTGCTTGCATTTCTGAATTGTGATGTGGCCTTCGCGCTGACTTTGATGCCAGGCCTGTGATTTGGGGTGCACAAATTTCAAGACACACGCAGCTGTTGGCATGTTTACATGAGCCAAGGGCCCGATTGGCGCTCCTTGTTCACTCTCTCTTTCTTTCTCTCTCTCTCTCTTTCTCTCTCTCCCTCTTTCTCTCTCTCCCTGTCCTTTGATGAGTGCCTGACACACCTTCTTACCTTGGATAATGTCTTGCAGGCTGTGACTCACAGATTCTCCAGGGATACCCCGCCATGACTCTTCAAAATAGTTGTTTGGAGACAAATTAGTATGTGACATTTTGTTTTTGTCTTTCAATGGTGCATGAATGAATCAGGATTTCTGTACTCACATGTATGTTGATTGCTGCAATTGTGCGACATCAGGTGAGTGCTTTTTTCATGTTTTCGGGCAGTTGATGTGCAGTGTCTTGATCTGGGGGAGGTGGGGTGTGCCAGGGGTGGGGTCCAGTGGGGCTGGGGGGTATTCCTGGGGGTGGAGGTGGTGGGTGTTGTGGCCCTCTTGGGTGTCTGGCCCGCATGATCGTTGGCTCCATAGCATCTGTTGCCCTTTAAGTGTGGCTCTGGGCTGGGCTCCCTTTTGTGGTGCAGGCTGTCTTCCGACTTTGCACCAGGTCAAAGCAGGTGCTAGTTTCCTGCTGCTAACGCCTTATTGCATATTTCGTGGTCTTTTTGCCGATCTGGCTGGTCGTTGAGAATGTTGTGGAGTGGTGTTGTTGCGGCTTTTTGCAACGGAACGCCTACCCTGCATCTCATTAGAGATAGTTGCCGGGGGCGTCTGTGGCGATGTTTTTTGTGGCTGCTATCTCTGGTAAACTGGTGATATCGGCTGTTACCACCAGCTTGTGAAAGGGGCGATAAATATATCGCCACTTTGGCTGCGATAAAGTGACGTTAACTCAGCGATAAGTCCTTGAGAATATGCCCCATGAATTGTTGTCATGCCTCCTGTTACATTACGCACATCTTGCCTGGTGTTTTCAAACTCTGAAGGCCACTTGCAAGTTCTGTGTTTGGTCTGGCAGTGAACACTGGTGAACACATCGGCCACAAGCACAGGATTTGCAGGAAGTGGAAGGTCAAGTTCTATGTGACAGAGTTTAATCTTCCTGTGGGGAACAACGGTCCCAGACCGCCAGTATCAAAGGAAATTACAATTTGGTACCAGATGCTGCACCTGTGGGTGAGAGTCAAAGACCATCTGATAAAAACAAGTAAATAAGAAGTAACTTACGACATTCATACCCAATAAATAAGCAGTCACTAAAAAAACATACAATTACAAGAAAGTAATGAAAAACACGGAGGGTTAGATATTTTACACATATGTGAAATAAAATACTATATGCAGGGCCACTGTAATCATGCCGCAGAAAAGGGTACAATTATGCGGCAGTCTGCATAAATTATGCAGCAAGAAAAGACAAGATATGCAACACATTTTTTAAATAGTATTCATTTATTATTTTGAACTTTTGTTTACTTGTTAACTCTGTTTGTCATTGGGTGCAACTCATTAGTACCTGTTTAACCCGTTCGCAGCGGCGGGAATTCCGCCGCAGCGCTAGGGGGGAGGGGGGCCGCGCGGCACTCCCATGCTCGTGACGGAACCGCTCCGTCACGAGCCTCAGGCGCACTGTGCTTGTGACTGAGTGGTTCCGTCACGGCCCCGCCCGCTCATTAGAACGGGCCGCACAGGCGTGAAATCAGCGCCACGCAGGCGTGCCGAGCATGCAGTGACAAAACCGCTCCGTCACCAGCACAGCGCGACCGAGGCTGGTGACAGAGCGGTTCCGTCGCCAGCATGGGAGGGGTTAATACCCTTATATAGTAACAAGCAACAGAAAGGTGACCAGTCAACACATGCCGGTACATTTTTAGTAACTTTGGAACTGTTTGAGCTAGAAACAATTTTTTTGTTAAAATCTGCAGATTATGCGGCAGATGGCAGAATATGTGGCACTTGATGCAAATCTATAATTATGTGAAAATCGCCACAACGGCACAATCTCATAATGACAGTGGCCCGACTATATGCCATTTCCATGGACCCCACGGCTTGCATTTCTGAATTGTGATGTGACCTTCGCGCTGACTTTGATGCCAGACCTGTGATTTGAGGTGCACAAATTTCGAGACACACACAGCTGTTGGCATGTTTACATGAGCCAAGGGCCCGATTGGCGCTCCTTGTTCAGTTTCTCTCTTTCTTTCTCTCTCTCTCTCTTTCTCTCCCTCTTTCTCTCTCTCCCTGTCCTTTGATGAGTGCCTGACACACCTTCTTACCTTGGATATTGTCTTGCAGGCGGTGACTCACAGATTCTCCAGGGATGCCCCGCCATGACTCTTCAAAATAGTTGTTTGGAGACAAATTAGTATGTGAAATTGTGTTTTTGTCTTTCAATGGTGCATGAATGAATCAGGATTTCTGTACTCACATGTATGTTGATTGCTGCAATTGTGCGGCATCGGGCGAGTGCTTTTTTTCATGTTTTCAGGCCCTTGATGTGAAGTGTCTTGGTCTGGGGGAGGTGGGGTGTGCCAGGGGTGGGGTCCAGTGGGGCTGGGGGGTATTCCTGGGGGTGGTGGGTGTTGTGGCCCTCTTGGGTGTCTGGCCCGCATGATCGTTGGCTCCATAGCATCTCTTGCCTTTAAGTGTGGCTCTGGGCTGGGCTCCCTTTTGTAGTGCAGGCTCTCTTCCGACTTTGCACCAGGTCAAAGCAGGTGTTCGTTTCCTGCTGCTAACGTACCTTATTGCATATTTCGTGGTCTTTTTGCCGATCTGGCTGGTCGTTGAGAATGTTGTGGAGTGGTGTTGTCGCAGCTGTAATCAAGCGGCAGAAAAGGGTACAATTATGGGGCAGTCTGCGTAAATTATGCAGCAAGAAAAGACAAATTATGCAACACATTTTTTAAATAGTAGTACTTTAATATTTTAAACTTTTGTTTACTTGTTAGCTCTGTCTGGGCTTTGGGTGCAACTCATTAGTACCCGTTTAACCCCTTCGCTGAGGCGGCAATTCCGCCGCAGCGCTAGTGGGGAGGGGGGGCTGCGCGGTGCTCCGTCACGAGCCTTGGGTGCGCTGTGCTTGTGACGGAGCAGGTCCATCACGGCCCCGCCCGCTCAATAGAATGCACCGCGCAGGTGCGAAATCAGCGCCGCGCAGGCCGCCGAGCGGGCCGTGACGGAACCGCTCTGTCACCAGCACAGCGTGACCGAGGCTGGTGACGGAGCGGTTCCGTCACCAGCATGGGAGGGGTTAATACCCTTATATAGCAATAAGCAACAGAAAGGTGACCAGTCAACACATGCCGGTACGTTTTTAGTAACATTTGTACTGCTTGAGCTAGAAACTATTTTTTTTGTTAAAATCTGCAGATTATGCGGCAGATGACCGAATATGTGGCAAATTATGCAAATCTATAATTATGTGAAAATCGCCACGACCGCACAATGGCATAATTCCGGTGGCACTGACTATATGCCATTTCCATGGACCCCACGGCAGCAAGAAGATGTTAACAGCCAGTAGTAGATCGATTGAGAAACCTGGACCAGTCTGTCACTATAAGAAATGCACGCCGGAGAGAAGCCACAATGTAGCTGCAAGGCTGCAAGGGCTACTTCAGCTCCACTGAGGGAATCAGTTGCACAAATGGCGTTTTCATAAATCAGGCATATTCTTTTGGAATGATCTCATTGTTTTCATTCCAAACATACAATCAGCAAAACGATTTTCTGAAAAAGAGGCAGGTGTAAAGTAATGAATCTCACTTTGCAAGCTCGAGTGCTGTGCCAGTAACGAGTGTGTTGTGTGTAATTATGTCACTCCTGGCAGTTTTAAATTCGTGCTTTTAGAAGCTCGAAACTCCTTGCTGGTGCTTATTAGGAATGTAATCTGAAATGTTTGACATTGGTGACATATTATTAGGGCTGGGAGATTGTGTTTCAACACAAATCTGAGCAATGCTGAATATATTTTAATAGTGAGTTTATAATGTTTTCTTGGAGTGTTCAGAACAGTCTGCAACTTAGAAATAATAAATATCTATATCTAAACCACTATAACATCAGATTTCTAAACAGACATGTATTTCATTTCTAAAGGGTGCCCTTATTATAAGTGGCCATTCAGGTAAGCATGGGCGAATTTTGCGGATCTCGCGTTCGCGGATTTGCGAACTCGCAATCCGCAAAATCCGCGAATTCTCGCGAATTTGCGGATTATTTTTTTTATGTTCGCACGGGTTTCTGCAAGTTTGCGAGGGTTTTGTACAATTTCACAAATGGCGAAATTGTACAAAATGCGTGCGAACTTGCAGCAACCCGTGCGAACACGAAGAGAAAGAAGCTCCTGGTCACAGGAACCTCCCGGGGATTGCGCTCATGAAAGTCAAGGATGCAAAGGCCTCTACCCAGCATCACGGCTGATTTTCCACGGTAGATTTGGGAAGAGGCACACCTGTCCAGCCTCGAAGACGCTCATGATTGTTTTTGGGCTAATGAATGAGTCACTGAATTTGAGCATTAACTAGTTCGAGCGACCATGATTTGCGGATTTTGTGGTGGGGGGGGTGCTTCCATGCGAGTTCACATGCCTCTTGTATGTATAAAAGGTCAGAGAAAGATCGGTTCAGCAGATGAAGAAAAAGAAGCTCCTGGTCACAGGAACAGCACGGGTATTGCGCTCGTGAAAGTCAAGGATGCAAAGGCCTCTATCCAGCATCACAGCTGATTTTCCGCGGTACATTTGGGAAGAGGCACATGATTGTTTTTGGGCTAATGAATGAGTCACTGAATTTGAGCATTAACTAGTTCGAGCGACCATGTGTGTGTTACTATGCAATCGCCCTGAAGGGCGCAGGGGTCCCTTGAGTGACCTGTAAGGCTGTGCTGCCCTGTAACTATTTTACAATGGCGCCAGCAAGCTGCCAGCGCCGTTGTAAAATAGTTACAAAGTTAGCTTGCACAGGAAGCACCTGCTTCGTTTTATCTAGTGGTTCCTGTGCAAGCTAACTTTGTAACTATTTTACAATGGCGCTGGCAGCTTGCTGGCGCCATTGTAAAATAGTTAAATGAGTGTGGGTTCAACTTTTGAACCCGTTACATTCGCAGATTTTTTTTTGCGGATTTTGCGGGAAATCCGCAAAATTCGCGGATTGCGGATTTCCCGAAAATCCGCAAAATCCGCGAGCGTAACAGATTTCACGCTCATGCTTACATTCAGGGGGAAAAAGCAGAAGTATGAGATAAGGCTGCAGAGCTAGTCTGTAGTTTAGTTCTTTTAAGGTCTTGTATAGAAAACTGTTGTAATGAATACTTCTGTAATATTTCGTTATGTCTTCTGACTGCATCTATTATAATTTTTACACAGCCCTTAACTAATGCTTGCAAGTGAATCTGAAATGTTTTCAGTGAGTTCTTACTGTCGGGCATGGGCTTCGGTAATACTCTGCATCCAGTATTGGTGCCTCGACTGCACTGAACACAGATTAAGGGTCCATGGCAGTAGAGACTGGGCTCAGTATGCAGCCTTCTGCACCCACACCCACTGTACACAGCCTTTGGCTTTCCATATAGGCCATGTGTCACACGTGTATCTATACGCATGCCCTCACGCCCACTGTGAATGGACTTTGGCCAGGCTCAGAGGTCACTGAGAGCAAGGTGTGTCATTGGGAACTCCATGCGACCTGTCCAGCGTGCCCCAACCCACTGTGCAGAGCTTGTGCCATGCATTACAGCATTAGTGAAAGAGGCGTGGACTTAGCCGTGCACTGCGCCCTGTCTGTCCCTATGGCTCCCAACTCACGATCCATGATCTCTATTCATATGTAGTGGCGGCTCGGTGAGGACTCCGGAAGTGCGCTACATCAAGTCCTCAGGAGGGTCTTGCTACTGCTACACATCCTGCTAAATGTACTGTGCGCGACCTTCACTGCCACAGTGCGTATCCCCGGCCATGCTCTGTGCACAAGTCTCATGCCCCGACCCCACTGCACACAGTGTTTGGACACACATAGAAATCACTTGGCATGAGCCATGGCATCTAGCCACGCCATGCATACAGTACTTTTTGCCCCCAAACACACAGCACACAGTATATGGCCTTATGCAGAAGCTGCAGGGAGCATTGCTTGGCCGTCAGCCCCACTCAGCACCTAGCACTTCCTGCTCCTGAATCCACCTGATGCTCTCATCGACCAAGCACAGTGCCCAATTTGCAATTAGCATGGCTTCCGGCTATGCTGTGCTCTCACTCCACCCGACTTTCGCCAAACATATCACTGGCTTCAGCAACTGGTTACAGGCCAAAGCATGTGCCCTTCCTTCATACACTGTTTAAATCCAAAGTGGGTAACTCAGAGTTTGAAGGAGTGGTTCACATCCACCTGGACCCCATTTAGAGGTCAGGAAATAACAGACCTTCTTCCACTGTAGTATCAGCTGGCTCTCCTAGTGGAAACTATTGACCTTCCAGGTCATCCATCACAAGCAGGGCTTAATTTGTACTGGTGGTTTCTGGTGCTCGGCACCAGCACCCAATTGTCAACACCAGTGCTTGTGACAGTCAGCCACAAGGTGGCACTTTCTGGCTAATTTAGAGATGACCACAACAACAGTTAATTATTAATTCAATATACAATAAAAATGACTATTACCTGCCGCCTAAGCCATTCATATAGCTGTGGGGGCCTGAAATAGTCCGAACTGTCACACTTGATGGTTAGAAGTTGTGTTGTTACTATCATTGGCTGCATTAAAAAGGGCAAAGTGTGGTGCAAGCTGCAGTAGCCTCCTGACAGGAGCCTTGGCACTTATTTTTTTACAAATTAAGCGCTGGTTACAAGGTGGCCAGATCATTAGGAGCCTTGATCACCCAACAGGTACTAAGTGAGAATCAAAGTGTGCGTGCTTCAGGCACTGGACGCAGGGTGTAGCATTCTTCTCTGGCCCTTAGGCTAGGCTGCATGCCTGCCAAACTTGGTGTATTTTCATTCTTTTTCTCAGTGTTTCTGGATAAAGTTCCTTATGGAGACACCAATAGGCACAAACAGGAAATGGTAAGTTTGTGAGTCTCTATATAAATTTGCTTCTTACCCCTTGACCATTTATTTCCAACGTTTACAAAATCAAGTGAAGAAAGCGAATTTTTGTTTTGAAAAGTTTAGTGCAAAGTATCACAGAGGGGCCCAAGTCACAAGCAATGAAAGATGGCCTTTTCTATGGAAGTCATATTTCAGTCTAAATTACAGACAAGTAACGATCTGTGCTCTCATCTGCAGAGTATTAGCCCGGTAATTTATCAATACCTTTGCAAAATAAGCCACTAATATCTCAATTACAAGTGGCATTTGAATTCCAGAGGGGTCGTTAATGGGAGTTATCATCGAAATCACAAGGTCTGCTTGCACAATGCTGACCAGTGTGCAGCTCCAGGAGACGAGAGGAATAACCAGGTGAATTAGGGTCAGAATTACCTCATAATACCAACCAAATTCACCCCTCCCTTCAGGAGTTACCTATGCTCTGTGTCTCAGTAACCCCAGGGCAGTAGCAGCTGCTACAGGATGGGGTTGATGGGGCGAGGAGTAGGAGGGTGCGGTTAGTTAACACAAAAAACACTTACCTCCAGTCCGGCTGGCAGCAGGAAACTCCTCTGAGCCAATCACAATGCTGCAGCATTGTGATTGGTCTGAGTGCCGTGGTCCGGTGCTCAGACGGTGCATGTTCCTCAACAGGCAGTGTAATGCAACCTGGTGGGGAACATGCAAACTGCGCACGAACTGTTTGGTCGGTCCAAGAGAGCAGGCGAACCAGCACATGCACACTTTGTGAGTGTAAACCGCTCCTCCCCTGCTCTGGCCAGCTCCACTCCACCCTACACTACACACAAGCCACTGACTGCATGCAATAGGTAAAGTCAAACGATAATCACGATACGGTATTGTCATTTTATTTTTCCTTTATGCAGAGTGGGGCAAAGCTTATCCGCCTTAGCGGATGAGCCACAACTGCCCTAGGGGAGCGGGTTGCAGCATACTGCAATGGGGTAATTCGTAAAGGGCCCTAAAATGAAGGGTCTGAGCAGTACCTGGATTTTATATGTGAACCAGACTGGAACAGACACATTTCAAAATTATGAAGCACTCCGAAGTAGTTTGGACTATTTTAATATGTTTGGCAGGAGGAAACATACACCAGACAAAAACTGCTCTTAGGCATGCAGTAGAAACTGTAAAAAAACCTGATGTCTCACGTGCTCACAGTGAGAGAAAGTATATCACATACCAAATGAACCTCTGATTATAAATCTGCAATTTCCTTGTTAAGTGAAAATGTATGTACCCCTGCTAGATAGACACCGTAGTGAGATATTATATAGGAAGTATTTCTCACTGTTGTTATTCGATACTTAAAGAAAAAACAGACACATTGCTTGATGCCCTGGGGGTTTGCCTAGGGAGAGCTGTGCTTTGTGTCAGACATTTGTGAATGTGCCAAACTTACTTTATTTTAAACAAAATGTTATTGTTTTCAATTAAAAACATAAAGCACTAGTTACCAGAATACGCTAGGAAGAATGTATAATGCACTATTACAGTACATGGTAATAGGTTAAATTAAGGAGAAGCAAGTACATACATATAATAGTATAAAAATGACAGTTAAGCACGTACATATTATAATAAATAGCTTAAAAACGACAAGTAGCCAGGTACAGTTTGAGTGCAAAACATATTCAAACATATAATTAGACCACTACAGCTACTAACTAGCAAACACAAACAACTGACTCCCCCACCCACAGTTACTCCTTGCCAACCTGTCATATGTAGTGAGCCACAGTGGCAAACAACTTCAAAGTTCACCACAGTAGTTCCAGATCCCAGCCACAGTGGCACACATCTTCAATGTTCCCCTCTACAGTCATTTCAAATTCTGCCCAAGATGACCCATGGAAGGTCAGCGATTACCACCCTCCAGGTCCTCCTGAGAAAGCATGGACCTATTTGACGTATCTGTGTCATCATTTGGGGCCAACAAGTAATCAACAAGGTGCCCCCATAGTCCTATCAATCATTCCCCGCCCTCTTTTCAGTTTTCTAAACAACACAGCACTCTCAAGACCTGTCAATTTAACCAGTTCTCCTCACCATTTAATCATTTGAGGGCCTCGCTTACACTTCCTATGCACTGTCAATTCAAGTTTTGTCAGAATCAATTTCAAGCCAATAAATATAGTAGTGGTTTTCCTAGTTTTGGGGTGAAGGTATCTCCCAAGTATGCATGCCAAAGGCGTAGAGGACATCGCTCCTAAGGTTATTTCATTAACACAGTTCATTATGCTTCCCAGAACTCCGCCAAGGATGGGCACCATACCATATGGAACAATTCAGCCCCTAACTCCCCAAATCTTGGACATTTCACAGCAGCAGTCGCATAAAACCTATTGATGTTGCAGGTGTAAGGGAAGCGCTTTGCAGAATCTAAAAATGAAGTACTTTGAACCTAACATTACGAGAGACAGCAGGTGTATGTGCAAAAATCCTCTCTCAGTCCATATCAGTAATCTGAAGCTCTAGGTCAGCCTCCCATTTCTCGTTCAGATCAGTGGGGGAAGTAGGAATACCAGCATGAATATCACGATATAGAGAGGTGACTGCTTATACACGGCCTGACCTTGTACAGAGCAACTGACACACATAGTGTGTTATAGGCCCTGCATCTACATCCCTCCAGTGCTTTCTAATTGTGGCAACCACTTCCCTGTGCAGCAGGAACTAGCCTCTGGTATACTGATTTCTTCAGCAAAGTCTTCCAACATAAGCAGTATTCCATCACGGTACAAATGCCCTACACAATTAACTCCATAGTCAGCCCACCCCTCAATACCCTCCAGCACTTCTATGAGAGCCACCTTTTTCAACCACCTTAGTGGCAGATCTGGTGAAAAGGCACTTGAACAGGAGTCCACTGTAGACAATGTCACCAGTTCTGCTGTATTACTAGAAGCTCCTGAGAGACCATAGGGAAACTTCGCCAGGAAAACAAGAGGACCCGTAATAAGTCCTGCAAGTCAGGCAGTAAGTCAATCATACCCTCTTCTTCTGGATTTATTTGCACCATCCTACGCCAACCTGTCTTCCAGATCAGATCCAAAAGTAGGGATTCCAGGGCCCAGAGCAGCCAACAAGGCACCAGTAAATGCAGAGTCGTCAAGAAATAAAGCAATCTTGGGAGCACCACCATCTTAGCCACCACTTTTCTGCCAGCCACGGATAATGGCAATGTCTTCCAAACGTTTATACTAGTTCAAAGAGCTCCAATGGCTACCCCAACATTGCCATCTAGTAGCTCTTGCTGGCGATGGTATATTTCAACACCTAAATATTTAAGACATGTGAGGCTCCAGGCGAGTCCACACAGATTCAGAGGACGAGTGACATCTCCACAGAGAGGAAACAAATGGGATTTCTACCAATTATTATGCAGGCCGGAGACTGCACCAAAGTGCTCCAATAAATCTATTGCTCCCGATAAGTCCACTCCGAGATCATGGAGAAAGAGTAGCATGTCATCTGCATATAATGCTGTCTAATGGGATTGCCCTCGGATCGCTAACCCACGGTCCTCCCCCGTGTGAATACAGCTGGCCATGGGCTCCATTGCGATGGCAAATAATAAGGGGGAGATTGGACATCCTTGCCTAATTTCGCCTCCCACATCATAAATCATAAGGTTCAGATACAGTTCTGCCAGTGCAAACCCGTGCCTTGTGAGCCCTGTAGAAAAGCCTGATCCAGCGAATGAACTGAGGACCCAACCCATCTGAACCATTACTTGATACAGGAATTCCCAACTCAGTCTATCAAAGGCCTTCTCAATGTTAATCGCCATGTCCGCAGCAAACGCTTATCCCAAAAATCATCGTTTAGGATTAAGCTGATTCAACGGATAGTAAGCGCCACATCACACCCAGGAATATAACCAGCTTAATCTATATGAACCAAAGTGGGCATATGGGGCAGGAATGGGTCACAAGAATTTGACTAAGAATTTTATAGTCCACATTGAGTATGGACAATGACTGGTAGGCACTAACATCTGTGGAAAGGTGACCAGGTTTCAGAAGAGGGATGACTAAATCTTCAGGTACATGGTCTGACATTAGAAGCTGCAGAGTTAAGTTCTACTAGTTTTGGTGCCAAGCTGTTCTTTTAGTCAGCAAAGAGCTCCACAGACAGGCCAGGAACCTTACCACGCTTTTAATGACAGCTCTAACTTCTTGCTTAGTAATGTCTCCCTCCAAATCATCTCCAAATTCCTGTGAAAGTACTTGCAGACAACCCGGGGACAGAAAACCCTCAGTATTCTGCATGTTGTGGCTTGAGCCCTGGGGCATAGAAGGATGTACAGACTTCTCAAAATGTAACGTATATGGTGTCTTGCCTATATAAAGGTTCTCCTGTGTCAGAGTGTAACTCCAAGATGAAAGAACTCCTTATATTTTGTTTATTGAGCCACACTAAAAGGGAACCTGCTTTTATCATGCTCTGCATGAGCACAAATCAGATATTACCTGTAACTAAAGTAGCAGAGTCTCTCAACTCGGGCTGCCAGTAATTCCTTTGCCTCAAGCAATGGATACTTAAGAGCATTGTCTCCTGGTCTTCGTTGTTCAAGATTCCGAAGCACCTTTTCTTGAGTCACTACTTCACCTACAAGTGTTCTATGCACCCAACCACTTCTGCAATACAGCAACCCCTGATCACTGTCTTAAAAGTATCCCACTCAGTCAAAGGGGATGTAGCGGTGTCAGCATTGTCGGAAAAGTAAGCAATTAAGGGCTTTCTGATATTATTTTTAAAGACCTGGTCATCCAGTGCATCCAACCGCAATCTCCAAACTGGAATGCGAGGTCACTCGCACTCCAAATTTAGAGAGACTAACATTGGGTTATGAACTGAAACAGTTCAGCACAAATATTCTATTCCATGAACTGTACCATGGACAGTCGGTGTGCATAAAAAGGTGTCAAGCTGAACATGAAGTTCATGCAAGCCTGGGCAAAGTTACCTTCAAAGAGTCTACCATCCCATCCCCACTGCTGTTGCCATGCAGAGAAAATGTGAGCCATCTGGGTCACCGGGAAATCTCCCAAGGGCAGATGTGAGCAATAAAGTATGGGATCTGCAACACAGTTAAAATCCCTATCCAATAATATGGTCTGAGTCAGGTATGGCGCCAAGGCCCTGGATAGATCAGCAAGAAACCTTCCTTGGTCTATATTGGGAGCATAGATTCTGAGAATAGCAAGGTTGCATTCTGCCAACTTCTCAGAGATGACCATGTACCAACCCTTCGGATCTACAAGTTCAGTTGTTTTCTGAAATGGCACTCCCAGTATTACCCAAAGCAAAACACCTCTGGCAAAAGCCGAAAGATCCATGGCATACACCAGGCCCTGCCACCACTTGTGGAGAGATAATACTTCATACCTAGTTAGATTGGTTTCCTACAGCAGGGCTTTGTGAGTTCTGTGCCTCTTATCATATGAGATAACAATCCTGGGAAAAACAAGGGGAACCATGAACTATGCCTTAAGTGAAAACATGTTAGGTCTTGAACCCTGACATCCAATAGTAGCAGCACAGAGCTTGTGCTGCTTTACTGTGGTTTACCAAGGCCAAGAAGTAATCTAGATACATGTGATCTCTTAATGACTTTGGAATATTGTCATAAGTTATTGCCAATCTAGTGTGATATTGGGAACTGACTTTATGACTTCTTTGTGTTAGTCCAATTTTCTTTGGTATTAATTGTTCATGAATCATCATCCTCAAAACCTACGTTGATACTCTTTTCTCAAACTAGATTTTTTTGTTGTTTAAAGATATTCTGCTTTATACAATAGGTTTTTTCTACTGCTAGTTTCCATTTGTAAATATCTTAGCCTTGGATCTTGAGGTAAACTCACCTCTTTTTTTAGCATATACATTTGTTCATAACCCATAAAACAGTTATGTTTTATTGTAAACCATAAGAAAATCATTATTTAACCAACACTTGTGTAAATTGCATATTCAAAGAGCTACAATTTTAGAATATTAGAAGTATTCAGATATCACCAAAAGCAGTTACACCACATCAATGTCAACACTGAATTACAGTTTTATAACATCTGAATCTGCTCTGATACATGTTTAAGAATGTGAAAAATGTAATTTGTGAAATGCAGAACAAATGGCACATTACTAGCAAATGAGCTACATCGAAAAAACAAATTGAGCCTACATTAATATTTTTCCATTATAGGTCGCAGGAGATACCACTTCACAAAATTCAGAATTTTTACTTGTATGAGAATGCACCTGATTGAGCAAAATACTTTACAATGCACCTTTTCCACCTACTGAAAGCATGTGGTAAATGCATATGAAAAAGGCCGTGGAACTGGGAAATCACACACAGAAATAGGCAAGGAATGTCCACAGCTTGTCTGTTATTCCCCGTTTGAAGCCCAGAAACTAGGGTGGATATCTTCGTGACCTTTCATTCTGGGTTTACTCCAACCAAGAGCGTAAGTATTACTATGTGCCATCTCAAATAACGAAGATCGTCTTGATACTTAAATAAGGGAGGATCATCTGGCTGAGGGTTCTCCTCACAGATAACATAGATCTCTTGAAACAACTGACCAGGAATATAAGCTTTTGAAATAATATTTAGCTATTTGCAAAGAAGTGAAAGAAACACATTAAGTTGCACACAAAAAAACCGGCTGAAATCATTAGTAACCAACAGATCATCTGTCTTCTATGGGACCACCAAAAACCTCACTCTGCTTAAGGTGCTGCGAATATTTCTTTGAATGAGTGGACTATGTTGTTTAATCATTTTACATAGTTATGGTTCACTGCATTAGCCTTGTGTCATTCAATTTTTCTAGTCAACAATTTCTTTGATTCTATTCAGAGTTGACAAGAGTTTCAACACTTCGTAGTTGGATCATTCCAAGGGTTGCAATAACTTGAATATGTTCCTGATTGGAAATATGTCTTAGCAAATCAATATTTAACAGTGTTAGGGCAGTATATGTTTATATGTGTGTGTTTGTGGTAATCCAAAAATAGTTACTCTCACAACACAACATTTGAAGACTTGAAAAATGTAGTTCAGAGTTTGTTGTCTAACATTTTCTTTTTGAAAACTGAAAATGACAGTTTAAGTAATGATAGGACAATATTCTATTTGAAGAACTTTGCACCTCCTGATGCACAGATTCCATGAGTATGACGCCATTCAGGAGATCAAGTTGTACCATCCACTTACATTGTGTGTTTGACAGTGACAATGACTTCTGAAAACATGGACTTTCCTCTTTACTCACCACAAGGATCTGTTCTTTCTAGCTAACAGTTAAATGGTGCTACAATGTTTACCATCGTGTGGTATCCTTCACTTCCCTTGCATGTCCTTGCCTCTACCTTATGTATTCTACCTCTGTTCCATCTTGGAATGTGCCTTATCCAAGGTGTTCCACCTTCTCTGGTCAGTTGCCTGCTGGTCTTTGGAGGATGAGGTCCCTAGTTTATATCCTACAATAAACTTCCTCTTTCTCATCTCTACTTGCCTGGACTTCATTTATTGGATGATACTACATTTTGGCGACGATTGGACTACACCTACGCTCAGGGACCTCAACTCACCAACACCTCGATTTTTGGTATTTTCCTTGTTGTGAAATTTCAACATATTTGTCTGTTCCACGACAATTTCAAGCTCAAGGATCTTTCCATGAACTTCATTCACCTCACCAGCGACAAAGCAACCAAAGGTACTGTCTATTTGCATATCCTGGTATTTACTAAAACCAGCGCATAACCTGGATCGTTTTTTTGTTAACCGGAGGGTTGTGACTACTTCTCATTATTGAACTATTTGAACATCCTACGTTCATATTTTTCTTTATTATCCTCAGCGATCATTTTAAAAAGGATTAATGTTCATTTCGTTTGAGCGAGCCACTCACCCCGTTGCCTTTCAAATGGTATCCTAGCAATGCTCGAGCTCTGCCATTCCTCCTCAGCTTGTCTGCACCCGCTCTGTAAGACGGAAACGCTCCTTACACGCAGACACGTCACACCGCGTCTTGACATCATCAGGCCCTCCGCCATCTTTGCCGGTCCTGTTTACACAGCATCTTTCTCCGCTCCGCTCGCCTGCGCAATCAGCAGAAACAGAACCTGGGGTGAGAAGCGGCAAGTGCTGATCGGTACCTGAACAAGAGGAAAAGCTACAAGCGGTGACAAGCGGTAAGCTGCATCATTAGCCAGCTCGAGACTGACATCTGGTTCCCCGCATTGTTCTATCTGCTCATCGACACTCACCTTCGAGTAACTGTTAAAAAGACTGTTATATGGAATTTCTAGTGAGGCAGTCACCTGTGACTTCAAAGTTTCAGCACATGTGTGAAAATTGCCACTCTTCTTAACGCTGACTGGCACAGCATATTGGTATAATTACTTTATGTGAGATTTGCAAGCTGTGTTTCTTTCTGCTGTTAGGTTGCTCCTACTTTCTTTACAGACAGCATCCATAATTTCGTGTGTGAAAATTGCCACTCTTCTCAACGCTGACTGGCACAGCATGTTGGTATAATTACTTTATGTGAGATTTTGCAAACTGTGTTTCTTTCTGCTTTTAGGTTGCTCCTACTTACTTTACAGGCAGCATCCATAATTTACTGTATTGCTTTAAAACATGCAAAATGTCACTGCCCCTCCTTTCTTTCTATCTGAGCCAGGAGATCCTCCTATTCCTTGGCTCAAGTGGAAGAAGGTGTTTGCTCACTACGCCAGGGTCTGTGGCACTTCTCTCAGTGCTGAGAGAAAGTCTTCTTTGTTTATGCATTGTTTAGGCTCGGAGGGTCAGGATGTATTCGAAAATTTGCCTGATTTACCTGATGCAGAAGCCAACACACTTAATGAATATGAGGTCTGCATAAGAAAGATGGATCTCCATTACCTTCCAAAGTTAAGCATGGTTTTAGAGCGTTTTCACTTTGGGAAAAGAATGCAAAAACAAAATGAGACTGTAGAACAATATGTTACTGCTCTTCGTAAACTCGCTTCTACGTGTTCTTTTGCTGGTACCTTAGATGAGAGACTTAGAGACCAGCTCATGCTTGGTTCTTCTCTCGAGAAAGCTAAGGACAATCTTTGGCAAAAGGATAATCCCAGTTTACATGAAGTAATCACTGCCCTTAAACTTCATGAGCACTCTAATACCTGCTCTGAGGTTATCCGTAAGAACACCTCAGAAGAAAAAAAACGGTCTACTGAAGTAAAAGAAATAAAAACGTCCTCAGTTCCCACAATTCAAAAGTCTAACACCTCTGACACGGGAAACACCAATGATAACAAAAATTCTGGTTCGGATGTTAAACCAACCAGCTTTAAATGTTATCGTTGTGGAAATGTAGGACATTTAGCCAACGCCAAGGATTGTCCTGGTTGGAAAGCTACTTGTTCTATTTGCAAGAGGAGAGGGCATTTCACAAAATGTTGTAGGTCCAGTAAGGCTCAAAAGAAAGTGCGAGTGGTGGATATTTATGAACAAGAACAAACAGACTCAGTTGTATGTCAAGTGAATGCAGTGGGTCTTGACGGCCCAATGGAAGATGTTTCCATTGAGGGATGTTCTGTTAACATGCTATTTGATTCAGGTGCCAAGATTACACTAATTCCCAGGGTTTTCTTTGAAAAATACTTACGTAACAAAGTAAAGTTACTCAAACCAGATCTAATCCCTAGAGGGTATGGTGGCAGAATAATAAGTCTTTTAGGATACTTTCTAGGTTCAATTGATTTTAAAGGGAGAATCACAGCCGGTAAAATTTATATTTCTATGAAAGGAGATTCCCTTATCAGTTGGCTACATCAGAGAGACCTCGGGGTCTACCTTGATCCCAATCAGTCTCCTTCGGTCTGTTTGAGAGAAATGCCGGTTGATGTAGCAGCTGTCTCGGATCACACTGGTTGGGCCAAAAGATATCCTGGAGTGTTTTCCAAGGATCTGGGGTGTCTTAAAAAATACCTTCACTTGATAAAATTAAAAGAAAACTCTGTTCCCATTGTGGCGAAGGTAAGAAACGTCCCACTTCTGGTTCGTGACAAAATGAAAGCTGAGCTTGAGAAACTGAAAAACAATGGTGTAATAGAGGAGGTCGAAGGTACAGAATGGGTTTCGCCTGTAGTGATGGTCCGCAAGGCCAATGGCGAGGCAAGATTATGCATTGATATGAGGGAGTTAAACAAAGCTGTGATTGTTGACCATTATCCCCTACCGAACATTACTGAAATGCTATCGTCTTTAGGTGGGGCCACACATTTTTCCACGCTAGATCTTTCCTCTGCCTACCACCAGGTAAAACTACACCCATCTTGCCAAGACTTCACAACCTTCATCACTCCCTTTGGGACGTATAAATTTCTTAGAATGCCGTTTGGGCTTATTTCTGCGGCTTCAGTGTTTCAAAGAGTGATGGAGGGTATTTTGGATGGTCTGTGTGGTGTTAAGGTCTATCAAGATGACATCTTGGTTCATGGCGTTGGTTCTAAAGAACACGATGACAGAGTGTGCGCGGTCTTACATAGGTTGCAAGACGCGGGTCTCACACTTAGATTAGATAAATGCAAATTGGGGGTTGAGACAATTGAATATTTAGGACATCTTGTGTCAGGGTCTGGTATCAAACCTAAACCTTCGTTGGTGGAAGCCATATCCAATCTCAATTATCCCAGTAATAAAGATGAGTTAGTTAAGTTCCTTGGGATGTCAGAGTTCTATAATAAATTTGTTCCTGGTTTTGCCCAGAAGACTGAAAAGTTGAGAGTTTTACTTAGAAAAGGACAAGAATTTGTTTGGGACAAAGGTTGTTGTGAGGAGTATGATCTTATTAAGAATTGTCTCAATAATGCGCAGAATCTTGCTAGCTTTGATCCCACAAAAGATTCCTATATAATGACTGATGCCAGTTGCAAAGGTATTGGAGCTGTTCTTTTGCAGAAGGGTGAAGAAACTGACAACACCATACTCTTCATTTCAAGACCTCTAAGAGGTGCTGAGGAAAATTATTCCGTGGTGGAAAAAGAAGCTCTGGTTGTTTATTGGGCTGTTAATAAATTAAAGAAATTTGTCTGGGGCAAAAGGTTTTCTGTTATCTCTGACCACAAACCTCTTAAAGAAGTTTTTGAAAAAAAGGGGATGGATTGCATATCGCACAGGATAAGAAAATGGGTTGTCGCTTTGCAGGACTTCGAATTCGGTGTGTCTTATCTACCTGGATCTAATAATATACTTGCCGATTGTTTGTCCAGGCTCACGGGCAAAGCTTCTTCTGAAGAACAACGTGATGATTTCTTCTGTTGTAATGAAGACTTGTCAGAGGATATAAAAGTTTGTGTGGTCACCGAGGGTGTTATTACGGAGGACGAGTGGATCAGTGAATTGAGGTCTGATTTAGACCTTCAACAAGTCATTACGCATGTTCGTGATGGTTGGTGTCTAAAAAAGGATTGCAATGATGTTGTGAAGTGTTTCTGGACTGTGAAGGATCAGTTGTCTTGGGTTGATGGAGTGTTAATGAGATGTAGCAGACTTGTTCCTCCAACTAGTTTGAGACATAAGATTGTGGAGTATGCACACTCTAGTCATATGGGCATCGCAAAAACCAAATCAAGAGTCAGGGAAATCTATTGGTGGCCTGCCATGGACACTGAAATTGAAAGATCTGTGAGAGATTGTCCACAATGCTCAGTTAGTGATAAGATACTCAAGTGCAGAACTCAACCTATGGTAATCAGAAAACGGTCTACTGGTTCATGGATTGATGTCTCATTGGATATCTTAGGTCCTGTCAAAGTTAGCAGTCAAGACAAATATGTTATCGTGTGTGTTGACATGTTTTCAAGGTGGCCGTTTATTAAGGTGGTGAACAAGGTGGATTCCTCTTCTGTGGTTACCTTTTTGGATGAATTGTTTTCCAGTGAAGGTCTGCCTAACTCGGTGCTCACGGATAATGGTGTGCAGTTCGTCTCTGGTTTGTTTGAGAGTTTTCTTAGAGAGAGAGGGATTCTGCACAAGCGTGCCTCTGTTTATCATCCAGAGAGCAACGGTGTTGTAGAAAGATTCATCAAGGTCCTGAAAGAAACGATGCAATTAGCTCTGGTTTCCAGCTACAATTGGGAGGAAGCTATTAAAAAGAAAGTATGTGAGTATAGATTCACCACACATTCCTCTACTGGTGTGTCACCTTTCGTCTTGTTCAAGGGAAGGTCTCCTTGCACTCCTCTCAAGCCTTCTTGGGTTGGTACGAAGATTGGGGTTAATGACACTTTGAGCGCTGACTGGAAAGAGAAGGAGTTGGGTAAGGCAGCTAAAAGGAAGATTGAGTATGACATAAGAAAAGCTGCTAAAAAAACCGTGGTGAGAGTGGGAGATGTGGTAAGGATTAAATTGCCAGAAAGAAAGTTTGGTGTTTCAAAATTCAGCCAACCAATCAAAGTTATAAAACTTCTAGGTAATGCAGTTAAGACACAGGATCATAAGGTGTGGAACCTCAGCAGAATAGCTGTGTGTCGCGCCAAGAATATGGAAGACAATGTTGTGTGTCATTCTCCTGTACCCTCAACCTTTGTTCCTGTTAGAAGATCTACAAGGAAGTGTTCTGTTCCTTCTCGTTTTATTGACTGAGTTCTTGCTCACTTGTTACTGCAAATGTAACTGTTTTGCTTCACATTTTCTTCCCTGAATGTTCACCACATCCTCCACTTACCTTTTGTGTTTTATTGATAAGAGGGAGGTCTTGTGGTATCCTTCACTTCCCTTGCATGTCCTTGCCTCTACCTTATGTATTCTACCTCTGTTCCATCTTGGAATGTGCCTTATCCAAGGTGTTCCACCTTCTCTGGTCAGTTGCCTGCTGGTCTTTGGAGGATGAGGTCCCTAGTTTATATCCTACAATAAACTTCCTCTTTCTAATCTCTACTTGCCTGGACTTCATTTATTGGATGATACTACACATCGCCTCGACTATTACTATATTTCCTACTGCCATTTTATCAATATACATTTCTCTATGTGTTTTGCCACTGAATCAAACCCCACTACCTTACTCCTAACACAACCTATCATTTACATATACCTTTTGTATTCTTTTTTGTCTAAATTAATACCCTAATTGTAACCCCTAGCTTCTTTGTGCCATTTAGTTTTATTTTAATTGTTTTACATACTGTAGATAACATAACCCTAGCCTTCAAATATATTTCATTAATTATTAATTAATTGTTTTATTTTGATTTAATTTAGTCTAACATTTAATTATAGGTAATTAATTTACAATTTCTTTTTTACATTAACGTAATACTTAGCTATTGTGTTTCATGAACACAGTTATAATACATTCTTATTTGATCAATATTAACATATTAAAAACCTTCTTGTCTCGTCAGTAGAGGCAATTTCTTAGAAATTAGCATTTTACCAAAAGTATTATATTTCTTTCGAGCCGTTCCTTTGGAGCTCACTAAAATTCAGCTTCAAAAACTACAAGCGCTTTGTTCTAGTTTTATCTGGAGCTAGAAGAAACCTCAAACGGCAATTAAATATATGACCCTCCCTAGAACTGGAAAGGGGGGGGATGGGCAATACCCAACTTCACATTTTATTACTGGCCTGTCTTCCACAAAATATGAGAATCTTGTTAACAGGCGCAGACATTACAGATGATGCTAAAACTCCGTCTATTTATCAAATGTTAATGAGTTCAGATGCAAAACGATGCTTGTTGAAGTATCTCAAACCTAGTTGCGATCAAAAAAACCTAGATTTAAGGTTTTGATAACTGCCTATAAAGTTTGGAAACAGGTTAGACGACGTCTTCAGCTAGGTACAATACATTATTATGCACCTACGTTTGTTTCATTATTACTATCCTCTATTTTTTGGGATACTGTAATGTAAATATGGAGGCAAAAGGGGATAAGGAATCTAGGAGACTTCTATGCTGATTCTCAGATTATCTCTTTTTTAGAATTACAACATTTTTCGCTGTTAAACACAGATTTTGTTAAAGTTTTTACAGGTTAGAGATTTTTTGAGTAGAAAGAAAAATGCATTCACTATGATGACTAAGAACTCCCTAATCGAGGAAATTAGAAGAAGAAACAGAATTGGTGTTTTATATGGGTGGCTCCTTAAAACTCATTTGGATGATTTCCAGATACAGCATCATAAGTGGAATACAAGATTTAGTCAGGAGGCAGAATGATTGCAGAATCTATTGAAATGGGAGACAATGTTTTAATTTCATCCATTCTCTGTGCATAATATTACAAAACTATATTTAATCTGTATTATACACCAGCAAAAATATCAAACTGGAGAGGGGCAGCTGATGGTAAATGCAAGTGTTGTGGGGCTGACCAGGCGGAAATTCTTCTTTTTCATGTGTCATAAATTAAGACAGTTAATAGGGGGATGGAACAATTTCTGACCGATATCAATGGCACATCTGTTACACTTACATCCCTAACGATGCTGCCTGGATTAATTTATGAGACACACAACAATCGTGTTGAGGAAAGGAGGGTATTGGATTTTTGTGGCAATTGCAGTTGCCCAACTATGTTTTGCCTTAAACTGGGTGAATATAGAGCCCCAGTCATATGATATCTGGAGAGCTAGACTTTTGGCAATTTATAACTTGGAGTCTAGTCTCTATAATCTTAAGGGTTTTAGGAAACGTGTACTAGGTGAAATAATCTGGTGTAGGATGGCTGAATGGATGAAGTCTCAAATCTTGTGCTCAGATCTGTTGCATATCTTTAAAAAATATATAAAATCACATCAGCGAATTTAGAACAGGATTGGCTTGCATAAATCCCTGCTAAGAGGTTTATTTCAGCATGGTGCACTTTAACTTAATGTGATAGGGCTGGTTCACTGAGCCATAATAGGGTACAATAACTGGCATCTCTGCTATGATATTTGAGATCCGTCAACTGCAATATTAATATTATGTATACTATTTTTATGATACTTGTTAGACCTGCCATTTCTTGGGGTGGTTACCCCTGACATTTTGCCTCTACCTCCTCTATTTAGGTCTCGCCTATTCCATTCCGCAAGGAATGAATATGCGAGTCTAATGCAGCTAAACCACTACTTAAACCCAAGGCTCTCAAAAGGCTCTCCCAAAGCGGATTTTCAACAGTTCACGAGAATCACGTGACCACAAGCTCCTCGTGCACAAGCTCGCATTCCATCATCAAAGGCAGCCCAGCCAACCCAGCTTCCCTCACACAAGCTTCTCCCAGCAGGCAGCCCACCCCCTCCCTCTCCATATGGTCGCTCGAGTTGCCCACCCCTCCCTCTCCAGCACCTGCCTTCTCTCTGCCCACTCATCGCAACTTGTTTAAATTTCAGCTCCTTGAGATTTTTCGCCTTAAAGTGCTTTGGGTCCAAACTACCACCCACCCTCTTTGTCATTCACATTACTTGAGGGCCACTCTTTTATTTAATGCACAGACTTGCTCTTCACTTCACCTTTCACGGCCGCAGGCCATGACTTGCATTTCTACTCTCCTCAGCCCATGTAGACATCACACCATGATTCGCATTCTTGAAGGCAATCTCCGCCCCCCTGGTGTTTCTGGCTTTTCTCGAGAGCTTCAAAGGCTTCACGGCCGCCAGGCCGTGCAAATCACTTCATCTCAATGTGCTTGTTCATCTATGTGCACTGAATTGTGGCTTCATTCATACTAGTCATGCCTTACTCCCCAGTTACGATAGTAATTCACCCAAACTTTCCTCATTCAGCCGTTATCCCGTAACAGCAGTCAACCTGTGTCTGGCCTCCATTAGGATTCCAATCTTTCGGCCAGTGTCCCTCATCAGCAAATTAACTGTGCCGAGCCCCCATTATCCTTTCCCCGCCCTGACAAGCTTACTTCTTCAAGGGTCGGTGTTGCCTTATCACGTGGGGTTTATAAATGAGCCTCGCCGCATTAAGAACCAATCCAGAAATAGTACATTTCTTTAAAAATGTATAAATAAATCAAAACAAAATATAACCCTTTATAATGCCGATAGCTCATATTGTCATCTCCTATTTCCTTCTGACTATTTTCCAGCGTGGACGCACCCGAGCCGCATGGGGAGAAGCAGCCTTTGATGTGCCGGCCGGCCATGCAGTGAATAATTAGGGGAGGAGAAATGCCATCTGTTGCTTTGCGCTCGGCCTCAGGCCGGCATTTCTCCGCCCCTAATTATTCACTGCATGGCCGGCTGGCACATCAAAGGCTGCTGCTCCCCATGCTATGTCGTCAGTTTCCTCTGCCTTTAACTGTGCTAGCAAAGATGTCAGCATACGGCCTCTGAGGCTGGCTGCTTCACCCCGTTGGGTTCCCCAAAAGTATCAGACTGTCTCACAAGTGACTGACTCTGTCCCAGCCTTATTCTGCCCATGTCACTCACTCTGCCCGAATATTACCAGCCCTTCAGGAGCACCAAATTGTCTCACGAATTACCGACTCTGTCCCAGCCCTACCAACCCTTTAGAAACACCCTCTTGCCCAAGTCACTGACTCTGCCCCAATATTACCGGCTCATTTGAAGAATCAAGCTGTCTCACGAATGACCAACTCTGTCCCAGCCCTATCGGCCCTTCAGAAGCAGCGCGTTTTGTTTACTTTTGAACAGCCGGCAGAACAATAATTAGCTATGCGCTGCTCATGTAATCTTTCGCAAATCAATCAGGCTGACTGTTTACTTTCATATGAGACATCAATTCCACCGTAGATGCATTGTTTTGATCTTTTTTTCACAAATTAATATTGCTTTAGTAATTTATGCCAACACTTCCTCACTTTTCTTGTAATCTTTAAACTCTTTTGTAAACACTTTCACGTTGTCTCTGCTCCTTCGCGCTCAGTTTATTTTTAAAGTATGCAGATTACAACAGCAGATAAAATAAACAGTTCTCTATAATTCAAGCTGTTTGCACATTCTAGTCATCTTGCGCGCATTAGAGGCTATTAATTTTGTAACACAGCTTTCTTCAATTGTATTAATATCTGTAACACGACTTTCTCCAGTTATAAAATGTTGTGACTGACTCAAATAAATCTATTTACTTTAACTTCCAGAAGATATTCTCCTCCACAATGCCAGAGCTTCCCCCGCCCCTCCTCCGCGCAATGCCAGAGCTTTTCACTCCAAAACATCACACTAAGCTTGCCCGCATTGGCCCCTCCGCCCTCAGCAGACAGACAGCAATAAAAGATCCAAAGATAGTGCTTATGTGTTTGGGCTGGCGAGGGATTTCACAAACAGACTCTCTCTTTTCCACCACAGACTCATATGTTGTAAAAGGAAATGTAATGTTTTCGTTCTTCCTTCCACTCCTTTGTCCCTAGTGAACTTCTCCTGTCTTTGCGCCTACTGCCTTTCCTATGAGTATTTAATTAAATGGTGCGGTTATTGTGCTAGGGTGTGAGTGTCCCCCCCCCAACCGAGCCTATCTGGCACTAGTCTGTCTACCAATGACATCAGGCAGCTGCTTGACTGTGCTAGCACATGAAAGGCTGCTGCTCCCCATGCTATGTCGTCAGTTTCCTCTGCCTTTAACTGTGCTAGCAAAGATATCAGCATACAGCCTCTGAGGCTGGCTGCTTCACCCAGTTGGGTTCCCCAGAAGTTGCAGACTGTCTCACAAGTGACTGAGTCTGTCTCAGCCTTATTCTGCCCATGTCACTCACTCTGCCCGAATATTACCAGCCCTTCAGGAGCACCAAATTGTCTCACGAGTTACCGACTCTGTCCCAGCCTTTAGAAACACCCTCTCGCCCAAGTCACTGACTCTGCCCCAATATTACCGGCTCATTTGAAGAATCAAGCTGTCTCACGACTGACCAACTCTGTCCCAGCCCTATCGGCCCTTCAGAAGCACACTGTTTACCAAGTTAATGAATCTGCCCCAATATTTCTGGCCCTTCATCCACCCGCCAACTCCACCATCCAACTCCACCATCCAACTCCACCCTCCAAATCCAACTCCACCCTCCAAATCCAACTCCACCCTCCAAATCCAACTCCACCCTCCAACTACAACTCCGCCCTCCAACTACAACTCCGCCCTCCAACTACAACTCTGCCCTCCAACTACAACTCCACCCTCCAAATCCAAATACACCCTCCAACTCCACCCTCCAAATCCAAATCCACCTTCCAACTCCACCCTACAACTCCAACGCCTCCTTCTCTAACTCCTTGTTCTCTTCTCTTCTCCACTGCTGATCTGCTGCTCTCTTCCACCTGCCTCCTTCTTTAACTCCCTGGTCTGTTCTCCCATGCTGATCTGCAGCTCTCTTCCACACGCCCCCTTCTCCAACTCCCTGTTCTCTTCTCCCATGCTGATCTGCTGTTCCCTTCCACCGCCTCCTTCTCTAACTCCCTGTTCTCTTCTCATGTGCTGATCTGCTGCTCTCTTCCACCCTCCTCCTTCTTTAACTCCCTGTTCTCTTCTGCTGTGCTGATCTGCTGCTCTCTTCCACATACATCCTTCTCTAACCGCTCACATACACACACACACATACAACCACACACACAGCCACACAAACACACACAATCACACCACACACACTATCTCACACCCAACCACACCCAACCCCACACCCAACCACACACCCAAGCCCACACACAACCACACACACAACCACACATACAACCACACACAACCACACACCCAACCACAACCACACACAACCACACATACAACCACACACAACCACACACCCAACCACACACAACCACACCACACACACAATCTCACACACAACCACACCCAACCACACACCCAACCACACACACAACCACACACACACAACCACACCACACACACAATCTCACACACAACCACACACACACACAACCACACCCAACCACACACATAACCACACACACAACCACACACACAACTACACGCACAACTATGCACACAACCCCACACACAGAATGCCACACACAACCCCAAACACCCCCACATACAACCCCACACACAACCCCACCACCATACACGCATACAACCACTCACACATACAACCACTCACACATACAACCACTCACACATACAACCACTCACACATACAACCACTCACACAACTACACACACAACCACACACACAACCACACACATCTGTCGCACTCACTCTATCTATCTATTCCCCTCACTCTATCTATCTATTGCCCTCACTCTATCTCTCTATCGCCCTCACTCTCTATGTATCAATCTATCTATCTATCGCCCTCACTCTATCTATCGCCCTCACTCTATCTATCGCCCTCACTCTATCTATTGAACTCACTCTATCTATCGCCCTCACTCTATCTATCGCCCTATCGCCCTCACTCTATCTATCGCCCTCACTCTATCTATCGCCCTCACTCTATCTATTGCCCTCACTCTATCTATCGCCCTCACACTATCTATCGCCCTCACTCTATCTATCGCCCTCACTGTCTATCTATCTATCGCCCTCACTCTGTCTATCTATCTATCGCCCTCACTCTGTCTATCTCTCTATCGCCGTCACTCTGTCTATCTATCTATTGCCCTCTATCTATCTATCGCACCACCACGTCATCACTCAGGGGCACCACAGCATCACTCAGGGGCACCACAACATCACTCAGGGGCACCACAACATCACTCAGGGTCACCACAACATCACTGAACGCCACAGCATCGCTCGTCGCCACTACAACATCCCTCCGCGCCACCACAGCATCAAGCAGTGCAAGCATTCAACAACAACTAGTTCAAATATGTTCTATCAATGTTTAAAGCTTTATTACAAATGTCACAAAAAGACGTTAATATTTCACTTCTGTTCTTGGATTTTCGTCACAATAAAATACACTGAACATAATCTTCACAAAAGGTATTTACAAAAGTTTAAGCTATTGCCATTATAAATTACAACAAATGTTATTTAAGTATTAATTATTTAAAAAAATTAAAAGCCATTGTTATTTGTAATATCAATACATCTAAGTCACGTAAATACAAAACATGTTGCATTACAAATGCTATGTGTCACATTTGCAAAAGTTAAAAGTATTGGCATTGTAAATGACAAAGCTATTAATTTCGCTATTTTCAAAACCAACACATAAATATAAAATGTGTCATTTACAAGACCATTAGCTCAAACTTTCCTAATGCGAGACCTATTGCATTGCAAATGCTTGTTTTGATGCTGTGATGGATTTTGTTTTGCTGGCTTAGATGCTTTGGGCACTTTGACACTGCTGATCAGTGTCAATGTACAAGTGCTCCCTGTTTAAAGTATTATGGTAATTGTTTGTCCATAATTGGTATGTTTGTCTTACTAGTAAATTACATAGTAAAGTGTACTATGTGTTCCAGTGGTGGTAATGCAAATGCTACTAGTGGGCCTGCAGCACTAATTGTGCCACCCACACAAGTAGCCCTAAAAAGAGATCTCAGGCCTGCCACTGCAGTGCCTGCGCGCAGTTTGTTAACTGCCTTGTTTTCCTGACAAGTGCATCCTCTTGCCAGGCCTCACCCTTCCCTTTTTATGCACATCAGACCCCCCTATAGTAGGCACAAATGCCGACATGCATCAAAGTCAATTGCATTTGCAAATGGTGCGAATCGCAATTTTCGTCCGTTTGCGAATGCAATTGACTAATTTGGAATGCATCATGTATTTCGCAATTTTAGGAATCGCAACCATGTTGCGATTTCTAAAATTGCGATTTCGTTTAAGAAATCGCAATTTCAGATTTCCTAAATGCAATGCATGATTATTTTTAAATTGCGAATTCGCAATTTGGAAGGGGTAAATTAGCTAGTTGCATATTTGAAAGTTTTAATTTAGACACACACATGTCCTTGGGTCATGTGTGTGTGTAAATTGCACTTCAAGTTAAATTTCAAGGGTGCAGGGAGGGGTTCTTTGGACCCCCCTTGCACCCTTGAAATTGCATTCACATTTTGCGATTCGCAAAATGAAATGCGCAAAATGTGAATGCCTTCCCATTCATTCCTATGGGCCTTTTGGCCCATAGGAATCAATGGGAAGGGTTTCCTTAATTGCGATTCACAAATTGTGAATCGCAATTAAGGAAAAATACCGAATCGCAACTAAAAATGTGAATTTTTCATGCATTGCCGTTTGCGATTTCTAAATTGCGATTCCTTAATTTTCGCAATTTAGGAATCGCAAACGACAACAATGATGCATGTGGCCAAAGTACCCACCTGGGCAGGGTGCAGTGTATGTGAGAGGTAGGACATGTACTGAGATGTGTACCATGTCCTGACAGTGAAATACTGCTAAATTTGTTTTTCACTGTTGCAATGCCATCATGCCCGTAGGACAGAATGGGGAATGATGGGTCACATGTTTCCAGCATATCTTCCCATAGGCATAAGATGGAGGTATGGAGTTAATAACACATCTTTTTGTGAAGATGGTTTTCTAAATTGTGTGTTTAGAAACCACGCTTTTAGAAGTGGCTGGCTTCTTGTCTTAAATCATCCTGTGTGCCTCTGCCTTGTTGTGTATTGACTGACTGGACCCTCACTATCAAAGAAAGAAGGTGTGCACTGGCAGGAAGACACCCAGGTCTGGTTTAGACAGGGCTCATAGCCCCCAGAAGACATGAATTGAAAGGCATTTAGGGCTATGAATTTGAGAGTCGAAACCCCTGAACTGAAGACTGAACTCAAGCCTGAAAAAGGATTGAAACTACTTTGTGATCAAGAGGTACCTCTGCCAAAGAAGAACAGCTAAAGAGACTGAAGAGAAGAACTGCCTTTGCTGTGTGTTCTGGGGCTGGCCTGCAGTTTGCTGATTTGACTAAGGAGAGGACAAGGGACTTTGCTGTGTGCTGTGTCCCCATGCTTGAAAGGACTCCACGGGCCAGAGAGGAGCTGTCTCCCTGTTGTGGAAACTCAGGACCATCGAAGTTTACAAGTGTGTCTCAGAGACGCTGGGTGCGTGTGCTTTTTGCAGCCTGAGACCTTTGTGAAATTGCCCCGTGACCGTGTGTCCCGGAGCAGTCTTGCGCTCTGCTTCTATCGACAGCGTGACCAGACATGCTGTGATCGTTACTGCCATCAGCCCGGACCGTTGTCCCAAGGGGGAACCGTGAGAAATCACTGCTGCCGGCCCGAGCCTGCTTGTGCTAAGGAGAGACCTGTGTACCTTCACCATCATGGGTCCGAGGTCCTTTGCCCAAGATCAACGGAGTTGTGCGGGGAGCCTATCAGCTGCATGGCTGTCGCCTGGTAACCCAACTGTCCTTCGAGGAGCAGCTGCCGCCACCCCAATGCCACACAGCGTGACGCCCAAGCCTCCAGGAGAGGAGAGAGAGACTGCACCCCCAGGTAACGCTCAGTGAGCATGCGTGTGTCGCCGCCTTGGGCGAAGTGCGTGCTACGAGAAACCGCTCTCTGCCTTTCCCATCTTCGCAGCACGAGCCTCCGCTCAAATCAGTATTGCGGCACGTACTCGCAGAGGAGTGGCAGACAGTACCGAGGTCAGATTGTGTAGCTGCACTTTGTTTCCTTCATAACAGTATTGGGGGCATATTACTTGTTTTACTATCCATATTAGTACGTGCATTAAGGACTGTCTTATTTCTACATTACGAACAGCATTACAAACTGGATAGCATTGCATTAGAACTGCATTAGATCATCGTGAACTGCTCATTAACCCATTCGTTGCGTCGGACGACCAGGGGCCGTCCAACTCATCAGTGCTTATTTGCTTTGGAGGGCCCCGGCAGTTTGATCACATGACACTCAGAATCCCTCTGGTGTGGGCACCAGAGGTTTTCCCTTTTCACCCAAAGAGCCTCGGGAGCTTCCCCAACTCCAGAGGCCCCCCTGGTTTCCCTGAAATGAAGATCAGCGCGCACGTCGCGCTGATGTCATTTAAGTGAAACCGAAACTGAAATGAGCCTTTTGGCTCATTTCAGTTTCAGTTTCCCCGTGCTCAGGGGGCTATCTCAGCCCCCTGAGCACGTAGAAATACGGGAGAGGTAACATTGGAAAGGGGGCGATCCCCAAGCAGGGGTCCACCCAGTAGGCACCAGGGATGGGGGAGCGGCCCCTTGGACAAGGGCCTTTCCTCCCCCCATTTTTTGGGGGCATTTTCAGTCTTTCTACCCCCGGGGGATAGAAAGCCCACTAGATCCATGGGATTCTTTTTTACCATGAAATAGGGGTGGGACTGCCCAATATGGGCATGCCAATGCCCCCACCCCTCCCGCCACAATATGACAGTCTTTCTGCCCCCCGGGGTGGCAGAAAGCCCACTAGATAGGAGGGATTTTTTATAATTAGGGTTGGGGGCTGCCCAATATGGGTATGCCAATGCCCCCAATGCCCACAAAAGTACAGTCTTTCTGCCCCCACTGGGGGGCAGATGGGGCACCCCCCCAATCTGCCCCCCCCCCCCACTAGATCTCAGGGATTTTTTTTTACCATGAAATAGGGGTGGAGGCTGCCCAATGTGGACATGCCAATGCCCCCACCCGCCGCAATGTGATAGTCTTTCCGCTCCCCCTGGGGGGCACATGGGGGCAGTAACCCCCAATCTGCCCTCCCGTGAGGGCATAAAGCCCACTAGATACCAGGGATTTTTTATAATTAGGGGTGGGGATTGCCCAATATGGGCATGCCAATGCCCTCACCCCACCCACAAAAGTACAGTCTTTCTGTCCCTCTTGGGGGGCGAATGGGGGCAGTAGCCCCTAATCTGCCACCCCAGGGGGGGGCAGAAAGCCCACTAGATCCCAGGGATTTTTTTTACCATGAAAAAGGGGGGCTGGTGCATCCTAATGGCCCCCACGGGACCCCCGCCCTTATGGCGGGCGGTCCCTTTTTTACGTCGGGATGGCGGGCGGACAAAGTCCGCCCGCCATCCTAATGCCCCCCTTAGTGTTTCTAATGGTAACTAATTGCTGTAACAGATCACTTTCTCATCTTTTCAATGTGGCAGGCACTGGGCGGTGCCTGTCTCTTTGTGCAATTAAATGCATTACGTGCATTTTTAGCATTGCGGCGGGCGGTGATTTCACCGCCCGCCGCAATGTTAAAAATGCGGAATGCGTTCGCCAGTGTGGCGGGCGCATCCTAATGGCCCCCACGGGACCCCCGCCCTTATGGCAGTCGGTCCCTTTTTATGTCGTCCATCCTAATGACCCCCTTGGTGTTTCTAATGCTAACTAATTGCTGTAACAAATTGCTTTCTCTTCTTTTCAAAATGGTAAAATTGCATTTGTAGGTATAAGAAATTGGGGTATTAGTTACTGGAACCAAGCACATCATTGTAGCTCTTGGCTCTCTCAGAGTAGCGAAGTAGGGCAGTCCAAGGCCTACGAAGGCGAGCTGGTGTGGACTAATATCCCACTCTTGCTGGTACTCAACAACAGCATTCAATATATTATTGTCCAGTCTATGCTTTTTCTTAAAAAAAAAGCAAAAATACTATTTATTTATTACACATACTATTAGATTCTACACATTAAATTACAAATGTATACAATCAAGGTATATGGAAATACCTTTGTTTACATTCTCATATCAAATTACACCCCTAGTGGTTCCTGTACCCTATAATCACAGTACCCCCCACCTATACCAGATGTAACATCAAAATCTAAAGGGCATGAACATTAGGGATTCCTTTACCAGGTGCAACATCAAGATTTAAGGGGTGTGGATATTATCAATAAGACAGGCCTACTGACTTTGTCACAGTGTTACCACATCCATATAGAAACCACATGTTATAATACATCATTGCAACAGCACTACGCTTACTGGGAAAAGTACCAATTTGCAATATTTGTTATGACACACCTTTGAAATCAATGGGGCACAGGCATCTTTCTTTCTGCACCCACTGTGGATGGAGCAAGGACTCTTCTCGCTCCCAACACGCATCGGAGTGGTGCAGTTTCACCCTGCCCATAAGGAGTGTAGACAGGATGATGAGAGGGCCCCAATGGGCGAGGGCATGAGGGTGTACAATGCCCCTTGTGCAACAAAGCTCCTTCGGTCTTCGACGATGGACTCCCTAGGACCTTAAATTCAATCGCCAGCCCCCAGGCAGAAGGGATGACTGCACTTTGGGACTAGCTCAGGCGCATTTCCTCCCCCCCCTCCCCCTTTGGCCCCGGTTCTCCCAGGGCTCCATGCTTTGTCCTCATTTTTCTATGATTATCTTGAGCTCATTGTTCTTCTGGTAGGGAACTATAACCACCAGGAGCATTTTCTTCAAGCCACATGGCTCAAAAAGGGATGCTTTTTATAGGGAACTGGAGTTTTACTGCTTCCTTCCTGGCCTTCTGGCACTCTCTCCTACTTGGTTGAGTACTACACAAGCTCTACCCAGCCAGCCAGAGGAACGCCCTCCCTGTCACACTCCCAGGGTCCCAGAACCTCCAGCTTTTGAAGGGAAGCTGTGTCACCAGAGTCAAGGGCCAGGCCACAGACGTCCCAGGAAAGCCCTGAATGGTCACCCAGGTAAACATTTCCACCAACTGTTCCAACTGTTTCTCAGAGGGAATAAGGGAGCAGTGCCACTGGTCCTGGAGAGATCCATCCTAGTCCTGTAGGTGAGCTAGAGTCAGAGTCCCAAAGTCCATTCTTGAAGGACATCAGGGGCCGTATTACATAAGTGACCTGAGGGGGCAAATGTTGTTTGCGCCCGCTTTGCACGCCCAGGGCACTTTGGTATTAAAGAAGGACCTGGAGACGCTTGTGCATCCCCTTCTTTAATACAGATAGCGCTGGTGCATATAAAGCGCCCGCACTATCTTCAAGGGGCGTTCCCTTATTTGCATGGGTGCATGCCCCATGGAAATAGGGGAACGCCCCCTGAATGACGGAATGCCTTTGCCTCTGCACCCACACTATATTACAGATGCGGGTGCAGAGGCAAATAAGCCTTCAGGAGGCGCACAGATAGCAGCCCTCTGGAGGGGAAAAGGGGTTCCTATGGACCCCCCAGATATTCCATTGCAGGTGGGTGCACTCGCTGACTTCACCCGCCTGCATGGGGATCTCTAGTCCCCCTTCAAAGTGCAGCTAGGTGACTTCAAAGCAGCCACTCCATTTTTCACAGGAATGCACTGTCCTGCCATTCCATGAAATAGGGCACACTTTCCCTGTTTGTGCTTGGCGCACCTGTATTAGGGTGCGCCAGGTGCAAACAGGGAAAGTGCACCCATTACCTAAAAGGGCCCCAGGTGGCTTCTCCTTGCAGCTGGGCATTCTTCTGCTGTTGTTGCTCTCAGGTCCAGTATCCTCTCATCTTGGTATCTCTTGTGTAGGGGTTTTAAAATGGGAATGGAATGTTCTAGAAGCCAGGTACCCTTGAGCAATCTTATGGTGTAACATCATCACTCCACTGCTATCCCATGCACAGCATTTTAGGACAATCCAATATTGTGACTTCAAGGTGTCTGTAGAGCAAGACTCCCTGAGAGCCTCAGTTCCGCCCCTAGCAGAAACAGCTGCCTGATCTCTTTCCACCAAACTTCAAAGGCGAGCCCCTCATGTATTTGCAGCAGAGGTAAATGTAAATGTAAATGTAGTTGAGCTTATATAGCGCACAGGTACCCACAGTGGGTTTCCCGGCGCTTGCTTAGGGAACCCGTCCTGGTATTCCCCTGTGAGATAACCCCGGCAGGGTATCCACAAGGTGAAAGCCAGGCATCCCGCCACGAGGGGCCATTGTGGAGATTAAGCAAGCTATTGCCCAGAGTCGCAGAGTGTCAACCCGTGAGTCGAGAAAGCACCGGAGCGAGAAGAGGTCTGGCTCTCATCCTTTGTTCTGGGGCACGGGCTGTCCCAGCCCAGCTGAAATGTGACAATCTTGTTAACAAATGCATATATCCCCTACCCCTTCCTTTCAGCCGTGGCCGGTAGTCGGAGTACATGCCGGGGGGTGACGTGGGGGGTAGGGGCAAGGTGGGGGGAAGTAATGTATGGATTACGGACCTTAACAGGTATGTAAAAATATAAATAAATAAAACAAATTTTGTTGCGTGCACTGCATTACCAAATGCAAATCAGTGCGCGCAAAGAAATTTGTTTTATTTATTGATATGTTTACTTACCTGTTAAGGTCCGTAATCCATACATTACTACCCCCCACCCTGCCCCTCCCCCTCCCCACATCACCGCACGGCAGGTACTCCCACTACTGGCCGCGGCTGCTTCCTTCCCTAGGAACTGGATTAAGCACTTCTAATGGCTCTTTTGTGTGGGGAAGACTTTGATCCTCCTGCTGGAGAGCAGAGTAATTGAACTTGGCCTGTTAGGGGGGATAAAGGTCTGGAATGTAATTATGAGCTGAGTAAAGGAAATATGACAATTCATAAAGTGCCATAAATAGTATAGGAATGATACCACGGACTGTAAATCTATTCTCGGGTGTATGTTTCCTACAGACTGTTACCTCATGGGGCGTTGTAGGCCTAAGAGAGGAGAAAAGTTAGCACAGATTTCGCCTGTAATATATGTATACATTTTAAACAGCACAGACCGTCAGTAACCACTACAAGCCTACACTATGAATGCCCACTAACGTTTTAAGTCCTCCAGGTCAGTACCAAACCTTGAATAGTCCTTTGTGAGACAGGCTACCTATAAGCACATACTGGAATACGCATGTTCCATGTATGCAGTCCACACACGTACGCACATGAGGGTGCTCACATATTCACATGTAACCTGTCCAAAGTTCCTTAATATAGCTGTATAGTAGCAGCCGTATCTTAAATAGTGGACATTGGCAGTCTTTTAATCAACTTACCATGAGTATACCATGAGTAATACTCATGTGGTGAGACTCACTCACAGTAAAAGTCCAAAAACTTAGTAGGCAAATGCTTGATGACTAGATGGGCAGATCCCATTTGCTACATACAAACCCACCAGCTCAAACTAGTGAAAGCTAGCTATTATGTATGGTTACTCTTAAATAGTAAGCAGCAACAAGTTGTAATGGGTTTTCACCAGGTACACCATTTGTTAGTTGTCCGCACTCACAGATATCTTAAGTTGGCCTTCCTACACCAAAGTCCACCCACCTAACTCAACCATTAGAACACCTCTCCCCACAGAAAAAATAGACTGAACTAAGAACCATACAGGTTCTACGTCTGACTCACTCAGGACACTAAGCACGTACATGGCCTGAGCAGGTCTAGGCCCACAATTGCCTTGGGTCATACAACTTTGTACCCCCCACACTCTTCCTGGCAAGGATTCAAAGCCTCAGGATCAATGTTGTAAAATAAATACAGGTCTGAAACCTGTCCTGTAGGTCACTAGCTGTTCTCCTGCTGTAGATACACAACCCCAGTACCGTCACTTATCTGGGTCACTACACCCTAGAGTTGAATATTAATGCCCCTAAAAGACCCTCTGACCCTCCCCCACAGCACTTAGGTTCATGTCTACAGCTGCCGCCCACTTGCGAGAGGACTGACTTTCCTAATAAAAGAACATCCAACCCAAAACAGAGAACTCTTTGATAAAGAGTCACCTCTGAGCAGTCCTACCTCTGGTAACCTTGGCTCACCTGTAATCTGTGAGAAAAAGGTCAATGTCCCCAACCTGTTTCAAGTTCCACCGGGTCGACTGAAAGAGCTAATGGGTACTGTAAAGGCCAGACCTCAATCTGACCCACCTCAGGCCTCTAAGTGGTCAAGCTGGAAACCAACTACGGATCATAAAGATCCCAATATGACATTTGACAAATCACCCTGTAGGCACAAACTGCTGAGTCCATGCCCGGCAAAGCGGCACTCCCTAGGAACCTCAGGTTACCACACCCCAAAGTTTACCAGGTAGGAGTCTGCTAAGGCAGAGCCATGTGAAGTCTTTCCATCCAACAGCTGAGAGCAACAATCCCTAAGAGATGATTCTAGCACCCACCCAGAATTATGCTCATAGTCATCTCCCTCTGGAGTAGGCACCACCTAGACACCTGGTTGTGCCACTGCGAGTTCACGTGCCTCCTATACCTCCTCCTTCTCACTGCCATCCATCCTAAAACGTATACATATGAAGGGCACCTAAAAAAAATCTGCCAAGCCATGGTCCTCTGCACCTTGCCTTTCCAATAGCTCAAAAGTACAGCAATGTCAAGCACCAACCCGGAATGATGCACAGTGCCGCCCACTGCAGGATTCCTTGCCTCCCACACCATCTACCTGAGGGTCACACCCAGCATCTGAACTAATAACTGGCAAGCCAGGAATTATCAAGGGGCCTCAGGGCCTCATGCCTCAAGGTTTGTATGTCTAAAGTGCACCAGACATGAGTCTGCATTGACAGAGCCCTATGTAGCCTGTCAATGGCTCTGAGCGGTACAGGTCACACCAGATTGGATACCCGGCTAGACATCGCCACAGCCACGACATCAGGATCTGGAAAATCACTGCTAAGATAACATTCTTCATTGAACTCTGGCACTTGCCTACCTCACCCTGCCATCAGTGCACCACTATTTTTCATTTTTTTTTAAAAACAATTATTATTGGCTTTTTTGCTTTTTGTTTATGTTGGGTACAACATCAAAGCCAACTATCACTGACATGCATTTCAATGTAATATTTTTGTCTCCTTCAGGGTAACTAGAACTGGCCGACCCATCAATTGAATCTGAAGTAAGAAAATGAAACAAAGGATCTATATGGAAATTATACAAACTGTGAGCTTGTCCCTGTCCAACGGTTGAGAATGAATGTATTAAGGTGTAACTATACCTATGTATCAACAATAAGAGACAGCAATGTCTGCTACGTATTCGCGCATGATTGCAGTATGAGTGGGCCAGGCTTGTTCTTGGAATGGGTTGTATGCCAATGGTATATGGCGCAAGTATGGGAGGTGAAGATAGTGTCTCATTCAGGTGCTGCTAGCTTCCCCTTCCAGATCTCCCTGTAGGTTGTGGGTCAGTTTGTCCCATTCCACTGCAATCAAGTGTTTCCTCAGCCCTCTTCCTTCCTCACAGCTGAGCACAACAGATTCCCACGAGGTCCAGCATAGCAGCAAGCTCTGCCAGCACTCTACGCTAGGCAATAATTCTGAGTGCTTTGCAATGCATTGTGATTGCCCTTCAGGCTATCAGCAAGGATAGATCAATTAAACTGTTAATGGCGCCTCCTCCTTGAGGTCTGTACATTCCTAGTGTGCAACAGGCTACGCAGTTCAGGTCTTGAAGGCCAGTAGCGTCTGAAAGGGCCGAACAGATCCCTGACCAGAATGTATGGGCCAGTGAACAGTCCCAGAACATGTGAATCATGTCTGCCATAGGAGCATGTCAAAGGTCATGCGGGCAAAACAATGGGGTATATTCACTTTAGCAGGTGTAAGGAATGCTTTTTATCACATTGACTTGTATATACTGAAAGTGTGTGTTGCATGAGATGTTACAGGATAACGGTTTCCCTACTCTACTTTTTCTGAGTTAGTGATTTCCCACATCCACTTAAGCTATTCCAGGGGACCCTTGTTTGTAGGCGAGAGACCCTTAACTAGCCAAGTGATCAGACACTGCCCATTGTGTAATGTATTTGCATCAGTGGGTAGGTTGCTGGCTCTGAGGCAGTCACTCCCCACAGTTGCTCCAACCACACTTGCAGGCGTCTATGAATAACCCCACTGGCAGGACCTCTGCTGAGCAAGATGTTCAAAAGGGACCAGTGCTCCATCCTGGAATAAATCTCCAATGGTCTTTATTTCCACCACACCCCAAGAGCTCGACACCATCCTCGCTTGTCTAAACACGTTCAGGGAACATAGGGAGATCTCTGATGCATAGGGTAAATCATTTGAGGAGGCCTGTAGCACCCTATGATAGCAAATGTGCGCTACACACAGCAGATTATTAGCGTCAGGGGGTAATGTTGATCCTGGAAGGAAGAGTTCTTTTACGAAACACTGGGCTCTGTCCCCTATAAGTCCACGCACCTCCTTCAGGTTACATCTGGCCAGCCATTTCTTTGGCCATTGGAGTTGCACCGCTAGGTGATAGTGTTCGAACACTAGAGACCCCAGTACCCCCCACAATCCCCCAATTTGATGGAAGTTAGAGTTTATGTAAGGCAACTCTGTGCCTGCCCCTATTCAATCTTAAGTTGCCTTACATCATGCCCAAAGATCAAAATGTTTTTCGGGAATAAACACCAGCAGATTATCAAAGTGATATAACAACCTAGACAACGTTACTAACTTAGATAGGGCTATTCGGCCCTGAACCGTAAGGGGGAGGAAACAAGAGAAAGAGAATTGTGGTCGGAACCAAAGATGTGGCCCTCTTGAGCTTGCCCTCTATCATGCCTTGCATGTTATGTTATGTTATGGGCTTTTATAGAGCGCAGATGTTGTATCTGGCTTACGTATCCTGCATCTTCCCTGTTTCTATGCCTCTGCTGCTTAGCCAGTGTTAGTGTGTAGTGTGGAATGTTGGTGTGCTAGGTGATGTAATGGAATGTGAGGATGCCTGTGATTTGGAGAGTCAATTGGAGTAGGGGCTGAACGGCAGGGAGGCTGCTCCTGGTGGGGCTGATTACAGAGCTAACTTCAGAACTTACCAGAAGACCAACTTAACAACTAAGATCAATAAAATCTTCATCTATAACCTAACCTCGGCTACTGGATTTCTTACGCTCATCATAACATATTTTGGCGACGATTTGGTGAAGAAACTATGTGTGCAAGGTGTTTAATGTAGTTAACCTATAGAAAGAAACTGAAAAAACTACAAGGAAATCTTCAAGAGAACTATTTTGAAATTGAGAAGACGTTTAAGCTAATGGAGCCTGCTGAAATTAACAATGCCCTGGAGGGGGGGCGCTAGAGAGCCCTTAGCAAGATGGCCACAATTTAGTGCTGCTCTGCTGGTCGGGATTACAATCCCTCTAACATCCGTTTAATCTGGCGCCATTCATGGCTGAAAACGATAAGTAACCACTCCTGAAGCAGAGAGGAATGCGCTGTGATTTTTAAACTGGATATCCGACCCAACAGCTCAAACTCCACCAGACTGCGCTCAATACAAGATGGCAGCCTGGAGGACACTGGTTGCTGACATTCTCTCCTCAGCACAGTGATTCACTTGCAGGGAGCCTACCCGGTGACATTGGCCCGCCTACCAACTACCCGGCGACCGGCGCATCACAGGATGAGTCTACATTGCAGTCTGTTGGCCATGCGACACTCTGGACGGCCGCCATTTCGAGAATCTGTTTAGTAAGGTGAGACGCCCGCTGTGCGGCCCCTACCTGCTGCTGAAGCTGTGAGGTTGTGATCTGCATTGGCGGATTGGGGGCGGAGGCTTTGCAAGCAACCCGCCCCTTTGCACTGAGTGATCTGCAGCCGTCCTGTGGTTTGTGGCGCTTCTCTGGGAGGTCTGCAGCTCCCGGACGGCGGAGGCTGGCTGCTCCTACATCCCGGCATTGTCTCTACCTTATTGATGAAAGACTGACCCAGGGTATTACAGAAATCCGGGCTACTGACTGTCTTGGATTTGGCCGAATGCTTGGCTAATTTGTTTACTGTAGCAAATAATTCCCTACTGGAATTCTTGGCCTCCATGATTTTTGATGTAAAGTATTTGCTTTTTTCCTCAAAAATCAACCTCTTATATTCTGCCAGTTATTGTGCATATTCTATTTTTATAGCCTGATCATAATTTATCCTCCACTGTCTTTCAGTTCTTCTGCACAGTAGTTTTTGATCTATTAGTGTTTCTGAAAACCAAGGTTCGGAAGGCTTTTTAGGTTTCGCCTGGCGTTACAGCGCAAGCAGTTCGCGCAGGCGAATCTAATGTTTACTATATGGGCTATAGGAACGTCCCCCGGCTCCCATTGGCTAGCTCCATAAATGGAGGCTAGCCATTGGGAGCCGCATCCGTCCGTCAAGGCCGGACCAGATTCGGGGGCGTTCCCGGGATTTTTTCCCTCTCCGCCTCTGTGATGTCGTCATCGCGGCGGTGGGCGGAGTTTCGTTTTTTTTTTCTTCTGGGTTTGTTTGTCATTCCATGCCGACCACGGCCGCCGGAGGAAGCCCAGGTGAGTGCTTGTTATAAGTTAGGCTGTGACTAGTAACTGCTGCAGTGTTAAGTCCTGTGTTGTGCTGCTCAGAAAGCAATGCTACTTCTTAATATGCAAAGTCTATTATAAAGTGTGCCATGCTGCAGTTCACCATGCCAGCAGAGGAAGCAGCGAGGACCGTTCATGGTGGGGGTGAACAGCTGCAAGACCCTATCACCCTGCAACCACGACGAACATTGCCCAAGGCCCTGTCGACATCCAGGGACCTTTAAAGATCAAAGAAAGCAAGACAGTGAGCCCAGGGAGGGTGTGTGATGATGGTGCGTTCCACTGTCCCCTCCCCTCTGACGATGCCCTGTGCCCTCCCCTCTTCAAGCATGCCTGGAGTACAGAGCCGGAGCTCGCAGTGCATCCTGGGAGCTGCTGCTCCTGCTGATCCAACCTTCACAGCCTCTGGAATGACAAATTCCAATTACCAAAGATGCATGGGGCAGCACCTGTGACAGGCGGCCCCCTCCCCAAACCCCACCCGCTCGACACCACCTCACCCCCGGGGTCTGCAGCGAGGCCCCCCACCCCGCTTCCCTCGTGCCAGCGCCCTTCGTCTTCCACACTTCATTAGGAGCAAAAAACTTGCGGACCTGACAGAAAGAGGCAGTGAGAGCTCGGAAGGGGGGAGAGCAGCTGGGAAGACGAATATCATGAGCAGGGAGGAGAGAAGAGGAACACGGAACAAGACAGACTCTGCCTGGAGAGGAGTAGACAGAGGAAGGGAGAGGCACAGAGGGAGGGGAGGGCGGTGCGAGAGAGAGATCAAGACGAAGGGGTGAAAGGAAGACATATGGGGCCACTGTCAAGATAGGAAGAAGGTGGCCTCGGAGATAAGACGAGGGGATGAAATAAGAGGAGAACGTAATAGGTCACCTAGTTATGCTTTTTTTCCTCCTTATTTTGGAATATGTTTTTTAAATTAAAGGCTTCATGTAGAACGCAGTGTGAAGGAAGCAGGGCTAAGTGAGCGTCTGGCATCTAACACGACAGGCAGCTCAAGCCCGCTTTCGTGCCTCTCTCTCACTTTGGTGCCAGTTTAAGTATTGTTTTTGTAGTGAGCACCTCTCCGCCCGCATGGTTTGGTTTACCCAGCTGTTCCAGCAAGCAGATGTTTCGCCGGTTAAAATAAACTGCATCCGAAGCAAGTGACCGCAGCCGGCTAACCTCCCCTCCCCCCGTTAGCAAGGTCCATGTTTGTGGAGGGCAGCGGAGCACGCATTCCCTATCGTGGTAGGTGTATTGGTTCAAACCATTTTTCACACACCTCCCCCTCAGCGCCCAGCCCCGTGACGCAGGTGCTCTGTTTATTAATTTGAATTATTTATGTCCTGGACGTGCATCGGTACAAATGAAAGTCAAACTCGCACGTCAGAAACGTTATGTGCCCGCATTACTTTGGTTCCAACTTGTAAATTGTGTGCAGTAAGCACTGTTAATTCCGTTCGAGCCGTGTCTTCTGTGGCCAGTCCTAAATATTGAAAGTCCCATCACTGGTGGTAAAGCCATAATTTTTAAAGTAGCGGCGTCGCTGTAATGCAGTATATAACCGCTGCTAATCTGTAACATAACATCATAACATTTTATTTGAAAGTATTCCTCTAGCAGATTATTTTGTTTGGTGTGGTTTGAAGATGCAGTTCAACAAAAACAGAGGTAGGGAGAACGTAGCAATACACTCTTAGTCCCCAAATATATCGTTCAAACAGCAAGAAGTGAGATGTGGGCTGCCCTGCCTCTCGGTGGGTGTGTGTGGCTCTGGGTGTGTGTGTGTGGGGCTCTGGGTGGGTGTGTGTGTGTGGGGCTCTGGGTATGTGTGTGTGGCTCTGGGTGGGTGTGTGTGTGTGGGGCTCTGGGTGGGTGGGTGTGTGGGGGGCTCTGGGTGGGTGGGTGTGTGTGGGGCTCTGGGTGGGTGTGTGTGTGTGGGGCTCTGGGTGGGTGTGTGTGTGTGGGGCTCTGGGTGGGTGTGTGTGTGGGGCTCTGGGTGGGTGTGTGTGGGGGGGCTCTGGGTGGGTGTGTGTGGGACTCTGGGTGGGTGTGGGTGTCTCTGGGTGTGTGTGTGGCTCTGGGTGTGTGTGTGGCTCTGGGTGTGTGTGTGTGTGTGTGTGTGTGTGTGGCTCTGGGTGTGTGTGTGTGGTAGTAATTGCTGTCTGCTGAGCTCGTCCGTAGGGTACAATAGGTCTCACATTGCGAGAGATTAAGCTAATGGCAATGTAAATGACAAAACCAACACATAAATACAAATTTTGTCATTTACAATGCCAATAGCTCTATCTTTTCCTAAGGCGAAACCATTGCATTGTAAATGCTTGTTTCTTCTGGAGATGAAGGTTTTTAAGGGAACTGCAGCGTCTACCGCACTTTTGACCCATGATGTTAAATTGTGGACTGCTTCATTCGTATCTGCTACCCTCTTTGGCTTAGTTTCACATAGCGATGTCTGAAGGGTATTAGTGTTAATTTTGGCCCAATCTTGCAACAGGTGTGGTAGTTGTTGATGTTTGTTGAGGGTAAGCCATCATAGTGAAAATTATGGCTCTATGGTCCAACCAAGGGACTGGTATCACCACTAGTATTTTAAGCGTAGTGTGGAATGTAAAGATTCCGCAGAGTATGTCTTGCAACAAGTCTCTTGTTTAACTAATTGTTCCATTGAGAAACCTGTCATGACGTCAATAAGTGCGATGGTCTTGTGATGAGCTGCATTTTCTAGGTGGTAGTTAAAATCTCCTAAAATTGTGTAATCTGCACAGTTTATACTAGCTTCCCGAAAATGACTTATTCTTTCCAAAAAGGGGGTCTGAGCCTTAGGTGGACGATATACTAAAAGTCCTTTTAGTGAGTAATTATTATTTAGCAATATCTGGAATGATAGCAATTCGCAATCCTGGGTGGTACCAGAAGGGGATCCTGTTACTGATAGCTTTTCGCTAGCAATAATAGCTAGCCCCCCTCCCTGCTTGAGTGTTCTATCAGCTCTAGTGATGGTGAATCTGGTGGGGAGTGCATGTGCCAAGTCAGGATCAGAGGTTGCGTCAGCCCAAGTTTCTGTTACAAAAACCAGGTCGAGCTTGTGCCTTTTTATCATCTCTGCGATTTCAGTATTATGTTTTATTAACGAACGTGCATTGATTAGCATGGCTTTAGTATCTTTAATGGTATGCGAATGTGCTGATTCTAGTGGTAATGTGCACATCTTAGTTTTCGTAAAGCTCAATTGTAACATGCAGTGCTCACATTTTTTGGGTTCCTTCAAAGGCTCCAATCTTGAGCAGCATGAGGTTTTGCGCCATGAGTCCCATTTCACTAACTCGTCTCGGGAATATGTAACCTTATTAGGTTCAGTATATCGAGATTTATACTGCGCACTGTATCTTGTTGTTAAGTCGTTCCTGCTCTGTAGGGATATCGCATTCAATATGCTGGGTTTATCTCTGATAGTGGGGTAGCTCCTGAACTGTGAAGGACATTTGCAGGACTATTCAGTTTGATATAAAAAAAAAATGCATGGTAACTGTATGTACCTTATGTTCCTGGCTAGGTGGAAAACTTCATGATTGATATTATCTTAATGTGGGCTCCTTGCTATGTGACCTTGCTAATTGACGCTAGGCCGTGGGCTGGTTAGCCTAGCTATACTCATCTCGACCCACCCTGTTTATACAGGGGGCCGGGGGCTGCTAGCGACCCACAGTAAGGGAATTCCCCAAAAGGTTTCGTTTTTTGGTTGGGCCCATTTTGGAGCCTCTGCAGGGTTACTGTTTTTTCCTTTCTTTGCATGAAATGCGACTCGTGGATGCTAATGGTTACTTATTGTTCTGTTCTATGGGGACATTACTTATGGTATGATTCCAATGCTGAAATGGGTGGGGGGGGGGGGTCTGTTACGATACGCTTTTCTATTATGATGGCATTGGTTATGGTGTAAGCAGGATTTGAACTGTATTACATGTATTCCCTAGACAATAATGTAGACTTTATCAACAGAATTTACAGCCATGGCTGACTCCAAATGCTCTTTAATTTCTTGGATAAGTTGGAATGTGAGAGGGCTTATTAATGCTAAAAAAGTACGACAGGTGTTATCTTATCTTGACCGGCACCATATCCAAATTGCCTTGTTGCAGGAGACACATCTTACCAAATGGGCAGTTTCGAACATAGCCACTAGATGGGCGGGTGTAGGATTGGCTATCTCATATTCCTCTTATGCACGGGGAGTTATGATTTTTATAAAGAAAGGTATTCCCTTTGTGCCGACATATGTAGACGAAGTTGAGGAAAGGCAATATATGATAGTGCAGGGTATGCTTTATGGCACGCGGCTGACCATTGTGAACTTGTATGGGCCTAATACTGATGACCCCGCGTTTTTTGATACACTATGGAGTAAGCTCTGTAAGTTGTCTTCCTCAGCTATTATATGCGGGGAGATTTTAATGTGGTTTTGGATGCTGCAGTGGATTGGGTGACAGCGGCAGATCCCCCAACCCGGAGAGCTGCTATATTAGTGCAAGATGGAATGTGGTCCCTAGGCCTCACGATATCTGGAGTTTGAGACACCCAAACGATAGAGAGGGTACATGTCACTTATACGCGCGGCATTCCTGGTCACGCATAGACTACTGGCTGGGCACGCAAGAAGTCTGCACATGGACTACACCGATTAATAACTTGCCTAGAACACTATTGGATCACTCCCCAGTGGTTCTTAACATGATTCCTCCATCTCACATACCCCCTCCCTTTCAATGGCGTTTTCAATCGTCCTCGTTGCTAGATCAAGTCTTTCAGGAGGGAATCTGCAAGGCCATATCTGACTACTTTTCACTTAATACTGGGTCTGTCTAAACTGTGGAGACGCTATGGGAAGCCTTCAAAGTGACAATTCATGGGGCATGAATTGGTCTTCAAGCCGGGGTTCTAAAGTCTTTACGACGCACCGTGGCAGCACTTGAGCCCGACTTGCAGGACTTAGAATGCAAATACAACACGCAGGCAGGTCCCGCTACGCTGGCGCTTATCAAAGGAAAAATCATAGACTATAATGAAGTGGCTGATCAAGAGATCAATCATCTATCACACTGGTGCAATGCGCGCTATTATGGGGGAGGTGGCCTACCGGGGAGAACACTACCTAACCGCACACTGGAACCTCAATCTAAAGCATATACGGTTCAGGCGATGTCACAGATGTTGGCACACATTATGACACGCCCACTATACTGCAAACATTTGCAGATTATTACGCCGGGATGTACACTCAACGACCGATCGCAGATGTGGCGGAGCTCGAACAATATCTAGATGATGTTGTTTTGGTATGGCTATCGAGTGGGCAACAAGAGTTCCTGATGCATCTGCTCACATTGGGCAATTGCGTGATGCAATTCTTGCTTTGCCTAATGGGAAGGCTGCGGGCCTGATGGGTTACCAGCCGAGTTTCACAAAGCATATATCGACCAACTGGCCCCATGCCTCCTTCCATTATATGAGGAGGAATATGTAACTCAATGTCTGCCACCAACTCTACACGAGGGTCTAGTAGTCATGCTCCTGAAGCCTGAGAAGTCGCCGGATAGCTGCAATTCTTATAGACCTTTATCCCTAATCAACACAGATGTAAAAATATTAGTGAACGTATTGGCAACTAGGCTGCAATTTCTTCTTCCTGTCATGGTGCTTCCTGACCAATCGGGGTTCATCCCAACCCGGTCTACATCACACAACTTGAGCACGCTGTTTGCTGCGATGCATGTGCTGGAGCCCACTCTACCGGCAGTAAAGGTGCTTCTCGAAGCTGCAAAAGCTTTTGACTCGATATCCTGGTCATATATGTTTACCGTTCTACATCGCATGGGTGTCTCATTGTTATTTACTACTTGGATAAAATTGTTGTATGCCAATGCTGTGGCACAGGTCAGAATCAACGGGCAACTATCGGATAAAAGTCATATACAGCTTGGCACATGACAGGGGTGCCCGTTGTCACCTTTGTTATTTGCTCTCGTCCTTGAACCGTTAGCTCTCATCCTTGAACCGTTAGCTTGTATTCTACGGCAGCGTCATGCTCAAACTGCGTTGCGATTTTTACAGCGTCCACTTGCAATCTCCATGTATGCAGATGACATGGTGCTTTCTGTTCGTGAACCTGCACAATATCATGTACAGCTCATACGGGAGTATATCCGGTTTGAACGATTCTTAGGACTGGGCATCAACTGGTCTAAATCAATTGTGTTGCCCCTAAGGGATTGTACCCATCCATTCGACATGGAATACCCCTTATCCTGGTGTGCAGACACTGTACAATACTTGGAAATATGGCTCCACAGGGACCCGCAGGCTGTCCTGCATTCTAATTTTGGCATTGCCATCATGCGACTTGACGGGCAAATAAGTAATTAGATTAAGCTACCCCTGTCATTTGCGGATCGAATAGCGCTGATGAAGATGGTGATCCTTCCGCGCTTTTTATACCTTTTTTTAAACCTTCCAGTACATTTAATGCAAAATATTTTTGACAGACTTCGCTCCCTTTTGATCACACTAGCCTGGGGAGGAGGCAAAAACCTTGGCTTAAGTGGGAGACACTCACACTTCCGTATGACCAAGGGGTGTTGGCAGTGCCTGACTTTCACCTTTACTATCTTTGCAAGCAGGCACATTACGCCTACTATTGGCAGCATGACCCATCATATATCCCGCATGTGGCGGTGGTGGCGGGCACTGTACACCCAATACCGCTTAAAGCTATGATCGTCAACATGCACACGGTCTTTGAACAAAGGGAATTTGACACTGTACAAACCACATCTAGGGCTTGGCATGAACTGGGCAAGCGAGCGCAGAAATTGCCATTGTACGCACCTAGCATGCCACTGCTACATCACTCAGAACTCTCTGTCACTTGGGAAGTTGGCACATTAACACCTTCAGCGCGGCGCGAATTCTCGCGCTGTGCTGAAGGTTCTAATGAGCCAATGGGCTCATGACGGAACGGTTCCATCATGAGCACAGGCCAACTGACACTCATGACGGAACCGTTCCGTCATGAGCATCGAAGGGGTTAAAGACCCTCAGAGATCTGGAGATGTCCACAATGGAACATGTATTCCCTGGAGGTCAATTTATAATTTTAGAAAATATAGATGCCCGGGGTAATATCTCCGCCATGCACCTCTTTGTCTACACTAGGCTGCGCTCCGCTATGCGTGCACACTATCCACAATTACCTACAGAGCCGCCTGCACTATAAGCACAACAACTTATATATGCCACCACATCCAGAGCCAAGATGGTCACTCAACTCTATCAAGCATCACAGAGGGATGTAACTGCTGGGAGTACGTCTGTGTTAGCTAAGTGGAATGCCATGCTACCCCACTGTCTGAAGATGATTGGTTCGCTAGTTGCCGCTTAACGGATCAGCTGACGGCGAATGGAAATTTATGGCTGGTGCACTTTAAATATTTACATCAGCTGTACTACACTCCCACTAGCTTCATAAATATGGATTGCGGGACGCTGACAATTGTAAACAATGTGGCGCGCCAGGTGCTAATTTTTGTCATCCCGCTTGGGATTGCCCCAAAGTGCATGAATACTGGAATTCAGTCACACAAATTCTATGCCTGATGGTAGAGGAACCGGTTGAGTGCAACCCACAAGTATGCCTGTTGGGTATTGTCACTAAGCTTAAGGCAACTAATAGAAAGTTTGTGGCCATAGCACTGTTATTGGCAAAGTGCCGGGTTGCCATATGTTGGGGAGGCAGGCCTGTACCTACCACTAAACTATGGTTACAAGATTTGACTTACTGTCGAGATCAGCTTACATGCTATGCAGAGGAACTGCCTACAACGTCCAAGCCCCGAGATATCTGGGGCCACTCACGCCTTATCTACTATCGATAACTGACATTTGATGCCATGCATGATTTGTATGCTGCATAATGCATGTTTAATAACTGCCATGTCTGTTTATATCTGCACTATTGTGTTTTATACCACCGTGATCTGTCAAATCTTTTTTTTTCTTTTTTTTTTATCTGGCCATGCTGTACCAATGCTCTAATATGAATAATTGTATGTTGTTTATTACTTTTGAAATAAATTAAAAAATCTATACCCTTGAGATTGCCCCACTGGTGTTATCTTACATCTAACAGCCTTCAGTCCAGGGTATTAATACAGGCGTCCAGGTGGTTGACCCTGTGAGCAGCTACGCTAGCTGTTCCTGCTCAAGTTCTGTTATCAGCTGCCTATATGTAGCACTGTCAGGGTGCAATTATAATGGAGTAGACTGCAGTGTCATCGAATTTTATATTGAATTCAGGATCTGGTGTGGGATCAACCAATGTCTTAAACTTCGCTTTTACTGTTTTAAATTGAAGATTTATGCTGTAAGAGAATTTTCAGGTTTGTCATTCGCCGTTTTTTTTATACCGTCCTGGCGCTTTCAGAAGCGGTCGCTCCCTGCCTCCCTGCTCCAGTGGTATCGTTGGCTGCTCTGTGCTACTCGTGTGTGATAGCTGCTGCCTGCCTTACCGCTTAAACTGCTAGAAGCATATTCGAGTGTTTAGTATAATTAATAGGCAACTTCGAGGGTTTTAACAGAATTAATTGCGCTGTCGAGATAATAGCACTGTTCAGATTGTTAGGCGCAAGCCCAGTTGTTGTGTCTGCTAGCTGCTGACTGTGCTAGCGCTGAAGAGTTTGAAGCATTATCGAGTGTTTATTTGTGTGCCCCATCTTGTTGCCAGTTTCACTTTACCGGCCATTTTGTTGTTGTTTGTGCCTCTGAGCCCGTCCCCTCCGCCACGATCCCGCCTCCCAGCTGATCCTACCTCGCCCCTCCCCCTTCCACCATCCGCATATGAGAGATGCATATCCGCGCAGCGTTCACGCGCAGCGGTCGCGCCCCTTGCGCGCCGAAGGTGCGCCAAAGGTAAGCCCGTCTAAGCCCGTCCGCGCCTGGACCGCGCCCAGCGCCAGACCCCCTGGTCCTCGCAAACCGCTCTCATCCCGCATAACGTACGACACCGCCACCCTCCTAGCCCTTAACCCCGGACGCATATCACATTGCTACGAAGATGCCCCAGGACGTACCCACGTCTCCTTCGCCTGCCACTCCTGCAAGTTCACCTGCATCAAGACCCCCACCAAATCAACTAACTCCAAACACAGCTCCGACCCTAATCACCTTAAGTGCATCCTGCTAAACACCCGCTCCATCCACAGACACGCCACAGAACTCTGGGACCTACTCGACACTACTTCACCGGACATCACCTTCCTTACAGAAACCTGGATGAACGCCTCTTCAGCACCCGACATCGCCATAGCCATCCTGGACGCTTACAAGATCATCCGAAAAGACCGCACCAACCAAACAGGAGGAGGCATCGCCATCGTCCATAAGAACACCATCCGAATTACGACCAGCTCCGACGATAACCTCGCGACCGCCGAACACCTTCATTTCCAGATCCACACCGACCCCAGGACCACGCTTAGAGGCACCCTCCTCTACAGACCACCAGGAACCCACACACAATTCAACGAAGACATCACCGACTTCATCAGTCCACATGCCCTCGCCTCCGAGAACTACATTCTACTGGGAGGCCTCAACTTCCACCTGGAAAAGAAAAATGACAGCAACTCCTACACCCTTCTGGACAACCTGGCCAATCTTGGTCTCAAACAACTTGTTGACACCCCCACCCATATAGCCGGACATACGCTCGACCCAATCTTCACCACCAGTAAGCACATCTCCTTCGATCACACCACAGCTCTCCACTGGACGGACCACAGCTGTGTTCACTTCAACTACAAAACCACCTCGACCCACAACCCCCCACAACCTATTCCTCGAAGAAACTGGAACAAAATCACCACCGAGCAACTCCTCACATCGCTCAATCAAAACCCACCCGCCCTCTCATCGGACCCAAACCAATGGATCACTCACAGCGCTGACGAACTAGCTCCCTTGAAAAACCACCAAACTAAACGGGGTAGCAAAAAAGCCCCTTGGTTCAACGAGGACCTTAAGAAATCCAAGAAACTATGCCGTACTCTCGAGAAAACATGCAGAAAAAACCCAACCTCTGCCAACCTGACCACCTTCAAGACAGCCACCCGCAAACACCACCAACTGATCAGATCCACCAAGAAATCAGCATTCAAGGATCGACTCGACAACAACGCCCAAAACAGCAAGGAACTATTCAACATTGTCAAAGAATTTACCAACCCCACCGCAGCCTCAAACGACATCACTCTCTCCCAAGAACTTTGCGACTCCTTATCCTCTTTCTTCTATAACAAAATCGCCGACATACATAACAGCTTTGAGAACATTTCCAAAGAACAGTCCACTACAACCACCTCCGAACCTAAACCGCCCCCTAACATCCTTAACGCCTGGAACCCAATCACCACTGAAGACACCACCCGCCTAATGAACTCCATCCACTCAGGCTCGCCAACCGACTCCTGTCCCCACCACATCTTCAACAAAGCAGATTCCATCATCGGACCCCATCTCCGTGATGTCATCAACTGCTCCTTCAACTCCGCTACCTTCCCAGAAAGCTGGAAACACACCGAACTCAACGCCCTCTTGAAGAAACCCACAGCGGACCCCTCTGAACTCAAGAACTACCGCCCCATCTCCCTCCTCCCATTCCCTGCCAAAGTCATTGAGAAAGTCGTCAATAAACAGCTCGCCGCCTTCCTTGAATCCAACAACTCCCTTGACTCCTCACAGTCTGGATTTCGAGCCAAACACAGCACCGAAACCGCCCTTATTGCAGCGACAGACGACATCCGAACACTATTGGACAACGGAGAAACAGTTGCCCTCATCCTACTCGACCTCTCCGCTGCCTTCGACACGGCCAGTCATAGCACCCTCATACAACGCCTCAGCAACATCGGCATACAAGGAAAAGCTTTAGACTGGATCATCTCGTTCCTCGCCGGAAGAACCCAGAGAGTCCGACTCCCCCCATTCAAATCAGAAGCCACCGAAGTCATCTGCGGAGTACCACAAGGATCATCTCTCAGTCCCACCCTCTTCAACGTCTACATGAGCCCCCTCGCATCCTTCGCGCGACAACACAACCTCAACATCATCTCTTACGCCGACGACACCCAGCTGATCCTCTCCCTTACCAAAGACCCTAACACCGCCAAAACCAATCTTCATGAAGGCATGAAAGAAGTAGCCGAATGGATGAAACACAGCCGCCTAAAACTTAACTCAGACAAAACGGAAGTCCTCATCCTAGGATCATCCCCATCTGCCTGGGATGACTCATGGTGGCCATCGGCCCTTGTCACAGCACCCATACCCACAGACCACGCACGTAACCTAGGCTTCATCCTGGACTCCTCCCTCTCGATGACCAGACAAGTCAATGCCGTCTCATCCTCTTGCTTTAACGTACTTCGCATGCTCAAAAAAATCTTTCGCTGGATCCCCACCGAAACAAGAAAAACTGTCTCCCACGCTCTGGTCACTAGCCGACTGGACTATGGAAACACCCTCTACGCCGAAAACACTTCCAAATTACAGAAAAAACTCCAACGCATCCAAAACGCATCAGCCAGACTCATATTGGACATCCCGCGCCAGCTCACATTACCGGTCACCTGAAAGACCTCCACTGGCTTCCCGTCAACAAGAGAATAACGATCCGTCTCCTCACCCACGCACACAAGGCCCTTTACAAACTAGGACCCGAATGCCTCAACACACGAATGTCCTTCTACACACCGACCCGCCTACTAAGATCCTCCAACCAAGCCCTCGCTGCTGTTCCACGCATCCAAAGATCCACCATGGGAGGAAGATCCTTCTCCTACTTGGCAGCCAAGACCTGGAATTCCCTCCCCACTCACCTCCGCCTTACCCAGAACCACATTTCCTTCAGGAAGGAACTTAAAATCTGGCTATTCGATAAATAATTCACCCCCCTCCCCCAAGCGCCTTGAGACCCTCTGGGTGAGTAATGCGCTATACAAATTCCTAAACTTAACTTAAACTTAAACTATAGTTTTGTTGTGGGCCAAGTGGTGGTGCCGTTGCTAGGTGGCAAATTTAAATGGGCCGCATCAATTTGCTGGCTCACACACCCCTAGCTTACACAAAGGGTCGTGTGACGTTGCATGAAGCTGCGGCAGTTGTGTCGGCGGCATTCTCCTGATTGTTTGTAGGAGCGCTGCACTTTTTACATCATGTATGTGCCCGGAGCCACCCATAACATACTTTTCCTACGTGCTGGCATCTTCATTTACTCGTTCCTTCCCCGATGCGGTGCCCAGTGAGGGAGGTCTTGATCTGATGCGCGGTGCTGCTTACCTTGTCTGGTGCTGAGCTGTGGATCAATGAGACAGTATTTGTTAAGGCGTGATTGGAACGTGATAATCAATATTTCGGAACACACGTTACTTTAACTCGGTGCTGCATACTCAGTGTGCCCAGAGCTGTGAATGTGTGTATTCTGAAAGTGCTTCTCCTTATTTCTCCTTCCTCTCATTGCTTGAACCGTCATCAAGTGACCTGAAGCGACTGGATCTCACCATTGACATTTTTTAACTTTTCAGCATGGGTCCCCTCCAGCAACTGGGTTCACAGTTTTCTATTAGCAGCTTCAGTTTGGTCAGCTTCTTAAGGTACCTGTGATTTGAGATGGATTTCGGGTGAGAAGTCGCTCACCGGGGTGAAGGATCAGTCCCCTGCAAGAGAGTTAATATTTAATTCCGGATTTATTAATGTCCAGTACTGCCATGATATTCTTGATTGCAAAAAACACAGTTGATGGACAGAATGCAGAACAATGTCTTACATTCACCCCAGTACAAAGATCTGGGCCTAAATCCATTGTTTTTTTGCACTCCACACCACCCTAGGTCAGACACTGGCTATATGCAAATCAGCCTTGACCCTGTGCTTCATGGGAACAGTCCAGCCCGAACTACCAAGCCATGTCCACCCATCACCACCCCCTTTTGTACCACTTTTAGCCACCATAAGTGTGGCAGGGTATGCTCAGACGTGAGTCCCTTGCTCACTTTGCCACTGGATTCAAGCAGGCCGGGCTGAAGATGGCTTGAATACCAGAAACCGGTCCTCGGAAGCTTGTTTCCGGTCCAGGGAAGACATGGCTTGGCAGTTCGGGCTGGACTGTTCCCATGAGGCACAGGGTCTGACTGATTATCATATAGCCATGTCTGAACTGGGGTGGCAGAGTGGGCTAAAGAACAGTGATGGATTAAACCCAGATCTTTTGACTGGGTGTGAGTGTTTGATTGATTCAGATGCTCCGTCCATCACCACCCCCTCTTGTACCGCATTTGGTCGCCATAAGTGTGGCAGGGTATGCTCAGACGTGAGTCCCTTGCTCACTTTGCCACTGGATTCAAGCAAGCCGGGCTGAAGACGCTGGAATGCCAGAAACCGGTCCTCGGAAGCTTGTTTCCGGTCCAGGGAAGACATGGCTTGGCAGTTCAGGCTGGACTGTTCCCATGAGGCACAGGGTCAGACTGATTTGCATATAGCCATGTCTGAACTGGGGTGGCAGAGTGGGCTAAAGAACGGTGATGGATTACACCCAGATCTTTTAACTGGGTGTGAGTGTTTGATTGATTCAGATGCTCCGTCCATCACCACCCCCTTTTGTACCGCTTTTGGCCGCCATAAGTGTTGGAGGCTATGCTCAGACGTGAGTCCCTTGCTCACTTTGCCACTGGATTCAAGCAAGCCGGGCTGAAGACGGCCGGAATGCCAGAAACCGGTCCTCGGAAGCTTGTTTCCGGTCCAGGGAAGACATGGCTTGGCAGTTTGGGCTGGACTGTTCCCATGAGGCACAGGGTCAGACTGATTTGCATATAGCCATGTCTGAACTGGGGTGGCAGAGTGGGCTAAAGAACGGTGATGGATTAAACCCAAATCTTTTGACTGGGTGTGAGTGTTTGATTGATTCAGATGCTCCGTCCATCACCACCCCCTCTTGTACCGCATTTGGTCGCCATAAGTGTGGCAGGGTATGCTCAGACGTGAGTCCCTTGCCCACTTTGCCACTGGATTCAAGCAAGCCAGGCTGAAGACGCTGGAATGCCAGAAACCGGTCCTCAGAAGCTTGTTTCCGGTCCAGGGAAGACATGGCTTGGCAGTTCAGGCTGGACTGTTCCCATGAGGCACAGGGTCAGACTGATTTGCATATAGCCATGTCTGAACTGGGGTGGCAGAGTGGGCTAAAGAACGGTGATGGATTACACCCAGATCTTTTAACTGGGTGTGAGTGTTTGATTGATTCAGATGCTCCGTCCATCACCACCCCCTTTTGTACCGCTTTTGGCCGCCATAAGTGTTGGAGGGTATGCTCAGACGTGAGTCCCATGCTCACTTTGCCACTGGATTCAAGCAAGCCGGGCTGAAGACGGCCGGAATGCCAGAAACCGGTCCTCGGAACCTTGTTTCCGGTCCAGGGAAGACATGGCTTGGCAGTTCGGGCTGGACTGTTCCCATGAGGCACAGGGTCAGACTGATTTGCATATAGCCATGTCTGAACTGGGGTGGCAGAGTTGGCTAAAGAACGGTGATGGATTAAACCCAGATCTTTTGACTGGGTGTGAGTGTTTGGTTGATTCAGATGCTCCGTCCATCACCACCCCCTTTTGTACCGCTTTTGGCCGCCATAAGTGTGGCAGGGTATGCTCAGACGTGAGTCCCTTGCTCACTTTGCCACTGGATTCAAGCAAGCCGTGCTGAAGACGTCTGGAATGCCAGAAATCGGTCCTCGGAAGCTTGTTTCCGGTCCAGGGAAGACATGGCTTGGCAGTTCGGGCTGGACTGTTCCCATGAGGCACAGGGTCAGACTGATTTGCATATAGCCATGTCTGAACTGGGGTGGCAGAGTGGGCTAAAGAACGGTGATGGATTAAACCCAGATCTTTTGACTGGGTGTGAGTGTGTGATTGATTCAGATGCTCCGTCCATCACCACCCCCTTTTGTACCGCTTTTGGCTGCCATAAGTGTGGCAGGGTATGCTCAGACATGAGTCCCTTGCTCACTTTGCCACTGGATTCAAGCAAGCCGGGCTGAAGACGGCTGGAATGCCAGAAACCGGTCCTCGGAAGCTTGTTTCCGGCCCAGGGAAGACATGGCTTGGTAGTTCGGACTGGACTGTTCCCATGAGGCCCAGGGTCAGACTGATTGGCATATAGCCATGTCTGAACTGGGGTGGCAGAGTGGGCTAAAGAACGGTGATGGATTAAACCCAGATCTTTTGACTGGGTGTGAGTGTTTGATTGATTCAGATGCTCCGTCCATCACCACCCCCTTTTGTACCGATGATATTCTTGATGTCATATATTTAATTTTGATTCAAAATTTGCTGCATTCTATTGCTCTGTTTTCTCCTTACATTTATTTTATAATGCCTTGTTTTCTTCTAGTATGTATTGTAGAAGGCTTTGATTTTTCTTTGGTATTATTGTTTTTTCATATGGTCGCTCTTGTGAGTGAATTCTGCACTTGTTATTGTCACGTTCAATCAATCAATCAATAAGGTGAATTGTAAGCACGCCACTCACCCGTGAGGGTCTCAAGGCGCTGGGAAATTGGTGTTTTATACTCTACAACTTAGTTTTGTGGTCTATTCTTACATTTTCTTTTCAGTGTGCCTTTTGGTAGAGTATTCTTCTTCGTCTGTTGGTTTATTGGAGTTCTTATGACAGTGTGTTTTCCCCCTGTGCTCAAAGATCTTGAGTGTGGAATCTGCATATATTTATTGTCATGTTAGTTTTATTTTTTGCTTGTTGATACAATAGTGGGGTGAAGTTCTCCCATTCCTTGCGTTTACTAATTGTTGATACTCTTGTGGGGTATAGTGCACCCATTCTTTGCTTTTCTACTTGCTGTTACACTAGTGGGGTGTAGTTCACCCGTTCTTTGCTTCTCTGCTTTCTGTTACACTAGTGGGGTGTAGTTCACCCATTCTTTGCTTTTCTGCTTGTTGAAACACTAGTGAGGTGTAGTTCACTCATTCTTTGCTTTTCTGCTTGTTGAAACACTAGTGAGGTGTTGTTCACTCATTATTTGCATTTCTCTAGATGCCCTTCCTCAGTGATTACGTGTTGGGTGTGAGTTTCCTTATTTATTTTGATTGTATTTCTGGACTGCTTCGTTCCATCTTCAGCCATTTTCAGGTGCAAGATTTACCTTTAATTAAGAGCATCTTTGCCATCATGCATTCTCGTCTTTTCATTTGCTCTGCAAAAGGGGGTAGATGCGTGTATCACTCTTGGTATATGCAATGCTATATTTCCATCTTGCATATAGCAGCACTTTCTAGGCATAGTCTCTTTTGAGGCGCTTGGTGTTCTCTTGTGAAATGCTGTTTCCATTGTGCATTTGCCACATTGTTCACATTTCAGTTTCATTATGTAATTCCGATGTATTCTTCCAATATTTCATCAGCCTAGTCTCTTTTGAAGCGCTTTGTGTTCTCTTATGAAATCTTGTTTCCATTATGCATTTGCCAAATTTTTCACATTTGTTTCTTTATGTATTTGCAATGTTTCCTTCTTGTATTCACAATATTTCATCTATCCTGTATGGTATTATGCATCTTTCTTATTTCTCTGTCTCTGCTGTTCAGCCAGTGTGAGTGTGCTGTGTGGAATGTTGGTATGCTAGGTGATGTAATGGGATGAGAGGATGCTTGTGATTTGGAGTGTCAGTTATAGTATGGGCTGAGCAGCAGGGAGGCTGCTCATGGTGGGCTGACTACAGAGCTAATTTCAGAACTTACCAGAAGACCACCTTAAGAACTAAGAACAATAAAACCTTTCATCTGTAACCTTACTCCAGCTACTGGACTCCTCTGTTCATTATAACAGCAGACATTTCACCCTGTCAGGGTATCATGGTGCTGTTGAAAAAAGCGTAAAAAGAATGTTAGTCACTGAGTTGGCTGTATTTTACAACATCCAGATTTTTAGCCATTTTTTGGTCTTGCCTGAGCCAGCACATGTGCTGCTATGTGTGACATTTAGTAAGTGGGTTTTCAAAGTGCTACCACACGCTTTTGCTGGCCTCAAGCTTGCAGTTACGCGCACAGCCACCATCTCCCTTTCTTTCATGGCTCATTAAGCCTTACATCGAGTGAATCATGCTCCTCCACCTTCTTGCTCCCTGCTCTCACGAACCCCTCCCTTCTCCTCCTCTCTCCTCATCAGCTTCATGGCAGTGCGTGAATCATGCTCCTCCATCCCCTTGCTCTCTGCTCTCTCTCTCTTCATTTCAGTGTTAGTCGAGATCAGACTCTCACACTACACATATCGCAGAAATCTCTGACACGCAGCCCTCCTCCTCTGTAGCAGCTCCCTTCTCTAGCCTTTCCTCACGACAAATGCCCCAACACACAACCCGACTACCCCCTACACACACACAAAGGCTACTCACTGCCTATCAGCCTCCTCTCAGCCAGGTCCCTTGCCGCTTTTCCTCTTCACTGCCCCTGTTTGTTGCCTGGCCTCTTTTTACCGTATTTCCTCCTCAAACGCAGCGCACATAACCAGCTCGTCCTGCCATCTCGGAACCTGCTGTGCCCACAACAGACGTACCTCTGACAGCTGTACTCTTTACAGCATATCCCTTACACCTCACAGCCGGCACCCTGTCCCCTGCCCTCGTTACTGCCCATTCCTCACAGCAGCCCCCCCTTCTCTGACATAGCCTGGCGCCCCTCATGCTACCCCTTCAAAGTCTGCCTCCTTCACAGCCTTCCTCACCGCTTGCCCTGCTCGCTGGCTTTTCTTCTCACCGCCTACCTCCTCGACGCCTGGTCTCATCCACATAAGTAAAATGAAGTCAAACTTTGACAGTATAATGCAGATTTTCAAAGCGTAAAAAATAATTCCTAATTTTATATTCAACAAGAAGGCGCGGCAACACAGACCGTGACCTGATGTAGCCAAACAAAGTCACCAGACAGAATCCATGCAGCAAATCCATTGTGACTTGGCTCCACTCATTGACTCCAACTAATACAACACATACCAGGACCCCTGCTCCCCTCATTTGAAGCCTTCCTCCAGCTGCTATCCACTCTTTATCATCAAAGACACAACTGCACTCACTTCTGCAAGGAAGGAAGAAATCCGAATCTGAGTGTCAAAAGGACAACAAGCAGGAACAGGTCGTAAATATAGCCTTGTGTCAGCTAAGTTTACTGTTAAAACCTCATTACCTCCCTTTAACTCCTAACCCACACAGGTTTCACCTGACCGATTTCACACTGTCCAGCTCCCACACTTGATCACATTCCCATTACATCCTCATCCTGCCTGATCTATCCCTATTCTTAAGACAGGTATCCACTACGAGGTTCCCAAAGCAACTGAAACATTAAGGTCTTAGCCATCTCATCCAGAGTGCTTCCTTTCTTTACCACTCTTTAAAACACACGCATCTCTGGTACTCATCGGGAACATTTCAAAATTGGCAGCAGTCATTCCATAACAGTAGCTGCCTGCATATGACTTCTCACTTGAACAAAAACAAGCATTGGCATAGCCAATAGGTCTTGCATTTGGGACCTTATAAGTGTTTAGCCATGCAACAGTTGGTGTTGTTGCACCAAGGATATTCTGCTGCATAACTAAATACTTATAAGGTCCCAAAAGCGAGACCTATGCCAATGCTTGTTTAAATACTCTGTGGTCGGTAATGGCTGGAGGTGTGTAGGGAGCTGATTCCATAGTTTTTCGATTACTATGCCTAGGTTACACACTGTTGTTTTTTGGGAGGGACAAGGACCAAGACTGGTCGCCCACCAGTCATCTGACCAGTATTCCTGTGCTTTCCCAAATAATATGACCTCCGTCTTGCCTAAATTGAGTTGCAAGCAATTTGTCCGCTTCCAGTTGGTAACATGATTCATGCAGTTTTTAAATCAGATTTTAGTGTCAGCTGGATTGGGTCCCAAGGTTATTACCAGTTGGGTATCATCTGCATACAAAACTACATCAAATCCATATGATCTGATTACCCCTGCCAGCGGGGCAACATATATGTTAAACAGCATGGGACTTAATGCAGACCCCTGAGGGGCTCCTTTGTCAACTTCTGCAGGGTTTTCTGCCTCGGTTTTCATGCATTTTACTTCTCCCACCAACATAGAGGGTAAAGCGCTCATCTTTTCTAGCACTGGTGAACATGTACAAGTTGAGCTACTTATTCAAGCCTCTTTTTTAGCGCACGATAAGGCGACTAATGTGCTCATGTTTCATATCAATGGACAAAACATGTGATGGCAGTGTTTGAAGTGCAACAATGTGAGGATTGAGTTTGATGGACTGACACATCAGAGCATTTCTGTGGCATCTAACACAGACAATAGTCACTTTCAAGTGTCAGAGTTGCATTCATTGGAAACTTTTTTGATGGGAGCTATGTTGCTGTTATCCTAGTGAGACATGTCATTGAGAACTTGCCTTGCTTCTGTGCAAGGAATACAACTGGGTTGTTAGTCGTCAACTCTAATAAATCAGGCATGGATAGGGGGAGTGTAGATGGGAAAGATGCAAATGATCTCAAAGAGGGACTTTTCCAATGCTTGTTAAGAAATCTAGTACTTTAATATCATTAAAGACTGTGGCCAAGTCGGGGATTTTTTTTTTGCTGATATTCACTCATAGCTGGGCCATCTTTTGTTTCTTGCATTTCGGGTTTAATTTGTTCATTTGCCAGCTGTTCCCTCTCCCCCAAAAAATAGGTCAGATTGCCAACGCATTTCCAACTTTTAGCAAATTCTTTTGACTCCCGTGATGGTTTAGAGTGCATTCTGCATGAAAAATAATGTGATGGAACCTTAACCCTTTCGATGCTGATGACGAGCTCAGCTCGTCATCACCCACGGGTGTCGTGTGCTGATGACGAGCTGAGCTCGTCATGGAAACAGCAAAATGGTAATTCCCAGCACAGGAGGGGGAAAACGCCTAGCAGCCAAGGTGTAAAGAGAAAGAGCGGGAACAAGAAGAGGAGGAAACATTTCAACATAGTGGGGCTTAGTTAGAGTTAAACAAAAATGTGATGGGTGGGCCTGTCTGCTCACTCTAGCTAGAGTCAGGTGGGCAGTAGTAATGTTTCCACTTTAGTTGCCCCAGCCAGCGGCGTAAACGAGCCCCCGCGGCCTCCACAGTGCGGGGGGTGGGTGGCCCCCTCAGCAGGGTACTCCGGCTGGAGAGCTCCTGATTGTGTCTGGACGGGGGCCCTCCGCGTACCTTGCAGGGGGGTTCCTTGGCCCTCAAGTGTCGTTATGCCACTGGCCCAGCTGGATCTGTCCGCAGAAATCTTACACCAAAGGCCATGCAGAGATAAAGTCGTCGGTCTAAGTACCTCAGACCTCATTAGAATGGACGGTCCGATGCACTTTTTTTCCTGTTCGAAGCCGCCAAGAAAAGCCTGGAAATCCCAAACAGAAACAAGCATTGGAAATGCAATAGGTCTCGCCTTTGTTTAAGTTAAAGCATTTGCTTTGCTAATGGTATTGTATTTTAGCTATGTCTTATTGAGTGTTTGTATGTGATATGTTGTGCCTTTATGTTGGTTGAATTGTAATTGTTATGTGTGTAGTAGTTAATAGGAGAAGAGCAGTGTTTAAGATTTAGGACAGGGAGTTAGTAGAAGAACAGCATAAGGGTTAATGAAGTATAGTGAGAGTGGATCCTTTTCAGATCAGCACTGGGTCTGGCCCATTATATTTATTAACACAGCGAGCATGAGGCAGAAGAAATGGGAGTGGGGAGAGTAGTATGAGGGAGAAGGAAGAGAGCGTGGAGGAGATTAGCGTGATTTTGAAGGAAGGAAAGTGTGGAGAGCAGTATGATGCATAAGGAAGGAGAGAGGAGTAAACGAGCAGTAGGAAGGAAATGAAAGGAGTGTGAGAAGTAGAAGAGTAGAGTGAGGTAGCAGGAAGGTGAGATTATTTTGCTTAGTATTGGGCATAAGGAAGTAGATAGGTGTAGGAGAGTATTGTGAGGGAGATTGCAGGAGAAAGAGGCGGAGAAGAGCAGTGTGATGCAGAAGGACAGAGTGATGAGGATAAGAGCAGTGTTAAGCAGAAGGATGGTGTGTGTTACGGAGAAGAGCAGTGTGCGCTAGAAGGTTTGTGAGTGTGGATGCGAGTAGTATGAGGCATATGGATGCAGTTATGTTGGTAGTGTTGTGTTTTTGGTGTTGGTGGCACGGCGTTGTTGTGGTTTAGCTAATGGTGGTTGTTGCATTTGTTCAATAAACACAAATTTGGTATTCCCAGTGCCATCGGAGATCTGTAATAGTTTTCAATTCCCTTCCCCCCCATCCAGGAGGCTGGCTACTCCTGCCCCTAATGCTCCTTAAGAGACGCTTTTGTTCCTTGTTGCCCCCCATTCTCCACAACCTCTTCTCTACAGCCCCATGCGTTGGCTATACTCTGGGGTTCTGACCCTTTATATCGCCGGCCTTTTCACTATAGATCCTCTGTTGGGGTCTGTCCCTGCCCACCCTTCTAGGACCTTACACGGTGCTGCGTTCTCAGGGCAAAGCGCCTTACATTCTGGGAAGGGTAGGGAAGTGCAGGCTCGCTACACATTGGCTTCCATGGAAGTATTTGTGGTTGCTAGTCGCATGGGGCTGGCTCCTCGGTATAAGCGTAGAGAGAAGGTAGAGCTCCTGGCCACTGGAGCAGGAAGCCGACCCCCTTAGTATTTTATACAAAAGAGGGTTGAGGGAGTCCCTGTGGCAAGAAGAAAACTGACGGATTAGGACAACCACATGACGAGTAGTTTAGCACTCTGCATTGACAGTGAAATTCGTTTTCCGCAATTGCTTTTCTAACGGCCACATTTTAAAAATAATTTCAGGAATCTACACCAAGACTATCTGCTCTTACATGGAAACATGGTTATTAAAATGCATGTAATTAATATATTACTGGCCAGTGTTGCTCGGTTGAGCTGTAAATTGTCTTTATAACTAAAACGTTTTTAGCTGTGCCTGCGATTTCTCAAGACGTACTTTGGTACTGTGGTTTCATGCTGGGTCACGGAAAATGAGCGCGATACGAGAACTATGTAACAAAACGTACGCTCATGTTAAAGCGCTCCGATACCTTCGGGTCTAGTTCGCGCTATGTAGAACTATATAAAAAAGGACCACAATGGATAGAAAACAAAATGGGAGGTGACTGGATCGTAAACAGAAATGTAAAAATTTTCAGCAGTTCTATGGAGTGAGCAGGCCCCCAACACAACTGTGAATACATAATCAGTGCATGCGTGGATAGTCAGTTCTAGAGAAGTTACCACACGCCGCTTGCTATAAACAAGCACGGTCCTCTTTCAATAACAAAAAAAAACAGTGGTGACTGACTTTAAAAAAAGCAGTGAAAATGTCCCGTCGTGAAGAACATCGGCGGGCAGCCCCCACACTACCAGGTCCGGCAGTTCCCAGTGTTAATATGCCCCCGCTGTACTTGTAAGGAAAGACTGTCCCTGACGATGATATTGTCGTGCTCAACAAATGCCCCAAAGCGACCAGTCCAGGCAAACAGGCCCCCAATGGTGTACAGACAGTCCCCGGCAGCTCAAAAAGAGAAGGCCCCTCAGGAGGAGCGAGGTAACCCTCCTGCCCGGCCCACAACCCGCTTACTCGCAGCAACCTGGAACCCAGAATGGTTACCTGCGGCAGGGGTTGTAGGCACTTGTGCAAAGCTCCGTGGGTCTCCAGGGTGTTAGATCCTTGCAGGCGCTGCCCGGGTGAGGAGCGAAGCAGCCCCTCCCGCCTGCCGTCGACGAGTCTTCCGTTTCCAGGCAACGGCCCCACCGGCACCAATCCCAGCCCGGCTCCTCGTCTGACGTCAGAGGAGGTGCGCTTGGGATTTCTGAGGCTCCCGAAGTTCCCTGGCTGCAGCGGTGTTTACGGGGAGGCAACTTTGAATTTCCCTACAATGCCGCTGTGGGAGTCTATACCACGCTGCCTTCCTCAATATGTGGGCCACAGTCGCACACAGCGCTTCCTTCGGGTCGGGGGCAGTGGAGGTACTTCCTACCACACAACTCTCCTTCGCTTCCTGGCGCTACCCAGTGCGCCCAGACCCTGGTGGCGGCGAGGTGGCATAGGCAGCGCCGCTTCGAACAACGGGCAGATGACGGGCACACAGCGCTCCGCTGCAACCGCGCTTTAGTCACAATCCAGCCCTCCTCAGCGAAGCCCTAACCCAGGTGGCGGCGGTGATTTCAAACAGCGCTCCTTCTAACACAGAGCTTCACAGTGCCTTCCCATGCGTAAGGGGAGAGGAGCCCGGTGAGTGGGGTTGAGGGTGGGGGTGTACGTGAGTGTGTCTGTTTGAGTGTGTCTGTGCGTGCATGCGTGCGTGCGTCTGTCTGTCTGTGTGCGCGTGTGTCTGTTTAAGGGGGGGTGCGTGTGTGTATGCAGTGTGTGTGTGCCTGTGTATGGCTGTGTATGTGCGCATGCGTGAGTGTGGCTTTGTTTGCGAATGGGAATATGAGGCACGGCGACGTGCGCGTTCCCGAGGTGAAATCTCGGCCAGAAAAAGCGCATGGAACTCTGCTGTCCACATTCCCCCAAAAGTAACAACATAAGTTGTCTCGCCCTAGACAGCAAAAGTATGACCCCTGACATCCAGCGAGAAAGTTCACAGGGTGTCGGGTCCATTAAGTGTTTGTTTTAAAAAATGCTTTGGGAGTTTGATTTTGTAAAACAAACATTTTTGCTGAGCATCTGCACAAAACCCGGTGACAGCTCAGAGAACTGAATGAGTTTAAATAGATGATGGTAAACTGCCCTCCCCGGCACTGTTAGCTGCCCTGGCCTGCAAGAAGATGTCTATGATTACCGGCCCTTCCAAAGGGAGCTCCCAGGCTTCACTTGCTGGGCACCACTTGCCAGGTGATGTACAGTCAGTGTTCCCTGGTTATCCCTGTCGATGCACAATAATGTATGGGCGAAATGTCAAAGGTGTTTCTTCATTTGCGTTGGATCCACACCCCAAGATGGAGCTTCTCCATGAGGTTGCCCAGGCACAAAATTTAGCCTCTCTGCAATCAGTATTACATACAGGGCCGAGCATCTGTGGCGCCTTTTGTAATACAGAAGCACAGTTGACGCATAACTAGGGTGAAAAATAAAAGAAGGATCAGAGTTAAATGGCCTATAGGTCAGAAGAAAGCTGTGGTGACGCCCTGCCATAATTTTGTCGATCTTCTACAGAGTTTCAGGTGCACTTGTTCGGTGTGCAAAAATGCAGGGCCATATTATCAAGAAAGGGCGATACATTATCGCCGCTTTTATCTGCAGGAAACTGCAGCTAAAGAGGCGATAATGGGCTTGATAATATGCCCTTGTGAATTCCCTCAGAAGCCCAGGTTCTGGTGTTAACCTGGGCTTCTATGGGAATTCACAAGGGCATATTATCAAGCCCATTATCGCAGCTTTAGGACAGTTTCCTGCCGAAAAAAGCGACGATAATGTATCGCCCTTTCTTGATAATATGGCCCGCAGTTTTTGACTGGTGTTGGCATAAAAAAGGCGCCCACCATGCACATTCAGCGTACAAGATGGATCATCAAAAACAATTCCACACAAGTCCCCTGTGAAATGGAGCTCATGTCGCTCATTCAATAGAGTCTAGACACTCGTAGACTACCTAAATACAAGATAAATGTTTGCCTACATATACAAATGCCCAAAAAGCTCATACTGGCATAAGTAGGTCAAGAGGAAAAGGTCTGGTCAGCCCATGCAGGTTTGAGCTCACGGCATCTACTTACAACGAGGACAACAAACCTGACTCTTACAATTTAGAACATTATGAGATCACGGACTGCCATACCTCAAACCATGAACAGGAAACAAGCTTCACCGGAAAACAAGAAAAGGCAAAACATACCTAATGAAGTCAACTGTTTTTGCACCCCAGCCCACAGGCAGCTTCGCTTGAACTAAAGAACAAAAGTGAACAGTTCACAAAGCTATTATACTAGAGGGAGTGCAACTGGTGTTTTACTGAGCATAAGAAGAAATTACTTTCTGGCATCATGCAGCACAGAAGACCCTAAATCCAAAAAGAAACCACATTAGTAGAACTCGGGGGGTTATTATCAAGGGGGTTTATCTCCGCTTTTTTGGCTTTAAAAGCCAAGAAAGCGGAGATAGAATTATCTCCCTATTACCTAGCTGTCGCTAACACCAGTTAGCGACAGCTAGTAGGAGATAGCGACCATCTTGGGCCCGCTTTGCATGTCAGTGAAATTTATCAATAATGACATGCAAAGTGGGCGTGCCAAGATGTTAGCGACTGGAAACAGTATCTCCAATTTAATTTTGAGTCCTATCTCTATGTTGTTTATTCATTACGTAACGTGTGGTGTTTAAATGAACGACGGTTGAAACGTCTCACTGTCTCATAACTGAGGAAGGCCGAGTGCCGAAAGCGCGTTTTTGTGAGATTAAACTTTGTGCAAACCTATCTTTGGAGTGCTGCCTCCTGATTCCCGAGCATTGCGGGGAGGGACTGTTGGAGCGGATATTGTTGTCGGGTGCACCCCCGACTGGCAGGCACCCGCCTTGGAGTGCAACAGGCTGGTGCGAGTGGAGCTTTCATATATATATATATATATATATATTACCTACTGGCGGTCGCCAGTAGGTATATATAGTTAGGATTTTTTCTCTATGGGATTTTTGAAAATTCTATGTCTAATAACTTTGGCGTTTGTGTACGGAATTGGCTGAAATTTTCAGGAAAATGGAACATTTTGTTTCTGAGCAGCCCCTGACAATTTGGGGGGGGTTTCATCAAGGGGGGGCCGAGAAAAAAGGGGGGTCCCAAAACGTGTTTTTCCCATGTTAATTTCCATAGGGCGGTTGGCCTCACTTTTAGCTCGAACGGCTGAATGGATTTGCACGAAACTTGGCAAAATTGTAGGGACTGTTAGCCCGATGTGCCTTTGCTAGGTCTCAATATATGTGCTCCAGTGGATTTTGAGTAATTTAGGTTCAAAAAAAGATATATATCTGGGCGGAGCCTAACCACACATCTGATCTGATTGGCTGTCAGCACTTCATCCAAGAAGTGTTGGCAGCCATCTTGGGACCAATATACATGATAGCACCTCATTAAAAAGCATTGTAGTTAATAGAGGGTTTTAGGACTTTAGTTACATTATAAATCATTTGTTGATGGTACCATACTCGTTTTAGGAATTGTGGTGGGTTCTAAGGTGATTTTACCATGTGAAAAAACCTTCTGCTGTGATATCATGAATATTGTTTGAAAGAAAACTAATATCTCATGATTTTCCCACAGTGGTTTGGAAGGGGATCTATAAGCTAAACTGAAAGCATATTTTCTGTAAATTCACATTGTCATTTGAGATGTCATCAGTGATCTCATCAGTGATGTCACTGACCATGTCATGAATGATGTAATATGTGACATCATCAGCAGTGGATTGCGGGTGCGCGATATATAGTTAGTGCAACTAACTATATATGGAATTTCAATGGTTTTGTGTGAGTAAAATAAGGTTTTGTAAGTGCGAATTCCTAACTATATATGGTCTATAACCTATGTTTTTTCAGTGAATTTTCAAGGTTTTGTAAATGCTAATTCCTAACTATATATGGTCTATAACCTATGGTTTTTTCAGTGAATTATATATATATATATATATATATATATATATATATATATATATATATATATATATATATATATATATATATATATATATGTATATATATATATATATATATATATATATATATATATTTCCGCACTTGTATCCTCTCAGGCGACGTGCCTTCAATCCACAGCCATCGACCAGAAAGAAAACGGAAGACCCAGAGTGCAGGTGAGTTTTTTATTTGCCAGTACACCACGCCAGCATAACGTTTCGGCCCTCGCAGAGGCCTTGGTCACATGACGCACCGAGAGGGTTGCGTGAATTTAAAGTGCTCGTGCATTAACAACAGTATTATTCGATTGCCTACTAAATAATTAGTGGGAGTGTCCAACATGATTGTAAAGCAGCAACTTGCAATTGCAAAGGGAAAGACAGGTCTTATCATGGAAGTGCCTATTGTTTCAATGCATGTTTAAATACATTAATATCCGATAATTCAGAGGTATCACATTTGAGGAAATCCTGAATATTCCTATAATTATTTTTCAAATTTCATATATTTACACATAAAACCATGTAATCAAACGGAATATTCACATGTGCAAATCTACAACCGCAATCTAATCGGATTGAATGGATCTTTTTGATACCTGCATAAATACAATTATATCCAATAGTCCATAATGCACAACCAGGAAATCTTCAAGCACTTTAAAATATATACACAGCATTTCATATATATATACAACTATATACAAGCGAAATCTTGTGCACTACTACCTATGATTGCTTAATGCTATTCTATAGTAGTAGATTGATCGGGTAAAAAAAGGCTTGATCTGGTGTTTTCCTCATATTCTTCCATACTGCCTGCTTGCCATAGCTGCTATTAACTTACTAATACTGTCGTTTGCAAATGCAGTCCAAAACTAGTGTGATTAAAAACAATTCTTACTGATATTAGATTTACATGCAGATAAACACACCTACTGAGGTTCTATAGCAGATAGTTACATTGTAGTTGATTTATATAACCTAGTGTTTTATTTCTTGTATAGTTATATTTGATCAACAACAATGTTAATTTAACAGTAAGCATATACACCAGTCAGCGACAAGATAAGTGGAGAGATGGCATTATTGAAACTTAAGCTCTAGGTGACCCTATAAGCATGTGTAAAAGTCCTCCGTAGAGTTGAGACCGTTAGGACTTTTACTGTCCATCTCCAAGATGTACCTGGTCTCAAGGGCCCTTAAGATCCCATCTCGATTGCCACCTCTCCTGAGAGGACCTACAGAGTCAATAGCATAATATTTAAGGAGCCCACTGTTGTTGTTGTGAAACTCCTTAAAATGCCTCGCAACAGGGTATGCGGCATCATTTGTGTTGATGGCCCTGATGTGCTGGAGCACCCTTTTGTGGACCTGCAATTTGGTACTACCAATATATTGCAGGCCACACGGGCACTCCAGCACATACACCACATACTCAGATTTGCAAGTTAACTGCTTATTGATTTTACGAGACACCGTCGAGAATGCTGTCAGGAACTCGGTCTTATTGAGCCCCTGAGAACATGCTTTACAGCTAGAACATTTCCTAAACCCTCGACTAGTTGCCAACCAGTTTTTGGGTGGAATCACCTCAGGACTAGATTTGACTAATGCATCCTGTAATGAATATGCTTTTCTAAAGGTGATTGCGGGTCTATTAGGCATATGTTCTCCAATGACTGGATCCAATTTAATCAGATTCCAGTGTTGATTAATAATCTTTCCTAGAGCCCCGTGCTGACTGTTAAAGGTCCAAATAAGTCTAACTGGCTGTTCACTACTGGCAACTGTGGTTTTCTGTGCTTTCTTGTGGGTCAGCACATCTCTGCGAGACAGGGCATTGGCTTTTCTGATAGCTGTGTCAATCAGATTCTCTCGGTAGCCCCTTGCCAAAAACCGTTGTTTGCTGGCAGCTTGTGCTGCTCTGCAATGGGATCTGTACTGCAGACCCGCCGAATTCTAAGCATTTCCCCGTAGGGAATGCTTCGAATTAGATGCGGGGGGTGATGGCTATCAGCATGCAATATAATATTGCCTGCAGTAGGCTTCCTATAGAGCTTGGTTTCTAGTCTGCCCTGACTGATCTCCAAGGTAACATCAAGAAAGTGAGCTTGATCCTGACTGATATGCGACGTGAAGGACAGATTGAATGAATTCGTATTCAAAACATCAATGAAATTGACAGCTTCTTCATATGTCCCGCGCCAGATCATTAAAATATCACCGATGTATCTGTACCATCGTATGATATGGCGGGTGCAGATATCTCGATGCATACCATTGAGGATCTGTCTCTCCCAGTACCCCATGTGCAGACAGGCGTAACTGGGAGAGAAACAGGCCCCCATGGCGACTCCTCTGACATGCTGATAATATTGGTTTAGGAACATGAAATAATTATGATGTAAACAAAAACTAATCATGGTAAGCAACATCTTATTGTGCTCGGCCAATTCTATTGGCTGTTTGCCCAAGAAAAACTCAACAGCCCTTAAACCATCTGCATGCACTATGCTTGTATATAAAGATGACACGTCCAGGGTGATCAGCCAATAGTCATTACTCCATTGCAATTCATTCAGTTTCCTCATCAGATCACTAGAGTCTTGAATGTATGATATAAGTGCCAACACATGTTCCTGGAGGAACAGATCAATGTAAGTAGTGGCTTTCTCCAACAGTCCCCCGCACGCCGAAATAATGGGTCTACCTGGCGGCTTGATCGCATTTTTATGTACTTTTGGAATTAAGTACAGCACAGGGGTTATGGGATGATCATTCTTTAAGCATTTTAACTCATCCATGCTAATGAGTCCGCTGGATCGCCATCCCATCAGGAGTGAATGAAAGTCTGTTTGTGCTTTCCTGAGCGAGTTTACATCACAGTGTCTGTAGCAGTTCAGGTCATTCAGCTGGAGGTAAGCCTCCTCCAGGTATAATGCTCTGGGCCAGAGTACGATGTTGCCCCCCTTGTCAGATTGCCTGACTATCATGTTGCCATCCATTTTTATTTTTTTGACTAGCTTCTGGTATTCATTGCTGCCATGATGTTTGCCATAGTTGGATTTCAAAGTTTTCACATGTAATGCCTTCACTTGTTTTACAACGGTATCCTGAAAAATGTCTATATTGTCGTGTGGAGTGACAGGAGTGAATGTAGAATGTGTATATATATATATCTAGCAAGGAGCGCACCTGCGCTTTCAGCAGTCACACTTAACGCGCCGTGCCTTCCAGCTTTGTTTGCCTCGCACATGCCCTGGAATTCCCGTTTCTCCTTACAATTATTCATGCGCCCAACGCGTTTCGAGGCCAACGCCTCTTCTTCATGGGGCTGATGCAAAAAACAGGCTGTGCTCCCACCTTCAAGTTCAAGTTCAAGTTGAACATTTGTATAGCGCACTACTCACCCAGAGGGTCTCAAGGCGCTTGAGGGAGGGGGGTACTTTACTTATCGAATATCCAAGTTTTTAGTTGTTTTCGGAAGGAGAGGTGGTTCTGTGTAAGGCGGAGGTGGGTGGGGAGAGAATTCCAGGTTTTGGCCGCTAAGTAGGAGAAGGATCTTCCCCCCATGGTGGATCTATGGATGCGTGGAATTGCGGCGAGGGCTTGATTGGACGATCGTAGATGGCGTGTGGGGGTGTAAAAGGACAGGCGCGTGTTGAGGCATTCGGGTCCTAGGTCATAGAGGACTTTGTGTGCGTGGGTGAGGAGATGGAACGTTATTCTCTTGTTGACAGGGAGCCAGTGGAGGTCTTTCAGATGACCGGCAATGTGAGCTTGGCGGGGGATGTCTAGAATGAGTCTGGCTGAGGCGTTTTGGATGCGTTAGGAGTTTTTTCTGTAGTTTGGCTAGGGTTCCGGCGTAAAGGGTGTTTCCGTAGTCCAGTCGGCTTGTGACCAGTGTGTGGGTGACCGTCTTTCTTGTTTCGGTGGGGATCCAACGGAAGATTTTTTTGAGCATACGTAGGATGTTGAAGCATGATGCTGAGACGGCGTTGACTTGTCTGGTCATCGAGAGGGAGGAGTCCAGGATGAAGCCCAGGTTACGTGCGTGGTCCGTAGGTATGGGTGCGTTTCCCAGGGCCGGTGGCCACCATGAGTCGTCCCAGGCGGAGGGGGATGAGCCTAAGATGAGGACTTCCGTTTTGTCCGAGTTCAGTTTTAAACGGCTGTTCTTCATCCACTCGGCTACTTCTTTCATCCCTTCGTGTAGGTTGGTTTTGGCGGTGTTTGGGTCTTTAGTGAGGGAGAGGATCAGCTGGGTGTCATCTGCGTAGGAGATGATGTTGAGGTTGTGTTGGCGCGCGATGGATGCGAGGGGACCCATGTATACGTTGAAGAGGGTGGGACTGAGTGATGATCCTTGTGGTACGCCGCAGATGACTTCGGTGGCCTCTGATTTAAAAGGGGGGAGGCGGACTCTCTGGGTTCTTCCGGTGAGGAACGAGATGATCCAGTCCAATGCTTTTCCTTGTATTCCGACGTTGCTGAGGCGTTGTATAAGGGTGCTATGACTGACTGTGTCGAAGGCTGCAGAGAGGTCAAGTAGGATGAGGGCAGCTGTTTCTCCGTTGCCCAGTAGAGTTCGAATGTCGTCTGTTGCTGCGATGAGGGCGGTCTCGGTGCTGTGTTTGGCTCGGAAGCCGGACTGTGAAGGGTCGAGGGATTTGTTGGGTTCGAGGAAGGCGGCGAGCTACTGTTGACGGCTTTCTCAATGACTTTGGCAGGGAATGGGAGGAGCGAGATGGGGCGGTAGTTCTTAAGTTCAGTGGGGTCTGCTGTGGGTTTCTTCAGAAGGGTGCTGAGTTCGGCATGTTTCCAGCTTTCCGGGAAGGTAGCGGAGTTGAGGGAGCAGTTGATGACGTCTCGGAGATGGGGTGCAATAATGGAGTCTGCTTTGTTGAAAATGTGGTGGGGACATGGGTCGGTTGGCGATCCTGAGTGGATGGAGTCATCAGGCGGATGGTGTCTTCAGTGGTGATTGGGTTCCAGGCGCGAAGGTTGTTGGAGGGGGGTTTTAGTTCGGAGGTGGGTGCTATAGGTGAATGCAACCAGATTTTTAAAGAGCAGCAAAGTGCAAGATAACACTGCAAACAGAAGGGCTGTGAGGGAGAGATCAACCAGGTGTCAGACAGCACAAAGAGACGCCTAAAGGAATAATGATAAAAGAAACGGTCATCTGCTTAACAGTACTGAGTAAAGAGAGTTATCATGCCACCATGCTGGAGGGGGTGACCCCAGAGAAAGCACCTGGGATTGTGCTTGCAGAGCCATCCATACCCAAAGCAGCTCCCCACGAAAGTTGCCAATCGGGCTCAGAACAAGTACAAAGGTCTCCAAAGTTCAGAAAGCAGAGAGTAGTGACTGGAATTGGGAAAGTTTCCTTTTCCAATGGAGACCGAGAAAGAGGTCCCATTCGTGTCAGCATCAAAGATGATCCAGAGGTCAGCACGTCGCAAGGCCTCAGAAATGGTCTGTATAGGTAAGATCACCAAGAACTGTTGGAAAGAACTCTGCTATCCTTGTCAGTAAGTTCCACCAATGGCTACAATGCCACCACCTTCTTGAAACCACCACTGCCATTCGATACCACCAAAAAGCTGAATATTGTCAACAGATGGACTGCCTAGATAGTGGCACTTGATGATTTAATTGATGCGATTGAGGAAACGGATAATGAGAAAATGATCAAGTACCTTAAGAATCTTGCTTGTGACGGTGTGAAACAAGTTATAAAGAAAATGCTACGAACTCACAAAATTACGTACAGTCAAATCAAAGCAGCATTGAATGCCACGCTCAATTCAATGCCAAATGTAGATTACGAAAGGAACATCTTCAGTCAAGCATGACAGAAAGTCGAAATTGTTGAGAGACTGGATACACTCATCAGACACTGTAAGCTCAATGAACTTAATGATGAGTAAGCTATCCACCTCAGAGTGAATGATGGATTGTTGTCAGATTTTGTTCAGATGACGAGTGCTGAGAGTAACTCTTGGTCTGGAACGAGTTCTCATGGCTGCCAGAGCTAAAGTGCGTGCTGATCAACTAGCTGCTGACAAGGAGGCAGGAGGTTCCCTGAGTGAGTCTGCCATGATTGTGAAAAGTAAGCCAAAACACAAAGCTGAGTGGGGCAGCGTGGCTTGGAGCACAGGAAGATGGCTGTGTAAACCTGCAGCTCTGTCTCAGAGGTTCGCGAGACTCTGTTATTTTCCTGACCTCGGAGCACCAAATGGCCAGAAAACGCCTGAATCTGGTGTTCTGTCAGCACAGGAATGGGAAGACACCGAGAGAACTGAGGTGTAGGAGAGTAGGGTCTGCTATCCTATGGTCACCCCAATTTTTGCTTTTTGCTTCACTGGTTTTTGACTTACTGAGGCTGTGGGCCTGCTAATCAGACCCCCAGACTGCTGTTCTCTCTCTAAATTTGTAATACATGTGCTATAGGTACATACCACAATTGGAAATGGACTCCTTGTCAGCCCCTGTACCATGCACTATAGGTGCCCAGGGCATAGGTGCCACCAAGGCCTACCAGGGGCTGAAGCATACCTTTTGCCACCCCTGGCTGGTTCTTAAATTGACACAACTGGCTGATCACTCAGCTGGGGCAAGTGGGTGTAATCACCCCTTGCTTAGATATAGTATACCTATATCTAAACCAATATCTCGACACATATAAACCTGTGAGTCACTCCTATGGAAGGCCTCATCAATCCTGGAGGCAGAGTGCGTGGTTTAATGTGAGATGGAGCTCTGGCATGAGCTGAGCCTATCTGCAGCTGTCGGGAACAACTCCCTAAGCTGATCCTGGATAATGCCATGCCATATACTATTAAGTGCCTTATAATCCTCGCGGTTATATAACAACTTTGGTTTGGCTTTATCAAAACATGTCGTGTGAGGTGTCATACGAATTGGAATACTACCCCTTCGCCAGTTCTGGCGACGGGGGTAGCATTCCACCCTTCTAGAGGGAGAAGACATGTTACTTTACTGAAACGCGGTTGATTTTAAAAGAGCCTCAGATCCACAAAATGGATGCCTCTGCCACAGACACGGGTCTGGCCTCCTGCTGCTGACCGAAACTCAGCAAATGGTGGCCTGGACAAAGGGTTTCCTGTCTCAGGGCGGTGTTACACCACCCCAGACAGGAGATAGTGGATTGTAGCAGGGAGGTTTCAAAGAAACCAGACAATGCCTGGGGAGCACAAGGCTGCCCCTTGCATAATCCGGCCAAACCGGTTCTGGGGCACACCAGCCCCAGTCCCAGCGCAGCCTGGATCAAAGGAAAGGGGTGTATCCACCCCCTTCCTGGGTCCCACCCATAGGAGGGGACCTAGCAGGTAATCCAGCCCACCAGATTGGAATAAGAGTGGGAGCAGTGCCAATGCAACTCAGATTATCCTGAAGAAACATAAGAAACAAAAATCTGGACCCTTCGACATCCTACTCAACGTAGAAGACTGAAGAATCTCCCTTGTGGTCAAGGAGTGACCACCCTGTGCAAACAGGTACCATCCAGCACCTCGACCCTTGCTTTGTTGCAGTTCCCGCCAGAACTCGAGCAACAGAGATTGACGAGATCAAGCTTGCCTGCCTTCCTCCAGGCCGATCCACAATCCCTGCAAAGCTGAGACCCGTGGAGGTGACCGGAAGCGTGGGGGACGCCATCTTGAAAAGGCCATGAGACGCTGACCGTGCAGCCCACGAGTGACCCTCAAAGCTGTACACCGGGGTTTGAGAAGCCCTTACCCTGAGCTGCTCTTGCACCGAAGCTCACCCCTCCATACTCGACGAGTGCTGCGTGGGGCCCTTCTGCTTGTGTTGGCTCAACGCGTTGGCCCGGTCATTTGCCAGCTGGCTTGTGGCCCCTGTGCCAACGAAAACCTTAAACCGACCTGCTTTTCTGGTTGCACCAGATTTGCACCAGCTCCTGTGAAAAGGAGCCCCATCTCTGACCCTCCTGGTCTGAGTGAGAAGCATTCTCCTGGTTCCGCATGGATTGCTTTTGCCAAGTGCTGTTTGCTCCAATCTTGAAGCCGATGGCGCTGACGGCGAGAACCTGCGTGGGACAGATTATGACCTGCTCTTGGACGTCGCAGATGCCCCAGAGCCCACGTGACAACGGAGAGAAGCTCCTCAACAACCATCTGATTGCACCCGACATTGCCTGGTTCGGTCCTGGTTCCACCCTGGTCACTGCTGAGTGACCTAGACTCTGTCCCCTCTGTTTTCAGATACTTCTCGACTTTGATCCACCCTTGGATCACACCGGACACTTCTGCTTCCCATCGCCTGCAGCATCTTCAGCTCCAAGCACCAAGAGATTGCGTGTCAAAACCCGACGCCACTTCGACCCTCTGCACCCGCTTCCTGTGGGTGAGGTAACATTGCAACGCCGGTGTTCCCACACTGGTACACACCTCTAGGGTCTGTGTCTTAAGTTTTGTTCCTCTAGGTTCAGCGGAAGTATCTTTAAACTCTCTTTGTGTAACTTTTATGCACCATTGACATTGCATTGGTGCAAGCCGCACTTTACGTGCTGCACCCAAATCCCGCGGGCTTTTCCCGCCTTCAGCATTGCTAGTCCAGACTGCTCCCAGCGATTCCCTAGGCCCTAGGCCTAACCATTGTTCGATTGGTATCTCTTATACCACTTTTTTAATATATGGTTTGAGTGGCCACCCACCCTCATCCATAACTGTGCAACTTTGTATGTTATACTGTGCTTTTGATTTAACGCTTGTACCCCTTTGCTCATAAAGAGTACTGGGGATTATTTTAGAAATAAACACATATATTTTTATAATATATACTTGTGTGGTGTCCTTTCATTTGGTATTACAGGATTGTATGTGGTAAAACAGCTCGCTTAACATGACCTCTTAAATTAAGCCTTTAAGGCTGCTTAGTCCATGCTACCCCTAGGATAGCTTGTCTAACAAGGTTGACTTACAACCAGACACGATAAGGGATGATTTGGACTTATACAAGGTGGTTCCAGAATTGGAAACACCACATATCAGGCCAACTTCTCACATTGGTGCGTGAACTTAGTAGTTGTAGATTAAAGGGATTAGCACACCCTGACTACAATTCACTAGCAAGGTACAGTAGGAAAACACTTAGTGTAGGTAAGTGCCATGGTTTGCCTATTTGCGCCTGCCGAACTACAAATCCCAGAATGCTGAGGTGGGGGCAGAACTGAATCTATATATTCCTGGCGTCCACTAGGGGGCTTTGTAAGTGATTACTCTTTGGAACCTGTGAGCGTTGGTGTCGAGTTCCATGTTTGGGAACTACTATCCAGGATCAAAGACTTTGGAACATTGAGATCGTTTGTCGTTTCTTTCCGCGTGCGGCTGCCGCGGAAGAAGAAACGCGTGTATCGGCTGAGAAGCCTGGTTTTGAGAGCACGGACTACAGAGGGCGTTCCGTGTCCTAAAGACCTACCCGTTCGCGTGCGGCTGCCGCGAGGGAAGATCTACAGTAGTTGGTGTCCTGTTTTCGGGAAAAGTTTGGATTTAATCTCTTGGGGTTCGAGCAAAGGAAACCTGCTTCGTGTTTGTTTCTTCCCGCGAGCGGACGCTGCGAGGAAGAAAAGCCGCTGGATTAGTATCATACAAACTCTGGTACCAGGAAGGCGAGAAAACGCTCACAACCCAAAACACTGACTGGTGTAAATATAGTCTACTAAAACTGGTAAGCCTCGTATGAGGTTGCATTTCGTTCTTTTCTATTTTTGTTAGTGTTCCATATTTAGTTGGGCCCAGCTAGGAATACTATTTTGTGTGTTACATTTTGTCCTTGGAGGACTTGGCATCGTTTGCAAAGACTATTCTGAATCCATTATACTTCAGTGTTGGGAACTGAGGTTGCATTATCAAAACATTATTCCGCTGGGTTACTGGAGAGAACTTTTATCATTTCAAGGGAAGCATAATATGGGTATGTGTGTGGTATGATTATTCATTGATGTATTCTGAGGTGTTGTTGAACAATCAGTAATCAGTGGTTTTCTTACAGGCGGCACTTCTGTATAGAGAAGTATCTATGGTATAGAGAGGCAGAGGTCCCCTCCTGATTTATGTGGTATGTATCGTTTCATTAGCAAGAATTGAAAGAGAGTAGTTAGAACTGATGTGATAATTCTTTCTTCTTGTCGTTTCAGCTGTCCCTTCCGTTTCTGTTCCTTCCCTTACCTTCCCTGATTTATCCCTCGCTTGATTACCTCTACGCTCTGTGTTATCTGTACAGTCAGATTGTGGGGAAATCAGGAGGTGGACCCCTTTCAGCATCACCCTGATCCTGAAGAGACGCGAATCGTGACAGTAAGTGCACCACTTACACCTCACTAGCAGCCATGTCTGACGCAGGAGGAGCTTCAGGCTCTGCCCCTGTGATAGTTGACCCCATCAAGGCAACTTCCAGATATGACAACCTTAACCACAAAGACTTGGGTGCCTTGTGCACTGCAAGAGGGCTAAAGAAGGGCAGAGGCCCTACCATTCCTTCCCTGATAGCCATCCTGGAAAAGGATGACTTAGATAAGGTGAGTCAGGCTCCCTTAGAGACAGGAGAGGGGGTGAACTCCCCTGAGAATGAGATTCCCCTAGAAGAAGAAGAAGAGTAGGAGGAAGAGGAGGAAGAAGGCTCAGAGATAGAGGAGCCTGAGAATCAGGATCAGAGGGTGACCCAGGCACAGGTTGGCAGGCTTAACCATACCAACTTGGACCTACATGGGAGTGGAGAGGGCCAGCACCCCCCCAGATCCCATAACTTAATTCTCCCAGGCAACAGAAGGAGGAGATCTTCATCAGGAGACTCTCATCTTTCTAGTGTCTCTAGAGAATCTCAAAGGGGAATGACTTCCCCCCAGAGGAAAGAGCATAGGGCCAGGATGAGGGCTGTCCAACTCCAGATAGAGAGGGAAGAGATAGCCTTGGCTCAAGCTAAACTTGCTTTAGCAAGAGAACAAAAGTTGTGTGGCTTAGATGCCACTGGTGGCAGCAAAATTCCTAAAGAGAAAGACAGGAGCTATGATAATAGAACCTGACAAAAAGTGTGCCCCCCTACAAGGAAGGGGATGACATCCACAAATGGATGACTGCTCTTGAGAGAGCCTGCATGGTACAGCAGGTTCCCCAGGACCAGTGGGCTGCAATTTGATGGTACTCCTTTTCTGAGAAAGGGAGGGATAGGCTCCTCACAGTTAGACCTGAGGATGCCAAAAACTACTCTGTCCTGAAGAGTGCTCTTATTGAAGGGTTTGGCCTAACCACTGAGCAATACAGGTTGTTGTTCAGAGACACCCAAAAAGCACAGACTCAGGACTGGACTGATTTTGTTGATTGTGCCACTAAGGCTCTGGAGGGTTGGCTGCAGGGAAGTAAAGTCTCAGACTATGCAGGATTGTACAATCTTATAATGAGAGAGCAGATCCTTAATAACTGTCAGAACCAGCTGTTGCATCAATACCTTATTGACTCTGATCTGACCTCTCCCCAAGAATTGGGAAAGAAGGCGGACAAATGGGTCAGAACAAGGATTAAGCAGAAACCCCAGAACCATGGTGACCAGAAGAAAACAGACCAGAAGGGTGGGAATCAGAAAGATAAAGAAAAGGACCAGAAGTCTTCAGGCCCCCAAACTAGTAATAAGGAGGGTGGTTCCCAAAATGACAAAAAGAAAAAGAAGAATGATGGCCCAAAGAAACCTTAGTGTAATACCTGCAAATCAGTTTCACACTGGGGCAGTGAATGCACTAAGAAAAATCCAGTTCCTGCCACTGCAGCTCCTAAAGCAACTGCACCCCCTAGTACAGTCAGCAGTGGTAGTGCACAACCTAAGGGGTTAGTAGGGTTAACCTTGGGTACTGAGGTGGAATCTGGCCTAGTCAGAATCCCCACACAGGCAGTTCTCCTATATGATGTGGACTTATCTTTGACCACTGCAGTGAGTCCCAGTAACCTGGGCAAATATAGGCAGACTCCCTTAATCAATGAGAAACTGGCTCAGGCCTACAGGGACACTTGTGCCAGTGTCACTATGGTGACACCTGACTTTGTGGGCCTTGGTCAGATTGTACTAGGTGAAAGTTACCTAGTGACCAATGCAAGCAACTCCACTACTTCACATAGTGTGGCTGTTGTGAACTTCTCCTGGGGAGGGGTAAATGGCCTAAAGAAAGTTGTTGTGAGTGCAGACCTCCCAGTACACTGTCTGTTAGGCAATGATCTTGAAAGCTCAGTTTGGTCAGAAGTGGAGTACAGGACTCGTGCAGAAATGCTAGGGATTTCAGCTCATGTCCTTGCAGTGACAAGGTCTCAGGCTAAGAAGTGCCTTCCTGAACCAGTGGTGGATCTTGAAACATTAGACCAACCACAACCCAAGAGAAGGAGCAAGAGGGTTAAGGCTCTGCCTTCCTACTTGCCCCAGTTTGAGGATCCGGTTTCACAGGAAACTGATTCTGCAGTCCAAGAGGAGACTGTCTCTGAGGAGCTTGAACCTGATCAGGTTGCGTTTCTGGGGACAGGGGGACCCTCAAGGGCAGACCTGGGGCAGGCCCAATTAGATTGCCCTTCACTTGAACCCCTCAGACAGCTAGCTGCTGCTGAGGCTGCAGGGAATGCTCAAGGTGCCCATAAAGTTTATTGGGATGATGGAATCCTTTACTCAGAGGCTAGAGACCCCAAGCCTGGTACCACCAGGAGGTTGGGTATACCTTTGAAGTTTAGGGGTTTCCTTCTCACCTTGGCCCATGATATTCCCCTTGCAGGACACTTAGGCCAGAACAAGACTTGGGACAGGCTTGTTCCTCACTTTCACTGGCCTCACATGTCAGAAAATGTCAAGGAGTTTTGTCGCTCCTGTGTCACTTGCCAAGCCAGTGGTAAGTCAGGTGGCACAACAAAGGCCCCCCTGATACCACTACCTGTGGTGGGGGTACCCTTTGAAAGAGTTGGCATAGATATTGTGGGTCCCATGGATCCTCAAACAGCATCTGGGCACAGATTCATACTGGTGGTAGTGGATCATGCCACCAGGTACCCAGAGGCAATTCCCCTGAGGACCACCACAGCACCTGTGGTGGCAAAAGCCCTCATTGCAGTTTTCCCAAGAGTGAGCTTTCCAAAGGAGGTTCTTTCAGACAGAGGTACCAACTTTATGTCTGGATACTTAAAAGCAATGTGGAAGGAGTATGGAGTAAACTACAAGTTTACCACACCCTATCATCCTCAGTGCAATGGGCTTGTGGAAAGATTCAACAAGACCCTAAAGGGAATGATAAAAGGACTACCAGAGAAGCTTAGGCGGAAATGGGACACCCTTTTACCCTGCTTGCTCTTTGCTTACAGAGAGGTCCCAGAGAAGGGGGTTGGCTACAGCCCTTTTGAACTTTTGTTTGGCCACCCTGGAGGGGTCCACTATGTTTGGTGAAGGAAGGATGGGAGTTACCTCTCAAAAAGCCTAAGCTAGATGTGGTGGTCTATGTACTTGGTCTCCGCTCCAGGATGGCTGAATACATGGAGAGAGCATCCAAAAACCTGGTGGCCAGCCAAGAATTACAGAAAGCTTGGCATGACCAAAAGGCAGAAGGTGTGGGTGTTGGACCCAGTGGGCCCAGCAGCACTCCAGGACAAATGGGCTGGACCCTACCCTATCATTGAGAAAAAGGGAGAAGTCACCTATGTGGTTGACTTTGGAACCCCTAGGAGCCCCCACAGGGTGCTCCATGTAAATCGTTTGAAAGCATTTGTTGACAGGGAGGACATGAGTCTCCTCATGGCCACAGATGGGGATCAGGAGGAAGAGAATGACCCTCTCCCAGACCTGCTTTCCCAGAACCCTGATGATGGTTCAGTTGATGGAGTAGCCTTGGCAGACAGCCTCACTGAGCAGCAACAGGTGGACTGCAGACAGGTGTTGCAGGCCCACAGGCATATGTTTTCACTCACACCCAGTCAAACTAACTGGTGCACCCATGAGGTGGACACTGGTGACAGTCTGCCTGTGATGAATAAGATCTACAGGCAACCTGACCATGTCAGGGATTGTATAAAGGCTGAGGTGCAAAAGATGTTGGAGCTTGGAGTGATTGAGCCATCAGAGAGCCCATGGGCTAGCCCAGTGGTCCTTGTGCCAAAACCTCATACCAAAGATGGAAAGAGAGAAATGAGGTTGTGTGTGAACTACAGAGGTCTCAATGCTGTCACTAGGACAGATGCACATCCCATTCCAAGAGCAGATGAGCTCATTGATAAATTGGCTTCTGCCAAGTTTCTGAGCACATTTGATTTGACAGCTGGCTACTGGCAGATCAGACTAGCTGAAGAGTCAAAAGCCAAAACAGCATTCTCTACCCCTAGTGGACATTATCAGTTTGTGGTAATGCCCTTTGGTTTGAAGAATGCACCTGCCACCTTCCAAAGGTTGGTGAATCAAGTCCTTGCTGGGTTGGATGACTTTTGCGCAGCATATCTAGATGATATTGCTGTCTTTAGATCCACCTGGGAGGATCACCTGATCCACCTGAAGAAGGTTCTGGAGGCCCTGCAAAAGGCAGGCCTGACTATCAAGGCTACCAAGTGCCAGATAGGGCAGAGCAAGGTTGTGTACCTGGGCCACCTAGTAGGTGGGGGTCAGGTTCAACCAATGGAGAGCAAGATCCAGACCATACAGGACTGGGCTCCTCCAACTACCCAGACACAAGTCAGAGCCTTCTTTGGCCTGACTGGGTATTACAGAAAATTTGTAAAGAACTATGGGTTCATTGTGACACCATTAAATGACTTGACATCCAAGAAGAAGCCCAAAAAGGTTCAGTGGACAGTTAGCTGTCAAAAGGCATTTGATGACCTGAAGAAGGCCATGTGCTCTGCACCTATCCAGAAGAGTCTTGACTACTCCAAACAGTTCATTGTACAGACAGATGCTTCTGAGTTGGGGGTGGGAGCTGTGCTTTCACAACTTAATCAAGAAGGTCAAGACCAGCCCATTGCTTTTATTAGCAGAAGGCTGACCCCCAGGGAGAAACGTTGGTCAGCTATTGAGAGGGAGGCCTTTGCTGTGGTTTGGGCCCTGAAGAAGTTGAGGCCATACTTGTTTGGTACTCGCTTCCTAATTCAGACAGACCATAAGCCCCTCTTGAGGCTAAATCAGATGAAGGGTGAAAATCCCAAACTGCTCAGGTGGTCCATTTCCCTACAGGGGATGGACTTTACAGTGGAGCACCGCCCAGGGACTGACCATGGTAATGCAGATGGTCTCTCCAGGTACTTCCACTTAGAACATGAAGACTTATCTGGTCAAGGTTAAGTTTAATGTCCCTGCGTTTGGGGGGGGGGGGGTTGTGTAGGAGAGTAGGGTCTGCTATCCTTTGGTCACCCCAATTTTTGCTTTTTGCTTCACTGGTTTTCGACTTACTGAGGCTGTGGGCCTGCTAATCAGACCCTCAGCCTGCTGTTCTCTCTCTAAATTTGTAATACATGTGCTATAGGTACATACCACAATTGGAAATGGACTCCTTGTCAGCCCCTGTACCATGCACTATAGGTGCTCAGGGCATAATGCCACCAAGGCCTACCAGGGGCTGAAGCATTGCTTTTGCCACCCCTGGCTGGTTCTTAAATTGACACAACTGGCTGATCACTCAGCTGGGGCAAGTGGGTGTAATCACCCCTTGCTTAGATATAGTATACCTATATCTAAAACTATATCTGGACACATATAAACCTGTGAGTCACTCCTATGGAAGGCCTTATCAATCCTGGAGCAGAGTGCGTGGTTTAATGTGAGATGGAGCTCTGGCATGAGCTGAGCCTATCTGCAGCTGTCGGGAACAACTCCCTAAGCTGATCCGGGATAATGCCATACCATATACTATTAAGTGCCTTATAATCCTCGCAGTTATATAGCAACTTTCGTTTGGCTTTATCAAAACATGTCGTGTAAGGTGTCATACGAATTGGAATACTACCCCCTCGCCAGTTCTGGCGACGGGGGTAGCATTCCACCCTTCTAGAGGGAGAAGACATGTTACTTTACTGAAACGCGGTTGATTTTAAAAGAGCCTCAGATCCACAAAATGGATGCCTCTGCCACAGACACGGGTCTGGCCTCCTGCTGCTGACCGAAACTCAGCAAATGGTGGCCTGGACAAAGGGTTTCCTGACGCAGGGCGGTGTTACACCACCCCAGACAGGAGATAGTGGATTGTAGCAGGGAGGTTTCAAAGAAACCAGACACTGCCTGGGGAGCACAAGGCTGCCCCTTGCATAATCCGGCCAAACCGGTTCTGGGGCACACCAGCCCCAGTCCCAGCGTGGCCTGGATCAAAGGAAAGGGGTGTATCCACCCCCTTCCTGGGTCCCACCCATAGGAGGGGACCTAGCAGGTAATCCAGCCCATCAGATTCGAATAAGAGTGGGAGCAGTGCCAATGCAACTCAGATTATCCTGAAGAAACATAAGAAACAAAACTCTGGACCCTTCGACATCCTACTCAACGTAGAAGACTGAAGAATCTCCCTTGTGGTCAAGGAGTGACCACCCTGTGCAAACAGGTACCATCCAGCACCTCGACCCTTGCTTTGTTGCAGTTCCCGCCAGAACTCGAGCGACAGAGATCGACGAGATCAAGCTTGCCTGCCTTCCTCTAGCCCGATCCACAGTTCCTGCAGAGCTGAGACCCGTGGAGGCGACAGGAAGCGTGGGGCATGCCATCTTGAAAAGGCCACGAGACGCTGACCGTGCAGCCCACGAGTGACCCTCGAAGCTGTACACTGGGATTTGAGAAGCCCCAACCCTGAGCTGCTCTTGCACCGAAGCTCACCCCTCCACACTCAACGAGTGCTGAGTGGGGCCCTTCTGCTTGTGTTGGCTCGACGCGTTGGCCCGGTCACTTGCCAGCTGGCTTGTGGCCCATGTGCCGACAAAAACCTTAAACCGACCTGCTTTTCTAGTTGCTCCAGATTTGCACCAGCTCCTGTGAAAAGGAGCCCCCGCTCTGACCCTCCTGGTCTGAGTGAGAAGCAATCTCCCGGTTCCGCATGGATTGCTTTTGCCAAGTGCTGTTTGCTCCAATCTTGAAGCCGACGGCGCTGACGGCGAGAGCCTGCGTGGGACACATCGTGACCTGCTCCTGGATGTCGCAGATGCCCCAGAGCCCACGTGACAATGGAGAGAAGCTCCTCAACAACCATCTGATTGCGCCCGATATTGCCTGGTTCCGTCCTGGTTCCACCCTGGTCACTGCTGAGTGACCCAGACTCTGTCCCCTCTGCTTTCAGATACTTCTCGACTTCGATCCATCCTTGGATCACACCGGACACTTCTGCTTCCCATAGTCTGCAGCATCTTCAGCTCCAAGCACCAAGAGCCTGCGTGTCAAAACCCGACGCCACTTCGACCCTGTGCACCCGCTTCCTCTGGGTGAGGTAACATTGCAACGCCGGTGTTTCCACACTGGTACACACCTCTAGGGTCTGTGTCTTAAGTTTTGTTCCTCTAGGTTCAGCGGAAGTATCTTTAAACTCTCTTTGTGTAACTTTTACGCACCATTGACATTGCATTGGTGCAAGCCGCACTTTATGTGCTGCACCCGAATCCCGCGGGCTTTTCCCGACTTCAGCATTGCTAGTCCAGACTGCTCCCAGCGATTCCCTAGGCCCTAGGCCTAACCACTGTTCGATTGGTATCTCTTATACCACTTTTTTAATATATGGTTTGAGTGGCCACCCGCCCTCATCCATAACTGTGCAACTTTGTATGTTATACTGTGCTTTTCATTTAACGCTTGTACCCCTTTGCTCATAAAGAGTACTGGGGATTATTTTAGAAATAAACACATACATTTTTATAATATATGCTTGTGTGGTGTCCTTTCATTTGGTATTGCAGGATTGTATGTGGTAAAACAGCTCGCTTAACACGACCTCTTAAGTTAAGCCTTTAAGGCTGCTTAGTCCATGCTACCCCTAGGATAGCTTGTCTAACAAGGTTGACTTACAACCAGACACCGTAAGGGATTGTTTGGACTGATACAAGGTGGTTCCAGAATTGGAAACACCACATATCAGGCCAACTTCTCACATGAGGAGAGCTAGAAACTGCCTCATCCCCTCATCGTCGTCCATGCCGGCCGCAGGGCCACAGATCCCTGAAGCCTGAGTGCTCCATACCATATCGGCACTACTCCTCAGAGCATTCTCTGATATCTGAATATTAGCCAGTAATGCTTTGAGAGAACTTTGACTGTATTTATGAAAAGTATCAGCCAATCTCTGGTACACTTCTACACTAATTGAGATCAATCTTTCCAAATTGCTAAATCATCAAAAAGATGTGTGCTTCATTAGTCACTAGGAGGCCATTGGGTGTAACATTTGCCCTCAGATATTCTGTCATAATTGCCCCATGTAGAGATGTTTTACTTTGTTTTTTATTTAGAAGAGAGAGTGAATACCACTCTTCCTGGAGACTGTTTGCTGTGGCAGTACTATTATCCTGTAGAAGAGACAGGGTTTTGAGTTTGGCAACCCCCATATCCCCACCATAACTCAGGCCTTGGAATATGTCATCTTCTATGTATGGTGTTGAAAAGATGAAAGTATAAAGAAAGAAATTTGAAACTGATTGTTTTTTTATTGGAACCCAGGTTGAATGTCTAACCAGGTTATTCCATTATGCCCCAGAGCCAGGCAACTGCGCATGAAATTTACGACTAACAAAAAAGATGGGTTGTGTACTGAACCGTCCTGTCTTCTCAAATCAAAACATTTTTGTTAGTTCAGAGAATCACTTTTATTAAACATTGCAATGTGTGAATTTATAAAATATATATTTGATTATATTTATTGGTGATTTTTAGACAAAAACAATAGTTCTGCTGAACAATTGATAAAGACAATAGGCGCACTTTTTACATTTTGGTGTTTTGACTTTTTCACAAAGTCAGTAGTTCTGCTTTACTTAAAAGGACACCCTTTTTATTGTTACATCACAAAGTGAGCTGTCCCCACCAAAGGGGGTTGGGCACAGAGCCAAAGACCAGGCCTTGCATGCAACTTCGCACCATGCAGGGTCAAAGGAAGGATGCCCACCCTGACCCTGACCCCAACCCCACACCACAAACATTGAAGGTCATCTTACTTTACATTTTTTTAAATATAGAAGTTCACTGGAAGAAAAAAACAAAAGTTAAAGTGGCGTTACAGTTGGGAATTATAATTAAATCTTAATTGAAATGAAAAAAAGCCTTAGAAATTCACTGAAGAAAACAATAGTTACAGTACTGTTATAGTTAGTTGAAAATGTTAGTTAACATATACCATTTTCAAATTAACAAAACCACTCAAATTCACTAGTTATAGCTTTCTCAAGGTACTATAATTTGTGCCCTAAAGTAGCTATAACTCACCCCCTTGACATGCACAGCTAAGAACCTCAAATATGATATCACTAATGATATGTTTGCTGACATCATTATTAACATCACTGCAACATCTCAAAAGACATCATTGATGACAACCCAATGCATGGCAGGGATGTGAGTGATAGTTACTTTAGGGCATCGGTTATGGTTACTTGAGATAACTATAACTAGGGAATTGCAGTGGTTTTGTTTGCTTCAAATGGTACGTCTTAGCTGACATTTTCAACTTATGTCCCTTTACCTTTGTTTTTTTCAGCAAAGAAAATACATATAGGTTCTTACAATATATGATGAAGGCATGTGTGTTAAAAGCAAGTGGTGGATACATTGTGTGATAAAGGCAGCATTGTAAAGGCTGTTTCCCGCTTATCCAAGCTACATTGTTTTTCCATAGCGTTGGGATTCTTTTCCATAGTCTGTGAGGCTTGTTTTATGAGCAGGTCAGTTCTGCTCATAAAATAAGGAAAATTGACTATAGAAATAAGCCATACTCTACAAAGAAAGATGCAGCCTGGTACAGTGTCCTCGGCCTGCATCTAGTGTTACAGCTTCATTGGTTAACCAGCACCCTACTTCAATGAACAGCCAGGGTTGGTGCACCTGAAGTATACAAAAAAGTGTTGGATGAAATGCTTGAATTAATCTAAGCCACTGATAATTTCTCAAGGCCACATCCCAGTCCATCATTGTTTGCACACCGTGCCAACTCAGTTTGGGCTCAGCCATATGCAAATCAGTCTTGCCCCATTGCCAATAGGAAAGGGTCAGTCTAAACTGGAAGGCCAGGTCCTCCCTGAACTGGAACACAAGCAACCCCAGACCCGTATTACCCTAATTATGGGCTAATCAGCCAGGGACAGCTTGGTTCCAGTGGCACAGTGTGCCCAGGACCCACGTCTGGGCTTACCGTCCCACCTGGGGCATGGCACTGAAGTATACAAAAAATGAATGGATGGAAGGCTTGAAATAATCACAGCCTTGTTACACTTTAGGAATGGTGGGCCATTTGCCAGTCGCTCCTGTGTCTTAGGACATGACTAGCAGCATGAGTGATCCAGGCCTGCAGTGATTTTAGAGCTAGTCCTGTTGCTCAGATCCCTATAAGCACAGAGCCCCTGGTCTCTGGCCACAGAGCTGCAGCTCTGTCTTCTTCCTGCCAAGTGCTTTCATCAATTGTTCCTTGGCTGAATTCTTCTGGCAACCTGCTCTGCAGGCCAGCACTCCCTTGCCTCTGCGTGCCCTGTTAACAGCCTTGTTTGCTTCTTTGGACTGCCCAGCAAGTAAGTTGGATCTCGTCTCTCGCACTTTATTTTCCCAGCTGTGCTTTAACACGCAGAAAATTGTGATATGTTGTGTTATGGCCCAAAGCAAGCATTGGAGGTGTACTTTAGGATGAACTGTAACTCGAGCTGATTAAACACACCAACATTCCAAAGCTTAGGTTTTAATGTATTTCATTCCCAATTTGTTTTCACACCATTTTTTCTCTAAATGTCAGAGTGTAAGATTCTGTTCCATCAAGCATCTTGGTCCAGTAGCATTTTTGAATCTGTATTTTTGTAATTTATTTTTGTATAGGAGGTCTATGGCAATTTCTTGCCCGTGTTGCTTTTTATAGTGCTTGTTAAACATATGGAAGACTTCACAAACAAAGAAACCAATGAAACCTGATATTGCTGCGTTATCTGTTGCCATTAGTAAGGGTCCCTCAATTTTTTTAATGGACTATTCGGACCAACTCTTCCCTCGTCCTCTCACAGTTTCTTTGTTTTAATGTTAATCAGGTTCTCTAATCCCACTCCTTGTTGTTAACACAGTGCATATGTATTTTAATCACATTATTAAGGGTCAGAGCCCTGACATCTGATTTTGCTATAGAAAATATCAATTTAGTTCTTGAGAGACTACCTTGGATGCTGGCACAGTCATCGCCCGGAGAATATAATACTTTTCTATTAAAAGTGAACTCTGATTTTAGTTTTTCAAGAATTAAATATTTTGGATCAACTTTTTTAAACCACATGCTTTTTTCTTATGTTTATCTTATTTCACTTCTGTCTTCTTCTCCCAAAGATTGTGTGGCAATGACTCTCAAAAAATTAATACATTGTTAGCACTCGGCTATGACATTGTGACTCAATTACGTCTCACGTGACAATGTCATGAGAAATTAGAGAGAAAAATCCACTACCAAAGCTAATAACATTGTCTACACTGTAATTGCACGGCAAGACCAAATAGGTTTGCCAATGCTTGTTGGATTCTGGAACTTTCCTTACCGCCAGATGCAGCAGTAATACTGGTAGTCGTCCCTGTAATAACATGTATCTCTCATTGTGATCGATGGTGTTGGAGTTCAGCATTTAGCTGCCAAAAAATCATGTGAAATTACCAGTAGAAATATTGTTTTCTGACAAGTATTTCCAGAATCATTACACCCGGCTGTACATACAGCTGAAGTTGCTGTTGGTGATGCCATTACTGGCAGAGCCCCTTCCGACATATTTATTTACAGGTTTAGTAGTCTATGCAGAGAGGTCAGCAAAAGAATTTAGCCATGCGTGCCTCTATCATACTACCAGTAGCTGGTTCAACAGATGCAGGTACAGTCCTTCTCACCCAGGCAAGTGGGCAGCAAGCAGCAGGTCAGCACAGCAGGGTAGCGGTCCTTCAGAGCAGAAGTCCAGCAGAGTGGCAGTCCTTTCAGCACAGCAGCCCTACTTCCTGGCAGAGTCCACCGATCCAGAAATGTACTGAAGAGTTGGGGTCTGAAGTCCAATGTTTATGTCTAGTGCCCACTTTGAAGTGGAGGAAGATTCTAGAGCACCTGAGGTGTCGGGCATTCTCTTTCACCCTGTGCTGGCACTTGCTTTTCTAGGCTTACAATAGACTAGTGATAAACAAGAAATATGCTACCGGGACGGGACCAGCAAAGAGAGGAATGCGAAAGCAGTGTGAAGGGAGAGGGGTGTACGTCATACAACCAATGAGCAATAAGGGCCGGCTGGGCCTTATCGTCTTCAAGCTTCACAAGTAATACAGAATACTGGCATATACAAGCTGAATAGATACAAAATCATAGGAAAATCTATAACCGGCAATGAGCACTTTGCAGAAGCAGTGTGGAGGCGAGGAAAGTGTACCATTGCTTCAATGAACAGTAAGGGCAGTGTATGCAAGCTGAATTGTATATGAACACAACATCTTATCTAAGTAGTGCCTCACCAACTGTTAAAAATCCTAAAAACTGTATTATACATTTATACATAGAGAAAGGCAGGGGGAAAATACATGGGGGGCTGGTAGCTTCTAATCTTTGTAAGTTAGTTGAGGTAAAGGGTACTGGAGATCACCCTTTTACTGATTGAGTGAAATGAAACGTTTCCATTCTTCCATGAAATTCAGCCCTTCGGTGGTTGAATTGCATTTTCTGATCCACTTACATTTGTCTTTGAAGGAATTAGAGAGAGGTCGCTACTGAGAGTAGCATTTAACTTACATGCCCTGGGCACATGTAGAACCACTTTACTAGGGACGTACAAGTAAATTAAATATGCCTAGTGGGTGTATGCCAATTCTGAAAACCCGATATGATGAGGGTCCTAGGGAAAAGTTTATAGTCCATACACAGTCACATTTCTGAATTGTACTACATGCAAAACACAGAGTAACTGTAGGTCTAAACGTGAATTGTTGAAAGAGTCTGTCCACCAACCTTATCCTTGCTAAAACATAGTGTTAGGAACTAATAACTACAATGCATGATACTTCTCAGGTGTAAATGTACCCATCAGTCATCTCTCGGTTCCGCCCTTGTCATCATTTGGGACTCCTTTCACCAAGTAGAGAGCTCCTGCATCGATTGCAAGTGCTGAGTATGTATATGGATGCCCCAATGTGACTAAAATTGTGGGTGGGGTAACCTTCTTAAGGAGACTGAGAAGCAGTGCGTGAAAAATGTGAGTGAAAAAGTGAAAACGTGAATAATATAAAATTGGATAGTAGAGAGCTAAAAAAATTTATTAGATGCCTCTCATACTTCCAAAACTAAAAAAACTGTGTGGGATCATAGCAGTTTTGAACAAATATCTGCTATATTGATTGAAAAGGTCAACATGTTTCAGCAGTTAATGGACCCTGAAAGTTGTCCACTGCTTTCTTCAGGACCGTAACTTCACTACTGTATAGTGATAAGAAAAATCAAAAGTGTTGAAAGTGCTAAATGAACACAAAAATGTCACCTGGACATCTTTGTTAAGTAACCGTCCTCCAAATTACTGAAGGAGATGGCGTCCATGCCGCAAAGGTCAGTGTATCAGACAAACACAAAAACACAACAAAAAAGGAACAAAGACACATTGGTAATTGTAAGATGACATCACATTTGGTGGTAGGTACACGAATAAATCTTTTGTACCCTAAGTACCCAATGATAATGTACTAGGCCTAACTCAGAGGCCGTCGTCCACTTACCTTATTGGTAGGATGTATGTGCTGCGCCTCACCTGGCTGCGGCTCAGGTAGCGAGAGCACCGCTCTATTAAAAACAAGCAAAATGATCAAGGACAATTAGTTCTCATTTGTTGCCCCTTGGTCTCCGTTATTCGAGTAATCATTACTTTGGCAGTTTAGCTCGCCAGGTTCAGCCGTCATGAACCGACGAGCTTAGCGAGCATTAATTAAATCAACGGGTTAGTCTTTACAGTTTGTGGCTATACGAGATGAAACTGATACAGAGGTAATACGGGCCAGTGTCACTGGCAACGTGATTCCTCCAGGTGCATTGATTACTCGCTACCTGAGCCGCAGCCAGGTGAGGCGCAGCACATACGTCCTACCAATAAGGTAAGTGGACGACGGCCTCTGAGTTAGGGATGTATGACGGTACGACGTGTACCGTCACAACGCGTGCTTTTACAACGCGTCTTTAACAACGCAAGTCATTACAACGACTTGCGTTGGGGGGCGCTGATAGTGAATAGTATAATTTACTATTCTAACACCAGTCCCCGTGGATACTAGGGAAGGTGTTGGAATAGTAAATATACTATTCTTTATCCTCTAGCGCCCTCCAGCGCAAGTCGTGGCTATGACTTGCGTTGTAACAGACGCGTTGTAAAAGTACTGCGGAGTAAAATCCGCATCGAAAAGGATGTTCCCCCTGAGTTTGGCCTAGTATATTATCCTTGGGTACTTAGGGTACAAAAGATTTATTCGTGTACCTACCACCAAATGTGATGTCATCTTACAATTACCAATGTGTCTTTGTTTCTTTTTTGTTGTGTTTGTCTGATCCGCTGACTTTTGCCGCATGGACGCCATCTCCTTCGGTAATTTGGAGGACGGTTACTCAACAAAGACGTCCAGGTGACCTTTTTGTGTTCATTTAGCTCTTTCAACACCTTTTAATTTTTCTTATCACTATGCAGTAGCAAAGTTACGGTCCTGAAGAAAGCAGCGGACACCTTTCAGGGTCCATTAACTGCTGTAACATGTTGACCTTTTCAATCAATATAGCAGATATTTGTTCAAAAATGCTATGATCTCACACTGGTTTTTTAGTTTTGGAAGTATGAGAGGCATCTAATAAATTTCTCTATCTCTCTACTATCCAATTTTATATTATTCACGTTCACGTTTTCACTTTTTCACTCACATTTTTCACGCACTGCTTCTCAGTCTCCTTAAGAAGGTTACCCCACCCACAATTTTAGTCACATTGGGGCATCCATATACATACTCAGCACTTGCAATCGATGCAGGAGCTCTCTCATAGGTGAAAAGAGTCCCAAATGATGACAAGGGCGGAACCGAGAGATGACTGATGGGTACTTTTACACCTGAGAAGTATCATGCATTGTAGTTATTAGTTCCTAACTTAGGGGCAGATTTATGTTAACTGGCGCATCCCCAGGGATGCGCCAGTTAACGGGCGCCACAGTGCACCACAGCTCCGCCACCAATGGTGCGCTGCATTTATAATGCGGCGCACCATGGTGCAAAAACGGCACAGATGCGTGACGCATCTGTGCCGGAAATGTGGCGCATTGCTGGAGTTGCGTCGCAAGCGCGACGCAGCTCCAGCAAGGCTCGGGGGTGCCCCATCTACACAATGCTGCATCAAGACCTACGCCTGCTTCAAGCAGGCGCAGGGTTTTGACGCAACATTGGCCTGAAAGTGACTGAGTGAAATCTCATAGATTTCACTCAGCCACTTTCAGGAGGCGTTCCTGCGCAGGAACGCCCCCCCTGCGCAGGAACACCTCCTTATGGCGCAGGGCTTTACAACATGACGCATCTCCTAGATGCGTCACGTTGTAAATAGGGCACACTGATTGCGCCGCAGTTGAAGGACTGGGCTATTCTAAGGCCCAGCGCTGCCAGGGAACAACACCTGAAACCTTCGTGGGTTACCTGTTCTGGCGTACAAATCACAGAGAGACGGGACACTTCCTTCGGCATCAAAGATCAGCGTTTATTTACTGCAGGGATACAGAGATCGCAAGAAGTACACGAAGTGTAGGTTCTGAGAGACTGCTTCAAATTGCACAAGTGGATCGCTCCTTTTATACATATTTTCGTCATTGCACAACATGGCGAACAAAAGGTTACAACTCAGTTCCCACAGTAAACTTCAAAAGGGTTGCATTCATGTTTTCAGGAGCCCGGAACATAATTACAGTAGCATCGCCGGTTCCCAACTGTAAAAGCACGTTATCCCACCATTAGGCACATTCCACTCTGGCTGTAAACGAGTTAAGAGAAGGGACAGAAACAGGTGCAGGGAAGACAAAGACAGACAACAGATTGGAAAAGAGTGTGGGGGGGGCAATATTGGAAGCATGATCGCAGGATCAAAGGATTCGTGCCTAATGCATGCACGGCTGAAACAATAGACCGGCACGGCTAGATGAGCCTTGAGCGGAGCCATCTGCCTTTGCCGTGTCATCCCCCTTGCCATAAAGACACACTCAAAGGAACATGTGTCTTCCGCAAGAGCTTGTGAATCCCAGGGCCACGAAGCAGACATTGTCCGTTCGCCGGCTACTTGAGGGCAAGAAACATAATGGATGCCGTATCTAAAATGGAACCCGGGGGTTCAGATGAAGAAACCCACGAATAATGCAAAGAAGAGTAGCGAAAACGCGTACACCCACTAAACTCGTCATTTGCGGTTCATAGATACCAAACTCGTCCATATTCGAACAAGTCAAAAACGTCATTACGATTCTCACAGAACCTCAGACGCTCCTTTTGCCCTCATGTAGGCAAGCACTAGTAGATATCAGAATCGATCTCAATATTCATCAGATCGGTTAGATTTTGCTGTAACATTATTCTATCCATCAATGCTTCTTTGGTAACAGATGGCCGTCTTATACACGTTGTAGCACAGAGGCCACATAAGGCAGGACCACACTGCACGCAAAGACAACACGTGAACAGAAACGTCACAACAACCCCGACGATCATCAGAATCTTCCAACCCCAAGTCGACATCAGGCCCCAAAACCATCCTAGTAGCGTCCAATCACCTACGTCCACGTGTATGGACTCGGAGATCTTATGCAACTTCGAAATGGCTTGATATACAGTTGGAGCATTATCAGGAATGAAAATACAGCAACTCGAATGGATCACCTTGCACACACCACCTCTATCTGCGAGAACAACGTCTAGAACCATACGGTTCTGCAACGTCATAAGTCTATCCGCCTGAAGCTCTGCTGTCAGATTACCAAGAGCACTTGCAGTTATGTTAGCAGTCGATTCCACCACACGAGCCAACTGTCTCAGGTTCCTACTATTAACCATAGGTCCCCAAAATGGCAGGAAACCCTTAAAGAAGTCTCCTGCTTCTTGACCGGCAGTGTCCTCTTTGCTAATAACGCCTCTCACAACTCTAGTCTTGTGATAGTCTGAGGCAACTGTGAAAGCCGGTGGCAAAAGATTCGCAATATAACAGGTGCCCGAGAAGTCACGGGGCAACCACGTATATGCGCGATCATAACATACAAAATAGGTACCCTTGGCAGTCAGGAAAACAGGGGAAGAGAGCATTGGTAAAACATATGTTTCAGTACAAGCACTCTTCCCAAGCTGAGCTCTTGGATTTCGACCAAGACCTTGCAGGCAGAAATTACCCAGGTGGGGTACGATCCAGATCGGAGACGAGCTCTTAAGCTGTCTATCACCCACTGTGATACATATAAAGGGGGGTCCCCGTAGGAAGGAATTGTGTATTGTGTGTTACATACACTAAAATAATTCGAAAATCAATAAAGCAAGAAATTTATGTAAGCAAGTCTCAGATTGGCATATATTATTTAATGACCAATACGTTGTGGTTATCAAATGCAATACAAAAATCATGTAAATTGAAGGCCCCAAGGGGGGAGGAAGGAAGGAGGGAGGGGTAGTGCTCGAGGAGGTGTAGAAGGGTAATGACACAGTATAAAGAGGTAACAATACAAATTGACGATAATTATCAAAAATGATCAGAATACAAAAAGTCCCAAATCAGGACTACAAATTAAAGAACATATGTACAAAATGCAATTCAACTGTCACATCTAATTATTAGAGCATTAAGGGGTGTGCCGGAAAGACAAATTAAAGAGAGAACAGTCGACGTTTTGACCCCTATCTATAGGCCAATTGGAGTCCTTTCACGGGGTCTTCATCAGGACGTCAAATAGGGGAAGGAAGGTGGGGTCATTCTGTATAAAAGAATATAAAGAGGTGTTTAACTACAATTCATAGTGAGGATGAAGATCATCATCCTATCTACAGATTAAACACAGATACATTTAATTTAATTAAATCTGATTTACCATGGTTGGAGACCCAAAAGGGTTCAGTACATGAACAGAGGAGCCACGCTTGACGTCGTGGTCAATCTGAAGGGGTGGAAAGCTAAACTAAAGAGGAGAAACGACAATCCGTGAGAATCGGAAAGATCCTACTTATTATATTCTATAGTTAACTCCAAAGAGGATGACAACAGTTGAACTAAAAATACAAATACACCTTATCAATGGTCTCATAGTCCAATACAACTTGAAGATTGGAAATATAATCAGAAAGATTATATCTAATCTAGGCTACATGGAGAATTTATAGTTTAAAAGCAGTACCTATAGGTCGCTGTGATTAAGACCATCAGATGGTGGTGAATATGCAGATCGGCTTCTATGCTTAATATACCCTGGTTAATCAAAAAGAATGGATAATAATTACCAATTGCATGGGTAAATGACCATCAAGTTATGAAGGTAGCAGGGAAGTGTGTACTCACAATTTGAAGTACGTGATATCGTCTATAAATGGACAGGTACTGTACGAAGTGTGGTTCCAAAATACCATTCACGTCAGGATAAGGTGTTCTATTTCAACCTGGTGAACAAGGGATGTTTTAACAACCAGGAATGAAATTATACATAATAATCGATCTCAGTGGGAAAATCAGTCTTACTTGCAAAAATTTTTATGCTCGAAAGTTCAGCGGCAGTTATGTAAATACGGCGCCTGTCCGTGAAATCAGGAAGGCCATGTGCAGCGTGGGCACCCTCAAGTCGGTTTCGTCAACACGATCAGGTTTTAGATCTACGATCGCCCAAACGGAATTACCTCTACACTCATTTAAGAGAGCCAAAAACATCAGGGACATGGTGGTCCACTCCTATTTAGAATCAGCAAACCAACCCACTTTGACAACTCTTTGGAACTTACCTCCGGTAATCGGACACTACAGATGTGGTGCCTGCACGGCGTGCGACACTACAATCCAGACTAAATCATTTGCCCATGGTGGCAGGACTTACAATTTAAAACATTACACGAATTGTAACTCCAGCGGAGTAATTTACATCATTCGATGCCCATGCAATCAATTATACGTAGGGCAAACTCAGCAGAAAATCAAAGCTAGAATTTCTTCACATTCAAGCAGATTGAGGTGTAAAGTGGCAGGGGCGCCCCTTGTTGAACACTGGGGGGTAGCGGGACACGTTGTCACAGACCTACGTTGGTTTGTTATTGAGAAAGTATCTTTGGGTAGAAGAGGGGGCAACCTCCCCACAGTACTAAACACACGAGAGTCCAAATGGATGTCCCTTTTGGACTCCATTAAGAATGGTTTGAACGAGCAAGATAGTAGTTTAGCTCAATTGGCAGCACTGGGCTAGCAGTAACTATTGTACAAAACTTTGATGAATGTTTCAAGTCAGACTCGTTACACTCTCATGTTGGAGAAGTGCACGAGCTCTCGCCATACCTTTTTCAATGTTGACTGATTATGATTTGTTGATTAGGTCGAGGTTGTATAACGTTCATATAGACTACCTTTAACCACTGTATTTTTCTTCATACTGTATCTATGAACCATGCCATTATTGAACAACATTTAACAACATGCTTTTTCCATTTACGACCTTTTGTGATAAGAGTCGCATGGAACCGTGATATCTTGTCAGCAGAACTCAGCAATGTTGGAAGAAAATGGTTTTCAGCCTCTTGTACGAGAGCTGCACTATTTTGCGTTTTTGTGCCATTGTTTAATTATAGCCGCTATCGACACATTACAGTGTCTAAGAACCTTATTTATGCCAATTCATAGCCGCCGACAACGTGTACCCGTCTCGATGAAGCCTAGCGGCTCCCGGAAGTAACTCTTCTATTTTGTCCGCACGGAGCTTTCATTTAGCTCCGCCTCAAACTCCGCGGAGCTGACACTGCGGAGTTCGCGCTCGGGATTCTAGCCGCTGGCAGTTCTGGTGCCGTAGTTTGTAAGTACCTTTAACAGTTTACTGGGACTCCAACTTAGTAACTTGCTAACTTTCGAGTCCCGCTTTCAGGTAAACTAGTTTTATGTTTTCGTAGATCTAAAACCTGATCGTGTTGACGAAACCGACTCGAGGGTGCCCACGCTGCACATGGCCTTCCTGATTTCACGGACAGGCGCCGTATTTACATAACTGCCGCTGAACTTTCGAGCATAAAAATTTTTGCAAGTAAGACTGATTTTCCCACTGAGATCGATTATTATGTATAATTTAATTCCTGGCTGTTAAAACATCCCTTGTTCACCAGGTTGAAATAGAACACCTTATCCTGACGTGAATGGTATTTAGGAACCACACTTCGTACAGTACCTGTCCATTTATAGACGATATCACGTACTTCAAATTGTGAGTACACACTTCCCTGCTACCTTCATAACTTGATGGTCATTTACCCACGCAATTGGTAATTATTATCCATTCTTTTTGATTAACCAGGGTATATTAAGCATAGAAGCCGATCTGCATATTCACCACCATCTGATGGTTTTAATCACAGCGACCTATAGGTACTGCTTTTAAATTATAAATTCTCCATGTAGCCTAGATTAGATATAATCTTTCTGATTATATTTCCAATCTTCAAGTTGTATTGGACTATGGGACCATTGATAAGGTATATTTGTATTTTTAGTTCAACTGTTGTCATCCTCTTTGGAGTTAACTATAGAATATAATAAGTAGGATCTTTCCGATTCTCACGGATTGTCGTTTCTCCTCTTTAGTTTAGCTTTCCACCCCTTCAGATTGACCACAACGTCAAGCGTGGCTCCTCTATTCATGTACTGAACCCTTTTGGGTCTCCAACCATGGTAAATCAGATTTAATTAAATTAAATTTATCTGTGTTTAATCTGTAGATAGGATGATGATCTTCATCCTCACTATGAATTGTAGTTAAACACTTCTTTATATTCTTTTATACAGAATGGCCCCACCTTCCTTCCCCTATTTGACGTCCTGATGAAGACCCCGTGAAAGGACTCCAATTGGCCTATAGATAGGGGTCGAAACATGACTGTTCTCTCTTTAATTTGTCTTTCCGGCACACCCCTTAATGCTCTAATAATTAGATGTGACCGTTGAATTGCATTTTGTACATATGTTCTTTAATTTGTAGTCCTGATTTGGGACTTTTTGTATTCTGATCATTTTTGATAATTATCGTCAATTTGTATTGTTACCTCTTTATACTGTGTCATTACCCTTCTACACCTCCTCGAGCACTACCCCTCCCTCCTTCCTTCCTCCCCCCTTGGGGCCTTCAATTTACATGATTTTTGTATTGCATTTGATAACCACAACGTATTGGTCATTAAATAATATATGCCAATCTGAGACTTGCTTACATAAATTTCTTGCTTTATTGATTTTTGAATTATTTTAGTGTATGTAACACACAATACACAATTCCTTCCTACGGGGACCCCCCTTTATATGTATCACACAGTGCCCAGGTCCCCGTGACTGCATGGGTTCAACCCCCCTCTTTGTAACGTCTATCACCCACTGACATGCTATACTCAGCCTCACTCAGATCCTTGTATGCTCGCACCTCTTCCTCCGGGATAAGCGATGCATCAAAAATATCTCTATCTAAATCAGCAATCGCTGTCGCCAAAGTCTTGTGGTACGGGCCAGGACCAAGGTCTGCAGAGCGTGGCTCTCGACGGGGGTAGGAATCTAGTGCACTACGGAACATGGTTTGGAATGCTCGAGCTGACCCCTGGGAACTATAAGGGAGAACCAAATACGGAATATCCTTATCCATGGTATGTGGCATTAACCCACACACCCAACAGTTAGTAGTATTCATCACCAACTGATGCGCATGTAAGAGTTGGACAAAGGAGTTGTTCATGAATTCCGCACGTCTAACTTGTTCATGTTGGGGCAGAAGATGAAAGGAATGTGGAGAAACAGTGGGAACAGAATTCCGTTCAGGAGAAGAAGAAGTAGGTGAAGTGGAAGGCAATAACGACTGGATTCCGAAATACACTCCACCCACCAATAGCATAGAAACAGTTAGAAACAGCAGGAATACCTGAAACAGAAAACATTTTGTTCGTAAAACCTTATGCAATTTTGATCTTTGCGCCGACATCCTCTCTACTTCCGACAGCTTAGAGAACTCCATCCTCTAAAAACCGTCCGTAACGTTCTTGACGCACTTCGTTCTGAGTAGCGATTATCAATTCCCAGGGGTTCCCAGGAATCGACAAAAGTAACCGACCTAGTGTCAGAAACCTGCTAAACAGAACGAAGTACCCGCACGGCCCTACGGTCAACCCGGATGAAAGGTTTTCTTAAACACTCATTCAATTTAATACAAGTCTCCTAGCTGTACAAAAAGAGGAACATACGTGAAAAAGAACTCAAAAATCAATAAAAAATGCAATTGTTCATAATGTTCATAGCAACAGTAGGGGGTAATATGAATTTCAAAAACAAAAAAAAAGATTTTTTATTAGTCTTTGTCACGTGATCGAAGAAAATATCGACTTCTTCCAGGTCGAGTTTGCTCTTCAAATAACTGTTCAGATTGCAAAACAGTGTTCGATCGTTCAGATGACAGTTCAGAACTTGAATTCTCCAATGTTGACGATTCAACAGGTGTATCTGGCTGCGCTGAATTGCTTTCTACAGGTTGAGCATCACTGAACGGCACATAACGTAGAGAGGTCTCGGTCTCCGTTGCGGCAATTCCAGTTCTGACCCAGTTATCTGCTTGCAAAGGAATTGGGACTTTCTTTGTATGAGTGGCATGCACCCAGTTCTTCCTGCCTTCCAACCGAACTGCAGTCCTTGTCGCCAGCAGAACTTGATAGGGTCCCACAAATCTCGGCTCAAGATTACGCTTTCTCCCAAAATTGCGGGTGACTACCCAGTCACCCCGTTGGAGCCGATGTCCAGGACCCTCTGTCTGTGCCAGTAGAGCTTCAAAGACCTGTTGATGAATTAAACTCAATTTAGCAGTCAGATCATAAAGATAGTCAATCAACATTGGATATTCAAGACTGTCGAATGCCTTAGGCCTCGGGACACCCCAAATGTTCGCAGGACGGCCAAACACAATCTCATATGGGCTAAGCCCTACTCGAGAGTGCACAGTCGCCCTGGTTGACAAGAGAGCTAGAGGCAGTGCATCGGGCCATGACAGACCAGTTGTGGCTTGAACTTTAGCAAGTTTCAGTTTTAGAGTGCCATTGTACCCTTCCACTAAACCTGCTGACTGGGGATGATTGGCGCTATGGAATTTTTGGTGTATTCCAAGGCCCTTACACACACTCTTCATCACACTCCCCACAAACTCACTTCCGTTATCCGACCATACGATCCATGGCATTCCATACCGAGGAAAATATTCCTTCAGTAGGACTTTCGCTGTGGACAGGGCAGTATTATCCTTAAGAGGGTAGGCTAGGCCTCAATCCATCTGGAGAACGCGCAAACCACAACCAAAACATATTTCAGGTTATTGCATCTCTCCATATGTATGAAGTCCAATTGGATAACTTCAAAGGAACAAGTAGGAGGAGCAAAATGACCAGGTGGAGTGGGGGTGCCCTTGCCAGGATTATACATCAAGCATACCATACAATTCTTAACCACTCTCTCAGCACACTTAGCAATCCCATCATTCTTCCATACAGGAGACAACAACTTACATATACCTTTCGCGCTAATATGTGACATGCTGTGGGCCATAGTAACAACGGCAAGCACATATGCATCCGGTAACATCCACCTCTGACATTCTGACAAATCAACCCAACATCAATGCGCGTCTAACTTTCCCGTGCTTTCTTTCCACTTAGTCTTTTCAGCTTCCGTGGCCTCATTCTGAATCGCTTTCACGCTCTCAACAGTGTCCTCACACATACCAGTCTCCGTCGGCCATCTCACTGAACTCATAACATGCATTCGAGTTGTCAGATCCTTAGCAATCTCATCCGCAAACGCGTTGCCACGACCAACATCATCTATAACCTTTCGGTGCGCGCTGCATTTAATGATTGCCACCTGCTTAGGCAATGTAAGTGCATCCAAAAGATCGTTCACGAGCTGTCCGTGTTGGATCTTCGTGCCATGCGATGTCATAAATCCTCTTTCTCTCCACAACCGACCAAAGCTATATGCAACGCCAAATGCATACTGGCTATCGGTAAACACATTCACTCGCTTCCCCTTAGACAAAACACATGCTCTTGTTAACGCAATCAACTCTGCTGCTTGTGCTGAATTCTGACTCAATCTCGCAGTTTCCACAACCGTACTCAACGTCACTACAGCATACGCGGTCGTCACATCACCATTCGGCAACTTGAAACATGAACCATCAACATTCTGAGGACCATCAGGATCTGCCAATGGAGTGTTTTTTAGGTCAACACGACCCTTCGTTTCTTCTTCAGTTCTTAGATAACAACCATGTGGTGCTACATCATCTGATTCCATATTAGTCGGCAACAATGACGCCGGATTCAGCACATTACAACGCTTTATTTGAATATGACTTGCCAAAAGTGTCAACTCGTAACCGGACAACCTTGCGCTCGTCAAGTGTTGAGTTTTCGTTCGATTCAAGAGAGTGTCAACTGCATGCGGAACTATCACCGTAAGCATATTATCCATAACCAGGCCTGCAGATTGCCGAATGGACATCGCAGCTGCCGCTGTCGCTCTTAGACAACTTGGCAATGCTCTAGTTACTGGGTCCAAGGTCGAGGAAATGTATGCACATGGACGCTGCTTACCGCCAAATTGTTGCGTCAAGACACTCAACGCACAACCTTCTCTCTCGTGAACGTGTAGTGTAAACGGCTTACTGTAATCAGGAGTACCTAACACAGGAGCCGAACACAACGCATCACGCAATTCAGAAAAACTTTTCTGACACTCTTCAGTCCATGGCAAAGGAGTCGGAACATCCTTGCACGTGAGAGCTAACAATGGCTTCGCTAGCAATGAAAAATTTGGAATCCATTGCCTGCAGTATGACGTGATACCTAGAAAGGCACGCACATCTCTCTGAGTTGTTGGCACAGTCATTCGAGCAATCGCTGCAATTCTTTCTGGGGTCAACCTTCTTCCCTCCTTTGACAATAAGTGACCTAAATAGGTTACTTCTTGACAACAATACTGTAGCTTAGAAGGTGACACCTTGTGATGTAAATCACATAGATGTTGAAACAGCGATACTGTAGCAGTTTTGCAAATCTGCTTAGTGTCAGCAGCCACTAACAGATCATCAACGTACTGAATCAAGGCCGCACCAGCTGGTAACACAAACGCGTCAAGTTGACTCTTAAGAGCTTGGCTGTAGATCGATGGACTCTCACAGTAGCCCTGAGGAGCGCGTTTAAACCTAAAGCTGCGACCACCTAATGAGAAGCCGAATAGATCTCTGCTTTCCTCAGCAATCGGAATGCTAAAGAAAGCATTCTTCAGATCGATTACCGAGAACCAAGAGGCAGAGGCTGGAATCAGAGTCAACAGAGCTGTAATGTCAGGCACCACAGGAAATTGTGGGATCACAATTTTATTTACCTCTCTTAAATCAATGACAAAATGGTACACAGGAGGCTTGGATGGATCAGTTCGTTTCAAAATAGGTAACACAGGACTATTACACACATTTCCCAGAGTTTCCTCAATAACATCCTTCTTGATCAAGTCATAAATGATCGCTAATAGCGCTCGATCACCATCAAGAGAGATACGATACTGGGGGATACGTGGTAATCACACATTCGATTTCAATTGGACAACATAAGGGGACCTGTTGCCCACAAAGTCTCAGGAAGAGAACTCAATTCCGGTGGGAGCTTATCAAGTGACAAGTGCATAGGAGAGATCACTCTCTGACCTAATGTAAGCTCCACTCCCGCAGGAGAACAATACAGAGTCGCATATAACCGCTTCAACAAATCCAGCCCCAAAAGATTCTCACCACAACCAGTAGTTAAAATCAAAGGAGCTTCTAGCTCACGCGGCCCAATTGTAAGGGGGAAAGGGCTAGAAACTGGATTGCTAACCGGGGCGCCAGAGAATCCAATGGAAACATTCGTTAAGCCAGACAAAGGTGCGCCAGGGAGTTTCGAATGCATGATGGAACTTTTCGCTGCACCAGTGTCCAACAGAAAAGGCTCAACTACGCCCGATGTGGCAACTGCGACGTAAGGCCCTCTCTGATCGACCGGAACTGATACTACTCCCTCTCTTTGTCTGTGGCTGTCCTAGTAATTACCATCAGCATCAATGTCATGCTCGACATTATAGTCGTCCACATGATACTGTGCAGATCTACCAGACGATGAATCGCGCTGATCAAAACAATTGTTCGAATCCGATGAAGTAGTAGAACGCTCATTCTGATTTTGAGAGGTACCACGACCTCTACCTCGAGACGCCTGTTGAGGATCACTACGACCACCTCGAGCCGAAACACCATTATTTCGGTCCCGTAAAACAGGACAATTAAACTTCAAATGGCCCTCACCCCTACAATATGCACATTGATTATACCCAAGCATAGATCTTGGTGTAGAAGAGTCAGTACGCGACTGCGTCCTAGAAGACTGTGATTGTGATGGATTTTGCTGTTGTGAGTCATTTTGATTTGAGCGCGGAGGATATGCTTGCTGCAACAAAACCTTAGTTTTAAGCTCCTTCGTTTTCTTATCTGCACGATCACTTTCTTCTTTTTCTCTATTTTCATAATATTGAGCCGTGGCCAATATTTGAGCAGTGGTCAAAACAGCCCACGAACTTTCGGAATTTTTCAATTTGTTGCTTAGCTCAGGCAACAAATTCGACACAAATTTATCAACAAACAGACGCTGACCTCCCTCAGTGCTCATATCCTGACCACTATGATCGATAAATGTCTCCTCAAATCTGGTAAAGAAATCGGAGACACTCTCGTCTTTCTTTTGCTTGCAAGCAGACAGTTTATCCCAGTTCACTCTCATTGCTGGCATAAGTGTCTTCATAAGTGTAATGATCCTTTGAGGCAGAGCCGTAATTAACTGCAAAGGCTTAGCCCCACCAACTTGCAGTGCGTCAGCCGTTGCAAGTGCGGCCCAATCACCGCCTAACTCAGCTGCGTGATTCTCTTGACGAATTTTTGCCCAAATCGGTTGCGGTACTACGTTACCGAACAACATGTCAATATCGGCAAGGTTCATAATAGTAGCACCCACAAGTTGGAATAACTCCTTATAATAACCTGCCGGATTTTTCCGGGGGTCAGGCAAAGATTGTTTCACCTGCAACACTTCCGACCGCTTCCATGGGAGGTGTATCCAGACTCTCTGGAAGTGTGGCAAAATTGCAGGATTGACAGTAGCATCACCTGGCATCCACACTGGGGGAACTTCTCGCATGGGATACTGACCAGGTTGTGCTTTCCAATCCTCAGAATCGTCGTCAAACAACACTCGAGGATGCACTGTAGATCTAAAGGCTAAGAGACACTCTAAAGCACGTCGGACATTACCGCCCACAATCATACCGTTCGAAAACTGATTCTGAAGTTCAGTCATCACGGGCGGTACATTGTCTACCTCATCATTATCCCACTCCTCTCTTCAGGATTTACACATTTCCTCAAACACAAATCTTTGTGTGGGCTCATTAAATTGAGAGAACGTATCGTAAACTATGCACAGAGTGTACTTAGCAGGATGTCTTATCCATTTACGCGTCATTTTCACTAACGTCTCACTCTCCCTACCACCAGGAATTTGACTTCGTCTCTGAGAGACATCCGAAACATCGGACCCAAGTATCGGTCCGAAAAGCGGAGAGTAAAGATTAGCAACAGCATTAGGTATGCGACTACGAACAGAAGGAGAAGAGGAGAGAAGTACAGGAGCAACAACGTGAGGACTGAACGTAGGAGCAGTAGGAGTAGCCAAGATAGCAGAAGTAGCAGGAACAATAGATTGAGAAGGTATAGGCAATGGAGCAGTAGGAAGAAGGGCAGGTAAGGGAGCGGGGACAGCTTGAGGAACAATAGGATTCGGAGGAACAGGACCAACGACAGGCTGACCAGCAGCTGCCGGAACAACAGGTTGAGGGACAGGAGGAACCACAGGGACTGTAGTATCCTGTGCATAAGGAGGTGGTGATTTCAGTAGATAGGACAACAAAGGGTCCTCTACCGATTCCTCTCCCTTCTTATCAGAACTTGACGGTAAAACCGGATAACAGTTATCCACCGCCATATGATGCAGTCTAGTAAAAACTTCCTTTTCCTTCTCGTCTTTGTCTCGCTGATACTGTTCTGCATTTCTCATCACCGCAATGATGCCTTCTCTCTTATTTTTCTTAATCTGTTTGATTTCTTTCTGCTTGGCCTCTTTGCGCCATAACCGAAAGGAATCAAACATGGCCGGCCTAGCTTTCTTTTTAAACAATTTTGCTACGAGATTATCTAAAATTGCAGTTTCGAAGCTACCATGGGGTGGCCAACTAAGGACACCATCATTTTTAGTATAACGGATCCAATATTCATTATATACGATAGGACCCACTCCGTGTCGACTATAGAGCTCATAAATTGGAGTTCCAACTGGAGGTATCGGACATGAGTCCTCCAACCGGGAATCCGTACCGCAACATTTAAGGAAACCAAACAAAGTACTACGGCCAGGCATCGTGCACAATAACCGAGTTTACAAACTTCAAGGGTTATCGATTTACGATGTCCTCGCAAAAATGCAAGACCCTCGGTTTTTGGCAATTGCAATCGTCAAATAAAAACCCAACAACTAAGAACCAACAACTAAGAACCACAAATGCAATGGAACCATGCAAACAACCAAGTTTCAACAACAACAACCAAGGTTTCTGGGAGCGACCCACAAATACTTAAATGAAAGAACGATGGCGTTACCAGGAAGGCCCGTCTATCGTCTCGCCGTACAAAGGACTACGCCAGGCGCCAAAACAGGTCGACAGTCAGGGCATCAGTCCGTCGCAGCCGTCAGGAGGCGGGAATCTTCGCGGGAAAAGTCTTCGGACCACTTATTTCGACAACTGGATCGATGAAGCGGGGTGCACCTTCCCTCGGAGATTTCACACGAAGTTCCTCGCGATCGTCGGGCTTTTGGACCGGTACCGCTGATGTCGCCCCACGTTGGGTGCCAACTGAAGGACTGGGCTATTCTAAGGCCCAGCGGTGCCAGGGGACAACACCTGAAACTTTCGTGGGTTACCTGTTCTGGCGTACAAATCACAGAGAGACGGGACACTTCCTTCGGCGTCAAAGATCAGCGTTTATATACTGCAGGGATACAGAGATCGCAAGAAGTACACAAAGTGTAGGTTCTGAGAGACTGCTTCAAATTGCACAAGTGGATCGCTCCTTTTATACATATTTTCGTCATTGCACAACATGGCGAACAAAAGGTTACAACTCAGTTCCCACAGTAAACTTCAAAAGGGTTGCATTCATGTTTTCAGGAGCCCGGAACATAATTACAGTAGCATCGCCGGTTCCCAACTGTAAAAGCACGTTATCCCACCATTAGGCACATTCCACTCTGGCTGTAAACGAGTTAAGAGAAGGGACAGAAACAGGTGCAGGGAAGACAAAGACAGACAACAGATTGGAAAAGAGTGTAGGGGGGCAATATCGTAAGCATGATCACAGGATCAAAAGATTCGTGCCTAATGCATGCACGGCTGAAACAATAGACCGGCACGGCTAGATGAGCCTCGAGCGGAGCCATCTGCCTTTGCCGTGTCATCCCCCTTGTCATAAAGACACAGTCAAAGGAACATGTGTCTTCCGCAAGAGTTTGGGAATCCCAGGGTCACGAAGCGGACATTGTCCGTTCGCCGGCTACTTGAGGGCAAGAAACAAAATGGATGCCGTATCTAAAATGGAACCCGGGGGTTCAGATGAAGAAACCCACGAATAGGACGAATAATGCAAAGTAGAGTAGCGAAAACGCGTACACCCACTAAACTCGTCATTTGCGGTTCATAGATACCAAACTCGTCCATATTCGAACAAGTCAAAAACGTCATTACGATTCTCACGGAACCTCACAGTTGCGTCAAATAAAGTGACGCAATTGCGGCGCAAGGGCATCATAAATCTGTCCCACTATGTTTTAGCAAGGATAAGGTTGGTGGTCAGACTCTTTCAACAATTCACATTTAGACCTACAGTCACTCTGTGTTTTGCATGTACGCCAATTCTACCATGTTTTAAGAACACGGCACAAGCACTTTAACTCTGGTTAGCAGCGGTAAAGTGCACAGAGTACTAACAAGCATTTGCAATGCAATCGGTCTCGCCTTTGGTACTGTTTATGTATTTAACAATGCAGCACATTAGCCTGGGTGCCGAAACATCTACTGTTCTTTAACATGGAGGGAAAATAAGCACCAAACTGTGTGACACACCAGGTTTGGGAACACATGGAGAGAAATATTGCCTTTCAGCAGGAAATGGTATAGTCCAAAGCTCTGTTTTTAATATGAAATCAGGGCCTTCGGTGGTCATATCACTGAAAATATAAGAGTTGAAAAAAATATTATTGTCTACGTGTGCTTGTGGAAGACCATTTCTATGGACTGGAATCTAGAACAAAAATGCTAAAGTGATTCTCGTATTTTACTGAACTCTGCTGGTCGTTTTCTATCAAGCAAGTTAAATAGAGGCAGATGCCAGAAAAATTAAAAAAAGAAAGTACCTCAGCAGAAAGCAATTCTGGTATTTTACTGACCTCTGCTGGTCATTTCGTATCATGACAGATAGAGGCAATTGAACAGAAAAAAAGTCCCCTAAGCGGAAGCAGACAAGTCCTAGGGCTGATCTCCAGAGCCCACAAAGACATACACATATAAGTATATACTAAAGTATACATACTAAAGTATATACTGAAGTATATACAAGAGGTCTCGAATGCTCGACTTAAAAAGCCAATAACACAGGTTCAGAAAACACGAGAGTGAAGGCAAAAAGTTTGGCAATGATCTTGTAGAAAGGGCTAAGTCCAACACTTCGGACTTCCTTTAATATAGCATGGGCACAGTCTAGAATGTGTTCACTTGTATATGTAACAGCATGTTTAATTCCCGCTTGAACCCAGGTTGTTATACATTATCTGCGGCGCTGCCTCTATGAAATATACGGGTCCTTCCCTGAAGAAGCAGTTTAACAGGAACAACTGGCTCGAGCCGATCCAAGGCGTGTTAACATTTTGCTCTGAGAGGATTTACCGCACAAAAATGTTGCTTGCGTACTGTTATAATTCACCTTAATGAACAGCAACAAAAGGTTGTGAAGGACAGCTGTGAGTGATTGCAGACACAAGCTGAGTGTACTGCAGCTGGCTGCGCTCCTGCTGGCAAATTACATAATATATTATTGTTACGCGGGTCACATTATGGTAAATGAATACTTACCGCCTCCCTGGCAACAGGATTGATTGTGGAGCTGAGCTCCAACCGGGCTATTCTTTACTTAACAAGTGAGCGCCCTGTCCACATCTCAGCCAAGTCTCGTGCGTGATCAGTCTGCAGCTCACCCTTCCGCAGAAGAGATTAAAATAAATTCACAGCAATGGCCATGTGAGGGCCTGCCTCCTCCCGCGAACGAGTGGCTTCGTGACTTCTCTTTTCCAAAAGTGAAAACAGTGCTTGTCAAAAGTGCAAAGCACTGTGCTGTGCCAACGCCTAGCAATGGACCCTGCACCGAATGCTGTGCAATGTCTTTCCAACTGTTTGAGTAATACATTACGGCTCCAAAATAAATAAAAGTAATACATAAAATATAAAAATCAAAGTCCCCGTCCACCGTTGTGACGTCACAACAGTGCTAAGAAATTGAATTATAGAAGGAAATGTTTACAGCGAGGGGCTCTACGTGACGCTATAAGCAACACGATACGAGTCTCATGTTATGTTTGTGTGGCCAGAGAAAGGCGACACGCTGAAGATTCAAGGCTGGGCCGGGCCAGATATCCGCTCTTGGTCAGCTGGATGCGTGAAATCTCCCACACCGCGCAAAAAAATCTATATTCAGTCGCTTTTGCAAAAGAATGCCATGGGTATTGGTGCAATCAAGAAAAAAGGCCCATTTCACTGTTGTTGGGATATTAAAATACAGCAATTATCAGGATTTAATAGGCTCCTCAGGTTTCTGGGCCCCAGTGCACTGCACCTGCTGTACCACTAGTATCTATACCCCAGCCTATAGAGTTTGTCTGTACAATGCCTCGTCAGGGATCTTAACACCATACACATATCAACCAATCAGTATTTGTTAAGCACGACGACTCACCAGGGAGGGTCTCAAACACAAGCACAAATCTGTGATCACTTTTTTAGATATCTGTTTTGCTAAAAGGGGCCACTTTTATTTTGGGGACCGGGGCTTTTGTTTCTTCCAGTCCGATCCTGGCTGCAGCAGTGGTGGTTTTGAATTTCAATAAAGAAAATACAAAAGGCCCATGACACTGGCCTCTGCCTGCTCTGTGCAGCAACGGTGGGAGAAACGGGCGTGGTGGAGAGGAAGGAAACAGGAGGGGTTTGAAAAAAAGGTTTCTTTAAAAAAACACTAACCGTTTACGCGGTTTCTACTCAGTCTCAGCTTGTCTTCCCTTCCGGACTCCACTTCAGAAACAGCAGGAAGTACCTGGGCACACAGGTTCCCCTGAGCCATCACAACGCTGCAATGCAGTGTTATGATTGGTCTGAGTATCATGGATCGGCGCTCAGATGGGGACAGAAGCCTGTGCATATTTTTCACCAGGCTGTGCCTGACAGCCTGGTGGAAATTGTGCAAAGTGGGCATCATTGTTTGGCCAGGTCAAGACGGCCGGCCAAACAGTCATCTACACTTGAGTGTTCACAAACCACTCCTCCTCCATGGGCCACCAGCCCTACCCCACCCAACCCAGCCCGCAGCAAAGAAAAATAAAATGATAATAACTTTGTTACTATCATTTTTTTTCCATTTTCACTGCTCTAAGAGCAGCTGGGCGACGCTCCTCTGTCTTAGCAGAGAAGCCGCCACTGCTTCTACGTCTAGGGAGGCTTGTGGGACCATGAGATAGTGTACAGTGGGAAACAGCCATCAAATCACATGCGTTACAATGCATGCGATTACAACGACCGTGTTACATCGCAGTGCCATTACAACTCAAGCCGTCACAACGACTTGCCCTAGGGGGCGTTCTTAACTAAGGAATAGTATAATTTACTATTCCATAACCCTCTCTACTGTTGCACACACTGGAGTTGGAATAGTAAATTATACTATTCCTAAGTCAAGCATGCCCCCTAGAGCAAGTCCTTGTAACTACTTGCGTTGTAATGGTACTGCGATGTAACAACGAGGTTGTTGTGATGACTGATTTGTAAACACATGCGAGGTAAAGGGCTATATTCGTGTACAGAGAGAGTAGTGATAGAAAGGAAGGACTTAGCGCAGAGGGGCTGAATGCTGAGTTTATAGGAGAGAGAGAGATTGAAAATAAAAGGAAGAAAGAAAGAAGGAGAAGTAAAATGAATGGGAGAGAAAGGTGAGGATAAGAGAGAGGTAGTAGAGACTAGGGATCAAGAACAAAAGAAAGTGAAAAAGTCAAAAGAGAGAGAGAAAAAGAAAGAGGGTTTGTCAGCCAACCAGTGTTTCACTCCTAGTGGTACGTGAAAAATATGTAGACAGTACAAACTCTTTATCTTTCCACTGGAGTACTAAAATGTGAACACCCAAAAAGAAAAGAAATAATATATAAGACATCTGTATCTTAACATGTATCTGTAAAGAACACTTATACTGCAAAGGGCATCTTGGTGCTGAATAACATGTTTTTTGTTACCCAACTTGATGGTACACCTTTTATCGACCTCAGAAGGATGAAGGGCTTTATGTATGCATCAGGATTTGAACCTGTGACCATGAGATCAAACACAAGCCCCGACAGTGGAGGCATTATTCCACAAAGCCACCAGATCCAGGCTGTCCCTCATGCAAATGACTTTGGAGTTTGACACTCCATGTCTGTTCTATACCTTTTTCCTTAATACAACACATTAAACCACTGGCTACTTAGTACTATTTGGTGTTTTCATTCCAACTGTCGTAAACATTTTTTGAGTGTTCCTTACTTGATCCCCTCCACAAAGTCTCAGGGAAAAGCACAGACTAATGCTTTCAGAAGAATAGGTGGTGTGTGCTGATACTTGTAGAGACATGAGATGGTGCAGAGCAACCGACACATGCAGGCTGTCCTGAGCAGAGCTAGTGATGGGTGTGCAGTGATTATTCATAAGTGAATCCATTATTTCGTGGGCTAACAACGGGGATGGAGAAGTCCCTGGACTGTATCTCCAGCTACACCCAGCAGCCTCTTCCTTAACTGTGTTCACCAATACCTGGCATTACTGACCGTTCCACAAGGGAAGAGGATGGGGAACTGGGTTTGAATCTCGGCAACAACGCTCAACATCCTGTGATTCTGGGCAAATCACGTAATCTCCGCGTGTCTAACAAAAATGAATGTGTCCTTCTGTAACAAAACTGGTGCTCATGTAAAGCTTTATGATACCCGATATCTCGGGGGTAGTTCGTGCTATACAAAACTCAAAAAAAAAAAAAAAAAAGAAGCTTGACATACCCAGAGGCTCCTCTTGTGCCTTTATTCTCAGCTCGAAACTCATGATGAAAGACAGCCTGGGTTTATATAAAACTCGTTTCGCAAGGACGCCATCAGTGGTGTAATGAAAATTGTGTGGGAAACCTCCTGCAAATTACATACAGAGGGTGCCCATGCTCCAGACCCAATCTGGCTGTCTCAGGTCAGGGACCTGCTAGCGCCAAAGGGGACGCCCGGCGCTGGGGTGCCCCCACACCGCTGGAGCTGCAAGGGCTTTCGTTGCGCCACTGTGTTGAAGGTGGCAAATTCTGTATATAGGTTGCTGCTTGCAGCTTTCAGATCCACATTTAATAAATCCACTTACATGTTAGATGTCAGCAATGTGTTGAGACCTGACTCTGGCGATTACTGGGCTGCCTCGCACACTGGTTTGGCCATTCAGCACCAGGTAGCTCTTTTCACATTGGAGTAAAGTGTTGTGCCATGTTACTTAAACATAATTGTGTATAATTTCCTCTTTGCTATGTCTATGTTACAAATCTGTCAGAAAGGGGGCGTGGCCACAGAGGCCAAGATGTCAGTCGAGCATTAGTGAAGTTCCCGTCGCCCGACTCGCCATCTACCTCCATTCTACCTTACACCAGCTGTCCACCCCCCGCCCCTTCCTGCCGGGTGCTTGTGGGGCCCCGGTCATCCTCTAAGCCCCCCTTTTCACTGACAACAGGGCTGTTGGGAACCTTACTGGGAGGCTGGAGCACGTGGCAAGCCCCGACAAAATGGCGACTGTAACACCAAACTGGTTGACCTGTGGGCTAGTCTGGGTGCAGTCCAGAGTGTGACGGGGATCTGCTATTGGTGTCTGCTGAAACTGGGCTGATCGGCGTTATCACCTTCGCTGCTGCGGCTATTCCGCCGCAGCGCTAAGGGGGCGGGGAGGCAGCGCGGCGCACCCATGCTGGTGACAGAACCACTCCGTCACAAGCCTCGTTTGAGCTGTGCTCATGACGGAGCGGTTCCGTCATGGCCCCGCCCGCTCAATGGAACACCCAGCGCAGGCGCAGAATCTGCGCCGCGCATTCGCGGCGAGCGGGCCATGATGGACCTGCTCCGTCATCAGCACAGCGCTATCGCGGCTGATGACGGAGCGGTTCCGTCATCAGCGTCGAAAAGGTTAATGAGAGAGCGCACCGGGCCCTGGTTAAGAAGCCAACACCAGGAGCTCCTCCCTGTCCAGTAATACTGCAGCTCCTTACTTTTCATGACCGTGACACCATCCTACACGCGGCTCGGAACCAACCAGATAAAAGACACTGGAACTCCGAGGTCATAATCTTTAGGTATCATGTGGAGGCAGTCCAGCAGAGGCGGCGCTCCTTCGGGGAGGTCAAACAGACGTTCTGTGATCAGCATCGCTACATGCTTCGTTTTACAGCCTGCCTTTAGGCCATCTTCCAGCCCTAGACTTATTTCTTGATACCCTGGAAAAGGCTTGGGAATGGGTACTGTAACAGTCCAGACCAAGATGGACCAATACACATTGGTTCTGACATTTAATACCAAAGAGATGGCTAAAGCCCCCCAATCCGTGGCTCCACCTCAGTCCCATGCAAATCTGGACATGATCCTCAAAGCCAACAAGGACTCACGGAAGGGTAGTTGAGACCAAGGTCGACAGCCTTTGGACAGACCTCTCGCTTCTGCGCCAGGGCCTATGCAAAGTGGCCGGAAGGGTGACTGAGTCCGAGACATGAATCTCCATGACCTAAGATGATATAGTGACACTCAAGGATCAAGTTTCCAAGCTGGCAGCTTCAGTTGCACCCCAAGATGAGAAAACAGAGGACACTGAGAACTGCTCTAGGTGTAAAAACTTACGTCTCATTGGACTTCCAGGGGAAAGGGAGGCCCCTGATTTGGGCTACCATCTCAAACATTGGTTCAGATCCAGGGTCCCGGCAGAAAAACTGTCTAAGTGCTGTGTTATTGAGAGAGCGCAATGGGTCCTGGTCAAAAAGCCAACACCAGGAGCTCCTCCCTGCCCAGTGATCCTGCAGCTACTTACTTTTCATGACTGTGACACCATCCGACATGAGGCTCGGAACCAACCAGATATACAACACTGGAACTCCAAAGTCATAATCTTTAGGTATCATGTGAAGGCAGTCCAGCAGAGGCGGCGCTCCTTCGGGGATGTCAAACACACGTTCTGTGCTCAAGCATCTCTACATGCTTCTTTTTCCAGCCTGCCTTTAGGCCATCTTCCAGCCCTAGACTTATTTCTTGATACCCCGGAAAAGGCTTGAGAATGGGTGACAGAAAAATGATTGGTTTGACCCATCAGACTCGTGAGACCAGGGGTATTTGGCACCTTGGCGCCTGATGGATTTGAAGACCGAATAGGTCTCTATGCGATGATATTCTACTTTACCTTGGTGATCCCTTGTCCTCTGGCCCCTGCTGCTTGGAAATCCTTCGCCTCAATGTGGAGGTCTCAGGTCTCCAAATTAACCAGCGCAAATCATTAATAGTGGAGGTCACCAGGGATGCTGCGGGATAACACTGGTGCCCTGACATACCTTTTAGGTGGAACTCCTTTGGATGCCTTGGAATTCATGTATCCTGCCTCCCGACTTGGCCTGGACCCTTAACCTCCAACCCCTGGCATCATCCCTGGACTGCAACCTCAGCAGATGAACTGACTACCTCTTAACCCCATTGGGCTCAGTGCACTCTTTAAAAGGATGTGCCTCCCTGGATATTTATATGTCCTGGTGAATATTCCACATCGGATTCCCAAGGAAAGTTTCCATTCTCTGTCCTCCAAACTTACATCCTTTAATTGGGCCGGTAAGCACCATCAGGTGGTGTTTAATTCAGCACGAAGTTTCCCCTTTGATGGTGGCCTTTGAGTATCCGACATCTATACTTATTGTCTAGCTACCTATTAGGTACCTATAAATAAATGGCTTACAGGGGGAAGGGACGACCCAGCCTATAACGTAGAGCTTCACCTTCTGGGCTTTGAAGGGCTTCTCGATCTGCTTTATGGAGGCTTTATGCCCCTAACTTTACCATCTTAAAGTAGTGTAGCAGTGCTATGTTGGAGGGCGGCATTGTGCCTTATCCGCTGGGATTGCCACCTGATGGAGTTTCCTCTGTGGCGGGCACCTGGCTTCAACAGGTGACCAACCTTGAAAGCTTTGTCCAATGGGACCGTATTGATATTACATACTTTGGAGATGTCTACCAACGGGGGACCTTGATGTCCTTTTAGGGATTAGAGATCATTACACCCTATCTCACACACAATTCTTTTGCTTCCTTCAGTTACGACATGCCCTATGGGCCTACCTCCCCGCGGACGCACAACTCCCTGAATTCAATCCACTTGAAGCAAAAATTCTCATGGAGTACTTGAATAAGGGAGAGGTGTCAGGAATCTATCGCTTATTGAATATCGATGCTCCTGATTGGTGTTCCTCCCTGAGACAGAGGTGGGAGCGGTGGATGAGCAAACTGGATGATGATGACTGGAGGGAGGCTTGCCTGACCCCCAGGGAGCTAGCGAAATCTTCTCAATTGCACATGGCCTGGGTCAACTACTTGCATGCGACGTGCCTACCCCCACACTGTATCTAACGGATGTCTCCATCAAGACAATCTGCATGTGCGCACTTTGCTATCCCTGCTGCGGTCTTCTACCATATGGCTTGGGACTGCCGAGAGTTGCACTCCTTCTGGGATAGGATGGGTCATGAACTATTGGCAGTTCTGGGCCGCCTGATTAATCTAGGCCCCAGAGCAGCAGTTTTGTTGAACTGGGGGACCACGCTCCGAGAGATTTTTATAGGAGTGGACTGTATGGTGACCAAAAGAGCCGTTGCCCACTTGTGGAAACATCCTTCACCAACCTCAATGCAACTATGGTGCAAATGAGTTGACTGGTGTGCTCCTATAAATAAAGAGTTGGTTATCCAAAGAATGTGTCAGAAAACCTGGATGAAAACAGAAAGTTGGAATGCAAGCAAACCTGAAAGATACACCTCTTGTAACTGAACTTTAAAAGTATATAGGACTTTTGAAATGGTGGTAAGTTTAGGAGTTGGGAACCAAAATATGGGGTGGTAAATAATACAAAATTCAATTACCCATTATGTGACACATATTGGTTTATATATTTCTCTGTGGGTCAAATAGCAAACAGATATGTATGTGTAAAAAATATTGGATGTGCCTTTGCTCATACTGCATCAGTTCGCACAAGTTTTTGTTTGCATGCACTACGCTGGTAGGTATACAGGAACACTGATTTTAGTAATCTGTATGTAAATTGTAAATTGTAAAATTGATACTTGTATAGCGCACTACTCACCCGCAAGGATCTCAATGCACTTGTACGAATACCGCTGTGGAACCCAACCTGGCTTTCCCTGTGAGGCGTCCACTCCTGGGCACCCCCAAGGTGGAGGCCAGGCATCCTTAGCGTTGTGGGGGCCGTTGTGGAGATTAAGCAAGCTATTGCCCAGAGTTGCAGAGTGGGACTCCATGATTGGAATAGGCACCGAGGCGAGAATTATCAGGTCCGTGGATTTTTGAGCCCAAGACCCGCCGAGGCGGGGAATTGAACCCTGGTCCCGGGCTAGACCTCTGCATCAGGGTCTGCCGCTCTAATCATTGAGCCGGTTAATGCATAGGTAAGCTACTGGTACTCTAATCAAGCACACTGGTTTGTGTGATGAAGCATAGAGTTTAAGCTGTGCATTTTTTAAGCAGAACTTATTAATTTATGTTCCAAATATACCAGTTTATCTCAATAGCATATTGCTTTGTCAGTTTGGTACATATATGTATGCACAGTAATTACAGGTGTATGGATGATACAATGGGTTACATAAACAATTTACTGGTTAGAAGGCATACTGTATCTTCTTGTCTTCATGATGAATTGGTTCATAGGCATAATACTGTAGTTTGCACGCATACTCTAGTGCTGTGCATGGGTAACACAAGTATACACATGTCTGACATCGTAGCCAAGATGTATATATATATATATATATACATCTACATATATACATATATATATATATATTCAACATAGGGTTACCCCATTCAAAAAATAACCATCCGGCACTCCAAAAGGTACTGGCCACTCGGTAGTTTATTTTTTATTACGTTTCAACATCTACACATTTTAACAGTCACACGCTGCCTTGTTCACGATATATATATATATATATATATATATATATATATATATATATATATATATATATATATATATATTATATATATGGCGATAGGTAACATATTGATTTGCAAATGTAACATATGAGTGTCAATGAGTAAGGTATAAGTCAATATATATATTCATATATATGGACTCCTACCTTACTCATTGACACTCATATGTTACATTTGCAAATCAATATGATATGCATGTAAATATATATATGTATGTTACCTACTGCCAGTAGTTATAGTTAGGAACATGTTTCTATAGGAGAAGTGTTTTTTGTTTTGCCAATAACTTTGGCATCGCTTGATGAATCTTCACGAAATTTTCAAACAATTTCCCTTTTGTGGTTCAGCTGATCTCTTCAAGGTTTCAGGGTGATCCGTAAAGTGGGGGCCATTAAAAAAGGGGGTCCCAAAACATGGTTTTCCTATGCATTTTCCCATAGGGATTTCAAACACGACTACAGTTGGCAGAAAGCTAGATGCTGGTGCAGAAAGTGTGCTTTTGTGATTTGATGTAAATCCATTTAGTAGTTTTTGAGATTTTCAAGTTTAAAAAATATAGATATGCGGGGACTCAAGTCCTTGCAGTGGACTCGCGGATCCTACGGAAATTTGATTGGCTGCCAACACTTCAACCATGAAGTGTTGGCAGCAATCCTGGGACTCTGCTTAAATCCAGACTCCCACAAAATATATAAAAAATAAAGGAAAGGGGGCAGTGTAGAAATACCCTGACCCCCCAGATATGGTGAGGGATCCTACAGGTACCCCGCTGCAGGTTGAAAGCATTTTTTTTAAATTAAATTTTGCTGTAAATTTGCAGGTTGATTTGTGGCAAAATTGGAAGAAGAAAACAGCGTTGGCTCCCTCACTTCTTTTAAAGGAAGCGCCTGGGTGGACCAAATCCCAGGGCATATGAAAAATAAAAGAGGGGTGCATGGGACCCCCCTCCTAAGGTTTAATGAAACCTCGAGAACCAGCACCTCCCCAGGGTTTTTTTTAATGCAGTTTTTATGCAGGGGGTGCCCGCACAGCAACCCCTGTGCCCCAGGGATCACCACCTCCCAGGGATTTCTTTACTTATGAAATAGTGGTGCCTCTCAGACCCGCCTATCCCTGGGGACCGCTACCTCCCTGTGGCTTTACCAGAAAATATGCTGAGCACACAGACCCCCCCACAGCCCCAGTAGCCGCCACCTCCCTGAAACTTTAAATTTGATGAAACAGAACCCCCTAGCCCCTAGGATTACCATCTCCCTGTGGCGTTTATGATATGGAATGTGGGGGACTGAGCAGACCCCTTATGCAGCACCAGGGGCCCCCACCTCCCTGGGGAAAATTATAAATAAAGGAGGGGGCCACGGGGTTCCCCTCCTAGAGCCACAGGTGGCCCCTGGGGACTGCCCAGCCCCCCCAAGGGCCGGCTCCTGCAATGTACTGGGGTGCCCATTCCGGGACATTGCTGTTTGCTGTGGCTTGGCAGGAGCTTTACCACTTCCGTAAAGCAATAGCAAACTGTGCTCCCCATTGAGCAAGCAAGAGCATTGTGCTCTTGCTTGCTCTAAGCGGAGCACAATTGCTTTTATACATGGGGAGCTGCATGTAAAAGCAATGCTGTCTCCCGCAGGAGGAGGGGATCAGGCAATGACTTGCCTTGAGGCTCCCCCTACGGTCACCACTATTTCTAAGTGGGTGCCCTGGGTTGGACCAGGGCACCCACTGAAGAGGCTGGGCCCCCTCCCTTTAAGCTAATATTTTAGTTTTTTTTAAAGGCTGGTCTCTGGGGTATGGGGTCCCTGGGGCCAGATCCGGCCAGGGAGGGAGCTACAGGGCCACTCTCTCCCCGATTTAAAAAAGACCAGGGATGTGGTTCCCCGGGGCAAAAAGTGGCCCTAGGAAGGGGGGCAGGAGTCCTTTTATCCCCTAAAAAATAAAAATAAATACAACTACTGCAAGTCGTTTGAGGTCCCAAACCTCTTTCACCACCACTCTTTAAATGCACCACCTGGCACACTGCTGATTAGGGGATGAAGTTCCCTTCACTCTAAAGGGCCCTTTGGGGCCAACTACTCCTCCTGTTACCTCCAGTAAGTCCCACAGAGAGGGATTGCAGTGAGGACTTCGGAGGTCACCCCCCCCTTTTTCCACCACTCTGCAAACATGCTGCCTGGCGCAATACTGGTTGGGGCATGAGGTCCTCTTTGCATGCTGAGAGACCTTGGGGGCTAAGAATCCCTCCTGCTACCACCAGTGAGTCCCTTACAGCGGGATTGCTGAGAGCTGGTCGGAGACCCCACCTCCTTTCTCCACTACTCTGCAAACGTGACTACCAGTTAAAAAACCATAGAAATTCACTTAAAAAACCAAAGGTTACATGGACGTTTTAGTTAGGAAATAGAATTGCAGGTATACCATGCTGGTCCTTATGCATAAATGGCTGTTTTGCATGAATAACATACTTATTTGCATGAGCAATTTACTGGCTGACACACATAATTCATTGGCTGGCGTCCATGATATGTCATTCTGGTTATGTTCTGTTTTCTGTGTGTCATATAATGGCTAAATCTTCAACCACTGGTTTTAAAACATACTTGCGGATTTTCATGTATAATGTACTGGTTGTCATATGTGACCTATTGATTTGTATGTTCGCCAAATGGGTTTTCACATGTAAAGTACTGTCAGGCATGTATCATTTTATGATTCACTAGAATTGGTTTGTAAGCACAATATATGTGTTTGCATATACGACATACTATTTTCTAAACCTTACATAATTATGTTTGTGCACATTATAAATGAACATATTTCATTAAATGTCCTCTGCATACTATTTGTTTTTATTTGACAATTATGCTGGTTAAAGATCCACAAACACCTTGGTTTGAATTACTTTTCCCTTGAACCCTTTGCTTCATGTATTGGCTTGCTTGCATTATCATATGGTTTGACTATGCATATTCGAGTGGGTGGAAAGAATGACAGGGGTCACACAGTCTCTTGAACCTGGAGGCTCAGTTTTCTCAAGTCCTGGCAGAAGCAGCTTCCTGTGAAGCTGAGAAGCACTTGTAGTTAGCCCTTAGAGATAAATGCTTTGGATCTTCTGCTCATGTTATTTGTTCTCAACTGCAAATTTATGCTTTGAAAAGTAATATTTTAATTTTTAACCACTTTGAATTTTCCACTAGTATTTTCTATTTAGCCAATTATAATAGCACATGATTTTAAAGAGGGTGCCCGAGGCTGACATGTTTTCCGTTTTCTCATGCGTGAAACATCCATCTTACCAATATGTGAGATTTCAGTCCCATGACCCTGTATCATGAGTGGAACGAGGTACATATGTCCAAATAAAGAGGCTGTTTTCTCAAATGTAATGGGATTAAAAAAAATCTAAATATGCTGTAGTCTGGGGCAGTAGGCATGGCAAGTTATTTATTGGCACTTTATAAATTCAGTATGCCATTACGTAGGCCCTACTAGCCAGCGGCAAGCAGTGTATGCACATGCCGAAATCTCCAGCATTCTCTACTGCATCTCAGTCTGTCCAACGTCATTCCCAGGGAAAGTAGTCAGGGACAGTCCAGAACACCAGGGGTCACTTAAACAGCCTGGCTCTTGGCAAAATGGACAGTCTAAGTCTTACAATGAGAGTCCAATGGTAGTTTCATCCAAGATAATAGATCTATGGTGAAAAAAATCCCACTTGAGAATTCATTCAAGATTTTAGCCTCCCTCCGGAAATCTTAGGACAATCAACAACCATCGGCCTTTTTAGATCAGGGGCCAGATGTAGGTCGGTCGGTAACGGACGAAAATCGGTATTTTCGGCCGTTACCGACCGGTCTTGAGCGATCGGTATGTAGGTGATAGAAATCGGGCGAAATCGGTAAATTTACCGAATCGGAAAATGTACCGAATCGGTAAAATACCGAATCGGAATATTTACCGAATCGGAAAATATTCACCGATTCGGAAAATATACCGAATCGGTATTATACCGAATCGGAAAAGTTACCGAATAGGTAAAATTACCGATTCGGTAAACTTAGCGAATCGGTAAAATACTGATTTGGTAAATAAAAATAGGAAAAAATGAAGATTGAGATGTAGGTTAGCTCTGAAATACCGAATTTGCTCCAAATTCGGTATTTTAGAGTCGGTATTTACCATGGATTCAAATCAGGTGATAACCAGGTGCAGCCTATAAAAATGGACCCAAAATGCAATGTTGTTTGCACAATGGCGGCATTTTATGTCATAGCAAGACGGCTACGGCTACAGGAGGAAGGAGAGAGGGAATGGCAGAGACAGGAGCAGGTCTACAGGCAGAGGGTGACCCTGTTGATGCTCACAGATGCAGAGATACTGCAGAGGTACAGGTTGGAACCAGTCACCATATTGGAACTAATTAGGGACCTCCAACCACTGTTGTAGCACACTACCCCAAGGGCACATGCAATTCCATCCCATGTACAGGTGCTGTGCAGCCTCCTCCTGCTCGCGTCTGGGAGCTACCAGAGCGTGGTTGCTGCGGTGGGTGGGGTGACCCAGAGCAGCCTCTCAAGGTTCTTTCACAAATTCCTTGACGCCATGTTGCAGAGGATGGAGCATTACATCTCTTTTCCTGCCACCCATGCTAAACTGGTGCAAACCAAATCTGAATTCTACCAGATGGCTAGATTTCCCCATGTCATCGGCTGCATTGATGGCACTCATATCCCCATTTGTCCCCCTGCTGCCATGGAATACATCTACAGGAATAGGAAGTCCACACACACCATCAATGTCCAGGTGATCTGCAATGCAAAGTTTGTCATCACTGACCTTGTAGCGAAATTCCCTGGAAGTACCCACAACTCCTATATTTTCCAGAACAGTGGAATCTATGCACGCCTGTCTGCAGGGGAATTTGGCGAAGGATTCCTCTTAGGTAAGACACAGTGTGCGACCCCACCCACACCTATTGCAGTAAGAAGTACAAGTATGCATGTGAGTAATGTATTTCCCTTTTAGGAGACAGTGCATATGCCCTACGTTCATTTATCCTCACTCCCTACCTCAAGCCCTCCACACCCAGCCAAAGGAGGTATAACCGGGCCCACAAAAGTACACGGAATGTGGTAGAACGGACCTTTGGCATCTGGAAGAGCAGATTCAGACGCCTTCACAAGAGTGGAGGTGCAAGGCAGTATACCCCCATCACCTGCTGCAAGATAATTGCTGCATGTGCCATGTTGCACAACTTGGCTGTGAGGAAGGGTACTGAGGTGGAGTTGTCTGACTACAAGGATCATGACGACGACAATGCTGTGCCTGAAAGACAACCTGCTGGAGTTACAACACCAAGTGATGGCAGATACAGACGTGATGAAATTACAAGCAACTATTTCTGAGTAAGTAATGAGACACAGACAGGTAGTGTATGGCACCAATGTATGTTTATGTAGCCCCAAGGTCAATCCACATTAGTGCAACAAATCAAAGCAAAGAAAGATGGGGACAACATGTCCTGGGTTACATCACCCACACCGGCCAAGTTATTTGCGCCCGCCCTTCCCAGACCCACTGGGGTGTTGCTCACTGCTTCCCTCATGGCCTGCAGGCTCAGCTGGGCGCCTGCTGCTCCTACGTGGGTGAACCACAGCGCTTGACATGCTGCTGCGGCTGCTGCTATCATCTCCCTCAGCCACATCCAGGGCTGGATCCACTGCAGTGTTGGATATGATCATTGCCTCGAGGGCAGTGGTGATCCTAGCCATGCCCCTTGTGACCTCAGCCGTGTTCTGAGTCAGGCTTTCCTGCATGTTAATGCCTCTGCGGCAGAGCAGTGATGTGGCAGTGGCTAGGCGATTCATTGCCCTATTGTTTACACGGGCGTCCCTGCGCCGTGTGTGCTCAAGGCTGTCCAGTTTTGAGCACAGCTGGTTGATTGCAGTGCCCATTTGCTGCATTCCTGCAGCTAGGTAAGCATTGGTTTTCGATATCTCCTTGTTGCTTTCCACCATCTCCCTGTTGCTTTTCACCATGTCTCTAATGCCCATCCCCATTTCTCCAATTTTTTCGTTTAGGACACGAAATTGGCGGTGGCAGGCCTGTATTGCTTTACCCTGCTGGCGTTGGATTAGCACCATACTCCCCTCCAGACCACGGAACACTAAGCCTTCTCCATGGACACCTGTACTGCTGGGCCTGCCTTGGCGTCTGCGCAAGGTGACCAACTCTGTGGTGTGCTGCAGTGCAGCAGGACTCTCAGGTGCAGTGGCTTGGGCCTCTCCCTCAGCTGCCTCCATCAGTGGCAGTGTGGCCACGACTCGCCTCCTGGCTGGTGACGTTGCAGGTGCAGGCTGTGACAGTGTTGGGGAGGTCTCAGGAGAGAATTGCATTGAAGGCGATTGCGAGAGGTGTGGGGAGTGGGGAAACTCGGGTGTGTGGAATGTGTCCTCATCCTGGGAGGTGACAGTTGTGTGTTCTTCCTCCAGCGAGGCATGGACTTGGCTTGGCCCTGGCACGTCACTCTGCTCCCTCGCTGCTGCAGTCCCTGCTGTAGCTGTGGCCTGATGTTGCCCTTAGGTATAAATAAGCGTATGTCAACTGAGTGCTACTGTGTCACAGTCACTTAAATAAATGCATTACACATTTTGCTGTCATTATTCTGCTGTACATTTGTACATTCACTGCCTTGCTGATGTCTGGGCAGTTACACATGGTCTTATGTTAGCTGACTACATTTCCCATAATGCATTGCTTCTGTATGGTGGTAGCAGTACTGGACTGGGGTTGGCCTGTGCACAAAGGGTTAAGGGAGGCAAGTTGGTATGGGGTTTCATGCTGCGCATGCGTCTTACCTTTTTTTTTTCCAGCTCTGGCTGTGCTGTCCACATCTCCCAAGCCCACCACACTGTCTGGCTCGATGGTAGACGCCACCAACTCCTCCAGGTCAGTCAGGGGGGGCGCTGGGTTCCTGCCTCCGCCGGTGAAGCCAGCCTGCTTATGTAGGTCCGACATCTTTCCCTTGGTGAGACTCCTGATGTCGTAGAAGCGCTTTTTGAGGTAATCTAGGCTCCTGCTTGTCACTCCCACAGCATTCACCCTTTCACCAATATCAAGCCACAGCTTGCGTTTTGCTGACTCAGCTACTGTGAGGGAGTGTCTGCCAAACAGTTGTTTGTGGTTTCTCACCACCTCCTCCACTAGTACTTGCAGCTCAATGTTGCTGAACTTAGATTTCCTTTTCCTTTCTGCCTTCTGGCTCTCACTGCTGCTGGCCATTTTCACTGTGGATAAGTACAACTAATCACTCCCTGCAGCTCTGTGTCTGTGCTGTGCTCTGACTGCCTCTCCAGAACCTTCTAATTAGTTGAAGCTGCCTGGTTAGTCACTTTCTGGTTGGGAGGGGGAGGGTGGTGGCACCTGTTTGGTTGTTTTTATTAGTTTCACTTTTTGCTTGCTTCCCGTTTCGGAATTTACAGATTCTGTATTTACCGATTCTGTATTTACCGATTCGGTATTTACAATGCATTCCTATGGGCCGATGAATGGGAAATACCGATTCGGGAAATACCGATTCGGTAATATCGAATCGGTAAATTCCGAAAGTCAGATACCGACTTTTACCGATTCCTTAAAAAATTCCGATTTTTTAGCTACATCTCATTTACCGATTTTTGAATACCGAATCGGTAGGATTCGGTATTTAAAAATCGGTAAATGACTTTTACCTACATCTGGCCCTTGCAGGGGCCAGATGTAGGTCGGTCGGTAACGGTCGAATATCGGTATTTTCGGCCGTTACCGACCAGTCTTGAGCGATCGGTATGTAAGTGATAGAAATCGGGCGAAATCGGTAAATTTACCGAATCGGAAAATGTACCGAATCGGTAAAATACCGAATCGGAATATTTACCGAATCGGAAAATATTCACTGATTCGGAAAATATACCGAATTGGTAATATACCGAATCTGAAAAGTTACCGAATCGGTAAAATTACCGATCCGGTAAACTTAGCGAATCGGTAAAATACCAATTCAGTAAATAAAAATAGGAAAAAATGAAGATTGAGATGTAGGTAAGCTCTGAAATACCGAACTTGCTCCAAATTCGGTATTTCAGAGTCGGTATTTACCATGGATTCAAATCAGGTGGTAACCAGGTGCAGCCTATAAAAATGGACCCAAAATGCAATGCTGTTTGCACAATGGCGGCATTTTATGTCATCGCAGGACGGCTACGGCTACAGGAGGAAGGAGAGAGGGAATGGCAGAGACAGGAGCAGGTCTACAGGCAGAGGGTGACCCTGTTCATGCTCACAGACGCAGAGATACTGCAGAGGTACAGGTTGGAACCAGACACCATATTGAACTAATTAGGGACCTCCAAACACTGTTGCAGCACACTACCCCAAGGGCACATGCAATTCCACCCCATGTACAGGTGCTGTGCAGCCTCCACCTGCTCGCGTCTGGGAGCTACCAGAGCGTGGTTGCTGCGGTTGGTGGGGTGACCCAGAGCAGCCACTCAAGGTTCTTTCACAAATTCCTTGACGCCATGTTACAGAGGATGGAGCATTACATCTCTTTTCCTGCCACCCATGCTAAACTGGTGCAAACCAAATCTGAATTCTACCAGATGGCTAGATTTCCCCATGTCATCGGCTGCATTGATGGCACTCATATCCCCATTTGTCCCCCTGCTGCCACAGAATACATCTACAGGAATAGGAAGTCCACACACACCATCAATGTCCAGGTGATCTGCAATGCAAAGTTTGTCATCACTGACCTTGTAGCGAAATTCCCTGGAAGTACCCACGACTCCTATATTTTCCAGAACAGTGGAATCTATGCACACCTGTCTGCAGGGGAATTTGGCGAAGGATTCCTCTTAGGTAAGACACAGTGTGCGACCCCACCCACACCTATTGCAGTAAGAAGTACAAGTATGCATGTGAGTAATGTATTCCCATTTCCCTTTTAGGAGACAGTGCATATGCCGTACGTTCATTTATCCTCACTCCCTACCTCAACCCCTCCACACCCAGCCAAAGGAGGTATAACCGGGCCCACAAAAGTACACGGAATGTGGTAGAACGGACCTTTGGCATCTGGAAGAGCAGATTCAGATGCCTTCACAAGAGTGGAGGTGCAAGGCAGCATACCCCCATCACCTGCTGCAAGATAATTGCTGCCTGTGCCATGTTGCACAACTTGGCTGTGAGGAAGGGTACTGAGGTGGAGTTGTCTGACTACGAGGATCATGACGACGACAATGCTGTGCCTGAAAGACAACCTGCTGGAGTGACAACACCAGGTGATGGCAGATACAGACGTGATGAAATTACAAGCAACTATTTCTGAGTAAGTAATGAGACACAGACAGGTAGTGTATGGCACCAATGTATGTTTATGTAGCCACAAGGTCAATCCACATTAGTGCAACAAATCAAAGTAAAGAAAGATGGGGACAACATGTCCTGGGTTACATCACCCACACCGGCCAAGTTATTTGCGCCCGCGCTTCCCAGACCCACTGGGGTGTTGCTCACTGCTTCCCTCATGGCCTGCAGGCTCAGCTGGGCGCCTGCTGCTCCTACGTGGGTGAACCACAGCGCTTGACATGCTGCTGCGGCTGCTGCTATCATCTCCCTCAGCCACATCCAGGGCTAGATCCACTGCAGTGTTGGATATGATCATTGCCTCGAGGGCAGTGGTGATCCTAGCCATGCCCCTTGTGACCTCAGCCGTGTTCTGAGTCAGGCTTTCCTGCATGTTAATGCCTCTGCGGCAGAGCAGTGATGAGGCAGTGGCTAGGCGATTCATTGCCCTATTGTTCACACGGGCGTCCCTGCGCCGTGTGTGCTCAAGGCTGTCCAGTTTTGAGCACAGCTTGTTGATTGCAGTGCCCATTTGCTGCATTCCTGCAGCTAGGTCAGCATTGGTTTTCGATATCTCCTTGTTGCTTTCCACCATCTCCCTGTTGCTTTTTACCATGTCTCTAATGCCCATCCCCATTTCTCCAATTTTTTCGTTTAGGACCCGAAATTGACGGTGGCAGGCCTGTATTGCTTTACCCTGCTGGCGTTGGATTCGCACCATACGCCCCTCCAGACCACGGAACACTGAGCCGTCTCCATGGACACCTGTACTGCTGGGCCTGCCTTGGCGTCTGGGCAAGGTGACAGACTCTGTGGTGTGCTGCAGTGCAGCAGGACTCTCAGGTGCAGTGGCTTGGGCCTCTCCCTCAGCTGCCTCCATCAGTGGCAGTGTGGCCACGACTCGCCTCCTGGCTGGTGACGTTGCAGGTGCAGGCTGTGACAGTGTTGGGGAGGTCTCAGGAGAGAATTGCAATGAAGGCGATTGCGAGAGGTGTGGGGAGTGGGGAAACTCGGGTGTGTGGAATGTGTCCTCATCCTGGGAGGTGACAGTTGTGTGTACTTCCTCCAGCGAGGCATGGACTTGGCTTGGCCCTGGCACGTCACTCTGCTCCCTCGCTGCTGCAGTCCCTGCTGTAGCTGTGGCCTGACTGGCTGATGTTGCCCCTAGGTATAAATAAGCGTATGTCAACTGAGTGCTACTGTGTCACAGTCACTTAAATAAATGCATTACACATTTTACTGTCATTATTCTGCTTTACTTTCACTGCCTTGCTGATGTCTGGGCAGTTACACATGGTCTTATGTTAGCTGACTACATTTCCCATAATGCATTGCTCCTGTATGGTGGTAGCAGTACTGGACTGGGGTTGGCCTGTGCACAAAGGGTTAAGGGAGGCAAGTTGGTATGGGGTTTCATGCTGCGCATGCGTCTTACCTTTTTTTTTTCCAGCTCTGGCTGTGCTGTCCACATCTCCCAAGCCCACCACACTGTCTGGCTCGATGGTAGACGCCACCAACTCCTCCAGGTCAGTCAGGGAGGGGCGCTGGGTTCCTGCCTCCGCCGGTGACACCAGCCTCCTTATGTAGGTCCGACATCTTTCTCTTGGTGAGACTCCTGATGTCGTAGAAGCGCTTTTTGAGGTCATCTAGGCTCCTGCTTGTCACTCCCACAGCATTCACCCTTTCACCAATATCAAGTCACAGCTTGCATTTTGCCGACTCAGCTACTGTGAGGGAGTGTCTGCCAAACAGTTGTTTGTGGTTTCTCACCACCTCCTCCACTAGTACTTGCAGCTCAATGTTGCTGAACTTAGATTTCCTTTTCCTTTCTGCCTTCTGGCTCTCACTGCTGCTGGCCATTTTCACTGTGGATAAGTACAACTAATCACTCCCTGCAGCTCTGTGTCTGTGCTGTGCTCTGACTGCCTCTCCAGAACCTTCTAATTAGTTGCAGCTGCCTGGTTAGCCACTTCCTGGTTGGGAGGGGGAGGGTGGTGGCACCTGATTGGCTGTTTTCATTAGTTTCACTTTTGCTTGCTTCCCGTTTCGGAATGTACCGATTCGGTATTTACCAATTCGGTGTTTACCGATTCGGTATTTACAATGCATTCCTATGGGCCTTTCAGCCCATAGGGATGAATGGGAAATACCGATTCGGGAAATACCGATTTGTTAATTATCAAATCGGTAAATTCCGAAAGTCAGATACCGACTTTTACCGATTCGTTAAAAAATTCCGATTTTTTAGCTACATCTCATTTACCGATTTTTTAATACCGAATCGTTAGGATTCGGTATTTAAGAATCGGTAAATGACTTTTACCTACATCTGGCCCCAAGTGCCTAGACAGCTGTACCGCAAGGGAACTAAGGTGGTGTCCAGGAGGCACTATCCTACCTTCACTTGTTACACATCAGGAAATGCCTGCCACCCTCGTGTCTTCCTCTCCTTCCTTGCAATTCGCCATTCCTTTTCTCTTCTCCTTTTTCTGCACCCTCACTTCCAATTATTGTATTCTCTCTCTCTGTCCCTACCCTGCTCTACTCTCTTTACTCTGTCACCCAGTCCCAATGGTTCCGCTTCCTCTCTACTCCCTTTTACTCCGCTTCCTCTTTTCTTCATCTACACCAGGGGTCTTCAAACTGTGGGGTGCGACCCCCAGGGGGGCCGTGGAACAATGCAAAGGGGGTCGCGCCTTCACAGTGTCACTTCTGCCTCCAGGGCTTCAGCCCCCCTCCTCCCCCATCCTGTGTCTCAGCCCAGGCTGCTGCAGTGCAGCTCGCGCTCCTGGGGCCTCGGCTGGGCAGTGTCTGGAGTCTTATCTCCGGCCTGAGTTTTCACAGGTCTTTAAAGACCATTAGTACATTTACATCCTTTTGTTTACTGATTACTAAAGATTCATTTTTATATGGTTCCAGTACCCTCTGGGCCCCCACTCTGCCTATTTTTTACATTTGTATTTTTACACTTACTGCTGTAGTGTGAGAATGCATTTAATGAAAAGAAATATAAAGTTGGGTTGCCAAAAGAAACATGCCTGCTATGTGTTGTTTAAAGATCCTGCAGAGGCCTACTCTTGACACTAAATTGAGTTATAAATAAAAAAGTATGTATTAATTAGGTATGTGACTGTTCTGTCTTTATTCTCTTTAATTATTAGTCATGGATCATTAAGGCATCCCTAGAACACAATTAAAAGTGCTTTCTATTTTATATATATATATATTTGCTGTTATAAGTATTCACAGATAAGTGCAAAAAATACAGCTGTAGGTGACTGCTTATTTCTGGGCCATCAAAATAATGAGCTGGTAACCCTAATCATTAGACTGGAAGTTTGTTGCAGGATCAGCACATTATTTATTTCCTCCACCCTCAGACCCTGATTAATGCCATTATAGCAATAATTTAACTTATATCTGAAACCCTACGCTTCAAGTTTTTGGGAATGCACCCTGCTTTCAGACTACTCACTTCTCATTCTCGCCTTCACTTTCACCCTGCACTCATAGCCATCACCATGCACTCATAGCCATCACCATGCACTCATAGCCATCACCATGCACTCATAGCCATCACCATGCACTCATAGCGATCACCATGCACTCACACTGATCACCATGCACTCACACTGATCACCATGCACTCACACTGATCACCATTATTATTATTAGTGTGTTTTGTAAAGCGCGCAGCGGCCCCAACAGGGCATCCCGGCGCTCGGAGACTCTGAGAACTAGAGGGACAGGTCAGAGGTACCAAACTAGGAAGAAAAAAGAAGGGTTTTAAGGGATTTACGGAATGCTGGTTCTGTCTGGCAGGTGCGAAGAGCTAACGGAAGCTTATTCCAGTGCTTGGTGGCACAGACCTCAAAGGTTTTTCCACCAGCACGGGAACGCTTAAATCGGGGAGTTTCTAGGAAAAATAGGGAGTTGGAGCGTAGTGCCCTAGATTTGACATAAGGGCGAAGAGTATTTTTCAAATGGGCCGACCCATTGCATTTAGATGCACGGAAAGCCAGCGTCATTGCTTTAAAGACGCACCTTTTCGCAATGGGTAGCCAATGCAGTTTACGGAGGTGAGGGGAGATATGATGTCTGGCAGGAATTCTCTCCACCAGCCGGGCGGCGGCGTTTTGAACCGTCTGCAATTTGTAACACAGGCCTGCTGTGATACCAAGATAGAGGGCATTGGCATAATCAAGATGGGATATGATTAATGCCTGGATCACAGTCTTGCGGCACTCCTCCGGCAGATAGTTAATGAGCCGTTTGATTGTTCTGATTTTGGCAAAGCATGAGGCACCATGCACTCACACTGATCACCATGCACTCACACTGATCACCCTGCACTCACACTGATCACCCTGCACTCACACTGTTCACCCGCTCACCCCGCACTCACACTGTTCACCCGTTCACCCCGCACTCACACTGTTCACCCGCTCCCCCTGCACTCACACTGATCACCATGCACTCACACTGATCACCATGCACTCACACTGATCACCATGCACTCACACTGATCACCATGCACTCACACTGATCACCATGCACTCACACCAATCACCATGCACTCACACCGATCACCATGCACTCACACAATTCACCTGCTCACCATGCACTCACACAATTCACCTGCTCACCCTGCACTCACACAATTCACCCGCTCACCCTGCACTCACACAATTCACCCGCTCACCCTGCACTCACACTGATCACCATGCACTCACACTGATCACCATGCACTCACACTGATCACCATGCACTCACACTGATCACCCTGCACTCACACTGATCACCCTGCACTCACACTGTTCACCCGCTCAACCCGCACTCACACTGTTCACCCGCTCACCCCGCACTCACACTGATCACCATGCACTCACACTGATCACCATGCACTCACACTGATCACCATGCACTCACACTGATCACCATGCACTCATACTGATCACCATGCACTCACACTGATCACCATGCACTCACACTGATCACCATACACTCACACTGATCACCATGCACTCACACTGATCACCATGCACTCACACTGATCACCATGCACTCACACTGATCACCATGCACTCACACCGATCACCATGCACTCACACAATTCACCTGCTCACCATGCACTCACACAATTCACCTGCTCACCCTACACTCACACAATTCACCCGTTCACCCTGCACTCACACAATTCACCCGCTCACCCTGCACTCACACTGATCACCATGCACTCACACTGATCACCATGCACTCACACTGATCACCATGCACTCACACTGATCACCATGCACTCATACTGATCACCATGCACTCACACTGATCACCATGCACTCACACTGATCACCATACACTCACACTGATCACCATGCACTCACACTGATCACCATGCACTCACACTGATCACCATGCACTCACACTGATCACCATGCACTCACACTGATCACCATGCACTCACACCGATCACCATGCACTCACACAATTCACCTGCTCACCATGCACTCACACAATTCACCTGCTCACCCTACACTCACACAATTCACCCGTTCACCCTGCACTCACACAATTCACCCGCTCACCCTGCACTCACACTGATCACCATGCACTCACACTGATCACCATGCACTCACACTGATCACCATGCACTCACACAATTCACCTGCTCACCCTGCACTCACACCAATCACCATGCACTCACACAATTCACCCGCTCACCCTGCACTCACACTGATCACCATGCACTCACACTGATCACCATGCACTCACCCTTGCTGCTCCCGGCCATGGCCAGGTGAGCGCGTATTCCTGCGGATTGGGAGGCCCTTCACAGAGGTTGACTAGACATCTTTCTGATGTTAATTGCTGTATTTTGCTTATAAACTGGTACTGATGGGGTGAAATCTTTCCTCAGTATTACTGTGTTTAAAAAAATTCTAAATAATAAAGCAATGCTACCCCAAAATACGCAGCATCACAGAACATTATTTACATTTTCTACTCACACAATTTAGTCAAGCCTGTCGCATAATTTGGTCCTCACCTTCCTCATAACCTAGAGGTTTCGAAATTGTTGTCAGGAGGGGGTCCTTACGCTTGAAAATGTTGACAGGGGGGTCTGGGCATCCAAAAGTTTGAAGACCTCTGATCTACACACTTATCTCACCCCTCTCTCCTGCCTTTCCCTATTTCTTTTCTCACTCATGTCTCTGCTTCAAAAAATGTCTCCCATTCCTTTTCTCTCTCCCTTCTCTACCCAACCCTCTTTTGGTCAACCACATCCTTCTCTTTTTGTGTCTCTTGCCTTTTCTCAAGCTCCTCTTCGTTCTCCCTGTCTCTCTCTTCACATCAAACTCCTCCCATTCAATTACCCTATCTTCTCTCCTTTTCCTTTTTACTCTTCTACCAGCTTTAGTCACACCCTTCAGGGCTTAATTTTTGCCAGTGTTTGCTGGGGCTCGGCACCAGCACTTTTTATAACACCAGCAAATGTTTATGACATTCTGCCACATGGTGGGGCTGTTCATCTACTTTTTTAAACAAAGAAGATTTGTATCATATTTAATAATTATGTATTATCTATTTAAAAAAATAGATGTAGAGCTGCTGCAAAGGGAAAAAGCATGGATGAAAAATAACCTGCAAGAGCGATATAAACAGGCAGGGAATGTCTAATGATAGATTTAATAGGCATGAGGCAGAATCAAGACTAAGCAGCCTTGGTATTCGGCACCCTGACCTTCAATAGCGCGGGTGCAGATTTCGGAAAGAAACTTTAGCCCCTGACACTTATTCTTTTACAAATTAAGCATTGCACCACAGGGACCTTTATGGCTCCATATCTCTTCTAGAGATAATGACCGGCTGCATAACTGTGAGTTCAAGTGCTATAGGAAAACGGGTCATGATTACTATTAAAATGATGTGCTGCTAGTTTTTAAGATAGACATCACCTTCAGGTTTAAAGAGCCTGTATTGAACTGCGACCTGGTAAAGCAAAATGTCTCAAGACTGCTAGCACACTGCCCTCGACCTTCTTTGCTAGCAAGCACCCCTCACCCTTCCATTCCTGTCATAATTCTGTGAAATGAAGATAATTCAAAGGAATTAAAGAAGATCCTTTATTCAATCGAAGAGCACAGTACATGTAATCCAGCAAGATCAGCATCCAGGAATAACTGTCCTTTACAAAGGATGCACATCAACATGACATGTATAACATTCTACATTCAGTAATGACATAACTAGAATGTGTATGATTAAAGGGAAAGTACCATAAGTAAGCAACACAACACATCCCCCTTTCTAATAATAAAATAAAAAAAATAAAAGAAGAACAAGGGAACATACATAATGTGGACTAAAACTTCTACAACAATATGCTATAAAGGAAAAACAAAACTACTACCTATTGCTTGTGATATAATCCTTAAGCCACAGAGGAACCACCCTCTTCCTTGAGGAATGGCGGAGCAAAGATGGATCCTCGCCAGCAACAACAGAACTTCCTTCCACAGGAATGACAACTGAATCTTCAGAGATATTGCTAGCAGACTCAAAATTATCATTCTCTGAAACAACCACACTAGAACTAGGAATCTCACTCGAACTAGAACAGCTAACCACACCAGAACTGTCGATCAAATTATTATTACCACTAGAACTATCAACATCCAAATCTTCTGGTTTCCAAAGAGTGTTAGAATTATCAGGTCTGGAAGGAAAACTCGGATTACACCTTGCAACCCTACTCAAATTCCAAACCTTTCCATTGCTAAGTTTAACAGAATTCTTTAAAACTTCCATCACTTGAAAGGGTTCAGAAAATGTAGACTCGCCTTTCTGCACCTTAAGAGGTTTTTTAATCCTAATCCAATCGCCAACATTAATCTTGACTTCCTTAGATCCATGTTTCAAATCATGATATTTTTTACTTTTGTCATAGACCTGTACCAACCGTGCCTTAACTAAGTCCTTAGAATAAGGTTCAACTTCACCTGAAAATAACCAAGTAGGGATAGTTTTAGAACGTGGGTTCCTACCTTTCATTAAAACAAAAGGGGAAACACCAGTAGAATCATTAATGGTAATACGGTAATTCCAAACCACTTTCCCAACTTGAGTTGGCCAATCCAGATTATTACTAATTGAAAGCTGAATAGTATTCTTCAACACCCTATTAAAACGTTCAACAACACCGTTACCACCTGGATTATAAAGAGAAGTTGTCCTTTGCCTAATACCAAGTTTACTGAAATATCTTTTCGTTCTTACAGACAAAAACTGAACACCATTATCAGAGAGAATGCAAGAAGGAATTCCCTCTGTAACAAAAGCTTCATCCATGAAACTTAGAACAGAATCAGTATCTGCTCTCTCTACCACCTTAACAACGGGCCATTTAGAAAACAAATCAATAAGGACAATCAAGTACCGATGAGAACCATCTTGTTCCTGAATAGGACCCATAATGTCCACCGCAACACATTCCCAAGTAAACTCAGGAGAAGAACACTCCAACATAGGAGGGCGAAAGGTACGCAAAGTTTTGTCCGCAGAAGCACAAATAACACAATCTCTAACAATCTTTTCAGTTTGAGAATCACAACCCGGCCACCAGAATAAATTCTTTACTAATGACTTAGATCTCACAATCCCAGGGTGACCCTCATGGCACAGTTCAATAATTCCTTCACGTAACCCACTAGGGGGAATGATCTTTTCACCCCTTAGCAATGTCTCATGTGTAACAGAAAGTTCAGACCTAACCTCCCAAAAAGGTCTAATAGCATCATCCAACAATTCCTTTTTATTAGGCCAACCATCAACTGTGTAAGAAATCACCCTCTGTAAACACTCATCAGTCAAGTATTCACTACTCCATTCTTCCCTGCTGAAAGCTGAAAGGCCCTCGTCATGAACAAAGGCTACCTGTAACTCATTCCACTCATTATTATCACATTCTTCCAACATTACAGGCATCCTTGACAGAAAATCAGCAAGAACGTTGCTTTTACCTGGGACATAAACAATCTTAATAATGAAGTTTTGTAACCTCATAGAAATTCTAGCCAAACGAGCAGAGGCGTTGATCACACCTTCTGTAGTCAAAATCTTTACTAACGGTTTATGGTCACTGCGTAATAAACACATCTTTCCCCAAACGAAAGACTTAAAATGATCTAACGCCCAGGCACAAGCTAAGGCTTCCCTTTCTATTATAGGGTACTTTTCTTCACAGGGAGAAAGAGATCTAGAAGCATAAGCTATCACATTTTCTTTTCCTTTTTCATCTATTTGCATTAAAACAGCTCCAAGACCCTTGTTGCTAGCATCAGTAGCTATTACGTTGTCCAAGGATGGATCGAAACTGTGTAAAGCAGTGGCCTGAACAATGGCATGCTTAATATTCTCGAAATCCTCATTACAAGATTTAGACCATTCAAATCTGACACCCTTCTTCAAAAGTTGTCGAATATTATAAGTTACACTTGCAAAATTAGGAACATACTTTGAACAGTATTCAGCCATTCCTAAAAATGATTTAATGTCATCCTTGCTAGTTGGAACAGGAGCCTCAGATATAGCTGACACCAAAGAAGGTTTAGGTTTAACACCTTCAGCATCAATGATATGACCTAGATAAGTTACGCTCTTTTGTGCAAATTTACATTTAGAATGTTCAACAGTGAGGCCTTTGCTCTCAAGAATACTTAACACTTTATCTAGTCTAGACGAATGCTCATTCTCATCATCCCCAAACACAAGAATGTCATCTTGAAAAAATCTGACACCTTTTTCCCCCTTAAACAGTTGATACATCAATCTTTGGAAAACTGCGGCCGCCGAAGCTAAGCCGAACGGCATGCGTTTATAACGGAAGCAACCAAAAGGTGTCACGAAAGATGTAAACTTCATTGATTCAGGGCACAGAGAAATCTGGTGATATGCAGACGATAGGTCTATGGTTGAGAACCATCGTGCATCACCGAGACTAGAAACCATTTCATTGATCTTAGGAAGTGGGAACTTATCAACTACAATGTTGTTATTTAAATACCTTAAGTCCACACACAGCCTAATTGTTCCATTGCTCCGTCTCGCGACGACAATTGGCGAAACCCATTCACTCGCTTCAATTGGCTCAATAATGTCAGTAGAAACCAGTTTATCTAGTTCTTTGCTGACCTCATCTCTTGCCAGAATAGGAACATTCCTACATTTATGTACCTTTGGACAGGCATCATCCTTTAATATGATCTTATGCTCAAAACCAATTAAATTTCCCAAAGTTTTACTAAAAACTTTCGGAAATTTGTGTAAAATTCCATCAGTAACAACAGAACTATCATCAACTACTAAAACTTGTTCTTTACTGTTTGGATCTAAAATAATGTGAAGTTGTTTTTGGTCAAACCACCCTAAAACAGGTGGTCCTTTCTTAGAAATGTAAAGCTTTCCCCTACATTCTCTACCTTTGAATCTGAAAACAAACCAACGAAAACCCAGGATAGAAATAGGTTCTCCCATATAACCTTCAGGGTGGATATCTGATGGCAATAACTTTTCACCAACATGTTGGATAAAAGAAGATTTCCACATTTCCTCATTAACAATGGTATAAGGTGAGCCCGAATCAGCATAGATCTGGACATCTACTCCACCAATACTCATTGTACAAATAGGTTTGTTAACCATGTCCTCATCTCTTATTCTTAAAAGCAACTTATCATGGATATTCATTACCAAATTATCTTCTATATCATTCTCAAAATTATCTTCCTCCTCAATGTCATTTACAAAATTTACTTTACTCTTCTTTTTCCTGTTACATGCTTTTGTCAAATGGCCTTTCAAACCACAACTAGAACATTTAGCTTTCAGGCCAGGACATCCTTTGAAATCAGCCAAATGTTCCAAACTGTTGCATCTGTAACACTTAGGTTTAAAATTCGAAGAAGATTGAGGATGTTTAGCGGAAAAGGATTTGTTGTTAGAACTAAAAGATTGCCTAGAATTATAGCTAAACCTCTTTTTATCAGTAGCATTCACCTTGCCAACCACTTCATTAGTCAGTGCACTGTTATCATTCTTTATCACGTTAGCGCACCTGCCAGACATTTCTGCTTTGCGTGCAATAGCAAGAATATCATCTAAAGGAGAATCTCCATTTATCCATAACCTATCTTGTATGGAAACATTGTAGGAATGCATAACAATTTGGTCTCTAATTAACTCCTCTTGTAGTACACCAAATTTGCAATCCAATGACAATTTTTTAAGATCAGCAAGAAAATGGTCAATGTTTTCATCTTTAGTCTGTTTCCTAGAAAAAAATGTGTACCTCGTTACGCCAATACACACTTTAGGAGCAAAGTAAGTGTCTAAATGTAAAAGCGCTAACATATAAACATTCAAATCACCAGGAAAAGAAGGTTTAGTCATGGTTTCATATACTTTTAGTCCAACAGGACCCAAAGAATGAAGAAGGAGTCTCTTTTTTTGAGCATGAGACATTTTTCCATCCTCATCTGTAGCATCTATATAGTTACAGAAATAAGGCTTCCATTCCAACCATTTAAGTGGTGGTTCATTGCCAGAAACCCAAAATGCCTGAGGAGGACTAATGTTATAATTAGGTTGAGTCATTGTAAAATATAAAACCTAAAACAATCACAATTTAAAATAGAAATGTTGAGTAATGCTGGATTAAGTACTTTAAATATCAATAGCAAGAATGCTAGTGCAAATACAATTAATCAACATATAAAATACTTATAGTGGTTCAATAGTGTAACACGCTAATTTAAATCATCATAACTGTACTGAATAAAATAAAAAAATAAGAAAATTGGAGAAAGGTGTGCGAATCACCGTCGATGGTAACGCGCTGATGAGAGTGTGGAAGGTGTGCGAATCACCGTTGAAAGTAATGCGCTGATGAAAGAATTGTGCAAAGTTCCTCCCGATCGTTTAACTTCTTCTCCAAGTCTCTCACGAAGAACTCCGTAACTTTCTCTCGACTTCAGGTTTACCTAAGATGGCCGCCAAAGCGTGTTACGTCACACGCAAATACCCATAATTCCTTAGAAAAAACAAAGCGGAGCGTCAGAGCGTCGAATTCTTTGCACCGAAGATGGAACCAGAAGGGAGAAGCTGACAGCAGTCACGAGGAATCAATAAGAAGGTGATTACTTTTTAAAAAAATGGTGCGAGCTGTTGAGCGAGCAGTAGTGCGAGCAGTGACGTGCTAATGGAAATATAAACGGTAAAACGCTTCGTTTCTTTAACATCAAAAGTCACGTCAATTTTCCAATTCCACTCGCATTCAAAGTTAAGTCAGTGTGAAATCCTTTTTTTTTAAAAGCGAATAAATTCGATAATTAAAACGCTTGCAATATTTAAACGTTTGCAATTTCTTAAAAGCACAGCGCCATGAAGGAGTTCAAAAAATAGCTCAAGCACCCAAAGGTTAATTCAAAAGAATCGCCAATAATTAATTGGTATATTTACCAAGGAAGATAGAAGCCAATGTCCTTTCCAGTCCATTTGAGGATAGAAGTCAATGTCCTTTCCCGTCCAATTGAAATAGAACCACAAAAAAAAATAATTATCAAAATCAGGTAAAAGTAATTGTCCCACGTAGGTTCTGCTCTTCGAATCCCGTCGCCAGTGAAATGAAGATAATTCAAAGGAATTAAAGAAGATCCTTTATTCAATCGAAGAGCACAGTACATGTAATCCAGCAAGATCAGCATCCAGGAATAACTGTCCTTTACAAAGGATGCACATCAACATGACATGTATAACATTCTACATTCAGTAATGACATAACTAGAATGTGTATGATTAAAGGGAAAGTACCATAAGTAAGCAACACAACATTCTGCCACTCCTCTCATCTTTTACATACGCATTCTTACATAGAGCTCTTCAGATGCTGTGATGGCAGTGGAGTGAAGGCTGCTGTTCAACTTTTTTATTGTCTGAGGTGCAAAGATTTTGATAAAGTTTTGTTCTCCGTTTATGCACATTTTTTGATCCTGACCAAACGATTTTACCTCGCTGTGCCTCACTGCCCATAACTATACATTTTGGAGGACCTATTACTTATTCAATTCAGATTGTGCACTATACATTTTGAGTCATTCAAACATTGATATTCCGACTTGTGTTGTGATCATGCTTCACAATGGGACTCGTTTTGTTTCACTCTGAGCTACAGCGGATGGCTCAGTGAGTTAAATGTTTGTTTCTTATTGACCTCTGCTCTTATTTGCAGCTCATGAGTTTCATTATTTTACTTTGCGCGTTGTTGCATTTAACTGTGAATCGCTGAGTCTGCGTTTTGTGGTAACTATGGTAGTGTGCTAAATCGACAAGCCTTCTTTTCTTTTTCATCCCTCAAGGTTTCCTCAGTGCACCATATCACGTCACTTCCATTGATGTCACAAATGCCAAAGTGTATGCCTTACATATCAATCTCCTAGTCCTAACTCTAAAAATGTGATACTGAACTTGTTTCCTCTGGCATCAAAAAGGTAGCACCGGCCACTGTTAGTACAAATATGTGTATAAATGATGAAACTTATTTTCAAAGCGCCTAGTTACACTACCAGTATCCATCCATCTCTTTCATCCTGCCACTTTGCTAGCTGAATATCATCTTGAATGATTCATGCCTGACTCCTGAGATGGATCATTTACAGCTTATTTAGTAAGAAGCTGCGGTGGTCTAGGCACTAACAAAGCACGAAAATGATGGTGGTGTTTTGGCTACAGGCGTCAGGGTGGGACTGGACTAGCCCACAGGAAATTCTGGCATCACCCGTAGGGCTGGTCTCGCAATAAAATGTATGGGCTGGTTTGTTGGCTGCTAGTGTTTTTTTAACGCTCTCATTTTCTTGTTTTTACTGCTGATGTCTCTAATATTACCACAAACATTGACGGCAGCAAGCCCAAATGCATGCTGTCGCCCAGATCTTGAAAAACCATTATACAGTTTGTCTTTACAAGTGTAAAACTGCCCTGATTGGCAAATAAGGGACACATTTTTAGCTATCAGACTTGCTAAAGGAGCTGCTTTTTATTTGGTGCCATAACATATTTTCTGGCCCAGACCAGCTCTGACACCCGCCATTGACGCACCATAAATCTTGAGCTAGGCAAGTCTAGATATGCTCTCCAAAAATTGAATGCTTTCCTTTTCCAACTTTGCCTTGAGAGGTTCCTCATAATATGCGGACAGTCAAGGACGACCTTATCCTAGAAATGTTGGAGAGTTAAGCCTATTTGTAATTTTAACCAGAAGAAATTCAGAATTTAAAGACCCGTCAGGCCGGGGAGTAAAGCTAGTATTTTAATGTAGTGTGTTTCTGGCAAAAATGGAGTAGGCTGTGCAATGCTAAGCTATTTTTTGTATTTTATTCAAACTTTCTAGAGTAACTAGTCTCCACTATCCCACTGCTAACAGACGTCGTAATGGTCCCAATATGGTCTTCTCAAAATATTATGTGCACAAAAATAAAATCATTTATCCTATCTAGTAAACGGATATTGTCAAGTTTTTCAAGATGTGAAGTGTTCACCTTACATTTCCAAGGTCATCCAAGGATTGCACAAACTTTAAGACTTTGTCATTCTTTCACTGTCTTTGTTTATTTAAATTAAAATAGAGAATGACACATCTTACAAAAAGTAGGCTTTATAGAAGAAACATCTTGAAAAACCTCTTTTTTGCACCTTTCTCCTGAATTTTTAATGAGAAAAATCATCCACAAAACGTTTTTGTGGAAAACTTCACCCTTAGGTGATCTTTTGCCACCGACATAAGCTTTCTGAATCTGTGCTGGTGGTAACCTTACACCTTTCAGAAACCTTCTCCTAGAAATCTAATTATGAATACACCAATTTCGTACCGTGGTGACATGCATATGGGTGGCTTGTTCTGTCCATGCTTATACCGTCAGTTAATGCCACAAACGGTAAGATATACTGGCCCAAAAAACACGCCTTAAACAGCGGAGGTTAAGACCCAACTTGTATGTATCTAACTTTTTATGCGGCCCGGAAGTAATCACAAACTATTTGCCAGAATTACAAGATATGTTCACCCAAGAATAATTATCTCGCAATTAAGCTCTGCATGCCTGCTAAATCTTTAGGCACTGCTAGGTCTAATAACAAACCACTGCGATGCATCCTTCAAAACGCCAGATCCATAGAAAAACACAATACGGAATGTGCAGAATTGATTGAAAGCCCTAAAATAAAATTGGCTATTGTCGCTGATTCTTGGACGGATGAGGCATCAGGACCTGATCTGGTTAAAGCCACGCCAACAGGGTTGAAATCTCACACTCTGAGTAGGCCTATTAGGATGGGGTGCCTAGCGGTCATTACCACAGTTCAATGACTAATGTATTTCAAAAAGTTTCTATTTCCTCCGGTGAAGCTCTATCTTTCTGTTTTCAACTTTCGCACCATCATTCCTTTAAAGGAATTTTACTTTACAGACCTCCAGGCCCAAAGAATGTTTTCTTGGCAAACATAGTGACCCTGTTAGAGGAGGGGCTCTCCACTAATAATTTCACCAAACTCGGGCTGTTAATTTTCATTGGGAATCTTTTAGGGACGTAGACATAGCTAGCTTGCTAGATGTCATGAGTAGTAGCGGATTAATGCAGCTAGTACAAGGCCCTACCCACGCTCCCGGCCACACTTTGGACGTCATTTTTTCTAATAATCCGTATCTAGCCTATACAGGCTCATTGCCTCTCACTTGGACCGACCACTCAGCGATCCTATTTGAAGTGTCTTTTCCAGACCTGCAGCGTGACTGGGATTTTCCCAAAAGCGCAGTCACGTCGTGGTCCTGGAATAAAATTAAGGGATCGCTTTTAGGAGATTATCTCTCCTCCACCATCTTACCTTTGCCCATCGACTTAAAGGAGGTTATAAAGTGGTGTAAAGTTCGGGTCGATGCGGCATGCAGGACTGTGGCTTCTGAAAAAATAATAAAAGCAAAACGTTCCCAGCCAACAGCACCTTGGTACTTGGAGGAACTCCAGGAAAAAAAACTCATCTGTTAACACCTAGAATGTAATTGGAGAAGGAGTCATAATTGCTCAGAAAAAGAGTAATATAAACAAAGTCTTAATTTATATAAAATGCTGTTATTAAAACAAAAAAATATTTTTTTGCCAATCAGATTATGATGGCTAAGCACTCTACCAGAGAACTTTTTAGAACTGTATCTAGACTAGCCTTCCCCTGCCCGCCAAAAATTGCAAGCTGCCAAGTGTTATGCGATGATATTTCATCTTTCTTTTTACAGAAAGTTGAACTAATTCTTTAATCTTTCAACCTCTCCACGGTTGGTGAAAAAGAGGCCCTATATAACTGGGGTAACCTAAATAAACATACTGTCATGGGTTCCCCGAATCCTCAGGCTGCTTTAATGTAATTCGTCCTGCTTTCACAGAAACAAACATTGGATTTACTTCTATCCATTATATCAGGTTCTTCTTATGATCCAGGTCCATTTTCAGCGACTAAACTGGCTCCTGAACCCATATCAGATATCCTTACTTCACAATTTAATGCCATGTTAAATTCTGGCCTTTTCCCCAAAGCATTGAAGAAGGCATTGATTCTCCCATTGCTGAACAAACAAAATCTTGACCCAAAAGATCCCAATAATTTCCGACCTATTTCCATGCTTCCCCTTCCAACAAAACTGATAAAAAGGGCCATGAATTCGCAATTCTGCAGTTTCCTACAGAAAAATCGTATTTTAGACACAACACAATATGGCTTTAGGGGAGGTCACAGCACAGAATCAGAGCTTATCAAGTCCCGGGAAAAAATCAGGTAAGGCACTGGATATGTGAGGCAATGCATTATTGATAATGCTGAATCTCTTTACATCCTTCGATACAGTACACCATTTTCGCTTGATGGACCGTTTGTCGTCGTTCGGCATTCAGGGTATGGGTTGGAAGCTGCTTCCCTCCTTCCTGATGAATAGAAATCAAACTGTTGCCATAGACAAGTTTACATCCAAATCCTGTCCTCTGTCTAATGGGGTCCCACAGGGGTCCTTACTGAGTCCTACTCTTTTTAATGTGTGTGTTTCAGCTTTGGCCCCAAAGATCAGGTCATTCGGTTTTCATCTGACTTCTTATGCGGATGACACGCAAATAGTGGTGTCTCTGCTTACGAATCAGGAAATAGAGAGTGGTAAGAAATTCCATCATTGCATGAAGTCGAGTCGATCAAGATTTGGATCACAGAAAACTGTTTGAAATTAAACTCGAGCAAAACCGAAGTAATCTTTTTTTAAATCAATGCTAACTTCTGGTCACCCAGGTGGTGACCAGAGCAATTAGGTATCCTCCCGACGCCCGTCAGGAAAGCAAAAAACCTAGGAGTAATAATTGGCAATAGGCTCCCCTTTGAGGATCAGGTGAAGGATGTTACTGCCTTCACTTTCTAAGCCCTCAGAATGAGAAGAAAAATATTGCACCTACTACCACAGGACAGCCAACGTATAGCGATAACCTCCCTTATTCTATCAAAACATGATTACTGCAATGGTTTGTACCTGAACATCCCAGAGCAACACATGAATAAACTGCAATTGTTGCAAAATGCAGCAGCCAGTTTGCTAAGTCAAGTCAAGAGATTTATATAGCGCGCTACATACCCATAGGGTCTCAAGGCGCTTGAAGAAGGGTGGGGAATTACTTGTCGAATATCCAAGTTTTAAGTTGCTTTCTGAATGCTAGGTGGTTCTGAGTAAGGCGAAGGTGGGTGGGAAGTGAGTTCCAGGTTTTAGCTGCCAGGAAGGAGAAGGATCTACCTCCCATGGTGGTTTTGTTGATGCGAGGTACAGTGGCAAGGGCTTGGTTGGAGGATCGAAGCTGGCGGGAGGGGGTGTAGAAGGACAGTCGTGTGTTGAGGCATTCGGGTCCAAGATCGTAAAGTGCTTTATGTGCGTGGGTTAGGAGGCGGAAAGTAATCCTCTTATTTACGGGGAGCCAGTGGAGGTTTTTCAGGTGACCGGAGATGTGTTCTTTACGCGGGATGTCTAGTATGAGCCTGGCTGAAGCGTTCTGGATGCGTTGGAGTTTTTTCTGGAGTTTTGCGGTGGTACCGACGTATAGGGTGTTTCCGTAGTCCAGGCGGCTCGTGACCAGTGCGTGGGTGACCGTTTTTCTAGTTTCGGTGGGGATCCAGCGAAATGTTTTTTTGAGCATGCGAAGAATGTTGAAGCAAGATGATGAAACGGCGTTGACTTGTCTGGTCATCGAGAGTGAGGAGTCCAGGATGACGCCCAGGTTCCGTGCGTGGTCCGTCTGGATGGGTGCTTTTCCAAGGGCCTCTGGCCACCAAGAGTCATCCCAGGCGGAGGGGGAGGTGCCTAAGATGAGGACTTCAGTTTTGTCCGAGTTCAGTTTCAGACGGCTGTGCTTCATCCACTCAGCTACTTCTTTCATTCCTTCGTGTAAGTTGGTTTTGGCGGTGTTAGGGTCTTTGGTGAGTGAGAGGATCAGTTGAGTGTCATCAGCGTAGGAGATGATGTTGAGGTTGTGTTGGTGAGCGATGGCCGCAAGGGGGCTCATGTATATGTTGAAGAGGGTGGGGCTGAGTGACGATCCTTGTGGCACGCCGCAAATGACTTCAGTGGCCTCTGACTTGAATGGTGGGAGGCGGACTCTCTGGGTTCTTCCGGTGAGGAACGAGGTGATCCATTCCAGTGCTTTTCCTTGGATTCCGACGTTTCTGAGGCGCTGTAAAAGGGTGCTATGACAGACTGTGTCGAAGGCAGCGGAGAGGTCGAGGAGGATGAGGGCGACTGTGTCTCCATTGTCCAGTAGAGTTCGAATGTCGTCTGTTGCTGCGATGAGTGCGGTCTCAGTGCTGTGTTTGGCTCGGAAGCCGTTCTGTGATGAGTCGAGGGATTTGTTCGATTCGAGGAAGGCGGCTAGCTGGTTGTTGACAGCTTTCTCGATGACTTTGGCCGGGAATGGAAGTAGAGAGATGGGGCGGTAGTTTTTGAGTTCTGTGGGGTCCGCTGTGGGTTTTTTCAGAAGGGCGCAGAGTTCGGCGTGTTTCCAACTTTCCGGGAAGGTGGCGGAGTAGAGGGAGCAGTTGATGACGTCTCGGAGGTGTGGTGCTATGATGGAGTCTGCTTTGTTGAAGATGTGGTGAGGGCATGGGTCTGTGGGGGATCCTGAGTGGATGGAGTTCATCAGGCGGATGGTGTCTTCAGTGGAGATTGGGTTCCAGTCATTAAGGATGTTCAAGGGGGGTGAAGGTCCTGCAGAAGGTTGGGTGGGTTGGTCTCCGGGTCGGATGTCGAAGCTGTTGTGGATGTCCGCGATTTTGTTGTGGAAGAATGAAGCTAGGGAGTCGCAGAGGGCTTGAGAGGGGGTGATGTCGTTGGAGTTGGCTGATGGGTTGGTAAATTCTTTGACGATGTTGAATAATTCTTTGCTGTTGTCGGCGTTGTTATCTAGTCGGTCTTTGAATGCGGCTTTCTTGGCAGATCGGATTAGTTGGTGGTGTATGCGGGTGGTGTTTTTGAAGGCGTCCCTGGTGCTGGTGTTTGGGTCTTTTTTCCAGGCCTTTTCGAGGGAGCGACAGAGTTTCTTGGATTTCTTAAGATCCTCGTTGAACCAGGAGGCGTTTTTGCTGCCTAGTTTGATTTGACGTTTTTTCAGCGGTGCTAGGATGTCGGCGCTGTTGGATAGCCATTGGGTGAGGTTGATGGCTGCTTGGTCGGGGTTTGAGGAGTGGGCGGGGGGGTTTTGAAGAAGCGATGAGGAGATCTGGTCGATGGTGATTTTGTTCCAGTTTCTTCGTAGAGTAGGTTGGGGATAGTTGTGGGATGTGGTCTTATCGTAGATAAAGTGAACGCAGCAGGTATTCCTAAATTTACATAGGTAAAACAAGTAATCAGAAGGCTCCACTGGCTGCCAATAATGCAACGGGTCAGATTTAAATTGCTTTGTACTGCCTTGGAGGCTCTGAATGAAGGTGGACCAGATTATTTTAGGCAGTATTTTCGCTGGTACACCCCAAACAGAACTCTTCGCTCCTTAGGAGCGAAGACGGTGTTAGTGCCTACTTTCAAAAGAGCCAATTGGGGAGGTAGAAGCTTTGTTACCTGCACGTGAATGCTTCCAGGCAGATGGACACAGCCTCCTGGTGAACCTTGTTCTCTGCTGACTGAAGAGCCAAGGCCGGTATGTCCAACCTACAGAGCGCGCCGCGGGAATCGTTGCTTGTCCCTATCATTTTGTACATGATGGAAAACGTCGTTTTTTGCTTTCGAAGACTGATTTATTTTCTGAAAACAGCCCAGCAAGTAATCGTCAAAAGCTCACCGGAATAAAAACATGGTCTGTGACCCCAGGGGCCATCATTAAAGTGTCAGCCAGGCTCGGGTTCTGCTGCGTCGGCCCAGCCCAATCAGTGGGCACTCTAACTGCAAGGCAGGTGCAGTGCAAGAGGTAAAATGCTCTCCCGAGAGAACTAATTTCAGGTCTGTTTAGTATCGTTTTTTAGCGAGTCTCTACATCTTTTTGAAAACCGGTTTTGTATTGTATTGTACCACTTGTGTAGCGCGTGTTACTCGCTGAGGCAGTGCTGGACTGGGAACTAAAAGTACCTTTGGCAAAAATGTTCTCTCTCGCTTGTGTAGAGTATGTGGTGGAAGGGCGTTGATTTCGTTTTCAGCCTACGTAGGACGTGTGTTCCTGCTCTTTGATGTCCAGGCGGTGCGGTTATCGTGTTAGGAGAGGCAGCGCCCAGCAGTGCCTTGGGTGAGGGTGTGTCAGAGATAGACATGTGTGAATTGTAAGGGCCATATGCATCAAAGGGTTTAGCCCATTCTGTGTCTATGGGAAAATGTGTTCATGCATATGGCTCTAAGACTTGTAGGCAGCTACACAGACCAGCCTGTCCATAAGGGCAGCAGGATGTACAGAAGGTGTGCACTAAAAGCCAGGTCATCAGAGAAAGCCCAATAATCAACAAGATAACATGTACCAAGCAGAGATGGCGTTGAGTGAGTAAACGGATCCTAAAAAGAGCAAGAACTGAAATTAGTGACAGGAACAGTAGTCATACACTTTTTAAAAGCAAAGATACTGCATAGTGCTAAAAAAAATACACACCCTGGATGTGGAAGTGGAAGCACAATGAAAATAGCCAACCGGAACGAAAACTACTCATTTTTAAAGGACACGATTCCAGCTCCTTAACCCAGGCTTCAGGAATCCGAACTTTTGAGCAGAGGTTTGTGCCCCAAGCCCTTCTCACATTCCCGTCCAAAGGCAGATGAGCCCATGTTTGCAGTGAACATGAGACTGGAGTTTGGACCCTAAAGGCCGAGTAAAGACTGTTTGTTCTAAGGGTTTAACTCGTTGGCTGTGGGGAGGGTATGAGTGTGAGAGTCCATGCCGCATATTAGGGATATCCTCATAGGATACATATACATGCAATGCACATCAATGAAACTCATTTTCATATTTGGGGTTATTCTGAACACCAGGCACAGAGCTCACCCTCCTGTGCCTACACGTGCTAGCCATGCTGGAGTGTGGGGGGGGGGGGGCGGCTGTAATAAGGGCTTTGCTTATCTAGCCTGTGCCAGCACTGCTCTATAAATAAGATCATCAGATGACACCAGTTCTTTTCCTTTTTTGGTACAATTGTATATTGGCAGACTGATGCAAGAGCATAGAATGACATTTTGCATGATAGCGCTATAGCTGAGTAGAACAGATCTCTTTATCGTCTGTAATACCGTAAAATAAAACTATAGACAAATAGTACAATACCATCAAGGGTTTTGGCTTTCTACTTCTACGTTATAAAAATGAAAATCAGCGGGTGACCCCCGACTGGCTGGTACTATTTTCTGTTATGGCCAGGATAAAGGCGATGGGAGTAGAAAGGTTTGCATGGAGGGTGGTGGTGGTGGTAGAGGGGAGGGGTAATGTACCACCATGGGATCCTGGCTTAAGTTATCAAATAGAACAAGCACCCCCTTCCTTGCTGTTAAGCAATCCTATTGCCATGGGTTAAAAACTGAAAGGCCTTAGCAACGTAGATAACAGTAGTGGTAGTAACAATAGTATTAGCACTTTCACTGTGGGTTGAGTAAAAATAACACACTATAATGAGCCAGAAAAAGGAGATTTAACAAGAAAGAGAGGGAGAGCACAAAGAAATGAAGGAGAATAAGCTATGTTTGTAGATTTATATAGCACAGTTTATCACCCATGACGGTATCCAGGCGCTGTCCATGGGCACATAGAGATTAAGTGATTGGCCCAGAATCACAGGATGTTGCGCCAACGCCGATACTCGAACCTGGATCCCCAGCTTCCGAGTCGGCAGGTCTGGCCACTGTGCCACATCCTATCCCTATCATTTCATCGAGAGACACTTTGGAAGTGGAGTAAACGTAATCCAAATGGAACTATTCCTCCACTCCTGAGAGCGCGCCCTCGTTTGATAGTGCAGATTGTTTTATGTATACCTATTATGGTGGCCTTACAGCTACCAGGAAAAAAGGGGCATGGGGATGGAGGGGACTTAGGGGGCGAGTCAGCATGGGAAGATGTGTTTTAGTTTGGAGCTCTGGGCGGGCTCCAAGTGAGGACCATGGCAAGATATCTGGGGATATATTCTAGATCTACCTCTTCCACTCCTTCCTGCACATAAACAATCTTCCTCTCGACACAGGCATCCTTGCACTATGGTGCAAGGGTGCCTGCATTGGCGCTAGGCAGATTAAGTTATCGCTAGCACAGGGGGAAACGCAGAGCTGCACATTATTCTTTTGAATATGGTGCAGCCCTGCGTTTCTAAAGTGATGAAGCATGTCGTTAGCCTTCTATGCTTAACGTCATGCTCCGCCACTTTCTTTGTAAATATGCCCCTAAGTGTGTTGTGGATGGTATGATAGGAGTAACATCTTGTATATAACTGCACCATTTGAACAGAGTGGGTGGGTGGGTGAATGTAGACATCCATCTTACCTCAGGGTTTCTATTCGTATGTGCATATAAGTAAGCCACATTCGCCCTTTCTGCTGCCTACATTGTTGGAGTGAAACCATAATTGAAAGGTGCACATACATGCATGAAGGCCTCTCTGTTGACTTGTAGCTTGTAAATAAGCCTTTTGCATGTCCTCATTTAAACATGTCAGTCAGCCACGGGTTGGTCCTTATAGTGATCGCCAATGTCGTAGGATACATGGTTTCACAGTGGTAATGACAGTGGCCAGTAGTTGCCTCACGTGACGTTATAGTTCATAGGTCAACTGTGTCATGTAAGAGAACTAGCTTGCAAGATAGAGTGGTTGGAGTAATAAGAGTCCTGCTAAGGGTGCTCTGTGTGGAGGGCCTGTACTTTCTTAGGTCTAGGCAGTGGGAGAGTGTGTGGGAGTGTCACGGGCCGCTTGGGCACATGGCATGCAATCAATATTGTGCAGAAGCCCTGCCGTCCTAAGTTTTGGAGGGTCCAGTACAGGTCGCTGACATAATATCGATGACACAAATATAGAACTACCAAAATATCGAGGAAAAAATATAGAATGCAAAAATATCGAATTCCTATCTCCAAACAGGTAAGTACAAAAATATTGAATCAAAAATATCGTTGTAAAAAATATAGTTAGTCAAAATATCGATTTTTTTTAATGTCTTAAAAGTAATTGAAAATTAGTGAAATAATAAATATAATTAACTTAAACATACTTAAAATACCTAAATAACCTTAAAATTAATAAATAATTAATTTAAGTAAAAATAAATAAACATACAATTAGATTTTTTAATACATATATATATATATATATATATATATATATATATATATATATATATATATATATATATATAAACGTAATATTAATAAAAAAATATATAATATTTTTACCATAGGATAGCAGGAGGGTAAAATTTACTATTAGCACTCCAGTGAGTGCAACAGTAGAGAAAGCATTGGATAGCGTAGGGGTAAAAATTACTATTCCCACTCCAGTGAGTGCAACAGTAGGGAAAGTGTTGGATAGCGGGAGGGTAAAAATTACTATTCCCACTCCAGAGAGTGCAACAGTAGGGAAAGCGTTGGATAGCGTAGGGGTAAAAATTACTATTCCCACTCCAGAGAGTGCAACAGTAGAGAAAGTGTTGGATAGTGCAGGGGTAAAAAAAACTATTCCCACTCCAGAGAGTGCAACAGTAGGGAAAGTGTTGGATAGCGTAGGGGTAAAAATTACTATTCCCACTCCAGTGAGTGGAACAGTAGGGAAAGTAAATACTTCATATATTAATAAAAATAAATTAAATATTAATACCAATCACAAATTAATTAAAAGTAACAACCAATTTATTAAATATAATAATAATCAATTAAAAATAAAAATAAACATTAATAATTAAAAATAATTACCTATTAATACAAATTAATTACCAATTAAAAATTAATTAATTAACAATTGAAAAATAATTAACAATTAATTCAAAAGAAATACCAATAAATACATTAAAAAATTAATTACAATTAAATTACTTCCCACCCGATTCTCCTATCAACCCACAACCCGCTACAGAAAATAAATTATTAAAATTAACATAAGTATCAATTAATCAATTAATAAAAATTAATTACCAATTATAATTAAATTAATTACCAATTAATTAACAATTAATTCAAGATGAATACCAATAAATAAATTAAAACATTTAATTATTTATAATTAAATTACTTCCCACCCCATTCCCCTATAAACCCACAACCCACTACAGAAAATAAATTAATAAAACTAACATAATTATCAATTAATAAATTAATACAAAATAATTACCTATTATATTTTAATTAATTACCAATTACAAATTAATTAACTATTAATTCAAAATAAATACCAATAAATAAATTAAAATAATTAATTAATCATAATTAAATTACTTCCCACCCTATTGTTCTATAAACCCACAACCCGCTACAGAACTATATTACACAAAAATGTAAATACCATAAAATTATTTACTTAAAATAAATTATAAAATAAATATACACTTTTCACACATACACTAACATAAAAAAACACTCAAAAAATTAGATATTATTTTAAAAACTCGATATATTTAATACCTATATTATATACTTCGATATTTTGACTTTCTATATTTATGTAAATCGATATTAACTTACTTACCTCAAATTCGATATTTTTGTTGACAGTGGGGTAGATTAGGATCGCGGTTTTCCTGCATCCTCCGGGCCGGCGGAAGCCACCGCCGGCCGGAGGATGCGGGAAAACCGCTGCTGAGCCACAAAAGACCCACTGCCATATTAGGATGGCGGTGGGTCTGGAAATCTGTCCGCAGCTCTTCCGCCGCGGTCGCCTTCCGACCGCGGAGGAAAACCTTTAACATGGCTGGCGGTGTCTATTAGACACCGCCAGCCATATTAGCATGGTGTAAGATGTATGCTTTTCCGCGGCGGCTTTTCCGCCGTGGATAAGCATACGGACCTTCACTTCAGGGGCCCGTTGCTGGCCCCCTGGGTGAAGGGGGGTGGGGGATGCATATGGGGGGTACCTATGGTACCCCCCTGCATTTGCGTGAACAAAGCAGCAGGCACCGCGCGGTGCCTGCTGCTTTGTGCATGAAAATGCACAACTTACATTTTTAACATTGCGGCGGGTGCTGCTTGAAACAGCACCCGCCGCAATGTTAAATATACAGGATGTGACCGCCAGGGTGGCGGTCACATCCTAATTTGCACGGAGGGACGGCCGCTGCCCCTGCGGACGGTCCCTCCTACACTATGGTGGCGGACGGACTCAGGTCCGTCCGCCATCATATTCGGCCCCAATATTCTGTCCATTCGATATTTTGTCTATTCTATATTTTGAATTCGATATTACTGCAATTCTATTCGATATTTTTGTTGACTATATTCTGTCCATTCGATATTACTGCAATTCTATATTTTTGACTCAATATTTTGACTGTATACCGTCCAGTACCAGCCTTGTAGTGTTTTGAAAAGGGTGAACTACTTCATTGTAGATTCGATTTCCTGACTCCTATGTCCAGGTTCCTGATTACTTCGGTCCAGTCATCATCTGTGTATTCTATCTAAAGAAACCTTTGCCATGTGGTGCGTAGTCGCAGCTAAAGGGGTTGTAAGTGAGGATGGTATTCTATTCTGTTATAAAGCCTGGAGGCAATCCCTTTAACCCCTTCGATGCTTGTGACGGAACCATTCCGTCATCTGTCACGGTTGGGCTGTGCTGATGACGGAATGGTTCCGTCACAACCACACCCATTTCAATGAGGGGCAGCACAGGAGGGGAATTCCATTAGCAGCGATGGAGTTCAATAGCCCCTAGTGTTTCATTTATTTGAATATAAGGTAATCCTCAATGTCCCATGGCAATGTGCCTAATCAGCTACGTAATGAGTCTTTCAATAGAAGGTATTTCCAATTCTTGACTTTGGGGCAAGTGAAATTATTTTCTCAAGGTGACGAAGGACTTGAGATCTTTTTTTGCCAATACTTTTCAATAGAGTTCCCAAGAGACCACCCACCCCGCTAATGTGGCACTACTACCATTTTTACTGCCTACACTATTTCCCAGTGTGGTAGGTTCAGTTGGTTCGACTTTTCATACTCTGTTTTAGTTTTTGCCGTTAGCGATTCAATGTTTTCGGATATCCTTTTTCCCAGCCCCCTGCTAACATACAATGCCAGATATTTAAAGCTGTCTGCTTTCCATTAAAACGTTTAGCTTATTGTAGAAGTTCTCACTGTCACCCATGACATTGGTAGAGCCTTATTCTTATACCAATTGACCCTATAGCCAGAGATTTCTGAAAAATCTGTTCTAATGGACATGAGTGCTAGGAGGGATGTGGGCAAGTTAGTGAGGGTGAGTAAGATGTCATGTGCATGTAGGAGAATTTTAGTGGTACGGTTGGTGTGGGCATCCCTGAGATCTGTGTATTCTACCAAATAACATCTGCTAAAGGTTCTAGTGCCAAGAGTAACACATGGGGGGATATAAGGCTGCCCTGGCAGGTGCCCCTCTGAATCTGTAAGGATTCAGATAAGAAACCTCCATGAGTGATCTGTGTTGTAGAAACCTTGTAGAGCCATGTGTCCTTTGTGTTAAAATTGTCCCCAGGCCTTTGTCTCTGGAGTGTGTTTTAACATTTAGCGCCATTCAATCCGGTCAAGGTCTTTTCGGCATCTGGTAAAGCTACTCTGTCTTCCTGCAAATCTTTGGATAATCACAGTATGTAAGCCAAGGTGCATAGGTGGTTGCGGGAGGTTCTGCTGGTACAAACCCTACTTGAGGGCTATGAATGAGAGAGTGGATCACCTGTTTGAAATGGGTGGTCGAGATCGCTGCTAAGATCCTCACATGTGCATTTAGTATGTAGTTTGGGCAGTCGCTGTCTCAGTGGAGTGGGTCTTTCCCAGGTCTAAGGAGTACAGTTAGCAGTGTCCTGTTTCGCAGGGATGATAAACTTCCTAATTCCCCTGCCTCTTTGTAGGCATCGCATAGACACTCCACTGCTTCATTTTTCATCTATCTGTCGAATTCGCCTGGGAAGTCATCCTCACTCAGGACTTTATTGAATGGGAGTTTGGTGATTGCCTTGGCTATTTGTTCTTTTGTTATTTTCCCTGCTAGGAGTAAGCAACCTTCATCATTAAGGCAAGGGAGTGCCGGACCTTGAAAGAACCCGTTTTTTTTAATCACTGTTTTCTCTTCCTCCCGAACTATAAAGTTCCATATAGTAATCTGCGAATGCAATGGCAATCTCCTGGGATTCTGTAAGTAACAGTCTTCATAACCACAAATGATGGGGACTGCGGTCACGGCTTCCCTTTGCTTCACTTTTGCAGCTAGCAGATGACCGGTCTTTTACCCCTGCTCACAGTGGCAGGCTTTAAGAATACAGCATCTATTCTGCTTTGTAGCGAACAGGGTATTGAGCTCCATTCAGGAGCGGCCCGTACAGGTAAGAGCGGTGGGGCTGGGTGCGAG